>NC_071995.2:1257000-2501500 GCF_028885655.2 Pongo abelii
CTAAAGTGCTGGGATTACAGGCGTGAACCACCGTGCCCAGCAACAGCTTTCTTATGTATAATATTCTTGGCTGGCAATTTTTTGTCTGTTAGCACTTTGACTATATCATCTCATTCCCTCCTGATCTGCAAGGTTTCTGCTGAGAAATCCACTGATTGCTTTATTGGTGGTGGTAATGGTGGTGTGTGTGTATGTGCTGGGGGTTTTCTTGTATTATAGGTTGCTTTTCTCCTGCTGCTTTCAGAATTTCCTCTTTGCCTTTGATTTTTCAGAATTCAATTATAATGTGTTTCAGTGTAATTTTCTTTGACTTGAGCTTTTGAGCTTCATGAATCTAGATGTCCATATTTCTTTCAAGATTTGAGAAATTCTCAGGCAACAAACATTTAAGTAAGCTAGATATTTCTTCTGTTCTCCTTTTGGGACCTTGATAATGCGCATACTCATTCGTTTAATGCTGCATCATAGTTTCTGTATGCTTATGTCATTTTAAATTCATTTTTCTCTTTAGTTTCTCTAACTGGATAATTTTAAACAATGTGTGTTTGAGTTCACTGATGCTTTCTTCTGCATAACTGAGTTTCCTATTGAAGCTATTAATTTTTTTTTTCAGTTGTCAGTGTATTCTTCAGTTTCAAGATTTCTGTTTGGTTCTTTAGAGTTTCTATTCCTTTATTAAACTATTTGTTTTGATCATGTATTGTTTTCCTAATTTTTATTGAGTTTCCTGATTTTTGTTTCTGGGTTCTCTTGAATCTCATTGAGCTGCTTTAGGATGATTATCTTTAATTCCATCAGTCATTTCATGAATCTCCGTTCCTTTGTGATCAGTCATAAGGGCTTTGTTGGTTTACTTCGGTGATGTATTATATAACTGTAAACCGAATACATAGAAAAATAAAAACCTATAGAAAAATAATTAGAATTAGCAAGAGCATTTAACAGGTTTTCTAGATATAATACCCATATATGGGAATCATGTTCCTGTTTATATGCCAGCAAAAAGCCACTAGAAAATGTAATTTTAAAAAGTTATTAAAATAGTTTATTCAGGAAAAGTTCATTAGTGCACGGAGCCATTAGGTGAACTCTACACACAGAAGTGACCAGACTGTCACTACCTTAACGCACTGGTTAATCTTAGCCTCTTTAAGAGTGAGAAAACCAAGGACCAGGCACAGTGGCTCATGCCTGTAATCCCAACACTTTGGGAGGCCAAGACGGGTGGGTCATTTGAGGCCGGGAGTTTGAGACCAGCTTGGCCCACATGGTGAAACCCCTTCTCTACTAAAAACACAGAAATTAGCCGGGTGTGGTGTTGCATGCCTGTAATCCCAGCTACTTGGGAGGCTAAGGCGCCAGAATGGCTTGAACCTGAGAGGTGGAGGTTGCAGTGAGCCAACATTGCACCACTGCACTTCAGCCTGGGCAACAGAGCGAGACCCTGTCTCAAAAAAAAAAAAAAGAGTAAGAAACCAGACATTATGTTATATGCTCTCAGATGTGAGGCAATGTCAGTTACACAACACCATTAATTATTATTTTTACCTAAAAATGAAAATTGAATATATTCAAGTCTTTAAAGCTAATATTCAATATCAAAACAAACAAAAAGCAAGAGATATAGAGAAACAAGTTGAATTTCATCATGAAGAAGCAAACGTACAATCCAGAATGTGAGTCGTTGTATGGAATAATTGATTTCCTTCTAAAAAAAATCACTGGCATTCAAAAAGGGTACATTGGAGGAGGTAAGAGACTTTCCTCTAGATTAGTAGGGATTTGAAGGATCTAACAAATAAGCACAATGTATGGGCATTTTTTGTATTTTGATTCAAATAAAGTAGCTGTAAAAAATAAACTTTGATACGAATGGGGAAATTTGAATATGGACTATATATTATATTGATATTGAGGAATTATTAATTTTGTCACAATTTACATTGTTAAAAAGTGCTCTTTTTTGGAGGCGCATAAGGAAGCATGTATAAGGGTGTAATGACATGATGTCTGGAATTTTAAATGATGGCAAAACATATAATGTACATAGGAATAAAATATATACACATCTCTTTTACGTACACACTGACAAGCTTTCAACTTAACGACAGTGCAAAAGTGATACACATTCAGTAAAACCATACTTTGAATTTTGATCTTTTCCTGTACTAGTGGTATGTAATATGATACTCTCTTGTGATGCTGTACAGTGGCAGTGAGCCACAGATCCCAGTTAGCCACACAACCAGGAGAGTAAACAACTGCTACTTTCCAGATTAGGTGTTTTAAATGCATTTTGGACTTAGGATATTTTCAGCTTACGGTGGGTTTATTGGGATATAGCCCAATGATAAGTTGAGGAGCATCTGTAGTATGTTAATGAATTGAAAGGTCCAAAAGCATGAAGTTTTTCCCAAACTGACATTACTTCAATGTAATTGGGATCAAAATCCCAGAGGCTGCTCTTGGGATTTTTGTTGCTGTAGTTGGTTGGTTGGTTTGGTGGAACTTGACGGGCTAGTTCTGAAATTTCTATGGGAAGTGTAAAGCACCAAGAATAGCCAAGACAGTTTTGAAGAAGAAAAAGGTAGGGAGCCTTGCCTTACTAATTACTTTTTGTAAAGATGTAGTAATTAAGGTGGTATAGATCTGGCACAGAAATATACAAACATAGCCACAAAACAGGTACACATGCATATAGAAACATGATACACACCAGAAGTGGCAATGCATATAAATATTCCTGGGAAAATTCATTATAAATACATTTAAAAAATGAAATTTTATTCTTATCTTATACCAAACCCTCCAAAATGGAAGTATGTTTTTACGTCATAACATATACAACATCGGTTTCAGATGGATTAATGACTACAACGTGAAAGACAAAGTTAACGTCGTTTTAGGGAAATATCTTTATGAACTTGGATGGACAAGATTTTGTGGAAATGTCACAAAATTGTATATTATAAAGGAGAAGGTTGATACATTTGAAACAATTAAAAATTTTAGGCTGGACATGGTGACTCATGCCTGTAATCCCCACACTGGGAGGCAGAGGCCAGTGGATTGCTTGAGTCCAGGAGTTCAAGACCAGTGTAGGCAACATAGTGAAACCTCATCTCTACGAAAAATTAGCTGGGTGTGGTGGCATGTGCCTGTAATTCCAGCTATTCAGGAGGCTGAGGTGGGAAAATCACCTGAGCCTGGGAGGTCAAGGCTGCAGTGAGCTGAGATTGTGCCACTGCACACTAGCCTTGGCGACTGAGTGAGATCCCATCTCAGAAAAAAAATAAAATTGAATTCTATCAATGAAAAGATGTAAAGAAATCATAGCCTAGAAGAAAATACTTACATAACATATAACGGATAAAGCATTATTATCTATAATGTATAAAGAATACCTACAAGTCATCAAGAAAAAGATATGTTAATTTAAAAAATGGACAAAAGACACAAATAGCTATTTCACAGAAGTGGAAACAGGAATGATCAAATACTGTATGATGAGATATTCAGCCTAGGTGGTTAGAAACACGCATTTTAAAACCATAATGAGGTTCTATTTTCTTTCTACCTGATTGGAAACATTTAGAAAGTCGGTACCGTGTGTTAATGGATGTGGAGAGGTATAATGGCCACTGTTATGCACAGCTAGCAAGAGTATAAATCAATGTAGCTTCTTGGAAAATAAAATAAAATAAGGTGCACCTACTGTATTTCCTAGCAATTCAGTTCCTAGGCCTACACCTTAGAGATATTCCTGCCCAGGTATATCAGAGTGCACCTAGCAGCATTATTTAAAATAGCAAGAAAATGGAAACAACGCAATTGTCATCTTCTGGGGAGTAGACTAAAATAATTGCCATATATTATTTCATACCTCAGTGAAAGTGGAGAAGATTAAAAGATACATTACACTCTGAATGGTCTAAGTCTCGAAACCTGTTGAAAGGGAATAATATTGAATATCATTCTGTACTAAAAAGAAAAATGAATAATTATTTATCTTTATAAAGCTCAAAAACATGTAAACTATAAATGAACAGTTCATATATATATATATATGTAGCAAAACAATAATAAAAGCAAGGGGATTTTAAACATAATTTTTGAGATATAGGTTGTTGTTATTAATGGAGGATAGTCCAATAGTAGAGAGAGACACAATAGGGAGCTTCAGAAGTAAATATGATGTTCCATTTCTTAAGCTAGGTTTATAGATTTTTATGTCATTATTTTCATATACATCTACATTATATACAGTGTATTGAATGTTTGAAATATTTAATAATGGTAAAATTAGAGTTGTTTTACAAAGCTTTCTTTTTCTGTCAGCCATTCTAATATTTCAGCGCATCGGTGTCAGGAGACCGCTTCCATATTTCCGGAATCTCTGACTTGGTTTCTTTTTAGTCATTTCAGATTATCCCATGCCGTTCTTTTGTTTTATTTCATTGTTCTTCATAGAGTACATGCTGAAATACATGTTCTTTATGGGAAAACTTATTTTTGTAAACAAATGTGCTACCATTGACAGGAACGAATTTGGAATTGTTGAAAAATTTTGCAGCATGTATTTATTTGTTGGTTTTCAACAATTCCTTATTGTCACTGGTGTAAGTCTCAAAATAAACATATTTGTTTCTATGCATACATATGCAAAGCTTGATTTTTCTCCTTCTGTCATTAGGCAAGTGAAAGACCAGAATAAGAAGGTAGCAAATCTGAAGCACAAGGAACAGGTGGAAAAAAAGAAGAGTGCACAAATGTTAGAGGAGGCGCGACGACGGGAGGACAATCTCAACGACAGCTCTCAGCAGCTACAGGTTAGAACACAAGGAGAATCTGAAAAGATCGGGTGAAGACATTTGATCCATAATCGCGTGTTGTTTTTCTCTTCATCTTTATCCTCCTCTTTTTTCTCTTTCTAACCCTGCTTGCTGCCTTCCTCTCAGACCAACTGTTTAGCAATGAAGGAATGGCTTTAAATAGAAAATGCAAGTTTTATTCCACAGCTTTATGAGGACACCTCAGCATAGGAGAAAGTTCATCTTGCTTCAAGTTGATCACACTTAATTGGTAAGTTCAATGACAGTTTAATGAGTGGGTTATATTAGGCTTCAGGGTTGTCAGTATACCTCTTTGCCAGTTCCATTCATTAAAATGGATTGCTAATCTTGGTTTGTGTCTTTCTTCCTTTTTTCCATTCTTCCTTTCTCTTTTCCTTCTACCTCTCTAACCTCCCTCTATCTTTCCTTCTTTTCCTCTTTTTAAATATTCAATTTAGCAAGAATATTTTACAGTCATACAGAATGTAACATATAAACTGTATTTTTTCACTTCAGTGGAGTATAATTGATGCCTAAACCTAATTATTCACAGATTAATTAAACCAGGCTCAATAACAGCAGTAGCAGCTACCATATTATAAGTGCCCGTTAGGTCCTCAGTATTTGAAACTAGGCTGTGGTCATTCATTTTGTTCTAACCTTCACAGTAATCCAAGTGGAGCAGGTGGTATTGTATACATTTTGCACCGGGGGAAATAGATTCAGAGACATTGCGTTACTTACATAAATGCACACAACTTCTAAATGGCTCAGCCATGATTTTAACTGGGACTTCCTGAATCTGTAGACTGTCCTCTTTGTCTTGATCATAATGCTTCAGAATGAAGGTTTAGATTATAGGGAAGAATACCATAAACGTGCTGGAGTCTTTGAAACTCATGCTAAGACTAAGCCACTGCCGGACTGTTATTCTCTAGTTAACAATTTCTAATTGGGTCTGATATTGTGTATATGCCACAATTACAGTCTTTACTGGAGAGATTTGGAGGAGTTACTATGTAGAAGCCATTATGAGGCTTTACAACAAATTCTTTTAACATGTGAAGAAGACTCTACTTTTTACTTCTTTTTCTCATTCCTCTTTTATGTAACTTTTACTGATTATATTTATAGAAAAAGTATAAATTTCCTGAAATACACCAAATTTTGAAAAAAGCAGCATGCCAATTTTTCCTTATCCTTGCCAATAACAGTTAATATTGGCAATTTTCTCATCTTTCTGTTCTTCCTCCTTTTTTTTTTTTTTTTAACAAAATACAAATCTGATGAGTGGAAAATATTTCATTCTGTGTTAATTTATATTTCTCTGATTACCAGTGACATTGTTTTTTCAAGTCTTGAATTTTCTTTTGTTTGTTAATGTAATTTAAATCTCTCTTCCATTGTTAGCTTTTCCTCCCATGGATTTTTTGCTTAGTTTATCCCCATTTTGAGAGTATATATTTACACATAAATACTTTTAAGTTGTTCTGTGCTTTTTACCTTTACTTATTAATTCATTTTATGGTATTTGTGTGGTGAGGATATTTTTTCTTTATTGCTAACAACTTCACAAGAATGTTTATAGGGAATTATTTCATTGCTCACAAACTTGAATTGATGTCTTTATATTTCATGAAATTGATGATGAGTCTGTTTCTAGGATTTCAGTTTAACCTCCCTTCTTCAACTGTGGCCACATTGTTGTTTCATTGTAGAAAGTATTTATTTTATGATAAGGCCAGCCCCTCTTTACGTTAGCACTTTAACTGTTTCATTTGTCTTTCTTCCCCTGCTCATCATTTAATGTTTTCTATTAGCAGTCTTTATAAACCAAAGATACTCTTCTAATCTTCTGTCAGTTGTTATAACACCAAAAGTGCTTTCATATGTAATCTCTTATTTCCTTTTTATATAAACTAAAAAATAAATAAGATAGATTATATTATTTATATTTTACATATAGGGAAAACTAATTTAGAGTGTATGACTGACTTCCCCAAGGTGTCTAAGTAAATGATAGATATCAAAGTTATGAAAAAGATAGCTGATGGCCATGTGCAAGTTCCACCGAGATGTAATTCATTCAAATACCGTGAAAAGAGCACTGGACTACAAGTTAGGGTACTTAGGATCTGATCTCAGTTCTTTTACTAACTACTCAGTTACTTAAGTATATTTGTTTATTTATTTATTTATTTACTTATTTGACAGACAGTCTCACTCTGTCACCTAGGCCAGAGTGCAGTTGTGTGATCCTCCTGTCTCAGCCTCCCAAGTAGCTGGGACTGCAGGCTTGTAATTTTTTAATTTTTTGTAGAGACAAGGTCTCACTATGTTGCCTTAGGCTGTTCTCGAACTCCTGGCTCCACACGAACCTCCTGTGTCAGCCTCCCAAAGTGCTAGGACTATAGGCGTGAGCCACTGTGCCTGGCCCTATGGATCATATTTAGAGATCGCAATCTGGGTGTTAGGGGTACTCCCTACCACTGGGTTGTCATTTATAACAACATAGTGAAGAAATAGAGCCCGGCCATCGTGGCTTATGCTAATCCTAGTGACCCGGGAGGTGAGATGAAGCATCACTTGACACCAGGAGTTCAAGACCAACCTGAGCAACATAGACCCTGCCTCTAAAAAAATTTGAGAAATTAGCCTAGGAGGATGGTGTACACGTATGGTCCCAGCTACTTTAGAGGCTGAGACTGGAGAATTGCTTTATCCCAGGAGTTCAGGGTTGCAGTGAGCTATGATTGTGCCACTATAGACTCCAGCGTATGTGACAGGGCAAGACCCTGTCTCTAAAATAAATTAAATAAAAATAAAAGAAGTTAGAAATTCTTGGAGAAATTACTCATTCCAGGATTAGAGCAAGAAATGTACAAGATAAACCTAAATTGGTGGTTCTCAAACTTGTGTGCGTTGGAGTTACATGGAGGACTATTAGAAAAATAGATTGCTGTCTCCTGTCCCTAGGGGTTTTGATTCAGTAAGTTTGGGGAAAGCCCCATGAATTTGCATTTCTAATAAGTTCCTGGATGATGATAACATTCCTGGACCAGGAACCACATTTTGAAAAATCACTGCACTATAGCATCATGTGATATGAAAAATTAAGAACCCATCAAAGACTACTGGGGTCATATAAGGATGGACAGAGGAGCAAGAATGAAGGGGCTATCACTGGCCTAGGATAGACAGTTTGAGCATAAGAAAGGCTAATGAGTACAGTTGTTTAAAACAAATAAAGTATTTTTAAATCCGGAAACTTCATGGTGAGACTATAAAAATAATTTGGAGATTGCTGAGACACCAATGCCCTAACACTGGGATTTACTTTATAAAATTCCAATGGTAGTAGGGGAAACATTGGCCATTTTTTGATAGTTTATTGAAGCTGAGTGATGGTGACATGGGGTGTATGATACTATCTTTCCTATACTTTTGCATGTTTGAAATTGTCCCTAATAAAATGCTGAAAAAGAAAGATGTCACTTAACCACTTGAAACTTTCATATCTCTAAAATGAGTCTTGAGACAGATAAGACCTCACTCCTTAGACTTTAGTGTGTCTTTCAGTTCTAAACTAGCTTTCTAACCATATTTACATAGCCCTGGAATGGAGCCTTTGTCTCTGGCTTAATTTCTTAGCCAAACTCCTTATTTGTGTTTTCCCTTTACTTGAGAAATATTTTCTGTATTTTCCAAGTAACTTCTTTTTTCATATCTTTGCTTGAATTTCATGGAGTTGGTTTCTTCTGTTTTTAAACTGAAGGGCATATACCTTTGGTCATATACCTTTGCTTTTGTTTAAAAATTATAACTCTTAATTAACATACTAGAAAAATTAATCCATAATATATATTTGTTTATATCCCCCTACATTTTCTTTTAAACTTTAATTTTACTTATTTGTAATAGTAATACATATATACTCTTTTGTATTTTGCTTTTTAAAAACTTTATATCATTTAAACATTTCCGTGAGTTATATGTTTCATAATGATGCTTGTACTTATTATTTTCAGTTGAATCCAGAGTTCAGTAGCTTTATACACGTTCCCCTTTTTCTGGACATTTCTTTATTTTCAATTTTCACAGAGCAAATTTGTACCGATAAATTGTACCCAATTTGGTGATTTCCTTTGGCTATTCCTCAGAGCAAACTTACTCAAAGTATATGAAGTGTTGTAGCTTTTCTTAAATTTTTGTTACCAAAGATGAGCTAATTTATAGTACCCCCAGCAGTTTGCAGGCGTTCTGTTTTCCCCATAGCCACTTTGGTTCTATTTAATTTTTTGCTCATTTTACATATAATGGCGTCTTCAAGTTGTTATATTTCATTTCTTCAGTGACGCTGTCCGTTTTTCACATGTAATGATTTATTATGTGAAAGTTCTGTGTCAAATTTTAATTACATTTGCTACCTATCGTGAAGATCTTTGCATATCACCTACTTTGAATTGATATGTTATGAATTACATCGAGGAATGATGATGGTTACATATTTTTTCTTTTTCAGTCATTTTTCTTTTGAAATTTGTTAGATTTTGTTGTTTAAACTTCTTTTCAAAAAATCTTTTAAATTGCTTATCTTGTCCTTTCAAGGCTATTTTTTCACTTAATCTCCCATTTGCAACAAAATCAAGCATGTTAGTTTCTTTTAGTTCTTTAGCTATGTGTATGTGTTTGTTTCTTGTAAATGTTCATTGCTTTAATGCATGTGGAATTTATGTAACTTAACTTATAAAACATAAATTTAAAGTACTCTTTCTTTACCCTGATACCCAGTTCTCCTGGTAGCACTTAGTAAATAGGTGTTCTTTAAAAAAATTTTAAATCTACCTAATCATATGCTGCGTAATCACATACAAGTTTCCATTTCATTCTATATTCATTGCTTTGTCTTTAATCCAATTTTTTGCATTTCTTCTTCTTTTTTTTTTTTTATTTTTTTATTTTTTTTTGAGACGGAGTCTCTTGCCCTGTCCCCAAGGCTGGAGTGCAGTGGTGTGATCTCAGTTTGCTGCAACTTTCTCCTCCCGGGTTCAAGTGATTCTCCTGCCTCAGCCTCCCGAAAAGCTGGGATTACACACCTGGCCAATTTTTTTGAATTTTTAGTAGAGATGGGGTTTCACCATGTTGGCCAGGCTGGTCTCGAACTCCTGACCTTAGGTGATCCACCCGCCTCGGCCTTCCAAGGTGCTGGGATTACAGGCGTGAGCCCAGCCTTTTTGCATTTCTTTTGCACTTTGTTTACAAAGTCGGTAGGTCATCTTCAACGTCATTAACTTTATCTCAAAACTTTTTTTCTGGGTAAATTTATCAGTTTTTTCAACAACCTTTGAAATATCATTTGAGTCTCTAGTTTGTTAAAGTATACTAATAACTTAAAGAATATTATCACTTGTAATTTATTCAGTCATCTCCAGCCAGGAACTAAATTCATTCCTCTTTTTATTCCTATCTGTGTTTATTATTTATCATGTTAAGAAAGATTTAAGGAATATAAAATATTTTCTAAAGAAAGCTAATATCCAGATTACAACCAAATTATTAAAGATTTGTGGTAGATCATAGAGAAGAAAAAGGCAAATGAAACTTCAAGCCATAAAAAGATGAAAAAAGTATTAGCAAATGCTCTTTATTGTATTCACCTATAAAATAAAGTTTCTCTGTATGAAAACAGACAAATTCCTTACAGAGCTCCTGTCTCTAAAGGTTGTGAGCATTAATGAGATGATACATGTAAAAGCTTCTATAAGAGCAAATGTTAACAGGATTGGACTAGGTAGTAGTAACATAACAGGTACAGTGGGTCCTCCACATCGATAGTTTCTGCATTTTCGGATTCAGCCAACGGTGGATTGACAATATTATGGAAAAAAAACCAATAAAACAGAATAATACAACAATAAAAAATAAATAGAAGATAATATAGTGTAACAGCTGTTTACATAGTGTTTACATTGTATTGGGTATTAGAATAAATTGAGAGATGATTTAAAATACATGCGAAGATGTGCATAGATTATCTGCAAATATGACAGCATTTTATATCAGAGACTTGAGCATCTGTGGATTTTCATATTCCAGGGGAGTCTTAGAACCAATCCCCAGAAGATACTGAGGTCCTACTGTAGGGATGTAATGAAAGTGAGAGATTCTATAATTTTCCTGTAAAAGGAGGCACTCACTTTATTAGGAGAGAACTTTTAATTTTTCCAGTAGGATTTTGTGAGAAACTTGCCTCATGTTATTTCATGTAGAGCAGTGGTTCTCAATTAAGGCTCAATTTTGGCACTAAGGAATCTTTGGCACTGTCTGGTGACATTTGCAACTTGAGGGGTGCTACTGGCATCTGGTGAGTAGAGTGCTGGGATGCTGCTAAATATCCTGTAGTTCACCGGATAGCCCCCACAGCAAAGAATTATTCGGCCCACACTGCAAATAGTGCTGAAGTTTGAAACCACATTTAGAAACACTTTGAACACCAGTTCTTTATCCAAAGTGTTACTGTAGATGAAGTTTTCATGATTAGCTTTGGAAACCTAATACTTATGGCCATAGTTACGTTTTTTCTATGTAGAGCTAAGATCAAGGCTATTAAGTTAAAACTCTAGTGGCAGTGCCACAGTACCAAATAATATCGCCTAGGTACATAGTTTTCTGGTACCGTACTCTAATTTGATGTGAAATGATGCTAGGAGAGTTGTGATGAGTGAGTAATTTACATAACATACACATTAACCATCATTCTCAGGCACATAATTCCAGATTGAAGTTACTATGCCAGTGATTGAAGTATTCTGTATTATTGTTGAAGGAGACTTGGTGCTCTAGAAGTATTTAGTAATTGTCACACAATCATAATCGAGTGACTTTGGTTGTATTTTTGGTGTGTCATAGAATAGTGGAATAGCAATTAATTATGTCTTCTCATTTTAAACATTTTTATCACTATGTTTTGTGTTTTAAATTTCTGGCTGTTTAGGTGATCTGTTGATGTTTTCATGAAATAGGAGAAGAAAAGGGAAACATTACTACCTTATTTCTGTTTTTTGAAGGAATTATTTTAGTATTTCTACCTTAAGTATAGTAATTCTAGGATTAAAATGTTAAGTGTTTTATACTTAATGGTTTGTTTGTTTGTTTGTTAAGACAGGGTTAATGGTTTGTTTGTTTGTTTGTTAAGACAGGGTCTTGCTCTGTGACCCCGGCAGGAGTGCAGTGGTGTGATCTCAGCTCACTGCAGCCTCCTTCTACCGGGTTCAAGTGATTCTCATGCCTCAGCCACCCAAGTAGCTGGGATTCCAGGCACATGCCACCATGCCTGGCTAATTTTGTGTGTGTGTGTTTATTAGAGACGGGGTTTCACCATGTTGGCCAGGCTGGTCCTAGCGTCATGTGATCTGCCTGCCTCGGCCTCCAGAAGTGCTGGGATTACAGGTGTGAACCAGCACACCTGACCTTATACTTCATGTTTTGAATAGTTTATGTTTAATCTTTATCAGATGCCATTTTGATATTCAAAGGTCAATTTTACTAGTTATGTTAATAAGCACATAGTAAATGTATTTTATTTGTGAAGATTAACACTTAACCTGCAAGGTTCAGTTTCACTTTTTGTTATTCAGCGACTGCCAGTTGTGATGTTAAGTTCATCATTGGCTTCACTGTTCCAGGTAGAAGTTACAGTTTGCCAGA
This sequence comes from Pongo abelii, assembly GCF_028885655.2. Taxonomy (NCBI): domain Eukaryota; kingdom Metazoa; phylum Chordata; class Mammalia; order Primates; family Hominidae; genus Pongo; species Pongo abelii. The sequence continues at coordinate 1,269,540 of NC_071995.2, forward strand.
GAGCAGTAGTACTACTTTTCTATTTTTTCTCTTTTTTAACTCTGAAAAATAAAATACATTTTTAAAAGTATACACATGCACATATAGATGTACCATGTAAAGAATACTTATAAAATGATCATCTCAAGAAATTGGAATATTGTTGGCATCCCAGAATTCATATGTATATTTCTTTGCTATCATTTTTCTCTTCTGTTCCTCCAGAGATTACTATTCTGACTTTTCTTCTTCTTTGCTTTTCTTTATGCCCTGCACATATATCAAAAACTATAATTTAGTTTTGTATATTTTGTACTTCAATAAATGGAATTATTATATTTATTCTTTTGTCACTTCTTTTGTTGATCATTATTTGTGAGATTCATTTGTATTAGTTATATGTAGCATCCGTTCCTTTATTGTCCTTGTACTGTGTTTTTTATTTAATTCAGAATTCCACATTTATATTGAAAGTGTTCTGAAAAGACAACTTCATTTCTTTTCAATTTTCCATTCTTTGAATACTTCAGATAGTGCCAAAAGTAATTCCTTTTGGCAGAAAGTGAGTTTGGAAGTAAGTGGTTACTTTGCTTTCTGTTTTTCGTTCAACACATTAAAAATGTTCTCATTAGATTAAATACTATCTTACGTGTGAAATGAAAATGATACCTGAAAAACTGAGAGAATCTGAGGATCCCAGAGATTCTAAACACTTTTTTGTCATTTATCATGGCCGTAGATATGAATACTCTTCCTTATGATGTCATGTTGCCACTCAGTTGTATCCTATTTCTACCTTTGTGTTTTGGACAGTTAATTACTATGATTTATAGTAACTTATCTCACACTTTTTAGTCTCAGAAGCCTCTTTGCATTTAAATATTATTAAAGTTCCCAAGGTGATTTTTTTTTTCTTTTTTTAAATAGAGACTGAGTCTTACTATGTTGCCCAGGCTGGTCTTGAACTCCTGGCCTCATGTGATCCTCCCACCTTGGCCTCCCAGGGTGCTGGGGTTATAGGCATTAGCCACTGCACCAGGCCTCAAAGTGATTTTTTATGTGGCTTATATATGATATACACGTGCAGATCTTCAGACTCAGCTATCCCATGTCTAGATTTATGTGGCTTATATATGTTATACACGTGCAGATCTTTAGACTCTGCTATCCCATGTCTAGATTTATATGGCTTATGTATGATATACACGTGCAGATCTTTAGACTCAGCTATCCCATGTCTAGATTTATGTGGCTTATATATGTTATACACGTGCAGATCTTTAGACTCAGCTATCCCATGTCTAGATTTATGTGGCTTATGTATGATACACACGTGCAGATCTTTAGACTCAGCTATCCCATGTCTAGATTTATATGGCTTATGTATGATATACACGTGCAGATCTTTAGACTCCGCTATCCCATGTCTAGATTTATATGGCTTATATATGATATACACATGCAGATCTTTAGACTCAGCTATCCCATGTCTAGATTTATATGGCTTATGTATACACGTGCAGATCTTTAGACTCAGCTTTTTTATGTGGCTTATATATGATATACACGTGCAGACCTTTAGACTCAGCTATCCCATGTCTAGATTTATATGGCTTATGTATGATATACACTTGCAGATCTTTAGACTCAGCTATCCCATGTCTAGATTTATATGGCTTATGTATGATCTACACGTGCAGATCTTTAGACTCAGCTATCCCATGTCTAGATTTATATGGCTTATGTATGATATACACGTGCAGATCTTTAGACTCAGCTATCCCATGTCTAGATTTATATGGCTTATATATGATATACACGTGCAGATCTTTAGACTCAGCTATCCCATGTCTAGATTTATATGGCTTATATATGATATACACGTGCAGATCTTTAGACTCAGCTATCCCATGTCTAGATTTATATGGCTTATGTATGATATACACGTGCAGATCTTTAGACTCAGCTTTTTTATATGGCTTATATATGATATACACGTGCAGATCTTTAGACTCAGCTATCCCGTGTCTAGATTTATATGGCTTATATATGATGTACACGTGCAGATCTTTAGACTCAGCTATCCCATGTCTAGATTTATGTGGCTTATATATGATATACACGTGCAGATCTTTAGACTCAGCTTTTTTATGTGGCTTATATATGATATACACGTGCAGATCTTTAGACTCAGCTATCCCATGTCTAGATTTATATGCATATACATATCCAAAAATATAAAAAGACATATGTACAAGGTGACTTATTACATTATTCGTAATTGCAAAATTTTGGAAACCTAATTGTCTATAGGTGGGAGAGTGCTTAAATTCACCATGGTGAATCTACACAGAGGAGACTGGCAGTTTTAAAAAAGAAATGAAACATGTGAGCAAAAAAAAAAAAAGTATTTTAATTGTGAATGAAATACATATCCATGAGTTTATACTGATATAAATAAGTAATCAAATACATAACTAAATGGCATGTGGACAGACAGCTCTTTCTTATAGAAGAATTTCAGTTAATAAGTATAGATGGAAATAGACCAAAAGAAAATTACCATGAGACAAACTGATGGTTGTGAAAATTAATGTGTGAAAGTTTGAGGTTAAACATGACTTTCATAGTCTCAAAATGTTTTCCCTAAGGTGTTTATTTATTTTAACAGAAGACTATAACTTTTCAGTGAAGAAACCTACCAGGACACCTTAACAAAGTGTTTAGAGTTAACATTACCAGTAATAAAGAGACATTGACCTCATGAACCCCTTGATATAAGGCACTGAGAGGGACCCAATATCATTTCTGTGTTACTCTTTCCAAAAATGTGTAACCTCATTCCAGTAATGAGAAAATGCCAGACAAATGCAAATTCTGGGACATTTTACAAAATAACTGAGCAGTACACTTTAAATATGTTAAGATGATGAAAGACAAGGAAAGACTGAGCAGTTACAGATACATTTGAGAGGAAATGTCAACTAAATGAATTGTGGGATCTTGGATTAAAGCAGATTTCAGGAAAAGGAACAGAAAATTAGCTGGGTATAGTGGTGCATACCTATTGTCCCAGCTACTTGGGAGGCTGAAGAGGGAGGATCACTTGAGCCCAGGAGTTTGAGGTTGCAGTAAGCCCTGTTTGCGTCACTGCACTTCAGCCTACAAGACAGAGTGAGACCCTGTCTCAAAAAAAAAAAAAAAAAATTCCAGAAAGAAAGGCCATTGGTGGAAAAACAATGAAAGGACATTGGTGGAAAAACAATGAAAGTAAGGTTCTCAAGTTGGTAAATAGCATTGTACCAATGTTAACTTCCTAGTTTTGATCATTTTATTATGGTTATGTAAGCTGTTAACATTACAGGAGCCTGAATAAGGAGTAGATGGGCACTGTTCTGTTTTTGCAGCTTTTCTGTATGTTCATAATTAATTCAGAATAAAATTATTTAAAAAATGCATTGACACTATATTTCTCAGCACTTTTAATCACCCACTTCACTTTGCCATCCCTTTGAAATAAGTATGCTTTTGAATTTAAAAATGTCTTACTACCAGAATTAACGTAACAGGATAGTTAGCTCAGGCATTTTTCCTGAATTTAGGAATTTAGGAATTTAGGAAGTCATATTGTTGACTTCGTAAACCCATAGTTTAATTAGGAATGTAGCTGATCAGGCCAGGCACGGTGGCTCATGCCTATAATCCCAGAACTTTGGGAGGCTGAGGTGGGTGGATCACCTGAGGTCGGGAGTTCAAGACCAGCATGACCAACATGGAGAAACCCCGTCTCTACTAAAAATACTAAAAATACTCATTTTTAGACATACTTGAGATGTCTTTCATTTTTTCGATATAAATTTATCGAATGCTTTCTAAGTGTCAGGCACTGTTGCTAATCTTTGGTTATACAGTAGTGAAAAGACATGTTCTCTGCCCTTCTGGAACATTGTCTCATGGAAAAACAATAAAACTAAACAAATAAGTAAATATCAACCAGGGTAAGTACTACAAAGAAATAAACAGGACACTGTGATAGATGATGGCGGAGGGAAATATTTTGGGCAACAAATTTAGGTAGTGACATCAGAGGAGTCCTCCCAAAGGATATGACGTTGAGATCTGAAAAAGCCATATAAAAAGTGGAGAAAACAAAAAATTGAGGTTATCCATACAGCAATGAAAAGCTTGGCATTTTCAAAGTAGAGAATAGGTAAGGATCAGGCCAAAAGGGACCTTATAGGCCTTGAAAAGAAGTTTAGATTTTGCAAGTAGTGGAACATTCTATGTGAAAAGTTGACAGGATCTGATTTGCATTTTCAGGATACTGTTTTTTGCAATATTTGGAGGTTGATTGGAGTGGGACAAGAGTCATACAAAGCGTTTGCTCACTGTTTCATACCTTTGTGTGCTGTGCAGTTTTCTATGCTAGAAACAGTAACAAACAAGCTTCTTATTCTCAAGAAGCTCACATTCTGGTAAGGGCTCTGTGAGAATTGAGAGAGGTTTTTATTTATATTAAAAAAAATTTTTTTAGAGACAGACTCGCTTTGTCACTCAGGCTAGAGTGCAGTGGCATGATCATAGTTCACTGTAGCCTCAAACTCCTGGACTTAAGCGATTCTCCTTCCTCAGCCTCTGGAGTATCTGGGACTATAGGGGTGTGTCACCACACCTGGCTAATTTTTTTTTTTTTTCTCTTATTTTAAGTAGAGACCGAGTCTTGCTATGTTGCCCAGGCTGGACTTGAACTCTTGGCCTCAAGCAGTCCTTCTGCCTTAGCCTCCAAAATGCATGGATTATACTTTACATTACTTATTATAACTTTTTATTTCTGCTGGCTCTCAAAAGATGTGTTATAATACAAGTACAATAATTTCAATTATAGTAATTGCTATACGCAGAATTGAAATTAGGTAAATTCCAGCAACAGCAAGAACCTTTCAAATAAAACATATAGAAGCATAGTCTTAGCTGATTTGACTGTTGGTGAATTGGGGATTTAAAAAAGCTTTCTCTTGAAAGCCTACCCATCTTTTAAGGGTTAGATGCTTTTTCTTGCGAGGCTGCCTAAATCCTCGCAGTTGGAATTAATCATACCTTCTGTTGTAATTTCATTAGTTTGTTTCTTCATTGATTTGGGGATTATTTTATATTACTTTGTATTATATACTAATTGTGTGCTGGTTCCTCTGCATACTTGAGCTTGGGGATCATGTCTTCGTATTTTGCATATAGTTGGTACTTCATAAATGTTTATTGATTTTAATTTTATCTATAGATGTCAAGAACTCTCAGCCACATGCATCTTAGCCTGGTCTCTTAGTCTATTTGGGCTGCTGTAGCAAAATACTGTAAAGTGGCTAGCTTATAAACAGTAGAAATTTATTCCTCACAGTTCTGTGCCTGGGAAGTCCAAGATCAAGGAACCAGCAGATTTGGTGTCTGGTACAGGCCCACTTTCTGGTTCATAGGTAGCACCTTCTTGTTGTGTCCTCACATGGTGGAAGGGGCAAGGCAGCTCTCTGCAGTCTCTTTTATAAGGGCATTAATGCCATTCATGAGGGCTCTGCTCTCATGACCTAATGGCCTCCCAAAAGCTCCACCTCCTAATACCATCACTTTGGTGATTAGATTTCACCAAATCTAATTTGGTGAATTAGAATTTTGGGAGCACACAAAATTCAGATTCTGATTCTGATCTGATCTGATTCAGATCACTGCTCCTGGCATTTGGAGCCTCCTGTTAAAGCAAGCTCTGTTTTTCACCTCATCTTGAGGTTAAATGCTTGGCTTCTCTGATATAAGCTGACATTGTTGGTGTTCTCTGAATAGAACACGTTTTCCTAATGGATGCTCTTCTACTTATGCAGAATCTTTTTCCTGTGGATTTCCAGTTTTACTACATAAAGATTCTGCCTTAAAATTAACTTTTGTTGATGAACTCTGCCTGGAGTTGTTATTGTCTTATCCATTGTTCCTTAGCCTGTATGTTTAATCGTACTTTATTGTTTACATACTTTTCAATACATTGTTTTATAATTGCACCTGTGTGATTTAACCAATTTAATTTTCCCTTCTCAACTAGTTCATATCTGCCATAAGTGAAGAATTACTTTAAAATTTCTTTTTAGTTTTTCTTAAACATTGTTTTACATAGGTTCATTAATTATAGCTGTACTTATTGAGTTATAAATAATAAAATTTCATTTAGTTATAATTTTTTTGGAAGTGAATGATATTCCTTTCAGCATCCTAATAAATATTCTCTAAAATTCTATAGGCTATCCTTTAAGAGCCTTGTATGTTTTGACACAGGAAATGCCATCTTCCCTTAGTTGGGAATATTCTTTGAGCAGTAACACTCAGATATACCTTTCAACAAGGCTGTAAGTTTTAGTCACATCCTAATAATGCAAAGTAGAGTGGACTGAAAGGAGGCTCCTATCAATAGTGGTTTGGGGCTTTGTTTTTCTTTATAACAAAGATAAGTATCTGAATTTAACCTTGAAAGAGGTTGTTGTGAGAGAGATTAATGGAACTGCTGAAAGAATGCTGTAGTGCTGTGAGTCAGCTCTCCCGAAACCAATGAATATTAAGAATAAAGTTCAAAGAAAGTGAAAACAATGGAAATAGAGACGGAGAAAATCAGCTTTACATGTATTTAAGCATATTCTCTTCTTAGATATATAGTCAATGAAACATTTGTGTTTTTCTCTGTAATTTGATTTAACTCTGTCTACAAAAAGTTTCTTCATTTTGGTAAGAGATTTTTTTCCTTTCTGAGATGAACACTACTTATCCTTCATTTTTAGATTTGCCAGGGGGATAATTATTTAAGAAAGCCTTTTATAAAAATTAAGATTGTCTGACATCTTTTTAGAAATACTGTTTCTAGAAATAGTATGTGATTTGTCACATGCTGGATACATCTAATATATTAATGTTCTTGTTTTTGCAAAAATAAATTTTGATTTCCTGTTTCTAGAACTTCTCCTTCACTTGTTTAAATGTTTAATCCTGTATCATTTCTTCCTTTTTAATAAAAATTTTTTCTTAGTAAAACAGGGCTTTTTCTATATAGAATATTGTCATAGGTGAGTTTTTAAGGTGTTCTTAATGAATATTAGAGTAACGGATCACAATGGAAAAGTATGCATATGAATCAGCATCTGTTTTTACACCCCTGTGGATAGTTGCTGAAATTACGCATGAAAATTCTCTTTTACTGCAGGTGAATTCAGCACCTACACAAATTGTTGGTTATGTGTGCAGCTTTTAAAAACTCCTGTCTCAAACTGGGCCACTTTTTACCATTTAGAAAGAAAGCAAAAACGCGGCTTAACATTATTTTTTAAAATTCTGCAGTGTTCGAAATGGACTCTATAGTACTTTTCCCCCGGCCACATGTCAGTTCAATTTAATAGCAGTGAAATGTATTGAAAGACTTTATTGATAGGACTAATGTGCTCTCCATAAAATGATGAATAAAATTACATTAGGCACTAAAATTATGAAAAAGTGGACTACTAAGTTCTCACTTTAGTGAAATGAATGGTTTACTCCTTTCCTTTGTGTTGTGTGAGCTCTTTTTGGTTTGCATTTGGAAGGAAAAGTCTCCAATGAGATTCCTTTTTTTCTTAAATTTTATTTTTAATTATAATGGATACATAATAGTTATACATATTTACAAGGTACACATGATGTTTTGATACAAGCATGTAATGTGTAATGATCATATCAGGGTAATTAGGGTACTCATCCCCTCAAGCATTTATCATTTCTCTGTGTTAGAAACAATATAATTCTATTCTTTTAGGTAATTAACAGCGTGTTGTTAATTATAGTTGCCTTATTATGCCACTGAATACTGATCCTTTTATTTTTTAAGAGAACAGAAGCAGGTATGCAAACAGTCCGTTTTCTAAGACCTCGGAGGCAAAGGTCAGCCTCTTATGGACCACATCAGTTGTCTGTTATTTTAAGGAAAAGATATTTTTGGGATTTTTTGGTAAAGATTTTGAAAAGGTATGCTTGTTCTTTTTATAAGCATTACAGATCAAAGATTTATAGTGTCCTATAGGGGATTAGGTAAACTCCATGTCCTTGCCCAAGTTTCTCATACTCAGCTACCATGATTTTCAAGATGAGAACCTTCCCAGTCTGTATGGGATATTTGTACTATATGCTCTGTAAAATTTATTGATATAAAGCATCATTTTTATATGTGTACTTTTCTGTTTATTTAATGAAATACATCTGCTTTTGTTTTGACTTTGGTTTTTAACCATTGAGGTTATAACAGAGCACCACTCTTAACTGAGGGGAGATATTTGAGGAGTTTTAAAAAGAAGGAGGGAGAGAATATTTTTAAATTTTAACCCACAGTATTGCCTTAAAGTAGTTGGTGTGTAACCAGATTCTGTCTGTGTGTTATACTAGCTTTCACTTCATCAGTGCATCTGGCTTCAATTTTTTTCCCCACAAAGCATCTGAGAAGTTGGTAAATGAATTCTGACATGTTGAATGATTTTAATGAAATCTTCTGGATGTGTATATATGCTTAGGGGATGGGGAAGAGGGAGGCAGAATAAGCAGTGGGGTTGAAGGTAATAAAGAATTACTGTCTCTTTACATTAAGGATAATGGATAACAGTTAACATTAATATCTTTCAGAACAGGTTAAAGTCTATCTGGTAAGTGGTGTTTACTTCCAAGGAAGCAGCTCTTATTATTAATTCAAATAAATGACTTCCATTACCATGTCAGAATGAGAGTTGGGAGAGGGAGGAGAGAATGTGGGAGATTGTTACTTCGGATAATCTTTGTGAAATTTGAATTGGCCTTCTTTCTGCTGCAGAAAAAGGCAAACGCATAGGAAGATCTACCATTATCAAGTAGCTCTTTTTTATGTTACTATACTGTAGAGCCTTGTTAACAATTTTTGAGGAAGATGTTGAGGGAACAACAAATTAAATTTTAACTGCAGTTTCTCCTTTGCCTTTGCTTTTCTGATTGAATGTTTGATTGGAAAGAAAGGCAGCTAGCTGGGTGTGGTGGCTCACACCTGTAATCCCAGCACTTTGGGAGGCCGAGGCAGGCCGATCACCTGAGGTCAGGAGTTCGAGACCAGCCTGACCAACATGGAGAAACCTTATCTCTACGAAAAATACAAAATTCTCCAGGCACGGTGGTGCATGCCTGTAATCCCAGCTACTCTGGAGGCCGAGGCAGGAGAATCGCTTGAACCCGGGAGGCGGAGGTTGTGGTGAGCACTCCAGCCTGGGGAACAAGAGGGAAACTGCATCTCAAAAAAAAAAAAAAAAAAAAAAAGACAGTGGAGGGTAGAGTCTTACAGCTGCAGTGATGTGTAGCTTGGTGTTGACAGAGCTGACATCAAGAAGTAAAGTTCTGAGAGATGTATTGGGAGTGGTATCATGGGATTTGCTGTAGAGTCCAGTCTCTCCCTGTTAATCTGCCTGAGTGAAGCTATAGTTAGGCTATCCCGACTTCTGCCCTAGTCTCTTTGAATATAGGAGTCTTCTTCTTTAAGGAGATGAGGAATTCTTTGAAAGGTCTTCCTTCTTCTCCCTCTACCAGACCCCTCAAAGCAGTCACACAAACCTCCTGACGTGAACCCTATACTCTGTGAGTGAAGTATTCTTATTTGATTTCAGCAAGTATGTGAGGCTGGCAAAAGTAGGCTTCAGTTACATAATCCAGTGGTAGGAAAAATGGTATGGGTTCGTTTTGGTGAGTGCAAATGTGGTTAATAGCAGTTGAAGTAAAACTCTAAAGATACTGCTTTCACTTTAGGTGATATGAACTATTTGAAATGATAAAGTATGTTCCTTTACTATCTCTAGATAGCTATTAAATGAGATTTATCTGACACACAGTACATTTCTAAATTTTGGGTTGCCTGAATTGTTTAAGCAGAGTAAAATAGCCAAGTTAGGGCAGGTGCATGAAATAAAACTCTCTCTCTACTTAGTCTTGTTCCCCTAGGCTGCCAATTTAATGCTTTTTTCTAATTAATGGGTGCTATAAAATGGCTTATCTCCAAACAGTACGTGTGTTAATGGCAAAAACCACAATTACTTTGGCACCAACCTAATAATTCCCCTTTGTAATTTAAAAAAAAAAATTTTTTTTTTTTTTTTTTAATAGTTTTTTGAGCCAGGGTCTTACTCCCTCTCCCAGGCTGGAGTGTGGTAGCATAATCTTGGCTCACTGCAACCACCACCTCCCCAATTCAGGCAGTTCTCCCTGCCTCAGCCTCCCGAGTGGCTGGGATTACAGGTGTGCACCACCACCCAGGATAATTTTTGTATTTTTAGTAGAGATGGGGTTTCACCATGTGGGCCAGGCTGGTCTGGAACTCCTGACCTCAGGTGATCCACCCACCTTGGCTTCCCAAAGTGCTGGGATTACAAGCTTAATTTTTAATTGACAAATAATAATCGTATGTATGTATGGTGATGTTTGAATACATGTATACATTGTGGAATGATCAAATCAGGGTAATTAACATATCCATCACCTCACATACTTGTCATTTCTTTGTGGTGAGAACATCTCAAATCCACTTTTTTTTTTTTTTTTAAATACTTTAAGTTCTGGGTTACATGTGCAGAATGTGCAGTTTTGTTACGTAGGTATACACGTGCCATGGTGATTTGCTGCACCAATCAACCCGTCACCTATGTTAGGTATTTTCTCCTAATGTTATCCCTCCCCCAGCCCCAAACCCTGCTAACAGGCCCCAGTGTGTGATATTCTCTTCCCTGTGTCCATGTGTTCTGATTGTTCAACTCCCACTTATGAGTGAGAACATGTGGTGTTTGGTTTTCTGTTCTTGTGTTAGTTTGCTGAGAATTAGGGTTTCCAGCTTCATCTATGTCCCTGCAAAGGACGTGAGCTTATCCTTTTTTATGGCTGCATAGTATTCCATGGTGTATATGTGCCACATTTTCTTAATCCAGTCTATCATTGATGGACATTTAGGTTGGTTCCAAATCGTTGCTATTGTGAATAGTGCTGCAATAAACATACATGTGCATGTGCCTTTATTATAGAATGATTTATAATCCTTTGGGGTATATACCCAGTAATGGGATTGCCGGGTCAAATGGTATTTCTGGTTCTAGATCCTTGAGGAATCACCACACTGTCTTCCACAATGGTTGAACTAATTTACACTCCCACCAACAGTGTAAAAGCATTCCTGTTTTTCCACAACCTCTTCAGCATCTGTTGTTTCCTGACTTTTTTTTTTTTTTTTTTTTTTGAGACTGAGTCTCATTCTGTCACCCAGGCTAGAGTGCAGTGGCGCAATCTCGGCTCACTGCAAGCTCCGCCTCCTGGGTTCATGCCATTCTCCTGCCTCAGCCTCCCGAGTAGCTGGGACTACAGGCGCCCGCCGCCACTCCCAGCTAATTTTTTTTTGTACTTTTTTTCAGTAGAGATGGGGTTTCACCATGTTAGCCAGGATGGTTTCAATCTCCTGACCTCGTTATCCGCTCACCTCAACCTCCCAGAGTGCTGGGATTACAGGCGTGAGTTTAATGATCGCCATTCTAACAGGTGTGAGATGGTATCTCATTGTGGTTTTGATTTGCATTTCTCTAATGACCAGTGATGATGAGCATTTTTTCATATGTCTGTTGCCTACATAAATGTCTCCTTTTGAGAAGTGTCTGTTCATATCCTTTGCCCATTTTTTGATGGGATTTGCTTTTTTCTTGTATATTTGTTTAAGTTCTTTGTAGATTCTGGATATTAGCCCTTTGTCAGATGGATAGATTGCAAAAATTTTCTCCCATTCTGTAGGTTGCCTGTTCACTCTGATGAAATCTACTTCTTTAAAAACAATTTTGAAATACACAGTTGTAATTTAAAATTAGACTCTGTTTTTGCCTTTTTTTTTTTTTAACTTTTTCCCTTGTCTACTTTAAGACTAGAAGCAGTTATACTGAAAATTCGTGAGGCAACAGGAGTTTAAAGAGGGTCTTTATTCATTGGGGGCCAATAGACTCTGAGTATTTCGTTCTCATATTTCTTAAAAAAAAAAAAAGTTGATTCCCCAAACAGTCAAATGTGAGGATTCACTCAAATGTGATGACTAAGCTTATTGATAAACCTCCATTGTATATCTCTTAAAACATTTGTCCAATTTTTTTTCAGCTGAACTTTGATGATTGGCCTATCACTGAGTATTCTTGATGTTGAACTATTTATGAATACGTTGGATTACTCTAATTTGTAATCATAGTCACAAAATATTTTATTAGAATTCAAATCGTTTGCAGAGTTTATTCTGAATAATTCCTGACGTGATGCGTATCTTGCTGGTTTCACATTCAGTGAAATGCTGAGCCATATCTCAATTCTGTAGTCTCCATAATATCTGCCTTTATATTTTAGGTATGTTTGGGTTCCATTTTAATATAGTCTCATACCAACAGCTGTGTTTTTATAATTGAAGTCTTGTTAGCCTAACAGGCATTTTTCTTTGAGAAGAAATTTTGTCTTCATTGATAATCCAGTTTTGTTATACTGGAGCTACATTCTCAGGTTGTATAATACCCATCTTTCAGTTTGACTCCAAATCATCCTTACCTCCTGGCGTTCATGCCCTTGTGTAGTCCTCTCCCACACCCTGTCAGGATTGGTCTGTATGAACTGTACAAGAAGGGAGAAGTGATGGCACCCACTTCTGAAGCTAGATCACAAAAGACGTTGATGCAACTGCCTTGCGCTCCTGAATCACTTGCCCTGGTGACAGCCTCCGTGTTGTAACGACACTCAAGCAGCCCGGTGGAGAGGAACAGAGGCCTCTTGCCAATAGCTGCACCACCTTGCCAGCCATCTAAATGGAAGCAAAGGACTGAAGCCTGGTTGACATCTTGACTACCACCTCGTAAGAGACCCTGGCACCAGAACTGTTCAGCTAAGCTGCTTCTGAGTTCTTGACCCACACAAACTGTGTGAGATAATCAGTATTCACTGTTGTCTTAAGCTGCTGAGTTTTGAAGTAACTCATTAATACAACAATAAACAATGATTACAGGTATTTTATATTTTTAGTATTAAGGTGATCTACCACAGTCTGATTTTTTCCCCCCTAAATCCACAGTTTGGTTTTCTCTGTTAGAGTAATAAATGCTATTTTAAATTGTTTTATTCATATTATCACCATAGTAATTATCAGGGTTGGGTACCGTTGGAGCTTTTGTTGGTGTTTATCACCTATATAACTCATATTTGTCTGCTGACAGCCTGTAAGCTGGGAAAAGAGTTACAAATGTGTGTAAAACATGATGTGTCATATAGCCTTTTACAGATTTATTTCATATGTAAAAAACTGCTGTAACTAGTGCCACATTCTCCAGTAGAAATATAATGTGAGCCACATGTATAATTTTGAATTTTCTAATAGTCTCATTAAAAAAACTAAAAGGAAACATATTAATTTTAATAATGTTTTCTTTAATCAAATATATCCAAAATATTATTTCAACATATAATCAATATGAAAATTATTAAAGAAGTGTTGTACCTCCTTTTTTTTAAGACTAAGTTTTTGAAATTTAGTGTGTGTTTATAGCACATCTCAATTTGGACTAGCCACATTTAGTCACTCAGTAGCAACCTGTTGCTAGTGGCTCCTGCATTGGACAGTACAAATAGTATATTAGCTAAAGAAGAATACGTTCTTCTAAGCTAGCGGCAGTTTAAGAATGCCTATAAACAACAGATATGATTTTCTCAAATTAAGTGTGGCATGTCCTACCTTAATCTCTAGCTACATTTAGTTCCAGTAAGTCAACTTCCTGATTTCCAGATGCTTCAGATCCTTCAAACCTAAGGAATATAGGGATAGGAGGAATTAGGGATAGTAGATAGTATGTGTAGATTTCTTCAGCATTACAGACTCAGAATGGCTCTTACTGGCTCATAGTTTATCATGAAGGTTGGTGAATATGGATGTTTTGAAGGAGAAAATGTACTTTAGCATGTAAAGCATCTATTCCAAGCCTCGGGCTGCACATGGTATAATCACTCTTGCACTCAAGCCACCAGGAAGCACTTTCCAGGGGTGTTAGCACATCCCCTTACTTCATCAGTGTGGTCCTGAGAGCAGAAGTATGTGAAGTCTGTTGCATTTCATAATTCTCAAGTCTAATATGACATCTTATTGGCTCACTCACTTTCAAGGAAGCTAGTGATAACTGTCACTTCTTCAACTCAAAGTCTGGCATTGACAGATAAGAGATTTTTCTTTTTAAGTTTGAGATTTATCTTCAGAATCTTCAGAATTTATGGAAGAACTTACTGTGATAATATTGTCCCTTTTAAAAAATGTTGTTATTTAGAATATCCCATGGTTATCAAAAGACTTGAAAGGAATTTCTTATCATAATTCTGACCCACTTCTGTAAAATATTGCTATGAAGAAATTCATAGGACTTTTGAATAAAAAGCTGAAGAGCACAATGACGTATAATCCATACATGTTTTGTTCTCTTTACCTTTCCTTTGATCATGAGCACTGCCTGAAGATGTGTTTGCCTGGTCTGCTTTTCTCTTTTCACAGTAAACAGTTAACTTACATATTTAGATATCAGTTATCTAAACAATGACACTTGTAACTATTTCCAGAAGGTCTTTTTATCCCTATTGATTTCTTTGCAGTGCAAGATACTCTTTTAACATATTTTTCAATTTGCTTTTGATTTTATATCAGAACAATATGTATTTTATATTATTTACACAAATAATACTTACATGTCTTAGAATAATAGTCACTTCTCTTATTCTTGTCTAACTCTGATTCCTCTTCCTCTGAGGTGACCACTTTCATTTCTTTTGGTTGTTTCTACTGTTGTTTATTTTTATCTTTCCAAGTGACATTTTTATATTATTGTTCTATTATTTTTCTTATTTGGGCATCGTCTGTTGACGTCTTATCATAGATGACGAGGAATTAGTGTTTTTACACAAACCAACACACACACTTCCTTCTTTCTGTCCTTCCAATATAATTATATCTAGGTCTGCATTATTAAAACTGAGGCACGTAGTATATTATGATTTACATTTTGGTTTTTCCTAGGGTACCTTAGTTTTCCTTTTTGCTTTTCCTGTCTTGGGTATCTATTCCCAGATTCCTTTCTACACCCGTAAAATTCCTCCCAATATCATTACTACTATAAAAATACATTATCCCTTACTAATTGCCCTCAGTAATCCATACATCTGCTGTTTTTCTTGGAAACATTCATTTCCTTTCTCTGCTGTCATGTGTGCTTAGTCTCTAGGTTGTGTCATGCTTGTGGTTCCCTTCACCACTCACCTATGGTAGAGCTCCTTTTTTCTGGGTCCCACATCTTCTTTCCAGGTTTACCTCTTCATTTTCAGAGAGTATACCATAGTAGCTTCCTGAGAGAGTCGTTGAGTGAGATACTTTTTTGGGGGGATTTTGCATTCAACTCCCATATTTGATTGGTGGTTTAGATACAGAATTCTAGATTGGTAATCATCTTTTTTCCCTTAGAGTTTTGAAAACATTACTCAAATTGTCTTCTAGTTTCCTGTGTTGCCTTTAAAAACTCCAGTGTCTTCTGATTTTTTGATCCAACAAGTGATCATTTTTGGCCTTTCTAAAAGTTTTCAGGATGTTTTCTTTCCTCTAGTGTTCTAAACTTTAAAAATAAGGGTATTCATATTATCATCTAAGCACTAAATGATGGATTTAATCTTTTTGCAAAAGCGAGGACAAGAAGGAATGATTATAAATATTACCTAGCAGTGCTGTTGGTCCTCTGGTATTTGTAGGACTCAAAGGCTTTCCTGTTTACTTCTTACACTGGCTCAACATTTTATTAAATTAAATAGGAGATTCAAGCTGTGGTTCGACACAAGAGAAACTTCCTTGGTTGATTTTAGCAGATCTCTCAAAATTCCAAAACAAACTGGTGCCAGATTTTACCCACTTGATAGATTAAGTAATTCTGGACTTTGTAAATGAAGGTGAGAGAGATATTTGCTATCTTCATTCTGTTGTATTATATTATCCTAGTTTGATACAGTTGCGTTAGAGCAAATGATTCCATACTTAGCTTTACATCGAAATGTTATGTGACTTATAATATCACATAAATATTACTTATCAGCCATTTCCTTTTATTTGTAGTTTCACTTGGCTTTTGTTTTTCATCCTTATTATTGAGAAAGATTTTGAACCAGGCTTTGCCATTAATTCCAGAAATCTTTTTTTAAATAAGGCCATGAACACTGAGCTCATGTGGTAGACTCTAGTTTCACTGCTGGTTTCAAATGAAGTTATGAAATGAGTTTCATAAT
Source organism: Pongo abelii (assembly GCF_028885655.2). NCBI lineage: Eukaryota > Metazoa > Chordata > Mammalia > Primates > Hominidae > Pongo > Pongo abelii. Next base: position 1,285,884 of record NC_071995.2, read on the forward strand.
GAAATATTATGAAAACTTGATTCTCTGCATTATGACAACTTACTAATCATTTTCTCCCTAAAAGTTTTTTATTGGTACAGCCACAAAACTATTTTTACCCCACGCAAATGTACAAGTAAAGTTGTTTGCTTGAAATAGATTCCTGGGAAGTTATTTGGAATTAACTGTTTGAGCCTCAATTTAGATAATAGAAGCCTCTCAGGAGACTTCCAAAGAACAGTTTAAGAGTGGGATGGGATAGACTGCACAAAGACATAATACTGAATTTTCCATAAGTTGCTAATGAGAAACATTATCAACTTTATGTGTTAATAATGTTTCTTTATGCTTCTTTATACTTACAGCAATCTGTGTTTTAGAATCCCATATTAGTCCAAAATAGTCATTCTCATTCATTAGAGGGTTTGAGAAGACTGAAGTAATCATTGCATCCATCTCTTACTTCATAATCCTTCTTTTATGTTTAGTTTTCTTTGATTCTGAAGAAACCACCTTGGCCTTTGTTTTGACGGGCATCACTCCTTGTCTCTCTGCGTGGCATCCCTTTAAAAACCTCCACTGTACTCTGCTGTTCATGGCAAGTCAACAGAGGGAACGAAGAGTTCAACAAACAGCGTTTTTTTGTTTTGTTTTTTGGATACAGCTAAACTGCCCTACATAAAACAGAACCTTACTTATGGGATTAGATCACAGTATTTTATAACTGTGGAGAACCACAGTTCTTTGAGAAGAATGAAAACTTTTCTCTTAACACGAATATAACGTACATCACCAAAATGTGAATTTTTTTCTAACTCTCATTTTTTAAAATTTAGAAAAACAAGAGAGCAAAAGATTTATCAACTGTTTATTAAGAAGAATGTTAAATAATAGATGCTGTCCTTCCAAAGTGGGGAGAAAATTCTGACTTATCTTTGACAGATTTCAAGTTCTAGATTTTTGAAGGTAAAGTTGTCAAAAAGGACTTACAAAAGTGGGCTGTGGTACAATTGAGTTTCTTAGATAAAATAAAAAATTCTTGGATATCTTTTCCTGATATGAGTATTCTGAAAATTGGAGAATGGTTTAGCAAATCTTGTTCTTTTGTTTTATGTATTTTTAAAAGGAAGCACTTTATTCTTAATCCTCTAGTTTCATAAGAAGTTAAAGAAGGAAGTGCTTATAATAACCTGAAGACTCCAGTTCTCCATCCCACTTGAACTCTTCTTCATGTTGTCTTCTTAAGATCTCTCCTATCTTATATGAACTCAACGTTCTGTAGGATTTTGTTTGACTTTCTGATAGATCAACATTCACCTCTCCAGAAGCTGTGTTTTAAACCTGTGTAGAACATCAGGGCTGGGAATTGCTTGGTTGGCTAATAAAATTGCTCATTCTTAGCCAGACCGGTCACTTTTTTCCAGTTGTCATTTTTGGTTTTCTCCTATGAGATTATGAGAAAACCATACATTCTTGAAATATTGGGATGCATCACTTGCTTTTTAATGTCTTTTAAGAAATTGTTTGCCAGCGGTTGTCTATGAAGAATATAATCTGAAAGATCATGCTGCTCACTGCACTTTTTCATCTAGGCTTAACTGCAGGAAAAGAGTGTTTTGATATTCAGTCTAATTACTATCTCATCAAAGCTGGCTTTATGCTTAGAGAGTAGTTCAAAAACAACTTGGTGCTTTTAAATAATCAAGCCCTTGCCACCTCTGCTGTCTAACACAGTTTTATTCTCTCTGTTACAGAGAGCAGATTCCTCACATTTTATCTTGCTTAACTAACTTGACCCTTTGCTCTTAATAATACACTTCTTTGGCCTCCTTTACTTCTTTTCTTTCTTTGCTTTCTTTATTGTGTCCTCTGTGACGATATCTTGTTGACCTGGATTTGCTTCTGATGGGAAGAACATTTAATAAGCAAACAGCCCTTTCTTAATAAATAGGCTCTCCCTGGGTTAAATTTAATTAATCTACTTCACCTAGTCTTCCATCATTTTCTAGGACAGTCTCCGTAAGAAGGATGACAGGATTGAAGAGCTGGAAGAAGCACTAAGAGAAAGTGTACAGATAACTGCAGAGCGGGAAATGGTGCTAGCACAAGAGGAATCAGCCAGGACCAATGCTGAAAAACAGGTCTGCTATTTTATACAGTTCTAAGCAATGCTGCTGGTTAACCAAAAGGTAAAACACAACCAGTATAGTTTAGGTAAACTATACATATTGTATGTTTATAGGGTTTCAGAAACACTTCATAGAGGAGAAGTCCCAAGGAGTTCCTTCATAGCGGTATTAGATACAAGGATGTGGTTTCTTTTGTGTCAAGTATAGAAAGAAAGACCAACTTTATTAGCAAAGCTGAGAGAGAATTGAACATTTCGCAGAATGAGTGCCTTTCAGGGCCCTGTTCCTAGATAAATGCTTTGTCTGCTCTTTCTTAAATAAGAATTGAAATAAAGTTGTATGAGAATTGACTCATGTTAACACGGAAGTCCCTGCATTAATAACTTGGGTCTGATCCCATATGTATTTATGTAGCATGTGCTAATATATTGGACGAGGTGAAATGGAGCTTGTCTGTCTGCTACAAGACTGGGCACAACCCTGGCTTTTAAACGGAAAGAAAAAACATGAACATTTCTCTTTTTATTTATTTATTTATTTTTTATTTTATTTTATTATTATTTTTTTTGAGACGAAGTCTTGCTCTTATCCCCCAGGCTGGAGTGCGATGGTGCGATCTCAGCTCACTGCAACCTCTGCTTCCCGGGTTCAAGTGATTCTCCTACCTCAGCCTCCTGAGTAGCTGGGATTACAGGTGCCTGCCAGCACGCCCAGCTAATTTTTTGTATTTTTAGTAAAGTTGGGGTTTCACCATGTTGGCCAGGCTGGTCTTGAACTCCTGACCTCAAGTGATCCACCTGCCCCGGCCTCCCAAAGTGCTGGGATTACAGGCGTGAGCCACTGTGCCCGGCCAAAAAAAAAAAAAGACACAAACATTTCTGACTGAAAAATGTTAATTTCAAATAGCTAATAGTTTATTCATTTCATACCCTGCCTCACTGAAGAGAAGAGTTAAGGTTGTAACAAGTTAAGGTTAACAGTGAGTATGAAGGACACAGAAACCATGCACTTGAGTCCCAGATAAGCATGTCTCAGCCTCAGAGGGATTTGCTGAAGAGTTCTGCTATGGCACTTTGTGGTGCTTGTTTTATATATATCCTGTATCTTTTAAGATCTCCATACTCTTGATTTTGACTTTTCATACTACAGATGGGAAATGTGAATGGAAGAAATAGTTTTAACAAGTGAAGGTTATAATCCCAGCTCCCATTATGAGAATGTGATTTAAGATTTCAAATGTAGGCCAGGTGCGGTGGCTCACGCCTATAATCCCAGCACTTTGGGAGGCCAAGGCAGGCTGATCACTTGAGGTCAGGAGATCAAGACCATCCTGGCTAACATGGTGAAACCCCGTCTCTACTAAAAATACAAAAAATTAGCCAGGCATGGTGGCAGGTGCCTGTTGTCCCAGCTACTCGGGAGGCTGAGGCAGGAGAATGGCGTGAACCTGGGAGGCGGAGCTTGCAGTGAGCCGAGATCACGCCACTGCACTCCAGCCTGGGCGACAGAGCTAGACTCTGTCTCAAAAAAAAAGAAAAGATTTCAAATCTATCTGACACAGAGGTTCATAACACTTAATTTTGCAGTAATTGTTTCTTTTCCATTTCTTTGTGGGAGAAATATAAATGTTAAACAGGAAAAAAGTACTCAATGAGAGGGTGGCAGGAATCTTCCTGGGAACTCCTTGGTCAGACCACTGGTGTTATTTTGAGTTAAGATAGCTATAGTAAAGAAGGGTATGTTTCCAAGGCAGACATAGCATGTGCCCCAGGGAGCCTCTTAATAGCTCTGTGAGATACAAAGATATGGTTTCTTTTGTGTCAAGTATAGAAAGACCAACCTCATTGGCAAAGCTGAGAGAGAATGAACTTTTTGCAGAATGAGTGCCTTTCAGTGCCCTGTTCCTAGATAAATACCTTGTCTGCTCTTTCTTCAAATACGTTCCTAATGCACAGTCACATAGAGCTTGGGTAGTGGAGAGCTTCAGAGAAGGGATGGTGACAGCCATTGTGTCATCCAAGAATGGGGAGGAATTTCCTTTAATCTTGATTTTACCCTTTTTATATTCTCTCCTTTATTTTTCAAATAAAGATTTTTCTTCTGCTTCGGCGTCATTATTTATTGACAAGTATTAAACATCAGAGATCATGCAGAGATTTTGGCAATTAATAATAGATCATGTCATTACGGGATATAGACTTCTGTTATGTATTTTCCTTTTTGAGGCTATTGTGTGAACTGATTATAATATGCTTTAGGGGTGTGTTTTATTTATGGTTAATAGACTAAGTTTTTAGGTTTACAGAAAAATTGAGCAGAAAGTACAAAGAGCTTCCATTTACTCCTTTCTCTACCTCAGTTTCCCCTATTGTTAACATGTTGCGTTAGTGTAGTATTTGTTAAAATTAATGAACCAGTTTTAATACATTGTTGTTAACTGTGTAGTCCATAGCTCAGGATTCACTTTTTATAATGCACAGTCCCATGAGTTTTGCCAAATGTATAATGACATGTATCTGCCATTACAGTATTATACAGAGTAGTTTCACTGCCCTGAAAGTGCCATGCCCCACCGATTTATTCCTCCCCCATCTCCCCAATCCGTGATCTTTTTACTGCCTCTGTAGTTTTGCCGTTTTCTTTATTGATAGTTGGAGTCAGATAGTATGTAGCATGTTCAGATTGGCTTCTTTCACTCAGCATCTGCATTTAAGGTTCTTCTTTTTGTGGCTTGATAGCTCATTTCTCTTTATCTCTGAATACTATTCCATTGTATGGATGTGCCACAGTTTGTTCATTCCTTCAGCTGTTGAAGGACATCTTGGTGCCATTCAGTTTTTGGCACTTAGGAACAAAGCTGCTGTAAACATTCACATGCAGACTTTGGTGTGGATATAAGTTTTCAGCTCATTTGGATAAATAACTGTGAGTGTGATTGCTGGATTCTGTGGTAAGATCATATGGTAAGAGTTTTGGAAAAAGCTGCCAAACGGTCTCCCAAAGTGGCTGTATATATTTTGCTTTTAATTGTATGCTTTTTTCCTTTTCTGTTTTCTTGTCTTCGCCTTTCTGCTACTCACTGCCTATCTGAAGCTGTTGCGTGAAATATTGCATGAGGCCAGTTATTTGAACTTGAAGTGGTTCAAGGTATGAAGAAATTGCTTTTCCGTTTATACTTCGAAGCCTTACAACCTTCATCTACTGTTCTCTCCTCTCCCATTTTTTATTATTATTTTTATCGTTTCCTGTCTTTTTTTTTTTTTTTGAAATGGAGTCTTGCTCTGTCGCCCAGGCTGGAGTGCAATGGCGTGATCTCAGCTCACTGCAACCTCTGCCTCCTGGGTTCAAGCCATTCTCCTGCCTCAGCCTCCCAAGTAGCTGGGGCTACAGGCATGTGCCACCACACCCAGCTAATTTTTGTATTTTTAGTAGAGACGGGGTTTCACCGTGTTGGCCAGGCTGGTCTTGAACTCCTGACCTCAAGTGATCCGCCCGCCTCGGCCTCTGAAAGTGCTGGGATTAACAGGTGTAAGCCACCGCGCCTGGCCCATCTTTTCCTGTCTTTTAGCTCTACTATTAATTTTACTTATGTACGTTAATTGTATATACTGAGATAATCTACAAATGTTCTTTTGAAATGCCTTAAATGAGGCTTTTTTGTTTAGGAACGTTATTCTATCTTTCTCAGATTCAAAAGTTACCTGTTTCTCACTTAAATTTAGCTTCTGGGAAAGAATGACTTTCTGATAAAGGTAGGATATCTACATCTCTTAATTCCTCCAAGAGCAAAGTAAAATTGTATGGGAGCCAGAGCTCTTATTAAAATAAGATGTACAACCTTCCACAGTTCCAGCAAGGAAGAACTCCTATAAGAAAACATCTCTTGATGCCTTTTCTTTATTCTCACAGGATCCCCTTACAGTTTATTTATTCCTAATACATGCTGCCCCACACTGAGCCCATGCTAGAAATTTATAGAAGTTGTGTAATAACCTAATGAAGGAAGGTGCTCCCTAACCTGTGTGAGCAAATTGAGAGATGGAAGTGAATGATCCCCACAGGGGAGAACCCAACAGCTCCATTACTTTTGCTTTGTCCCTTTCCACGTGGGGATTCTATTTCTGGAATCTTTCTCTGTTTAACTTTTGGTGGGTTTTGTGCTTTATTGAATGTGAGTGTCACTTTTCTTAAACAAGGTCTCCTAAACAAGTCTCAGAATTGCCAGGGGCTAAGGAACAGTATGCTTAGTTCAGCTATGATGTTAGGAACTTTAAATTTTTGAATTTTCTTTTAACATTTTAAAAGAGTGATTTAAATATCTTCACTGGGCTGGGATACAGTGGCTCATGCCTGTGATCCCAGCACTTTGGGAGGCAGAAGTTGGAGGATTGCTTGAAGCCAGGAGTTGGAGACCAACCCGTACGACAATGCGAGGCCTCGTCTCTACAAAAAAAAATAAAAATTAATTAGCTGGGCATGATGGGGTATGCCTATATTCCCAGCTACTTGAGGGACTGAGGTGAGAGGATCACCTGAGCCTAGGAGTTTGAGGCTGCAGTGAGCCATGATTGTACCACTGCATCCCAGTCTGGGCAACAGAGTCAGACCCTGTCTTTAAAAATAATAATAATAACAACATATTTGCACATATGAATTTGATTTTTCTTTTAAAACCCCATTTTTAACAGTGATATTCAGTGATAAACAGTAATATTTTTTCAAATTGACATTTTGACATTATTTGGCTTATAAAGTATAAATTCTTGATGTTTAAGGTTATAGGATTATATCTGTGGTTTGCTAGGTAATTATACATTAATGAGCATTTTTAAGGATTACATATTTTTTTGTCGTTGTTAATGTATAAAGTTCTTCATTGGCCGAAAATCTCCTCTGTCATTTATGCAGCAGTTATCACCAGAATACCCAAGTTCATTTTCAGAATGAACAGTTGCCACTACAGAAGCAAAACGGGTAGAGGGGTATGTCTGTAGAAGATGACGTACACTAATAGAACTATAATTGTATTCGTTAGTCTTTCTTATTGCCTTTTTTACTTTTAGCAATTTCCAGAGTGTACAATTTATTCTTTACTTTTATAAATATAATTCTTTACTGGTCTGAATATTAAGTTATTTTTCCCTCATTGTTTATTAAATGGCAGTGATGCTCTGAAAATAAAATTATACTTTCACTTGTACCTTTTTCCCTGCTAACATTTAAAAAATATCTTGTGCTTTTCCAAATGCCACATTAAGCACTGAAAATGAAAAGGTAATAGATACAGCCTCTGTCTTCAAGAAGCTTGTAGTTTATTGGGAAAGACTGAAGAATGAACTTATAATTATGGTTCTGTTTGATAACTACCATGGTAGAGGTCTTAATACAGAGCTTGAAGAATAGAGGAAGAGAGGCAAGCCTGAAATCCAGATTTGGGAGGTCTACAGAAGGCTTCCTGGAGGAGATGTCTGTGTGTGAATTAAAAAATTAGCCGGGCATGGTGGCGGGTACCTGTAGTCACAGCTACTCGGGAGGCTGAGGCAGGAGAATGGCGTGAACCTGGGAGGCGGAGTTTGCAGTGAGCTGAGATTGTACCACTGCACTCCAGCCCAGGCGACAGAGCGAGACTCTGTATATAAAAAAAGGAAAGAATTAGGCAAAGAAGTGAAAGATGTTCAACGTATTCCATGTAGAGGGAACAGAAGTGAAAGCTGGAAGCGTCTAGGAAACCAAGTTGTGGTTAGTAGCTACAGCTGAGTGTAAACAGGAATGGCAAGAACTATGTAAAGAAGAGAAGAAGATGAGAGAGTAAGAGAGATCCTTTGTACAGGTGTGCACAGTCAGATCGTGCTGAATGAAGCATGTTCAAGCTTATGTTCAAGGAAGTAGAGAACCTTTGAACAAAGAACAATAATTATTAGTTTACTTGCTCATTCATTCATTCAACAGATCTTTATAACTTATTCAGTGGGTGCTGTGGTAGTCCTGGATAATACATGCTGATAAACAAAGTAGCTGTAGTTTCATGCCCGAGACCTTACAGTTCAGATAGGGACACAGACACTAACCCAACAGATAACATTTAATTACTAGTTATGACAAAGGAACAGGTTTTCAGAAATACACAATAATTTCTTGAAAGTCGGAGGGTTAGCATCTATTTTAGATTAAGTGCTCAGAGAGGGTCCTCTGTGAAAGTAGCTTTGTCCTGAGCCTGGAAGGCTAAGAATAAGCTTACCATGTGACAAGTGGGACAGAAGCAGCAATCATAATGGTAATAAGGTGGAGAAGAGCTGAACATGTCTAAGGAAGACTAATATAACTGGCGGGCAAGAACAGTGCAAGCTATGCAGGGCCTTTTATATAAGCCATGGCAGAAGTTTGTGCTTCATAAGAGGGATGGAAGCCATTGAAGAGTTTTAAAGAGGGCGTGACATCATCTGATTGATGTTTTTAAAAGATCATTCTGGGTGTTGGGTGGAGGATGAATTAGAGGGGGTAAGATTGGAAGCAGGAGGATCAGATGGGCTATTAAAGTAGCCTAGGCTGGATGTCTTCTAACTGAGGTATGCACACACCTGAAAGTGCATGAACACTTTCCCAAAAGGCACATGGACACAGGCTCTCAGCCTCTAAACATATGTATCCCTGAAATTGATCTGCTCAAAAGGCACCTGAGGTGTGCAGATTCTCCTTTTTCATTTTCCCCTTCACGGTTCTGCACCCCTCACTTTACAACTCTCCTGACTCTTACTATCTTCTGTTTCTCAGAGGTGAAAAAATTTTGGAATGTTAACAAAGGGACAATTCAGCATATTGGTGTTAAGATAATGGATGAGTCCGTCAGGTTGTTTTCAACAGAATTGAAATAAAACCTAATTAAGTTGCCAGTTGGTAGATTATTATAAATAATTTTCGATGACACATTACTGTCTGGTTTGGGGCGTGTGTTTCTGAAGGAATGCAAAGAGTTGAGTTATATTGCCACAACAAAACTCCTTCCATTCCTATCCATTTATATGATGAAGGTTTCTTAGTGCTTACATCTATAAAAGTGAAACATACCAATAGAATTGATGCTGAACCCTTATCTTCCTTTTTTTTTTTGAGATGGAGTCTCACTTCTTCACCCACACTGGAGTGCAGTGGTGGGATCTTGGCTCACTGCAACCTCCACCTTCCGGGTTCAAGCGATTCTCGTGCCTCAGCTTCCCAAGTAGCTGGGACTAAAGGTACCCACCATCATGCCTGGCTAATTTTTTTGCATTTTTATTAGAGACGAGATTTCATCATGTTGGCCAGGCTGGTCTCAAACTCCTGACCTCAGGTGACCCGCCCGCCTCTGCCTCCCAAAGTGCTGGGATTACAGGTGTGAGCCACTGTGCCCGGTCTGAACCTTTATCTTTCTATTAATAGTAATATTAACAAGGGATATCTAAACTAATAAAAGTATAAAAGTCCCATTAATCTCATTAAGATAAATATGTTTAATAAGATACATTTTAATTAAAATGTATTCATGTATAATAATTATTTTCTTATAATATTTAATATATATATTGGTTTTGATTGATACTATATAATTAGTGATTCTAATGATAACTCAGTCCACAAGAATTCTTAAGGGTTATGACCACAGGAAAATATTAAAATATCTAAACTTACATAAATATTTTTATTGAGAAAAGTACGAGAAAAGATCCATGCAAGCTGTCTAGCACAAAGTAAATTACATTAGTATAAAATTCTAAGGCGAAGTAGAATGGAAACAAGGTCAAAGAGAAAAAGGAACATGTAAATAATAATTTGTCCTTACAGTTTTTGAATAGATGATGATGGATATCAAGTATGGTATTTGTATTTTATTGGATACTTCCTTTTCTTTAAAAAAGTGATACTTTTTTAAAAAACAGTCTTTAATACCCAAGAAATTAAATCTTTGCGACTCTTTAAACTTTTGATGTAAAAAATTTGTATATCAAGTTAAAATCATTCTGTCTCAGTATGTTTGTGAGCAGAAAAAAAGAAGTACAAAAAGATACATTTTAAAAATCATAGTTGTGTAAACTCTTTTAGGAGGTATACAAGCAAAAACGTGTAGAGAGACTCTTGGTCTACGCAAGAGGTTGGGCAGATCAGGCAATAGCTGAAGAGATTCCACAGTGACAGTGGATATAAAGAGAAATAGATAAATTTAAAACGTCTTTTGGAAATAGAGCTAAAAGGATTTGGTGAATTACATGTATGGATAAAGGATAGAAGAGAAAACAAAGATGGCCATTGGATTTCTGGTTGGCCAACTGGGAGAATAGTGGTATAATTTTTTGAGATGAGAAAGCCTGAGGGAAAAATTTGTTTGAGGATAAGAAGCAAGACATGGTATTAAAGAAATGTTAGCTACGTTATCGTCAGTTTTAGAATTGTTATCACATTAGATATTTTTATTATTTATTTAGAGATGAGTTCTCGATATGTTATCCAGGCTGGACTGTGGTAGCTATTTACAGGCATGATTGTACATACTATGGCCTCGAAATCCTGCGCTCAGGCTACCTTTCCACATAGCTGGGACTGGGTGCGTGCACAATTTATATTTTTAGCCCAGTTTTCTCTTCTGAGATCCAAACTTATGAAATAGACAACAGCCCATTTCATATCTGTACACCAATATTTCCTTGATATCTCAACCAGAAACTAAGTTCAGTCTTTTGATTCTTACCTTCCAACCAGTTTTTCCCCAGGCTTGCTCATCTCATCTGGACTTCTTTGTAATCTTACAAAGCTGGAAGTGGGCTTACTGAATGTGAGGGAGGTCGAGTCTGAGAAAGGCAGAAGTGATAGGTTAGGTACAGAAATGTTTACACTGTGGCTTTCCAGTTCAAAAGGTCGTTCCAGAACCTTAGGGAAGCTGTATTCTATAATGGCGAAGAAAGTGGATTCTGGAGTTAGAAGCCTTGGTTGGAATTAGGCTTCCACCACTTACAAATTATGATCTTGGGCAAGTTACTTGTGGGTCAGTTCCCTGAGCTGTAAAAGAAATAGTTATTACATCTGCCACATTAAAGAGATGATATGTGTATAAAGCACCTTTAACAGATTCTGACACATAGTAACCCCATAGTAAACATCTACCACTATTGGTACTTCTGTTGTCACCACCACTGCCCACTGTGGTTTCAAGGGGAGGCACTGCTCTCACTGGTTGGTTGAAGGCCCCAGAGAAATGTCGTATTTATAGACCCTATCTGGTTGATTGAGCACCAGCAGTGACAAACTTACTGTTAAATTCTAATTTACATATGTCAAGTTTTAATACTGTGACTCAAGGAAATTCTTGTCCTCTCCCCCCAATCTGGTCTCATATTCTAGAAGTTGTAGATTTGCATCAACTGAGAATAACACAGTCATCTAATATGTTGATCAGATGGACATTGTTCTTATCACCGGATTATTTATTCTCTGAGAGTCTGTCTTAGATCAATACAAGTTCTTAATCTGTACATTATTTCCCATTTTACATCCATGGTTTTCTCATAAAAAGAGTTTGAGTAGGCCGTGCGCTGTGGCATATACCTGTAATCCCAGCACTTTGGGAGGCCGAGGTAGGTGGATGACGAGGTCAGGAGTTCAAGACCAGCCTGGCCAATATGGTGAAACCCCATCTCTACTAAAAATACAAAAATTAGCCGGGCGTGGTGGTAGGTGCCCATAATCCCAGCTACTTGGGAGGCTGAGGCAGGAGAATTGCTTGAACCTGGGCAGCAGAGGTTGCAGTGAGCTGAGATCATGCCACTGCACTCCAGCCTCAGTGATAGAGTGAGACTCCGTCTAAAAAAATAATAATAATAGCTTGAGTAGCTTTAGTAAACTGCTAAGTATATGCTATAAAATCCAGTTCTAATGCTGTCTTTCAGTTTTACTAAGCCAGATGTTCTATAGTTTCCAGAAGGAAGGGAGGGAGGGAAAAAATACTTTCTTAGCATTATTTAAAACAAAGTATTGGTTTTAGAACATTATTCTTAGATCTTATTCCTAGAAGCAAGAAGATACGGAAATTTTAAAACTGTAAAAATGTTTTAAGGGTTTAGTCTTTGTAATCTTAAATTGGAATTGGAAACATTTGTTTAAATTTATGACTTTTTTCTCTTAAACACATGATCACACATGCATTTCCTATGTACTGAAAATACCTAGAAAACAAATCATCTTCTTAGTAGCAATGCTCACTGGTAGTGGTCAGATATGGTTTCTAAATACTATTCAGTATTAGAAGGACTTGAAATCTAAACAAAAGTTACGTTTTTGGCATAAAGTGAATATTATAAGTATGCATTTTTCTTCACAAGTGCTTATTGACTTCTGAAACCTCTGTAGTCTTTATAGCAGCACTGTCAAATAGAACTTTCTAAAACAGTGGTAATGTTTTACGTCTGTTCTACCAAGATGGTAGCCTCTAGCCACGTTTCTGTTGAACACTTAAAATGTGGCTAGAGCACCTGAAAAACTGATATTTTGCTTTTATTTAATTTTAAGTAAATTTTAATGGCCATATCTGGCTAGTGGCTACTATATTGGACAGTTCAACTCCATAATATGTTGGACAGATGGGTGGATGGATGGATTGATGGATGGATGGATGGATGGTCGGTCAGACAGTCAGATGGATGGACAGATAGATAGATACATGGATATCTATCTATCTACATACACATAGTTAGTAGATACTAGTTAGTTTTTCCTCCTAAGCCTGACAGAGTTGTGATACTAGGATATTCAAATACAAGCATTTTCTGATATAGTTGGTCATTTTTAAAATTTTTGTTTTTGGAAAAACATTTGTGACCTAAAACCATGTTTGTCAAAAGTAATTTTTCCTTTAAGAAATAATGGTGGAAGACTAGATCACTTTCAAGGGATATTATAATTGCATATGTTTTCTTCCATATTCATGTAGTAGCATCATGTAGATGCTTAAAGTTATGACATGAGTGATGGAATTAGTGGAGGAAAAAGGAGTGGAATAGTTACAGAAATTAGAGTCATCTACATTAGATGTCCATAGTGAGAACATGCCACCCCAGCATTGTTAAAAGTTTATCTGTCATCCATTCATTTCGCTGTTCATTCATTTTTTATCGAGATCCTCCTATGTGCTAGAAACAGAGTATTTTACTGAACCAAATGAGTATGGTCCTTTTCCTCATGGAGCTTATATGTTAGTGGGGGAGATTGATCACAGAAATAAACATATACTTTAAAATTTGATCCATGCAAATAAAGTATAGTATTTTATAAAAGTGTGTAACAGGGGACCTTATTTAGAGTGAATGGTCAGGGAAAGCATCTCTTCTATTTTATTTTATTTTATTTATTTTTATTTATTTATTTATTGAGACGGAGTCTTGCTCTGTTGCCCAGGCTGGAGTGCAGTGGTGCAATCTCAGCTTGCTGCAACCTCCATCTCCCAGGTTCAAGCAATTCTCCTGCCTCAGCCTCCCAAGTAGCTGGGATTACAGGCATGCACCACCACACCCAGCTAATGTTTGTATTTTTAGTAGAGATGGGATTCCACCACGTTGTTCAGGCTGGTCTCGAACTCCTGAACTTGTGATCCGCCCACCTCAACCTCCCAAGGTGCTGGGATTACAGGTGTGAGCCACCGTGCCTCGCTGGAGGGCATCTCTTAACACATTGATACTTAAATTGAGAAATGAAAATGAAAAGTAAGTAGTAATTAGTGAAATTAAGAATGGCAGGTAGTTTACTTCAGCAGGAACCACATGTGTGGAGACCCTAATGATGGAAATAGTTTGGCATAGTCCGGAAATCAAAAGAAAACCAGAGTTCATGGAGTGTACTAAGTCAAAGTGAGCCGGTAGCTCTATGGATAGTAGGTGAGTGATTGAATAAATGAGTGAATGAATGGATGGTGTGGCATGAAACTGGAGAGGTAGGCAGAAACTAGAATATATAGGATAGTCATGTTAATGATTTTAGGTTTTATCTTAACCACAGTGGTTATCTCTTTTAAGTAATTTTAAGCAGAAGAGTGGTTAAGACTTATTTCCTGTTTTAAAAAGAGTATTCCAGGCTGGGCACAGTGGCTCACGCCTGTAATCCCAGCACTTTGGGAGGCTGAGGCAGGTCGATCACCTGAGGTTAGGAGTTCGAGACCAGCCTGGCCAACATGGTGAAACCTTGTCTCTACTAAAAATACCAAAATTAGCTGGGCGTGGTGGCGCACGCCTATAGTCCCAGCTACTCAGGAGGCTGAGGCAGGAGAATCACTTGAGCCCAGGAGGCAGAGGTTGCAGTGAGTCGAGATTGTGCCATCTCAAAAATAAAGAGTATTCCAGCAGTTATATGAAGAATAAATAGGAGAGTAAGGGTAGAAAGGGCTGAGGACATGTTAGGAAAACATATAATCCAGGGACATGTAGGGTGATGGCAAAGGAGATGGAGAGGTCTATTTGGAGATAGACTCAGCAAGATTTGCCAGTCGGTTGCATGTTGATGATGAGGGAGAGGGGAGGGAAGTGGCAAGGTTGATTTCTACGCTTTTTGTCATGAGGATATTTAAGTGGATGGTTGTCTTATTCCATTTAGTGTTGCTATAAAGGAATTACCTGAGGCTGGGTAATTTATAAAGAAAAGGGGTTTATTTGGCCATGGTTCTAGAGACTGTACAAGGAGCGTGATGCCCGCATCTGCTTCTGGTGAAGGTCTCAGGCTTCCACTTGTGTCAGAAGGCAGAGTACCTTTTATTCTTAATACAAGCTACAATTCGTGTGGATTTACTGACACTTACTGATTACCTATTGTGTGCCAGTCACTGTGTTACATACTTTCTTTATAATATTATTCAGTTTTTAAACAACAGATTCTCAGATATATGTAATGTTTTCTAGGTCGAAAACAAGTGCCAGTTCTTGTTGGGTCCTTTTTCAGAAGAGTAAAGAATGGCTTACACGTCTTAAACTACATGTTCCTTCTGAGTGAAGCAATCTCTTCAACCTTACCTTATTCCCTTGTCTGGAAAAATCGTACTTCTTCCATAAAACCTTTTCTGACCTTCCAAGTCTGAGTTACATGTCTCTCTCATGTTTTTGTTTTTGTTTTTGTTTTGTTTGTTTTGAGATGGAGTCTCGCTCTGTTGCCCAGGCTGGAGTGCAGTGGCATGATCTCGGCTCACTGCAACCTCTGCCTCCCGGATTCAAGCAATTATCCCTGCCTCAGCCTCCCAAGTAGCTAGGATTACAGGCGCCCGCCACCACGCCCAGCTAATTTTTTGTTATTTTTAAAAAGTAGAGACGGGGTTTCGCCATGTTGACCAGGCTGGTCTCAAACTCCTGACCTCAGGTGATCTGCCCGCCTCAGCCTCCCAAATGCTGGGATTACTGGCATGAGCCACTGTGCCTGGCCTCTCATGTTTTTCAACTGCACTTGTACTTAGTCCTGTTTTTTTTTTTTTTAATAACACTGCATTATTATTATGTATTTACTACCTATTGCTTTAAGAGACTGTCTCCATTTCGTCTCCTAGAGTGAAAGCTCCTTGAGGGCAGGAGCTGTGTCTTATTTACTGTTGTATCCTCAATGTCTACCATTGTGCCTGGTACACAGTGGCATTCAATGACTATTTACTAAGTAATTAACTTATGAGCGAATAAATGAAATTTTGTTTTGACTTACTTAACGTTTGCAGCATCACTATACTTACTAAACAATTTAGGACTTAATGGTAATTTTATTGTATTTTTAAACTTACCTAAACGGTGTTTTGAAATGTTTTCTTTGTTGCAACTGTGTTTTCACTGGATTTGATAAAATACTTTTTCATCTGAACAGAAGAACTTAAAGGTGTCAGAATTGTAGATTTAAAGAATTAGAATAGATATTTATGTGGAAGTTATTTACATTTTTTGTGCTTGATTTTAAAGAATGGTAGCCAGAGTGGAAAAATACAATTTAGAAATCATTGTTATCCCTGACCTGTCCTTCAGTGGGAAAACAGAGCTTATATGTCTCAAAAAGTGAATGTGCAAAATTCTAGGCCCACTGTTGTTGACCTCTTAGCTAGTGGGAACTAACTGAAAGACTTATGTAGCAGTGAGCCTTCCACTCTGAAATACCAGGCCACCATATTTATGAAAACATGCAATAATTCAAAACATTCTGCAGAGCAGGTATAAACTGATTAGAATTGTTTGAAAATCTTTTTGATCCTGCTTTATTTCCTTTTAGTGGGACTGATGCTTCTGATCATCACTGGTAAATTTGACATTAGGTTTTTCAAGATTTGCCTCATCTTTCCCGGACTTGGAAATAGGTTCATAATATTATTAAGACTGGTTCATTTTATATAGTGCTGTAATGGGTTACATTTAATAGTTTGCAGAAATCTCTTCTTAACATATCCTAAATTCATTTTCTTTGCTTGCTCTTATAAGTCTTAAACTGATTTCTGTGAGAGATTCTTGAAATGAGTAGCTAAGCAGTCCAAAAGTGTTACAGGTACAAACGTTATTCAGAACTATGTAGAATCATTCTGTCTTACAAAAAAAATATAGTGTTAAGTTGGTAACATAAACTGTGCTTGTAAAGCAGTTTACTGGTTTCTGCAGAAGTTCATCATGTTTGGTCAATGCACAGATTGTAATACTGTTGTTCAAAGATACTTCATTTTTAAAATGTAAGATGTTATTATGAAACATGATATTGATAAGCATATAGAGAGTATATTTTTAATGTTTCAGGTACCTAAGAGATATGACAGTTCACAATCATTTTCTCTTTGCCATTGTGTAATCAGTTCAGTCTTTAAATCAAATTCTGTCAAGAGGAGCCTAGTAGGTTTCATTGTAGACTCTTGCTCTACCGTCAAGGAGTTTGAATCCCCTTTGTTATGGCGACTGGTTATGAAATCAGTCACTTGACAGACCCTGAAGTGAGACTGCTGGA
The DNA here is from genome assembly GCF_028885655.2 of Pongo abelii. Taxonomy (NCBI): domain Eukaryota; kingdom Metazoa; phylum Chordata; class Mammalia; order Primates; family Hominidae; genus Pongo; species Pongo abelii. Next base: position 1,302,953 of record NC_071995.2, read on the forward strand.
AATACGTCATGTCTGCGTTCATGGTGACAGCTGGTTACAAAACAAACCCCACCACAGCCATGCTGCAATTGACAAGGGACTTCAAAGGCCAACGGGGCTGCCACTTCAAAGAGAATTCTGCCATCTCTGGCTTGTTGAAAGAAGTTGTTAAATGGCTGTACCCTGCCTTACCAGAAATCTCCATGTTTAGACTTCTCCTTCTTTTGATCTTTGAAAGGTGTATGAAATGACTTAAGTTAGAGGAATGATAAAGTCTCTAGTAATGGCAACCCAGCATTCTGCATTTTGATCCATTTATTAATGGAAATTACCCAAATATGTTCTAATTACAGGAGGTTTAAAAACTCAAATGTCTCAGAGAATGAATGTCCAAAAAAAGAGTTGAAATTTCATAGTATTGTTGTAGCCACCTTAAAAAATCTGGAAATAGTATGGTAAAGAAAATGAAACTCAGTGTGTTTTTAAAACTTTCCATTTCTTCGTGTAATTTTTAGCCCTTTTAATAGAATCAGATTCTGAATATTGATACATTAGAAAACAACACAAATCTTTAATCATAAGGCTACTTTTCATGGTTAAAACTGACATTTCTCCACTTTTAGTAACTGTACTTAAAGTTTGAAGCTACCTTGTACTATATTTAAAGTTATATGCATCCCTTTCTGCTGAATACAATTTTAAAATAATTACGTTGTGTTTATATTAAACAACGAAAAAAGCCTCAAGAGTTTTAATAGAACCCTTAATAAAAGGTCAGAGTACTAACAGTCATCTTCAAGAATAACAAGGGAAAAGGAAGCAACATGAACTCTTTCTTTTAGAATACGGATAGCCCTAAAAGATGGAGTAATGTTTAGTATACTTGAAAAAGAAAGCAGAAAACTTTATAAATAATATAACAGTAAAAAAAAAAGTGGAGATTTTATATGCGATATGAACTTGGAGTGTAAATTAGTTGGAATTTAAAATCCTCCTAAGTGAATGGCATGACCTTTTCCTGATTGTATGTTTTCTCTCTCATGCTATGTGTATAGGAAGATAAAGCTAAAGATCTTTAGATTCATTTGCCCTGATCTCCTATTTTCTTATTTCTCTTAAAATTTCTCTTTATATAAAATTTTTAGAAATCACATTGACGGAAGCTTTAACAACTGTAACTTCCTCTATAATTTTGCCAGATGGGGTCAGTAGATAACTACTAAAGAAATTCTGAAACAGAACTGAAGCCCCCAGGAAATAACCCCATGACATGGTAGGACCAAAAAATTCTCTAGAAACATGAGTAGTTGCTCTTCAAGTAATGCATTTGGATTTGTCTTTTTTTGTTGTTGTTATCTTAGTTTCTTCCTCTAGAAAAACCTCCAGAAAATTTTTTTGACAAAGTAGTACATGATAATACTGTCCTGGAAGTTCAGGAAATTTAAATTTAAATTTAAATTTAAAGTTCTGTGCCTTTAAATTTAGGCTTAAGTTTCCATTTTATTCAGCAAAAGGACTGTATCTGTGTTTTCAAAAGTTACAGCCATGTGAAAAAATTAGTTACAGTAGAAACAAACCTTTGGCACATCCAAAATTAAACCCCAGAAATGACTGCCAGAAGTCTATGGATACTGGTTTTCAAAGCAGACTTTTTTTTTTAGACGGAATCTTGCTCTGTTGCCCAGGCTGGAGTGCAGAGGCGCCATCTCGGCTCACTGCAACCTCCACCTCCCGGGTTCAAGCAATTCTTCTGCCTCAGCTTCCCAAGTAGCTGGGACTACAGGCGTGCGCCACCATGCCCAGCTAATTTTTGTATTTTTAGTAGAGACGGGGTTTCACCATGTTGGCCAGGCTGGTCTCGAACTCCTGACCTCATGATCCACCCTCCTCAACCTCCCAAAGTACTGGGATGACAGATGTGAGCCACCGCGCCTGACCAGACATGTTTTTATACCCTATACTCTAAACTGCAGAACAACTTCTGTACCAGGAAGCACTCTTGGAGTCTGTGTGGTGGATCTATAACAAGGGATATGTCATTTGCTTGTAATGAGTTCTTGGAGTGTTTGGCTCTTATTTCTTTTCTCCTACTGAGAAGTTTGATAAACCAAGTTACTGATCATAGAAGCAGTCATCTGAGATATGGCTGAAAGTAAAGCCTTGGGAGCCGGATGGCTTCCCACTGATTTTTATATGCAGTTTATATTCTCCTTGGCTGTGTCTTCCTGGATGTTTCAATGAAAGATATTTTTTTCTGGAGAAATGTGCACGGTGGGATTTATCCTATTCAACAGATAGCTTTTGTGTGTGTCATGTCCCAAGCCCTATTTTGACATTCAGTTGTCCCTTCCTCTTATCTCCACCCTCTTTAATAAATGAATAAAGATGCAATAAAATCAATGTAAAGTGCTTTGGATTAGAAGTCAAGTGACGTGGATTCTAATCCTTCTTCTGTGTACTAACAGTGATTTGGCATAAGTTTTGTAATCTCTCCAAGTATCTGCAACCTCACCTAGATGGAAGAAATTATTATCCCCACAAGTATCCACTCACTACCTCACATGGAGATAAGTATTTGCAAGGGTTTTAGTAGCTTACAACGGCAGCATACAACTGTTCATCCTTATTATGGCCAAAATCACACACACACACCAGACATGCACAAACATACACGTATCATAGATGCACATACATACACATACTATACACGCACTTACGTGATGTTTATGAGTTTCCTTCTTGGTGTCCTAGGGTTACCAGACTTAAAATCCCATCCTTTTACTTTTCTCCCTTAGCTAATAGTATACTTTTGATAAGGTCAAATAAGTGTCATTTTATTTGCCAACATTGTGTTTCTAACAACTGTCCAGGGTTATGTTGAAATAAATTTTCTCCACAAAATGTGTGTCTAATTAATGAAATGTCAACTTTATTTATTTTGAGGTGGCAGTTTGGCTTTTTTCACCATTGCAAATGAGAAGAATTAAAATTTCCAGTTAAAATGGCAGTGAAACATTTATTTTTGTTGAAAACTTAAGGAAAGCGTTTGAGTCTGTTTTACTCACATTATTTCATTTGATCTTAGAAGAAGGGCTGAGTCCCTACATGATCTGTTTTGTTTGCTGTTTTCCGAATAAAATGCAATAAATATTTTCTCCATTTGAGATGATCAGATTATTTCAACTAAGAAGGAAATTTCTTTCCAAAACCTGGACAAATTATACAGCCATTCAACACCTGCTTTATTCTATTGTCTTAACTCCCTAGCAAAGCAGGAAAAAAAAAAATGCCTTTTCAGAGCTCAGAGTTCTAGGGATGGTCTTTGTCATTCCACCTCTATTCATATTTCATTTCCTAAATTAGACATTTGTCACAAACCCTAATGAAATATTAAGAGCTCTCAGACCCAGATGCAGAAGAAAGCATAAAATGGTGGTTGCCACATCTTCTTTGTTACTACTGCTGGAGGAAGAAAATGCAGTCTATTACTTAGATTATTTCTGTCCTCCCTTCTTCCAGGAGGAAAGAAGAACCATGGAGCTTATGTGTACCCATACCCAGTAGATCATTAATTTTTTGTGTTAATTGGTTCTGTTACAATCTGTTGCTGAAATAAGCAAATCTTGGGAGATAAATAATATTTTGCTGTCAAAGCATGATGTAGGCTGACTTAAAAATAGGAAAAGTGAAATAATATTCTGCTGAAAAATAGTTTGTTTTCAGTGCATTAATTTAGGTTTTTATTTTTTAGTTTTGATGCTATGCTGCCAAAGTTACCTAAATAGAATTGGCAGTGATGAAACATTGGCCCGTCTTAGCCTCTTTCTAACATCAGTGACACAAGATACTGAGGGTCATAGCAGCAGGGTGATGTTTGCTTTGAAAATGTGCATCCACATTTTATTGTGTCTTATTTTTCAAGCCCTACTTAGGAGTGATGAGTGCTTATTACAGGATTTATCTTCCTAAGCCTTCTGAGTTGATTTTTTTTTAAATAAAAGGAAAATTGAGATGGCTTGGAAAAGAAGCATTTCTTTCACACTGATATGTTTCCACTCTCTTGTAAAAAGAGTGAGAATGGGAACACTACCCAGTGACTCATTAGATACCATTGTGGATGATTTTGGTGAACACTGATACATTATAGCAAAGCAGCACTCAGTGTGTATAGCAAGATGGAGTCGGACTACTTAGCTTGGAGTCCTGGCTTTGCTTTCTCTGACTGTGTGACCTCGGACAAGGCACTTAAACCCACTAACCCTGTTTCTTTTGCCATAAACATGAGGATAATAATTCTTTATACCCACCATATAGGATAATTTTGAGGCTTTAATGAGACAATACATCTAAAGCACTTAGAACAGTGTACTTCAAAGTAGTCAAATAATGTAAGTAATTATTATTGCAATAACTATAGCTATTCCATGCTTATAAAATACTGTCCTACCGGTATATATCTTGTCAAAGAATTACCATGAGTTGGCCAAAGAACATATTGGAAAAAAAAGATTTCTAGTGTAAATAATAGCCTAAAGCTCTCTTGGTAAATGTAAATTCAAATTTTCCTTAGCAATGATTGTGAGATCCCCTAAAGGAATTTCCTAGGAAAGGATGATAGAATTTATGTATGTAGGTATATATGTATACATGTTTTCACTAATACTTCAGAAATGCTCCTCAACTCAAGAGCTTGTTACCTTTTTTTCTTTGTAATTATAAAACAGAGAGTAGGTTTTAATCTGGAATTTTGTTCTAGTCAGGGAAACCGGTGGACTTCTCAAGTGACAATCTGGCTTGCATGGTGACTGCTGAACCTCTAGATAATCTTTTTGTACCACTCCCTTTTTCTTCTAATTGTTTTCTTCTTGTGGAGACTTATGCCTTTTACTCTCCCAAGAGAGCATAACAAGATTTTCCATATGCGTCTTAGAAACTACAAAAAGTGTTTTTCTCCTGGTTGTGGAACAGAAGAAGGTGGGAAACTTGAAGAAGCAGGCTTTGCCAGCCTCTGAAGCCCCCTGTTGTGCTGCTTTCTTAAGGAAAATAGGTCTGTGGTAAAGTCATAATTTGTTCCCTTCTTATTCTGAGCAAAAGTTTATTAGCTTGTGATTTAAGCAAACCATCTGGTCCTGCTGGCACTGCACACTGTCAAGCCCCGTGCTTTCTCCTTAATATGTTACTGGAGGCAGTTAAGTTACATATTTGAGTCCCAGCTTTGGTCTGAGCTTTTCTGTGTTTTAAAACGTCTGCTTTTGAAAATTGTGCTGTGACCTGCAGTATATTTTTAAAGTGTGGATAAATTCTTCATTGTTTACTATAGGATTTATCTCTTCTTTTCTTCTCCTCATCGGTCTTTACCCTCGTTTCTCTGGCTGTACCCAATACTGTACAGCTGCTCAGTGGTAGGCACGAAATGGAGCCACATGATTCTAGCTGGACGTGTTCTCCTGGATTGTGGAAACGTAACAGAAAATGAAGTAATTAAATCTGACTTTGGAACTGTTTCCCTGGCTTAGAGCCAGAGAGCAAATCAGATGATTGATTGGAAATCCTGGTTTACGGTACCATTCTTGCACTGAATACCAAAATGCTTTAGGACTTACTTGGATATATGTATAATCTGAGGCAGAAATACTTTGAGGGTCTGACACTCAAATGGATGGGAAAATTAAGCAGTCTTTAAGAAAACAATTTTACTAACATAAAAATCTGGAAGGTGGAGATTTTTAAGTTTTTTAACAATATGTAATAGTTGTGCATATTTATGGGGTACATGTGATATTTTGATATATGTATACAATGTGTAATGATCAAATCTGGGTAACTGGGGTATCCATCACCTCTAACATCTATTATTTCCTTGTGTTGCAACATTCCAAATCTTCTCTTCTAGCTATTTTGAAATTCACAATAAATGATTGTTAACTATAGTCTCCCTACTGTGCTATTGAACACTAGAACTTACTCCTTCTATCTAACTGTATTTTTGTACCCATTAACCAACCTCCCTTCATCCCACTCTCCCTCCTACCCTTCCAAGCCTCTGGTAACCACTATTCTATTCACTATCTCCATGAAATCAAATTTCTTCTAGCTCCTACATGTGAGTGAGAACAAGCAACATCTGTCTTTCTGTGCCTGGCTTATTTCACTTAACATAATGTTCTCTAGTTCCATCCATGTTGCTGCAAATGACAGGATTTCATTCTTTTTATGGCTGAATAGTATTCGTGTGTGTGTGTGTTTGTGTGTATGTGTATATACATCCCACATTTTATCCATTCATCCACTGATGGACACTTAGGTTGATTCCGTATTTTGGCTATTGTGAACAGTGCCACAGTAAACATGGGAGTGCAAATATCTGTTTGATATACTGATTTCCTTTCTTTTGGATATATACCCGGTAGTGGGATTGCTGGATCATGAGAGAGTTCTATTTTTAGTTATTTAAGGAAACACCATACTATTTTCCATAGTTGCTGTACTAATTTACATTCTCACTAACAGTGTATGAGTGCTCTCCCTTCTCTGCATCCTTGCCAGCATTTGTTATTTTCTGCTTTCTTGGTAATAGCCATTTTAACTGGGATGAGTTAGTACCTCATCGTGGGGTTTTTTTAGGAGTGGTTTGAGGGAGAGACAGTGTCTTGTTCTGTTACCCAGGCTGGAGCGCAGTGACGTGATCATAGCTCACCGCAGCTGCAAACGCCGGGGCTCAAGCAACCCTCCAGAATGGCCGAGACTACAGGTGTGCACTACATGCCTGGCTAATTTTTTGTAGAGATGGAGGCTCACTCTGTGGTCTAGACTGGCCTCAAACCCCTTCCTCCTGCCTTGGCCTCCTGGAATTACAGGCGTGAGCCACCACTCCCAGCTTCACTGTGGTTTTGGTTTGCGTTTCTTTGATGATTAGTGATGTCAAACATTTTTCTTATAACTTTTGGCTATTTTTATGTCTTCTTTTGAGAAATGTCTATAGAGATCTTTTGCTCATATTTCAATCGAATTTTTTTTGTTTGCTTTGGAAGTAAGAGTTTTGAATGAAGGGTAAAATGTGTCCTTAAACATGACAGAGTTGATGCTGGGGAAGTAACTTTCACAGAAACAATTGAAGATAGTCAATAAAATTGCATTTATATCTTGGCAAAAAGTAAGAAATTCTCAGGTCAGGGGATGAACAGGTAGGGAATTCAAAAATAAGTACTTGATAACTATTGAACATTGGATTTTATATCTTCATAGGATAAAAGAAAAGATCAAGGCAGCCCAAGATAGTCAAGTGGGAAACCAAATCCCTGTCACTCTTTTATAAAACAAATCCACAAAGCCCAAAATTCATTCTTTGAAAACACCAAGAAAGTCAGCTGGTCTTTGGTGAGACTAAAAGAAAAAAAGAAAGATGGCACAATGAACAATATTTATTTTAGAATGATAGAGGGTTCACAACTACTAGTCTTGTAGGTGCTAGAAAGATACAAAGATATCTTTGCCAGCACGTTTGAAAATTTAGACTAAATGACCAAATGCCAAGAAAAATTGAACTTAGCAAAGCCAACTAAATATGAAAAAGAAAACCTGAGAAAAATGAGGCAGTAATAAAAATTTTTCCTACAAATTTCAAGCCCAGAGATTTATATTGGTAACTTTTGGCAAATATACAAGGAGCAAATAATTTCAATCTTACAGACACAATTTGGAAATATAAAAGAGAGGGAACAATCACTCAACAACATATTTAATAAGGTTCACATAACTTTATATCAAAACTTTACAAGTTAATACAGGAAAAGAAAAGCTTAGGCCTGTCTCAATCCTGAACATGTAGAAAAATTCCTAAACATAATCACACCAATCCAAAATTAGTGTACACAAAAAAGAAAAATGTGCATGAGCAAGTTTTATTCCAAGAGTTCAAGGTTGGCTTAACAGTAGAAAACTACTGTAATCCTGGCTAGGCGTGGTTAATTTTTTGTAGAGATGGAGTCCCAGCACTTTGGGAGGCCAAGGCAGGTGGATCACTTGAAGTCAGGAGTTCAAGACCAGCCTGGCCAACGTGGCAAAACCCCGTCTCTACTAAAAACACAAAAATTAACCAGACGTGGTGGTGCATACCTGTAATCTCAGCTACTTGGGAAGCTGAGGCAGGAGAATTGCTTGAACTGGGGAGACGGAGGTTGCAGTGAGCTGAGATCACACCACTGCACTCCAGCCTGGGCAACAGGGCAAGACTCCATCTCAAAAAAAAAAAAGAAAGGAAAACTAATTACTATAATCCATCACAGTAAAAGATGATAGAAGAAAAGTTAAGTGGCCATCTCAAGAAATGCAGAAAATTTAACATTCATTTATAATTTTCAAAAGTTCTTAACTAGCAATACAAGGGAATTTCCTTAACTTAATAAAGGGTATCTATTAAAAATTACACTACTTATAGATAAAACTTATAAAGGATTCTTTTTAAAGATAGGAATAAAATAGAATGCATGCTATCACCATGTCTGTACAGCGTTGTAGTAGCCATTCTAAATTATGCAGCACGGCAAGTGAAAGAAATGAATATTGTAAGAATAAGAAAAGAAAGAAAACTATCATATTTGTCTATATAGTAAACTTCAAAATCTGTCAGTAAGAGCATTTAAGAAGACTGCTAGATACAGATTCAATTTCCGTAATCTGCACTGAACAGAAAATTTACATTTTTTTGTAAAAACGATACTATTTACTAGAAAATTAAGCATATAAAGTACCTAGGAATAAATATTATTAGGATGTTTAACATTTTAATGAGAAAAATTATTAACCTTTATGAAAGATATTAAAGTTCTAAAAATATATCTAGTTCATTACGTGTTCTAGAAGAGTACCTGGCATATGATAAAATCTAAATATTTTTGCAGAAGTTCAAGAATAGCTAAGATGCTCTTGAAGAGAACAAGCTGAGACTTATTAGATATCAAGCCTTATAAAGTGATAATAATTAAGATAATGAATGTGGTATTGGTACAGGAATAGGCAAAAGAGTGGATCATAATAGAAAGTGCAGAAATATCCATGCTTTTGAGTATACTTGATATGTATCAAAGGTTAAGATAGAATAGATTTTTAAATAAATGGTACTGCACCTTGGCTATCCATATGGGGAAAAATGAAATCAGACCCCTGCCTCATACCATATACAAAAATGAATTCCAGATGGATTAAGGACTAAACATGAAAAGCAATACTTTAAAACTCTTACAAAGTTTATCAATCAGATATTGTATAACAAACAACTACAAAATATCGGTAGCATATTGTGATGGTTAACTTTAGATGTTGACTTGACTGGCTACAGGGTGCCTGGATACTTGCTCAGACAGTATTCTGGGTGTTTCTGTGAGGGTATTTGGGGATGAGACTAACATTTAAGTCAGCAAAATTGAGTAGAGTGGATTGCCCTCCCTGATGTGGGTGGGCCTTATCCAATCAGTTAAAGGCCTGAGTAGAACAAAACTCTGATCTTTCCCAAGTGAGAGAGAATTCCCTCTGCCTGACTGCCTTCGAACTGGGACATTAGCTTTTCCTTGCATTCATTCAGACTCAAACTGAAACCCTGGCTCTTCCTGGGTCTGGAGCCTGCTCGCCTTCAGACTGGAGCTATACCATTGGCTCTCCTGGCTTTTCAAGCCTTTGGATTTGGGTTGGAACTATGCCACTGGCTTTCCTGGGTCTCCAGCTTGCCAGCTCACCCTATAGATCTTGTGATTCATGAGCCAGTTTCTTCTAATAAGTCTTTATTTACACATATACACTCTGTTTCTCTGGAGAATTCTGACTAAGGTACAGACAATACCAAGCATTTATTTCTCGTTCACATACATGGAGGGTGAGTATGGTTGGCTCTGAGTTAGATTTTAACTGGGGTGGCTCTGATCCACATGGCTCCTTCTAGGGCCCAGCTGAGGGGCAGCAGCTATGCAAAATGTTGTTCTCCTGGCAATGGTAGAAATGCAACTCAGCCGCTCAGACTGTAAGCCTCAGCTTCTGTCAGATCTGCAAACATCTCTTTACCTAAAGCAAGTCACGTAGCCTAGCCAAAGGTACTCAGGGTACTTTGCCCATCATAAGCCCCTAGCAAGGATATAGATGTACATTTTTACTATAAAGGAATGAATAATTGAGACCACTAATTTAGTCCACCAATGAAACCAGTATAAAAGTAGGAAATACGACTTTGAGTATAAGAAAGGATTTGTTAAACAGAATGTAAATGTCACACATTCTAAAATAAATGTCTGATAAATTTGAACATGTTAATATATGGTATAGTCGTGCATTGCTTAACAACAAAGACTTTAACTACATCCGAGAAATTCACTGTTAGGCAGTCGTCCTTGTGCAGACATCATAGAGTGAACTTACACAAGTCTAGATGGTGTAGTCTACTACACACCTAGGCTATATGGTTTAGCCTTTTGCTTCTGGGCTACAAACTTGTGGAAAGCGTTACGGTACTGAATAATGTAGTAGCACAAAGGTAAGTGTTTTAGTATTCAAACATATGTAAACATAGAAAAGCACAGTAAAAGTACAATATAAAAGATTTTTTAAAAGATAATCTGTTAAGGAAACTTAGCATGAGTGGAGCTTGCAGGACTGGAAGTTGCTCTGGGTGAGTCAGTGAGTGAGTGGTGGGTGAATGTGAAGGGTTAGGATATCTATTGTAGACGTTATAAACACTGAACACTTAGGCTACACTATGCTTATTTTTTAAATGTTTTTCTTCCTTCAATGATAAATTAACCTTAGCTTACTAAGCTTACTTTTTTTTTTTTTTTTTTTTGGGACGGAGTCTGGCTCCGTCGCACAGGCTGGAATGCAGTGGCGTGATCTCGGCTCACTGCAAGCTCTGCCTCCCGGGTTCACGCCATTCTCCTGCCTCAGCCTCCTGAGTAGCTGGGACTACAGGCGCCTGCCACCACGCCCGGCTAATTTTTTGTATGTTTCAGCAGAGACGGGGTTTCACTGTGTTAGCCAGGATGGTCTCAATCTCCTAATCTCGTAATCCACCCACCTCGGCCTCCCAAAGTGCTGGGATTACAGGCATGAGCCACCATGCCCGGCCGCTGACTTTTTTATTTTATAAACTTAAAAACTTTTTAAAGCTTTTTGACTCTTTTATTATAGTATTATAGTAATAACTTAGCCTAAAACACAAATTAATAACTTAGCCTAAAACACAAACATATTGTACCGTGCTGTACAAGTATATAAAAAAATTTTCTTTATATCTTTATATAACCTTTTTTCTATTATAAAAAAAAATTTACTTTTATATGACCTTTTAAAACTTTTTTTCCCAAAACTAAGACATAAGCACACACATTAGCCTATGCCAGCACAGGGTCAGGATCATCAATACCACTATGTTCCACCTCCAGATCTTGTCCCACTGGAATGCCTTCGGGGACAGTAACACACGGAGCTGTCATCTTCCTGGGATGTCAGTGCCTTCTGGATACTTCCTGAAGGACCTGCCTGAGGCTAGTTTACAATTAACTTAAAAAAATAAGTAGAAGGAGTACACTCTGAAGTAATAAGTATAGTACAATAAATACATAAACCAGTAACAGTTCATTATCATTGCATGTTGTACATAATTGTATGTGCCATACTTTTATATAACTGGTAGTGCAGTAGGTTTGTTTAACCAGCGTCCCTACAGACACGTGAGTAATGCATTGTGCTACAACATTGTGATGGCAGCAACATCACTAGGCAATAGGAATTTTTCAGCTCCATTATACTCTGATGAGACCACCATCATATATGTGGGCCATTGTTGACTAAAGCATTATGTGGCATGTAACTGTATTTCTGATGATCAAAAACCAGTATAATGGAAAGAAAAAGCCATAAACTGGAAGAATAAATTTGCTACACATGTAGTTGATAAACGGTTGTTATCTAGAATATATGTTCATTAATATGTTTATAACTCCTTTAAATCAGCAAGACTAAGAAAAACAAGCTGTTGGTGATGTGTGGGAAGGTGAGGATAGATGTGGCTGGGAATTTGAAGGAAGAAGAAGTATAAATGGTTCCTAAACAAAACGTGTAACTTCACTGATTATTATTTAGATGATTAAATAATTTGATAAAAGATTAATTAATTTATAATGAAGATTTCTATCAGGCTGGGTGTGGTGGCTCATGCCAGTAATCCCAGCACTTTGGGAGGCCGAGGCAGGCAGATCACCTGAGGTCAGGAGTTCAAGACCAACCTGGCCAACATGGCAAAACCCTGTCTCTACCAAAAATACAAAAATTAGCCTGGTGTGGTGGTGGGCACCTGTAATCCCAGCTACTTGGAGGGCTGAGACAGGAGAATTGCTTGAACCCAGGAGGCAGAGGTCGCAGTGAGCCGAGGTCGCACCACTGCACTCCAGCCTGGGCAACAGAGCAAGACTGTCTAAAAAAAAAATTAATTAATTAATTAAAATAAAAATATTTATATCACACTGCTGTCACCTGAACCCACTAATCAATGTTATTGTTAAAAATGGGAAAGACAACCAGTTATATATCTCATGTGATATACTATGACTACATAGCCTTACTTATGAAATATTATTGTCAAAAAGACCAAAAATACTGAACCAAAATCTAACGAAGACTTAACGCCTTTAAATCTTTCAGTTTACAAGAAAAATGAGGATAAGAAGAACAGATTAAATGGCACCATTAAGAAATAGTCAACAAAGGCTGGGTGCGGTGGCTCATACCTGTAATCCTAGCACTTTGGGAGGCCAAGGCAGGCAGATCCCATGAGGTCAGGAGTTCAAGACCAGCCTGGCTAACATGGCAAAACCCTGTCTCTACTAAAAATACAAAAATTAGCTGGCGGTGGGGTGGCTAAGTCACGAGAATCGCTAGAACCTAGGAGGTGAAGGTTGCAGTGAGCCGAGATTGCACCACTGCACTCCAGCCTGGGCGATAGAGTGAGACTCTGCCTCAAAAAAAAAAAGAAAAGAAATAGTCAGTGGAATCCAGAATGTGGTACATAATACAGGACAAGTGACCCAGTGTCATCAGGAAGTTAATGCCATTAAGAAATTAGAAGTATGAAGTACTGGGGCATTTGTCCAAGCACCATTTGTTCAAATGAATATTCTTTCCCCATTGAATTGGCGTGGTACCCCTGTCAAAATTATGACCTAGAAAGTTAGGATTATTTCTGGACTCTCATTTCTTTTCCACTGATATCTTTGTCCATCATTAAACCAGTACCAACCCAGAAGCTTTGTAGTGTGTTTTGAAGTATGAGTAGCCCTCCAGCTTTGTCTTTTTCAAGATGTTTTTGGCTACTCTGGCTCCTTTTTATTTCCATGTGAATTTGAGAATCAGCTTGTCAATTTCTGCAAAAAAAACAACAGCTCAGATTTTTATAGAGATTATGTTGAACCTGTAAATTAGTGTAGATTGTGTTGAACCTGGAGAGTATTGGCCATCTTAACAACATTAAGTCTTTCATCCATAAACATAAGTATTCCATTTATTTAAGTCTTTCATTTCTTTCAACAATGTTTTGTCATTTTCAGTATATACATCTTACATTTCATTTGTCAAATTTATGCCTAGATATTTCATTATTTTTTATGTTATTTTAAATGGAATTGTTTTCTTAATTTCATTTTCATTGCTGTGTATGGACATACAGTTAATTTTTGTATATTGCTATTGTGCCCTGCGACATTTGAATGCTCATTTATTGTAAGTGATTTTTAGTGGATTCCTTAGGATCATTCTGTGTGCAAGAGCATGTCATTGTAAACTAAACATAGTTTATGTCTTCCTTTCTAATATGGATCCTTTTAATTTTTTGTGTGGCCTAATATCCCTGGCTATTATGTCTAGTACAATGTTAAATTGAAACGATAATAGTAGACATTCTGGTCTTGTTCTTGATCCTGGTCGAAGAGGAAAAACATTCAGCCTTTCATCATTAAGGATGATGTTACCTGTGGGTTTTTCATAGATGCCCTTTATGAGTTGAGGAAGTCCTCTTCCATTCCTAGTTTGTTGAGTGTTTTTAGCATGAAAGGATGTTAGAACTTGTCAAATGCTTTTTCTCCATCGATTGAGTTGATCATAGAGTTTTTTTCCTGTATTCTATTAATACAGTGTATTATTAATATATCCGGTAGCCCTGAGTCCATTTAGTGTTGCTATAAAGGAATACTTTAGGCTAGGTAATTTATAAAGAAAAAGGTTTCTTTTGCTCACGATTCAGGATGGCTTGAAAGTTCAAGAACTGGTGTCTGTACCTGGTTTGGGCCTTAGGGTGTTTCTACTCATGGTGGAAGGTGAAGCGGAGCCAGCTTTTGCAGAGATCTTACGGTGAGAGAGGAGGCAAGACAGATGGGGTGGTGCCATGCTCTTTTTTAACAATCAGTTCTTTCTTAGTGAACTAATAGAATGAGAACTCACTCATCCCCGAGGAAGGGCATGAATTTATTCGTGAGGGATCCACCCCATGACCCACATAAATCCCGCTAGGCACCCCACCTCCAACACGGGGAATCAAATTTCAACATGAGGTTTGGAGGGGACGGATGTTCAAGCAGGCCAATTACATTGATTCATTTTTGTATGTTAAACCACCTTTGTATTCCTGGGATAAATCTCAATTTTTACATGTTGTTGGGTTCGGTTTTCTAATATTTTGTTGAGGATTTTTGCATCTATATAGGAGATATTCCTCTGTAGTCAGTTAGTTCCCTCCCTGAGTCCCTCCCTTCCTTCCCTGGCTGGTTTTGGTATCAGCGTTTCTGTGTCCTTTTGCCATGATCCCTATTTCTCTTGCTTTCCAGCACAAGATGTACAAAGTTCATCTTAGAAATTTCCTGTTCCAAATCTGGACTCAGTCATTTTTCTAAGGAGCCTGTTTAGTTTAATGGCAAACCATAATCTGGGTGGTAGTGTGGTCAATGCTGTTGAGCTGTCATTGTTTTTGGCTTCTGGGAGGTGAATACACAGGTGTGTGTTTGCTCTTGGTTCTGGAATATTCACATACGGTGAGCCTTTACAAAAAAAAATGCATTGGCCATGCGCAGTGGCTCACGCCTGTCATCCCAGCACTTTGGGAGGCCAAGGCGGGTGGATAACGAGGTCTGGAGATCAAGACCATCCAAGTAACACAGTGAAACCCCGTCTCTACTAAAAATACAAAAAAATCAGCCGAGCGTGGTGGCGTGCACTGTAGTCCCAGCTACTCGGGAGGCTGAGGCAGGAGAATTGCTTGAACCCGGGAGGTGGAGGTTGCAGTGAGTGCTCTGTCTCAAAAAAAAAAAACACATATCAAAAAAGCATAATGTTGGATGAGATAAGAAAGAAAATGCTGTTTATATGAAGTTCGTAAACTGATAAAAATAATCAGTGATTTATTTTGGCATATATACATTAGAGGTAAAAATAAAGACGTGTAAGGGATAAGTAACACTAAGAATGCTGATCACCTTTCATGGGAGATTCAGTGCGATACAGCTGCAGTGCACTTGCAAAGCTCCTGGGTAGTAAGTCTATAGATGGGTGCTTTGCGCTTGATTCTAAAATACGTGCATATGGTAGGCCCTGTTTTTTGCATGCAGTATTTTACATTGCTTATTCATAAAATTTGAGGTAGTTATGTGCAGTATAAGACATTGTTAAATCCTTTTTTGTGGGAGGCAAGCCACCCAGGTGCCGAGGCAGGAGACCGAAGGCACAAGCTGTTCCAGTAGAATAAAGAAAATAATTAGAATAATAAAAGTTATACTAGAAATAGGATATAGATATGATTATGTATGAATATTATAAATCATTAGCTTGTAGTGTTACTCTTTATTATTATAATAATCTCAGTTCTATAATTATAACCTAAGAAAATACCAGGCCATACAGAATTAAGAGCTGAAAGGACACTGTGAGCAGTGACCAGAAGACAAGAGCATGAGCCCTCTGTCACCCTGGATAAGGGCCACTTGAGGGCTCCTTGGTCTAGCGGCAGCGCCAGTGCCTGCGAAGGCACCCGTTATTTAGCAGACCGGGAAAGGGAGTCTCCCTTTCCCTGGGGGAGTTAGAGAACACTCTGCTCCACCACCTTTTGTGGGAGGCCTGATGTTAGCCAGGCCTGCCCGCAGTCATCCAGAGGCCTAAACGTTTCTCTGCGGTGCTGTGCTTCAGTGGTCACGCTCCTTGTCCACTTTCATGTTCCGTCTGTGCACCTGGGTCCTCCTCTTAGCAGTAGCAGAATTAGTCAAAGTATTAAAGACTTTTGATCTTTCTGTGAAGTGCATACAAGAAATGCTGACGTATGCTGTCCTTCCTCCCCGCCTCGGCTACTTTAAAGGGAAAGGCCCCCTGTCCAGTGGACACGTGACTCACTTGACCCTGTCAATCATTTGAGATAACCCACACTTCTTACCCTACCCCCTTGCCTAGAATACAATAAATAGCAGCGAGTGCAAGCGTTCGGGGCCACTACCGGTCTCTGCGTCTTGGTGGTAGTGGTCCGTGGTCCCCTGGGCCCAGCTGTTTTTCTCTTATCTCATCTTGTATCTTTATTTCTACGATCTCTTGTCTCCACACACAAAGAGAAAACCCACAGGCCCGGTAGGGCTGGACCCTACATTTTTTCCTACAATTTATAAGTAGTCTTTAAAGCTATAATCTTTTGCAAAGTAGGTAGAAAGTTTCTTCTAACCATGACTTTTGAAATTCTTCTATCTTCATACTAATAAAAATGAATTTTAACCATTACAATGTATGCAAAAATCGGTTGCATATATATTGTAAATGAAAACATGAAACAATAAAGAATTTATAAGAAAGGATAGAAGAATATTCTCATGACCTTGAAGTAGAGAAAATCTTATTCAGTATATGAAAAGCTCTGAGCATATAAGAAATATAAAGGAGAAAATTGATTGAACTCCATTAAAATTAAGAACTGCTCATTATCACAAGTGCTTCAAATAAATGTTGGTATTTTCACACAGTGGCATACCATACAGTTACGATAATTGCATCGGGCAACCTGGATGAATCTCACAGATAGTACACTGAGTTTAAAAATCTGTAAAATTATATACTACATAATTTCATTTGTATAAATTAAAAATAAGCAGTCAAAATTAATCTAGAGTGTTAAAAGGCAGTTTTACTGCCTTTTACTCCAGTTACTCTTTATCTGGAAAGGGGATATGTGGGCAGTTTCTGGGGTACTGGTAACGTTTAGTTTATTGTTTTATGTGCTGATTACGTAGGTGTGTTCACTCAGAAAATTCTTAAAGCTGTACATTTATTATTTGTGTATTTTTCTATGTTTATTTTGTATTTTAATAAAAACTTTCCCAAAATGTTTAAATGCATAGGAGTATGTATAGAATGGGCTTCCATTTGTGTAGAAAAAGGCGGAATGGGTTATTTGCACATGCTTGCTTGTGTATATGTAAAATATCTGTCCAAGTTATGTAAGAAAGTGACAATGTTGGTTGCCTGGAGTGGCAAAAGACAGGATAGGAGGCAGATTTTTTTTAGATCTGTTTAAGATAAGTTTATAAAAGATGGACACATCCTATGCTTTATGTGTTGGAGCTCCTATAAATGGTTCTTATCCATTACTGATTTTATGTTATAAAAACATAGCTTGGTGTATTATTTGTACCCAATTTTAGATAAAATTTTACATGAATTAAACTGATAAAATGGAATCAATGGTATATGTTCATGTAAAGCTTGCAGATGTGTGAATACCTATCCCAGTGTATTACATAGCAATATATTCTCTTTTTTGTTTGTTTATTTGTTTAGTAGAGACAGGGTTTTGCCATGTTGGCCAGGCTAGTCTCGAACTCCTGACCTCAGGTGATCCACCTGCCTCGGCCTCCCAAAGTGCTGAGATTACAGGCATGAGCCACAGCGCCCGGCTGTAACAATATATTCTTATGGCAACTGGGACTGTGAGGATGCTGTTAGCTGGAGACATTTAACTTGCTCACTTCTGGAAGGATAAAAAAATTCAGGTGCCAAAAAACTAAATGCATCTGCTTACTATCATTGTTTAACAGCTGTTACCAATCAGCATGGAAACTTTGTTTAGGTAGGAAGCACTAATTTCCAAGGGTCAGTGAAACAACTTTGATTTGTCATGCTGATTTTTGACTCTAGGTTTCTCTGTTTTAGCATCACACAAATGGGGTTTATGTAGGAATCAATGAATGGCAAATGCCTCACCTCTACCTGCCCTATCTTTTACTTCTGAAAAAACTAGTTATTACCAAGATCCTTTCTTGGCAATTAACAACCTAACATAAACTCTTGTAATTGATGCAGTTGGCTATTTGATTACATTTGCTTCTGAATTGAAATGAACATGTTTATTTCAATAATTCTGATTTGGTAGCCACCTGGAATAAGTGGAAATTACTGATAAAGTACTTACCTTGCTCTCTTAGTTTCTTTTCCTTATGTTTTAGCATTTTGTCTGTCTTCTCTGGTGGCTTTTTGTTTGTTGTTTTTCAGGTCTGTTGTTATCAAAGCGTTTTTTTGTTTTTTTTTTTTTTCCCCATGTCATTTTTAAAGCATTCTGTCTCCTTTCTATCTGGTATGTATATATACACACACATAACTATATAGGTATATAGGGATATATTTCCTTCCTGCCTTCCTTAAAAAAGAAACCCTACCTACCTGGATTTAGAGCAAGAAATGGTCCGATTGAATTCTAGCGGTTTCTTTAAAAAGAAATTCTTCTTAATGATGTAAATAGGAAAATTTTAGTTTAGAGGACTAAAAATTATTCATCTATGTATACAGGAAATCTGTTATTTGTCAAGTTTATGTCTTTTATTTCCTAAAATCGTTCTGTATTTTTTTTATATTTATATTTGTATTGTATTATTTCCAAAGAACTTCCTTAAAAGGTACTGTCTGTGGCAGCGTGCGACTTCTTAAACTGATGACTCGTATGCCCTTGCATGTATTAAGTTCTTTCTGACCTAAACTGAAAAGAATTATACTGTAGGGATGTTATTATCTGCTGTATTGATTCTTGATATATACATACACATAACTGATCCAGAAAGAGTACAGAATTTTTAATGTGTTCCTGTGTCTCTTCAATTTTCTGGACCCAGGAGTTGCGTGTTACCCAGGTTCTCTGACTTTAATTGATCAAGATACTCTGTTGTTCTCTTTCCCATATTTGTGATAGGTGGAGGAGTTACTGATGGCCATGGAGAAAGTAAAGCAGGAACTAGAATCCATGAAAGCAAAGCTGTCCTCCACCCAGCAGTCTCTGGCAGAAAAGGAAACTCACTTGACTAATCTTCGGGCGGAGAGAAGGAAACACTTAGAGGAAGTTCTGGAGATGAAGTAAGTGTTTGTAGTCTTATTCTTCAAGCATATGCTTAGTGGAAATACTTTTTCTCCCTGCATTCATCTTCCGGCTCTGTTTATTACCCCAATACACTTACTTAATTTTAGTGCTAACTTGTATTTCTCACTCTCTAGAATAAATTTGGTCAAAGGTGGAACAAATCCTGATCAAATAGAAATATTTTTGGTTCCTCTTTAATGAATTTTAAATCCTCTGGCTTATACATATCTGTGTGTAATTACCTCTCTGAAATTCCTAAAATCTTCTGGAAAGTTCAGGCAAAATGGCGAGCTTACTGGGGAAGAGGGCTGTTGGTTCTGAGGTTGTATGAAGACTAGGCAATTTTTAAACACATTTTTTATTGTAAACATTTCCAAAGGTACACACAAGTAGAGAGAATGAACCCCCATATACCTATCTCCAAGATTCAATAGTTAACATTTTGCCACACTGGAAGCCAATTTTTAGAAAAATGTCACTTTTAGCAGAGCTTTGTTATACATTTTCCTGCTTCCCCCACATTTTGTAGGTTGCTGAGACTATAATCTGTTGTGAAGCATGTATGCATCTGCTAATACATAGTAGATGTTTCTTTTACTTCTCAGTGACCTTCTGTTTAAAACAAACATGTCTCTTTTGAAAATCCAGTTGTACCCTCTCATTTACCATTCCTAACCCTTCCCCTTACCTAAAGGCCCTACTGCTATTTTACTGAAACCAGGTCTATCCCGGGATCCCTCAGTTACCTTCGTTCTGTCAGCAGTTATCTTTATTTTTGTTGTCTTCTTTTCTGTCTCAGAGGATAGGTTTCTTTCTCCTTCATAAGGCCAGATTCTTCTTTCTGTCACAGATCTCAAGTCCCTGCCTCAGCAGCCTTTCGCTCTCAGTTCTCTCTCACATGGCCATTGCTCACTTCTTCTCTGCATAAATGCACAGTCTGTCTTTGGCCTAAAATAAAACTTTTTCACTCCAACTGGTGCTTTAAACTGACATCAGTTTACTTTTCTGCTACTTTGAACTATCAGTAAACTTTGAATACCTGAATAATAGAGCTGTACAGAATCTTGCCATGATACCTTAGCATGAATTCTCATGGGACATGGTAATTGCGATATTGTGACTGCAACCCAAGAATGTTGAGGTGTCCTCTGTGCTTTCACGTTCTTGGGCTATAGTGCAAGGCTACGAGATTCTGTCCTTTTAGAAAAGCATTACAAGTGATGTGTCTTGGAAGTAATGCGCAAGTGAAGCCAGAAGTGGATTGGCGTAGGGGGAGAATTAAGAGAGGTTAGAGTTCCGAGTAGCATCATGAGGAAAAAGCTTGCAAACTTAAGTGGAGAAAGGCAAGTCCTCCCTGTGACTGCTGGTGATGACACTAGATTCTTCACTCTGTAGTCATTGCATGACCCACCATATTTTAAAGGTTTAAATTATTCAATTATTGATCATCGAACAAGTAGAAAGACTTAGTCTACCTAGAGAACCTGAGAGGCAGAAATATGAGGGGCATGAAATGTGCAGGGAGACTGAAACAGGAATATGTGTGACTCTGGAGCTAGAATAAGACAGAGTCTTCCCTGAGGAAAAGGTAGTTGGCCCATTTGCATAGAAAATTCTTCAGCAAAGCACTAGAATAGCTTTGTTTTCTGGAATAATCCTGACCTCATCAAGCCAAGAGAAATGAATTAATAGCTATTTTCCATTCCTAGCGTATATTAATGTAATTTTTGAGCATCTGTTACAGATAAATGGTGACCCTAAGTTTGGGGAGACGTAAAACAGTTCGCTTGGTAGCCTGCCAGTGGTGCATTAGAAACATTTGCGTTGGTTAGCCAGCCCTGAAGAGAAGGAACATTTTTATTGGCAGATCCCACAATGGTTCTTCTCTTCCTTATGCTGTGGTTTTGTTAACCATTACTTTTTTATTCCACTTTTATGTTAGCCTTTTTCCCTTAAGAAAGAAAGGATAAAAGGGAGCAGGGGAAAAATAATAAAATAACAACTGTAATAACTGTAATAAATTTTAAGTATCAGTTGAGGTCATGAGGTTCACTATTAAGAATTCTAGGTGAGCTAGTTCATTCGACACTGCCCTGCATTCAAACTCCTCCTGCAGTCCCACCCTACATTAGCATTCAGAATAAATTTTACAAGTCTATTTTTTATTTTTAATAAAATTTTTATTAAGCTGTGAATTTGACTGCCCTGACAACTGGTTTGTTCAGGGAAGAGGTGGCAGAGCTCTTTGGTTTCATTGAGAGTTTAGAGCTATTCAATAGGTAGCCTCCTATATGCAGGCAGTTAGTTGTAAGTCATTCAAAGAATGAAACCAACGAGTAGAAGTTAAATCACTATACTAATTGGGAGCTTAAAAAATAAATAAATATGATTTAAAAGATGATGTCAACACAGGTGAAAAATGAAAAATATTAGAATCTCCTGAACTGACTAGACAGACATGTTTAGAAGACTGGTCTTCTCTGGAAACAAGTAAAGCTGGCAGAGTAATCCAAATATCTCTGTGTTAAGTTATATACTCATGAGATGCTTTCTGGCCAAAAAAAGGTCTCCCACTAACAGAGAATAAATTTTTATATGTACCTAAGAAGAGTCCAGTACTAAATTCTGACATTTAAAAAATTATTGACTGTTAGGAGAGAAAAGTAGAGTACAATTGTGATTAAGAGAGCTGTTAACAGGCTGGGCACGGTGGCTCACACCTGTAATCCCAGCACTTTGGGAGGCCAAGGCAGGTGGATCACCTGAGGTCAGGAGTTCTAGACCAGCCTGGCCAACATGGCGAAACCCTGTCTCTACTGAAAATATAAAAAATTGGCTGGACGCGGTGGCTCACGCCTGTAATCCCAGCACTTTGGGAGGCCGAGGCCGGTGGATCACAAGGTCAGGAGTTCGAGACCAGACTGGCCAACATGGTGAACCCTCGTCTCTACTAAAAGTACAAAAATTAGCTGGGTGTGGTGGCGCACACCGTAATCCCAGCTACTCAGGAGGGTGAGGCAGGAGAATCGCTTGAACCTGGGAGGCAGAGGTTGCAGTGAGCTGAGATTGCGCCACTGCACTCCAGCCTGGGTGACAGAGCGAGACTCCATCTCAAAAGAAAAAAAAAAAAATTAGCCAGGCGTGGCTGGGCACGGTGGCTCATGCCTGTAATCCCAGCACTTTGGGAGGCCAAGGCAGGTGGATCACGAGGTCAGAAGATTGAGACCATCCTGGCTAACACGGTGAACCCCGTCTCTACTAAAAATACAAAAAATTAGCCAGGCGCGGTGGCAGGCGCCTGTAGTCCCAGCTACTCGGGAGGCTGAGGCAGGAGAATGGCATGAACTCGGGAGGCGGAGCTTGCAGTGAGCCGAGATCACGCCACTGCACTCCAGCCTGGGCGACAGAGCGAGACTCCGTCTCAAAAAAAAACAAAACAACAACAACAAAAATTAGCCAGGCGTGGTGGCCCGTGCCTGTAAACCCAGCTACTCAAGAGGCTGAGGCAGGAGAATCACTTGAACCCAGGAAGCGGAGGTTGCAGTGAGCCGAGATCACGCCATTGCACTCCAGCCTGGCCAACAAGAGTGAAACTGTCTCAAAAAAAAAAAAAAAAAATTGTGGAGTTGCTCACATTGAAAAAAAATCTCCTTAGGGATTTATGACATAGTGTTCCGAATTAACTATAAAATTGTAAATAGTTATCCAAATTATATCCTAGTAACAATTCAGGGGGGAAAATAAAAATGAAAATGCATTCTGAGTTACATAAGAGCATGTTTCCTCTTCACAAAGCCATATTTATTTATACTTCCACCAAAAGCCATTTTTTTTAAAGTCTGTAGACATATGATAAAGGACTTTCAGTGGACTTGGAAGCATTTTTCACAATGGGCTAGAATACTGAGGTTGAATGTTATGTAGGAAACCCACATAAATTAATATAAAATTATTTTACACTTGAAAAAAAAACAATATGTTGTACAGTATAGCTATAAACAAATAGCATTGGTGGGTCTGGGACTAGTTAAAGTTATAAAGCAAAGTTTATATCTACAATCAACTATCCCTTGGGACTCCTGCTCAGTTTTGCTTAACTCTCTCATTCTGCTCCCCTTTTTTCTGCCCTGATATTCAGTGCTTTTATATGGCCCACCCTATAGAAATTTCTTTACTTTCTTGTGACCTGAATTGGAATAAATTACAAATAACCCTAAGTGTTCTTTGCCTTTCTCCTTCTTTAAATTTTAAACTTATTCCACATTTTAGCTTTTTAAGATCAGACATAACTTCCAAATAGAAGAAACCATGTTTAAAAAAAAATCCATGCTTTCTAATCTTTTTTTATGTAAAAAGCCTCAAGTGGCTGGAATAAGGTCTAAGTAACAAATAAAGAACTAAACTTTTCAGGTAAAGACCCCGAAAGTCCCTCTTGTTTTCAACTTTCAAAATTCTTTCTCTCTCTCTATCAATATATGGTTCACGTGTAAAAATGTGCTTACCTGTGTAGGGATGAAATTAAGACTGTCTGTCATCTACTCCTCACAAGACGAAGGAAGTGAGATTATTGTCCTACTTTTTCCTTTTCTTTTTTCTCTGTTGGAGGTATAGGATCAACCCTCATCCCTTTTGTTAAATATAAATGAATCATTTAAAAGGTTAATTATTGTAGGTAGGTAACCTGATGCCTTAACCTAATTGCAATACCCATTTGAAGAAAATCTGATATATAATTTACCAGTATGGCAGGTTTTTTTGGTTTTGTTTGGATTTTTGATGTTTTTTGTTTTTTAATTTTCCTTTCAGGACCATCTGTTTTATTGTCCTCCAGAGTGTACCCTATAGGTAGCTACTCACTCTCCAAATAGGTAAAACTCCCCTCAAGCTGTGGATGTCAAAGACAGTAATCTATCCATTTAATCATAAGCTTTTCTTCCAGAAGTTACTGAATGAAAGAGGATTAAAAGATGCTCTGTGTAGCAAAGGATTTGCTTACATTTTGAGCCAGTTTGCTTACCCGTGAAGCAGGCGTAGTAATACTTAGACCCACCTCATGAAGTTGTTATACGGATCAAATGAGATTTAAAAAAACACGTTGAAGTTGGTAAAGCTGGGTGCTTGCAAAGCATGACATTTACAACTGAAAATCCAATTTGTGCTTTTGTGTTTGTACCTGGAGACATCACTTAGCTTTTCAGGTCTGCAGTTTTCTCACTCAGATTCGAAAGGTCTCCCATCAATTTAAAAATTGTGTGCTTCTTTGGCCAGATGACCTCCTGAGGTCCCCTGATTCTGTAGTTGTAAATATCATGTGTAAATCAGGGAAGTAATTCATATACAAACAGTATACTGAGGAGAAGCTGGAAGCCAGATATCATGATTCCTGGCTGAGGACTGGGCTACGTGTTCACTGAATGAGACTGCCCAAGGCTTACCAGAGATTAGATGCTACAGAATGAGACTGGAATTGTAATATTAGAGATAGAGCAGTGGGGAATCTGGAGTTCCAACCCAGTCAGCATGGAGAAATCCTTGTTAACTTCAGTTATCTAGCTGAGATAACAAAAAAGATAGGCTTTAGGAACAAGGACCATGCTTTAATATAAGGCCTACTCTAGACCCAGGCTAAGACTGGTAAAACAAGGCCCCAATTAAGTCTTACAGGGTAGACCAAATTTGGACGATGAGTCTCACCGAGATAGAGAAGCCTGGGAAATATCCTGAGCTTTCAGCAGATCAGCATATCAAAGGTTAACTCCAAACCTATACAAGTTCAAGGAGTCAACTATTAACTGACTTATATGTACTAAAATAAAAATCACTGCTCCTCAGAAGAAATTAACAGAACCATATTTGCAATATATCCCATGTTGAGCTTTTAAAAATTACCAGACATGCAAAGAATCAGGAACATATGATCTATAGAGCAGAAAAGGAGCATGCAGTAGAAATCACCTCTGAGGAGTCCTATTTGGTTTAACAGAAAAAAAAAAAAAACAAAAAACTAAATTCACCCCTATACATATACATCAAAAAATTAAAGAAAAATGTCATGTTGATGATGGAATAGATAGGAAATCTCAACAGAGAAAGGAAAAGTATTTTAAAATGGAAATTTGACATAGTGAGAACTTGTCTCTACAAAAATTTTTTAAAATATCAGCCAGGTGTGGTGGTGCAACTACTTGGGAGGGTGAGGTGAGAGGATTGCTTGAGCCTGGGAGATTGAGGCTGCAGTGAGCTTTGATTGTGCCACTGTACTCCAGCCTAGGCAACAAAATGAGACCCTATCTCAAAAAAGTAATAATCATAAAATGAAAATGGAAATTTGATAATTGAAATAGAAATGAAAAATTTATTGGATAGTCTTTTTTTTTTTTTTTTGAGATGGAGTTTTTCGCTCTTGTTGCCCAGGCTGGAGTGCAGTGGCGCCATCTTGGCTCACCGCAACCTCCGCCTCCCGGGTTCAAGTGATTCTCCTGCCTTAGCCTCCCAAGTAGCTGGGATTACAGGCATGCGCCACCACACCCAGCTAATTTTGTATTTTTAGTAGAGGCGAGGTTTTTCCATGTTGGTCAGGCTGGTCTGAAACTCCCGACCTCAGATTGGCCTCCCAAAGTGCTGGGATTACAGGCGTGAGCCACCGCACCCGGCCTATTGGATAGTCTTAATGGCAAATTAGAGCTGTCAAAAGAAAGAGTCAGTGAACTTCAAAATAGATCAATTGAAATTATTCAATCTATAGAACAGGGAGTGAAAGGATTTTTACCGAATGAACAGAGCCTCAGTGACATGTAGGACAATTTCAAATGGGTTAACATACATGTGGAGCACTAGAAGGATAAAAGTGAGCATGAAGCAGATGAAAGACAGTTTCTAAAAATGACCAACATATTTCTCTAATTTAATTTGAAACCATAAATCTTTGATTTACAAATCCCAGAAACTAAGTGAAACCAAGCAGGATAAATACAAAAAATAAAAAATCACAACTAGAAATATCATCATCCAGTTGCTGGAAACAAAATATGCAGAGAAAAATAAAAGCAGCCTGAGAAAAAAGGCACAGCGCATAAAGGGAAACTATTGATAGCTGAGTCCTTAATCAGAAACAGTGAGGACCTGAAGACAATGGAACTTCTTTCAGGGTACTAAAAAAAAAAAAAAATTAGCCTAAAATTCTGTAACCAAAGAAAAAGACCCTTTAAAAACTAGGATTAAATAAAGACAATTTCATATAAACAAATATGAAAAGAATTCATCTCTAGAAAGCACTCTACAAGAAATGCTAATGGGTGTTCTTCAAGCTGAAGGGAAATGAATCCAGATGGGAGCATGAATCTACAGGAAGGAATGAAGAACACCAGACATGGGCCGGGCACTGTGGCTCACGCCTGTAATCTCAACACTTCGAGAGGCCAAGGTGGGAGGATCACTTAAGTCCAGGAGTCTGAGACCAGCCTAGACAACATGACGAAACCCTGTTTCTACAAAAAAAAAAAAATTAGCTGAGGATGGTGGCTCATACCTCTTGTTCCAATTACTTGGGAGGCTGAGACTGAGGATTCCTGAGCCCAGGACACGGAGGCTGTAGTGAGCCAAGATCACGCCACTGCACTCCAGCCTGGGTGATAGAGTGAGACTCTGTCCCCCCGCCAAAAAAAAAAAAAAAACACAGACATGGTAAATCAGTTGATACATGTAGAAAATGTATTTTTTCTTCTCAGAATTCCCTTAAAAGACAACTAACCATTTAAAGCAAAAATAACATGATGAGCTGGCATTTATAATACATGTAAAAGTGAAAGATAGGACAACAGTATCTCAAAATATTAGGAGATAGAATTGTAAGGTTGTTACGTTCTTAAAGTAGAAAATATGAACTGTTGGCTGGGCATGGTGACTCATGCCTGTGATCCCAGTGCTTTGGGAAGCTGAGACTGGAGGATCACTTGAGCCCAGGATTTTGAGTTTACACTGAGTCCTGTTTGTGCCACTGGACACTAGCATGGTTGACAGAGTAAAACCCTGTCTCTAACAAAAAAAAAAAAAATAGAAAGAAAGATTATGAAGTGTTAGATGTGAAGTAGTACAATTTCTAATCTAAATAGACTTTGATAAGGTGCATATTGTTAGCTGTAGAGCAACTACCAAAATAATAACAACAAAAATTTTAAAAACCCTGAAGAGCGGCTAGGCACCATGGCTCATGCCTGTAATCCCAGCACTTTGGGAGCCCAAGGCATGCGGATCACTTGAGGTCAGGAGTTTGAGACCAGCTTGGCCAACATGGTGAAACCCCCGTCTCTACTAAAAATACAAAAACTAGCCGGGTGTGGTGGCGGGTGCCTGTTATCCCAGCTACTCGGGATTCTGAGGCAGGAGAATTGCTTGAACCTGGGAGGCAGAGGTTGCAGTGAGCCAAGATGGCGCCACTGCACTCCAGCCTGGACGACAGAATGAGACTCTCACAAAAAAAAAACAAAAAAAAAAACAAAAAACAACTGAAGAGCTAATAGAGGAAATAAAATGCAATGCTAAAAATTGTTTCATTTATCCAACCAATAAAGGCAGAAAAGGAACAACAAATAAACAAAGAACAGAAACAACAAATGAATGACAGAAATTCAACCATATCAATATTTATGGGAAAATGAAATATAATAAACACACTAAGTAAAGGACAGAGATATTAGAATGGATGTATTAGAAAAAAAAAGCAAGGCTCAACTGTATGCTGTACATAAGACCTATACTATCATAAACACTGGCTGGAATTAACAGAAAAAGGTGGTTGTTGGAAATGGTAATCCTAAGAAACCTGGCATAGCTATATTAATATCAGACAAAGGAGACTTCCACACAAAGAGTATTCCCAGAGATAAAAAAGAGCATATCATAAAGATAAAGGGGACGACA
Organism: Pongo abelii; assembly: GCF_028885655.2. Lineage (NCBI taxonomy): Eukaryota > Metazoa > Chordata > Mammalia > Primates > Hominidae > Pongo > Pongo abelii. Next base: position 1,331,253 of record NC_071995.2, read on the forward strand.
CATCCAAATGACATAATAATCCTAACAAATATATATCTAATAGAGCTTCAAAATTCATGAAGGACAGACTGACAGAACTAAAGGTAAAACAAATCTGTGGCCACCAGTCATTACTGGGGATTTTGACCTCTATTCCTTAGAAACTGATACAATTAGTAAACAAACAAAAGCAATCAGAAATATAGGAGATCTAAAGACTATTAACTTGACTTGTTTAACATTTATAGAATACTGTATCTAACAACTGGAGAAAATATATGTTTTTTAAGTGCATATGGAAGTTTCACAGATACAGACCATATGCTGGGCCTTAAAAAGTAAGTCACAGTAAATTTCAGAAGACTGAGATATGTTGAAGTTGTTCTCTAACCATAGTAGAATTCAGTTAGAAGTTAATATGATACTTAGAAAATGTTTGGAAATTAGATAACATAATTCTAAATACCGTGGCTTAGAGAAGAAGGAATATTAGGGAATCATTTTGAACTGAATGAAAATTCAAATGTGAAATTTTGTGTTTCACAGTTGAAAAAGTGGTTAGAATGAAATTTTTACCCTTATATACCTATATTAAAAAAGAAGAAAAGTTGAAATTCATTGATCTTAGTTTCTATACTAAGGTACCAGAAAAAGAAGCAGATTAAACCACAGTAAGTAGGATAACGGAAATAGTAAAGATAACAGAAATCAAACACATAGAAGACAGAGAATCAACAGAGAAAATTCACAAAATTCATAACCGTGGTTCTTTAAAAAATTTAAAAAATTGATAAGTCCCTACCAAACGGATCAAGGGAAAAAGGAAGGCACATGAATTGCCAATACCTGAAATGAGAGAGGGGTTATCACTTCAGTTTCTAAAGACACTTAAAAAGATAAGGGAATATTTTGAGCGACCTTATACCAATAAATGTAATAAATAGACATTCTTTGAAAAATATAATTTATTAAAACTGGCTCAAGAAGGAATAGAAAATTGAGCAGGCCTTTATCTATTAAAGAAATTGAATTTGTCATATGGAACCAAAAAAGAGCCCGAATAGCCAAGGCAATCCTAAGCAAAAAGAACAAGCTGGAGGCATTATGCTACCCAACGTCAGACTATACTACAGGACTACAGTGACAACGTCAGACTATACTACAGGACTGCAGTGACAACGTCAGACTGTACTACAGGACTACAGTGACAACGTCAGACTATACTACAGGACTGCAGTGACAACATCAGACTATACTACAGGACTACAGTGACAACCTCAGACTAGACTACAGGACTGCAGTGACAACCTCAGACTAGACTACAGGACTGCAGTGACAACGTCAGACTAGACTACAGGACTGCAGTGACAACATCAGACCGTACTACAGGACTGCAGTGACGACGTCAGACCGTACTACAGGACTGCAGTGACGACGTCAGACCGTACTACAGGACTGCAGTGACGACGTCAGACCGTACTACAGGACTGCAGTGACGACATCAGACTAGACAGGACTGCAGTGACGACGTCAGACTAGACGACAGGACTGCAGTGACGACGTCAGACTAGACGACAGGACTGCAGTGACGACGTCAGACTAGACGACAGGACTGCAGTGACGACGTCAGACTAGACGACAGGTGAGGTTGCAGAGAAAAAGGAACTCTTAAACACTATTGGTGGGAGTATAAATTAGTTCAACCATTGTGGAAGACGATGTGGTGATTCCTCAAAGACCTAAAAACAAATACAGTTTGATCCAGCAATCCCATCACTAGGTATATACCCAAAGGAATATCAATCGTTCTATCATATATACATCATGAAATACTACTCAGCTGTTAAAAGTAATGAAATGATGTTTTTTGCAGCAACTTGGATGGAGCTGGAGGCCATTATTCTAAGTGAAGTAACACAGGAGTTAAAAACCAAAAGGCTTATATTCTCACTTTTAAGTGGGAGCTAAGCTATGAGTATGTAAAGGCATACAGAGTGATATAATCGACTTTAGAGGCTCCGAGGGGGTGAGGGAGGGAAGATACGGATAAAAAACTAATTATTAGGTACCATGTATATATAGTACTCAGTTGATGGGTGCACTAAAATCTTAGAGTTCACCACTATATAACTCATTCTTGTAACAAGAAAACACACCCCAAAAGCTATTTGAAATAAAACAAGACACATATACACATACGTTCATCGCAGCACTGTTCTCAATAACAAAGACATGGAATCAACCTCAGTGCTCATCAGTGGTGGACTGGATAAAGAAAATGTAGTTCCTGTACACCATGGAATATTGTGCAGCCATAAAAACGAACAAGATCATGTCTTTTATAGGAACACGGATGGAGCTAGAGGTCATTATCCTTAGCAAACTAACGCAGAAACAGAAAACCAAATACCACATGTTCTCACAAGGGGCGCTAAATGATGGCAACACATGGACATATAGAACAACAGACTCTGGGGTCTATTGGAGGGTGGAGGGTGGGAGAAGGGAGAGGATCACGAAAAGTGACTAAAACCTGAGTGATGAAATAGTCTGTACAACAAGCCTTCGTGATACAAATTTACCTCTATAACAAACCTTCACATGTGCCCCTGAACTTAAAAACTAAGAAAAAAAAAAGAAAAAGAAATTGAATTTATAATCAAAAACATTCCTACAAGGAAAACTCCAGGCCCAGATGGCTTTACTGTTGAATTCTACCAAATGTGTAAGCAAGATGTAATACCAGTCTTAGAGAAACTCATTCACAAAATAAAGAAGGTATTATAGAAATACTTACTAAGTCAGCTTAAAATTGTGACCCTCCTGCCTAAACTTGACAAACACATTACAAAAGAATAAATTACACGTCAGTGTCACTCATGAACGTTGACATAAAAGTCCCTAACAAAACCTTAGCAATTTGAATTCAAGATAAATAAGAAAGCTAATATATCACAACCAGTTGGCCTTATTTCTAGAATGTAAGATTTGTTCAGTATTCAAAAATGAATTAATTAAACTCACTACCTGAGCAAAATACAGAAAAAAATCATTTAGTCACCTGAGAACCTTCAGAAAAGGCTTTTAATAAAAGGCAACATCCATTTATGATAAAATATCTTAGCTGACTAGAGATAGAAGGTAATTCAGCTCAATAAAGAGCATCATGAAAAATTTACAGCCGACATCATACCTAATGATGTAAGCTGAACCCTGAGATTGCAAAAGAGATAAGGATGTCTATATCCCCCTATTCAGTACTATATTGGAGATCCTAGTAATGCAAGAAAAGAAGGAGAGAGAAAGAATAAAATTCAAAAGAATTCTAAAACGTGTGTATTCATAAACATGGTTGTTTAGGGCATTTTAGGCATAGTTTGGGGATACCGCAAGTTTTGTTCCAGACTACTGAAATAAAGTGCATATTGTAATAAGGTGAGTCACGCAAATGTATTGGTTTCCCGGTGCTTAGAAAGGTTATATGTAAGCAGGGTGCGATGGGTCACACCTGTAATCCCAGCACTTTGGGGCCATGGAAGGTGGATTGCTTGAGCCCAGGAGTTCAGGACCAGCCTGGGCAACATAGAGAGACCCTGTCTCTACAAAAAAAGAAAATAAATAGCGGGGCGTGGTGGCACACACCATGGTCCCAGCCACTCGGGAGGCTGAGGCGGGAGGATTGCTTGAGCCCAGAAAGTCAAGGCTGCAGTGAGCTGTAATCACGTCACTGCACTCCAGCCTGGGTGATAAAGTGAGATCTTGTCTCGAAAAGAAAAAGTTATATGTACACTATGCTATAGTCTGTTAAGTGTGCAATAGCATTGTGTCTTAAAAAATGTGCATACTTTAAAAATGCTTTATTTAGGCTGGGCGCGGTGGCTCATGCCTGTAATCCCAGCACTTTGGGAGGCCGAGGCAGGTGGATCACAAGTTCAGGAGTTCGAGACTAACCTGGCCAATATGGTGAAACCCCGTCTTTACTAAAAATACAAAAAAAAAAAAAAAATGCTTTATTTAAAAAAAACTCTGATGATCATCTTGAGCCTTCAGGGAGTCATGATCTTTTTGCTGGCGGAGGGTCCTGCCTCTATCTTGATGGCTGCTGACTGATCAGAGTGGTGGTTGCTGAAGGTTCAGGTAGCTGTAGCAATTTCTTAAAATAAGACGGTAATAAAGTTGCCACATCAATGGACCGACCCTTCCTTTCACAAAAGATTTTTCTGAAGCATGGGATGCTGTTTGATAAGCATTTTACCCACAGTAGAACTTCTTTCAAAATTGGAGTCAATCCTCTCAATCTTGATGCTGCTTTACTGGCTGGGTGCGGTGGCTCACGCCTGTAATCCCAGTACTTTGGGAGGCCGAGGCAGGCGGATCACGAGGTCAGGAGATCGAGACCATCTTGGCTAACACGGTGAAACCCCGTCTCTACTAAAAATACAAAAAAAATTAGCCGGACGTGGTGGCGTGCACCTGTAGTCCCAGCTGCTGGGGAGGCTGAGGCACGGGAATGGCATGAACCCGGGAGGCAGAGCTTGCAGTGAGCTGAGATCGCGCCACTGCACTCCAGCCTGTGTGACAGAGCAAGACTCCATCTCAAAAAAAAAAAAAAAAAGAATTCTATTGGCCACGCGTGGTGGCTCACGTCTGTAATCCCAGCACTTCGGGAGGCCAAGGTGGGGGATCACCTGAGGTCAGGAGTTCGAGACCAGCCTGACCAACATGGAGAAACCTTGTCTCTACTAAAAATACAAAATTAGCTGGGTGTGATGGCGCATGCCTGTAATCCCAGCTACTCAAGAGGCTGAGGCAGGAGAATCGCTTGAACCCGGGGGCAGAGGTTATGGTGAGCCAAGATCGCGCCATTGCACTCCAGCCTGGGCAACAAGAGCAAAACTCCATCTAAATAAATAAATAAATAAATAAATAAATAAATAAATAAATAAATAATTCCATTAGCTATATCCAAGGTTTGATATATATCTAGATTTTTTTTTCTCATGTATGATGAAGTCTCTGGATTTCTGAGTGTTTCTTTTTAACCTATTTAGGGTGTGGTGGTTTCATTTTATAAAATTGGGAGTTGGGAGAGAGGTATTTGTTCTGGAGTTCACAATATTATTGTATTGTGGTGAAAAAACATAGTCTATAAAAGGAAAGCACAGGAGGTGTAAATACAACTACAGTCAAGATTTTAAAAACTATCCACTGACCAGATGTACTGGCATTGAACTATCTGTTGATTTTCGTCCTCAGGCTGGTGTCAAGTGATGCCATCCTTTTGAGTGTTCCTAGGTCTCTTCCTTAGATATTTGAAAATGTTTCTCAGAAGTGCTGATATCCAGCCTCCCCCAGCAGTAGACTTTTACTCAACATCTGTTAGGCTAGACAGAGTCCCGTGCCAAGTCAGTGAGGAGGGAAAGTGATTATCGTTCTTGGCTTAATCTAATCGGCACCTACCTCTGAGGTTTAGAGATAGTCTTCAAGGCACTCTGCAAAGGCAAGATACATGAAAAACAGTTAGCACAACTGGTTAAGCAGCCAAAAGAGTCTTCAGTTGTCTCTGAGTTGCTATCTTTCAATATGCCTGGGTATCAGCCAGTTTATTGGAAGGGAGAAAGAATATTGGTTGATCTGGAGAGTCTGATAATTGGCATTCTGTTAGGAGAACCTCTGTTATGCTTATTTAAAGGCCCTTTAACACAGTTCTATTATTTCTAGTTTTTACAATGTGAAGTCTTCTGTTTGTTGTAACTCTTTTTTTTTTTTTTTTTGAGACGGAGTCTTGCTGTGTCGCCCAGGCTGGAGTGCAGTGGTGCGATCTTGGCGCACTGCAAGCTCCGCTTCCAGGGTTCACGCCATTCTCCTGCCTCAGCCTCCCGAGTAGCTGGGACTACAGGTGCCCGCCACCACGCCCGGCTAATGTTTTGTATTTTTAGTAGAGACGGGTTTCACCGTGTTGGCCAGGATGGTCTTGATCTCCTGACCTCATGATCCACCCACCTCAGCCTCCCAAAGTGCTGGGATTACAGGCGTGAGCCACCACTCCCGGCCTGTTTGTTGTAACTCTTAAACGAGGACTTGTTTTCTAATCTTTGGTAGCTGTGCTTCTGTGGAGCTGCTTTCCTTGGGAGTCCTGTTCCTTCAGAGCAGCTTCCAGGTTCTCTCTCTGGGGACTTAGTACACTCACTTTTTCTGGACCAGGTTTTATGTTAATTTCTGTGCTTGGGATTCTGTGTGTCTCTCATGCATCAATGATTTCTAATGAGTAATTCTTTTCCTACCCATAGCCTAAGAGTCTTTGTTGCTTCATTGGGCTAGTAAGTAAAGTTTTTCTAAAGGTCTCTATTTTTACAGGGGTAGTCAACCTTTGTGACTTTCTTTAACTTTATGCAGAAAGGTTAGTTCCATCTCCTCCTGAGCCCCAATCCTGGGATCTCCTCCCTAAGGCTTATAACCCAGTTTTTCACCTACCGCTCCCTCGCCCCACCCCCATAAGTTATTTCCACTTAAACTCGTCAGCTATAACTGAATTCTTTCTTTGTTATTAGCGCTTCTCCTGGTTTGGCTAAAGCTCAATACCTAATTATTATTTTCTTTTTATGCACCATTTTTATGAGTTTGGAGCAAGAAGGGAGGGTCATGTTGGGTTCCTTCACAATATTTATCACAAGTACAAGTTCCAATTTAAACTAATTTATTTTCAGTCTGTTAGGTTTTTTTTCTCCTTCTCTCCTAATTTTTGTCAGCTGTTATTTTTATAATCATTCTTTTTCTTCCTGAAGTCTTCAAAATCCATCAGATGGATTTGATTGTTGCTTTTTAGATATATATCTGTTGCAAAGTTTTTGCCATTGCTTATGGGATGGGATGAATTACAACTCTCTTAAACAACAGTTTTCTGTGGAAAGGCAGCAGAAGGGAATGATGAAAGATGTACTTCCTGCTTTTCATCTCTATTTCTGAAATCTTATTTTGTTCCCTGAGTTTCTGTAAGAGTTACTTCTGCTTAAAACTTCTGCCTTTACCCAAACTTTATGGTGTCTTCTGGAATAGTTTATTTTTCCAGTATACTTTAAAGAAAAAAAAAACCTTCTGTTCTCAGCCTGCTCATGACATCCAGCTCCTGTTGCTTTGGATCAGAGTTCCATTCTACCTCATGATAAACACCTTCGTATCTCATTATATCTGAAATTCTCTAAGCTCTAGGAGGAGACTTACAGAGGGAGCATACTGTACTATTTAAATGAGCCGTGACAGGCCTGGGAGTGGAACTTACTGCTGGGAAGTAGACTAGGTGGTATTAAAGGGGCTTGTTCCATGTGGTAATTGCTCAACCCGTTAATACTGAAGTAGAAATTGGAGGAGTAAACCTCGTTCCGTTGCTAATTTCCTGCGGAGATGAGACAGTCACACTGTGCTTGTGTATTTCCATCTCTCTACGTAAAACTGTATTGGAAAACATTTCTTTTTATTTCTAGGTCTGATTTTTTTGTTGTTGTTTTATTTTATTGGCAGAGTTCATGTAGCTAAACCCCTTGGTGCTTCAATTTAAGACATCGGAGATGAATGAAATTGTTATGTTATTAAGTAGATGCTGCAGCTCTGCTTGCTAGGGATGAAATCCTATTGTATGAAATAATATAGTGTGAAGCTGTCAGTAATTTCCAATTGTAGAAGAAGCCTAATCAGAAAGTTGTTGTTTTTTTTTTGAGACAGGACTCAGCCCAGAAAGTTTTTTGACCAGACACCTATACATGTTTCAGTGAGTTAATTACTCATTTTATTGTAATTTCATCTGTTAGAAAGTACCCAAATAATTGCAAAGTTTATGTATATAAACTTTTATGGATACATCACAGGCAAACAATAGGTGATCTTTGGCATAGTTGTAGCTGGGAGGTTTCAGATGGAGATACTGTGGGCACATGCCCTCTTCCTCCCAGCTGGCATCCTGGGAAGTGCTGACGGGCTCCGGAGCAAGTGAGGCCCTAGAGACTGTTTATGACACGCCAGTGTTCATTTGTGTCTCACCTCTTTGATCACTAAGAAGATAGCTATTTTACTAAAGCTCAGCTGTTGTCAGTTTCTTTGGATTGATTGTCTTAAAGGGAAAGATAAATCAACTTTGTTTTTTTCCTGCAGATAGCTAGTCAGGTCATTTAATTCTGGACCAATAAGTAGAAGAATAACTGAGTTTAATAAGTATTGCGTAAAATAAGTTCTTGGTGATTTGACCCTGGGTGGAGTTGGCATGAATTTTCTTTCTTTTCAACTCCCTGCCGCCCACTTTGTGGTATTGTATAAATAATGAGTCCACAGGCCCTGTAAACATGTTAGGTGAGGTGTTTGTTGTTTATTAGTAGTTGGGATTAAATAGAAGTTGCATATTGAATTTGAGTGAAGTGACTTTTCTGCACAGTTAATTTGGATGTCATTGGTTTGAAGGAGTTTCTTTGTTGCCGCTGCTTCTCCCCTCCTACTACTTTTAGCTGTGGGTGCATCCTTTCTGCATCCTGCTAAAAATTATATTCTTGTTTTCACTTTTAAAACCTAAGACGGTTCCAGAGCTGTGTTTGGTTTTTGCTTTAAACTAATGCCTGAGCGCCCCTTTAGTTAGTCACCAATCACTGTTTAGGTAAGTTGATGATTCCTTTATGCTACCCAAGATTTTTTTATTTAAAATTGAGCATTTTTAACTTGCTTTTTAGGTCAGAGGATCAATGTCCTCTGTGGTATTCCTCCTCCATCTAAGCTTCTTAAAGCAGTATTATAAATAGAGGCTTTCAACCTAAAAAGTACTATGTATTTCATTGACTAGAACTGAACTGAACTGAACTGTAGGCTAATAAAAAATACCAAATGAAAATATTATGGTATCTCATTGCACTCTATTGTAGATATAATGTAGTGTGAACAGTAGTAGCTTTGATTCATTGTAAATCCCATCTGAATACTGACAACATAGTTCAAAACATCAGGAGATAAACCTCAAAGGTCACATTTGTGTGAATGGTCATTGTGCATATAAGACATTATTTTATTATTTCAAAAATAGCAGTGTTGCTCTTAAGATAGGGCAGTGTCCTAACCTCTGACAGGGATAGAGGTAAGATGAGAATCAGTGGCTGCCAAATAGTAATGTTTTTGTAGTTGAGGTTCTGTTTCTTCTTTAGCTGTTATTATTGTTATTATTATTATTTGCATGAATGGTAGCAGTTACTTCACAGGCAAATTTCCTTTGAATCTCAGAGTATTGCAACAGATTAGCAGCAAATAAAGGCCTGAGATAAAGAAAAAAATGCTTTTATTCAGTTATATTAAAATGAGGACATTTCAATAAAAAACTAAAGCAGCTTATGTTGTTCTGCATAAATTGAAAGAATACTTGAAAATTCTTCAAACTTGATGGTGAACATTATCTTACAGCTTTCTTAAAGGAAGTCAGTTTCTTTGCAGTTAGGACAGAGGTTCCCAGCATTACTTGGTTCTAGCACAATCACGAAATTTTTCATGACTTTTAGACCAAAATAAATACTTAACAGTTCCTAATAGTTTGTTATGTTCCAACAGTTTGTAATCATGTCAAAAAATAATAGACATATTAGTAATAATAAATTGAAAGAAAATATTTTAATTCCTTATTACTTACTAATCAAATGTGTGCTTGTTGGGCATGGCACAGTTTTTTAAACCTTGGAATCAGATTGGCCACTGCCAACTTCATTTCTTGTTCCATACTAATTTCTGTGCAGAACTGTGTTGTGCTTTTAGTCATGGTGCTGTGGTCTGAATGGTTATGTCCCCCCAGAATTCATATGTTGAAATTCTAACCCCCAAGGTGATGATAGTAGGAGGTGTGGAGCCTTGGGGAGTGATTAGGTCTTGAAGGTGGAGTTCTTATGAATAGGATTAGTGTCCTTGTAGGAGAGACCCCAGAGAACTCATTTGCCCCTTCCACTATGTGAGAAAAGCTGTGAGTAGATGCCATCTGTGAACCAGAAAGTGGACTGTCACCAGATACTGAATCTTACAGCACTTTGATTTAGACTTTCCAGCCTCTGGAACTGTGAGAAGTAATTTTTTGTTGTTTATAAGCTACCTAGTTGATGATATTTTGTTACAGTGGCTTGAATAGACTAAGATACACAGCAACCATCAAAAACTCAATTTCAAAGAGATGGAATATCATGAACAATAATTTTGCGTGATGTCGTATTGAACTGTGAAATACCACAAGCTAGTAATTTGCACACTGTCTGACAGCACTGTGTTTCTCAAAATTTAAGATGCTCTGCAGTACCCCTGTGAGTTCCCTGGGGTGCTGCAGTGCACAATTTGGGAACTGTGGTAGTATTGTAGATAGTAAGATTATCTAATAATAAGTATTGATGGCATCTTAGTTTAGGAATAATTATTAGTATGTCAGGCTGTAGGGGAAGTGAGTAAATCATATACTAGGTTGTTATCAGAATGATTATGAATTTCTTCACCCACCTGTGGAGAGAAGCATGGCCTATTTTTTTACTCTGACCCCGATAAGAAAAGTATTCTGTACCTTCCCCCTTCTCTCTCCCTTTTTGTCTCTTCTTTATCTCTCACTCTTGCTCTAACAGACACACGCATAGTGAAATGAGTATTTAACAAAACAGTATTCTCACTATGTGCACTCTGACTTTTTTTTTTTTTTTTTTAATGTCTCCTTAAGACCTACTGAACTGACGAAAACTAGTTAAGGTCACAGACTGAGGGACTGACTTGACTTTAAAATGGCCTTCACCATTTCCTATCTGTGTGACTGTAAGCAAGTTATTTAACCTCTCAGTTACTCAGTTTCCTCGCCTATAGAATGGTAATTTGTAATAGTACCTAGTGCTGAGGGGATTTGTTTTCTTTTGTTTTGTTTTGTTTTTTTGAGACAGAGTCTCGCGCCGTCGCCCAGGCTGGAGTGCAATGGTGCGATCTCGGCTCGCTGCAAGCTCCGCCTCCCGGGTTCATGCCATTCTCCTGCCTCAGTCTCCTGAGTAGCTGGGACTACAGGCGCCCACCACCACACCCGGTTAATTTTTTGTATTTTTAATAGAGAAGGGGTTTCACCGTGTTAGTGTTGAGGGGATTTTAAGGAAGTTAATACATGTAAAACACTTTAAACAGTTCTTTTTTTTTTTTTTTTTTTTTTTGAGGAACAGTTTTGCTCTAATCTCCCAGGCTGGAGTGCAATGGGACGATCTCGGCTCACTGCGACCTCTGCCTCTTCCCCAGCCTCCCAAGTAGCTGGGAATACAGGTGCGCGCCACCAGGTCCAGCTAATTTTTTTGTATTTTTAGTAGAGATGGTGTTTTACTGTGTTGGCCAGGCTAGTCTCGAACTCCTGACCTCAGGTGATCTGCCTGCCTTGGCCTCCCAAAGTGCTGGTATTACAGGCAGGAGCCACCGCGCCTGGCCATTTAAACAGTTCTTGATCAGTAATTACTGCTTTATTACTAGAATCTCAATGAATAATCAGAGGCTAAAACATTTGGGAAATTAGAGAGATGCAGTAGTTCTATGCTCTAAAGGGTACTACATACAGTCAAAAGGCTTTTCTGAATTTCTGCTCTTGGGCAGATAGGTTGTGTATCCCTTGCCAAAGATTTTCCGTATTTATCCTCTTGAATCTGGATCCAGGTGAGTAGTAAACAAGGGAGTCAAAATAAGGGAGATGAAAATCCTGTTGTCATTACTGACAAAGCTGATTAGAGAACATAACTTTATATTTGCACCCAGGTAGCTTCACTAGTATATCACTCCTGAAGTAGACAGATCTGCCCACCAGCACAGCTGAATAACTGCAGGCCTCTTACTGAATGGCAGAGAGTAGAACAGGATGGACCTTCTGCGTAGGCAGCCAGGTCTGAAGAGAAGAGAGCAGAAGGGGCTGAACTGAGTGTGTTCACCTCTTTCTTCAAAATCTGCCAATGATAACTCACAAGGGAGGGAGACTGGAAACATAGGCACAGAAATGTGAAGAATGAGAATATCACCTTAACAAAGGGAACATTTTATAAGGATACAGGAGGTCCATAATCAAGTTCGTGTTGATTATGATTTTAGTAGTTAGGTATCCTTTCTGGCACGAACTTTAAAAACAGATACACCAGGGTTTGAATTCTGCCCTGGCTTAGGCATCCTAGAATTTCTAAGAGCTGTAAAACAGACAAAACTACTTGGCAAGAAAAATTGACCACTGACTTCTCTCCCCTGTTCTGTTGATACAACATTAAATTAATCAATGTTTGTTTTTGTCAAACTTCAGTAGTGTTAGAGGTATGAGATCAGCCTTAGTTGATTAGTAAGAAGGATTTTATATGCCTAAGATAGCAAGAGAGATATGCCTTTGATCTTTGTTATTTATAGGAAAATAATTTATTAACCTAATTTTTATTGTCACTTCTAACCTAAATACATAGTTGTCCTATTAATGGGGGTCTTTTTTCCTGTGAGCATCTGAAACAGTCTTTTTTTTCTATGTATGTGAAGTGGTAATAGTTTTTCTCGTGTATCAGGCAACTAACAACTTATTTTAGACCAGAAATTCTTGGAAATGGTACCGATCCATTTGGCATAAACTTTGCAAGCGCTATTCTGTTGTTTCCTCAAAAAGATGCAATTGCTTTACTCATAGAGTTATCAGTTATTTTTCTGGCTATTTCACTTGAAGTAGCCATGCTTTGTCTTTTTTTCTATGGAGATACATGGCCAAAACTAAGTCTTTTCACCAGCTGGATGATAGGAAATTTGATAAAATTTGAGCAATATAAAAACTTTCCCATTGGCTTTATATGATTGAATTTCCACTATGTAAAATTAAACTAATTATTTCTTATGCTACCCAGTATATAGTTTATTATTTGAAAACTATATCCCCATTTTCCTCAAGAACATAATTTTGTCTTTTGCATCTCAGTGCAGGGGTTGAATAGCATAATTTCTTCTCCTAGAAACACATTTTCTGCTGCTTGTAGCTACTATTTCTATTTTTTCATCAACAGCTACAGGAAGAAGTGGAGTTCCTGACATCTCTGTAATCAGTGGTATGATCACATACCCCATATTGACTTTTTGTTTTGAAGTTAATGCTGCTGACTGTCTCTTCAGTACCTTGAGCTTGACCTCTAGCTTTAAGCAGTAAAGGTCTCAAAGAAAATCGGTTGCCAGAGTCAGTCTGTTTGCTTGTGTCCTCCTAACCCACTGATGGCACCTCTGACTCCTTGACATTGTATTATTTGTTTCTCAGAGAGGTAAAGCAATTTTTTTTTCCTCTGTCACCCAGGCTGGAATGCAGTGGCGGGATCTTGGCTCACTGCAACCACCTCCCGGGTTTGAGCGATTCTCATGCCTCAGCCTCCCGAGTAGTTGGGATTATAGGTGCCTGCCGCCATGCCTGGCTAATTTGTGTATTTTTAGTAGAGACGAGGTTTCACCATGTGGGTCAGGCTGGTCTCAAACTCCTGACCTCAAGTGATCTGCCCACTTTGCCCTCCCAAAGTGCTGGTATTACAGGCGTGAACCACCACACCCAGCCAAAGCAGTTTTTTTTATATATAGGCATTTAATATATTGACTTTGGTTGATTCTTACCTCACTTCCAAGATAATTGCTTCTGTTAAATTACATTTATTTTTAGGCTTGAATCATCCACTATATTTATGAGTTGGTCAGTTCTTTCATGAGTTGAGCTTGTTTTTAAAAGTTCTACTTTTAAAGTCCTCTTCTGTTTCTACTGCAGCCACTTTCACTGTAACATTTATCATGTTGTTCCTGGCAGCCAGTCTTCTTAACTCTCAATCATTACTTTTGGCAGGTTACAGCAGTATCACTTAGGGTTGTCTTAGTTCATTTTTAATGAACATCCAAAAGATGCTCCTGTTGCAATAAAACCATAAAAAAATTAATAGAATAAGGGTTTATTCTATTAATAGGCAGTTTGGGGCTGCTACAGTGGCTCCATGATACCAAATGGTTCTGGGCTCTATCTTTCTTTTCCACTATCCTTAGTATATGACCTTCTTCCTCCTGCTTGCAAAATGGTGGCATACAGAAGCCTTTCCTACATATTCCAGAATATGAAGAAAGACAAGGGGAACAGGGACGTGCCAACTGGTTAAACAACAATCACCATATCAAAGACCCACCCACTAGATTTCTTCTTCTTACTGGCCAGAACTTCGTAGCATGCCTACCCTCTATACACAACAGGCTGCAGAGGAGCCTGGAATATCGCGTTTTAGTTGGGCAGTGACTATCCAGTGCAAAATCCAGATCCCGTTAGTAAAGGATGATGATGGAGTGGATGGATATTAAACAGAGATTCAACTTTCCTGTTCAGAAATATGTTATAACTCCATATATTGCTTTAATTCTATCTATCCTAGATAGACTTACAAGACTAGAATCAGACCTTTAGAGGCACTAACCAACCATTGAAAAGAGGCTAATCACCTCCCATATGTAAATCAAATTGTACAAAAAATTGAAAAAAATACATGTGAAGACCGAAAACATTTTGATTTATCCCATGACGTTTCAGTATTTTTCTGGAAGTATTAAATATTCTAAATTTTTTTTTTGCCCTGATACGGTGGCTCATGCCTGTAATCCCAACACTTTGCGAGGCCAAGCTGGGTGGATCCCCTGAGGTCAGAAGTTCGAGACCAGCCTGGCCAACATGGTGAAACCCTGTCTCTACTATAATACAAAAATCAGCCAGGCATGGTGGTGGGTGCCTATAATCCCAGCTACTCGGGAGGCTGAGGCAGGAGAATTGCTTGAACCTGGAAGGTGGAGTTTGCTGTGAGCCCAGATCACGCCATTACACTCCAGCCTGGGCAACAGAGTGAGACTCTGTCTAAAAACATAATAATAATAAATTAAATAAAGTAAAATTGTTTTTTCTTTTTTGTGTGTGGTAGTGGGCTGGAGGGTATGGTGAGTCTTCGTTGCTGACATGCTAACCCACATCCTGTCTACTTCATCAGTATTTCCTATTGTATTAGAAAGATGAGAAGGTTCCTTAAATTTTGACTCCATAGAGGTGATTCATTTACTGTAGAGCCTTAAGAAAAATACTTACCCTATCTGGGCCTCTGTTTGTCCATCCGTGAAATGAGGACATTGATCATAATAGAAAAGTAGGCAAAGAATATAATCAAGCAATTCACAAAACTATACACGCAGATGACCAATAAAACTATAAGAAAATATCAAGCCTCACTTATGACAAAAGAAGATTAAATTTAAATAAAAAGTCCCTTTCTAAAAATGTAACATAGTAGCAGAGATGTAATACCCAGTGGCAATAAGAATATAAAGAAACAAGTACTTGAGTGTAAAGATAGTCTGAAGTAGTAAACCAGGGCAGCTAGGTGTATTTATCAAAGGTTTTACAAAATGTGCAAAAACTTTTGACCCTGCAATTCTACTTTGAGGAACTTTCCTACCTAAATTTTTGACAAGCACACAGTGATTGACCCTGGTAAATTGACATAAGGTATTTTTAACTCCAGCCAGTTTTTTTCTTTACTGTAGTAATTTGTGTGAAGCTTTCTAAGAAGTAAATATGTAATTTACTGTCAAAGATTTTTTCTTTTAGAAAATCTAAGCCATGAACATTTAATATGTTTTCCTTTTACACTGTATTAGTAAGATAATGGCAATCTTTTAAAAATAAAAATTATTTCTTTGTTCATATCTTTATTTTTGTTTCAATCTGTCTGTCCATTTTGGTCTTGTCTATTTTACCTCTGGGCTCTATCTTTACTACAACCAGTCTTCCTAACTCTTCTCCCAACTTTCAGAAGTAGTTTTCTAACTGTGTCAATGAAGTATTTCCAAATGAAACTTGCCTAATGGTCTAATGCCATAAAGACTTCTGCTTCTGTCTTCATTGGATTTTAGTCAGTAAATTTTCTTTCTTTTTTATTTATTTGTTTATTTATTTATTTATTGAGACAGAGTCTCACTCTCTCTGCTTACTGCAACCTCTGCCTCCCGGGTTCAGGCGATTCTCCTTCCTCAGCCTGCCAAGTAGCTGGGACTACAGGTGTGCACCACCACATTTGGCTAATTGTATTTTTAGTACAGGTGGGGTTTCACCATGTTGTCCAGGCTGATCATTGAACTCCTGACCTCAGGTGATCCACCCACCTCAGCCTTCCGAAGTGCTGGGGTTATAGAAGTGAGCCACTGCACCCAGCCCATATTCAGAAGTTTTCTACAGTTTTTTTGTTTTGTTTTGTTGTGTTGTGTTTTTTTGAGATGAAGCCTTGTTCTGTCACCCAGGCTGGAGTGCAATGGTGTGATCTTGGCTCACTGCAACCTCCACCTCCCAGGTTCAAGCGATTCTCCTGCCTCAGCCTCCTAAGTAGCTGGGATTACAGGCGCCCGCCACCACGCCCGGCTAATTTTTGTATTTTTAGTAGAGACAGGCTTTCACCATGTTGGCCAGGCTGATCTCAAACTCCTGACCTCAGGTGATCCACACTTTTGGAGGCCGAGGTTGGCGGATCTACAGTATTCTAAAACATGAAATTGTGCCTCTTCCCAAATTTATTCTCAGACTTATTTTTTTTTACTAGTTTTATTTCTGCATGGCACATTAGAAAGAGAGAAAGCCAAAGAGAGAGGGGAGGGGAAAGAAGAGACAAAGTGGGGCCGATGGGATAATTGAGTTCATAGAAACACAGTGAAGTGAATCACTTTACGAAACTGATAGCAATATCATTTCTAGAAATGATGTGAATTTACAGTTTGAAATGGTAAACTTTTTTTTTTTTTTTGAGACAGAGTCTCTCTGTCGCCCGGGCTGGAGTGCAGTGGCGCAACCTCGGCTCACTGCAAGCTCTGCCTCCTGGGTTCACGCCATTCCCCTGCCTCAGCCTCCCCAGCAGCTGGGACTACAGGTGCCCGCCACCAGCCCGGCTAATTTTTTTGTATTTTTAATAGAAACGGGGTTTCACCGTGTTAGCCAGGATGGTCTTGATCTCCTGACCTCGTGATCCGCCCACCTCAGCCTCCCAAAGTGCTGGGATTACAGGCTTGAGCCACCGCGCCCGGCCAGTAAACATCTTTTTATAGCTAATGGGCACTTTTAGGCTAACTGAGCAGTGAACACTATTAAATATATGAGAAGCTTTTTAAACCACCTTCCAGTTAACTCATAACTACTTGCCAGGTTGAGACTTTCTTTTCTCTGTTCATGCCAATTTTTGCCCAGAGCATGCTGGAAAAGCTACTAGATTACTGTCACATATACCAGGCATGGCTCTGTTAACCTGTTGAGTTGTATTATTGCTGAAAAGTTATTTATTCCAGCTATTCTTGACATTTTAATTATATATTTTTATTAGTATAAGAAACCAATGACATACTCATATGAAAAAATATCTCCGTGAAATAAAGCAAAATGTTGTGGAAAAAGGATGCAGGTAAGTCATTTAAAAATTGCTGTTGTTGATGCGGGAGAGGATTTGGAGAAATAGGAACACGTTTATGCTGTTGATGGGAGTGTAAACTAGTTCAACCATTGTGGAAGACAGTGTGGCAATTCCTCAAGGCTCTAAAACCAGAAATACCATTTGACCCAGCCATCCCATTACTGGGTATATGCCCAAAGGATTATAAATCACTCTACTATAAAGACATATGCACACGCATGTTTATTGCAGCACTGTTCACAATAGCAAAGACTTGGAACCAAACCAAATGCCCATCAATGATAGACTGGATAAAGAAAATGTGGCACATGGCCAGGCGTGGTGGCTCAAGCCTGTAATCCCAGCACTTTGAGAGGCCAAGGCGGGCAGATCACCTGAGGTCAGGAGTTCAAGACCAGCCTGGCCGACATGGTGAAACCCCATCTCTACTAAAAATACCGAAAATTAGCCGGGTGTAGTGGCGGGCACATGTAATCCCAGCTACTCAGGAGGCTGAGACAGGAGAATCGCTTGAATCCAGGAGACAGAGGTTGCGGTGAGCCGAGGTCATGCCATCGCACTCTAGCCTGGGCAACAAGAGAGAAACTCTGTCTCAAAAACGAAAAAAAAAAGAAAATGTGTAACATATACACCATGGAATACTATGCAGCCATAAAAAAGGATGAGTTCATGTCCTTTGCAAGGACATGGATGAAGCTGGAAACCATCATTCTCAGCAAACTAACACAGGAACAGAAAACCAAACACCACATGTTCTCACTCATAAGTGGGAGCTGAACAGTGAGAACACATGGACACAGGGAGGGGAACATCACACACCGGGCCTGTTGGGGGGTCAGGGGCTCAGGGAGGGATAGCATTAGGAGAAATACCTAATGTTGATGATGGGTTGATGGGTGCAGCAAACCACCATGGCATGTGTATACCTGTGTAACAAACCTGCACGTTCTGCACGTGTATCCCAGAACTTAAAGTATAATTTAAAAAAATAAATACATCCAAAAACAAATTGCTGCTGTTGAATTAGGTAACGGTTACTGAATATTGGGAGACTTTTTGAAACCTTAAAGGTTGAAATTGGTATTGGATTTCAAATGTCTACATACTGACTAGCCCCACTTTCACACAACCAGAACTGAAAAGGATGTGAAAAAGACAATACTGAACCTAAGTCATCAGATTATATGGTGATCGTTTGGATCTTGTCTACATGAAAAAGCAGCAAAGCAGCTTCAAAGCAGCAAAACACTTCTCCATATACTTTTTTTATTCTTTAAGAAATATTTTAGTTAATCAGCCAGCAGACTTGAGTGTCACATAAAAGGGCTTCTTCTGTAGTTTCTCATAAATAATTTGCTGATTCTGGGAACTCTAAAAGGTAAATATTTTATATAGCATGTGTATATTGTAAATTACTTATAAAAATGTTTTAAAAGATCTAATTCTGAAATAGTGAATAACTAAAAAATTACAAATGCTATTCTCAAATAGTAAATAAGTATATATGAGCTTTCAAGTTAGAACTAAAATTTCCATGATGTGATATCTTTTTTAAGATTTATTTATCAAGGAATATTGTAATTTGGGAGGATTTTTTAAAAGCAGATTTTATTTTTTCTGTCCTTCACAAAAACTGAATCTGAGCCTTGGGAAGTCAGGGCAGCTGCATCATAATATGACTTGCCTGGGGTTTGGTATTTTGCTGAGATATCTGCCAGTTGGAATTAGAACCCTATGGGTATAACTAGGGTAGACTTAATTATTGGCTTACTGTATTTAAATCAAAATGAAAAGCTCATACAAAATTTTGTACCCATACTCTGAAAAAATGTGGAACTGTTTTTGGACTAAAATTTTATAGCTTTTGTGGCTAATGAGGCATGAAATAAATTGGCTCAAACTGTTCAGAGTACAGTGGTACAGTGTGCATTTTCTAATTCCCAGCCCTTGGGATCCCAGCAAAGGTCACAAATTAAACAAAGTCAGGATTAATCAAGACTATAATCAAATAAAACTCAATCATTAATCCTCTTCTGAGTTACAATAGAGTGATTGTGTAATTGTGTGAGAAGCACTGGAGAGGGCTCTTTTGTAGTGCATAGGAAAATCAACATTAAGGTGTCAAACAGAAAAGTGAAACCCTGCAGGTGAAGCTGTCTCTGGAGCCAAGAGAAACTGGCAATTTATGCAGAGTTGCAAGTGAACCTTTGGAGTATTGAAAGGGGTGTTGGCACTGAGCTGCAGAACATGTGGGTCTCTCAGTGGGGCCCTCCACAGAGATTAGTTTATGGGCTGCAGCAGGCCCTGTTTGCTGAGAAGCTCAGTGTTTAGGTGCAGCAGCTCCAAGCAACAGTCTCTCCAAGTTAACTGCCAAAAATTTACTGTGTAATTCTCAGCTCTTTGTAATTTTGAAGAAGAGGTTATGGAAAAGCATTTCCTCTGTGGGAGTAATTATGTGTCAGAAAACGCCATTCCTCAGTAAAGGGGGAAGGTTCACAAAGCCCAGCACTTTGGCCTATTTATTCCATGTTCCTGACTTCTGAACTGATGCTTGCTTTATGATAGCTGTCTTATTCTTTCTGCTATTTTATGTTCTATAGTGATATTTTCTTCATTTTTCATCCCTTCATCTCAAGTCAGTCTCAGTTTTATTGCTTTAAAAGTCAACAGTGATACTATCCAGTTCTGCTAAGAGTGAAACTTTAAGAATAAAATTTGATTTTAATTCATCCCTTATTATATGTGAGTGTATTTTTTATATTCGCTTTAAGGATAGTATTTACCTCTATTTGTTAGCTTTCTGCTTTCCTTCATATACCAAATAGAAAAATTCTCATTCACTCACCCCCAAAGCATGTGCCTGTTATCACATGATTCAGTTTGAGTTTCTATATTACACAATTTCTGTTTCTTACATTGCTTTTTCCTATTTATGTACTGAGCTCTCTGTATATGCAGGATACTGTTAGGTACGATATATTTATTATTTTCTTTCAAGTAAATAACCATTATCCATGCATAGCTGGTCAGTCCCATAAATTTTATTACTAAAATATCACTTGGATTATTTTATTAGCAAGACTTTATTGTAATGATGTATTTCAGATTTTGTCTTTCCATTTAGGCTCATATATGTTACATTTTGGTATCATTATTGAAACAAATTCATGAATTGAGTTCCTCATTAGAAAATGAAGGCCTCAGAATTTTGGTAATTGTTTTGGACCATCACAAAAATGTGCTTGGCATGTTTAAATTCTGTATTTTTTCCCATACCTATAATAACTTTTCAAAGTATCTAAAGCTATAATAGAAATGGAATAGCATATAGAATACTTGTGTGTGTGTTTGTATGTGGGGTGGGGGTGGTTCTTATTTTTACCTTTTGTTTTTCTGATTTTATATATACAATGTTAGATATATTGTTCTGCAACTTATATTTCAGTGGAAGAATATTCATGGTTATTTTTTAATGTCAGCATAAAGATCTGCTGTATTCTGTTTAACAACTGCTTTGTGTTCCAGTGTATAGATATTGCATTATTTATTTAATCCTTTCTTGGTTGAAGGTTATTTAAGTTATTTCCAGTTGTGTAATATTGCAGACAATACTGTAAAGAAAATCATTATACTTGCATCTTTTCACATATGTAAGCCTATTTTTCTAGGATAGATAATGGAATTGCTGAGTCAAAACATAATGACATTTTATTTTGAAAACTGTTGCTCGAGCACTCTTATAAAAGGCTCTGCCCCACGTGTGCTCTCACCCAAATGTGTATGAGAGTGTGCATTTCCTTACATTGTTAGGTGTAGTAGATACTATCCATCTTTTCCATTTTTGCTGACTGACTTTTATATTTGAGACATCTTTCTACACCATTACTCACTCTTTTCTCTCCAGCAGAGTAGTATTCCATAGTATTATATTTAATTAGTCCTCCACTAATGAACATTTAAGTTACTTCTAACAGTTTGCCATTACATATGATGCTACAAAATCTTAACAAATTTGTAATGCAAAATTTTCATAAGTATAAGAATAACCTTATTACAAAAGTCATTTCACATGTATGCAAGTATGTCTGCAGGATAAATTCCAAAATGTAACAGAGGGAGTATGTATTTGTAATTCTAGTTGATAGTGTTTTTTTGTTTTTTGTTGTTTTTTTTTGTTTTTGGAAGAGTCTTGCTCTGTCGCCCAGGCTGGAGTACAGTGGTGCAATCTCGGCTCACTGCAAGCTCTGCCTCCTGGGTTCACGTCATTCTCCTGCCTCAGCCTCCCGAGTAGCTGGAACTACAGGTGCCTGCCACCACGCCCAGTTAATTTTTTGTATGTTTAGTAGAGACGGGGTTTCACCATGTTAACCAGGATGGTCTCGATATCCTGACCTCGTGATCCACCTGCCTTGGCTTCCCAAAGTGCTGGGATTACAGGCGTGAGCCACCACGCCCGGCCTCTAGTTGATAGTGTTAAATGAGAAAGGAAGATGGAAAACAGTATGCTACCATTTGTTTACAAGGGGAAGGGTATAAGAATATCCATGTGCAGGCATACATGTTAACATGGTGAGTGCAGAGGAAAATGAGCTTTCAAGTTAGAACCAAAATTAAGGGTACACTGTGACTTAGGTCACAACAGGACATAAACATTTAATTTACTCTGAGCCTCAGTTTCCACATGTATGTAAATGAAGCTAGTAAATGCCTGTTTGATAGTATTATGAGAATTAAATGCAAAATTGTATGTGAAATTATGTGACACCGTGGCCAGCATATGATACGTGTAGTAAATAGTAAGTTCTTTTACATTTCTTTCATTTTGCCAAAGTTATTTCTGTAATATGAAATCCCTGAGAGGTTATATTTAGAGAGAGAAAACTTAGTCATGGAATGTCTGTTATCTAGTCTTCTCTTTTTAAATGTGGATAAGGAGGCCATTAACCCTGACTTGATTTTGACAGTGTCTTTAAAAAAAAAAAAAAAACAACTAAAGCAGCAAGACAGTGACTTCAGAAGAAGTCATAAAAATGTTACCACACAGTGGAAAAATGAACATGAGTGGGAAACTGTTATGTCTGAAAATGAGTATAGAGGCCGGGCACAGTGGCTCACACCAATAATCCCAGCACTTTGGGAGGCTGAGGAGGGTGGATCACAAGGTCAGGAGTTCGAGACCAGCCTGGCCAATATGGTGAATCCCCGTCTCTACTAAAAATACAAAAATTTAGCCGGATGTGGCGGCAGGCACCTGTAGTCCCAGCCACTTGGGAGGCTGAGGCAAGAGAATCACGTGAACCCAGGAGGTGGAGGTTGCAGTAAGCCAAGATCGCGCCACTGCACTCCAGCCTGGGCGACAGAGTGAGACTCCATCTCAAAAAAAAAAAAAAAAAAAAGAGTATAGAATAGAGCTAATATAGTTCTTCAGTGAGGAAAACACCTACTCAGAAGCTATGGCTTCTGCAAGCAATCCTTAAGCCAGGTTCATAGGTTACCAGGCATGTGTATATACTCTTGAATTGTTGTGTGTATGTGTAGGAGAACTGGATCTGCTTATAAGCCAGTGCAGTTTAGCCAGTTTAGCTTCTGGGTAATTCCTACAGAAATAAACTTTGAATTAGACAAACACACACACACACACACACAGTGCAGTAATATCAACTCTCTTAAATAACAAGTACATGTTATCACTAACAGTGTTTTTAAATGTCTGGTGTTCCTTCCAGATTTACTCCTTCACCTTTCCCTTCCAAATCATTTGAATCACAAAGACTTCATAAAACTTATTTGTTAAAGATGTCAAATTAGGAAAGACTGCTAAAACGTTTATTCCTAGCAATTTCTGTTGACATCCAAGCTGCCCTTGAGCATAGTTTCCAACCCAAAAGAATCGAAGAAACCGAGTGCAGTGTTTTTCTAGTGCAATTCTTTTCTTTCTTTTTTCCTTTTTGCTCTTGCTAAAATTTTGCATATTTTATACTAATTTTTATCTTTTTTTCTCTGTATCAGTTTGCTTGGATATGCTTCAGATTACCCAGTCCACTCTTACCTGATAACTTTTTGCCACTTCAGATAGTCAGCATTTGTAACAGTGAGTTATTTGCTGACACAAATATATGTGTAGTTCTGAAAGCCCCCCCGCCCTTTTTTTTTTTTTTTTTTTTACACGGAGTCTCGCTCTGTCACCAGGCTGGAGTGCAGTAGCGGGATCACGGCTCACTGCAACCTCTGCCTCCTGGGTTCAAGCAGTTCTTCTGCCTCAGCCTCCCGAGTAGCTGGGGTTACAGGTGCATGCCACCACGCCCAGCTAATCTTTTTGTATTTTTAGTAGAGACGGGGTTTCACCATGTTGGCCAGGATGGTCTCAATCTCCTGACCTGGTGATCCACCCGCCTCAGCCTCCCAAAGTGCTGGTATTACAGGTGTGAGCCACCGCGCCTGATCTGAAAGCCCCCTTTTTATATTTACTGCTGAAAAGAACAGAGTGAAGGTGATTGTAGGTGCCATAATTAGATTGACTTGATAAACCATTAATCTGATTGTTCTGTAGACCTTCCTCTGAAATGTTACAACAATTCATATTCGGAAACATGCAAACACTAACTTATTCTAAAGTTAATATAGTATCTACTTTTCTTATAAATTTTTGGATGACCTTTATTCAAATTCAGTAAAATATCTGAATGCATAATGTATACACACACACTACATTTCTATATTTCTGAAAAAAGGTTTTAAGAAATACTTTTCCAGTCTCCATGCAGAACATTCAGGTATGGTTTCATGTGTTTTAATATAGTTAGAACTGTACTGAATTAACGGATACCACCACGTTCTTTACTTTGTTTCTCACAATTTCTGCTGAACAGTGTTTCTATTGTTAATAACTCTTTGAAGATGTAACTTCAGTGATTTTCAAATATTTTTCCTATAAGGTCAGCCTGCATATAGGTCGGTTTTCTGTAAATATAGTTTTTGCATGTGGACTACAACATACACAATTGTGGAGCAGGTATGCAGTTTTCCTATTTCTATCCCATTCTACCTGTGTGATATAGAACTATTCAGTTTATATAACATTCAAAAACACCTTTACAAAACAGATTCCAGTATTAAACGTGTCCTTGCTGTCGCCACTGAATTTGTGTCTTCATGATCATTCTAGCTTTTATATCTCACAGCCTCCTAATTGGTCTCCTTGTCCCATTGTGATAAATCCTTCACATTGCCTGCCAACATTACCGGCATAAAATTCAGGTGTGCTGAATCTTCCACCTGAACTTTTTCTGTATCCCCATCGCCCCCGTCATCATTCTCACCCAAAAAATAAATAATAAATAAATAAATATATTTTCTTGATATGCATATACACCTCTTCATGATACGTCCCTGCTTTCTGCTACCCCTATGTGTAATAGTAGTTCGCTTATTCTCATTGGTATGTAGTATTCCACTCTATGACTATACTACACTTTATCCATTCAACCATAAATGGAAATCTGAGTTGTTGCAGTTTGGACATAATACAAATAGACCACATTATGTTTTATTTGCCTCTTATAGTATTTTCCAACAGATTCTGAGCTTATTGAAGGCATGTTATTTTTGTCTTTGTAACTTTGATTTCTAGTGCATTAAATGGCATAGAGTGTTTTTTGGAAGAATACAGGGAAAGAGGAGGGAGGTTACTCTAGTGTTGTAAGAAATTAGACAATACCCACTGCCATTCTTAGTATGGTAATTTTTTTAAAAAATTCTGCACTGTTTCTCAGAATCTTTACTGTAGTTTATGTTCACTTACAGGCTTAGTAATGGAAAAGTTAACTCTCTAGTAACTAGGGATTTGTTTAAACAGCAACTTTTCCATATTGTAACCAAATTCTCCTATTACTTATTATGACCATTGAACACATTTTTACTTCTAACTTAGAAGCGAAGTTGGCTACATGAAATCCGTGGTAGAGTATTCATGTATAAAATTAACCTCTTACAGTTGCTGGAAGAACACTGATAACAGCTGTGATCAGACCTTTACCTTTCTGAACCTTTCTATCTCAAGAATCCACTAGGAGTGAAATTTATCTTAGAATTGGCAGAAGAGAATCCTTATCATGTGAAGTGTAACCTGAGGGAGTAAAGAATTGTGAATTCTAATTTCTTATTTGGATTCATTTATAAATTTGGTCTTTATTTACCCACAATTTTTTTACATGTCCTTATTCATGACTTTGTGATGTTCTGGTAGATCCCTCAGATATTTTGTCCTAGACTTAGGACAAGTTTCTTGATATGCAGCTTCATTGCTTCTTTTCTAAACTAGAAGCAAAAAGCGGAAGTGGCCCCTGTCAGATGATAGTCACTCTAATAGGAAGCAGTATTGATTAATGGGGTGGAAAATCAATTAAAGCTTGTTTTTATGGGTTACATTTTAGAGACAAGTACAGTTAATCCTCGTTATTTGTGGATTTCTATCTGTGAATTCACCTTGTTGCTGAAATGTATTTGTAATGCCCAAATCAATACTCATGGTATTTTCACAGTCATTCACATACACGGGCAGAGCAGCAAAAAACTTTGAGTCCCTCAACGTTCATGTTCCCAGCTGCAGTCAAACAAGATGATGGGCCAGGCGAGCGGTGGCCCAAGCCTGTAATCCCAGCACTTTGGGAGGCCAAGGCAGGCGGATCACTTGAGGTCAGGAGTTCGAGACCAGACTGGCCAACATGGTGAAACTCTGTCTCTACTAAAAATATAAAAATTAGCCGGGTATGGTGGTGCACGCCTGTAGTCTCAGCTGCTCAGGAGGCTGAGGCAGGAGAATTGCTTAAACCCGTATGGTGGAGGTTGCAGTGAGCAGAGATCGCACCACTGCACTCCAGCCTGGGCGACACAGCAAGACTTCGTCTCAAACAAACCAACCAACCCAAGGTGATGCTCTGCCTTTTTGTTTCAGCTCTCCTACAGTAATCCAGTGTCCTTTTCATGGTCTGTTTAGCACCACATTTTCAGATACTTCGTATTTGCATGTTTTATTGGTGATTTCCGTGTTTAAAAAATGGCCCCCAAGCATGGTGCTGAAGGGCTAATCTACTCTTCCTAAGCACAAGAAGGCTATGTGCCTTACAGGGAAAACACTGGTATTAAATACACTTCTTTCAGGCATGAGTTATAGTGCTGTTGGCTGTGATTTCAAATGTATCAAATATATATATTTTATATACACATACACACACATATATTAAATAAGATGCTTTTAAACAGAAACACACATAAAACAAGGTTGTGCGTTGATTGAATGACAGAAAAGTTGTGGCGAGTGGCTTCCAGGAACCTGATCCTGTATTTCCACTAGGACCAGTGGTTCAGTGTTCGCTAATTCAGTGGTCATGGCTATTTTATATAACACAGCTATCGTGGATGAGGAGCATCAATGGTATTTGATTTCCTCTTACTTCTGGTACTATAAGCCAGATATATTCTTATTTTCTCAGTGTCAGATTTTCTCCAGCTTAATTTTTTTTTCTCTTTCTCTATATGTATTTTGCTCTATATCGTGCCATATGCGGCACAGATATTTCTTGTAAAGGTAGCAATTGCGTGTTGTATTCATACAATGTGGAGCCTCCTTGTCAATGATGCTTTTATTTAATCAATTATACATAGAGTTGTCAGCATGGAAAATGCAGCTTCTGTTTTGAATTATGTTTTACTTCTGAGCATAATTTAAAGGCAAAATGGCTTCACTCCTAGAAACTTGAGACCTGTAAAGCTTGTTCTCTTCCTGATGAATGTTCTCTTTGGGCTCTTCAAGTAGAGTATCTTACTCATGGCTTTAGGTGATATACTGGGAAAGCATGCAGTTGCTTTAGAAGGCTTTATAAATAATACTTGAGTGTTCAATATAAAAAGAATGTCAGGCTTTCGTAACCATTTCCTACATCTCTTCTATAAGTTTATTGAATTCACTGTACACATCTATGCTGTGAGAAGCATTTATCTCCTTTTGTGCTAATAAAATTAAGCAAAAGACAAAGTTACTCCCAAGTTCATAGCATATTCCTTGAAAGGAATGATTCTAAGAATAAACGGGGATCAATGCATTACATCTTTAGATTCAGGAAGGAGTTTTTACTACCTTCATTTTAAAAATAAGGAAATAGAGATGAAAAGCTTTCCATCTTTCCATACCACGTTCAGCAGTGGTAATATGTTTTATACCCACTAATCAAGGCATCCTCTGTGTTTTGGTGCTTTGAGAAGTCATCTGCTTTTAAGTTTGTGGTAGCAGATTGAATAAGTGTCCTTGTGCTCACGCAGGATTACATACTTAAGTGATAATATACCTCACTGATGCAAGTGAGGCAACCAGTAGAACTTAGATCCCATACTGTGAAAGTCTTTGATGCTTGAATTAATTATATGTAGGGTTTAGAATAATGAGAATTTCTTTTTTTTTTTTTTTTTTTTTTTTTTTGAGACGGAGTCTTGCTCTGTCACCCAGGCTGGAGTGCAGTGGCACGATCTCGGCTCACTGCAAGCTCCTCCTCCCAGGTTCACACCATTCTCCTGCCACAGCCTCCTGAGTAGCTGGGACTACAGGTGCCCGCCACCACACCCGGCTAATTTTTTTGTATTTTTAATAGAGACGGGGTTTCACCGTGTTAGCCAGGATGGTCTCGATCTCCTGGCCTCGTGATCTGCCCGCCTTCACCTCCCAAAGTGCTGAGATTACAGGGGTGAGCCACCATGCCCACCCAGGAATTTCTAATCTATACCTTAGAGAAAATACTTAACCAGAGATGCCGCTTTTTCCAGAACGTGTTTCCTTTCAAAAGTTAAGAAGCAGCCCAATATCATTTATTTGGTTCTCATTCTATGTGGCTACTCGGTAGCATTTGCCACCCTACTAAATACTCTTTTTAAAATGTTTTCTTGACACTTTCCTCCCTTGGATTCTGTGTTACTCACTCTCATACTTGTCTTCAACTATTCCTTTTAATCCTTTGATAATGTCCCTTTTTTTTTACTGAATCATCATTATATATTTTAGTTCATTGTTTAAAAGTCTGTTTCTCCTATATAACTGTGCGGTTTTTTTTGTTTGTTTGTTTGTTTTTTTGAGATGGAGTTTAGCTCTTGTTGCCCAGGCTAGAGTGCAGTGGTGCGATCTTGGCTCACCACAACCTCCGCCTCCTGGGTTCAAGCAATTCTCCTGCCTCAGCCTCCCGAGTAGCTGGGATTACAGGCATGTGCCACCACACCCAGCTAATTTTGTATTTTTAGTAGAGGCAGGGTTTCTCCATGTTGGTCAGGCTGGTCTCAAACTCCCGACCTCAGGTGATCCACCCGCCTTGGCCTCCCAAAGTGCTGGGATTACAGGCCTGAGCCACTGCGCCTGGCCCATTGTTTCTTATCTTTTTACCTCCCAATATCTAGAACATATCGATTGTTATGTAGTAGATGCTTTGTAAATGTTTACGAAAGTGAGCTATAGCCACTCCTTAAATGCTGGTGTTCCCCTTCCAGCCTGAGGTTGCTCATCTCCCATGTACAGGTTCACCTTGGACATTTTTTTCTCTCTTATACTAACTACTCGGAAGTTATGTTAGAGAGGGGGTCTCTGAAACTAGACTGCCTGGGTTCAGATACCAGCTCTACCAGTTTCTAACCATGTAAGCTTGGCAAGATAATACTAGAAATATTTTCATCTCTATTTCCTTATTTTTAAAATGAAGATAATAAAAACTCCTTCCTATAGTCTGAGGATGTAATGCATTGATCCCCATTTGTTCTTAGAATCATGCCTGGCATTTAGAAAGCCCTTAATCAATGTCAGATAGTAGTGCTTGTTTTTTTCTTCTTCACCCTCAGCTGCCATGTATGTTATCTATAACTTCCAAACCTTTCATCCTGAAGCTCTCTGGACTTACATTTTCATATGGCCATTGGGCATTTTCAGATAAGTGTCCTACAGGAATTTTAAACTAAAGCTTAACTCATTATTTCCGCCTGTGCAGGTATCCTGCCTTCTATGAGAAAAAATGAGCAGCAACTAGCAGTTTGTCTTTTTTCAGTCCTGATAAAATCTAGCACTTACATAAATTGCTAAGAAGTAAACATTTATTACATAAACCCATGCCAGAGAGGTGGATGTTGAGTTCTAGTATAAACATCTTTAATAATGATAATTCCATAATTCTCAGCTGTTTCTTTTAGATTGACCTTTTCTCGCCTGATAAAATTTTCCAATTCTGAGCTCTTTAATCCTGGTTGAAATCTGATGTAACTTGTCTCAGTCATCATTCTTCCATTTTGAGCATATATTTTCTAAACTTTTAACTTGGTTCTCCAGCTTGGCGACCTTAATTTGTCCATTTTAGAACAGCCAAAATATCCTTGATTTTGCTGGATTAATTCAGTTATCTGAAATTATCTCTGACTTCCTTTTTCACACCTGATTTTCCTTAGTTTTGTTGATGAAAGATTAATATGAGTTTGTATGCCCCAACAGTGGATGATACAAAGAAAACTGGTCTAGGAATTGGGAAACCTGCTTTCTGTTCCATCTCTCTTCTTATTGCCAAGCTGTTTCCTCAATATGATAGGAGAAATTATGTTGTAATCTTATGTCTTATAAAAGAGGGCTGAAATTGGTATAGGCTGTATATTTTGTGGGGAATTAATTATGTGACTATTGAACATTTGACAAATAATTTTGGACGTAAGTGTGCGATGTCTAGAACCCGAATACTTCTAACTTTAATGTCAGCGCACTTGATGAGTTGAAATATGGTGCTTGCTGGTAATAGAAAAAAAAAAAAGCCTACAACCAAGGGTGTTGTGTTATATAAAATTACATGCAATTTGTTGTGCCTTCACTTTGAATATTAGCTTTCCTGTCAGCCAATGTAAGATATTAGTTAACATGGAAAATAGCTTCTTACATTTACATATTGCAGTTTTTCAAGGCACTTTTGTACACATGTGGTATCTATATAAATTATATTTCAGAATAAAGAAATGGTCACTGTCTATAATTCTTATACTGCCACCCCATTTGAAAAAGGCCACAGAGATTTATTACTCCATGAGCTTTTTGTGAATATTGAGACTCAAATGCTATATTTGTACAAGGAAATCACAAATCATACCTAGAATACATTCACTTACATATTATACCTAGAGTGCATTTTCTCATTGTTCTTTTAAGGTTTTTTCTCTGAGTTGGGTAGGTAAAGTATAGCAAATTTGTTGCAGAAAATTAACTATGACCAGATTTTACTCAGGGAAAAATTAAAGACTTGAAGCCACATTCCAAAATAGAAAAGGCATTAGGAAAATATTTTGCTTAGAAGGAATGATTGTTCTTTGTTTTTGTCTTTTCAATTTTTTCTTTCAAATGTACAACATGAAACTACTCCTTACCTAGAAAGCTGTATGGCTGATTCTTGCTGCTTCCCAACATCTTCACCCCTTTTACCCGAATTTCACCTCTGCTGTTTTACCTTCTAAGCTGTGAACCCTTGTCATTCAATATAACCACCCCTGCCCTCCCACCTCCCTGTTATTAGCAGTACATCAAAGACTGGTCAGTGGTCTTGTCTCCCTGCTAATTCATATCTTGATGTTCTTGAACAGTATTTGAACAGTGCCCCTTTAGAGGAATATCTAATATCAGTCATTTCCTATTCTGAGTTAAGTTAATTGATCTGATAAATTACAATGAGCAAGTGAATATAGTGGGTTTAAAACGTATCCATCTATTCTGGATTTGCTTTTGCTCTGGAGAAGGCAAAAAGGCCAGGAATTAGGGAGTGGCTTAGTCTTCTCTCGTCTTGGCAGCTGACAGACCTACTGATGAGGTGACAGTGAACTCCAAAGTCTACCCTAGGAGCAACTGGGTGGGAAAAGAACCCAGAGAGAAGGCATGTCTCACTTTGGAGCCTGCCAAGATTTTTGCTTTTTCATAGAATTCATTTCAAGGAGGTTAACAGGTAGACTTTGCTGAATGCATGTCAGAAGTGTAACTTATCATTCATGGATACCAAAGACAAATATATATATATTTTATTTCTCTCAACATAACAAGCCAGAGGCCTCAGTCTCAGACGGTCACTGGGGTAATCCAGTCAGAGAGGGAGCATCCGAAACAAGGCTTGAATATAAAGTTCATTTTTTAAAATAACTCTTTCCTTCTTTCCATTAAAATTATTATCCAATACATATGGTATGACAGATTAGACCCTCCAGAATTATTTGCTACTCCTGTTTATTTGATTCCAGAATGTTGCTTAGCAGTCTCAAACTTAATTGGAGATAATGAGTGTACCTAAGGTAAATCTTCCAGTTTTGTTTCCAGTTATGAATGTTGGTGAATCTTTCATTTTCCAAATTCAGTTTAGGCTTCCACTGCTTGTTTTTCTTCAGGTATCATAGAAGTGAATGAAGTATTTTCAAGTCCATTCATCCCCACTTCACATTGGTAGTCGCCCCTCATACACATATATTTTGTAGCCCACACAGGAGGCAACTTAATGTGAATGTATAAAATGTTTTAAGTTAGTTACTGGAAGTGTGTTAAACATAGAATATTGGTGAGTTTTTAAAGTCTCTAAACTTTAAAAATAACTCTTTGTAGAAAAAAATGAGTTATTGTTGCGATGACTCAGCGTTCCTTATGTGAAGACTTGGCTTTTGGGTAGTCTTAAGCTCTTCAGCTTCCCTTTTTCAGTTTTAGGCAGAACACGGACTTTGAGAAGTTTTAAAAATTCTATTATTCCCACCCATGTTTCCCTTTGTCTTTAAGCTGTAATAAAATGTATCAATGTTCTGGGAGTCTGTATTGCTGAATTGTCAGGGCCTTTCTTGCTTAGTTTCCTTGATGATAAATTTCAGGGAACACATAGTGTACTATTTTTAACCAGTTTCGAGGTTGAAAAAATGCTAAGAGTTTGTGTCCAGAGGTTTGGATAACATTGTTAATTGTGCCAAGTATCCATTGAGTTTGGCTTTATTCTTTATCCTGTTTAACTGGCATTTTCTCTGCTGTAAGAAAACAATCCTTAAGAGCCACGACAACTAATTTTATTGGTAAACATATGAATGAGGCATGTTTCATAAAACTCTATAAATTTAATATTAGAAGGACAGAAGTTTGACAAGACAGTTCAATAAAGAAAATTTTATATATATTTTAACTTTCTTTGATTCCATTCACTTTTCAAATTAGATACTTCAGATTGTAATTCTTAGAATTGACCATACCATTTATTCCTCTTTCTTGAAAAACAAATAGAATAAACAAAAATTTGTGAACATCTAAAGAGTAATCTAAGGATTATAGTTTTGACTCATTTCTTTCATGAGTATAGTTTCTCTTTTCTCTTTTATAATACAAGATATGCACCAGTTTGTCTATTCATTCCTTTTTGCTTCTCCAAACCTGTTTGCATCTTTGGTTGTGACTCATTTCTTTATTTGATCATTAATTGTTACCATTGTATACAGTCTCTTTAGTTGGATATTTGCTGAAGTCAGATAAACCTTACTGGTTTCAGGGAGGTGCTTGTGGTATGAAACTGCCAGTCTTCTACTTTGACGTTCATGATTCAAAAACTTCTTGTTCCTTTGGAGAAAATGAGCCTAAGTTAGTCGTCATCCTGGAAATAAGTTTTGATTTCTTTTCATGAAAGAATGCCAGAAACTTTCACCAGTTTATCTTTGAATCCTTATTTTCCAAAAGTAAAGTAGAAAAATCTTCACCGTTTTACTGATTTGCAGACTGGTAAAGTGAACAAGGTGTTAGAATCAAGACATTTTACTCAAAGACCACTAATTTAAAAAGGTAAGTCAGAGTCTGGCCCAAGACCTTGACCTCTCAAATTAGATTTAATTATGAACTGCATTAAGTCCCATTATTTCTCCTATTTTGCTTATCAAGTGATAACGTCTAGTCAGACTGAAGTGCCGAAGGCATTCATGACAAAGCTCACCCTTTGAAGCAGAAAAGCAATTCATCTGCGTCAAAAAAGGATGCAAACTAAGTTTTGATCCTGCCTGATAGTACCATTTTGCCGTTGTACCTTGTCCAGCATTCTTTATCAGAGCCAGAAAGACTATATGCAGGAAGGATTTAGAACAGACTAGGTACTATAACTCTTTGTGTTTGAAAGGTGATATTTTAGATGTAGAGACAAAAAGTCTCCCTTGAGTTTTTGAAAGAAATTGCTTGTAAGGGCAAATGTTTTAGGTTGAAAAGTTGATATTTTTTAGTTTCCCTGTTTATGAATAGTTCACAGGGTAATGTTGTCAGTCATTTTAAACTCATTATTTCTCCCTCTTGGAAAGGTTATGGATTGCCAACAGCAAGTAGAACTCCCTGTTTCTGCATGTTTTTCTCTGAAATAGTGTGTGACATAGCCACATTACTCCAGGCTCAATTATAGACACTTTGTGTGTGTTTTTTTTTAATAATGCCAAAAATCTGTGGATAATGTATAATAAGCTGATGTACATCCTACTAGAACTAAGGTATTTCAGTTTGTGACAAATGTATGTCTTAAGATGTTACCTCATTAATAGTCATTGGTTCATAAATGCTGGGGTTTTTTAATTTAACTCTTTTTATACCTAATATTAAAAACACAATTTAACATTATTTCATCTACCACATTGCTGGCCTTGTTTTGATTCTAAATCTTGTGTCCTAAGTTACAAATTACCATATTAATTCAAATGTATAACCTCTTCATGATTTGAGGCCCACTCTGGAAAAGAAAAATACTAGACATTTCTATTAAAGTCATGAATGATTTGTATGTGTCTTGTGGATCCATCCCCCAGAGTCATGTCTTATATCTTTATGTTCTAACAATGAAGTTTTTTTAACCTACTTTTAGCAAAATATACATATATTTACACAAGTATTTTAGAGTTACCTACAGTAGCATTTAGAGGTCTTTTATTCCCATGATTATATAACATTAAGCAATATGTAGCCCCCAGATAAATTTTTCTATAGGAACTTCTTCACGTTGCCTACACATGACAGTTGATCTTTGGTTCTTTCAATACTTACCTTGGTTTTCCTCCTGTGTCTTTAACCATTCC
Organism: Pongo abelii; assembly: GCF_028885655.2. Classification (NCBI taxonomy): domain Eukaryota; kingdom Metazoa; phylum Chordata; class Mammalia; order Primates; family Hominidae; genus Pongo; species Pongo abelii. Next base: position 1,365,815 of record NC_071995.2, read on the forward strand.
CTAAAAGTCTCCTTTTTCTCTCCCTTACAACTGATGGTCGCCTTGAGTCCACTTTTAGCTCCCTTCTCTTCTCCTTCTATACTTTCGTCCCCTATATTTTTTCCAAAGTAATGCTATCTGTTCAGTGGCATCAACTGCTATTGATACGTGCTCATGACGTCCAACTACAAATAAATACACAAGTGGTTTACTCTAGCCCGTATCTCTCTTCCCAACTTTGGGCCCCTATCAACTGTTAACTGCACCTGACAGCTTGAACATTCCATAAACAATCTCAACATACCTAAAATCATCTCATCATTTTTTTTTACTAATATGCTCCTCAGTATTTTCATCATCAATAAATGCAGTTTACTCAGTTGTTCAAGCCAGAAACTAATTAAATTGTTCCTAATAACTTTTTTTCCCTTGCTTCTCATAGCTTTTTCAACCTTTGAGACATATCTCCACATCATTTTGTTTCTCTCTTCACAGGAATTATTCTATTTTATCACTTTGTTTTTGCAACAGCATCTTAGCTAATTTCTAACTAATTTTACCCTTTGCCAGTCCTTTTCTTCTGCTTCTTCCAGGTTAATACTTGGTTGTTTGTTTGTTTGTTTGTTTTTCCTTTGGAGATGGTGTCTCATTCTGTCACCCAGGCTGGAGTGCATTGGCATAATCACCAGTCACTGTAACCTCAACCTCCCAGGCTCAAGCAATCCTCCTGCCTCAGCCTCCCAAATAGGTGAGGTATGCATCCACAGATGCATGCCATGATGCCCAGCTTAATTTTTTTTTGTTAGAAATGAAGCCTCACTTCGTTCCCCAGGCTGGTCTCAAACCCCTGAGCTCAAGTAGTTCTCCTACCATGGCCTCCCAAAGTGCTGGGATTACAGACATGAGCCTCTGCACCTGCCCTTAATACTTTCGAAAACACGTATATGGTCATGTTATTTCCCCTTAAAATTTTCCAAAGGCTTCTTATCCTTTCAGGATAAAACTCAGTCTCCTAAACCTGGCGTTGAAGGTTCCCCATAATCTGGCTCCTCCTATTGTGCACTAGGCCCATATTACCTCACTTTTCTCCTTTCTCTTTCACTTTTTCCCCCTCTTGCCCTTTTTCCTTTCTCCCCCCTCCCCTTTTCTCCCTCAATTAAGATGCTGCTTCTTCCATGACAAATGATGCTACAGCAGGAAGTCATTTCTTTCTCTGAGTTTGCTTTGAACCTCTCCTATTGCTTCGTCTTTTTTTCTTACCATGGATTAAAATATCTGTGTACATGTTTTCTGTTGAATTAGGAGCATCTAATTCAGTGTTAGACACAGTTCTATGTGTTAGCGGTATCACCTGGAATAAGACAGCCTCTGTTCTTGGGGAGGGAGGGTCCTTGTCTTTTTCATTCTTGGAACTTTTGAGAGATGATTTGACATATAAATAAGTGTCTATTTAAAAGTTACTAAAAAAAAAAAAAAAAAAAGCCTTAGAGGCCAGTCACTGTGGCTCACACCTGTAATCCCAGCACTTTGGGAGGCCAAGGCAGGCAGATCACTTGAGGTCAGGATTTTGAGACCAACCTGGCCAACATAGCGAAACCCCATCTCTACTAAAAAATACAAAATTAGCCAGGTGTGGTGGCACACGCCTATAATCCCAGCTACTTGGGAGGCTGAGGCAGGAGAATCACTCGAACCCCAGAAGCGGAGGTTGGAGTGAGCTGAGATCGCGCCACTGCACTCCAGCTTGGGCAACAGAGCAAGACTCTGTCTCAAAAAAGAAAAGAAAAGAAAAGTCTTAGAAAAGGTTATATATTTTTTTTAATTTTTCAATATAGATTCATCTAATAATCTCAAAATAATTTTATAATAGCGTAAATAAAATCAACTACCCGCATATTAATAATGGCCTTCTATCCCTATTTGGGATGCAAAGTGAGGCAATAACTAGAACAATAATAATATACTGTTTTACGTTTTCCATGTATATATTCTGAAAGCCTCACAAGCAGCCTGTGAGAAAGCTGCCTTCATTATATTCGTTTTATAGTTGAGGAAACTGAGACTGTAACAAAGTGAGTAATTTTCCCAATTATACTAATAAACGGAAAGGAACAGATCCGTAACTTTGGTTTCCTTTTGCTATCTAATGTTGCTCCTCTAGATCTTACCTAGCTGGGGAAGGGGAAAATGTGAATAAGATACCAAAATAAATGGATGTTAAAGTAATTCAGGCAAGAAATTATGAATTAGGGTTATGTCAGAGGTGGAGGATGAAGAAATATTGAGGAGGTAGAATGAACAGAAGATTTAATGACAAAGGGATATGTGGAATTTGAAGGAAAGGGAGGAGTTAAAGATGATTTAAGCTAAAAGCTCCCAGGACTTTTGACCCCACTTTTCTAGTGTGCTTGGTTTCTCCTTTAAAAAGATTCTGGAGAATAGTTTAACAGTTCCCAATGGAAGTAAATTATAAAAGCTGAGATGGGAATATTTAAACCCTGGAGCCAGCAGCAGTGGATTCAACCCTGAAGTTTCAAGCAGTATCCTTTGTTTTATGACTAAGAACCAGTATCATCTGTTATTTAACTAGGAAGAGCAAGTTCACCTTTTACAGGACCACATTTTATTTTCTTCTGTGAAATGCATAAACAACATAATACATGATAATGGTGAAAAGTCAGATAGTACAGAAAGGCCTATAAGGAAAAGCAACAACACCTCTACCTTTTCTGTCCCCCTTTCCACATCCTCGAGTGAATGATCCTTTGAGCTTTCTTCACTCAAAACTTTGCACTTGCTCTTAGATAAGGCTGAGAAGCAATCATCACTCAAAACTTTAGACTCATAATGTTATTTTTTATTGACTGCTTGCTACAGTCAGTATTTAGCTTACTTAAATTGCTGCCTGTTTTCCCTCACTCCTTCTCCCAGTTTTTGTATTATTATTATTATTATTTTATTACTCCTGTTCGTTACCTTTGTAACTTTAAATCATACACTTAAAACTCTAATTTCTCTTTATCATCTTCCCACAGGCTCTCTGCCTAGGCCACGTAAAATAAGGTTATCAGTACCTCTACTCTTCCTTCCACTTTTCTTCCCCTCCCTTCTTCTCTCTTCCCCTTCCCTAACTTCTGACAGTTGAATTTTTATTTTTATTCATTTACACAGGACATGCAGCCATATCTTAAAGTTGAAGACTCATCTTGTCCTTCTATTTTGGAAAATTATGAACAATTCTCCCAAATACTGTTTTCTGTAATGTTTTGTTCTGCAACTCCTAGTAGACTTAGAGTCTCTTTGTCTTTTTTACATGTCTCTTAATTTATCTTCTCTCTTTTTTATCTCTTTATGTCTCTGTTCCATGTTTTGAGTAAATTCCTAGTACTCTCTTTCAATTCACTGATTCTGTCTTCAGCTACATTCAATGTACCGTCCCCTGCTTATTTAGTTTTTATCTGTAACTTTACTAACATGTTTGTTAAATTTTTTATTGAAGTGTATACTATACCTCTGAAAGAATATGTGTACTGTCAGTTTAGTTCACTATATTTTTACAATCTGAAAAACTGATTTAACCTGACACCCAAATCAAGAAACAGAATATTCCCAATACTCCAGAAGCCCTCTTTGTGCTTCCCTCCAGTGAGTAACACCTCCCTTGAGTAATCACTATTCTGACTTCTGAATGCATATTTTAATTTTGCCTGTTTTGTGTTACATATAAATGGAGTTATCAAGTAAGTACTCTTTTGTGTCTGGGTTCTTTCACTCTGCATTGTGAGTTTTATTCACGTTTTTACATGTAGCCAATAGTTCTTTCAATCTCATCCCATATGATATTACATCGGGTGACTATACAATATTTATTTGTCTAGAAGTTATCCATCTACTTATTTATTCATTGTTGATGGAGACAGAGATCATTTAGTTTGGGGCTCTTACAGATAGTGGTACCATGAGCATTTCCAGTATAGTAGTGGTTCTTGACCCAGGGAGTTGGGGAGGAGTCCCTCTTCCTCAAATTTTTTGAAATAGTTTCAGTGGTAATGGTACCAGCTCTTCTTTGTACATCTGGTAGAATTTAGCTGTGACTCTATCTGGTACTGGGCTTATTTATTTATATATTTATGTATTTATTTATATATTTATGTATTTATTTTTTTGGTTGGTAGGCTATTTGTTGCTTTCTCAATTTCAGAGCTCATTATGGGTCTGTTCAGGGATTCAGTTTCTTCCTTGTTCAGTCTTTGGAGGGTGTATGTGTCCAGGAATTTATCCCTTTCTTCTAGATTTCCTAGTTTACATGCATAAAGTTGTTCATATATTCTCTAGTGGTTGTTTGTATTTCTGTGGGTTCGGTAATAATATCCTTTTTGTTATTTCTAATCGTATTTATTTGGATTTTCTCTCTTACTAGCCTATTTAGAAGTTTATTTTATTAATTTTTTTTAAAAAATAAACTCCTGGACTCATTGATCTTTTATATGGGTTTTCATGTCTCAGTCTCCCTCAGTTCAGCTCTTAATTTTTGTTATTTCTTGTCTTCTACTGGCTTTGAGGTTGGTTTGCTCTTGGTTCTCTAGTTCTTTTAGTTGTGATGTAAAGTTGTTATATTGAGATCTTTCTAACTCTTTGATGTGGACATTTAATGATATAAACGTCCCCGTTAACATTGTGTTAGCTGTGTCCCAGAGATTCTGGTATGTTGTATCTTTGTTCTCATTAGTTTCAAAGAACTTCTTGATTTCTGCCTTAATTTCATTATTTATGCAAAAGTCATTCAGGAGCAGGTTGTTCAATTTCCATATAATGGTATGGTTTCGAGCAAAATTCTTAGTCTTGATTTCTAATTTGATCATGCTGTGGTCTGAGAGAGTGTTTATGGTTTCAGTTCTTTTGCATTTACTGAGGAGTATTTTCTGTCCAATTACGTGGTCAAGTTTAGAGTATTGCCTTGTGAAGGTGAGAATGTATATTCTGTTGCTTTTGGGTGGAGAATTCTGTAGATTCCTGTCAAGTCCCTTTGATCCTATTCTGAGTTCAGGTCCTGAATATCTTTGTTAAAAACAATTTTTTTTTTTTTTTTTTTTTTTGAGACAATCTCACTCCATTGCCCAGGCTGGAGTGCAGTGGTACAATCTCGGCTCACTGCAACCTCCGCCTCCTGGGTTCAGGGAATTCTCCTGCCTCAGCCTCCTCAGTAGCTGGGACTATAGGCGTGCAGGAGCATGCCTGCTATTTTTTTTTTTTTTTTTTTTTTTTTTTTTTTGTATTTTTAGTAAAGACAGGATTTTGCCATGTTGGCCAGGCTCATCTCAAACTCCTAACCTCAAGTGATCTGCCCACCTCAGCCTTCCAAAGTGCTGGGATTACAGGCATGAGCCACTGCTCCTGGCGTTAATCTTTGATCTAATACTGTTAGTGGGGTATTGAAGTCTCCCACTATTATTGTGCGGGAGTCTAAGTCTCTCTGAAGGTCTCTAAGAACTTGCTTTATGAATCCGGGTGCTTCTGTGTTAGGTGCATGTATAGTTAGGTCGTCTTGTTGCGTTGAACCCCTTACTATTTAGTAATGCTCTTCTTTTTCTTTTTTTTAAATCTTTGTTGGTTTAAAGTCTTTTTTTTCTGAAATTAAGATGTAATCCTGCTTTTTTTCTGTTTGCTTTGTAGATTTTTTTCCATTTATTTTGAGTCTGTGGGTGTCATTGCATACAAAATGGGTCTCTTGAAGATAGCACACTGGTGGGTCTTGGTTCTTTATCTAGCTTGCTACTTGGTGCCTTTTAATAGGGGTATTTAGCCCATTTACATTCAAGGTTTGTACTGATATGTGTGGATCTGAACCTGTCATCATGATGTTAGCTGGTCATTATGCAGACTTGTTTGTGTGGTTGCTTAATAGTGTCACTGGTGTGTTTACTTAAATGCGCTTTTGAAGTGGCTGGTAATGGTCTTTCCTTTCCATATTTAGTGCTTCCTTAAGGAGCTCTTGTAAGGCAGGTTTGATAGTAATGAATTTCCTCAGCATTTGCTGGTGTGAAAAGGATCTGATTTTTCCCTCACTTATGAAGGTTAGTTTGTCCAGATATGAAATTCTGGCTTGGAATTTCTTTAAGAATGTTGATTATTGGTGCCCAGTCTCTTCTGGCTTGTAGGGTTTTTGCTGAGGGGTCTGCTGTTAGTCTGATGGACTTGCCTTTGTAGGTGACCTTACCTTACCCTCTAGCTGCCTTTAACATTTTTTTCTTTCATCTTAACCTGCAAGAACCTTATGATTATGTCTTGAGGATGTTCTTCTCATGAAGGATCTCATTGGGGTTCTCTGCATTTCTTGAATTTGCATATTAGTCTCTCTAGCTAGGGTTGGGAAGCTCTCATGAATGATATCCTGAAATATGTTTTCCGTTGCTTACGCTCTCCCCATCTCTTTCAGGGATACCAGTGATTCATAGATTTGGTCTCTTCATATAATACCACATTTCTTGGAGGTTTTGTTTATTTCTTTATACTCTCTTTTCTCTATTACTGTCTGACTTCCTTATTTCAAAACATCAGTCTTCAAGCTCTGAGACTCTATCCTCACCTTGGTCTGTTCTGCTGTTAATACTTGTGACTGCATTATGAAATTCTTATAGTGTGTTTTTCAGCTCTGTCAGGTTGATTACATTTTTTTCTTTGCTGGCTATTTTGTCTGTCAGCTCCTATATTGTTGTATTGTGATCTTAGCTTCCTTGATTTTGTTTCAGCATACTCCTGCATCTCAATGATCTGCATTCCTATCCATATTCTGCCTTCTGTTTCTGTCATTTCTGCCATCTCAACCCAGTTCAGAACCCCTGCTGGAGTGGTGGTGCAGTCATTTTGAGGAAAGAAGGCACTCTGGCTTTTTGAGTTGTCAAGAGTTCTTGGATTGGTTCTTTCTTATCTTTCTGGGCTAATGTTTGTTCAATCTTTGAACTTGCTGACTTTTGGATAGTTTTTTTTTCTTCTTCTTCTTTTATACTATTTGATGACCTTCAGTGTTTGTGGTATAAGGTGGATTCAGCCAACTGACTGTTTCTGGAAGATTTTAGGCGGCCAACACTCAGCTCTGATCTTCTAGACTGTGTGCTCTAACTTTGGGGGACTTACATTGGGCAATGACTTTGTTCTCTGGCTCCTCTGAGGTTAGGAGTCCACTGTGCTGGTGAGGCCGAGGTGCTCCACGATCACTGGTCACTACACTCTAATGGGTGGTATCTGCCGAAGTGCTTCATAGTGTGGTGGCAGCAGGATCCGTCCTCATTTGCACGTGCCAGCAACAGCAGCAGCGCAGCAGAGTGCACACTGGACGACTGTGACAGGGTGCTAACAGGTACCAGGGTGCCTGCCCCCATGCAGGCATTCACCACAGTGGCAGAGGCAGCTCAGCTTGGGGGGCTAGGGAGCCCTTGCTGGTGACCGTGCATGTGGTATCACTGGTGGTTGTGTTAACATGGACGTGGATTGCTGGTGGGGACAGGTCTCTGTGTGCCCCAGGCAGGGGTGGTTGCTCAGGGTTGGGGAGGGTCTGCTGTCCTCTGTGCCTAGTTTCACTCCCATGGCAGTGTTGGCACAAGGGCAGGGCTGGCTGGCTCTGTGCTCACCAAGGCTCCAGCTGCGGTGATGGTCCAGCAGACGGGGAACAGGGGGTAGGGTACACACACACATGCACACTGGCAGGGCAAGGAAAGCAAAATCTGCCCACGTACACATGTGCTGGCAAAGAGATGTGGAGGCTTGCTGTCGGCCTGGGGGAAGCTGCAATGTGTGGAGAAAGCAGGCAGGCCTGGTGCGTGGCCAGTGTGTGACCGTGGGGGCCAGCCTGCTGGAGTTCTCTGCCAGTCAGGCATAGTTCACCAGCACAGGAGCTATAATGACAGCCTCCAGGGTACCCAAGGCTGTCCTGCAAGCAGGCACAGCTAGGCTGTGGTCCCTAGAGAGTCCAGCAGACCAGGGGGTGCTCAGGTTGGACCAGCCCCATCTGATGGGCAAGACCTCCAGAGTTCAGGTCCTGCAGAGGTTAGGTCCAATTGTTCCCCTGGAGCTAATGTCTCCTATGGGCACAAGTCAAGCCTAGGGAGATGAGCTTCCCGAGCCATGCCCCACTACAGACTCTATCACACCAAACCCTCTGGGTTCCACCTCAGCTGACGCGCTGCCCTTACTTCTCTAAGCAGCTCTCCCTGCCAAATCGGTGTCTGTGGTAGTTGAGGGGTCCTCTTCTGCTGGAATTCCAGAGGCCCATAGCAAGAGCAGATTACTCTTTGTGAGTACAACTCGGTCATTCCCTCGGGGTTGCTGGGAGCTAGGAATGAGTCCCTCTGTTCAGTAGCCCGGTGCAGCGTTCCCAGCATCCTCCCCTTTCAGCCTGCTTCTGTGTGTTCCCTCCATCCACTCTCACTGCCTTCCCTCTGAAGGTCTGTTGTGCCAGTCAGCTCGGTTTCTCGCTGGCAGCTGTTCCACCTGGCTGCTTTTAGTCGGCTTTATTGCCCTTCCCCTCTTTTTTGATATAGAGACAGAGTCTCTCCATATTGCCCAGGCTCATCTCCAATTCCTGGGCTCAAGCAGTCCTCCTGCCTTGGCCTCCCAAAGTGCTGGGATTACAGGCATGAGCCACCGTGTCCAACCTAGTACTTTCTTTTAAGGATGTGTTTTCCAGTTCTTGTTATTTTCATTCTAAGGGGTACATTGCCAGTATATTCTGCCTTCTTCCAGAGGAATAAATACAGATTGGTTTAAAACACAGAATATTAACATTTCTATTTTTCCTTGAATGTCCATTTATTCTTTTTTTTTTTTTTTTTGGAGACAGAGTCTTACTCTGTCACCCAGGCTGGAGTGTAGTGGCACAATCTCGGCTCACTGCAGCCTCCAACTCCTGGGTTCAAGCAATTCTCCTGCCTCAGCCTCCTGAGTAGCTGGGACTACAGGTGCACGCCACCACGCCCGGCTAATTTGTTTTGTATTTTCAGTAGAGACGGGGTTTCACCATGTTGACCAAGATGGTCTCGATCTCCTGAGGATTATAAATCATGCTACCATAAAGACACATGCACACATATGTTTATTGCAGCACTATTCACAATAGCAAAGACTTGGAACCAACCCAAATGTCCATCAACGATAGACTGGATTAAGAAAATGTGGCACATATACACCATGGAATACTATGCAGCCATAAAAAAGGATGAGTTCATGCCCTTTGCAGGGACATGGGTGAAGCTGGAACCATCATTCTCAGCAAATTATCACAAGGACAGAAAACCGAACACCGCATGTTCTCATCATAGGTGGGAATTGAACAATGAGAACACATGGACACAGGGAGGGGAACATCACACACTGGGGCCTGTCAGGGGGTGGGGGGCTGGGGGAGGGATAGCATTAGGAGAAATAACTAATGTAAATGAAGAGTTGATGGGTGCAACAAACCAACATGGCACATGTATACCTATGTATGAAACCTGCACGTTGTGCACATGTACCCTAGAACTTCAAGTATAATTTTTAAAAAAAGAAATTTGAAGCTTTGAGATCAGCCTGGAATACTTTGCATAAATTCTGTTGACAGTTTCTTGCTGAATCACTTTGAATGGATATTCAAAACTTCGTTTGAACTGAAGAAAAATAAGAATTTCTTTTTATATTTCACTGAATGGTAAACAGTTTCTTCTCTCTTCTGGGAATTCATAGATGAAAGGGCATGGTTTTTACCTTTCCAAATCTATGGAGAAATACACGAAACAGGAAATTATATTAATAATATACTGTAACAATATAAAGGAAGTATGAACAGGTTTCAGTGGGAGCTTGTAGAGAGAGTTTTTCCTGAAAAAGTCAAGTAAAGATAAAATTCAGTGAGCAAAAAGTTAAAGCAGGCCGGGGCGCGGTGGCTCACACCTGTAATTCCAGCACTTTGGGAGGCCGAGGCCGGTGGATTACCTGAGGTCAGGAGTTTGAGACCAGCCTGGCCAATATGGTGAAACCCCGTCTCTACTAAAAAAATACAAAAATTAGCTGGGCATGGTAGCACACACCTGTAATCCCAGCTACTTGGGAGGCTGAGGCAGGAGAATCGCTTGAACCTGGGAGGCAGAGGTTGCAGTGAGCCGAGATCGCGCCATTGCACTCCAGCCTGGGTGACAAAGAGCGAAACTCTGTCTCAAAAAAAAAAAAAAAAAAAAAAAGATAAAGCAAAAATGCAGGGATAGAGAAACCATGGCAAAAGGTGGTAAGTGCTGAATTTAAATGTAGAACCTAAAGTAAATCTGAGAGGACATCATCCCACGTCTACCTGGTATTTTACAGACCCTCCTAGCCTTTTAGCTGGCTCTTAAAGGATAAATCAGAGAAGAGAGCATTGTGAGTATTCTTAGCTGATAAAATAGCAGATGAAAAGTCACAGAGGTATGAAATATTATATTAACGTATATTTGAGGAACTATAAGAAATTTAGTATTGCTGGAGCAAAGAATGAGGAAAATTTTGAGGGAAAAGGCTAGAAGGGCTTTGTATGCCATGCCACTATTTTAAATTATTATTCTATAGCAAGGAGGTGATGTGATCCAATCCATACTTCAGGAAGATCATGCTGACCCTATAATCCATTACATGAATGCAAACAGTAACACTCTCAAAATTTATTAAACACACTTAATGAAATAAATACCAGTATCTATGTTATCTGCCTTTTTTGCCTGTCGCTCATGCGGTCCTCACAACTCCTTCCAGCCCCTAAACTAATCAGTCCGGGCATTAGACAGCTTTGAAATGTTTATTAAGAAAACAGTCCTGTTTTGACAGACAGGAGTTAGAGCACCTGGACTTAAAGCAGGCTTTACAGCTCTTCTGGGGATCTCTCATGTAGGCAACATGAGGCCAGCAGAGCCCTATGCAAACAAGCATCATAAGCAAATGACCATTTCTTTTCCATTATAGACTTCGTCCTTCAAAAGAGAGTGCCATTCATCCCAACTAGTATTTTCTCCCTTTTGTCTGTATCACTAATGCTCAATTAGTTCATGGGTCATTCAAATTCTAGCAGCTTTGGTGCTAGTCTTTATATTTCAGTTCCAGTGCTCCACTGATTATTTTGGCATGAAAATATCCCATACAGTCATGCTGCTTTTAATTCAAAGGATTCCTATGAGCTGCACCAGGAATATCATATCTAGTACAAAAACTGTATGTCTGTTCTTCCCTGAAGCAGATTCTCTTGTAACTTAAGAGTTTAGTTATCTTAGTATTGATATTGAGTTATTTTTAGAGAGTTCTGTGGAGGTTAGTGGCTCAGTGTTTTCATCACTCATTCACTTAACTACCCTTTCGGAACATCTGTGCCACTTACACTGTCTCACTTCTCACCCAAGTCTTAGATGCTTTTTCATTCTTTATGTTACTAGGAAAGATTAAACACATCGTATAATGCCAGTGACTGCAGGACTTTCCTTTAAAGCTTCTAAACTACCTGCCAGTATGCTGAAATAAGGTATATTCTGAAGCTTATCATTTAAATTATAGATTTCATATGTAAAAACATTTTCTTTTTCTTTTTTTTTTAAGACAGTCTCACTCTGTCACCCAGGCTGGAGTGCAGTGGCGAGATCTCCGCTCACTGCAAGCTCTGCCTTTCGGGTTCACACCATTCTCCTGCCTCAGCCTCCCAAGTAGCTGGGACTACAGGCGCCCACCACCGCGCCCAGCTAATTTTTTGTATTTTTAGTAGAGACAGGGTTTCACTGTGTTAGCCAGGATGATATCAATCTCCTGACCTCGTGATCCCCCTGCCTCGGCCTCCCAAAGTGCTGGGATTACAGGCGTGAGCCACCACGCCTAGCCTGTAAAAACATTTTCATCTTTGTTTATAAATAAAACATCTGATTATACAACAATACTTTTATGGGACTCAAAGAGGGGAGTCAGGGTTGGGTGGGGTCTGTCATTTATTTACTTTTTTTAAAAGATATCTGGCCTAGCTCTGTGGTGGTGGCTTTTCTTCGTAACCATGAGCTTTACTTTGCGTATGCAGTAGATTCGGTCAGCATCTCAGTGGGGGAAAGAGGGGTTTTAACACAGTATTCTCTTTGCATTGAGTGAAGAAGCTGTTGATCTCTGAGGGAGGAAAGGAGAGACTGGAACCACATGGTTTGTGCTGTGAAACCCTGAAACCCTGACGGTACATTTTGATCACTGTGTTTTAACAAAGCTGACGGTCCTCAGCCACACAAATCTTGGGAACTAAAACAAGTGTTCATTTAACTCTTGACTAAAGGTTAAAAGATACAATTAAAAAGAAATCTAAAACCCAGAGTGGTAATTCCACTTTTTCTTTCTCTTTCTGTTGTTGGAACCTGAGCTCTCTAGGAAAACTAACATTTGTTAAGGGCCTGCCATGTGCCAGATTCCTATCTGTAAGAGAGGTATAATTATTATTTTATACTGTCTCAATCTTAATAACAACTTTGGTAAGTTTACACATTTATATTTCCATTTGACAGATAAAATCAAGGAAGTTCAGGAAGCTGCTTGTCTAGGGTCATACAACTAGTAAGCGGCACTATCCAGCTCCAAAGCACATGCTTTTTCTTGTGTATTTTAGTGCTCCTTCAGTCACTTATATGATTTACTTATTTTTTATTCTTTTATATATTTAAGTAGTAGTACAAAGTAGAAAGAATAGAGAAAAAAACAGCCCCAAAGTCAATTGCCTAGAAAATAATCATTATTTGTAGTAGGTAAGCAGGATTCCTGTCATATTCCTATGCACATATAGAAAAAAATCAACATATAACATGCCATTTTAAATAAAAATTGAATTTAATTTTACTTGACATTAGCAGAATAAACAAAGAGAATTTCAGTAGATTTTTTTTTTTTTTTTTTTGAGACGGAGTCTTGCTCTGTCGCCCAGGCTGGAGTGCAGTGGCGTGATCTGGGCTTACAGCAAGCTCCGCCTCCTGGGTTCACGCCATTCTCCTGCCTCAGCCTCCTGAGTAGCTGGGACTACAGGCGCCTGCCACCACACCCGGCTAATTTTTTTTCTATTTTTTAGTAGAAATGGGGTTTCACCGTGTTAGCCATCATTTTATATAAGTAAAATTAATAGTGGAGCTAGACGGGCCAGGCATGGTGGCTCACACCTGTAATCCCAGCACTTTTGGAGGCCGAGGTGGGCAGATCACTTGAGGTCAGGAGTTCAAGACCAGCCTGGCCAACATGGTGCAACCCCGTCTCTACTAAAAATACAAAAATTAGCCAGGCGTGGTGGCGCATGCCTGTAGTCCCAGCTACTCAGGAGGCTGAGGCAGGAGAATTGCTTGAACCTGGGAGACAGAGGTTGCAGTGAGCAGAGATGGCGCCACTGCACTCCAATCTGGTCAACAGAGTTAGACTCAGTCTCAAGAAAAAAAAAAAAATTAAAAATGAACACAGGTTTCTTGTATGTCTCTCCACTTAGTTGATTCTCTAGAGTGTGATACATTTTACAATGTGTTGTCTGCAGTGTTTATTTACATTGTCTGGCATGCTACAAAGGTTGGTAGCATTTGCTAATAAGGAACCACTGTGTGATCAGTGTAAATAATCCACCACTGCCTCTTCCTGGTTTGGATTTCTCTCCTAGCAAAATACGGATATAAGAAGTGAGCCAGACGTCTTTAAGAAGGAGTATGTCTGCCACTCTTGTTTCCAAAAGTGTTTATATTTATTTATTCATTAAAGAACTTTTGTTACTGAATTATTTTTAGGAAACTTAGTGAACCATACACTGCCTGTATGGCCAATGATGAAGAATCAGCTTAAGGGGAAAAAATGTGTAATGTCCAGCCAGGCGCAGTGGCTCACCCCTGTAATCTCAGCACTTTGGGAGGCCGAGGCGGGCAGATCACTTGAGGTCAGGAGTGCAAGACCAGCCTGGCCAACATGGCGAAACCCCATCTCTACAAAAATGCAAAAATTAGCTGGGCATGGTGGCAGGCGCCCATAGCCCCAGTTACTCGGGAGGCTGAGGCAGGAGAATTGCTCGAACCTCGGAGGCAGAGGTTGCAGTGAGCCGAGATTGTGCCACTGCACTCCAGCCCAGGCAACAGAGCGAAGACTCCATCTTAAAAAAAAGAAAAAAAATGTATAATGTCTCACAATATAATGCAACAAGATTACTCAGGACTTACAAAGACCTGTGTCTCTTAAAATACACGAGTCACCAGAATGTAGGTTTTTTGGTAACTGCTGGGCATTCCTATATTCATTTCCTTCCTCTATTTTATGATTGACTGGAAAGCTTCAAGCCTTGAAATATTTCTGATTTCATTTTTGCAATATACTTTTTCTTCCCATTGCCATGCTCGTATTTCTCCACACTTCATGCCCTTATACAGTCCAATCATTTTGATGGGGAGGTGTGAAGAGGCTGAGCTAGACTTCATATTTTCTCCTGTCCTGTGTTCTTATTGTAAAGGAATGTAGTAATGCCCTGTGTCTTTTTTGTGTCTGTTGTTGGCTGCATGTCCTCAAAACATATTCAACAAGTAGACGTCTATTGAAAAAAGGAAATTTTCCTCAAGTTGTACCCAAGAAAACAACGACATTGGAGTCAGTTCCATGTTTATAACAGAGTCCCAATACTTCTTTTTCTCCAGGGTTTCTACAAGAAGAAGCATAAAACAGTGTTAGTATGTGACTGACCTTTGGCTTCTAGGCTTCAGTAAATCCGTAAAGTGAGGTTGATTAGGATTAATAGCTTTTTGTCCTAGCTAAAAAGTGTTCGAGATCTTGGCTTAAAAAGAGTTCTTTTTGGCCGGGCACAGTGGCTCATGCCTGTAATCCCAGCACTTTGGGAGGCCGAGGTGGGCGGATCACAAGATCAGGAGTCCAAGACCAGCCTGGTCCAATATGGTGAAACCCTGTCTTTACTAAAAAATACAAAAATTAGTCGGGCGTAGTGGCATGCACCTGTAGTCCCAGCTACTCGGGAGGCTGAGACAGGAGAATCACTTGAACCCGGGAGGCAGAGGTTGCAGTGAGCCGAGATCGTGCCACTGCACTCCAACCTGGGCGACAGAGTGAGACCGTCTCAAAAAAAAAAAAAAAAAAAAAGTTATTTTTGATACCTTGGAATGTGTTGGCCATTTTAGCTGCTTCCAGCATTTTATTCAGAGTTGAGAACATAAAAGATAGCTTGATTATACTTAGACCTTAAAAAACTTTTAGGAGTTCATCAAACACATAACCTTTACAACTGGTTAGACTTCCAGCTTTCCTAAGCAAGAGTATGGCCCTCTTGCCAGTGTTGGTTTAAAGTATATGTAATTTACATAAAATAGCACTGACTGCAGCATAGGTCTCTAAGCAGAGAATGCTCTGACAACTTTGTCTCCAGGTCCACTCTACTGCTCCTTATTGAGGAGGGAAACCAGGTTCACAGTGTTGTGCTTTCTTCTTTTGGCACCAAAAGGGACTCCTCCTGGTTTATGAGTTTTAAAGGATGAGGGAAAAATTCGTCTTGGGGAATGTTATTTCCCTCAGTGGGTAAGTGAAGTCAGGGAAAAACAGAAAACAATGGAGATAAGAGGATGGGATGCGTTAAATTTATTCTGTAATTCTTTCACCACAGTAATTCACTCAGAAGGGACTCTTTCTGAATTTAGTAGTTAGTGTTAAAAGAACAGGCCTGGGGCAGGCGTAGGCCAGCACTGAGAAACAATGGTGGGTTGAGACCTATTGTATTTTTTAAGTGGTTCCAAGGCTGTCCAGGTGTCCTGATTTAAAGGCTGCTTCTTAAGTCAGGAAATTGTATCTTGTTCTGAGGTTTACTGTAATAAAGTACACAGTCCTAGGGGATGGTACTTCTGGCTCCATGAATCACTTTACAGGCTGGCTGTACTGACCCAAGCCTCATGATTTATTTATGCCATACCACAGTAGGAATGGCAAATATGTAAGCCACACATGGTCTATGGGATGGGCCTTTAACTGGGAAACTGCCATAAATCCATGAAGTCAGATAGGACAGAGCCAGCAGGAGCTCATGTCGTGTACAAGATTTCTTCCTGTTTTATAGGGACTTACAGTTCTAGAGCTAATTAAGTTCATCCTTCTTAGAGTGTATCTGTCTTAGTCTGTTGTGTGTTGTTATAAAAGAATACCTGCGCCTGGATAATTTATAATGTAACAAGGTTTATTTAGCTCATGGTTCTGTGGGCTAAGAAGTTCAAGGGCATGGCCCTGGCTTCTGGCAAGGGCTTTCATGCTGCGTCACAAAATAGCAATAGCAGAGTAGGTCAAAGGGGAAGGGGACACATGGAAACAAGAGAACCTGAGAGTCCGTCCTGGCTTTATCACAACCCACTCTCCTGGGAACTAATCTGTTTGTTCCCTGCAATACCTAATGCAGTCTTGTCAGAGGGGGAACTCACTCCCTACCACAAGAACAGCACCAAGCCGTTCCTGAAGGATTCACCGCCCCCCCATGACCTGAACACCTCCCATTAGGCCCCACCTCCCAACACCGTCATACTGGGAATCAAATTTCAACATGAGTTTTGGTGGGGACAGACAAACCATATCCACACCATAGCAATATCCTTAGACTTTTTGTGTGCTGTGTTTATCCAGTCTCTGATTTACTGCTTACAAATCTAAAGAATAGCTCTGAAATATAGTCTAGTCCTGTTGTCACTGATACTTTTCTCTTGGATTTATTTCTATAAAGTGTTGCCCATGTTTTTCAAATAATTTCTATGTTTTGAGTAAATACTAAGGCGTGCGATGGCCAGATCTTAAGAGTATGTTTAGTTGTGTACAGAACTGCCAAACTGTCTTCCAAAGTGCTGTACCGTTTTGCATTCCCACCAGCGGTGAATGGGAACTCCTGTTGCTCGGCATTCTTGCCATCATCTGGTAGTGTGTGTGTTCTGGATTTTGTAGTAAGTGTGTAGTGATATCTCATTGTTCTCATATGCATTTCCTGATTACATATGATGTGGAGCATCTTTTTGCATGCTTATGTGCCATCTGTATATATTCTTTGGTGAGGTGTCTGTTAAGGTCTCTGGTGCACTTTCTTCCTTTTATCTTGTTTTGTTTTTTATAATATTTTCAATTTTTAATTGATACAACATAATTGTACATATTTATGGGATACATAGTGATGTTTTAATACATGCAGTGTATCATAAGGCCCATTTTTTAATTAGATCATTTATTTTCTTAGTGCTGAATTTTAAGTGTCTTTTGTATATTTTGGATAACAGTCCTTTATCAAATGTATCTTTTGCAAGTATTTTCTCCTATTCTGTGGCTTATCTTCTCATTCTCTTAATATTTGAATATTTAAACACATATTATTTATAAATTAATGGTACATGATTTATAATAATGGTTAAACGGTTGGTAAGTAAATCACTACTGAGTGTATACTGCTTCAAAGGGCCCAAGGATCCATTAGGCCTCCAGCTTTAACCCAGCAACAGCATTCTGAAATACCCAGTTCTCCCCAGAGTTTCAAGAGTCCCCAGGCCTTAACCATCTCATTGCCTCAAGGACTCTTAGAGCTCACCAGGCTCCTTCTACCACAAGCCTTCATCATGTCACCCTGTTCCTGTTGCTTAGGAGCTTTCTCAGGATAGCATTTTGAGATTGAATACCCATCCTAGTTTTCTCAGTGTTCCTGGTGACCTTTGTCACATAGAAGGCATTTAATAAATGTGTGGCGAACTGAGCTGAACCAGCAAGGGCAAAAGGGGTTTAAAAGACTGCCATTTTAATTGAAAAGGATTAAAAAGGCACTGGGAAAGGCAGCATGTATTGGGGGAATATGAGAAATTTCCAAATCACTGGACCATCAGGCTGGAAAATTTAGGTTGGAGCCAAACTGCAAATGGTTTGAATGTCATCATGTATAGTTTATGTATTTATATATACTTATCTTTCTCATAGAAGGCTGAATTTTTATATTATAATAGCTAGAATGATATTAGAATTTATCTTCTTAATTCAGAAAACATCACATTGAGATCTGTAAGTAAACCGCCCCCCCCGCCCCCCCCCCCCCGCCAAATAATTTCTTGTCCTCCTTGACCTTCAGTCTGAGCTCTTAATGCAGTTTTCTCTGGTACACTTGCCCATGCACATGGTGGTCGCAGACATTTGAGAGAAAGAAAATCTGTTTAATGAGAGATTGTTATTGGAGACTGTAGCACTTGTTTTTACTTTATTCTTTCTATTGCTTTTTCTCTTTTTGTTTCTTTCAAAGTACATACAAATACATATTCATTATATCCTATGTAAGGGAATGTGTATTTACTCTAGAATAGGACTACTTTAAGTTTAAATGCCTTTTTTATTTTAAAAATATAGATGAGTGTGATTTAAGCATGTATATTCAGTCAGATCTTTTAACTCTCACCTTGATAAAATTATTGGGCATGAAAAGCAATCAAGTCTTCTTTTCTTTTCTTTTCTTTTTTTTTTTTTTTTTCTGAGATGGAGTCTCTCTCTGTCACCCAGGCTGGAGTGCGGTGGCGCTATCTCGGCTCACTGCAAGCTCCGCCTCCCGGGTTCACGCCATTCTCCTGCCTCAGCCTCCCAAGTAGCTGGGAGTACAGGCACCTGCCAACACACCCGGCTAATTTTTTGTATTTTTAGTAGAGACGGGGTTTCACTGTGTTAGCCAGGATGGTCTCGATCTGACCTCATGATCCGCCTGCCTCGGCCTCCCAAAGTGCTGGGATTACAGGCGTGAGCCGCCGCGCCCGGCCTACAAATAATTATTTAACGCTAAAGAGACAGGAGAACATTATTCAAATATTTTAAGGACAGTTATTTGAAAGAGTGATTGAATTTTTGAATTTCTTTTATGGAGCTTAAAGGAATAGAACTAAGGTCACAAAGAGACAGCTCTTTCAGTCTTAATAATTATGCAAGATAATAAAAAATATAAATAAAACTTAAAAACAAAGAGCTTTTGGGATCAGTTCTATAAGTAATTTCCTAAGAGGTTGTCAAAGCTGGTATAGGCGCCAGCTCATTCAATGTGTTTAAACATGGGCTGGAGAGCAGCTCATTCAGTGTGTTTAAACATAGGCTGGAGAGCAGCTCATTCAATGTGTTTAAACATGGGCTGGAGAGCAGCTCATTCAATGTGTTTAAACATAGGCTGGAGAGCAGCTCATTCAATGTGTTTAAACATAGGCTGGAGAGCCACTTGGCAGCCATGCGGTGTGGAACAAAAGCCATGATTTTCATGAGTGGATCTGATCTGTAAGGTCTCTTGTTAAGTGAAGAGTTTGTGATTCTGGTTTTGTTTTGTGTGATCTTGAAAGACTGATTTATGATCTCTTTCCACCTCTTCACTGCTGTTTACTGCTCAGCCCATTGCAATACAGCTTCTGCCTCCAGCCCTGAAACTACTCTCCAAAGTAGTAACTTTCGAAAATCTAAATCCAGTGGAAATTTTGTATTCTTTATCTTGACCTGCCTGTGAATCTTTAACATGTTTAATCTCTTCTTATTTCTGGAAACTTTCTTTATCTTTGGCTTCCAAGGGACCACCTTCTTTTGGTTTTCTTTTTCCTCTAAGACCATTCCCCCTCAGTTCTTCATAGACTTCTTCCACCAGTGCTGTGTGCCCCGCCTCTTATCTTGGTGGTCTCGTGTCTTGTCTTGGTGGTCTTGTGTACTCCTGTGATTTCAATTACTTTCAGTGCTGATTATTCCCACGTAATCTTTAATCAGGTCCTGAATGCAGGACTGTCAGTACAACTGCCTACCAGGTATCTCCCCAAATTCATAAGGTTGATGTAAAGATTAAATTACTTAGTTAAGGCCAGGTATGGTGGCTCACGCCTGCAATCCCAGCACTTTGGGAGGCCGAGGTGGGCCAATCACTTGAGGTCAGGACTTCGAGATCAGCCTGGCCGACATGGTGAAACCCGTGTCTACTAAAATTAGAAAAACTAGCTGTGCATGGTGGCAGGCACCTGTAACCCCAGCTACTCAGGAGGCCAAGGCAGGAGAATCATTTGAACCTGGGAGGCAGGGGTTTCAGTGAGCTGAGATTGCGCCATTGCATTCCAGTCTGGGCGACGAGTGAAACTCCATCTTAAAAAAAAAAAAAAAAAAAAAAAAACTTAGTTGAAGATGCCTAGTAGAATATCTGGCTCTATAGTAATCATGCTGGCAATGCTAATTATAGTGAGTGTTACCCAGTTCATTCATATTCTTGAAGAATCATTTATGTATCCTTTTCTTGGGTCAGGGCGCAACGGAGCCTTGCTCTGTCATCCAGGCTGGAGTGCCGAAGCGCAGTATCGGCTCACTGCAGCCTCCGTGTTCTAGGTTCAGTTGATTTTCCTGCCTCAGCCTCCCGAGTAACTGAGACTACAGGAGTGCACCCAGCTAGTTTTTGTGTTTTTGTAGAGACGGGGTGTCACCAAGTTGGCCATGCTGGTCTGGAACTACTGACCTCAGATGATCTGCCCACCTCAGCCTCCCAAAATCCTGGGATTACAGCAGTCCGCCCACTGATTTATCTTTAAATCACCACTTCTCAAACTGTTTTCTCGTGTACTAGTATCCCTCAAGGTGTTAAGTGATGTTTCACCCAGAAAAAAGAGAAGGTGGGGTTCATGATCAATTAAGTTTGGAAAATACTTTATAGGTAGGGTTGGAACTTTTTCAGGGGCCAGATTGTAAACTTACTGGGTTTTGTGGGCCATTTGGTCTCTGTCACACTACTCAAATCTCTTGTAGCACCAAAGCAGCCATAGAAAATATGTAAGCAAATGAGCAAGGTTTTGTTCCACTAAAATTTTATTTGTGGACACTAAACTTTGAATTTCATATAATTTTCACAAAATGTAATTATTATATGTTATGTGTTATATTATTATTTTCTTTTTTTCAACCATTTAAAAATGGAAAAGCCATTCTTTGCTCACGGGTCATGGGCTGACTGACCATGAGTGGCAGTAGCTTGCTGGTTCCTGCTTTAAAATATAGGCTCCTATTAAAGATATGCAACCTACACCATAAAAAGCTTTTCTAAGTTCTGCAGCAGTGCTGTTATGACCAGTGTTCCTCAAACATCCTTGACCATGGAAATCTTTTGTCATGCTTATTTGTTACTCTAACTTGCTGTACTTCTGTGGAATGTGCTTTTGAGAAATACTGACCTAGAGAATAGCTATGTATGCCAGAGGTAAAGTTTGGCCTGTGGAGCTGACTGTAAATAACAAGAGAAAGCGTCTTGTCTTTATTCCTCTTGCTCTGATCATCAGCTCCAACTGGTCACAGACAGAAGGGTATTTTGGGAAATTGAATTCACTCTATGAGGTGGGCACCAGTGAACCACTAAAGCTGAGTCAAAGATTGGCTGAATTGAGGGTGGACATGATGAAGTTAATTCCATCAACCAGCTTCAGAAATGGGAAAAATAGCTTTAATGTAAGGTAAAATAGAAGTGTTGTAAGTGAGATAAAATATTTGGTCCTGGCTGGGTGCGGTGGCTTACGCCTGTAATCCTAGCACTTTGGGAGGCTGACGTGGGTGGATTGCTTGAGCTCAGAAATTCAGGACCAGCCTGGGCAACATGATGAAACCCTGTCTCTACAAAATATACAAAAAAAATTAGCCAGGCCTGGTGGCACATGCCTGTGGTCCCAGCTACTTGCAGGGCTGAGGTGGGAGGATCGCTTGAGCCCAGGAGGTCAAGGCTGCAGTGAGCTGAGATCACACCACTGCACTCCTGCCTGGGTGACAAAGTGAGACTCTGTCTAAAAAAAAAGAGTGTGTGTGTGTGTGTGTGTGTGTGTGTGTGTGTGTGTATTTATATATTTATATTCCATTGAGAGGAAGAAGAGATCCAGAGGTCATATGCAAAATATACACAGTAATAGGTATCCATTTCTATAGTTTTGAAATCTTTACTGCTATTGTTTTAAAATATGCAAAAGTTTAAAGCTTAAAAAATTGAGTTCATAGATAATAGAATTCTAAAACTTGCTTTGAAATAATATTTTCAGTTGCTGGTTTTTTTTTTGTATCTTTGAGAAGTAGGTTGTGTGACTCAGTAGGCAGTAAAGGTTATTGCTTTACTATTTTGAGCATATTTTTCCCTAATAAAAATAATGCCATAGCTAAGGAGAGAACCTTCAAATTAAAAACAAAAACACTTTCATTTTAAAAGTCTGCACTTTCCATCTTTTTATGCCTACTTTAACCATATGCCCCTTATTAAAAGGAAAAATTGGTGTAGTAAGCATTGTTTTTAAATTTTGTCTGGCATTTGGCAAGCAGCTAGAACCTATAGGAGGATGCAGAAAAGATGGGACCGTTCCAGCTGATGATAACTTATCTGCCTGATGCATAGTCATTTGCCCGTTCCCACAGAATTTACATACCAGGTGTCTCGTTCCAAACCTGTGTAGGAGAAAAGGGACTCTTATAGTTTTTGCCAACAAATTGATAGCTGATGAATAATAAAATTGTTGAATCATTAATGCAAGAAGGTAATAAATTACCGGGTTTGTTTTCATCCATTTGGCCAACAAATGTTTTTGGTGACCTCCAAGATCTCAGTAGCCCCAATGTCTTCGGTTCTCTCTCAGCATCCCAGCATGCACTCATGTATATCCCTGACAGCTTTCATAAGCTTCCTATACAGCTATAGGAGTATATCTCGGATACTTACTCACTGGAGCAGTTCCTACTTTTTATTTAAGTGTACCACAAATCCCAAAATTAGATGTTCTGTGTAATGTTGGCCATTTTATGAGATCAAGACACAATTGGATCTTGATTTTGCTGGAGGTGGAGACCTGAGTGCCCTGACACTGCTGGCATTCTTCTAGCAGATGTCATGGCAAACAGACGTGGAATGCAGCACAGGCTAAAGAAAGGCAAGCCAGCCCCCTCGGTAGCACAGTGTGGACAGCTGGTACGGACATGTTATCCATCTAAAACTGGGAAAGGTTAAATAAACAGTGGGACAGTGACAAAGTGCAGAGATTAATTGCTGAAAGCATTCAATAATTCTTAAAACAGACATCTAAATAAGGAGAAGCATTCTGGAGTTTGAGTTCTGAGAGACAATGTAAGAAGGCTTTATTTTCTTTTGGAGACAGAGACTTCCTAAGGAAAGAAGACAAGATAAATGGTGTAGTCCAAAAGTAGACATATATAACAACAGGTGTACCTTAGTTTGAAGGGACTACGTCTTCATAATGGAAAGATTGTATTCTGAAATTTTCTGTTCATGTTATATACACTATCAAACATGAAGAGTAAAGGACATACTATTGTAAAATAATAAAGACAAAATGAGAGAAAAGGCCAAAGTAAATCTCTTTATCAGACCATCTCCAGATGTTACTGTGAACCTACTACTTAGCTTCATCTCTTGAGGCTCAAGCTCAGCTTCCCCTCCTCCAACTTCATCCCCAGATCTCCAGCGCAGATCAGTGGGTTTAAGACATAATTCAGTAGAGATTTTGATAGGATTTGAGTAAATCCCTAACAGAAACTCCCTTGGCTTGCCAGCTATTTTTAAAGGCAGATATGTAGAAAGCAGAAGATCCTAAATTCACCTATCTGTCTTGTGATAGCCCCTGCCAGGAAAATAGGAGGAGATTTGCCCAAGAATGTGTTATAGGATGTTCTTGTGGTACATGCCTGTAGTCCCGACTTCTTGGGAGGATGGCTTGAGCCCAGCAGTTTGAGGCTACAGTGAGCTGCGATCATGCCTGTGAAAAAACATTGCACCCCAACCCGGACAACGTAGCAAGGCCTTGTCTGTTCAAAAAAAAAAAAAACACTAAACTTTTTTTTTTTTTTTCAAATAATACGTTAGATAGAACCAACCCATAAAAGTCATCGCTGCATAATATTTCTAAGTCCAATAATGATCAACATTATGAGTGCCTGCAATATCATCAGAATTTAAGAGTCGAAAGTTACTTTGATCATTTTCACTATGGAATTGAAAGATTCTTTTTATAAACTTACTGAATTAGGAAAGTACATACAAATGCTAAAAATCCAGTCTTGGCAAGGATATAGGGAATCAGAGGTATGTAATACCTTAATGTTGGTCTTTTTAATCAGCTCATCTTCGTCTAAAACAGTGGATCTCAAGTATAGATGTCCATTCCGGAAACTCAGTAGGTCTAGAGTAGAGCACAGATTTCCATTTTGAATAATTTCTTTCATGTTTGAGAACCACCATTATAAAGCAAATCTGATACCGTGTAATAAGCTATACAACTCTCCACAGCCGTTGACCTATTTGTGAGCTCTTGGGTTCTGCAGGGGAAAGCTGCTTCCCGCTCATAGACTGAATTATGTCTTGAATCCACTGATCTGTGCTGGAGATCTGGGGATGAAGTTGGAGGAGGGGAAGCTGAGCTTGAGCCTCAAGAGATGAAGCTAAGTAGTAGGTTCGCACTCTGGATTGATTTTCATATGCTAAATCATTTAGAATTTCCATATCCATTTTCACTTTAACCATTATAGTTTGGCATGAGAATTATGTTTGCTTCAAGATAGAGTTTGCTTCGTTTTCTTGTTCTGGTGTTTGGGAGTAATTTTCTGGAGGAAAATGTCACTGATAGGTCTTTGCTCTGCTGCCTTGAAGTCAGGAATCCATAATTGTCATTAGTACTATATTGGAGCCCTCAAAACTTTGACCAAGGTAGGGAAATAGAAAGCATAACAGCTTTAGGGAAAAGTAGGCTCAGTCGAGGCTTTCTCCCTGAGGATCAGTAATTGTAGCATGGTGAGGAGTTGAATAATCAATCATTTTAGGTCAAATTAAACATATTTTCTTTACGAGTTCTGTCAAAATAGGTAGACATTAGGTAGAATCCAGGAATCACTTCTACACTCAACAGAAATAGAGGCAACTCACTAGAACTATGACTGTAAGCAACAGTCTAAGATGGTCTTAGTTCATTTTATTTCTGCAATAATAGAGTACCACAGACTGAGTAATTTATAGTGAACAGAAATTTTGGCTTATGGTTCTGGAAGCTGGAAAGTCCAAAAGCAAGGAACCAACACCTGGCAAGGGTCTTTTTGCTGTGTCATCCCATGGTGGAAGGGCAAAGAGAGGGTAAGAGAAAGGCGGAAGGCAGCTAAAAGGAGGTAAAACTCCTCCTTTTACAGAGACTCCGCTTCCTCATTAACAGACCTACCCTTACAATAATGGCTGTAATCCATTCATGAAGACACAGCGGTCGTGGCCTGTAACACACCCTAAGGGTTCTACCTATTAATACTGTTACAAAGGGCAGTTAAATTTCAACATGAGTTTGGGAGGGAATAGTCAAACCTTGGCCCAGTCACTGAATTGATGTTGTTTTCCTTCCTATTATAATGTTTCACCATAAATTGTAGTTCCCTACGTATTATATTGAAAGGACTTTTGGTCTCTATATATTTGTGTATCACAAAAGAGTTACATCATCTTTAGAGTCTTCTAACATGGAGAATATATAGATACATTTTATATACAATTTGATAGTTGACTAATTCTATAGATTAGGCTTTTTTTTAAAGAAAGATACTATGTGCCATTATTTTGCAAATTAATGTAAATCTTAAAAATTTTTAGTGGATCTTATTCTAAACAGTAAATAACAAGTGAGCAGGCATTGTCGTAACTAGGTACTCCCTTCTCCTCTGGCATCTTCTTTTTTTGTCTGTTTAAGAAGGCATTCTGAGGCTTATTGTAATTTCTTAATTTCTCTTCTGATTTTTTAATTTCAGTTATATTGTCTATTTTACTATTGACAGACATTATTAAGTATAAGTCAAAAGTAAAGAAGCTTAGAATATAAACAAGGATGTCATATTCAACAGAAGGGACTCTCTAGTCATGAAGAAAATGAAGCTTAGCTATGAAGTAGAAGAATCTTTCTATCAAAAAATAAGAACGTTGGAACTTAAGATCCAATAGAGTCTCACATTAGTCATATAGGTGATTTTACACTTACTTCATTGGGGCTGTCATGGCTCAAATATATTTGTGATCCTTTTCTTGGAAATTGCTTTCAGAGCCAGTTTGCAGGATGCCCCTAAAAATAAATATGTACTTACACTTCACTGTAATCCAAAACATATCACTCTGATTCATTGTGCACAAGACTTGGTGTCTAAATTAAAATTCAGTTAATAAAAAGGGTATTTGTCATAATTCCAATATTTAAATAATGCAATAAAACTGTGAAGCTTAAAGAGAAAATTGGCGGCATCACTAGAATAAATTTTTGTGTAACTTCCCAAAATTAACTCCCTGAAGAACATATCTTTCATTTCAAATATAAGTACAAGTATATTTTATAAAGGAAGCAGCTAGATAACTTTTGCTAAAGTAACATTTAAGGAAATACAGGGCTGGGTACAGTGGCTTACACCTGTAATTCCAGCACTTTGGGAGGCCAAAGTGAGAGGATCACTTGAGCCCAGGAGAGCAGCCTGGGCCACATGGTGAAACCCCCTCTCTAATAAAAATAAATAAATAGAATAGAATAAGCTGGGTATGGGGATGCCAGCTACTTGGTATGTAGTCCAAGCTACTTAGGATGCTGATGTGGGAGAATCACCAGAGTCTGGGAAATCTAGGCTGCAGCTGGCTGTGATGTCACCACTGCACTCCAGCCTGGGTGATGGGAGTGAGACTCTGTCTCAAAAAAAAACAAAGGTGGGCATAGAAGATGAATGGAAGATACTCAAAGATGGACCCACGAAACTGAGGATATGCTATTTCAGTCTCTGGCCTAAAAAAAAATTGCCTGTTTTCATGGACACAGGAAGGGGAATATCACACACCAGGGACTGTTGTGGGGTGGGGGGAGGGGGGAGGGATAGCATTAGGAGATAGACCTAATGCTAAATGACGAGTTAATGGGTGCAGCACACCAACATGGCACATGTATACATATGTAACAAACATGCACGTTGTGCATGTGTACCCTAAAACTTAAAGTATAATAATAATTTTAAAAAGAAACAAAAAATAAAAATAAAAAATTGCCTGTTTTTATTAAACTAGTAAACAATTTGTAGAAATGCATGATTTGATTAAATGAGTTTTGGGTGCCTCCTTCATAAGGGAAGCTAGAACTGCTTAAATACCAGGAGCCCTGCTACCTTCTTAATCTTGAGCACTAAAACTGAGACCTATATCTAAAAACTTAGCCTAAATTCACATTCCACCGTCATGAATATGGAATGAAAATCTCTCATGAAGTTGGTTTTCATGAAAGTGCCTCCAGGAGAGCAAAACTCTGGAACATTGGGCCACAGAGTACCACATTTATAAGACCGTGATTATTCATTAAAAAACTGAGGATGTAATATTTGGAAGGCCTTTACTTACTATCAACTCATCAACAGTATGGGATGAAACTAGCAGCTTGACTTTCTGTATGAAGTGTGGGGGAAAGAGTGGAAAGAATGTCCGGAGTTCACTGGGACCTTCTTTAGAGCCATGGGGCTGAATTTTATTTAAAATATTCATTGGAAAAGCACCTGGATTCCAATGCTTCTTAAAGTCATTCTGTTTTTCCATGCAGTTCGTTATTTGCTTTTAGACCTTTTATCTCCAAGTTGTTTTATTTAGTTGCTAGTATTTCTTCAGATGTCATTATCTTACATCCCTCTAGAAGGTAAGATACACTATTGTGTGCCTGTGAATTTTAATCAAATATTAGAATTCCTATAAATATCTCGTTTCTTGAACAAATTTTCAGTATCACCATAAATGATATTTAACACTAAGTGGCCAAAAACAAGTGATTCACAGAGATTCTGCATCATATTCAGTCTGACAGCACTGAAGCTGTGGTTGTGTATTTTTAACTAGACTTAATGAAAAAGGACATCAGGACCCCAGCAAAGTTGCTAGCATTCACCAGGTCTTATGAGTTCTTCTGCCCTAGACCTTTTCTCCTCTGCTCTGTCCATCTGATCTTGGCACTTGCCAGCTCTGCCTTCTTAGTCCAGCAGTGGCTAGATAAGAACCGTTGATCTTCAGAGCTCTGTCTGTGTCTCTCTCTCTCTGTCTCTCTCTCTCCGTCTCTTTCTCTCTCTCAAAGAGTTGGAAAAGAAGACTCCAGGAAACAATTTTCATAGGGTAATTTGTATCTTCCACATTATTTAAATTTGGAAGCATAAAAATACATTGTGCTCGAATCATGCTAGGTGAAATAAGCCAGATACAAAAGGCCAAATGCTGTGTGATCCTACTTATGTGAGGTACCTGGAGTAGTCAGATTCAAACACACAGAAAGTAGAATGGTGGCTGCCAAGGGCTGGAAGGGGCAGAGGAGGGGTGTTAGCCTTTCATAGGTATAGAGTTTCTTTTCGGGAAAATGAAAAATCTTTGGATATGGATGGTGGTGACAGTTGCACAACAATATCAGTGTACTTAATGCCACAGAAATACACACTTTAAAATGGTCAATTTTATGTTATCTATATTTGACCATAGGTTTAAAAAAAAGTGCTTATACTTATCATGTTTGCTATATGAGAACATTCCTCATTCAGAAGATTTTATGGTTTTTAAAGTAACTTGATTGAGGAATAATATAAATACAATAAAGTGCAAACATTTTAGACGTACATTTTGGTGAGTTTATCAAGCTACAGTCATTTCCAGGAGCTTCTCTCTGCCCTTTCTAGTCACTCTCCATTTCCTACTGCAGTCCCTGGCAATAACTGATCTGCCTCCGATTCTTGTGGATTAGAATACAGTTCATTTTTATATTTTTTAAACAAATTTGGAATGTCTAAACTTTTGTTTTTTAACAAGCAGAGATACAGATGTCGAGTTTTTGCCCATCTGAGAAGCAGATAGAGGCTTTATAGCAGAAGTCTTAATAGCACAGTAAAACTAAGTCTTCTAAACTTGCCATAATCTTACGAACATGCTCATTTTTCAGAAAAGGTGAAGGAAAAAACTGAAGGCAAGTTTTCCACCCACAATTTTGTTGAATCAGTGTCATTTAGTGAGCTATAATCACCAGCAGTTTCTGCCTTTATAATGTTGATTTTGATCTTTTTCAAGAACTTGTGAAAAATGGAAGTCAGTCCATATTGGGATAACTTCTCTACCCATTCCCTTGTGAGTGTATTTCTTTCCTTTTTTTTTTTTTTTTTTTTTTTTTCTAGAGACAGGGTCTTGCTCTGCCACCTAGACTGGAATGCAGTGTGGTGCCATCATGGCTCACTGCAGCCTCGACCTCTTGGGCTCAAAGGATGCTCCCACCTCAGTCCCCCAGGTAGCTAGGACTATAGGCATGCACCACCAGGGCCAGCTAGTTTTTTTTATTTTTTGCAGAGATGAGGTTCCACCATGTTGTGCAGGCTGGGCTCAAACTCCTGGGCTCAAGTGATCCACCCACCTCAGCCTCCCAAATTGTTGCCATTACAGGTGTGAGCCACTGAGCCCAACCATGAGTGTATTTCTCACTGTAGGTCAGTTCCTTTCCCTTGTTTCAGGAGATAGAGAAACATGAGATGAGCAGCAAATGAGAAATCTTGGACATTGTGCTTTGCACAGGACTTGCCATTGTGCCGCAGGAAGGCTGTGCTAGGCAGGACCCCAGCGTGCACTGTTGGAACTATGCCCTGAAATAGTCTGTGTTTGGTGACCTTTGAAAGTTTCTTTGTAGCATTTAAGCATAAATGTGATAGTTATTTTGTGTTGCATATTCATTGACTAGCATAGCAGTCTTTCATTTAGAGTCCTACCTGCGATTCTTGAATCCAAGAGTCAGACAGCAGTGTTTTATTCTTCATTCTTTAGGAACTGTTTTTGTAATATCAGATTTTTACTTCTAACACATCTCTAGCAGTAGCATCCTGGCCTTTCCCCTTGCAGAATCTTCTAATCTCTCCTCATTACCTTCAACTCAGTCTTTCTAAGACCTTGCTTTACTTCTCTAAAACTTTTGGTATTTCTATATTACGTACAAAATCAAATCACTTCTCATTCAGCATTTTTGTGTACCCTCTGCCTGCCAGGTTCTGGTTAGAACCCTCAAGAATTTCACATTCTGTGTTTATTCCTTAGGCCACCATTCCAGACGATCTCTACTTTGATTTAGAGCTGCCTCTTCAGCTTCTCTGCCATTTCCTGTCCCTGTAGACACTCTCTAATCCAGTTCTACGATGTGTCCTCCCATGTGACTGGTGCTTTCACACTTGCCACTCTGTCTTTCTTATTTCTCTGTCAAAATAGGGCCCATCTCAGTTCCCACATCCTTAGCCTAAGGTGATTTCTCTCTGCTGTACTACGTCAGCATTTACTGCCCATACAGTATATTTGGCACTTATCATTTATTGTTTCATCTCATTAGTTATATTAAAATCTTAGAGTTGAAAAGGACAGTCTGACCACTGAAAACAAAATTACTTACACAGTATCTCTGATAATATCTTTAAACACCTAGTCATGGGAAGATCTATAATTTTTTAGCTTTCCAACTCTACTTACTAACAAATATTAATACACTAGATGTTCCTTTTATAAACCAAAATCTCTCTCTTTTGTGACTTCCCCTGCTTTGGTAACAATTGTGCCCTCTGGACAAACACAGATTCAATGTTCTGTTTTTGCAAAACCTACCTTAAAAATTTTGGTAGCAATGATTGTGCTATGTTAGTAAATCTTTTTAGATTAATATACCCTTATATAATCCCACTATGTCATCTTCCTTTGATACCTTCTGCTTGTGTACCCCCTCTTAAATTATGGCGTATAGAATTGAACCTAGTGAACTAGATGTCAGGTGTTCAGTTAGAGAAAAACACAACTCTTTCTTTAAATGAAACGTAAGTTGCCCAAAGCTCGTGGTTTCTTTCTAGTTGTGGTTTATGTTTATCTTCCTTACGTGCTCTGCTCACTTGCCTCGATGCTACTGGCCTGGAAAAAAAAATGCCTTAAAAGTGCAGTGAAATACAGCTTCAGAATAGGTGAGAACACTGAACAGCTGGGGAACCACCACAACAGATAGAAATGAAGTCAGAATCGGAGGTGCGGTTGGTTCAAGATACATTGATTATGAGCCTACTCTGTGCTGAGAACTATTCTTAGCATTTGGGATACATTACAGAATAAAACAGACAAAGACCATGTCTTTGTGGAGTTTGTATTCCAGCTATTCCTAGGTATAGGCTTTGGGCAAACATTGAAGACTAGCAAATAATATCAGAGTGTATTGAGTATAGAGTATATAGATTAACTGCAGCCCTAAATAAAATAAAACAAGAAAGCTTAAGCAGTTTAGGCTAATGCAATGCAGAACATTAACAATATTTGAAAGCTTTTAGTTTTCAAATTTATGAACCAAGACCCTAGAAGGAAGACATTTTTTAAAATGTAAAAATAGCAGCATAATACCTGAAAGATAGATACAACCCAAGTGTCCATGATGGATAAATGGATAAACAAAATGTGGTATGTGTGTGTGGTGGAATATTACTCAGCCTTGAAAAAGGAGATTCTGCCACATGCTACATAGATGAACCTTGAAAACGTAATGTTAAGTGAAATAAGCCAGTCACAAAAAGACAAATACTGTTCGATTTCACTTATGTGAGGTACCTACAGAAGTCAAATTCATAGAGATAGAAAGTAAATGATGACTGCCAGAGGCTGGGGGAGGGGAAAAGAGGAGTTACTGTTATTGGTATAGTTTCACCTTTGTAAGATGAAAAGAGTTCTGGAGGTTGGTCGCACAACGATCTAAATGTACTTTACTGAACTGTTTATTTATAAATGGTTATGGTAAATTTTATGTGTGTTTTACCACAACTAAAAAAAAACCTAAAAGATAAAAATTAATGAGCTAATAAATAGACCAGTAAACCAGAAACATTAATCAATTTTGAAGAGGTAAATCATAAACACTATAATCAGAGAAACAGACCCTACCCATGTAGAAGAATCAAAAAACATTTACAGAGCAAATGCCTGTTAATATCATCCAAACTGTGTAAGTGCTGAAAGGAGATGCTGAATGGAGAGAAATTAGCAGTTAAAGCCGGATTTTGAAGGAGAGAAAGCTACAGGCATTTCAGGCAGAGGACATAACATAAACCTAACTGAAAACACATAGCAGCTCTATGACAGAGAGTCCTTGGAAGACAATAAGGAAGAAATGGGTTAAAAAATTGTAGGTGATCCTGAATATTAGGCAAAAATATTTGCTATGGCAAGAGACCTAATGACGATGACCTTGGAAAAGTAGGATGGTATAGAATGATGGAGAAATCAGAGAGGAGGCTTTAAGAGTGGTGCAGGCCTAAGATAAAAGGGTGGGAGTGACGTGCACAGACAAAACAGTGGGTACGTTAAAAACTAAATGTCAGCCTGTGGATCCAGGAATATGATGGCTCTATTAACATTAAAAGGGTAATTTGTTATGGTGGAAGGAAAAGTTAATTTAGTGTTGACATTTTACATTAAAGAGATATTTCTGGGTACCTAAATAAACATGACCTACAGAGGACATAAGATGTACAGGGAACAGAGTTTGCGAGGGCAGGTATTTCAGTGAGGTCCACCCACAGAGGCTGTCCCATGGACTAGGGTTTTCACAGTTTATTTAAGTAGTGTATCTACCATAGTCTCTGAAACCTCTGCAAGGGAAGTTGAAGAATCTAGTCATTAGAGGATTTCTTCAGGAAAAGAGATAGAAGAGTAGAAGAGATGTATTGGTAGTTTACTACTCACTCTGGATAGTTAATCGGTTAAATAACAAGGAAGGTAGCAGAATCAAAGGTTTATTTAATCCATCGGTAAGATAATCTAGATTTCAGATTTATCTTAAAATTAGAGTAAATTAAACTATTCCTACATGTCCATGACATTAAGATGTCCAAAGCTACTTATCTTGTTCTAGTTTTAATCTGGTATTTTTCCAGGTGTTTTCAGTATTATAGAATGTATAGAACATGATTACGCAATCATTCAATTTGACATACTCGGTTGGAGGAGGAGCGAATAATAAACCTTGGTAACATCCCTTCATTCATGCTCCTCTTTTTGTCTTGCATTTCTGTTAAACACACACACATACTTAGGACTCATTCAGATTTTTAACACCATATTCCAACGCTAATTATGGTCTCTCATTTACTAGCAATAGAAGGCTAATGTGGTGTTCTCAAGGATTCAGGAATGTTATTCAAAAGCATATTGAGCTCCATTTGCCTTTGATGTTTGCCTCCAGTTTCTGAAATGTGCCCAGATGGGGGAAGGGGATAGAGGGGGTGGTCTTACTATTTCCTGAAGCCCAGATGCTACAGCAGAGTCCTTTTAGAGACATCTTGATTCTATTAGAATTTGCAGGTCAAAGGGCAGGTTCAACTGGCCTGGTAGTTTAAAGCACCAGGGATAGAGTGAATAGACTACTGTAATGACTGAAAGTTGGATTTCTGCTGCTACCTACTCATTATGCTAGTAATGTGCATGTTGGTCGTGCGGGCAGGGGGTGGATTACTAATCACTTTGAAAGGTTTCGTGTCCACATTTTCCTTTTTTTTTTTTTTTTTTTTAACTGTGGAAAAGAAGGGAACAGAACAAGGAGAGTAATTTGACAGGAAAAGCATTGCAGTTCTTATTTTGCCCTGGGCTTGTGGCACACATATATCACCGTTCACATTTTATGTGCTTGTATTACTCCCTAGGGACTCGTGGGAATGAAGTCAGAACGTGCTACACTAGCAAGTCTCCCCTTTCTGCGGATGGTCTTTAGTTAGTAAAGCTCTTAAAGTCCATGATTAATTCCTCTGAGGTTCAATTTCTTTAAAATACTTATATCAGTATTAGAATAGGTGATCTCAAACCATTGACTCAGATTAAAAGAAGTTATAAAAAAGAATTATTTCTGGTGATTTTTATTTTCTTTATACTTTTCTGTATCTTTCGGTTTTTCTTCAAGGACTGTGTACTACTTTTATCAGAAAATACCTTTTTTCAAAGAAGCAATTATATTGAGTAGACAGCTATTAAAATAAAATTCTTTTTCAATTTGCTTTTTTTTTTCCACTGTGAATTCCATTCCCTCTGAAAAGCTGAGTATTTTTAACAACATTTTTGAGTTTAGACACTCTCAAGTGTGCCATGTAAAACTTAATCAGGTAAGTTCAACTATACCATATGGTCCTTTCTAAGAGATGTATTAGAGGAACAACAATTTTTGTATTCCCTAAAAGTCTTTGCTGTTACTGTTTACTAGCTTTCACATTCTTCGCTATCCTCCAAATTTTTTTCAAGAGGTTGTTCTCTCTCATACTATTCACTTCAAATTTACCAGAATTGTAACCAAGAGAACAATACTATCTTTGTCCCTTTTGGAAAATAAAAGAAAAACCTAAAAGCTAGTATACCTATCAAAGATAGACATTACTCAGAATTCATATGATTATAGGTACAATATATAATCAAAGCATTTTATTCTCTTTGACTATGAATTGCCCTTCTTAGGCACCTCTACCTGTAGAAATCAATATCAGGAGTATACGTTTTAAATGGAAAGGAGAAAGGCATGATAATCTGTCAGGGAGTTTTTAGAGGGTGACAGCCACGGTCATAGGAGAGAAGTTCGATTCTGTATAGCCCATAGCATATTATCATTGCTTAGCAAAAAAAATAGCATCAATGAAATAAAATCTCTATTCGAATTGCATAAAAAATACTTCAAATTATATATCTTATTAAAAAGACACTATTCCAATGGCTCAGACTCCACTGCCACATTCCTCAAAATTTTGAAATTAGAAATCTAAATTGTCATCTGTTATTTCATATTGTGATTTGCAAATTTGATATTTTACCCCAGAGATTAACTTTACCACACTAGCTGTCCAAGCATACCATTTATGAAAGAGTTTGGAATTCAGTCAAGAAGCTTCAACAATATGGAATCATTTTTACTATGTCATATTACAATATTTTCCTTAAGCATAAAATAGGCCTCAAGTCCGATCACCTTTGTATTTTGCATTCAGCAAAGGTGCCGGTATTTCAATCTAATTAGATAGAGTAATTTATCTGTCATTCATCTGCTGCTGCTATTTCGATCTAATTAGATAGAGTAATTTATCTGTCATTCACCTGCTGCTGCTTGCCTGCTACTAAATGTGTGATTCTGACTATTGGTGCACAGAAACGTAGCACCCTTATTGGGAAAGCATGCTGCCTCTTCCAGCTTGGTCAGTCTTTGAGCTTCCCGTAAGGGAACAGATGACCGCAGTCAACAGGAAACTGCATAGTTAGACCTTCTTGAACTCTTTCACCTTTAAGCTCATTTCACCACTTAACATATTTTTTTCAAGTGGTCAGTGGATATATTTAGACTGTCGTTATCCCTTTAGTGTTGACTGGATCCTCGTGGTATAAGTTGCCTGCCATTTCTTAGAATTACGTAGTGTGGGGACAGTGTGATGAGAATCTTCTCTCCTCTTCCAGCAGCAAAACTAGTGAAACAAATCTTTATTTCCGTGATGTAAACCGAGTATACATCTTCTATTTGTTAGTATTGCTTTCAGAGTTGAGTAGACCTACGCATCCAGAATAAAGAATATCCATTAGAATATTCAGTAGACAGATAGTCTTCCAGTCTGTGGCTAAACTAAAACTCTTCCATATGACTGCTGTTGAAGCTCAATTATCTTAACAAAAGACAGAAGCAAGGTTAAACTTGGGCAATGCATTCTCAGATTCAGCATTTCCTCAGGTCAAAAGCTCAGGCCACTTACATAGTTCCTATAAATCAAATATGTCTTCTTTCATAAAAGATGAGCTACTGAGAAATGCATTTTGGATTATGAAACTAATTGTTCACCAACTCCATTGTGATTATTTTGTAAATTTCTTACATCAGCCTCCCCACTAAATCCACCTTTTTTTTCCTTTGGACACAAACCATAAAGTAATTATTAGCTAAACCACAAGGAATCTGTAAAGTTTAAATTACTGTTTCAAAGTGTGCAGATCATTGCCAATAAAGCCACAACTGCACACTTATTTGCATTGATGACATAAAAAGAATGATTGATGTTCATAATGCACCAGGAATAGATGGCTGTGTTTCTATATCCACTTTATTAAAGTTTGCAGTTTGTGGTACGCTGTATGCATGAAAATGTCTTCAGTGTCAGTAATGCCTCAAGTGGTCTGGAAGCTACAGAATAATTATCAAAGGAATAAATGGATAAAGTATGTAAGTCACAGGATTATTCTTACAGAAAGTAACTTTGTTTACTTTTCAAATTCAACTACAACTATAGGAACTTTTTTAAAATATGAAATACTAAGTTCTTACTAATATAGTTTTTTTTTTTTAAGTTTAACAATTTTTATTTATTTATTCTTTTTGAGATAGGGTCTCACTTTGTCACCCATGCTGGAGTGCAATGGCACCATCTCAGCTCACTGCAACCCCACCTCCCAGGCTCAAGAGATCCTCCTACCTTAGCCTCCGGAGTAGTGAGTAGCTGGTACCAGAGGCATGTGCCACCGTGCCCAGCTAATTTTTGTGGGGTTTTGCCATGTTGCCCAGGCTGTTCTCAAATTCCTGGCCTCAAGTGATCCACCCACCTCAACCTCCCAAAATGCTGGGATTACAGGCGCAAGCCACCACACCTGGCCTAAATATTTTTAAACTTTATTTTATTGTAGTAAGAAGACTTACCATGGGACCTACCCTCTTAATCACTTAAGTGTACAATGTAGTATTGTTATTTATAGAGAAAATGTCATACAGCAGATTTCTAGAACTTACTCATCTTACGTGACTTAGGCTTTATGCCCACTGGTAGGAACTCCCCATTTCCCCCTCTCTCCTCTCCCTTGCAACCGCCATTCTACTCTCTGTTTGCGTGAGTTTGACTGTTGTAGATTCCTCATGTAAATGGAATCGTGCAGTATTTGTCCTTCTGTGACTGGCTTATTTCACTTAGCCTAATATAGGGAAACTTATTAAGATAGCAATGTAACAACATGATAAAGACAATTTAGAGTCACATTCACCTGAATGGGATTCCTGGCTGTATCATTTACTCCAGATGTGGACTTCGGCAAGCTGTGTACTTGGGCAAGCTGTGTACACTCTGAAAGTCTTGGTTTTATTACCCTTAAAATGGGTGTAATGATAATAGTAACTTCAAAGAATTGTTAGAAGGGGTAAATTACACTGTTGGCATTTTCTTTCTTTTGCAGGCAAGAAGCTCTTCTGGCTGCCATTAGTGAAAAAGATGCCAATATAGCTCTCTTGGAGCTTTCATCCTCTAAGAAAAAGACCCAAGAGGAAGTGGCTGCCCTGAAGCGGGAGAAGGATCGTCTGGTGCAGCAGCTTAAGC
This sequence comes from Pongo abelii, assembly GCF_028885655.2. Taxonomy (NCBI): domain Eukaryota; kingdom Metazoa; phylum Chordata; class Mammalia; order Primates; family Hominidae; genus Pongo; species Pongo abelii. The sequence continues at coordinate 1,403,186 of NC_071995.2, forward strand.
AGCAGGTATTATCAAATGCCAGGAGGAGGGTCAGTGGGGCCAGCTTTCACACCATTCTCTACACAGGTCTTGCCAGCTTGTACTTTAAGGTCTCATGTTTCATATTAGACATCTGATCATTGGAGCTAGTTAGTTTCCATCATTAGAGACTTTTTATCTCCACAAATCTGTGTCTAGGAAATGCAGAGCATTCTTGGTAAGAGGGCTGTTTTGAACAATGTCACAGGTCTTCTATGAGAATGTTTTTTAACTTTGTACAACGGATTGTAGAAATTAGTGAAATTAGCCCATTTGACATGGAAAGACTTTTTTTTAAAACATCCAGCAAGATTTCTATGACAACAGCCACTAAGGATATTTTCATGGAAAGATTTTCAGTTATTCAGGATTGGGTAAGCTCTGAAGATAAGAACAAAGGTTGGCCTTTTTCTTTTCCAGCCTAAATGCTCTCAAAATTTAATGCTTAATATTCATGTAACACCTTTTGTTTGAGAATATAAAAGCTAAAAGTTTCCCCGTTGATGATGGCCGCACAACAGCATGAATGTACCTAATGCACAAAACCCGCACAACGGCATGAATGTACCTAATGCACAAAACCCGCACAACGGCATGAATGTACCTAATGCACAAAACCCGCACAACAGCATGAATGTACCTAACGCACAAAACCCGCACAACGGCGTGAATGTACCTAACGCACAGAACCCGCACAACGGCGTGAATGTACCTAACGCACAGAACCCGCACAACGGCGTGAATGTACCTAACGCACAAAACCCGCACAACGGCGTGAACGTACCTAACGCACAGAACCCGCACAACGGCGTGAACGTACCTAACGCACAGAACCCGCACAACGGCGTGAACGTACCTAACGCACAGAACCCGCACAACGGCGTGAACGTACCTAACGCACAGAACCCGCACAACGGCGTGAACGTACCTAACGCACAGAACCCGCACAACGGCGTGAACGTACCTAACGCACAGAACCCGCACAACGGCGTGAACGTACCTAACGCACAGAACCCGCACAACGGCGTGAACGTACCTAACGCACAGAACCCGCACAACGGCGTGAACGTACCTAACGCACAGAACCCGCACAACGGCGTGAACGTACCTAACGCACAGAACCCGCACAACGGCGTGAACGTACCTAACGCACAGAACCCGCACAACGGCGTGAACGTACCTAACGCACAGAACCCGCACAACGGCGTGAACGTGCCTAACGCACAGAACCCGCACAACGGCGTGAACGTGCCTAACGCACAGAACCCGCACAACGGCGTGAACGTGCCTAACGCACAGAACCCGCACAACGGCGTGAACGTGCCTAACGCACAGAACCCGCACAACGGCGTGAACGTGCCTAACGCACAGAACCCGCACAACGGCGTGAACGTGCCTAACGCACAGAACCCGCACAACGGCGTGAACGTGCCTAACGCACAGAACCCGCACAACGGCGTGAACGTGCCTAACGCACAGAACCCGCACAACGGCGTGAACGTGCCTAACGCACAGAACCCGCACAACGGCGTGAACGTGCCTAACGCACAGAACCCGCACAACGGCGTGAACGTGCCTAACGCACAGAACCCGCACAACGGCGTGAACGTACCTAACGCACAGAACCCGCACAACGGCGTGAACGTGCCTAACGCACAGAACCCGCACAACGGCGTGAACGTGCCTAACGCACAGAACCCGCACAACGGCGTGAACGTGCCTAACGCACAGAACCCGCACAACGGCGTGAACGTGCCTAACGCACAGAACCCGCACAACGGCGTGAACGTGCCTAACGCACAGAACCCGCACAACGGCGTGAACGTGCCTAACGCACAGAACCCGCACAACGGCGTGAACGTGCCTAACGCACAGAACCCGCACAACGGCGTGAACGTGCCTAACGCACAGAACCCGCACAACGGCGTGAACGTGCCTAACGCACAGAACCCGCACAACGGCGTGAACGTGCCTAACGCACAGAACCCGCACAACGGCGTGAACGTGCCTAACGCACAGAACCCGCACAACGGCGTGAACGTGCCTAACGCACAGAACCCGCACAACGGCGTGAACGTGCCTAACGCACAGAACCCGCACAACGGCGTGAACGTGCCTAACGCACAGAACCCGCACAACGGCGTGAACGTGCCTAACGCACAGAACCCGCACAACGGCGTGAACGTGCCTAACGCACAGAACCCGCACAACGGCGTGAACGTGCCTAACGCACAGAACCCGCACAACGGCGTGAACGTGCCTAACGCACAGAACCCGCACAACGGCGTGAACGTGCCTAACGCACAGAACCCGCACAACGGCGTGAACGTGCCTAACGCACAGAACCCGCACAACGGCGTGAATGTGCCTAACGCACAGAACCCGCACAACGGCGTGAATGTGCCTAACGCACAGAACCCGCACAACGGCGTGAATGTGCCTAACGCACAGAACCCGCACAACGGCGTGAATGTGCCTAACGCACAGAACCCGCACAACGGCGTGAATGTGCCTAACGCACAGAACCCGCACAACGGCGTGAATGTGCCTAACGCACAGAACCTGCACAACATAAAATGACAGCGTTTTATGTTAGACATATTTTACCACAATAAAGAAATGGGGAAAAACATTTCCCTTGGAAGATAAGGAGAGTGCTGGATGTTTACATCGGAGCCCTGCTTGAACGGCAGTGCTCCTCGTTGAGTGCTCCTAGCTGTGCGCAGCATCCGCGTCCCAGCCCCCGTGGCTGTCTCCTGCATTCCCAGTCACGTTGTCTGTACATTTTGGCTGCCCAGGTGTGCTCTTCACCCTCAAGTAATGAGACCGAGAAAGAGTTTTTCAAGTAAAGAAATTTCTTTTCTTCTATTTTTGGAGGTCAGTCATCAATTGATGGTATTTTGGCATGTTTATATTAACAAGAATCAATATTTAAACAACTAAGTTATTTTCTCTGGATCAAATTAAAACTGCTTAGAAATAGTCTTTATATGTATTTATGTTGCACACTTTGCTGAGAAAATACCAAAAGATGTCTTTTTTTCTGCAGGATGGATAGTTGACCAGCAAAAAGTAACCCATTGCTTATTCACAAGTGAAATAAAACTTTTCCAGGGTCCTAAAATACTTTTTAGCAAGAAGAGGACATCATCTAATATTTTGACTACCTGTTATGTAAAATAGGAAGAATGTGCTTATTATTAAAGACATCCATGCAGTAGTTGAAAACTGAAATTTGGCTCATCAAAGCTGATAATAGCAAATTGGAGGATATTATTGGAGAAAGGATTTCACTGCTGTGTGAGTTTATATATTTAGCAGTATCAGTTATCTTAAGTAGTTAGGCTTGAATACATAGGCCTATGATTTAAGCAGTTCATGATTGCTTCACTTAAGACACCAAATAGAATTGAATATCTAGCCGACCAGAATACCGTACCTCATTCACAGTGGTTTTTGATTAGTGGCCTCGGAAGAACATATGTTTTCATTATGTGAAAATTAAGGAAATTGGCCAGGCGCGGTGGCTCACGCCTGTAATCCCAGCACTTTGGGAGGCCAAGGCGGGTGGATCATGAGGTCAGGAAATCGAGACCATCCTGGCCAACATGTTGAAACCCCGTCTCCACTAAAAATACAAAAATTAGCTGGATGTGGTGGTGCACGTCTGTAGTCCCAGATACTTGGGAGGCTGAGGCAGGAGAATCACTTGAGTCCAGGAGGTGGAGGTTGCAGTGAGCCAAGATCACACCACAGCACTCTAGCCTGGCAACAGAACGAGACTCCGTCTCAAAAAAAAAGAAGAAAAGAAAAAAAAGAAAATTAAGGAAATTAATTAATCTCTGAGATTATAACCTTAGAAGGAAGTAGCTAAACAATTCTCAGTCTCTTTATATCAAACCATATGCCTTGAATTTTCTGTAGCGATGTGTCCTGTATAAAGACAAAAATAATAACAGTTCTCAGGAGTCCTTCCTACAGTCGTCTCCTGCCTCCCTTTTACATTCCTGCTCTTTCAAAATGTATCTGGATGCTGTGAGCAAGAAGGAAGGAGTCTTGCCAAAGGCATTTGATTCTTTAATTCCTCCAAGAGTGTGTACTAACTTTTGGACAAGGGAGAGGCCTTTTGGAAAGAGGATATGGCATCAATGTTGTTTTAATTTAAAGCTTCTAGTCCATGAATTGCAGGAATGTGCCTCAATCTAAAGGCTATTTCCTAACAGGGAAGCAGTCAGCATTGACCAGGCTTTCCAGCAAATGGAGCTGCCACTGCCTGATAGGCTCTTGGCGTTCACATGTGATTCCTATTGTCAGAAAGGGTGAAGCAATGGGGGATATATAGATTTGGGGGTCACCTTCTAATATGGTTCCAATTTACTTATCCCCTCTAACCAACCCCCCCCCACCACCACCACCACAGGGTAACTTGTCTCCTTGAGTCATTCATGGCAAAGCAGCACTTGGAGAGGCTGCATCAGAGCAAGGGGCCAGGGCCAATGAAAAAAATAGAAACTAAGGCTGTCTAACAAACTCCAGATGTTCTGTGGTGGGTGCCAACCAGTGTGTTCAGACCTTAAGTCATGAAGAAGCCCCGCTGTGATTGTCAGGCCCCCGCACAAGATTTAATGTAAACTCAGATAGAACCCTGGAAAGCATTAATACAATCTGTTTAGTCACAACAGCTGTCACAAAATGGCCTTTCTCTCAGCATTATTTTCTTCTTTTCACCTCCAGAATTTTACAACCTCCATATTGTGTTGGTTGCTGGTGTGAAATCTGGCTCTGCCCCTGTGTGCTCTACACAGATGTGTCATAGGCAGGCTGGGCTTTTCAGGACAGGCTGGGAATTTTTTTTTTTTTTTTTTTCTGTTTTTAAGAGTCAACTATAACAGTATAAAAGTAAAGGCTACAAACTTAAACAGATTTGGTTTGAATCTAGATAATCTCGTTTACAACTACAATTTTGTAATCCTCTGCATTAGAATTAATTGTCACACCATATATTCTTTGATTCCAGTGTTTTGTGGGCATGAGGGATACAAAAGCACAGTACTTGTCTTAAAGGAACTCACAAGCTAATGCATCAAACCCTGGTTGTTCTAGACATCTGGCAGACATTCTGTATTAGTCCGCTTCCACACTGCTGTAAAGTACTACCTGAGACTGGGTAATTTAAAGACAAGAGGTTTAATTGACTCACAGATCCACATGGCTGGGGAGGCCTCAGGAAACTTACAATCATGGCAGAAGGTGAAGGGGAAGCAAGGCACATCTTACACGGTGGCAGGAGAGAGAGAGAGAGCGATCAAGCGAGGAACTGCCACACACTTTTAAACCATCAGATCTCGTGAGAACTCACTATCTTAACAGCAAAGGGGAAGTCTGCCCCCGTGATCCAATCATCTCCCACCAGGCCCCTCCCCTGACACGTGGGGATTACAATTCGAGGTGAGATTTGGGTGGGAATGCAGAGCCAAATCGTATCACGTTCTGTAGAAGGTAGTCCTGGCCTTGCCAACTTTTTCTGCTGACAGCTTTAGCAGGTCATCCAAACATTGTGTAACTTATGTACCCATTCACTTCAGATTTACCTCACAGAGTTGGTGTGAAATTAAATAAGATAGCACACCTAAAGTGCTTAGAATCCCCACTTCCATTCCCTGTCACTGATAGCCCTGCTCATGGTCAGAACCGTGCCATAGGTGACACACAGTACATTGAGGGAGGGGTAGTCTCAGTAAGCGTGGCTCTCATTCTTTTTTTTTTTTGAGATGGAGTTTTGCTCTGTTGCCCAGGCTGGAGTGCAGTGGTGCGATCTTGGCTCACTGCAACCTCCACCTCCTAGGTTGAAGCAGTTCTCTGCCTTAGCCTCCCGAGTAGCTGGGATTATGGGTGCCCGCCATCACGCCTGGCTAATTTTTTGTATTTTTAGTAGAGACGGGGTTTCACCAGCTTGGCCAGGCTGATCTTGAACTCCTGACCTCGTGATCCACCTGTGTTTGCCTCCCAAAGTGATGGGATTACAGGCGTGAGCCACCGCGCCTGGCCTGGCTCTACTTCTTGGTTATCTCTAACCACTTTATTTAAATGTGCAGACTCACACAGTGTTCAGAATTACACAACTAGCACATGGTGTTCCACTCCTCTGAGGAAGAACGTATTTCTCAGGGCAGTTAGGAAAAAGAGGTAGAGGTACTTTTTATCCTTCCTTTTTTCCACCTGTTCTTTTTAATTATATGACTCTAATGTAGAATTTTTAAAAAATAATTCTAAATTCTAATATATCTTTCTTAAATCTTACATTTTTGTCACTGAAGAACATTTAAATGCCCATCTGGCTGAAGTCCTCAACATTAGGAAAATGGTAACTCCCAAGCATACATCCCATCTCACTCGCCTTCTAGTTCTGTGATTTTCCACATTACCTCCCTTTCTAGATATCCCTGAGTAGTATCACTTTTAAGAATTCTGTGAAAATAGAGCAGTGACAATAATGGCCACCACGTACCACTTGACTGTAGTGCGCGGGGCACAGGGGCTTTATATCACCGGGTCTTCCCCGTAGCTCTGGAGAGTGTCTTCATTATTTGGGGAAGCGCTTCAGACCCAAAAAGGTTAAAATTGTGGCTAAATTTCTACGAAGAAGACTAAATGGTGGAGCCAGAATTAGAACTGATTCTTTTCTCACTGTCACCATCTTAAGTGAAGATTCCAGATGGTTGGTAATCAGATTGTATTAGAATTAGAATAATACAAACAATGCTATTTTATGTTTTTATGATACTCATTTGTTCCCTGAGAGACAGAAAAGGGGATCTATTTATACTCCAGCTCTCCCGCTCTCTGTCTGTAAAGAACCAGACACAAAAAAGAAATGGTGCGATTTGTTTCCCTTTTCACTGTTCCAGGCTGAGCATCACCTTTCTGTACACGCGGTCTTTCTCCCGTCCTCCCAGCACTACTTCCTTGAGATGACATCAGGTGATCCAGTTGGTCTCAAGAATGATCCCATATTCTTCAGTCAAGCATTTTCATAGAGTAGTTTTCTACTGTTATGTGTATTTTACTTGCTTAATCCCCCCAAGACCGCTTTATTTCCCTAATCACTAAGTTCTTGATGGGAAGAGTATTTCACCATTGCCCCAAGTACTTTCAGTAGGTATGGTATGAAAAAATACCTGAATCAAGTGAATAATATTTTGAGTAACTGTCTTTTATTAACTTCTGTCCACTCTCTAGTTAACAATTTTCAGTCTCTCTTGTGGCACTGCATGTGACACCTTGTATGATACCTTTGCTCTTACTTGTTGTCTCATCAGTAAAGCTGAGTACTTTGACATTGACTGATTAGGTCGGGAAAACCAGCCTATGCTTTGAATTGGCCGTTTGTGCGATCTAGCAGATGTTCTAGCCCACATTCACTCATCTGTGAACCCACATTTGTACATGCTTTCACACTTCCCCATCCCTGTTAGAATGCTGGTTACCATCATAACAGGATTCAGTGCTCTGTCCGCGTATCCCACTCAGAAACAATTTCTCCTATAATATAGACTCACTATCTTTTGATTCATTTATTTAGGGTTATTTTACTCCTTCGTTGTTAGTGAATAGAAAATGTATATAGGTTAATGCCTTTCTTATTTTGACTTTAACCTTTTTTCTCACATGATGTAGGGCTGGCCACTGGCCCACCTTTAAATGGCCGTATATCATCTATCTTTTCCTCCTCGTGGCATTAAAGGCTACTGTCTATTATAGAAGCTTGGTGTACTAATTATGAAGTTGTGGTTGAAAAGACACTTCATCATCATCACTCTAGCCACTTGGAACTTTCCAAATAAATCATTATTTGGACTAAAATTTCCCAGGCTTGTTTATGGTACAAAGGTGAATACCTTTTTGAAGATTCAGTAAACTCTCTTTGTTAGGAACTGTGGGTTATGACAATAATAAAATATTATCTGTTTCAGCTTTCAGTTTTGGTGGACATGTTCTTTGATCACAGCTTTTATGATCAAATCATTTTACTGGTTTGAAATGTGTCTTCTTTACCTATCTCAAAGTTTTGAGTAAAGAATATAAATATATTGTTTTGTATATGAAAAATGTGGTTTGTTCTTATTTGCTAAAATTTGGGAAGAACTGGCTTAACATTGATCTGAAGAATGTAGAGGTCAGATACTTTTTTAAAAAAATGCTCAAATTTGATTTTCAAATTCTTAGCCCAGGGCCCTGACCACTCCACCAAGTTGGAGACAATAAATAATTGATTCTTACATGTCAAACTGATTGTTGGCTCTCTGTAGTATATGTGAATTGTTTTTGAACGAAGCTAAAATCCTGTGAAGACATACTAGTAATCTAATATGAACCCAGTTAGATGAAAATCACCTTTTGGGACTTATTCTGTTCTATAAAAAAAAAATTATATGAAAAATTCTCCTAACTAGCCAAGAAAATAGACCTGTCTGTAGTCTACTTAGTGATTTAAAGCCTTTTGCTTAGAAATGAAATCCATGATGGAAGCTTGTTGCCATTAAGGATAATGGAGAACCAACCTTTAAAGCCACATACCTGATGTAGAATTTCAAGTTGCCATCATGCTGTATTGTAACGGTCAGCCAGAGAGACATGTGTCTAGTCAGTTTTATTAACTACTTTCTACAGCAGTCCTCCCTTCCTTTTCTCTGTCCTATTTTCTGAACCAACAGAGGACTAAATTTTCTTACAGAGGCAGGAAGTTAAGACTTAAAATTTAAGGAATATGAGGGTAGAGTGTACCTTGTTGACTGTTATATTATTGCATCTGAACCTTCAGATGACATCCCGAAATAAATTGCATAGTTAGGGTATTTTATACCTATGATTCCCGTTAGGGACTTCATGGTTTTGACAAATACACTATGGAAGGGAAGTACATCACAAAGAACACTACTTGCAGGTCAAATATTGACTAATTTAGGGAATATATTGTGTGATATTTTGGTCTAATTTTTCACTTTCAGTTTGTTGCTGTAATACACATAGGGAATTTTTTAAATATATGTATTTTAGATTTACGCTGTGTTTGTAAATTCCCATAAATACATAAAACGACCATGCTAAGCTGTCTTTGGGGTGGCCACACTAGTGTATTTTCCTCTCACATTTTATCATAAGCAGCAAGAAGAAACTAGGCCCACACCTTCAGCACTTTAACTGGAAATCTACTTAGCTAGATCTCTCAGTTCATTCAGTACATTCTCCACTTTCCACACAACCGTAGGTGACATCGTTGCTAAAGTTCAGGTACTGCATATCAAGGATCCCAGTAACAAGTTCCTCGCTTCCCTTTGAGATCCAGTGGCAGCCTCCTAAAAGCCCCTATTTCAGCCAATAGCCAATTCAGGGCACTTTAGGTTTGCAGTCGTCTCTCCTCAGAATCTTTCCAGGTCTTCCAGTTTCCACCCACTGCCCAGCTCCAAAGCCACACCGGTGTTTGAAGTTTTTGTCACAGTGTTACCCCATTCCCAGTTATACCCAAATCTGTTAGTTATCTATTACTGCATAAAAATTACCCTTAACTTAGTGGCTTAAAGTAATAATTATTGTCTCACACAGTGACTGAGGGTCAGGAATCTGCAAGCAGCTTAGCAGGTGGTTCTGAATCGGAGTCCTCTGCAGGGTTACTTTGGACACGAGAGCCAGCTTATCCAGAAGTGACCCAAGAGAGAGGAAGAGAGCAACCAAAATGGAATTTGCAGTGTCTTCCATAACCTAACCTCAGAAGTGACATACCATCACATCCACCTTATTCTGTTGATCACACAGACCAACCCTTATGTAGTATAGGAGGGGACAGCACAATGACGCGAGTACCTGGAGACAGAGATCCTTGCAGGCCATGTGAAGGCTGACTGCCACAGCAAGTGCATGAATAAACAAGTGTGGTCTGTCCATGCAATGAAATGCTGCTCAGCAGTAGATAGAAATGAACTACAAATACACACAACAGGTTGGATGAACCGCAAAGACACACCGAGCAAAAATGGAGACACAGAAAAGTACCTACTGTATGATTCCACCATACTATACAGTGTAAGAAAGCAGATCAGACAACAAAGCAGAACTTACTTCATCTTTTCTTCCCCTCGTCAGCTCACTTGAGAGGCCTGCATGGGGAAAGGGACAAGTTCCATTCTCTTTCACTCCTCTGCCTTCTTCATCTTGTGATGCTGCTTCTCTGGCCAACATTGTTTCCTTTGGGGCGGAGCAGCAGCCAAAAGACACAAACCTGACAGCTTTCTGTAACATCACTTGACCCACAGAAAGCTCATGCATCCTTGCCGTGCCAAATGGTGAGAAATAGGCCGCCTCGATGCTTGTTTCCATCTGCCATCTGTCTCCTTCTCAGATAAGCACAAGGCAAATCAACAAGTCTGATGGAATATGAGATGCCAGTCTCCTTGACTTGTTCTCACACTCAGTCTTTAGGAGCGGTTCTCTTTGATCCCTCTCTCTCTTAGCTAAGGCAAAGGGGACTCTCTTGTGAATGAACACATAACTCTCCATGTGACAAGTCCTTCTTCCAGCAGTAGCACTACGCTCACACCAGTCTTAGATGGATGAAGGGGCACCTGCTGAGGCAATGGACTGCTGACAGTAGTGCCTTTTCAGCCACTGGCCACTAAGCTGCCTTTATACATGTTGGTTGCTTAGCTCTTTTTTGTCACCTGCTTTGGGCCTTGGTCACCAATTCTATAACAATTGGAAAAGCCCATTCATCATACTATTAAAACTGTTTTACATTCTAAAAGATAACAATGGTAGACTAAAACTACAGAGAGCTCCTGAGTTGTTAGTGAATAAAGGGAAAATTAAATAGCAAGTGTTACAGCAGCTTAAGTGCTGCAGAAACTGTTTGTGGAAAGTAAAATGTTGTAAACATCTGTTCATCTCACTTAGTTTAAATTCTTGATAATGAGGCCAGCCTCTGAGAGCATTTATGTACCCATTTGTTTTATATATGAATCTGTCATTTATAATACCAGGTGTCTGTTTTATGACTAAGAAGACATTCCTCAAAACACATCTGTGTTAGGCACTGCCAGGGCCCCTTTACCTTGCCCTTGATGGTGCCTACTTCATACTGCATCTGCTGTGTACATGAGCATCAACCTCCCAGCTGTCCTGCGTGATATTATGTCCTTGACGGTGACTTGTTTTATCCTAGAAAATGAAAACTTTGGTTAGAATATTCAGAATTTGACAGAAGAATACAATTCCGAAAAAAAACAGAAGATAACAGTTCAGTCTATATTTAATAATTCAACGGCCCTTACTTTTTTATTTACTTATTTATTTTTAGTAAAGACTCACTCTGTTGCCCAGGCTGGAGTGCAGTGTGCAGTCATAGCTCCTGGCCTCAAGCCATCCTCCCATCTTCACCTCCCAAAGTGCTGAGATAACACACATGAGCCAGCACAACCGTCCTCAGTGGCCCCTATTGACTAGTCAAGATAAAAATGTTAATCTTTTAAAAATTATTTTACCTCCTTTCAACCCTAAATTTGTATATATTAAGTACTCAAATATATATACTTCTTCCTCTGAACCATTACGAACACTAAGATCAACTAGATTGTTCCTACTGATGGTATCCAGATTGTTTTGAAAGAACTAGATGCAAACCATTTTTCATTCACTGTCCTCACTTCTGGAATTGCCTTGCGCTTCCTCAGCTCAGTCTCCACTTTAAACTTCTCTTCAAGACTCATCATCATAGGTTGGAATTTCCTAGCCTGAAGTCACTATTTTTCCTTATCATTAGCAAAGCCATCCTGTGCTTTTTTTCATTCATATATTCATTTTCCCTTGGGCTTAAGTTGAACAAATGAGAAGAAAGGAGGAAGGGAGGGAGCAGAGAGAAAGAGAAAGAAACTTTTCACTTGGACTAGAGTTGTTAATTGTATTTATTCTTTATGTTAAGCCAGGTTATTCTTGTTGGTGTGATTATTTGTTCAAATCCAAGAATTCCCATTCTATAACCATCCCTGTCTTGTTTTCCTGTTTGTATGTATAGCATGGTACAATAGAAATAGTAACTAAGTGTCAGGAGACCTGAGGTCTAGATCCAACTCTGTTGATAAATAAGTATATATAATCTTGAACATAATAACACCATCAACAAATATCAAACACTTCACACTTTACAAAGTACTATTCAAATACTTAATAGCGCCTAACCCTAGGGCTGTATGGGCCAGGCAGATCTCATAAATAAAAGGGGTGAGTGAAGTGGAGAAAGAGAACTGTGATAAACTAGGGCCCACATGGTGTTGTCTAAAGAGGCAGCCACTTCTAATTCCAGCTCTTGTGACCGTGTAAGATGCGAGCCCTGTGTTATTCAGGCATCCATTTTTCCCTGGAGAATTCAGATTTTTATACAAATCTCTTTATGTCTAAGTGTTGGCAACTAATGTATTTTTTATTTTTATATAAATCAGGCTGCAAGGATGATTTAATTGTATTTGTTTTAACACAAATAAGGCCACAAGCTGCCTAACTTGCCTCTTTATCTTGGGCTTTATCTTCCTCATCTATAATGTTGGGTGGATAGGTCAAATGATTTTAAAGTCTAAAATTCATTATTTTCTGTATTTTGATAAATCAACATATTTACCTGTAGCTGTATCATCTGCTAAATGCTGACATTAAGAGTTTAAAAAGAAGCAATCAAAAAGCATAAGAAAACATATGTAAAGATTGTTTAACTCTGTCTATAGAAATTTGCTTTTTTTATGAAAGTGTTATTTTATTAAAAAGTATTGCATTTTGAAGATGAAAAACTCCTGGTTTTTTTTAATCCTTCAGAGAAATAGATCATATTTTGATGAATTCTGCTTGATTGGAGTTACTAAGAAGTAAAAAGTCCAGAGGCTGGGAATGTAGGGAAACCTGGATTCATCCAGGCTCCTTTCATCCATCTGTTGCGTTTTTTTGTCATCAATTCCAGATGTAGGAAAATCCCTCACAACAATTTGATAAGACTCTTCCCTTCATTTCCAGCATCAAATCTGACTTGCCTTTCGTATCATCAAACTGCTGCCTTTTATGATGCCACAGGGAATTAATTTATAAATCTTCTGTGTTTCCTGATCCCTCTTGAATTGTCTCAATGCAGATAAATCAACCTGGGTTTCCTGCCCGTATGCTGGTGCCCTCCTCTCCCTGTTTCTTCTGTGTCCGTCAGGTGGTGTGATTTATAGCTGCCTTTCCTATGCTCATTGACCTTGGTCTGAGGATCTCATTAAGCATATGTAAAACTAGAAAGATTAGTTTGAGGGTCGTTCCCTCCTCCATTAAACTTCTCTTGGTGGGAACCAGTCAGACCAATATATTCCAAAAATCTGATCCTGCTGCCTCTTTTGGTCTCTTTTGAACTAATGTAGATACTCATTAAAAGCAAATGTGAATTAGACAGGTGTGGTAGCATGCGCCTGTAATCTCAGCTACTCGGGAGGCTGAGGCAGGAGAATCACTTGAACCTGGGAGGCAGAGGCTGCAGTGAGGCAAGATCACACCACTGCACTCCAGCCTGGGTGACAAAACAAGACTCTGTCACACACACACAAAAAAAAGTGAATGTGGAATTAAATGATATTTGCATTCAAGGATAATAGGAGTGGTGTTAAACTAGAATATTAGCTGTCACTGAGTGCCATTTTCAGAAGCTGTAATTTACATGACCAAATGTACTATCACATGACTTTCTGGAAAACAGTATTCAGGCCATTAGTCATCTCAAGAAGATACTATTTAACGTCTAGGCAGCTGAGCCCTATTTTGAGTTCTTTATGTGAATTAATTCATTTAATCATCACTACAGCCCTCAGAAGTGGAGTTATCCTCATTTTACAGAGAGGGAAAGAGGTTAAGTAACTTTCCCTAAGTCACGTAGCTCATAAGTGACTGAGCCAGGATTCAGAGCAGATCATTATCACTCCAGAGCTGACACTCCTAATCACTATACCAAAATGTGTTACCATCATTACAGTATGTGCTTTTGGTAAGAGATTTCAATAGCCTCCAGCCAAATTATTAATAACCCCATTATACTCTGTTGTAATAAATAGTACTGTAATCTACCCTTATTATAAATTACAGTGAAAATATTTACATTACTATAAAGGACTGCTGCCAATTTTAAAAAATTAATTCAGAATCCTGACAGATCAAACTGTTTTCTAAATCTTCTATTTAAAAGATGTCTTCTAATTTTAACAATTACCTTATAAATAGTTGACTGGATTAATGAACAGCTACACAGCACAGGAGAGGGTAAAATGATAAGCTGATTTTTAAGCAGCTAAGTTCGAAAATCCATGTGCTAATAACCCTAAATTACCATTGGAAATAATTTTGTTATTAAAATACTATTACTGTCATATATACATAGACAAGATGTATGCAAATCTGGCTCCAAAGTATTGCACAGCATTTATTAAGATAGCTTTTAGCCACCAGCATTTTTTTTTAATTTTAAGAATCAATTAATTTGCATACTTAAGAGCTCATGGAGATGAGTGATTGGAAAGCTGTTGAAAAGTTCATAGAAAATAGTGACTGTTGAAGAAGGAACATCTATCATACCTGAAGTTCAATATTTTTCCCCCTATATTTCAAAAGTTTTATGAAATATAAGAATTTAAAGAAAGAAATTGTTGAGCTTTAATACTAAAACAGTATTTGTGGTAGTTGGTTTTCAGGGTAGAGATGCTTAAAGTTTATGGTGTTGCCAGCCTTGTTCCTGAATGGAGCATTCGGAATTGGATATGATGTTTTTCCTGGTCTTGCATAAAATTGCAACCTACTAATGTTTACATCTAAAATTATGGGTTCTCAGAAAATAATTTGGAACATGTACAGTCCAGGCCTACCTAACTTTTAACAAACTGATTCATTAGAAATATACAAAGAGATTGAATGGATATTACTGTGTTTAAATCTACATATGCACTTTACGAGCACACCCAAATTGCACACCTGAAACAAATACCAAACTGTCTCCTGAGAGCCAGATTATAAAACACACTTAGAGAAGCCTGGTTGGTTCTCAGTCATTGGCCTGAAGCCAGTGAAAGGACATAGTGCATCATATTCCCCTAGTCTACAGTGTTTAACATTTCTTAATTTCAATTTCTGCTAAATGGAAGATTCTTATAAATCAAGTTTTCTTTTCCTAACAAGTTTCCTCACAGTTACCTTCCTATCTTTTTTTTTTTTTTTTTTTTTTTGAGACGGAGTCTCACTCTGTTGCCCAGGCTGGAGTGCAGTGGCGCGATCTTGGCTCACTGCAACCTCCACCTCCCGGGTTCACGCCATTCTCCTGCCTCGGCCTCCCGAGTAGCTGGGACTACAGACGCACGCCCGGCTAATTTTTTTGTATTTTTAGTAGAGATGGGGGTTTCACCGTGTTAGCCAGGATGGTCTCGATCTCCTGACCTCGTGATCTGCCCGCTTCAGCCTCCCAAAGTGCTGGGATTACAGGCGTGAGCCACCGCGCCCGGCCCCTATCTATCTTATTATTGAGAAACAATAGCCAGGAAGAACTGAAGGAAACCTGTTTTTAAGGCTGGTTCTAGTTCAGCTAATTGCTATCTAGAGCTCTGTTTGTATTTAGACATCAAGACATCAGTCACAGCAATGTTCCCTAAGCCCGCATTGTCCTCCTGAATGGTAGATGAAATTACCAGCAACTGACTTGCAACTCTTCTAATGGCTGTGCACTGAAATAACTATTTCTCTTAATACATATTTTAACAATCTGAGAAGAGACTAAGTGGGTCTCTCACTTTTATGTCGTCTAGTAAGATGAGCCATAACTTAAATATCCTTCTTTTTATTACCATAATGATATAACTATAGGAAAAGAAAAAACATGAGCCATGATTGACAGAAATTACTCTCCTTGTCAGAGATCATTTCCTCTGTTGCTTAAAGCTTCTTGCAATGCAGCCTTTTTTTTTTTTTTTTTTTTTTTTTTTTTTTTTTTTTTTGAGACGGAGTCTTGCTCTTTCGCCCAAGCTGAAGTGCAGTGGCACGAGCTTAGCTCACTGCAACCTCCACTTCCCGGGTTCAAGCGATTCTCCTGCCTCAGCCTCCTGAGTAGCTGGGACTACAGGTGCCCGCCACCACGCCCGGCTAATTTTTGTATTTTTAGTAGAGACAGGGTTTCACCATATTGGCCAGGCTGGTCTCAAACTCCTGACCTTGTGATCCGCCCACCTCGGCCTCCCAAAGTGTTGGGATTACAGGCGTGAACCACTGCGCCCGGTCACAAAAAAAATTTTAATTGAAATGCATGCAGCCAGGCACGGTGGCTTATACCTGTAATCCCAGCACTTTGGGAGGCCAAGACAGGCGGATCACTTGAGGTCAAGAGTTCGAGACCAGCCTGGCCAACATGGTGAAACCCCGTCTCTACTAAAAATACAAAAATTAGCCAGGCGTGGTGGCAGGCACCTGTAATCCCAGCTACTCTGGAGGCTGAGGCGGGAGGATCGCTTGGACCCAGGAGGCAGAGGTTGCAGTGAGCTGAGATCGCACCACTGCACTCCATCCAGCCTGGGCAACAGAGCAAAACTTTGTCTCAAAAAAAAAAAATACATACATTAAAAAGTACACATGTCTAAGTATACATGTCAGTGAAATTTTACACACTTAGGTAACCAGCATCTATATCCAGGAAGCAGATGATTGCCAACACCCCAGCAACCAGTTCTTACACTCCCTTTTCAGGTACCATCCCCTGCCTGTTCCTGCAGGAGTAACTGCTCTACTGAATTCTGACAGTATTGATTAATTGTATCTTAAAAAATCAAAACTTAAAGATTTTATGTCAGCAGAGCAACCAGGGACCCAGAGGCAGAAGCCAACAGAGCTACCACAGGCAGAGGGCACAGCCTTGAGCCAGAGGATTGTTCTCAGACCTTGAAACCTAATGGAATTTTCTCTGCTGGATTTCAGACTTGCTTGGGGCTGATGACCCCTTTTTTTCTTCCAGTTTTTCCCTTTTGGAATGAGAATGTCTATCATATACTGGTCCCACCATTGTATTTTGGAACCTGATAACTTGTTTTCTGTTTCGCATATTGACAGATGGAGAAGATGGATCATACTTAGTCTCCCTCATACCCAATTCAGATTAATTAGATGAGGAGATTTGGGACTTTTGAGTGATGCTGTTTAGATGGAATTTTGGATTTAGAGTTGTGCCATAGTGGGTTAAGATTTTTGGGGATACTGGAATGGGGTGAACATGTTTTGTGTATGGGACAGATAAGAATTTGGTGGGACTAGAAGGCAGGCTGTGGTAGATTGAATGCCCCCCAAAACATATGCCCTCCCCAAACATATAGCCCCCCAAAAATATGTCTACATTCAGTTCCTATAACCTGTAAATGTAACCGTATTTGGATAAAGGGTCTTTGCAGATGGGATTAAATTGAGGATTTCAAGAAGAGATCATTCTTGATTATCCAGGTGGGGCCCTAACCCTAATGACAAGTCCTTGTGAGAGACAGAGAGAAGACAGATACAGAAGATAAGGTGATATAAAGGCAGAGGCAGAGATTAGACTGGGTGGCTATGAACCAAGAAATGTCCATAGTCACCGAAGCCAAAAGAGGCAAGGAAGAGATTCTCCCTTAACGTCTCCACAGGGAATGTGGCCCTGCCAACGCCGTACTTTTGGACTTGGGGCCGCTAGAACTGTGAGAGAGTAAATTTATGTTGTGTTTGTGTTGTTTGTGATCATTTCTTATGGCAGCTCCAGGAAACTAACACATGGAGTAGGTAACACAGCTTCTCGAGTCCTTCATGTATGACAAGCTTATTGCCCCTGAATGTATTAGGGTTCCCCTTTATTTGAAAGAGAAAGGTGAATACATTATCTCTGCTTAATCACTAGCATTTGTTGATATATGCAAAGAAGACATTCTTAAGACAGCCTGGGGGCAGAAGAAGTCAAATAATAATTTTGGAGAAAGGAGAATACTAAAAGACTAATAAGAGTTAGCCTCGGCCGGGCGTGGTGGCTCACGCTTGTAATCCCAGCACTTTGGGAGGCTGAGGCGGGCGGATCACAAGGTCAGGAGATCGAGACCACGGTGAAACCCCGTCTCTACTAAAAATACAAAGAATTAGCCGGGCGTGGTGGCGGGCACCTGTAGTCCTAGCTACTCGGAGAGGCTGAGGCAGGAGAATGGCGTGAACCTGGGAGGCAGAGCTTGCAGTGAGCCGAGATCACGCCACTGCACTCCAGCCTGGGCAACAGAGACTTTGTCTCAAAAAAAAGAGTTAGCCTCATGAATGAGCCAGAAAAGGAGCTCTTAGGCAGAGGGATCACAGTGGCCAGGGGTGCTGAAGCATGAAGCATCCTGAGATCAGGGAGCCATAGAAGGCTTCTTATTACCAAGTCTGCACTACTCCTGGGCGGTGACGTGAGACTCCAGAGCCAGGAGGGGACAGGTCATGGAGAGCCCTGGATTGACAATGCTGAGAGTAGCTTGGACTTGCTCCTGTAGGTGACGCCAAGCCATGGAGAGGCTTTTAGTCTCACTGATGTTTTCAGAGTTTTCTTTTATAGATAAATCAATCACTCTGGCAGCTAATGGAGGAAGTTACGGGGAGCCTGGAGTAAGAAGATGGTAAGATTAAAAACAGGGAGACTGTTTAAGAATCTATTCCAGTTTCCCAAATATGAAATGATGAGGACAAGAATACAGGGTAGTTGAGATGGAGTAATGTATTCACTAGGCCATTCTGTGTATCAAACACCACCTAATCTTAGTGCCTTAACACAGTAAACGCTTATTTCTTGGTCACACAAAGTCCACTGCAGATCTTGCCGGCTCTATGAGGAAGTTGCCCTCCATGCAGCAATTCAGTAATCCAATTCTACTTAAAATTTTCTAGTTTAGCTCTTTCAGTATGAGGCCTTCTTGGTCACTGTGGCAAAGGAACAAGTAATTGGTGGTTCCCGTGCTGTTTCTTCTATGCTGGGGCCCAGGGTCACTACCCACAGACCACTCGCCAGTCAGATGTCTGGTCTGGCCGAGTAAGTGGACGTGGTCTCCCTAATTAAAATGAGTAATCAAGAAGAAAGACCATGTATGGAAGAGTATATAACATGCTCATTTTTAGTAGAGTTGAATTCAAGGTGATTTATACCCAAATAGGTATGTCAGGAAAGCCATTGGCTAGAGATGCTCCAGGTAAAGGTGAGAGCTAGAAATGATAATTTTGGAACCATCAGAACAGAAATACTACTTAAACCCATGAAAATGGAATAGCTTGCTTAAGAAAGAATATAGGCAAGTTATACTTACTTTTTACTGTTTTCTGACATATACTAAAATATTAACACAGGCCATTCTTTTCATCTTTATAGATTATAGTTCAATGAGCATATGCCCTCTGTAAGCCTGTTGGTAATGGATTTCAGAATTGGCTCTACTGGATATGCATTGCTAGAAGTTTTTATGCAGTTCTAGGGTTTTTAAGACCTTTTTTTTCATGTCTTACATGTGTTGAAAATGCTTTAAGCATTTATGGCACAATATATCACAAGTGATTGTGATCTTATATACCCTATAGCCATTTTGCTGTTTTGATATATAAATTAATAAAGCTCTGTTCCTGGAAATGAGGATAATGCTACATGAATATTCCAAAGAGTTAACATAAATGTAGTCTTGAAAAGCACTCCCTCAAGAAAAGAATTCTGTCCAAATCCTATTAATTCCAGGGTATTTTGTCTATTTTCCTTAAGAGCACCTTACATTAAAAAATCTGTTTTGCATTCAGTCTCTAAGCAAAAATATGTAGTGCCTTTAAAGAAACAACAACAAAAAAACTCTTGAGTAGGTAATCTCTCCCATTTTAAGTTACACACTTATTTCATGAACTAATCAAACTTGTCATTAAGGCTTCATTAATTTCCTCTCCATTCATGGGGTGGGATGGTTGAATCATAGCAGGGCTGTGTGTGTCTGGAAGTGACCTTTGTATATTTGAGTGGTAAATTATACTTCAAAATACCAGTAGACATTTTATTAAAATTTTTGTTTTCTCTGGTAGATTATTTCCTTCTAATTATAGTAGTAAACTGGTATATTATGATTAGTGATTAGCTTATAACAAACATCTAAACAGGGATAAGTCAGCCTGTTTAGTGATAAACCTGTCTCTTGATATAATTAGAACTGATCACTAGCCAGTATGTCTCCATATATTTCTAGGACAGTGTAACCCACAGTGACATAAATTAAAATTTTTTAAAAATCAAAGATATAGTAAATACCAACTGTCTATTAATACTGATTAATAAATCAATACATTTAAAAAATAATAAAGTTTAATTTTTCAAATTGATAAGAGTAAAAATTACTAAATTGATATATTACTGAGTTAATAAAATTAACATTTATTATTATTAATCTAAATGGGAAGGTGAAACATGGGACAAAGAATGAATTTTTCTGAACCTCAAAACTGGAAGGAAAGTCAAAAGTACTTACCAGAACATGCATAGGATGCCCAGAGGTATTGTCAGTTCATCTCCCGGAGGTGGGGGTAGTTTAGTCACCACCAAAATAAGACTGTGGTCAAACCATGAGTTTTGGAGCATTAAATGAACCCAGTTGTGGATTCACTATGGTCAAATTACTACAAGAACTGGGACTGGAATAGGTTGCCCTGCCCTAGAAGTTTCCTAGTTGATTGAGTTGAGGTCTGATTAAATTGAGGTCACTTCCAGACACACACAGTCCCACTCTGATTCAACCATCCCACTCCAGGAATGGAGAGGAAATTAATGAAGCCTTAATGACAAGTTTGATGAGGGAGGGAGCAGCTATGTTGGCATGTCTTCTAAGAGCTGTTTCTGACTTCTGGTGCCCAGCAGTAGTCTAGCTATGGTAGCTAATCAGCTGCTGCCCAATTACCTAACCCTGTTGGCGAGATGAATGTTTCAGTTCCCTGCTGTGCCTTTAATCATAATTGTCTTTTATTCATTCAGTTTGAGGTCTTCCTGGTTCTTGGGATGTTGAGTGGTTCTCAGTTGAAACCTGGACATGTTGGATGTTATGCTATATGACTCTGGGTCTTACTTAGACTTCTGTTTTAGCTGGTTTTCTTTGACACCACTCCAGCAGGGGAAGAGTGGGGTGCCGCCTCAGTATTGCCCAGTGGAGGTAGAAGTCCAGATTCCCCACTTGGACCTGCTCACACTCAAGGGGTGGAGGCTTCTTGTTACTCCTAGGTGGAGATGGGTATTCATATCCCCACTAGGCTTCACTGATGTATCCCTGCCTGGTTGGGGTAGGAAGGCCTCCACTAACACAGTGGGGGTGAAGGAAGAGGGGCCTAGTTACTGCTGTGCAGTAGTGAAGGTCCTGACTCTCCACTAGGAGACATGGCTGTTACTGCTCCATGGGGGTGGAATTCTGGAATCCTCACCTAGTCTCCAGTGACACTGTGGAGGGGAGACTTCATTGCTGACGGTTGGAGATTATAGCCCTGCCTCCCTCGGCTTTCCCTGACACCTTCCAGTGGAGCAAGGAGAGGCTGAAGCACCACCTCACAACCTAGTGAGCATGGGGCCCGCCGCTTGGTCTTTACTGACATGAGTGACAGTGGGACCACATGGTCTTTGGAATAGAGTGATTGTTGTCCCACAGGTTTCTATGTTGCTAGGCTGTCCCTTTCCTTTAGAGGCTTCTTTGGCTAGAAAGTTGGCTTCTGTTGAGGCTTTTTTTGTCTATACCTGTTGGCATTTCCAGGTTGTCGGCGTCTTCAGCTCCACCTCTGGATATATGAGGCAAAAAGAAGATCCAGGGAGCTGCAGGTCACAGCGCTCCTGACTGGTCTGCCTTCTCTCTGCCTTTTAAATATTTCTCTCTGTGTGTATAGTTTTTCTTGTACTTTTATACTTAGTGTGCTGGAGAAAAAAAAATATTCCTGATACTTCTTAAAGACAGTAAGGCAGACTCTATTCAGGGGGCCACTCAGATGAGGATTTGTGTTAGAGGACAGAGATCGGGCTCAACTCAGAATACACAAGGACAAATCAGAGATGTGTAGCCAAGGAGCGGGGTGGGGGTCAGTGATCGAAAATTACTAAGAAGAAACGTCATGGCTGGGGGATTCTTGCCAGACCTACTCAACAGGAGTTGCTGAAGACAAGCCAGAGAGATGACATATTGATAGTGGGAGATGAGGAACTTGATGAGATCTTGATCAGACGTCAAGGGTGGGGATTTATTTTTGAAGGAAGACTTAAGCAAACTACCTTTTCTCTTTAGGAAAATAAAATGTATGTTCTGGGCTTAGATATCTAAGTAATCAGTAGGTTGAATTTTAATGCTTACATGCAGATAACTGATTTTTTTAAGTTATAATTTTCATTACAACCTCATCCCTTAGCCCAAGTCACATATTTATGTGTTTTGGAAAACCATACCTCTGGCAGCAGTTGAGTTTTGATGTCTAGTATCGTTACTTTATTCAGCTTCCAGTTCATTTTAAGTGGTCCTTAATGGGTATTCATTTCTTATCAGAATCAATCTATACCTGATACTTGTATATTTCTGGAAATCAAAGTTTTTCAAATATAT
The DNA here is from genome assembly GCF_028885655.2 of Pongo abelii. Taxonomy (NCBI): domain Eukaryota; kingdom Metazoa; phylum Chordata; class Mammalia; order Primates; family Hominidae; genus Pongo; species Pongo abelii. Next base: position 1,425,865 of record NC_071995.2, read on the forward strand.
GGATTTATAAAATTATAAGTGGAAATATTTCAACAACTAAGAAGAGATCATTTAAGATACTTTCCTATAATTAACAACTTTTTTTAGAAAAGCCTGATTTTAATAAATGGTGGTTTTCTGGTTTTTTTTCTTCTACACAAAAGACTGAAAGCCATTTAGCTCAGTTGTACAAAAAAGAAACTTTGGAGAATAGAGAAAATCAAGAGTGCAATAGTAGCTGTGGGAAAATTTTAACAATGTAACCACATATGTTTGTAAAATACATATATACAGAAAAATCCTTTTATAATGAATAGTCAGAGTATAGGAGAAAAAAATGGTATTGGAGAGTTTGGCCTTATATCATTTGCTTTCAGTCTGAATGGTTCAGTAAGAATCTAAAAATGCTTTTATATCCTCTGGGTTTATTTAAAGATACTTCGCTGTATGTACACACAGGTGTATAGTTGGCTTATGTTTTGACTCAATTATATTCTTTTCTTACCACATATGGACCATGATTTTGTAAAAAGAAAAGATAAAATTCCCTCAGAACATCTAGCTTTAAGAACTTTGGCTGGGCGTGGTGGCTTACGCCTGTAATCCCAACACTTTGGGAAACTGAAAGGCAAGAGGATCACTTGAGCCCAGGAGTTCGTGACGAGCCTGAGCAACATGGGGAAACCTCATCTCTACACAACAAAAATTTTAAAAATTAGCTGGACATGGTGATGCACATCTGTAGTCCCAGGCCTTAGGAAGCTGAGGTGGGAAGATCGCTTGAGCCCAGGAGGTCAAGGCTGCAGTGAGCTGTGATTGTGCTACTGCACTCCAGCCTGGGCGACAGAGGAGACCCTGTCTCAATTTAAATATAAAAAAGAACTTTTAGTCTTGTGATCTAAAGTTCTTTTTTTTTTTCTTTAGAGAGAACACACGTGTGTGTGTGTGTGTAAAGTGCTTGGATTCTTGAAGATCACTTTCTCTGCTTGCTTAGCTGTTCTTCAAGCAGGAGAAAATAGGCTGTATTTATGTGATTATAAAAAGCATTGCCAGGCACGGTCACTCATGCCTGTAATCCTATCACTCTGGGAAGCCGAGGCGGGCGGATCATGAGGTCAGGAGATCGAGACCACGGTGAAACCCCGTCTCTACTAAAACTACAAAAAAATTAGCCGAGTGTGGTGGTGGGCGCCTGTAGTCCCAGCTACTCCAGAGGCTGAGGCAGGAGAATGGCATGAACCCAGGAGGCGGAGCTTGCAGTGAGCTGAGATTTTGCCACTGCAGTCCAGCCTAGGTGACAGAGTGAGACTCCATGTCAAAAAAAAAAAAAAAAGCATTAAGCAATTTAATTTCTGTATATTTAGTAAGGAAATGATCATACTTTAAAAAAACTTTTTAGGCCGGGCACGGTGGCTCACGCCTGTAATCCCAGCACTTTGGGAGGCCAAGGCGGGCGGATCACGAGGTCAGGAGATCGAGACCATCCTGGCTAACACGGTGAAACCCCATCTCTACTAAAAATACAAAAAATTAGCCAGGTGTGGTGGCGGGTGCCTGTAGTCCCAGCTACTTGGGAGGCTGAGGCAGGAGAATGGCGTGAACCCGGGAGGTGGAGCTTGCAGTGAGCCGAGATTGCGCCACTGCACTCTAGCCTGGGCGACAGTGCAAGACTCCTCTAAAAAAAAAAGAAAAAAAGAAATTTATTATTACTTCTTGTTTTCATGGCCTTTGCATCTGTAAAATACAACTGTATACTCAGTGATATGGTTTGGCTTTGTGTCCCCAACCAAATCTTATGTTGATTGTTATTCACAGTGTTGAAGAGGGGGCCTGGTGAGAGGTGATTGGATGGGGGCAGCATTCCTCCCCCCTGTTGTTCTCATGATAGTGAGTGAGTTCTCTTGAGATCTGATGGTTTAAAAGTGTGCAACACTTCCCCCCTCAACCTGTGCTCTCACTCTCCCCCGCCACTGTGTAGAAGAGGTGCTTGCTTCCCCTTCACCTTCCACGATAACTGTAAGTTTCCTGAGGCCCTCCAGTCATGTTTCCTGTGAAGCCTGAGGGACTGAGTCAATTGAACCTATTTTCTTCATAAATTACCTAGTCTCAGGTAGTTCTTTGCAGCAGTGTGAGAGCGGACTAATCCACTCAGCCACTCACATAACCTAAATTACAGACAAACTGTGGTAAATGTTCTTGGATCCTGGCCATCGTTCACTGATTTTTAGAATAACAGAAAACACTTGCCTACATTTTCTTCTTTTCTTTAGATATAGTGTTGAGTCTCACTGGATCCAGCTAATAATTCCCTTTACACATTCTGTTCTTTGAGAACAGATACAGCTGGGAGAAATGATCCTATGACATTAAACTAGAATTGGATTGCATTAGGTTTATTGCAGGGATGTGAGATCTGTACTCCAAATTGTGGCAGTGACCAGGAGCAAAGGCTCAACCACTCTTTGTTTTTGAACAGTTTGATTTTAGATACTGCACTGGGCCATCATAGGCAAATTGGCCCAAAAGATATTTCACTCCTGGAACTTAAGTTCATGACCAACTTTTAGGAATGGCTTTTTAGATCTGACTGTTACTTTTTCACCAGAATGTACCGTAATTATATGCCATGGCCAGAAAACAGGAAATCTTTCAAAAATTAGGAGTGGAATAGAAATTTTGTAATTTTTTTTTTCAGTTTTAAAATGTTGAATGTGTTTTTATCCTTGTGTTAATATATGTTTGAAGAGAGAAAATATAGGCTGCTCTTCTCCAGAGTTCGAAGTAAAGTCTGCACAGCATATGGGAAAGTGCTAAATATACATGGTAATTGAAATTAACCATTAAGATGAACATACTCATTCTGGCAGCTAAGAAGGGATATCTTCAGCTCAGGGAAAACCATGAGCTATGTTTATAAGTCCGCCCAGCTAGGTTATGTGTCTGTGTTATAGAAGCCAAGAATCCCATACAAGCGTTTCTGAGGATTACGAAAATGGTTATGATGAGATGGAAGAGAAGAGTTTCTTAAGAATGAGCAGATAGACCAAAAAAAAAAAAGTTTTTTTATTTGCTTTATACCAAGAGAGGGGAAAAAAAAAGTCGTTTTCATGGGAAGTATGTTGAAAGAACAGATGTCTTGTGAGCTCAATTCCATAAATGGTGATGTGCCCAAGAATACCCTGAGATAAGAAGAAAAACTACATGGAGTCTTTAAAAAAAAAAATCACTGAGTCCTAAAGTAAATAAGTGAATATCCATAATCAAAAATTTTCCTTTTCATATTAAATCTATTTGTGTGGAAGGAAATGAAGGAGAAAACTTTATAAATATGTGTAAACTGGAGTCCCTGGATTCTAGAGTTCTTTTTTGAAACTAGTATAAGGAACAGAAATTGTCTTTTTATCTGAGAAAAAACTGTGCTAGTTAAAATGTCTATTTTCTTTGCTTTTGACTGAGATAACTCATTGTGGTAACACTGGGTTTTAAATTCTGACTGGTAACTATATATCTATTTTTGATTAATACAAAGAGGAAAATGAATTATTTAATAAAGGAAGTTTTATAGAAAAAGCATTCAAAATGTTAAACTCATTGCCAAAAAATATATGTAGTCCTTAATGGTAGGAAAGGTGGGAGCTACAAACCTATCATTGTTTTGCACCAATCATGGAAAATTGATTCTTGAATTCAACAAACATATATATTAAGGATTTTATCTAAGCTGGCAATTTTACTAGGTACTGAGTTGATAGAAAGATGAATGAGACTCTGTCGCAGCCCTCATAAAATCAAATCTATTGGAAGAAAAGATACGTAAACAGATTATTAGAATCTGTTTCAGATAGCGCCGAAAGCCTTTTGTTCCAAACCTCAAGAAGCTGCATAAGCTTTTACCACCTCTAAAAATTTGTGATGTGTGGTTGAGCTCATGTGAGAAAATGGTGTCAGAATCAAAGAGAGGGCTGAAAGATAAAGATGAGGTGTGTGAGCCTATGCAGCAGCTGCCCAGGGGCTGGCAGACCTAGTTATGACTAGAAGGACTTGGGTTTACAAAATGCCTATACAGAGAATGGAGGTGAGGCATTGAGCTCACAAGAGGTGCAGAGTTGGAACCGAACCTCTGCTGAAGATGGGTCCATTAGAGGCTTGCTGTGCAGAAAAGCAAGACTCATTCAGTCAAACTAATACCAGTGATAGATGACAAAGAAGCTTTTCTCTGCCCTGACTCTGGGAAGGAGCCCAGAGTTGGCTCTAAGAAACCAAAGTTATAAAGCCTGTACCTTCCCCAGGTTTAGACTAAAAATTTATGTCACTACTTGTCTGGGAAGTTCCTACCTGAAAATCACTAAGAAAGAAATGCACATGGTCCTTACCCATTCATAATCAGATAATGGCAAACTGAGGTGCTTTGTGGCCAAAATCGAGAATTTAACAACACACTAAATTAAGCAGGCTGTGCAGATTGGGAACTCTGATACTCTACTGGTGGGAATGCAAAATGTAGACCTCTTATAGAGGCAATTTGGCAGTATGTAGTAACATTGCTTATCTGTGCATTGACTTTTTGACCCAGAAGCTTTACTTCTAGGAATTGGTCCCACAGACACATCTTCAAAAATACAAAATAACATATACACAAGGTAATTCATTGCTATAACATTTGTAATAGCAACAGATTGAAAATAACCCAGTTGTGCCACAGTGGGATATTTGTTGTCAATTACAATATATCCAACAGAGTGGAATACTGTGCAGCTGTATGTAGAAAGGGATGAGAAAGATCTCTATTGATATGGAGCGATTCCCAGAACATACTGTTCAATAAAAAAGCAAGATGTAGAATAATGTATTTAACATGTTACTTTTTATGTAAGAAAAGGAGTAACATGGGCAATTATGTGAGTATATGATTGCTAATAATTGCAAGAAGAAACAATTGAAGGACAAATCTAAAATTTACCCAAAAAAGTTACCTATAAAAAGGAGGGAACAGGATAGAGGAGACAGGGGTGGAAGCAAGCCTTCTGTGATTATACCTAGTTATATAGTTTTGACTCTAGAATCAAATGAATGTGTTACATAATCAAAAATAAAATCAGATCAGAAAAAAGGAAAAAAGCAGTCCTTGAAATTTAAAAACAAACAGAAACAGATGAATCAATTATATATTAAATTGTTGACATATTCACATTGAGCAAATAATTATTGCAGCTAACTTTATAATACAGATTTTTCTCTGTACATCTTAGTAGGATAAACTCCAAGTAAAAGAACAAAAATGCAAAGATTTTTTTTTTAATGGTCTCACTCTGTCTCCCAGGCTGGAGTGCAGTGGCACAATCACCACTCACTGCAGCCTCAACCTCCCAGGCTCAATCGATCCTCCCACCTCAGCCTCCCAAGTAGCTGGGACTGCAGGCACATGCCACCGTGTCTGGCTAGTTTTTGTATTTTTTGTGGAGATGAGGTTTCACCATGTTGCCCAGGCTGGTCTCAAACCCTTGGGCTCAAGTGATCCTCCCTCCTCAGCCTCCCAAAGTGCTGGGATTGTAGACGTGAGCCACCGTGCCTAGCCCAAATAGATTTTAGAGTTCCTCCTGAAGGCATATTGATAGTAATTGTATTGGTTTTGGTATTTTAAAAACATTATATTGTTAGAGAAAACAAATAACAAGTAATTATGTTGTTGTTAGGAACCAAAATTTTTCAGCATAAGAGAAAAAAATATAAAGTATAAAATCAAAGTAGTTTAGTAAACCCAGTCTTCAAGACTGAGATCTGTAATCTTAAATCTGAATTTAAAACATTACTGTTAACCAATAATTTTCTCCCTTTTAAAAAAATATTCATTTCCTGTCTCTGGGAATCACTTCCTATCTCTGACTGAACCAGACTAGAAGAAATGATAAATAATAAACACCCCAGCAACCGGATTGTGGCTTCTCACTGTTTTTGGTATGCTGCTATAACAAAATCGGTAGGCAGGTAATTTATAAAGAACAGAAATTTATTTTTTCACAGTTCTGGAACTGGGAAGTCTAAGATCAAGGCACCAGCAGGTTTGGTTGTCTGGTAAGGGCTGCTTTTGGCTTTTAAGATGGTACCTTGTTGCTGTATCCTCCAGAGGGCAGGGACCTTGTGTCCTCGCACACATCTATTCATTTACTAATTTGTTTATTTAATGAGTTCCCTAGTAAACTTCAGTGCTGACAAATCAGTTTATTTTCTTTTCTCCTACTTTTTTTTTTTTTCAAGACAATGTCTCACTCTGTCAACCAGGCTGGAGAGCGATGGTGCGATCATGACCCAAGGCAGCCTTGACCTTCTGCGCTCAAGCAGTCCTCCCACCTCAGCCTCCAAAGTAGCTGAGACTACACACAGGCATGTGACATCATGCCCAGCAATTTTTTTTATTTTTTTGTAGAGACAGGGTCTGGTTATGTTGCCCAGGCTGGTCTCAAACTTGTAGGCTCAAGCAGTCCTCCCACCTCAGCATTCCAAAGTGCTGGGATTACAGGTGTGAGCCATCACGCCGGGCCTCTCTTACTATTTTTTAAGAGCAAAAGCATTATTTACTCACATGGCTGCACATTGTCTTATTTTATATACCTTTATTGAGATACGATTCACATCTCATGCAATTTATCCGTTTAAAATATGTCATTCCATATTGTTTAGTAAATTACAGAAATGTGTAACCATCACTACAATACCCTATTTTTTAAAGTATCTTTTTCTAGCATTATTTCAGTGTCATCGCTTTTTATATATTAAATACATTTTGACAAATTGAAAGCATTATTGATTTTGCTGCTCAAATTGTTCAATGTAGCCATTGTCCCTTTCCCCCAGGCCTGGCAACCACTGATCTACTTTCTCTCTCTATAGATCTGCCTATTCTGGAGATTTCATATAAGTGAAATAATATACTATGTTGCCTTTTGCAGGACTTCTTTAACTTGGCATCGTGTTTTCAAGGTTCATTCGTATTTGTAACATGTATCAGTACTTCATTCCTTTTTATGGCTAATAGCTCATTATATGGATACACCAGACTTTATGTGTCCATTCATAAGTTGTTGGATATTTGGGTTGTTCCTGTTTTTTGACTATAATAAATAATGATGCTGTGAACATTGTGGGTACTTTTTTGCATGGAAACATGTTTTCAGTTACCTTGAGCATGTACCTAGGATTGGAATTGCTAAGTCATATGGTAATTGTATGTTTGCCGTTTTAAGGAACTACCAAAATGTTTTGCAAAGAGACCCTACCACTCTACAATCCCACCAGCAATATATGACCGTCCCTACACATTCTCACCAACACTTGTTATTGACTTTTAATAGCCGCCCTGGTGGATGTGATGTGGTATCTCATTGTGGGGTTTTGTTTGTTTTGTTTTATATTGTATTGCTTCTCCGTTGTTCCTGTAGATCACTGTGGCTTTGATACGCATTTCCCTATTGATGTTGCACATCTTTTCTTGTGCTTACTGCCTATTTGTGAATCTTCTTTGTTGATGGAAAAGATTCAAATCCTTCACTCATTTTTAATTGGGGTATTTGTATTTTTATTATTGAGTTGTAAGAGTTCTAGACACAAATCCTTTATCATATATATGATGCATAAATATATTCTCCCATCCTGTCGTTCTCTTTTCACTTTCTTGTTGATACTGTTTACAGCATAAAATTTTATAAATTTTGATGTGTTCCAATTTATTCTTTTTTTCTTTTGCCACTTTTGCTCTTTGGGTATATTATGTAAGAAATCACTGCCTAATCCAGGCCTCAAAGATTTACTCTTATGTTTTGTCCTAAGAGTTTTATAGTTTTAGCTCTTACGTTTAGGTCTTTGGCCCATTTTGAGTTTATTCTTTTATATGTTCTGAGACTGAGACTTAATGAGTTTGACATCATTTTCTTTGCATGTCTATTTCTGTTTTTCCCACACCATGGGATGAAAAGAGTGTTCTTTCTCCATTAGATTGTCTTGGTACCCTTACTGGAAATCAGTCGACCATAAAAAAATAATGTTTTGTTTCTGGACTCTCAGTTTTGTTTCATTGATTTCTTTGTCCGTCTTTATGCTGATAACCCACTGTAGGTAAACCTACTATTTACCGTAGGCTCTGAAATCAGGAAGTATGAGTCTTCCTAACTTTATTCTTCTCATTCAATATTGTTTTGGCCATTTTTGTATTTTTTTACAACCCCATGTGAATTTACAGTTCTCTCAAAAATTGAAGAAGCGTAATAGAAGTAGCACTAATAGTAGTAGTCATAGCAGTAGAAGAAGAAATGCTGCAGCAAATAAAGGGAAGGGAGGATAAAGGAAACACGTAGAGCAATAGAATAGTTTCTGAAGGAGGACATGGATATATGGGGTTTTTTTCTATTCTTTCCTCTGGTGTATGTTTGGAAATTCTCAATATAAAATATAATTATTTTAGTTTTAAAAGGAGAACAGGCTCTGAAGCTGGACTGTATTAGAGCTCTAACCCTGTGACTTATTAATCATATGAATGTCACTGAGTTATTTAGGCTCTCTGTACCTCAGTTTTTCATCTATAAAATTGACAGGAAAATTGTACCAACTTCATATTGTTGCTATGAGGATTAAATTACCTAAAGCTCTTAGAATAATTCTTGGCACTTAGTAAGTATTCAATAAATGTTGGCTTGGAAAGTGACTATTTTTGAAGGGAGGGCGGTAAAAAAAAAAAAGAGTATTTTTAAAAGTACATGTAGATTTACCAAATAATCAATAAATCTAGTTATTCAATTAAAAACTTAGTGGTAAGTTAACATATATGAAAGGAGAATTAATGAACTTGAAGATAACACTGCCAAAATTATCCAAAATGCAGTGCAGAAGGATAAAACAAAATTGAAAATATCAAAGAGAGATTAGGAGACGTGGAAAACAGACTGAGAAGGTACATGCCTCTGGTAGGAGTTTTGAGAAAGACCATAGGGGAAATTCAGAAGGACCAATATTGCAAAATAGGAAAGTATACATTTAAAAAATTGGAAATTACAAATTTTGCAAATTAGAAAATAAGGAAATTGCAAATATTGTAAAAAAGAGAAATTGCAAAATATTTAGAACAGGGAAAACACTATATATCAAAATTTGTGAGATGCTGCTAAAGCAGTTCTTGGAGGAAAATTTATACTCTTAACACATATATAAAATTGAAAATGAAAAGGCTGGGCACGGTGGCTCACGCCATAATCCCAGCACTTTGGGAGGCCAAGGCAGGTGGATCACTTGAGGTCAGGAATTCAAAACCAGCCTGGCCAACATGGTGAAACCCCGTCTCTACTAAAAATACAAAAGTTAGCTGGGCATGGTGGCGGGCATCTGTAATCCCAGCTACTCAGGAGGCTGAGGCAGGAGAATCGCTTGAACCTAGAGGTTGTAGTGAGCCGAGATCACACCAACTGCACTCCAGCCTGGGCGACAGAGAGAGAGACTATCTCAAAAAAAAAGAAAGAGAAAGAAAAACAGAAAGAAAATTAATGAGCTAAGCATCCAAATCAAGAAATAGAATATCTGTGTAACCCCCAACACACACACACACACAAAAGAACAAAGAAAATAAAAACAGAAATTAAATGAAATAGAAAAGAAGCTGTAAGAGAAGGTCAGTGAAACTAAGAGCTGGTTCTTGGAGATAGGATTTAATGACTTAATTAGATGTGAAATATATAGTGGGACAGATTGTTCATGAAGAAGAGACCAGATATTATAATAATTTTAACAGTGACTTAATCTGATGTCCCTTCAGACTTCTATTACTAAAGAATTAGTCTGCTTTTATTCTGGTTAATAGAACCTGCAACTGAACTCTCAGATTTTTTTTTTAATCAATACTAAAACATAAATCTAATTAGAATTTGAGCTTTTTCTTTTAATAGCTGGGTCTGGATAGCCTATCCTGTTTCTTAGCTTATGTATTCTTCTATGAAATATAGTTTCTGTAACAAGTTATTTTAACATTTTTTGTCTTAGAAGAAAAGATTAACAGAATAGACAACTAACTCCTTTTTCCTCTGGGAGGGTATGTATACCTGGAGATACACATTGATAGCTAAAGAAGTCTGTTTCAGCAAGTTTCTTCCTTCTTCCCTCCTTCCTTTTTTTTCTTTTTCCTTCCTTCCTTCAGACAGTCTTATTCTTTATGTCATTGGGACCAGGGGTTTCATCTCCCTGCACATGCACCTGGCATGGTTCAAGAGGAAAAACATTTGGATATAAAATATCTTTCATGTCAGTAAAACATGAAGGAATTACTCCTTTTGCTTTTTGGTCTTATCTTGAGAAGCGCATGCTATGAGAGCCCCTTAAGAGCACAGAGTCATTTATATGATCTGTGTAATATCTAATGCTCTGTGAGCTGTCAGATATTTAGTGCTCGACATCATAACTATGCGGGGAATAGACTTCACACCAAGTTTCTTCATACTAGACCTAGGAACACTAAACTTTGATCATCTTCGTGTCTTTTGGAAATAGAGAAGTAAGTTCTTACAACTTTTTTTTTCATTCTCTGACGTGGATCAAATAAGTAATCTTTGGTCTTATCTGTCCACTTGGATCAGTTTTTTCAGGCAGGCATATGTACTCATTCCTAAGAAGTACTTTAAATGCATTCTGCCTTGAAAATGGATTTGTGTGTACTTTATTAGGATTTCTTTTTAAGTTTTTAAACTTATGCTAGATATCAGATATGAAAGATTGTCTCATATTCTAAGAAAATAACTAGCCAAGTCTACTTTCACCCACATTCCTGTTAAAGTCAATATGGAAAGGTTTCTTAACCAATTGAATGACATGATACAGATGTTTTGCTCACTTTCTGTATATGCCTCTTTCCTTCCTTCTATTTTCCTTTTTTCTGAGAGCTGCTTTGCAGAAGACTTTGTCATGAAATACCACATGCCATAAGAAAAATTAGCCTACATCTTTTCAAGACTGTCTTAGTCCATTCAGACTGCTATAACAAAATAACTCCGACTGAGTAATTTATAAACAATAGAAATTTATTGCTCACCATTTTGGAGACCAGAAGTGCAAGATCAAGGCAGCAGCAGATTCGTGTCTGATGAGGGCTTGCTCTCCGCTTCATAGATAGTGCTGCTTCGCTGCGTCTTCACACTGCAGAAGGGCAAACAGGCTCCCTCAGGCCTTTTTCCAAGTATAATGGATACATTTATTTATTTACTCATCCATTTATTTATTCATTCATTTGCAATTATCCTTTGAACAACTACTGTTTGCAAAAAAAAAAAAAAAAAAGTATGTTATTTGCCACCAGTTTGATAATGGAGATAACAGTTCTATATGAAAAAATCTATAGTTGGTCTCACAAGCAAAGTGTGCTGGGAGAGCGAAAACAGAAGAAAAAAATTATTTTCATGTTTTCTCTTTTGAGTGAGACACTATCCTCTTTAGGAGTTCAGTTTCCTACCAGTGATGCAACTAGATATTTACGTCTCCTAAATCAAAGTACAAACTTTGGCCGTAGAACCTTGTTCCTCATTATTTTCTTTTTATTTTCAACTTTTATTTTAGATTCGGGGGATACATACACAGGTTTGTTACTTGGGTATATGGCATGGTACCCTCAGGCCTTTTTTATAAGGGTGCTAATCTCATTCATGAGGGTTCCACCCTCTGACCTAATCATCTCCAAAAGGCCCCATTTCATAATACCACCAAATCAAAGGTTAAGTTTCAACATCTAAATCTGGGGGGAGCCGGGCGCAGTGGCTCATGCCTGTAATCCCAGCACTTTGGGAGGCTGAGGCGGGCTGATCACTTGAGGTCAGGAGTTTGAGACCAGCCAGGCCAGCATAGCAAAACCCTGTCTCTACTAAAAATACAAAAAAATTAGCCAGCGTGGTGGTGTGTGCCTCTAATCCTAGCCACTTGGGAGGCTGAGGCAAGAGAATTGCTTGAGTCTGGGAGGCAAAAGTTGCAGTGAGCCGAGATTGCGCCACTGCATTCCAGCCTGGGCAAGAGAACGAGACTCCGGCTCAAAAAAATAAATAAATAAATAAATATAAAATAAAATAAAATTGGGGAGAACACAAACATTCAGACCATAGCAAAGGTCACTGGGGGTCCTCCCAGAAAAGAGAAATTTGATTCACAGATAATTTATTAATAGGTTTTTTTTCTATCGTTATATACTAGAGGGAGGAATTGACTTTAAAATGTGCTTACATTATTAGGTGAAAATGTAAAGAACCTAAATCTTCAACAATATGGGACTCACTAAATATCCATTCAGGGGACTGGGCGCAGTCGCTCACGCCTGTAATCCCAGCACTTTGGGAGGCCAAAGCAGGCGGATTATATGAGGTCAGGAGTTTGAGACCAGCCAGGCCAACATAGTGAAACCCATCTCTATTAAGAATACAAAAATTAGCCGGGCGTGGTGGCAGGTGCCTGTAATCCCAGCTATACTCGAGAGGCTGAGGCAGGAGACCAGGAGGCAGAGGTTGCAGTGAGCCGAGATCACGCCATTGCACTCCAGTCTAGGTGACAGAGCAAGACTCCATCTCAAAGAAAAATTAAATAAATGGATATCCATTCAGCCGAATGCTGTGCAGCCAGTTAAAAGTAGATTTTAGGCTGGTCACAGTGGCTCATACCTGTAATCCCGACTGTCTGAGAGGCCAAAACGGGAGGATCACTTAAGGCCAGGAGTTTAAGACCAGCCTGGGCAACATAGTGAGACCCCATTTCTAAAGTTTCTAAAAAAAACACATAAACTTTCTAAAACCAAAAAATAAATATATATACATATATATATACACACACACACGATATACACATATACATATATATGTAATTTTTTTAAAACAGTATTTTGGAATACTATTTAATGATATGAAAAATGGTCATGATAATGATGATAGCTAAAATGTATTGGGTGTCAGTTTTACGCCAGACACCTTTTTAAGCGCTCTCCTTGTGTCAATTCAACAGGTTAATCCTCGCAGCAGTCTTATGTAGGAGAAACTATTGTTATCCCCATTTTAAAGGTGAGGAAACTGAGGCTCACAGCATTTACGTAGCTGACCTAAAGTCAGCTGGTGAGAGACAGAGCCAGAATTTAAACTCCGGCAATTTGGCTCTTTTAAATCCCTTGCTCAGACATCATTACATATCTCTGCAAATTTTTTTATGAAACTAGACAAACTATTTTTGATTCATCTAGAAACAAAAATGTGTTAAAAATAACCAGTCAAATTTTGACAAAGTAGAATTGATGGACATATTCTACCAGGTATGAAAATATGCTATAAGATATAGTAATTTTTAAAATATCACAGTGTAGCTGAAATAGAGAAGAAATAGAATAAATCAGAAGAGCATGCCACTTTTTATGTTCACAGGGAGGAGACTAAATGGATACACCTAAATATTGAGTGATAATCACTGATAGAGGAATTATAGATTATTTTTCTTTCTTTTCTCTTTTCTGTTTGTAGTTTATTTTTTAAATTATCTATAATGCCAGGAGTTCAAGACCAGCCTAGACAACATAGTGAGACCCTGTCTCTACAAAAGAAAATTTTTTAATTAGCTGGGTGTGGTGGTGCATACCTGTAGTCCCAGCTACTCAGGAGGCTGAGTTGGGAGGATCACTTGAGCCCAGGAGTCTGAGGTTATAGTGAGCAGTGATGATGCCACTGTACTGTACAGCCTGGGTGACAGAATGAGACTCTCTCTAAAATATAACAAAGAAAACCCAAATTATCTATAGTGAGCATTTTTAAATCATACAGTATTAGCAAGTTTATTTTTAATGCTTTAAAACTTCAAGTTTTAACAATATTTTACTAGTGTAACATATTGCTGTTTGATTTTATGCATCATGTACCCTGGCATTTTCTAAGCTGCTAACTCTGCAGAGTTAATTTTCTAAAATGTTCAATATATTATTCATTTATTCAAGGCCTAAATTAACCACCCACACAGAATCACTAATCCAGTCTTCCTTTTTGATAAAGACGGAGAAAAGACAATGGGATTATAGTCCTCTTCTGGCTTAGGGTTGAGGAGAAAGATTTCAGAAGTTTTTACTTATTTTTAAGACCCGAATTGTTTATTGACGGTATAAAGAAAGAAAAGCTATATATATATATATATATATATATATATATATATATATATATATATATATATATGAGAGAGAGAGAGAGAGCACTTCTGTCTGAACACCTCACTGAACTCTGTAGTAAATTGTAATAGTTGTTCAATTGATTTTTTTAGTGAGACCCTGTCTCTGCAAAAGAAAATTTTAAAATTAAGCATGGTGGCGTGTACCTGTGTTCCCAGCTTCTCGGGAAGCTGAGGCCAGAGAATGGCTTGAGGCCAGGAGCTTGAGACAAGCCTGGGCAACATAGTGAGACCTTGTCTCTTTTTTTTTTTTTTTTTTTTTTAAAAAAAGACAATTCATGAAGTGCTTGATTTGGGGATATTGCCTCTTCCCTAAAGATTTCTGTATCAATTTAATTGCCAGTCTCAGCCCAAGCTGCCATAATAAAATGCCATAAACTGGGTAGCTTAATCAAACAAATTTATTTTCTCACAGTTTGGAGACTGGGAAGTCCAAGATCAAGGCAGTGTTTGATTCAGTTCCTAGTGAAGGTTCTTCCTGGCTTGTAAAGGCTGCCTCATTACTGGATCCTCATACGGCAGAGAAATAAAGAGAAATCCCTCTATTTTTCTCTTCTTCTTCTTACGAAGCCCAGTCCTATCAGATTAAGGCCCCACCCTTATGACTTCATTTAACCTTAATTACCTCCTGAAGACCCTGTCTCTGGGTATGGTAACATTGGGGTTTAGGGGTTCTACATATGAATTTGGGTGGGGGCACAATTCAGCCCATAGTATTGGCTAAACTCTTTCCAATATCCTCAGAAATCCCATATTTAGTTTATTTTATTGCAGACAGGATTAGTTTTATCCTTTCTTATGAAACTCTTAAAATACTCATTACTTCACAGTGTGTCATACAAACTTTACTTAAATTTAACCTTATGAATAATTTCTTCCTAGACGCAAAATCGAATGAAGCTAATGGCCGACAACTACGAGGATGACCACTTCAAATCCTCCCATTCCAATCAAACAAATCACAAGCCCTCCCCAGACCAGGTAAGTTGGCTCTGGAATGTTTTATTAAAAAACCCACACACTTAAATTTTGAAATGTTTTGTACTAGCATGTTGCAAATTCTGAGATATAAGTTAGAAGAAGAAAAATAAATAGCTAATTCAGTTCTGAAAACTATTCTTTTCAAAAAAATCACAGATTCACTTTCTTTATAGGAAGTTGGTGATTCTGGATATTTTAAGAGCAGATACTTGAAAGATTTGAACAATAAAGAATCCTTGAATTGAGTTGAGAAAAAAAAATTAACCTTCTCAGAGATACATACTAATAATATGTAATTTTTAATTGTCTATACTAATTTTTAACTATCTTGGTTTTCTTTTTAAAGAAATAGTGCCTTATTAGAAAAACAAGACTCTTTCCTTGCAAGCCTAGTGAGGCACAGTTTGGAGATTATTTCTGTTTAGTGGCAAATTATGAACTCTGCTCATTACCTATTAAAAGTGCAGATTGAAACTTAGTTCTTCACTCTCTGTCGTTGTGGATCCCTCCAGCGTGTCATGCTTAGGATCCCTCCAGCGTGTCATGCTTAGGATCCCTCCAGCGTGTCATGCTTAGGATCCCTCCAGCGTGTCATGCTTAAGGAAAATTGTTGCCTTCAACTTCTCATCAACACAAAAGAGACATTGATGACTCTGAAGGGAACCATATTCAATTCTAGCTTCTTGGAAGAAGGGAACTCTCCCCAAATCTTGAAAATGGTGGATGGGAGAGAGTGGTGAACAGATTACCTCATATCCCATTGCCAAAAATCAAATTTTAACATCTCTATCACACCCAGTCTTAAAATACATAGCTAAGGGAAAAAAAAACCAGTCAGGTAATTACATCCATATGACTAAAGCATCAAGGAAAACTTTCCTGCTAAACATCTCCACTAAATAACAGCTATGGCATTGTCTTAGCAGAAGCAGCAGAAATAGTGCAGATGAAAGCAGCAATGGTATTCAAATTGCTGTTGCTTCTAAGATTCGGAAGGTATAGTCCTAGTATGATGACATTTACTAAGCCAGTTGAGGCAAGCCTTGTATTTTAGAAGGAAAACAATGTAAATATTTAATGTGGGCAAAATGGAGAGCTATCTGCCTGGTGTCAGCGGTTTTTCCCTGCCAAGAGATCATTTTACCTTTTCTGCCTGCTTCCTGATACCTGGAACTGAATTTATGCCAGGGTATATAAGATGCATGTTTGATTCCTCATGAAAACAGGTTTTTGATAATAGAACTGGATGCCTGGAGTAGGAAGAGGCAAACAGAGAAAAGTTGAAGGAAAAGCAAAACATAAAGAAAAACCTCCAACTTGATAATTTTGCCCAGATCCAGCCCTGAGATAGAGATGGCATCTTGGAAAATAGGAAGAAAAGAAGTATAATGACAAACTACAGTTGTTCCTCAGTATCCTCAGGGGATTGGTTTCAGGACAAACCCATCCACAAATACCTAAATCCATGGTTGCTCAAGTCCCTTATATAAAATGGCATAGTATTTGCATATAAGCTACACACATCCTCCCATATACTGTGTTTTGTTTTGTTTTGTTTTTGAGACAGAGTCTTGCTGCGTTGCCCAGGCTGGAGTGCAGTGGCATGATCTCAGCTCTCTGCAACCTCCGCCTCCTGGGTTCAAGTGATTCTCCTGCCTCACCCTTCTGAGTAGCTGGGATTACAGGCACCTGCCACCATGCCTGGCTAATTTTTGTATTTTAGTTAGAGACAGGGTTTCACCGTGTTGGCCAGGCTGGTCTCAAACTCCTGACCTCAGGTGATCTGCCCGCCTTGGCCTCCCGAAGTGCTAGGATTACAGGTATGAGCCACCACGCCCGGCCCCTCCCATATACTTTAAATCGTCTCTAGATTACTTGTAACCTAATGCAATGTAAATACTATGTAAATAGTTGTTATACTGTATTTTTAAAATTTTGTTTATTATCAATGCATTGTTATTTTTTATTGATATATATATATATATATGTGTATGTATATGTATATATTTCATCCACGGTTGGTTGAATCCACAGATGTGGAACCTGCAGATACAGAGGACCGACATTAACTACTAATTTTGATAGTTTAGGGAATTAGAATCTGTATGAGAGAGTCAAGAAATTCTCTTTGGCTACATTATGCTTATGTCTTTGTTTTAAATACTAACCACCTCTTTTTCATTCCATGCTGCCCTGGGGCATTGCCCCCTTGTCATCTCTCTCCCTGTAGGATGAGGAGGAGGGTATATGGGCATAGCCAATCAGAGGCTTAGTTCAGCCATTTTGTTCAGAACGGTGAGAAACAGCTTTCCTTAACTATAGAAATGGTTTTTGTTCGTTTTCATCTTTCTTTTTACACAGTAACTCTCACATCTCATTTCTCTGTAATTCATGAAATCCCTGGTGTGCTTTCTGTTTTTTCATTTTCACGTGATTCTTGTGTGTATTGCTGTGCTGCTGACATAGTGGGGTTTGGATTTTGTGGCTTTTTTTTTTTTTTCTTGTTGTGTGTTAATAGTCACTTCTATAATTTCTTTTTATACATTTTTGGGAGAACTTCTAGGACATGTAACTAAATTTCTCCAGTTGTGATTTTATTAATTACCCTTTCTAGGGTGATTTTACAGTGTCCTGGCAAGGTTTATAATAACTTTATATGAAATTGACAATAGAAAATTGATCAAGTACTTTGCTCATTGGCCTAAGTTTGAGGTATACTTTTTATGATGATTAATTATAAATACATGGTGTTTAAAAAAAGCTGTACTGTGATTTAAAACCTCCTTTTGTTTCTATCTGTAGAAGAGTGAGCTCTCACAGTCAGCACCTCTGTTTCTATCTATAGAAGAATGAGCTCTCACAGTCAGCACCTCGGACACATCCCCTGGAGCTTTGACATTACCCTCAAACTATCCCTAAAAATAGGGAAAAATAGGGAGGAGCAAAGTAAAGGAAGACTTTTTTTAGAAGTCATTCTAAATATTCTTTTCCCTCCCTTTTCGTGGATTGCTGCTGTGTTCAACAGTTGCCAGGACACTGTCTAGATTCTCCTTTTCAGGACAATTGGCTGGAAAGTATAGTCCAGCTGTGGCAGTATCTGCCTTTGATCTGATGCCCTTGAGGTTTGACTAAGGAAATCCTTTTCTTAGAAAAAGTAATAATTATGATTAATAAGTTCACACATATTTGGTGGCCTTGCACTCCCTGGATTCACTGCCCATGCTTATCAGTGATTTCACTCCCCTGGAGTCAGTTCTCCCTGAAATGTCTTTGTCTTGGTGTTAAACTGCTTAAAATGATGAGGACATGTGTAGATCTCTTAACTGTTGAGCACAACCAAGAAGGATGGAGAGGTAAGTTGTGGAAAGGGGCCACGTGCTGTGAGGTAGGAAGCTGTCCAGATGGCTTTATCCTGAGGGCATGAATGAAGTTGAAATGCACTGGATCAACCAGAAAGCTCTTCGGGTTAGGATACTGCATGTCAGAGAAAGCTAAAGCTGAGAGCAATCAATGTGCTAATTTATCTGCACTCGACAAGGGTAGGTATTTGTTATCATCAAGCATGTGAGGCCATGCAGTAGCTGGATGTAGTTTACTGGTCTCTTAGAAATGAGCATGCCCCTACCTTGTCTATTTTGGCAGAACATAGGAGCTTCTTAGCTTCCCTCAGCTGGAAGCACCACGTATGTGGACATGATTATATTTTTGTTGCAAATCCTTTTTCTGGCCAATCAGAGGAAGCCTGTTGGTATTCTAGGAAACAGGCCCATAGGTAACTTCACCAGGAGACTAAAAAGTAAACAAACCAGTACATAATCTTGTTCCTGAAATTTTCATTTTCCTTTCTCTACCAAAATAGGATAACTCTTAGCTTTTTCCAATTATCGCACTATTGAGCATATCGCACTAATATATTAACTTTCATTGGTTTAACACCATGCAATTGCAATTAGCCAGTCGTAACTGGAGTTTCTATGATATGGTGTTTCCAATTTTATAAAATGTGCTGTAAACCTCATTATATCATAAGGATTTTACCTAAAGAAATGCATGAGTGACCCCTAAAACACTGCAGAAGTTTTGACTGGCTATCCACTTTCCTTCTCCTGTTTCCTTACTAATTTTACAGAAAATAGATTTTCTTTAAAAATTCAAACTTTTGAAATTGATGATTTGCCTTATCAAACTTAAGAACATATGTTTTGCATCTAAAACATTTTCTAGGACACCAATATATAGTTATCAAGTATGAGCCTTACTTGATATAATCCATAGATGGGAAGAGAATCATAGATGTACTGAGCTGAAAAGGATTCTGGAGTTAGGCCATTTCAGGAGAGGTGGTAAAGCATAATGCTTAAGAGTGTAGGCTTTGGAGCAGGATGCCTATGTTCAGATTCTAACACCACCATGTACTAGCTTCTGATTTGGACAAGGTATGTAATCGCGCTGTACTTCAATTTCTTCATCTTTAGGATGGAGGTTGTTGTGGGGAGTAGATAAGTTGTGAGACACGTGGACTCCAGAGCCAGACTGCACAGCTTTGAATCTAGACCTCTCCACCTGCCCTGTGACCTTGGGAAAGTAACTTAAACTCCCTGAACCCCAGTTCCTTTATCTAAAAAAATGGTTTATTAATAATGCCTACTTCCTAGGATTATTGGATAGATTAATAAGTTGATATCTGTAGAATGCTTTGAACAGTAGTGTACATGCCTTTGTTATGCTGTTGCTGTTGTCATCATTAACTTAGATCCATCTCCAGGAAATAGTAAGCTTTCAATAAATGTTAGTTGCTGTTGTTATTAACATCATCATCTAATCCAGTGCCCTCATTTTATAGGTCAGGATGCAAAACAAAGATTTAAAAGTTGTGACTTAAGGTCCTCAGGCATTTCTGTGGTCTGGAAGGAAGAACTAGTATCTGACAGTAAAAGAGATAATGAAGACATATTGATGGTGATAGCTCTCTTCCATCACCACAAGTTTCATCTCCTATATGTTGAGGAATTTTTTCCTTTGGGAAAACACCTTGAATTTTATAAAGAAATTACCTATTATATGACATTTAGTCAGTGAAATCTTTGAAAGAATTAGCTGTCAAGCAGCCCTCCTAAGACACACAGACTGAAGCAAGGACTGCCTCCACTCATAAAAAAAAAAATAACAGTTCCTGCACTCTCCTCTTGGCCTATAGAAAATCCGTGTGAGGGCCAGACTCGGTGGCTCACGCCTGTAATCCCAGCACTTTGGGAGGCCGAGGCAGGCGGATCATTTGAAGCCAGGAGTTTGAGACCAGGCTGGCCAGCATGCCAAAACCCCATCTCTACTAAAAATACAAAAATTAGCTGGGTATCTTGGCAGGCACCTGTAGTCCCAGCTACTCAGGAGGCCGAGGCACAAGAATCACTTGAACCTGGGGGGCAGAGGTTGCAGTGAACCGAGATCATGCCACTGCACTGCAGCCTGGGTGAAAGAGCAAGACAGTCCCCCCCAAAAAAAAAAAAAGAAAGAAAGAAAAGGAAACTGATTCTCTCTCTCAGACATTCATGCTAGGTGTTCTAAGTTCAATAACTAAGTAGAATTTGAGCATGATTTGATAAGTTATATAACTATTCAGTAAATCACTTGAATAAATGTCTATATTGTAATGTGTTTAAATTGCACTGGGTCCAATAGCCATGAAGTCTTATATGACTGTCTCAGTCGGCTCAGGCTGCTGTTGAAAATATCATAGACTGGATGGCTTAAAACAGCAGTCCCCAACCTTTTTGGCACCAGGAACCGGTTTCGTGGAAGACAATTTTTCCACAACGGGGGCTTGGGGAAGATGGCTTCACAATGAAACTGTTCTTCCTCACATCATCAGGAGCGTGCAACCTAGATCCCTCCCATGCACAGTTCACAGTAGAGTTCGCGCTCCTATGAGAATCTAATGCCGCCGCTGATCCAGGAGGCGGAGCTCAGGCCATAATGCTGGCTTGCCTGCCACTGGTCTCCTCCTATGCGGCACAGTTCCCAACAGGCCACGGACAGGTGCTGGTTCATGGCCCCGGGGTTGGAGACCCCTGGCTTAAACAACAAACATTTATTTTTTACCATTCTAGAGGCTGAAAGTCTGAGGTCAGGATCCCAGCGTGGTCAGATGTTTGGTGAGGGCCCTCTTCCTATTTTGCAGATGGCTGGCTTCTCACTGTGTCTTCACAGGGCTAAGAGAGAGAAGAAGCAAGCTGTCTCGTGTTTCTTTTTACAAAGGCACTAATTCTATCATAAGGGCTCCACCCTCGTGACCTAATAATCTCCCCAAAGCCGTCCAGATACCATCATGTTGGAGATTAGGGTTTCAACATATAAATTTTGAGGGGACACAAACATTCAATTCATAGCAATGATGTTGCTGACTCAAAGAACTCAGTGGTGCAAATGTGACTTAGTCTCAGCCCAATAGGGAGCTCCAGAGCAAAGATTTCCTGTATAAGTTAGTTTATCCATGCCACTCTCTATCCATTTACTGTAAGTTTTCTTCTTTTTTCTTCCTCTTTTTCTTCCCCTCCTCCCCACCTCCCTTTACCCTCCCTCCTCCTCCTCCCTCCTTACAGTAGAATGTAGGCCCCATGAGGACAGGGACTTTAATATATTTACTTACGTATTCCCATCATTTGAATAAATGCCCAGGATATAGTAGGTCCTCAGTAAATATATATATGTGTGTGTGTCTGTGTGTGTGTGTGTGTATTTATTTTAGTTAACTACTGAATTCACAAAAATCCAGAAAAGTAAAAGTAAAGTTTACATTGAAACCAGGAGCATAGAAATTGGTTCTTAGCTTTATTATCAGCACTGCTATTACTAGAAAGGGAAGATAAGAAAGATGAACAGAAACAAAAGAATTTTAGAGAAATGTTGAGAATTTAAAGGAAAATCATAATGAAGTCCTAGAGTCTGCCTACTAAAATTTTACACCGAATATAATGGAGTTGAATGTAATTCTGAAATCTTTTTCATTTACCAACTGAAGATCCTTCGGGTAGAAACTTTCCTTCCAGTAACCTATGGTTCTTAGCCATCAAGAAGAGCAGCATATGCTCTTTCTGGACTTCACCCCATGGAGCAGTTTGTGTGAACTGGTGCTAGGTCCCTTCAGTAAAGGATGTACCTACCAAGGGGCTTAGAAGTTGGTCTTGGTATAAGAACATGCCACTTACTACAATCTGGAAATGGCTTGCCTATTAGATCAGCACTGTAGCATCTCAAAACAGGATTTGGACCAGTATGCTAGACTTTTCTTTTTCATTAGAGATGATGTAAATCTTAACACAAACTTTTAAGACAAGTGTTGTAAAACAAGCATCTCCTTCTCTTTTGGCTCTTCCTTTTTGTCCATCTTAGTGGAGATGTCAGTGTACTTATCAGTTTGAAACATCCTAAAATTATTCTCATTGCAAGAATGCAACAATGGAAGCCTTAAATCTCTAGAGAATACATCCATAGAAGGGAGGTGTTAAATTATCTTGCAGAATTAAATGGTGCAGTGAATTGCACTGTTTTCTTGGTATGGAGAAAATGGTCCAAAAACCAGTTTGGGCCAATATCAGGACTGACTTTTGATATGACAGACAAGGAAGAATTTGATCCTCTATTTTCAGAAGTGTATCAGAGATTTTAGCAAGAAACTTCTTTCCTGGAAAGCTTAGAACAAAGCCAGTGGAATTCAAGAAGCACAAGGATCTAGCTGCTGAGAAATAGGAGGGAGAAAATGAACATTTATTAAGCATTTACTATAGTCCCAGCACTTTCATATATCTTATCTCATACAGGGCTCATAGACGTTAAATAATTTTCCAAGATTATACAGCTAACAAGTGGCAGATATTTAAACCCAGGACAGACTCCAGACCCCCTGCTGTTTCCATTACACCATACCAAAAGAGGAGTCTTCCATTTTCCAGTCTAGTTCCTTGGACATAGTAGACACTCTGTAGAAGCGTGTTGAATTGAATTGTATTCCTAACTGGGGAAATAACAAAATGGTCTTTGCTGGTAAAGGAATATCTGTAGGTTACCCAAGACAGCCCCTCACTGAAAGGAAACTAAGTGGTTTCTGAGTTCACTGATAAATGTGACTAACCAGGAATCTAGTGAGGAATTTTGAACCATAGAAGGGAGAAAAATAGGTCTTGGAGGTTGAGTAAAGTTTGGGAAAATGAAACAGGAAAAGAAAAGTTTTAGATAGGAACTAACTTCAAGGAGGTTCCAACCTAAGAATGAGAATATGATGTGTAGGGGCTGGTGAGGAAACCAGCCCAAGTGAAACAGAGGGTGTCTGTCCTTTCATTCGTTCCATGGTTATCCCCACCCACACTTCTGTTTTAATATTGGCCACCCATAATTCAAAGAGACAAACTACAGATGTGAGGAGTTCACGAGAACAGTTACATATTGAGCTTTGCAGAGGATTAAAGTAGTAATCAGCTTCCTTTGGACACTGTCTGAATCACTGTCTTCTAAGTTGATTGTCCCTTTATCTAGTTCTGTTGCTTTCAGGTCCTAGTCAGAAGGTGGGCTTTGGAACCCACCTTGTTTGAAACCATACTTGGTTTCAAACTTCTGTGTACCTCACTTTCTTCATTTGTAAAATCAGGATAATGATATACCTGCCTCAGAGGGCTGTTTGATGGTTAAATGAAGTAACATAAAGCCCTTAAAACAGAACAATGCTTTTACATATCAGTAGTTGCTCAGTTAATGTTAGCTATTAGCTGGCTTTAACCTCAAGGCACAAGCTGACCACTTCTAGCATGAATACCCTTCCCGCTTTTCTCTTTCCTTCTTCACTTTCTCTGTTTCCTCTTGGTTCTCATTTAGTGGGAGGATTGAATAAGAGTCCCTTACTCTTCAACTCTGGATTCAAACTATTCTTGCACCACCTGAACTCCAGTTTGATAGTGTTTCCTCTATGTGCTCAGAAATGTCTTTAGTTTACTGTTTGACCTCGGCACACCACCTGTTTTCTGCTTTTCAGGTTTCTCTTCTTCCCTCCTCTCCACAAAGAAATTTAAAATCCTTGCTTCTGCTTTTCACTATTTTCCAGAGGGTTCACTCCCTTTACACCTCATCCTTCTGTCCTGGATTCTCACTAGCTGTCTCAGAACTCTGCCCTCTGCTATTAAAGGCCAAGCTTTCCGCCAGCCCTTTTTGCATACCGTAGTCAGCAGATGCCTTCTGTGGGCTTCTATCTTCTCTAAGCCACCATCTCATCTCATGAGCATATACTGAAACACATAAACATTTTGCTACTGCTGCTGCTTTTTTTTTTTTCCTGCTCCCAAGCAGCTTGAACCTATGTCAAATCAAAAAAGATTTTGGAGGCCGGGCACGGTGGCTCATACCTGTAATCCCAGCACTTTGGGAGGCCCAGGCAGGCAGATCACCCTAAGGTCAGGAGTTCGAGAGCAGCCTGGCCAACATGGCAAAATCCTGTCTCTACTAAAAATATAAAAATTAGCTGGGTGTGGTGGCGCCTGCCTGTAATCCCAGCTACTCGGAAGGCTGAGGCAGGAGAATCACTTTAACCCAGGAGACGGAGGTTGCAGTGAGCCAAGATTGTGCCATTGTACTCCAGCCTGGGCAACAGAGCAAGACTCCATCTCAAAAAAAAAAAAAAAAAAAAAAAAGATTTTGGAAAAGAGTTATTTTTGACAAAGGCATTGGGAAATAAAGACTAAATGGTGGGTGATGCTAGTAGTTACCATTTAAAGAATACCTGCTAAGTGCCAAACACTAAGTTGTAAGTTTATAAGCACATTGTAAGCATGTTTTCATTGAAAGCAATGTAACAATCCTAAGAGATAGATGCCATTTTCATTATTTTACTGCTGAGGGAACTGAACCATGGAGGAGTTAGCCAACTTATCCAAGTTCACATACCCAGTACACAGTAGAAGCCGGATTGGAAGCCAGGTATGTCTAATTATATCAAAACTTCACCTACCTCTGATAAGGATACATAGCTAGAAGCATTTTTTAAAGAGGTTATTATGCTTTTGTGTTCATACTGATTACGAGAGAGGAGAGTAAATGATGGAATTCAGGACACGCTACCCCAAAATATGGCACCTTGGCATTGGATACAACAACAGAAGCAGGAAGGTCTCTCTGACCTTCTCCTCACCCTTCTTGCCTGAAGCAAGCTATAAAAGAATTTTCTGACCTGCCTCTAAAGTAAGTCATAAAACCTTCATTGCAGAGGTTCCCACCCCATAGCTGAAGGAAAAGAATGTCCTTATCTCTGAAGACAGAGGAACACAAAGAACAACAAACAGGCCCTGCTAAATTCCCCCAGTTTATTACTACTATTAGATTATACCCTTTTGTCCTCAAATCCATTTCTCCATGACTGTCTACTCTTCATCTTAGTATAAAAATACACAGATTTCCTTCTTTTTTGAAGTCTTCATTTCTTTCTTTCTTTATTTATTTTTTTTTAGAGACAGGGTCTGTCTCTGTCGCTCAGACTGGAGTGTAGTGGCAAGATCGTAGCTTACTGTAGCTTCGGACTCATGGGCTCAAGGGATCCTCTTGCCTCAGACACCTGAGTAGCAGGGACTACAGGTGTGTACCACCATGCCCTGCTAAATTTTGTATTTTTTGGTAGAAGCAGGGTCTCACTATTTTGCCCAGGCTGGTCTCGAACTACTGGGTTCAAGCAATCCTCCCACCTCCGCCTCCCAAAGTTCTGTGATTACAGGCCTGAGCACAGAGTCCGGCTGAGGTCTTCGTTTCTGAAGGCTCCCATGTTACATAAAACTTACAGTAAATAAATGTGTATGTTTTTATCTTGCTAGTCTCTGTGATAGGGTTCTCCCCCATTAACCTAGCAGCGGATGAAAAAAGAAAATCTCTTCTCCCCTAAGAATATTCCCATAAGAATATCCAATTATAAATAGTGAAGACTAACAATAAACTCCTTTTAAAATCTGAATAGAAAAGGACCCCATGGTAGCAATGTATGTATATCGGACTAATTTGTAACTATTCTCCTAAGTGTTGACCTTAATCTTTCTGATAATGCATTTTAGGATTAGTATACTACAAATGTACTTTTTCTCCAAAATTATAAGTCCTGGATACATTTCTTTATGTAGATATGACATACCTTTCTTGCTTCAAATATCAATAACATGTAGTGTAAGAAGCCTCCAAGAGTGTGGTCTTTTTGAAGCTGGAACTCACATCCTTTATTCTGTCTAGTAAGCCATCTCTCAGGTCTCATTCTTGAGAAGAAAAAAAAGAAGCTGACAAAATAAATTTCTACGTTTAAATTTATTTTTCCCTTAATGTTTCATATCAAAATGGAAGCCATGTTTTTCATCATTTCATTCAAGACATAAAACCTTGTGAAAAACCAAAGTAATGGAGGAAATGAGGAATTGTTGTTTAGTGGATATAGAGTTTTAGTTTTGCAAGATGAAAAAGTTCTGGAGAATGGTTGCACAACAGTGTGAATGTATTTAGCACTCCTAAACTGTGCACTTCAAATGGTTAAGATGGTGAATTTTATGTTATGTGTATTTTACTACAATTTTAAAACTTTCCTAATTAAAAAAGAAGTAATGGTGATTTTCTGGCAAAAAAAAAAAAAAGATATGTTCAAAACATGCACTGAATATTATTTTGAAAATTTTTCCTGGTGAAAAGAGGCACCTTCCTCTTTCCCAGGTAAACATTTCAAGGTATTGAAATGGAAAAGAACTATCCTTGAGGCTTTGATTTAGCCTTTTGTTCTCTGCTTGGGAACTGGGCTATTTGTTTGTTTATTTAACTGGTTGCTTTATTAGCATAATAAAGCATGACACTGTTCTTCCTTGATTTGAACTGCTTAGAAGTCTTTAAAAGAATCATTTGCATAATTTATTATTTTTAAATATGTTCACATTCAGCATTTCCTTTAACAAAGATATACACCTATACCTTTTACAAGGACTGAATATTTAGACAACTTAACAGCTACAAACTTAACTTTTTAATGAATTGAAGCACTTTTCATTCAATAGAGATACAAATTTGGGGACCATCTTTTAGAAACTGCATCCAGAAAAATACTCTGAACCAGGGACTGACTTTTAAATAATTTCCCAACATCAATTAAATGAGATTTTTCCTTTTTAAAAAAAAAATTTTTGTTTTGCTTTGTGAGGTTAAACTTTTATTTTGTTTATTTTATTTTATTTTATTTTTTTTTTTTTTGAGATGGAGTCTCGCTCTGTCACCCAGGCTGTAGTGCAGTGGCACAATCTCAGCTCACTACAAGCTCCGCCTCCCACGTTCATACTGTTCTCCTGCCTTAGCCTCCCGAGTAGCTGGGACTACAGGCACCCGCCACCATGCCTCGCTAATGTTTTGTATTTTTAGTAGAGACAGGACTTCACCGTGTTAGCCAGGATGGTCTTGATCTCCTGACCTCGTGATCCGCCCACCTCGGCCCCCCAAAGTGCTGGGATTACAGGCCTGAGCCACCACGCCTGGCCGAGGTTAAACTTTTAAGCAAAACCCTACAGGAGAGTTATCTGGAACTCTTTACAAAATGAGTGTATTTCTTTGTGAGAAGAACAGTGTGTGGAGTGCAAGGGTATGCATTTATTGGTTTACTTCCCCAAGCCCAGTGTTTTTGTTTGTTTTTGGTTTTTTGGGTTTTTTTTTTTTAATTATAAAACATTCTATTGTTGTATTTAAATCTTTTCCTTTATTATTATTTTTAAATTGACATCTAATAATTTTACATGTTTATGGGGTACAGTGATATTTTGATAAATGTGTATAATGTATAATACTCAAATCAGGGTAATTAGCATATCTGTCACCTCAGACATCATTTCTTTGTGTTGGGAACATTTCAAATTCACTCTTCTAGCTATTGAAAAATACATAACAAATTGTTGTTAATTATAGTCACCTTATAGTGCTCTAGAACATTAGAACTTGTTCCTCCCATCTACCTGTGCTTTTACTTGCTCGGTGGACTCTTCTCACCCACTGCACAGAAAAGCCAATACACTGAGACAGCAGCATTGCAGTAGAGAAAGAGTTTAATTATCTCAAGGCAGCTGATCAGACGACAAGAGATATTTCTCAAATCTGCCTCCCCAAGAATTCAGAGGCTAGGGTTTTCCAGGATAATTTAGCAGGCTGAGGGCTAGGGAATGGGTACTGCTGATTGGCTGGGGTTGAGATCATAGAGGTGTCAAAAACTATCTTTATACAAAAAAAAAAGTATCTTTGTACTATCTTTTATCTTTATAGTCAGTTTCTAGATGGGGGTCACAAGACCGGTTGAGTCAGTTCCTTGATATGAGTAACAGGTCCGAGTGGAGTCAGTTGGTTGCCAGAATGCAAAAGTCTGAAAAATATCTTAAAGACCAATCTCGGGTTTTACAACAGTGATGTTATCTATAGGAGTAATTGGGGAAGTTACAAATTTTGTAACCTCCAGCTACATGACTCTTGATGAGTAAGTGATATTAGAAAAGTAAGCTAGGAAACAGGCCGGGCACAGTGGCTCACGCCTGTAATCCCAACACTTTGGGAGGCTGAGGCAGGTGGATCATGAGGTCAGGAGATCGAGACCATCCTGGCTAACATGGTGAAGCCCCGTCTCTACTAAAAATCCAAAAACAAAATTAGCTGGGTATGGTGGCACGTGCCTGTAGTCCCAGCTACTTGGGAAGCTGAGGCAGGAGAATTGCTTGAACCAGGGAGGCAGAGGTTATAGTGAGCCGAGATCGCGCCACTGCACTCCAGCCTGGCAAAGTAAGCTAGGGAACAGTGGCTGGTTATCATTTAACTACACCTACATCTTAGCAGAATTCAGTCTTTTCCCATAATCCTAACCTTGTGGCCTTTCATTCGTTTTACAAAGATGGTTTCAGTCCCCAGCGGGGGTCAGCTTGCAGAGGGACTATTATCATTTTTGCTTCAAAGTTAAACTATAAGCTAAATTCCTCCCATAGTTAGCTTGGCCTATGCGCAGGAATGAGCAAGGGGAGTGAGCTTGTGACGTTAGAAGCAAGATGGAGTCAGGTTAGATTTCTCTCACTTTTATAATTCTTGCAAAAGCAATTTTATATTCATTAACCCACCCCTGGCTTTCCCCTTCCCCCTACCCTTCCTGGCCTCTTGTAATCACTATTCTACTCTCTGTTTCTATGAGATCAACTTTTTAAGCTTCCATACAAGCTTCTATACATGAATGAGAATGTATGGTATTTATCTCTCTGTGCCTGACTTTTTCACTTAACATATTGTCCTCCCAGCTCATCCATGTTGCTGAAATGACAGAATTTCATTCTTTTTTTTTTTTAATCACTAAATAGCATTCCATTGTATATATATTTGCCACATTTATCCATTCGTCTGTTGATGGATACTTAGGTTAATTCCGTATCTTGGCAGTTGTAAATAGTGCTGCACGAAACATGGGAGTACAGTGATCTCTTTGATATACTGATTTCCTTTCCTTTGGATATATACCCCGTGGTATAATAGCTGGATTGCATGATAGTTCTATTTTAGTTTTTTGAAAACCCTCCATACTGTTTTCTATAATGGCTGTTCTAATTTACATTGCCACCAACACTGTGTAAGAGTTCCCCTTTCTCCACATCCTCTCCAGCATTTGTTATTTTTTGTTTTTTGGGGTTTTTAAATAATAGCCATTTTGATTGGTGTGTGATGGTATCTCATCATGGTTTGCATTTGCATGATGATTAGCAATGCTCAGCATTTTTCCATAATCCTATTTCAAACTCAGTGTAATTTTGGTTGGGAGGCCATTAGGCTAAGGCGGCTCCAATGCCCTGAGTTCCTACATAAACAAACTGAAACCCAACTCTTTGTAAACAGTCATATTCTAGGCCAATCAGAAACCACCAACTAACTCCCTACCTAGGGGCTTTCCAATACTTAAGTTTAACCAATCAGAAACTGCCTGGCCAACCTCTAACCAGGGACTCTTCACTGAAATGATTCGAAAAACATTACTGCCCCACTTCAACCAATAAGAGATTTTCTTTACCTTGCTTCTGCTTTCACCTTACAAAAGTCTTCTCCCAATCTCTTCATCAGAACCCCCCACCACTTATGGCCTAAGGCTGCCTGATTAATGAATTGTTGTCTGCTCAAATAAACTCTTTAAAATTTTAGTGTGCCTTTGTTTATCTTTTAACACCTGTTCAATCTCACTGTGATCACAAACCATACATTGTATTGTCTTAATTATTTTACATTTTTGAGACTGTTGTTTTATGGCCCAAAACGTGATCCATCTTACTGAACATAACTTGTGCTCTTGAAGAAATGGTATTCTTTAATTGTCACCTGCAGTGTTCTGTAAATATCAACCAGGTCAGGGTGGTTGATAGAGTCTGTTAGATCCTCCATGTCTTCACTCAATTTTTGTAGAGGGAGAGGTCTGTTAATTGCAGAGAAAGAAGCATTCAAATCTCCAACAGAAATCAGAGATTTTTCTGCTTGTCCTTTGAATTATTTCAGGTTTTACATTGTATTTTGAAGCTCCGGCTGTGTTTGCAGGCTCATTTATGATTGTTATATACCCTGATAACTGGCCTTCTTACCACTGTGAAACATCCCTTTTGATTTTCAGAAATATCATTTGTTTTGAAATCTACTTTATCTGTCTTAAATCAGCAAGGGGCACTACCAAGTAACTAAAGGTAGATGTAAATATTGTTTAACAAGTAATAGGTATTCAATGAATACTTGTTCAATATTGAATTTTAGTAGTTTCTGGGTGGCAGATTGCCAGATAATATGGTTTCGTGTGTGTGTGTGTGTGTGTTTCTTTTTTAATAATCTATTTTCTAAGTCTCAGTGTGGATGAGATGCTGTGGATAAAATAGTACTCACTTCAGGAAGTTACTTACCTCCAAGGTTGACTGAGCGTGGGTCCTAGCCTTCTAATACCTAATATTGAAGGAAGAAGCAGCTCATAATGACATAATGAATGAGTAGGCAATCTAGCTTAAATCTTTAGAGAAAAAACTAATGAGTGCACATACAATGTCAGGTGTTTTCAATAGAGGGGTAATAGAAGGATCAGAGCAGGTCGGGAAGGACAGCTTCATAAATACATGACCTTGTGACCTTTGGCTGCAGTTTTACTGCTTTCCTGATATTTGCTTGAACCAAAGCTCATTCTCTGTATACCAACACAAGTATAATTCTATTCTGTTCTTTAGCTGTTTAAAACAAAGTGGTTTCTTCATATCACGATTTAAAAAGAGTAGTCGCTTATGTCTCTAAAAGAACCATTGGGAAAAAAGCAAAAAAGAGTAGTTTTTCTTAATTCTAAAGATCCTCAAGGCAGTGGTGTCTTAACCAGGAAAATAGGAGAGACCCATGCAACCTTAAGGAAGCTCACTATCATCCTCCCTTTTTCCTCTTGTTTCTTCATCCCTAGAAGTAAACAAACTAAAACTGGTTTTGACCTTTGAAAAAGAAATAAACACTGAAGTAATCGCCTGTGATTCTCTCTACCCAGCCTTCTGCTGAAAGTGTGTCTTGAGAAGAGCTTGAGATAGATAGATAGATAGATAGATAGATAGATAGATAGTTAGATAGATAGATAGATAGATAGAGAAGCTTTTTCTTAAATCCTTACAACCTAAGAACCTTTTTTTTTTCTTTTCTTATTGTTCAGTTGCCTGTTAATTTTTTGTGGGGAGTAGGGGTTGGAATAGCATGCTACTGCTTAGAGTAGAACAGGGTTAGAATTCTTTGCTGCCAGGAGTATTATTTCTTTTAAATTTGTGTTTCTGTTGTGTAAACAAAACTATCTACTTCCTAGAATATAAAGCACATACATAATTTTAGTAGGCACTTATGCTGGATTGTGCTTGGTAGTTGGCAGTGAGAGCACTTTTTAGTGTGATGGCATAGCCACATCTCTTGTGGGGACAGGAATATTTTCCTGTTACAGTGGATGGTGACCTCTTCTGCATTCTGCTTTCTTCCCTTTCCCCACAGACTTGTAGAAGCTCTTGACAAACAGAGCAGAGAAACAAACTTTCTGTACCAGCATTCTCACCAGCCCAAATTCCTGAATCTCTGACTGTACTGAGACATGCCAGTCATCCGTACCTATGCAGCCTTTCCTCATAGCAAGGACTGGAACAGAGAAGGAACTGGTTACAATAATCATCATTCCCCTGTGAACAAAGGTCTCACGTGGTCATTTCTCCTCAGTGTGTTTTTCGCTTTACAGAATGACTGTGAGACAATGTTGATCTGTTTACGTGACTTAGAGCTTTTAGCACATCCTTTTAATGGCCAAACTTACTTTCTTTCTGACAGACTTAGTATTAGGATCAACTATCATTTCTCTGGCCCTAATGCACAGAGCTATTAAATTCCGCAAGGTTCAGGTATGTCTGTTTTTCTGTGTAACATGAATTATCCAAGAAAAATGTAGACACCTACTTAAAGTAATAGAAAAAGCATTGAATCAGGGTCAGAGACTTCAAGGTAATCCATTAACCTCTTGGTACCTCAGTTTATTCATCTCTGAAATGGGAGTGATGATAACTATCCTACTTTTCTTGAGGCACCGATGTAATGAATGTGAAAGTAGTTTGTAAATCCATAATTTGCCATACAATTAATAGCTGTTGTTTACCTACCTACAGGTAGCCAACATGTACTTCTGTATAGCTTTTGCATAGTATCTGAAGTCTAACACAGGGAGTTTTTAGACCTTTTTTTTTTTTTTTTTTTTGAGATGGAGTTTCGCTCTTGTTGCCCAGGCTGGAGTGCAATGGTGCGATCTCTGCTCACTGCAACCTCCGCCTCCCGGGTTCAAGCAATTCTCCTGCCTCAGCCTCCCAGGTAGCTGGGATTACAGGCGCGTGCACCACCACACCCGTCTAGTTTTGTATTCTTAGCAGAGACAGGTTTTCACCATGTTGGCCAGGCTGGTCTAGAACTCCTGACCTCAGGTGATCCACCCGCCTCAACCTCCCAAAGTGCTGGCATTACAGGTGTGAGCCACTTCACCCGGCCTTTAGAACATTCTTTACAAGTAAGTTAGAGGAATGTCAATAGGAGCAGGGTGTAGTCATTTACTAATATTGGAAGATACCAGATTTCTGGATTCTTAGGGTTAGTCTCTTTTCTTAAACATTAGTATTCTCTAGAACTCAATTACTTTTGGATAGCTTGCAGAAATTCCCAGAATTCTAGGATCTTTGCTCTAGACTATACAGCTTTTGCCAAATTTAGACTACAACTGTATTATATGTTTTGTGGACTACAGTAGTTCATCTAATGTGGTATAGTAATGCATACTATTTCAGATTTGAAAGCTCTGTCAACATTATCATATCAATGGAATGCGGCTTTTATTTCCTAATTCTACCGCAGTTTTTCTTACCATGTTCTGTCTTTGTACCTCTAAATTCAATGTGTCATTCTTTTTTTCTTCATAATTTAGAGTGGTTTGTGACTGGGCCACATTCCATCTTCCACTTTTTTCGTAAAAACCATTTTTTCTCCATATAAGTATCAAAACCATTGGGATTCCTTCAAAACAGCTGTGTCTGCCCTCCTTCTAGTGGCCCACTAGAACATACATGTCTGGACAGCTGCAGTGCCTGGGACACTACAGGCAGGTTTATATACTTTATTCTTAACTAGAATTTCTCTGATAACTGGACACCAGCCTAGAAGTGTCTCAGACCTGCTTTCACCTGCTCTTTGTGTTCTTAAATCCCAGACAGACCCTTCCAGAACTAGATGACCATCAAGACAAAAGCGTACTCAAGCAGACAAGAAAGGAGTAGGTCTCACCATATCTCCTAGATTTATAATGTGTGCTCTCTACCTGGCAGACACTACACATACTGTGTAAACCACTACTGGGGGCCTCCTTTGTGTGAAACCTGGGTGCCTCGATGCGTATCGGAACTTTTACATAAGGAAGTTGGATTGGAAGAGAGATTTATAGTCAACAGTAACCACTTAACTTGGAAAATAGAAAAGAAAAAGAATCGCCGCTAATCCCCTCACCCCAATGCAATGTCGGTGACTGTCACAGATCAGCATTACTGTTTCTCTTATGTGGTGCTGTCGCAATTGTGATACATGACAGTTGTGCAACTATAAATTTCCTATTTTCTTTTTTTTAATATATTGCATCCCACCTATAAAACTGGCAAAATATATTTTCTTTTGCTTCCCCTACAGGGTAGTTGTATTATTTTGAGGGCCTTTTAACTTGGTGATAAAGAGCATCTTTGCCCTAAGACCTAATTTGAATCCAGCGTGGTGGTTGTGTAACTGCCCACAAGTCATGTCACTTCTCTAAGCATCAGGTCCCTCATTTGTTAAATGGCAATCATAAAACCTATGCCAAAGGTTATGGTGGGAATTAAATGTAATAATGTAGTCAGTGCACTCAGCCCTTTGCCTGACATATAGGACGTGCTCAATAAATGACAGTGAGGGTGACATTGAGGCAGAGACCTCTTAGGCTACATGAGTGCATTGTAAGTAATTTGGGGTAGAACCTTTTACTTAATGTATTTTAAGACATCATTTATAGTGTTTCACAGGTAGATCCTGCTTTTCTGTGGTTTCTGTTGAGTGATTTAAGGTGGCATTGTCCTGGGACTCACTTGATTTATTTCTTAGACTGAAAATTATATAGCATTTGAAGCATCTCTGGAACATATGCACTCAGATCCGTGGGTTCATATCTTAATGATTATGGGCATTTTACTAATGAGGAAGAGCTGTCTCCCCTATTTGTGGTATTATTTGTGATTTAGACATTCTTCCTGGACAACAAAGTATCTTTGTACTTTGTACAAAATAAAACTCTTCATGTATTACTTGTTTCCCACACAGTCATCTGAAAATGTGGGCATCTGACAGGGCTCAACAAATATTTATTAAAAGAAAATATTGATGAGTTTTACCCTAAAGAAAAGTTACATGTATGTTATTTACAGTTTTCTGCAGTGTAGTAGCTATTTTTAATCTTTCTGTTTCTCCCTGCACCCTAATAGGTTATCCTATAATTGGATTCCATTCATGTGTATTAGTGTCCCAGGCTGATCTTAGCTCCAGTAAATACCTAGTGTGCTTTCTAGAATATTATATCATGAAGTTTATTACTCACCCCCCTCAGTTAGCCTATGATTTGACCTTTTTTTAATACCAGTTTTGGAAGACAGGCCTAATAACACTTGCGTATTCTATCACATTTTAATTTTATAGAGTTACGTTGTGGAGGATATTATTCAACTCACATTTTATCTGAAATATTAAACAGCAGACCCTTTACAATAGGACCCTACAGTACTGCTTTCATTAACTTGTCCTCAGCTCCCTGCTAATTTGTTATTTTCTATACACACTCTCTGTCTTCAGGATTACTGTCTGTTTTGGGTTAAAGGAATATTTTCTTAGACACAGAACTGCATTATCAACCAAAATAACAGAGCTATTCTCCCTGATGTGTCTTCCTTCTTCCTGATCCTAGGACGATGAGGCTAAAGTTTCCAGCTGGATCTGGCTCGACATTTCTGGGATAAATTAAATGAGCACACTTGATTGAGGGGTAGCTGGACTGTATCACTGGCTTCCTATTATGCTAGGAGATCAAAGCAAAGCACAAATAGAGGCTTGGTCTATAAAATATTCAAAACAGATGGCTTCTTCTTTTTGGTGAAAATTCAGGTTTTAAGGCAAAACACTTGTTAGCAAAACTTCATTTCTTTTCATTGATAGATAGTCACTACTGAACACATAGCACTGTTTCTTCCTGAATTTCAAGACTAGGATCACAAACTTTTTGCAGAAGGAGGGATTTGGCAAGCCTAGAAAGGTATTAGATTGTCTGCGTTTTCATGTGAATATGAAATAAGTTACTAAAATTTTGCTATTGGTATTCTAGAATCAAATGAAAACATCTTACATTTGGTCACATAATCATTTTGTTGTTGGGTCACTATTTAAAAATCTGGTATTCATATTGTTTTGTCTTCTAAGAATTGAACCAGGATGTTTATCTCTGATTTCATGTTTTAACTGAAAAGTACATTCTCCACACTCCTTTATCATTTACATCTGAATCCTCAAGTTCATGTAGAATAATTCCATGTGATATGAAACTTTTATTATTTTGGTTTAAAACTGAAATGAGAAATAAGGTTAATTCAAAAATATTTTTGGGACATCTACCATGTGCCTAACACTGCACTAGGTACATGGTAAAAAATACATGTTTCATTTTGAAACAAATGCTAAATGATGGATTTTCTCCAACAGAGAAAAATTATACAAGATGCAATAGAAAAACCCAGGTCTCCAAAGAGATTCAGGAGTTCACAGAAAAGGTGACCCTTGAGCTAACTTGAAGGAGCAGTAGGCATTTGCCAGGCAGATATAATTTTAGATAAAGACATTTGCAAAGATATAGAAGCATAAGCAGCATAACAAATTTAGTATATTCTTCGTAGCTCATTATACATAGTAGTTAGGGTGCATATCAATTGTCTGTTGCAACATTACACATTACCCCAAAGTTTGGCAGCATAAAACTACAATAAATGATTTTTATCTCAATGGCTTCTATGTGTCAGGAATTCAGCAGCGTCTTAGCTGGGCAGTTCTTACTTGGGGTCTCTCATGGGACCGCAATTATCTAAAACCTTCCCTGGGGATAGAACAGCCAATTCCAGGATTGCTCATCCACAGTTTGTGCTACCTGTTGGAAGGAACCTTCCGTTCCTTGCCATATGGAACCTCTCCACTGGGCTCCTGGATGTGGTGACATGGAGTCCGGCTTCACCCAAAATGAGTGATCCAAGAGATGAGAGCCAGAAGGAAGCCACAATGCCTTTTATGACCTAGAATCATAAGTTACACAACATCACTTCGGCCACATTCTGTTCCTTAGAAGTGAGTCACTAAGACCATCCCACACTGAGTGGGGTATTAGGGCTTAGGCACCACTTTTTGAAAAGAGGAATGCTAAATAATTTTCAGGCTTTTTTTTTTTTTTTTTTTTTTTTTTTTTTTTTGCAACAGTTTCACTCTGTTGCCCAGGCTGGAGTGCAGTGGCTTGATCTTGGCTCTCTGCAACCTCCGCCTCCCGGGTTCAAGCGATTCTCCTGCCTCAGCCTCCCGAGTATCTGGGATTACAGGCACGCACCACCACACTCGGCTAATTTTTTTGTATTTTTAGTAGAGACAGGGTTTCACCATGTTGGCCAGGCTAGTCTCAAACTCCTGACCTCAAGAGATTCACCTGCCTTGGCCTCCCAAAGTGCTGGGATTACAGGCGTGAGCCACTGCGCCCAGCCTCAGGTTTATTTTTTCAATTACTATGGGATGTCAGAGAGGGAAAAACAAGCCATTAGATGGTTGCAGTCAGCAGCAGGTGGATCGTGAAGACCTTAGCCATTGCAATCTGTAGAGGATGGACGGGTGGAGAGGGAGGTACACAGGGCAGAGTACTGGAAACAGGACAGCCAGTTCAGAGCTTGCTACTTTGTCCTGGAAAGTGATGCTGAGGGGCTGAAGGGGTGCAGTGATAGAAGAGTTTATAAGTGAGAATATGTTTATTATCAAGAAGCTCTGGTTCTTATAGGAAATGTCCCAAATGGTTTCCAGTCTCTCTTGGTTGAGAAAATAGAGAACACCATCTGAATGCCCAGTTATAATTCAGAAAGTTAACTTGCCCGCAGGAACTACTCAGGGAAAAGCAATCAAAGAAAGCCTGAAAGTTCTATAACCGCTTCAGGGGAGAACCACGAGCTGTGATGTACTGATGCCGACTGAGAACATAGCTGCTGGTCATCTTTACACATCAAGTCACCTCAGGATTTTGAATTTTTCATTTAGAAAGTTAGGCAGGGACGGGGGCAGATATCTCTAAAATTCCTTCCATCAAAATGAGTACAGGATGCTGTTTTGATCCAATTAGTGTTTTAGACTTGTCTAACCTTGAGAACATTTGACCCAATAGAAACATTTAACCTATTCACAGATATTTAATTCAGGTTGTATCAGTATCAAGAAATTTTTAACTGAGCGTTTTCTGGAGCTGAAACTAAGTTAACTTAGTATCTTGATCAATTTATACGTGTAGTTGAAAATGTTCAGATTTTTTAATTTTCTTATCTTATGGAATCATTTTAATTAGTATCAGTTCTTTTTCATATTTAAATTGCATAATGATTTTATTTATCAGTTTTTACATAGATTTTACTAATTATGACTTCCTGTAACTGTCAGTTTTCATTTTATGCCTATTGCCAAATCCAATTTTCCATTTAGCCAGTGTTTTATTTTGTGTTAATATTATTCTTGATACAAGTACTTTTCATTGTGAATGGATTTTTTAAGATAGTAATTATTATTCCTTTTTACAATAATCTGTTGGAAAATTATAAGAATTTCCTCTTTAATATTATATTTGCCCTGTTATCTGAGATTGGTCTGTTACGGAAATTGGCAAACATTTTTTGATGGTCCAGATAGTAAATAGTATATAGTTACACTTTTGGTTTTTGTTTGTTTTTGAGACAGGGAGTGCAGTGGTGCATTCGCAGTTCACTGCAGCCTCAACCTCCTGCCCAGTCTCAAGCAGTCCCCTTACCTCAGCCTCCTGAGTAACTGGGACTATTGGCATGCACCACCTTACCCTGCTAATTTTTTAAACTTTTTGTAGAGATGAGTCTCTGTGTTTTGCCCAGGCTGGTCTCGAACTCCTGAGCTCAAGCAGTCCTCCCACCTCGACCTCCCAAAGTGCTGGGATAGCGTATACTTATGCTTTGCAAACTGTGTACTTCCTGCCAAAACAATTCACCTCTGCTGTTGTAGTGTGAAAGCAGCCATAGGCGATATGTGAATGAATGACTGTGGCTATGAATTAATAAACTTTAGACACTGAAATCTCATGTTCATATAAAAACCATTCTTAGCTGATGGGCTATACAAAAAAGGTGGTGCTGAATTTGGTTCATGGACTGTAGTGTTGTGTTGCTTATCTAGTTCTTGTTGTGCTTCTTATCATTTTACATGCCTTCCCTAGCCATCCACAATCCTTGGTGAGGCCAAGCACATGTGGTGGCATTAAAATGTCCTCAGGGTGAGGATGTCAGGTAGTTACCAAGAATAACTTGTCTTTACATGTACCGTAATCTTCACAAGGATGGGCATAATTACTCCTATTTTACAGATGACAAAACAGGTTATTGGAAATAATAGTAGTTAATAATTATTGAAGAACTTTACTCTGTGGCAGGCACGTAGATTATCACAACCCCATTAATACACTGTTACCAAAGCAACTTGTTCCAGGTCTCCTACCTAGAATGTAACAGACCCTGGAATCAAGCCATACAGTGTGTCTCCAGAGCCCAT
The DNA here is from genome assembly GCF_028885655.2 of Pongo abelii. Classification (NCBI taxonomy): domain Eukaryota; kingdom Metazoa; phylum Chordata; class Mammalia; order Primates; family Hominidae; genus Pongo; species Pongo abelii. Next base: position 1,465,471 of record NC_071995.2, read on the forward strand.
GCTCTTCACCACTTTATCACTCTGTGTGTAATTCTGCTCTGTTGCACAGAACTATCAATACAGTGCAAAGATGTCATAGCACGTAAGTGATACATATCTGTCTCTAGTGAGGGTAGCCTCTGCATTAAAAAACAAAAACCAGAAAAAACTTTTTTCACCACAGTCTCTGAAACTGAATACCCAGTCATTAACATGATGTCACCAGCCAACCACCTGCATCCTCCTGGCTGTACAGTGTTGGAACGGCCATAGCCACAGGAGCCACACTGCCTTCCCTGGTACTAAAGGATGGACTCCTGTGTCTGCATCCAGTGTAGTACTGTAAGGTGCTGTGATGCCACAGCATCTGTTGCCAAAGAAATGTTTAGGTAGATGCAATTCTTAGTTAAGATTATAAGATGCAGAGGATCTCCTAAATTAATTTAATTCCAGGCTAATTTAAAAATGTCATGATGGAAGTAACTGACATGAGAGCAGATAAGGGCAAGCATCCAGGCAAACAGTGTGCTTTCCTGGAAGGTACAAGTTGTAATTGCTCCAAGAGATGGCAGAGGTAGGAGTCCTAGTTCAGAGGAGCCTGGCTCCAGCCAATCAGACATTTCATAGCTCTATGCACGTGTATGTTTTAAATAGCATGTTAACCTGAAGCTTTATTCTGGCGTGCAGAAATATATGATCATTGAGACAAAATGCGTTAATGCAGTCGGGGAGCTGAAAATCTTCACATACATAGAATGTACAGCACTGAACTCACAGGTTGTCAGAGGCACACACACCTGCCTTAGAATGGCTTTGCAGTGTTCCTTGAAATGCTGCATCTGGGAAATGATGTGTGGATGGTTTGCTAGCTAGAGGATGGTTTATTAATTAGAAGTGTATGTGGCCAGTGGCATGAGATCTTATTGCTTAAATGAACAAGATGGCAGAGACTTTACTCCCTTTGAATGGTCCAACAAAGGCTTTCTATTTCCTGTCAGCAGTAGCATCTCATGCAAGAAGGTTACAGTTGCTGAAGCCCACAAGGCAATGGAGTATAGAGAATTCCTCAAAATTGTATGTTGTGTATATTTGGGCAGACTGGTTAAAGCATGAAGAGAGCTATTGCTACTGTTAAAGTATGTGTCTGTGCCATCAAAAGTATACTCCCCGAGGCCGAGCCTGCAGTGAGCTGTGATCACACCACTGCACTCCAGCCTAGGCAACAGAGTGAGACCCTGTCTCAAAAAAAGGGGGGGTACTCCCTGGTAGAAAAACCGGGAAAAGCAGCTACAAACAAGAGCAGCTTCACATGGTGCAGAAGAGGCATGTTCTGCTTCCTCTTGTCCCTTTTCTTTGCTTGATTTCTAGAGTTAGATTTTATCATTTCACTCTTTATTCTGTTTCCTATTTTCTAAACACCCGTAATATATTAGATTCTCTGATTATATGAAAAACGTGGTCTCCATCCTCTGGATTTCCTCACTAAAATTGGACGTGGCTTCCTTTGTGCAGTAGCTTTTTTGTGAGTACTAAAAGGTGGCACTGGTATGAGAGCCTGGGAGATTAAAAAATAGATATATGAAGATTCTATATAAGCTTAACTTTTTCCTTTTTCTTTTTTACTATCAAGTCACTTTACAGCTAAACTAGGAGCCTACTTACTCTTTATTGACTCGTGTAGTTACCTGTGCTTCCGTCTAGATGTGTACACCATGTAGCCTTTGGAACTCCCTTCTGTGGCCGCCTGCTGGCACTCTGCTCTTCCCCCATGAGTATCAGTCAGTTCTGTCAAATGCTGGGGTTTCTTCTTTCTGCCCATTCCATTTCCCACTTCCCAGTGGGTCTGCCCCACTTTGCCACTACCCTTCAGAATTGATCTCCAGTCCCTGCTTAATAATCCTGTGTTTGGAGCAGAGGGAAACAGAGCACGTGGGTCCTTCTTCCAGAGATGGGTGTTACATACACCCAGAGGGTCGTCTGACTGGAGATCCTTAGGCTAGTCATGGTCCAGGTCGTTTAATCTTGAAACGTCAGCCACCATTTGTAGTATCTCTGGTATTTACCATGCTGAGCCTCTTTTGTCATAGTCAACCGTATATCTTCAAATAATAAAGCTTTGCTTAAGCATCCACAACTATTAATATTGAAGTGGTGATGACCGTCAGAGTTTGTGTTGTGCTACACAGTTTAACGTTCTAAGAGAGAGAGAGAATAATTCAATGACTGCATGGGAGATTTTATTCTCAGATAAAGGAAGTTGGTAGAGAAAGCCGTCTTTCTCATGTTTGTTTTTCCCAAATCTTTTTTTCCACCCAAAGTCTGGATTATTCCCAAGGTGAAAGGGGTGATGTCTGGAAATTGTTAATCCATGGGATCTATTCATGGTATATAAAATTTTCAGAAAGAATTTGCCTTTTAAATATGATTTCCTGATTGACTGTAGCAAACATAAATCCAGGAAGTACAACTCTGTCAGAGCAGCCAAGATCCTTATTAGCTTCTCAGATGTATGAGATGTTTTAGTGTGTGTGTGGAGCGGAAATAAAGATTCTTCCCGTGGGCAGGTCAGAAGGAGAGAGGGGAGGCAGGAGAAGAAAGGAAGAGAATAATAGTACATAGAAACAAACCAAAGCTGCTAGCGTCGGGGGAGGCAGGTATGTACCCCTGGCTTTCCTGGAATTAGCTGCTGTCCCCCTGAAAAACCAGCTTTATTTTGGTTTATAGTACTGAGAGGAAGAAGCTAGAGAGACAGCCTTCGTGCCTTCTGTCCTGGTACTGTTTTCATTCTTGAAGTGCTCTTTTATGATATACAGAAACATTTCCTCATCCTCTTGGTGATACAAAGTTCTTGTGCCACTATTTTCAGAGAAAACTAAGCTACACTAAGCTGAAAATATTGGCTGAGGGCCATTTTGCTCAGATCTCTCCTCGCATCTGGACTTTGTGCCCCCGTGCATTCCTAAACACCAAATCACAACCATTTCTCACCTGCTACAGTGAGAAACCGTTTTCTGGCTATTTCCGGTATTAGCATTAACAGATCAGATTTCTGTATGTGACGCCTTTCTCCAGTGGAAAGGTGCCCATTTCTGATATTTACACACAGCTACAGATATATTTATAGTTTCTCCTGGATTTCGGTGGTAGCTAACTCTTCTTCCTGCCACCTGTGCCCTCTTAGGCCATGTTATTATTAAGCACTCTACTGAGAAGCCACGTCTACCACAGGCTCCAGACACGTAATGAGACCCTCAGTGGCTATAGCCTATCTGTGAGCACTCAGCAGTAGACTTATATCTGCATAGTCTGTTATGTTTGATTTGACACTAGAGTTCAAATAATAAGGTGACTAACTGCAAACTGCCTCTGCCTACTCCCCCAACCCTTCCATGCACAGACAGACGGACACACACACACACACACACACACACACGCCCTCTTATCCTGACCTTGAAATAGCTACCACTCACAGAAGAGTCTCCTCCAGAGACTGGCCTGTCTTTGGGAGCCTTTGTACAGATAAGCTATCAAATCTCATAGTGACTAGACAGTCATACTTGGCTCTTTTTTTGTAGTCCTACGGACTGAGAAGGAGCCAGTAAATGTGTTCCTCATCATTTCAGTTCACATCTTTGTTATGTTGTTCCTTGTTTATTGAGATGCTATCAAGGTCAGGAGGTCCCTTTTGTTTACCCTGGGTAACTCCGCTTGCCTTTCCCCTCCACTCCCAACGCCGCAGGAGAGAAAGGGGAAAATAAAATGTGATTATGAGGTTATTACACTGTTTTGTCCCGTAGGCAACGAGCGTATTGTTTTTCAGATCCATCTGTCCAGCAGACATGTGATAATGCCAAAAGGTGCTGTTGTGCTTGACTGCAGCAGTTACAGCACGTGAGGCCCAGGCCTCAGAGGGTCAGAATAGAGTGTGAGTTATCAATTTCAGTGTTTACGTGTTCACACATGCATGCAGGGAGTTAAAAGCCACCATTTTTCCCTGTGACCAACTGCCTGCCTAGCTTTTCCTTGAAATCCAGCGTCAGTCCTTGTTGGGCTGGCCTGTGCAAAAAGTATGACTCTCTCTTCTCCCTCTTTTGCCTCATGTTTCTTCCACATGCCTAGATTTTTGCCCCTAATGTCTCATTCATAAATCTATAGCCCTGGAACTGTACTGTACAGTAGGGAAGCCATTCAGATATATATATATATATATATGCACTTATATTTAACTCTTCCATTTTTCACTAAAACACAATGAGTGATTTGTGTGGGGAGCCAAGCCTCAAGCCAAGAACTGAGTTGAAAGTGTTTTCTCATCTTTGTTAACTCTTAACAGCAAGAAAGAATTTTGGAACACATTTCTGCTCCTGGAATTTCTGAGTGCAGCAGTAAGTGGCTTTCTGAGTGTCTTTCTTGACTTCTTGATTCTGGTTATCTCATCGACTTTCAGCAGCCGTCCTTTCAGGGTGCATACTGTATGTACCCTTGATTGGTTGGCTTGTAATAATAGCTTCTGTGCCTCCTAGTAGCATTCTCTTCACTTTTCACCCAATTTCCGTGTGCTGTCCTCATCTATATATACATGTTCGCCCACCTGGTGGTGAATGACCTGGTTTTAATGTATCTTACAAGTTTCCAAGTACTAAAGCAAGTATAGAGATGCCCACAGTCTTGACATCCTTTGTAGCACATGAAGAGATACATAGGTATGCTCAGCCAGAGATGTCCTTCCCTCACTAGTAGGCAAGCCCCTAACAGTCTGTTCCCTATGCACATCCCTTAGATTTCTCTTGAGTAGCATTTGTTATGCTGCATAAGGTAAAAGAGATTTTAACTGAATGAAGATTGAATAGGCAGAATGCAGTTAGCAGCTCTATAGTTGAGATTTCAAGATTTATTTTATTCTGAATGCTGTTCCATATCTCCTTACAGCTTTGAGGACGTAACGTTTTCTCTTCATACGTGAATCCAGAAATAAAGAATGTTTTGTTTTGTTTTGTTTGCTAGAGTGGTAATGCATCCTTAAAGAAAAATTGGCAACAGATTTGTGAGCTGTAAAACTAAGAAGAAATGATCATTTGTTATTTTCAAAAATGATTCTCATGTTTCTTTGCATTTCAAAACCTGTAGTCTTTTGTGGTTTTCATAGGCACATTTACACTTTGACAGACCATAAAACCCTTTCAATCTGAAACCTTTGGAGAGAGTTTCTACTTTTAGAACCAGATATTTCTATTAGTAGTGAGATTTCTGATTAACATTTATCCATCTCAGTGACCTAGTGGTCCCTGGACCTGAACTCCTAGTGGTAACTGAATTATATGATTTTGTGAACTCTATTCTTTCACAAAATAGCTGTGTTTAAATAAGAACATAACACATTGCTCCAAACCTTTGTGACGAGGCTCGACACACTGTCCTTCATTTTCCTGACCCTGAAGTACATTATTGACTAAGAAGATATCTTAGTTATTGAGGGTAAAGACTTTGAGGCAGAATTAATGAATTTTATTTTCTTGCATCTTTTACTTTTCAGAGTTTAGCTCTCAGCTGGGGCCTCTGGACAAGAGTGCCATTCTAAGATGATAATATTTATGGAAAGTTAATCTGTTATTCTGGGATTTTCTTAATGTAGTCTATGCTGAGAGACAGCAGTACAATGACAGTCCAATAAGAAATCAAAACTACCACTAACATTTATGCAGTTAACATATGGACAGTTGAACCTGCCTCTGAAGACTTCAGCAGGTAAAAAGAACAAAAAGATTTTGTAGACACTTCAGGGCTCTGAGCCAGCCACAGAAGAATCATAGTAGATATAAAACAATTTCCCAGGAAGACAATAAGTGATCAATAAATGCTAGCTTTAAAAAAATGGCATCTTTCAGGCTGGGTGCAGTGGCTCAGGCCTGTAATCCTAGCACTTTGGGAAGCTGAGGCAGGAGGATCACATGAGCCCAGGAGTTAAAGACCAGCCTAGGCAATATTGTGAGACCCTTTCTCTACAATAAATTTTAAAAATTAGCCAGGTATGGTGGTGCATGCCTATAGTCCCAGCTACTTTGGGGACTAAGGTAGGAGAATCGCTGAGCCCAGGTGACTGAGGCTTCAGTGAGCTGTGATTGCACCACTGCACCCCAGTCTGGGTGACAAAGCGAGACCTTGTCTCAATTAAAAAAAAAAAAATTATTATAAAAAATGACATCTTTCAAGGACAAAATATTAGTACCCCATGAGAAAATACCTTAAGCCCCAAATAATATTCAGTACCTATTCATCTAGTCTTTATGAGGAGGCTGTGTTATACCTCTCAAAATGGTTCTTAGAGTAACTATCTGGTACAGAAACAGTAGAGTGGGACGAGAAAAGCCTATCGGACAGACGTTTCACTCTGCACATTTCATCCAGGTATTCAAGTCACATGGCCCAAGAAAGTGTGTTTAATCTCATAGATGAGTGATTTGCAGAAATGGAATGCGGTAGAATCTTCTGTTACTATTTGTATTGAATGATACAGGAACAACTTACCTGTCTTCCTAAAGACCATTAGTTATCTAATCTCACTTAAGTGGAAACTAGGTTAAAATAAACACCTTTGGAAGATTACTGGTCTTGTCACTATGCCATGAAATGCTGGCCTCTGAAACCTGTTTGAGAATCTAATACATAAACAAATAAATTCTTATAAGAAGAAACAAAGCTCTTAGTACTTAGCAAAAATGTCTCATCCCTTTTTAAAATTTAAATTTCTTCAACAATTTTGTAAATGTAGCATTGGGGCCATAATGATGTTTTGGCGTCACAGTTGGTAGAAGCAAATATCATGACGAGGTCATTTTTTAACTTCTTTTTTCCTAGTGCAGAAAAGTATATTTAACTATAGTTCATTATAGCTGTACAACCAATTTGGCCTGACCACATATCTGATGATTTTTAGTAGGACCCCTTGCCAGTGTATTGAGGTCATGTATGGAAAAAAGTTATAACTTACGGGTCCTGTAAGGCATTCTCTTTCTACTTAGCAAATGTCCCTCTTCCCTCTTGAGATTAGGCAGTGGCCGTTCTACCTTGTGGGAAACACAGTTTCTTTTCTAAGTGGACTGCTCAAATTAGATGGGAAGAAAAGGGAAGAGATAAGGGCATTTCCCACATGATTGACATGGTTCTTGTGTTCCGAGAGGCTTAAGTAGTTTTTTTACGGATAGATTTGGGGACTATACTAGTTGGGCAGTTTCATATGCTTTCACAATGATACATATTTTGGGAGTATTCCTGGTATTTTGATACCTCTATACAATGTAAATGATCAAATCAGAGTAATCCATCACCTCAAACATTTATCTTTTCTTTGTAAAATGAGTTTTTATCCTGGATAAACAATTTAGAATTTCATTCCTTTTTAAGTTTTCTTTCTTTCTGTCTTTTTTTTTTTTTTCTTGAGACAGAGTCTTGCTCTGTCGCCCAGGCTGGAGTGCAGTGGTGCGATCTCGGCTCACTGCAAGCTCTGCCTCCCGGGTTCACACCACTCTCCTGCCTCAGCCTCCCAAGTAGCTGGGACTACAGGCGCCTGCCACCACGCCCGGCTAATTTTTTTTGTATTTTTAGTAGAGACGGGGTTTCACCATGTTAGCCAGGATGGTCTCGATCTCCTGACCTTGTGATCTGCCCTCCTTGGCCTCCCAAAGTGCTGGGATTACAGGTGTGAGCCACCACGCCGGGCCTTTTTTTTTTTTTTTTTCAATAGAGACAGAGTCTTGCTATGTTGCTCAGGCTGGTCTCAAACTCCTGGCCTTAAGCAATCCCCCTGCCTCAGCCTTATTTTTTTTCTTTTTTTGTGATGGAGTCTCACTCTATTGCCCAGGCTGGAGTGCAGTGGTGTGATCTCAGCTCACTGAAACCTCTGCCTCCCAGGTTCAAGCAATTCTTATGCCTCAGCCTACTAAGTAGCTGAGACTACAGGTGCGCGCCACACCCAGCTACTTTTCATATTTTTAGTAGAGACAAGTTTCACCATGTTGGCCAGACTGCTCTCAAACTCCTGACCCCAAGTGATCCACCCACCTTGACCTCCCAAAGTGCTGGAATTACAGGCATGAGCCACCACACCTGACCTCAGCCTTATTTTTTAAGTTTTCGATTGGACTCTGAAATTTTTCAGAATACCAAATGCCATCATGTTTATTTAATCAATTAGCCATCAGCATAAAATGCATTTAAATCGGTTTGAAATTTTTTTTTTTTTTTTTTTTTTGAGACAGATCTTGCTGCAGTGCCCAGCCTAGAGTACAGTGGTGCGATCTCGGCTCACTGCAACCTCCCCTTTTCAGGTTCAAGCAATTCTCCTGCCCCAGCCTCCCAAATAGCTAGGATTACAGGCATGCACCACCGTGCCTGGCTGATTTTTGTATTTTTTTGATAGAGATGGGATTTCACCATATTGGCCAGGCTGGTCTCAAACTCCTGACCTCAAGTGATCTACCCGCCTCAGCCTCCCAAAGTGCTGGGATTACAGGCATGAGCCACCATGCCCGGCTGAAATTTATTTTTTATTAAGAATAAGGACCTAAAAAGTCAGCATCCGAGTCATAGTAGTTGTAGGAGTGAGCTAATAATATCTTTTTAAATTCCGTTTTACTATAAGGAATTTGACCTTCTCAATATGACCATTTATCACATTGTCCCCTTTCTTCGTGGTCATACTTTTTTCTGCCAGTTTGTCAGTCAAAAGTGGTTACCTAAGATAATCAGCTCTTTCAGCCTTTGCAGCCCAGATGTGGCATTTGTGATGGCAGCTCTATACCCACAAACATGCACGTGTGCACTAAGAGAATGGGAATAAATTGCACAAACCCAATGAAAATCCCAAAAGTGATTTTTTTTTTTTTTTTTTTTTTTTTTTTTTTGAGACGGAGTCTCGCTCTGTCGCCCAGGCTGGAGTGCAGTGGCGCGATCTCGGCTCACTGCAAGCTCTGCCTCCCGGGTTCACACCATTCTCCTGCCTCAGCCTCCCAAGTAGCTGGGACTATAGGCGCCCACCACCACGCCCGGCTAATTTTTGGTATTTTTAGTAGAGACAGGGTTTCACCGTGTTGGCCAGGATGGTCTTGATCTCCTGACCTCATGATCCACCCGCCTCGGCCTCCCAAAGTGCTGGGATTACAGGTGTGAGCCACCACGCCCGGCCCAAAAGTGATTTTTTTAAATGGTTGTATTCGTGAAAGAAGATAGAGAAAACCAAGCTTTTAAAAAATGAGGAATGAAATAGGGATATGTTACTTGGCATCATGGGAGTGCAGTGATAGAACCATTATTAGACAGTTTCGTCATTGGTGCACAAAGTGTACTTGCATTTAAAGTAATGTTACCTTTAAAGACTGCACTTGGAATCCTTTGTAAATTTTCCACAATGAGTATGCTTTTTGTTGTTGTTGTTTTGAGACAGAGTCTCACTCTGTCGCCCAGGCTGGAGTACAGTGGTGCGATCTCTGCTCACTGCGCCTCCACTTCCCAGGTTCAAGCGATTCTCCGGCCTCAGCCTCCCAAGTAGCTGGGACTACAGGCGCCCGCCACCATGCCTGGCTAATTTTTGTATTTTTAGTAGAGGCAAGGTTTCACCATGTTAGCCAGGCTGCTCTCGAAATCCTGACCCCAAGTCATCTGCCCACCTTGGCCTCCCAAAGTGCTGGGTTTATAGGCGTGATCCACCATGCCCGACCACAAGTATACATGTATGCCCAGAAATAAAATACAATATTTTTGAAAAGTTGGTATTGTTTGCAAAAAACTATCCAACTCCCCCACTCTAAATTCTCTACTTGATTGAAACACTGTCTTCCTTCTGTGACTGGCTGTGTTGACTGTCATAGGTAGGAAATTCCAGCCCAGAACTGGTACCGTAAACCTGCTGATTAGGAGTCTCTTACAGAGCCCAGCAGCCTTCCACAGCAAGACTTCGGTGTTTATCATTTATCCTTAGAGAGAGAGAATTTTAGAAACAAAAGTAATGCTAAATTGATTAATTTTCTCTGGTTTGTCTAGCCAGGCTCCAGCTTCTGTGTTATATACTGTATAGGCCTAAACTGAACTCTGATCTTTTTAGTAAGCTAAAGATTGTTTTAGCCACTAAGCCCTTGCTCTTTATTCTCTTTTAATTATTTCCTGGAAATAGTACTAGAAACAAAGGAAATGTGCTATATTTATTATGCAGCCATTAAAAACATAGTTTCAGTCATATATAATGTAGTGAACAGTACTCACAATATAATGTTAAATAGATAAACAACATATCAAGCAAAACATGAGGTATGATACTGTTAGAAGCTGATTCATATAAATTTATTAAAATATTTGGCAGGAAAATTACCAAAATGTTACAAATGATCAAATGATTACTTCTTTTTTTTTTTTTTTTTTTGAGACAGAGTCTCGCTCTGTCACCCAAGCTGGAGTGCAGTGGCGCGATCTCGGCTCACTGCAAGCTCCACCTCCCAGGTTCACACCATTCTCCTGCCTCTGCCTCCCAAGTAGCTGGGACTACAGGCACCCACCCAGTTAATTTTTTGTATTTTTAGTGGAAACGGGGTTTCACCATGTTAGCCAGGATGGTCTCAATCTCCTGATCTCATGATCTGCCCTCCTCGGCCTCCCAAAGTGCTGGGATTACAGGCGTGAGCCACCACGCCCGGCCAAATGATTACTTCTTGATGGAAGTGTATGAAAAGTCTTATTTCCTTTATTTTTCTTTTTTCCCCAAATGTTTTGGAGTAAACTATACATTGCTTTCATAATAAAAACATAAAACTTTATTTCTTAAAAAACGCTTGTTTAAAAAGAAATAAAGGAAGGTGGCAGGAGCAGTCCTCTGAGGGGGTCCAAGGAGGAATCAGTGTTACTGTGGAAAGTAATACCAGGCCTTGCTTCTGTTGACTTGAAGATTACTGAGCTCCCAATTCATTAGTTAGGCCAGAGGTGTCCTGTTCATGAAAATTGCCAGGCTGGTGACATGCAACAGGTGCAGACCTCTGCAGTGTGAGCCCTGGGAACACACTGAGAACTGCCAGCGTTTTGGCAGTGCTTCACAGTGCTCACAGCTGCTGTGTGTCAAGCAGGTGCTGCTCTAATGCTTCAGTGTTCTGTGATGTGAGGTCTGGCCCCGCTCTCTTCCTCAACACTCCAGGCTTTGACCAGCTACCAAATACCTGGCCAGACTATTGTCACGAGAGCTGTCAAATGAAATCCTGGGGCAGGAGTCATCAGTCATTTAGTGTGCTTCCAGAAGGAATCAAAGGAGTAGCTGTTCAAGCAGGGGAAAGGAATGAGAAAAGAAAAAACGTAGAGCAAGTCTGTTACTTAAGAAAAACACAGAACCAATGTTACAACTAAGAATCTCAGAGTCCTTGGCTGTGAGTCGGGTGTTTGGTGTTATATAGGGATTTATCAGTCACTGGTTCAGAAGAATATCGGGTAACCTCTGTGAAATAAATGAGGGGAGCGCAAGCCAGGATGAGGCAGAATTCGTAATGAATTCCCTCATCACATCTCTTGGCCAAGAAAAACATGCACCTTCTCCAGAGACAGAATTTGTCTTCCATTCCAGGAGGTGGAGGAACACTTGAAGTATATGTAGTCCAGGCTTTCAGATGAGCAGTTTCACTAGCAGTTTTTCGCAATCTACTCATAAACAAGTGAAAAGAGAAATCGTGAGGTAACTGGAGTCTTTCTGTATCAGGAATAGCATCTCTGTAAAAACAAGTTAGTCCCGTGCTTAATCCCTGCCTCGATACAGAGCTATCCGTCTGGTGTGGATATATTAAGCCAGCATTCTCTTCCCGTCTCCCAGAAGGGCGGCTGGGTGTGACAGCATAAATGTGTGACAGTATGTGAAAATGTTTCTGTAATCCTGAAGATTTCAGTAGTGATTAGAAAAGTTTTAGTCTTTGGTCAATTTTCTTTGACTTGGAAAGCATAAAGAATGTTTGAACCTCTCATTTCAGACTGACCTTGACTCTCCTCATTTTATTTTATTTTATTTTATTTTTTTGCCTTAGATCATCCAGCCCCTCTTAGAACTTGACCAAAATAGAAGTAAATTAAAGTTGTACATTGGACACCTGACAGCCCTCTGCCATGACCGAGACCCCCTGATCCTCCGTGGACTCACTCCACCAGCTTCCTATAACTTGGACGATGACCAGGCGGCTTGGGAGAATGAGCTGCAGAAGATGACCCGGGGGCAGGTGAGCCTCTCTCTCGCACTTTGAAAAGAGCCTGTGAAAATCCAGTTGCTGTGTAGGTTGATGCAGTGGGAGCTACCTTGGGGAATCCAGTTGCTGTGTAGGTTGATGCAGTGGGGGCTACCTTGGGGAATCCAGTTGCTGTGTAGGTTGATGCAGTGGGGGCTACCTTGGGGAATCCAGTTGCTGTGTAGGTTGATGCAGTGGGGGCTACCTTGGGGAATCCGGTTGCTGTGTAGGTTGATGCAGTGGGGGCTACCTTGGGGAATCTGGTTGCTGTGTAGGTTGTTGCAGTGGGGGCTACCTTGGGGAATCCAGTTGCTGTGTAGGTTGATGCAGTGGGGGCTAGCTACCTTGGGGAATCCATGTTTAGATTCAAGATTTGGGGGTGGGGAGGGGTTTCCAGATATCATTTTTAAACTGATTTTTAATTGATTTTTTACTGTTTTATTTTTTAAATTCACCAATTAAAAATGTATGTTTCTCATGTACAACATGTAATTTTGAAATGTGTGTACGTCGTGGAATGGCTAAACAGAGCTAACTAACATAAACATTCCCTTACATACTTTCCATTTTTGTATGTGTGTGGCGAAAACACTTTAAAATCTACTCTCAGCAATACATTGTTATTAAGTATAGTCAGCATGTTGTACACTAGATCTTTTTTTTTTTTTTTTTTTTTTTTTGAGATGAAGTGTTGCTCTGTTGCCCAGGCTGGAGTGCAATGGTATGATCTCAGCTCACTGCAACTTCCACCTCCCGGGTTCAAGCCATTCTCCTGCCTCAGCCTTCCGGGTAGCTGGGACTACAGACGCGTGCCAACACACCTGGCTGGTTTTTTGTATTTTCAGTGGAGATGGGGTTTCACCATGCTGGCGAGACTGGTCTCAAACTCCTGACCTCAAGTGATCCACCCACCTTGGCCTCCCAAGGTGCTGGGATTACAGACGTGATTCACCGCGCCTGGCCAATTGTACACTAGATCTCTTGAACTTAATCCTCCTGTCTAATTGATATTTTGTAACCTTTCAGCAACATCTTTCCAGCCCCTGGTAACCACCATTTTCCTCTTAGATTCAAGTTTCTTGGCAATGAATAGTCTTGAACAGATATTTGGAATTACCTTTTGAAGGAAGTACGATTCTTGCCTCAGTGTAACTTACTCAAGTATCCGAAATGGCTGATTTATAACGGAGAAGGCTAAGGACGATCTGTTAACATTGCCATAGGTTATTCCATGAAGTGGTAGCCACTGAAGGAGTCTGAGTAGTTTAGGTTAATCCCATGTCTTAGACCATTCAGGTTGCTAAAACAAAGTAACACAGACAGGGTGGCTCATAAACAGCAGACATTTATTACTCTCAGTTCTGGAGGCTGGAAGTCCCAGATCAGGGCCCCAGCATGGTTGGTTTCTGGTTCCTTTTGTCCTGTCGCATACTGCTGACCTCATGACCTAATCACCTCCGAAAGGCCCACCTCCTAATACCATCACGTTGGGGGTTGGGATTTCACCATAAGAATTGAGGGGAGGAGGGTAAACATTCCATCTATAGTACTCCCTATACGACATTTTCTGTTTACTGTCACCTGTAAAAATCCAGTGACTTTTTTACATGTTGTGATTTTTAATGCAGTAAAAGACAGGGTAAGGCTAGCCTGGAGACAAAAAATCAGGAATAAAAGAAACAGAGGACAGGATGAGAATAGGGATAGAGTACAGACATGGAAAGTGAAGGAAAGAAAAAGTGAATAAACATTGAGACATAGAAATAGAAAAAGAGAAAAATAGGTCAGTTTTTGAAATATTAACTTAAAGCTCCTTTTGCTCCTAGTTTACTGATAGAAGTCAGTGGTCTTCCTTACCCCTTATAGACTTATACCAACAGAAGGCTAAAGAAATGCACAGGTGTTGTTATAAACTTACTAAAACTTTTCATCAGAACTTTGAAGCTATGCACTATTTCTAGCTAAATACTTTCTATTTCTTAAATATTGTTTGTTTACTCGTGTGTGAAGGTAAATTGTATTTAATACAGAACTTCCTGTGGTGTGATATTAAAGATGACAGTGAAAACCCCCAAGTCAAGAAATGCAAACTGGTGAGGCTTAGAGCTGTACTTACTTTCTCATGATGTGGATATTGCCTAATAGTACACAGACATATTTCACAGCCTAACTAGTTATCCATCATTTATTTGATGTGTAAAGATAAGACCTACTTCTCAAATTTAGCATGTTGCCATAGGAATTTTAATTTCTTTCTTGAAAGAGGAAAAAGATTTGAAGAACAGTATTAAATTCGGCGAGGTGCTGTGGCTCACACCTGTAGGCCCAGCTACTCAGGAGGCTGAGGCGGGAGGATTGCTTGAGCCCAGGAGTTCAAGGTCCCAGTGAGCTATGATTGTGCCACTGTACTCCAGCCTGGGTGGTGACAAAGTGAGACCCTGTCTCTAAAATGAAAAAAAAAAAGGACAGTATTAAATTCAATTCCTAATAGCTCTTTTTGATATTGATAACCATATAGTAAAAATGTAATGGAAATAAATAAATATATACATAATTACAGTGCAACCAAAAGCCCATTGGAAACAAGGCACATGGCTATTCATTTTAGAGACTTTTGCCTTCAGAATTTTGCAGAAAAACGATGCTTCTTAAAAGCAGTGCTGCTGGGCACAGTGGCTCACACCTGTAATCCCGGCATTTTGGGAAGCTGAGGTGGGAGAATCCCTTGAGCCCAGGAGTTCAAAACCAGCCTGGGCAACATAGCGAGACCTCATCTTTACAAATAATTAAAATTATCCGGACGTGGTGTCACACGCCTGTAGTCCCAGCTGCTCAGGTAGTTAAAGTGGGAGGATGGCTTGAGCCCGGGCAGTCGTGGCTGCAGTGAGCTGAGATCGTGCCACTGTACTCCAGCCTGGGTGGCAGAGCGAGACCCCGTCTCAAAAACAAGCAAACAACAACAAAAACCACAGTGCTTATTAATGTATTAAAGTTTAACTGGTATTAAATTATTCCTTTGTAAAACAGTTTGTCTTTGTTTTGTTTTTGTTTGTGTTTTTGTTTTGGAGACAGAGTCTCACTCTGTCACCCAGGCTGGAGTGCAGTGGCGCGATCTCAGCTCACTGCAACCTCCACCTCTCAGGTTCAAGCAATTCTCGTGCCTCAGCCTCCCGAATAGCTGGAACTACAGGCACGTGCCACCGTGCCCAGCTGATTTTTTGTATTTTAGTAGAGATGGGGTTTCACCATGTTGCCCAGTCTGGTCTCGAACTCCTGAGCTCAGGCAGACGGCCTGCCTTGGCCTCCCAAAGTGCTAGGATTACAGGAATGAGTGACCATGCCTGCCCAGCTTGTCTTTGAAATGGAAAAGATATTTTTGCTCAGTCCTGTATTTTCAATATGCCTAGATGGACTTAATCTTACCAAGGGGAAAAAAAATCTTCAGAGTGATAGATACCAAGATAGAAAATTTCAAACTAAGGATTTTTCAGCAAGTTTTGAGTGAATGAAACCTGATTCATAGACTTCCCATTGCAGATTGTGTTACAGTCAAGCTACCGCACTCATCAAAACAATTGTGCTCACACGCATGAATTCTGTTAATATTGTCATGTTTCCCTTTAATTGAGAATGTACTTCAGTTACTGAAGTTACTGTTTGAGGTGTGTGAAATTGTATTCTCCCCAATAGTCCCCGCGAAACGAGAGATCTGGGTCATCTACAGAGGAATACAATAACTAACAACCCCTACTATAAGCTTCTTCATGGCTTCTAAAGATTGGTGGAGAAACCAACCCATTTCCTGCTTCCTTACCCCAAGTAAGAATTTAAGGAAGTAATGTAGGCTGTCTAACAATACCAAATGACTTGCCTGTGAAAGTATTGTGATCAGAGTTTGACTTCAGCTTTAAAGGCCAAGAAACAGAAGATGTGAGTCACTGCCAAATATGCATGTTGGTTTATTTTGTGTGCGTGTTTTGTTTATAGTTTTGTAGTTTTGTTTTTGTGATGCAGAGCCTTCTGCTCCTGACATTTGCATTTTTCACCTCGTATCTCCAATGCATTTCACTGCCACCAACACCACCCCCATGAGGACAGGACAAGAACTTTGTCTGTCTTTTTCAATGCTAGGGCAGTGCAGAAGGGAAATGTAGGGTCAGAGCCCCTACACAGTCCCCACTGGGGCACTGCCTAGTGGAGCTCTGAGAAGAAGGCCACCGTCCTCCAGACCCTAGAACAGTAGATCCACCGCTGGTTTGCACCGTGCACCGGGAAGAGCCGTAGGCACTCAGTGTCAGCCCATGAAAGCAGCTGGGAGGGGGCTGTGCCCTGCAGAACCACAGGGGCAGAGCTGCCCACAACCCTGAGAGCCCACCTCTTGCATCAGCGTGACCTGGATGTGAGACATGGAGTTAAAGGAGATCATTTTGGAACTTTAAGGTTTAATGACTGCCCTATTGGATTTCAGACTTGCCTGGGGCCTGTAGCCTCTTCGTTTTGGCCAGTTTCTCCCATTTGGAATAGGTGTATTTACCCAATGCCTGTACCCTCATTGTATCTAGGAAGTAACTAACTTGCTTTTGATTTTACAGGCTCATAGGCAGAAGGAACTTGCCTCGCCTCATATGAGACTTTGGACTTGGACTTTTGGGTTAATGCTGGGGGACTGTTGGGAAGGCATGATTGTGTTTTGAAATGTGAGGACATGAGATTTGGGAGGGGCCAGGGGCAGAATGGTATGGTTTGGCTGTGTCCCCACCCAAATCTCATCTTAAATTGTAGTTCCCGTCATCCCCAGGTGTCATGGGAGGCACCCAGTGGGAGGTAATTGAATCATGGAGGTTGTTACCCACCATGCTGTTCTCATGATAGTGGGTGGCTTCTCATGAGATTTGATGGATTTATAAGTGCCACCTTTGCCTGGCACTTCTGTCTCCTGCCACTATGATTGCAAGTTTCCTGAGGCCTCCCCAGCCATGCAGAAGTGTGAGTCAATTAAACCTCTTTAGTAATTACCCAGTCTCGGGTATTTCTTCATAGCAGCATGAGAACGGGCTGACACACCATGTCTTTCTGTTTAAGGTGGGTTTCTTGTAGCGAGCATATATCAAATCAGTAATTGTCTTCTGATTGAAGTGTTTAGAATATCTGCACTTGATACAGTTATTGACATGGTCAAGTTAAACCTATCATCTTTATATTTATTTGTTTCATCTATTTTTTCCTCTGTTTTTGTTTTCTTTTAATTTTTTTTTTGTTATTTTATTTTATTTCCACTAGTGGCTTAAAGCTCAACTCCCCACCCCTTTTAAGTGATTACTCTGTGGTTTACAGTGTACAGTTTTAGCTTATCGTTGTCAAATTTTGAAAATATAATATACCACTTCAGGTATAGTATCGGAATCTGCCAGTAGTATACTTCTATTTCCTTTGTCTCAAACTTTATGCTATCGTTGGCATACATTTTATTCCTCCATATATTATAAACCCCACAGTACATTGTTACTGTTTTTGCTTTAAATCAGTTATCTTTTTTCTATTGTTTTATTGTGGTAAAACATACACAACATAAATTTTACCATCTTAAAAATTTTTACGTGTACAGTTCAGTGTTATATTCATAACGTAAACTATCACCACCATCTATCTCTGTAGCTCTTTTCATCTGGCAGAACTGAAACTCCATACCTGTTAAACAGTAACTCCCCACTCTCCCTTGCTTCACTGTTCCATCTGCCTTCTGATTTTACTACTCTAAGGATTTCATAGAAATGGAGTCACGCAGTGTTTGTCGATTTGTGACTGACTGATTTCATTTAGCAAGGTTCATCTGTGTTGTACCTTGTTTAAGGAAATTCTGTGTCAGAGTTTCCTTCCTTTTTAAGGCTACTGTTTTATATACCACATTTTCCTTATTCATTCCTCCACTGATGAACAGTCGGGTTGCTTCCACATTTTAGCTATCATGAATAATGCTGCCGTGAACATGGGTGTATAAATATCTTTTCGAGACCGCGCTTTCCGTTCTTTTGGTATAAAATCAAAAGAAGAGAAATTGCTGGACTATGTGTTAATCCTATTTTCAATTTTTTGAGGAACCACCATACTGTTTTCCACAGCAGCTGTACCAATTTACATTCCCACCAGCGGTACACAAGGGTTCCAGTTTCTCCATATCCTGGCCAACACATGTTATTTTGTAGTCTTTGGTGTGTTTTTTAAATAGTAGCCACCCTAATGGGTATAAGGTGGCATCACATAGTTTTGATTTGCATTTCCCTAATGATTCGTGATGTTGAGCATCTCTTCATGTGCTTATTGGCCATTCATATTTTTTCTTCGGAGAAATATCTATTCAAGTTCTCAGCCTATTTATAAATCAGGTTTTCTGTTGTTGTTGTTACTGAGTTTTAGAAGTTCTCTACATATTTAGATAGTTATCCCTAATCAGATATATGATTTGCAAATACTTTCTCCCATTCTATGGTTACTTCTTACTGTTACTGTGTTAATAGTGTCTTTTGATGCACAAATTTTTTTATTTTCTTGAAGTCCCATTTGCCTATTTTAATCATTTATATTTTATAGAGATTAAGATTATAAAATAATATTTTTCTCATATGTTTACCATTTTCAAAAAGCTTTGTTTTTTATCTGTGTATGTCTGAGTTTCCATCTGTCATCCTATTCCTTCTCTCTAAAGAACTTACTGAGGCTGAGTGCAGTGGCTCATGCCTGTAATCCCAGCACTTTGGGAGGCCAAAGCAGGAGGATTGCTTGAGGCCAGGAGTTCAAGACTAGCCTGGACAATGGTGAAACCCTTATCTCTACAAAAATTTAATTTAAATTTAAAAAATTAGCTGGATATAGTGGTGTGTGCCTGCAGTCCCACCTACTCGGGAGGCCCAGGTGGGAGGATCACTTTAGCTCAGGAGTTCAAGATTGCAGTGAGCTATGATCACGCCACTGCACTCCAGCCGGGGCCGCAGAATGAGACCCTGTCTCAGAAAATTAAAAATAAATTTTAAAAAAGAACTTCCTTTTAAATGTCTTGTAGTACACATCTGCTGATATTGAATTCTGTGTTTTATTTGTCTGAAGGAATGTATTTTTATCACCTTCTGTTATGGCCGGAATTGTGTCCCACCTCCTAAAATTCCTATGTTGAAGTCTTAACCCCTCAGTACCTCAAAGTGTGACTATATTTAGAGATAAGACCTTTAAAGAGATAATTAAGTTAAAATGAGGCCATTAGGGTGAGCCCTAATCCATTGTAACTGATACCCTTTTAAGAGACACACCAGGGCACACACACAGAGGAAAACACCACGTAAGGGCAAAGCAAGAAGGTGGCCATCTGCAAGCCAAGGAGAGGGAGGCCTCAGAAGAAATGAAACCTGCTAATACTTTGATGTTGGACTTCTGGCTTCCAGAACTGTGAGAAGATTAACTTCTGTTGTTTAAGCCACCCAGACTGGTATTTTGTTACGGCAGCCCTAGAAAACTGTACACCTTGTTTCTGAGATGTTCTCTGGGCACAGATTTCTTGGTTGACAGGGATTTTTTTTTCCTCTTTAATACTTTTAAGATGTGGTTCCATCTTCTTTTGGCTTGTATAGTTTCTGTTGAGGTCTGCTATATTCATGTAGCTTTGTTTTGGGGTGAGTGGGTTGGTTGGTTGGTTGGTTCATATACCATGTTCTTTTTTCTCCGGAGGCTTTCAAAATATTCCCTTTATCTTTAGTTTTCAACCATTTGATGATAATGTTCCTAGTTGTGTTTTTCTGTATATTTATCTTGTTTGGAATTCTCTGAGCCCCTTCTCTGGATCTGTGTTTTGTTGTCTTTCATTAATTTTGGAAAATTCTTGGCCATTATCTCTTCAGATATATCTTCTGCCCACTTCTCTCTTCTCCTTTTGTAACTACCATTACGTATTTGTTAGATCATTTGATATTGTCCTGTATCTCTTGGATTCCTGTTTTGTTTTGTTTTCTATATTTTCTTATTATACTTGAAGTTTTCTGTTATTAGTTTGGATAATTTATATCGATCTATACTTAAGTTCACTTTCTTTTTGTGTGTGTGTCGTAATTTTTTATTAAATGTTAAATAGTCTAAGTAAAAAGAACAGTGGAAACCAAGGTAAATAAAACTTATGTCTGGAAATATACTTTCCTCTTCTTCTGTCAGGCCATTAGCATCGGGGACTGAATCAAATAACTCGCTAATTGAGCTGGGTTTGGGCTTCTTTCCACTCTAGTTACCTTCATTGTGCCACAGGCCTTGAGGTTTTCAGTGGTGGATCGCCACTTCCATACGCTTAGTGTGAGCTCTATGGTGCCGATGTTTCGGTTTCATGCTTCTCTCTCAGCTTTCAGCATGTCCTTCGTGCCTGCACCACAGAGGGCTCTCTCTCCACGCTCTGGTCCTTCTCTAAGCAGTAGACTGTTCTTGTTACTCAGTGAAGACTCAGGGTCAGGCAGGAGTGGCTTCTTCATTTTCCTGCTCCAGTCTTGGTCTTGGTACTTCTGTCCCACCCCCAATGACAGACAACATCTCCCCCTACTCAGCACAGGTCTAGACTGTCGGCTGATTTCCTATCCCTTCCCCAGTAGCAGCAGACTTCTAGTTTGAATCCGTTCATAATTTGGGGTCTGACTGGACTCCGTGTCTCCTTCCTGGCAACGGTTTGCTTTTGCCTAATGTCAGCACAAGAGGTAGAGTTTGTACCCTTCTCTAGCCTAGGAACAGAGGCCATGAAGGTTGCTGCCCTACCCCCAGCAGCACACAGCTTTTCCTGTCACAGTAGGGCCAGGCTCCAGGCACTGAAGTCTTTCTTGTCCTTCTCTGGGTCTC
This sequence comes from Pongo abelii, assembly GCF_028885655.2. Classification (NCBI taxonomy): domain Eukaryota; kingdom Metazoa; phylum Chordata; class Mammalia; order Primates; family Hominidae; genus Pongo; species Pongo abelii. Next base: position 1,486,548 of record NC_071995.2, read on the forward strand.
GTGTTCTCAAAGAATGATAGCCTGAGAATCAGAAGGGAAATAAGATGTTCTTTCTGCTAACCCAATCTGGAAAATCTCTTCCCTGGCAAATTTTTTTTTTCTTCATATCAAAGGAAAGCCCAGGGTGCAGGTGGAACTCATGGACCTGTCCTCACTGGAGCCAGTCACGCCTGTACCCATGCAGGCCAGAGCACGGCTAGATTTCTCTCGCGCTCCTGCTCTGCCCTCAGTGTTGGCAGGCCCACACCTCTGCACCACAGAGGGAGTGCTCTCTCAGCTTCCTGCTCTGCGCCCAGTCTTTCCAACAAAGCCAGTGGGAGCCAGTGGATAGTGGGTGTGTACTCCTTTGTGTCTGGGGCTCTGAGGGATTTGAATCTGTCAAGCTGTTTTCTTCCTACCCACTTCAGGGCTGCCACCTCTTCCTCCTGTGCTCTGCCAGAGGTGTGTCCCATCTCTCCTCAGATGGGCTCGTTACCTGTGAATTCAGTTCACCTAGTTACCTTGGGACTGCCACTCTGATGAGCTAAAAACAATTGGTTTGATTTTGTAGATTGTCCAGCCTATTCTTGTTAGTGTGAGAACAATGTTCTTTTAGGGATTTCTACATTCTCTGCAGAAGTGGAACTCCTCATAAACTTGGATTATTGTCAGTTTGCAAGGTAAAAGAAGAAAATACACAAAGGGCATTATTTTAAGGCTTTCAGCATCTCCTGGTCCTTTGCACATGTTTACACAAAGTTCTCTTTATTCAGCACCCTCAAGCTCTGCCTACTTGGACAGCTGTAGTCTATTAAGTTTATGTGCCAATTTTTTAATACATTTCTGTATAGAGCACATATAAAAGAGAGATGATGAAAACAGCCCATTGCATATGCATTCTTCAGCTTTTCGAGTGCTGATAGATAACTGACACTTTTAACTTGTGCTTACTTGGATAGGAGAGGTGGACTATTTGAAGAGCCAGAGAGAGAACATGCTAACGTCTCATGTCCTCAAAGAATGATAGTGTGAGGCCAGGCCTGGTGGCTCGCGCCTGTAATCCTAGCACTTTTTGAGGCCAAGGCGGGCGGATCACTTGAGGCCAGGAGTTCGAGACCAGCCTGGCCAACATGGCAAAACCCCTCTTTGCAAAAATACAAAAATTAGCCAGGCCTGTAATCCCAGCTACTTGGGATGCTGAGGCAGGAGAATCGCTTGAACTCAGGAGGCAGAGGTTGCAGTGAGCTGAGATCACGCCACTGCAGTCAGCCCTGGGGGGAAGAGTGATACTCCGCTCCCCCCCCGCCCCGCCCCGCCCCACCAACACTGGTTGAGGGGTTCCTTCTGCTCAAACGGTTTGAAAAACCTTTTATGACCAAGTAAAAATAAAACCCCAGGAACATACTCAAGAGAATGGTCCCCACATCGTACACATATTCATTCTCTCTCTCTCACACGCACACACGCACACACACACGTGCTCACAGAGTGGCATAGTAGAAAAATAATGACTCTGGGTTCAAAGTCCAGCTCTGTCATTTTCTGGCTTTGGAACATGGAACAACTCTTAATCCTTCTGAGCCCTGGTCTTTTCAACTGTAAAATAGGAATAATACTTGGCCCCCAGGATTGCTTTAGGCTTAATGAGATATTATTACCTAAATAGTTACAAAGAAACACCCTGTAGTAGTGTATTAAAGCAAGTGAATGTCAGGCCATATGTTCAATCATGAATCACTTTATCAAAGGTTCTCCCTATAGACTAGTTAAGCTTTCTCAATTCCTTAAGCTTTTTAAGACAGTTGTACACTTGGCACTTGTTCTTGTACAACCCATTATTATATCATAAAGAATAAAAATAATTCAGATAGATTGGAAAGATGAATAAATCTTATCTTTAAAAAAAAAAACCTAGGCCGACCCCAGTGGCTCGCGCCTATAATCCCAGTGCTTTGGGAAGCAGGAGGATTGCTTGAGGCCAAGAGTTCCAGGCCAGCCCAAGAACATAGTGAGACCCTGTCTCTACAAAAAATAAAAATAAAATAAATTGGCCAGGCGTGGTGGCACACATCTGTAGTCCCAGCTACTCATGAGGCTGAGATGGGAGGATCAACTTGAGCCCATGAGTTCAAGACTGTAGTGAGCTATGATTGCATCACTGCACTCTCGCCTAGGCAACAGAGCGAGACACTGTCTCTTAAAATCAGAGATGAGAATATGACTTTTTTTGTCAGAGTTATAAACTGACAAATTAAAACTCACTGCTATGAATAGAGAAGGAATTAGGAAGTAAAGACATATCATTATGTCAGAATTCCATAATGGTCTATTTAGGAAATATGACGATTGCTGTCATTTTATTCCTGGTGCTATACAATGGACTGAACTGGCATTGATTTACTCCAAGTGAAACATTCCGTTGTTGAAAGTTAGATTATTTAACCCTTAGAACTATTGAGTTTTTTATCAGACTTCCTGTGGTAAGTTAACAATGGTTACAGGATTGCTAGCTGGCAGAGCACGATGAACTTCTTTCTAGGTTCTCCCTTGAATCTGTTCATAGCGGTGAACTTTCATTTTTGCATTTTATAAGTCTGCCCCCAAATTTTTACTCTTTGGAGTTTTCTTTGGGCATGATATATTCATTTGGATTGAACTGAATTAGTAGATAGGTACGTGGATGATAGGCAGACAGACGTACACGAGTGCCACTTGCTGTGGTGTCTGCTTCAGTGCGTGATGGAAGGTAAGGGCACACATTTTAGAGTCAGACAGACTTGAATTTGCTTTGTTTCCCTTCCACTTCTTATTTGATCTGAATTTTTTCACATCTCTGTATGTGTTCCTTCATCTTGCAGTGGACATAATGCTGTTGTGAGAATTACAATGCTTAGAGGTGGTAGCGGTTATTGCTCTTATCATCATCATCATCATTTTCAGCTGGTATTTTCCCAAGAAGCAGCCTGATAGCCCCACATCAACCTTGGAATTTTCCCTTGTTCTAGAATGTTGAGCATGGAAAATTTGGCCTTACATCTTCTCACTTCTGGGCTTCCTTGATGTCAAGCTCCCTGTCATTCTGCGTCCATGTTATGATCGAAGAAAGCAATCTTAAACATGCATATTTTAGGAGTCACAAAAAAATTATTTGCAGAGGATTCCAGAAGAAGGTTTCCTCTGTGAAAACCTTCTCTTACCATTTTTTACATTATATATATATATATATAGAGAGAGAGAGAGAGAGAGAGATTCTCTCTATTTTTGTCCCCAGGCTCTTTTCGTTATTGCATGTGATTGTATCAAATAAATTTTAATGAAATATTTCAAACATTTGGAAAAGTATAGAGATTAATATAACATTACCTTTATACCCAGAATTAACAAATATTACTTTGTCCTATCTGCCTCAGATCCTTTTTAATGCTAAATGTAGTATGATATTGTGATATAATAAGAAATACATATTTGGTCTCGGCCCCTAGTTCCTTATATGCAGCTCCTGAAACTCTCGGAATCTCCTGAGTGATGAGTGTTTGTTTTTTTAATGCTAATAGATGACTGGAGGCTGGGAGCTCTGGATGGAGACTGGTTGCCAAGGGCACCAACTCTGTGATAGATGGTTGGGACTCTCCAGCCCACACCCCGGCCTCTAGAGAGAGGAGGGGAGCTGCAGGTTGAGTTGATTGCCCATGGCCGATGATGTAATTAATCATGCCTACTTAATGAATCTTCCATAACACTCTAAAGGATAGTGTCCAGATGGGTTCCAGATAGCCAGCCGAACACACAGAGATGCTGGAGGATAGTGCCCAGAGAGGTCACGGAAGCTCCACACCCCTCTCCACATGCCTTGCCCTGTGCATCTCTTCATCTGCCTGTTCATTTGTGTTATCCTGTGAAATATTCTTTGTAATAAATGGGTAAACATAAGTAAAGTGTTTCCCCAAGTCCCGTAAGCCATTCTATCAAATTAACCTAATCCGAGGAAGGGATCTTGGGAACTCCGGTTTATAGCTGGTCAGTCAGAAGCACAGGTCACAGCCTGTGATTGGCATCTAAAGCTGGAGGTGGATATTGTGGGACTGAGCCCTTAATCTGTGGAGTCTGACACTGTCACCAGGTAACTAGCATCAGAATTAAATTCTAGGACACCCAGTTGGTGTCTGCTGGAGAATCTGGGTCAGAAGAGTTGTGCCGACTCTGTGAAATTAGGAAAACACTTTGTTTTTTCCTGCCTCTGATAATAATTAAAGTCTTCTTTGTATTTCTTCTCAGCTGTATTTTTCTTTTTTCAACTACAGTGGCAGCCACTGTCCTAAATCGGTGTGCATTTTTACAGTCCACATTTTTAGCTTTTTAATACATATATGTTTCCATAAATAATGTACAATATTGTTGAGTGTGATATAAATTTAAAATATATGGTCTCATACTACTTAGGCTGTCAGTTCATTATTACTTACTGAACTCAGGCCCTCTAGTCATTTGATAATAGAAGAAAACATATTCTTGACATTTTTCAGAGAGGGTGATTCTTAGACCATTTTTAAATGGTCTAAGCCCTAAAGAAGCCTTCTTTAAAGAAAATAGATTGAGGTAATGTCAAAGTGGAACACTATTATGGTACGAAGTGTCTTGACCTAGCACTAAGAAAAAGGTTTTATTAAATTCAGGAGTTTTTTAAATTGATACACAATAGAAATACATATTTTTGGAATATGGAAAATTTGATACATTCATATGCTGTGTAAAGATAAATCAGAATAATTGGGATATCTGTCACCTTAAATACTTTCCTTTCTTAATGCTAGGAACCTTGAAATTCTCTTCTAATCTTCATAAAATGTACAACAGATTAACATTAACTGTAGTCACCCTATTGATCTGTGGAACACCAGGTCTTACTTCTATCTAACTATATTTTTACCCACTAATCAGCCTCTCTTCAGCATGCCCCAGCCCCCTTCCTGGCCTCTCAAGTTCAGTTTTAGATGTAAGCATCTTCTCTGTTTACTTTAGGATGCTCCCGTATCTGACCACTGTTAGTTAGCTTTCAGAATCACCGATCACTGAAATTCCAGGTCCAGGGGTTCTGCACTGCGCTTAGAACTTCTCCTCATGTATTAGATGCACTGGTTGCACCGCCAAGCCCTGTTGCCGTCTGTTGGACAGGAAGCCTTGTTAGTGCCTCCGTGAATCCAGCACTGACATTAGCTAACATAGAACTAACATCTACTCAGGGAGTTGCATTAGTGGCTCTTAAGAAACTCCATGAAAATTGTGAGAACACTTCAATGAAAACATTTTTGACAAATCGCCTTTCCCTTGTATATAAATGCGAACCGTTTTTCATTTTCAAAATTTCAAACTTTTTCATAGAACTCAAGGATTTGAGTGCTGCTTCCTTTGAGAGGGGTAACAATGAGTTTTACATAAACATTGTGTATGATTTTAAAAGGCAGTACTGAACATGTGCTACACATTAATTCCTTAGTTTCGAAAGATGCGACAGAGTGGGAAAGTTCGATATCCACAGGTGCAGATATTGGAAAGGCCACACTCACGTATGTGATCTTTCTCATAGCTGCAAGTGACTGTGTTCAGCTTTCCAATGAGGTGAGGAAACATTTATGGGCCTCCTGTGGCTCTCTTATTCATTCCACTGTACTGTGTAAACAATTTCCCGCAACAATAAACTTCAACTTTTCAATTTGTCACCAGCGCAATGGCCCATGTAGTTATAAAGTGAACGTGGTGACCAATTTGGGGCGTAATATTGTTCTGCAGTCAAAGTATCCTAATTTGAAGAAATTTTACGTATCATGATTTTACACCAACTGGCCAAAGTCAGATAGTCTGATTAAATGGATTTGGTTTTGGCTACCTATGTGTAGTCAATTCTACACACTTTAAATATTTTGGTTTGCAGGTATTTTTTGAAGGCTTAAGTATTTGGTTTCTATTTCTTTGGATTTCCTGTCTGTAGATTCTACCAAGCATATGTTGTTGAAATAATGAATTCAGGGCCACTTTACCCCTAGCTGCAATCTTGTCAAGTTCCAGCAGCTAAGTAAACTTGGGTCAGGTCAGATTTGAGACACCTTATGACCAAGAAGATATTATTTCTAAATATCTTGTATACATGAAAGAACAGCCATTATTTTATCTCTTCAAGGTAATTTCCTTATCTAGTTCATGTTATGTTTTTTACTTCTTTTGAATTATATAAAATTGGAAGTTATATTTATAATATTGTAATGTAAGGCCAAGGGGGAGCACACATCAGAAGTTGGAATAAGCAAGCAGAAGCTCGGGTCTGAGTCTCACAGTACTCCAGATGCAGTGAGCGGTTCTGGAGCTGTACTTCTCAAAGAGAGTGGCAGCTCTCAGAGAGGGTGGGGCATCAGAATCACCAGAAGAACTTTGTTCTCTTGCATTCCCATCCCCATAATTCTAATAATCTAGAGAAAATGAAGAGAGAAAAAGTAAGGTGAAGCCAGGAGTGAGCTCGTAGGCACTGTCAGAGATTCAATTATTGTCATGTGCTACATAACAATATTGCAGTCGGTGACGGACCCCGTGTTCCGTAGTGCTCCCATAAGATGATAAGACCATGTTTTTACTGTACTTTGTCTATGTTTAGATATGTTTGGATCCAGAAATGCCACCATGTTCCAGTTGCCTACAGTATGCAGTACAGTCACATGCTGTACAGGTTTGTAGCCTAGGAGCAATAGGCTGTGCCATACACCCTCGGCGTGTAGCAGCTGTACCACCTAGATATGTGTAAGTCAGTCTGTGATGTTCCCACAACAAGATCGCCTGACGATGCATTTCTCAGAATGTATCCCCGCCATTAAGTGATGTGTCTGTAGTGTGCAGTTTATAGTACCCCACAATATTAAAACAAAAACAGAAAAAGAAATTTCTCCCTCATGGGTCCTCATAAAGAATCTGATCGTAAGCAACATCTTCAGCATCCTTCCATGTGTACAGCCATGAGGTTCAGAACACTTCTTTTTTTAAGAAACATCTCAGCAATATAATAAGGCCAAAGTTTATCTCATAAAAACCGTTTTCTAGGAGACCGTAAATATTGCTACTCAGATATCTAATATATTATTTAATATTGGGAATAAATTTTCAAGTCTTTGGAAAGATTTAGGCAATACTCTCTAAATATTAGTTGTCTCAACCATTTTTTTATACATTAAGCAGCAATATGTTTAGGATCTAGTCTTTGACAGATACCAGAATGTAGCTATTCAGTGTTCAAGTATAGAGTCATACACTTTAAAAGTTAATCGAAAAAGGAAAAAAAAAAAATTAGCCAAGTATGGCGGTGCATGCCTGTGGTCCCAGCTACTTGGGTGGCTGAAGTGGGAGGATCACTTGATAGCACCACTGCCCTCCAGCCTGAGCCACAGAGCAAGACCCTGTCTCAAAAAAAAAAAAAAAAAGAAAGAAAAAGAAAAAAAAGTTAGTCAATCTGCCCCTTCCCCTTAATTGTGGCTGAGGAATCAGTTGGCATGGTCAGTGAGGCTGGTACCAAGTGTTCAACTGATATAGCCAAAATGACTGGCAGGACAAAGGCACTGGGTTTGACCAGCATGGTTGGCATATTTGGTAGTGGAGCTGGTCCTCGGGATCATGCCCTGGGCATTTGGCAGGACCATGGATTCTGCTAGCATAGCTGATGTGTTTGTCATGCTGAGACCAAGAAGCCAACCCACATGGCCAACATTTTTGGGAGGCAAGGGCTGAGGATTCAGCCAGCGTGAGTGGAAATAGCAGGCCAGGGCCAAGAAGGTGCCCCACATGGTTGAGAGACTGGTTACATACCAGGAGATCAAGCAAATGAGTAAATATATTGGGGCTAATATATTGAGGATAGTGTGTTTGTCATTATAGGAGATAAGAGTACCAGATATAGAAAGAGTAAAGACAAACCCTATCGTATTGGATTGTTTTTAGAGGTATTGATATGAATTCATGGTTTTTAACAGATAAATAGATTTAGATTTCTCTGTGTGTATGTGTGTGTTTATATATGTGTATATGTGTATGTATACATATATATGCATGTATGTATTTTCTTTTTCTTTTTTTTTTTTTTTTTTTTGAGATGGAGTTTCGCTCTTATTGCCCAGGCTGAAGTGCAATGGCATGATCTTGGCTCACCACAACCTCCACCTCCCAGGTTCAAGCGATTCTCCTGCCTCAGCCTCCCGAGTAACTGAATCGGATTACAGGCATGTGCCACCATGCCCAGCTATTTTGTATTTTTAGTAGAGACAGGGTTCCTTCATGTTGGTCAGGCTGGTCTTGAGCTCCTGACCTCAGGGGATCCACCCACCTTGGCCTCCCAAAGCATTGTATGTATTTTCTAACCTTATCTGCTGAAGGGACCTAGAAGCAGTGATACCCAGTAGCAGAGAGCTCACTTAGTACTCAGATGTTGGTCTAGATGCCTTTTCCCACCAGAAGGAACCAGAGCTCTTTGGGGAAATGACTGAGTCTAGGGATGTGTGTGGGAAAGCACATGATAATCCCAGAACAGTTTTATACCAGAAAGTAAGGAAGCATTCCAAGAGTGATAGGGATATATCAAAACAACGTGGGGAAAATCTTGAGGAATTCGAGCATCAAAATAAGTAATGATAGTAACAGATTATAACAACTAATATATAGAGAATATTGCCTAAATCTTCCCAAAGACTTGAAAATTTATTTCCTTTATTAAATAATACATTAGATTTCTGAGTACTTGGGCAGCAATATTTAGTTTAGGGTCTCCTAGAAGATGGTTTCTGTGAGATGAACTTTGACATTATGATATTGCCGAGATTTTTTTAAAAAATAAATCTCTGAACCTCATGGCTATATATATTAAAGGATGCTGAAGATGTTGCTTACAATTAGATTTTTTATGAGGACCCAGGGGGAGAAATTTCTTTCAGATCTCTGGACTAGAAATAATCAATATTCTATTGAATAAAATAGAAATCTAGGAGTCTGTGATGGTATAAATGAATGAATGAATGAATGAATGAATGAACAAGTAAATGGGGGAGAAAGGAAAACTCCACCCTGTAGTTGAATGCCAGCATAATGTAGACGGAATTATGGAATGAGAGAATCTGCATTTGGCACCATTATATTAGTAACTGATTTGGGCAAGTATCATCAATGAATGTGAAAACACTGGGTGAAGGTTTACTAAGAACAGACTATTTGCATAGACTGAAAGTATCTCTTCAAACACACAAAAATGTATGTCAGTTAATTAGCACAAAATATTTATAGTTAATTTACACTGGAAAAATCTGACACGTACCATCTAAACCAGGTGATTAAGGTTAGCATCTCCAATAGTGGGACACATCAGTATGTGCCTCTTCATCATATGCACAGAGAACAACACAGGTGGTACTCTTGCCAAACAATCATCACCTGAATTTAACACCAGGAAACATACATAGAGTGATATAGATAGAGACACAGATAAAGATACAGGTAGAGACAGACGTGTATACACATGTATATTTATCAAGATAGAGAATTAATTAATGAATGATATGACAAATGTAAAATGTTAGCAGTTAAGGAATCCAGGTGAGATCTATGCCAGAATAGACTTAAAGATTTCTGTTTTATTCAGTGAGTTATAATATGTTATAATTATTTATTTCAATGCTCAGATTCTCCAAGATGTTTCCCACGTCCTTCTAATATATGCCCACTACTCTTGGAAAACCTCCTTACTTTCTGGTGTAAGGAGTTCTTTTGAAATGATTTTAAAATAAAAAGTTTTTAAAAACTTAGTAAACTAGGATTAAGATTTTAATCCTCTTGTGAAAATTGAGAGGCACAGGAGTATTGAAAATACAAGTATTAGCCTAAATAGCCAACCCTAAGGTAACACCCACAGGCAGCAGCAAAATGGTGCTGTGACAGGTAGAGCTTTGTGTGGGCTGAGTCAGTGTTACCCCATGGCCAGTGCTGCCAGTTCCACCAAGCTCCACCCATCACTGCACCGTTACAAGAGGTAAATACGTTCGAACGCGACATCCATTTCATTACCATTACAGTGTTTAATTGTAAACATTACGTGAAGGCAGGTTTTAGTTTAACAGGAAGTGAAACTTCCTAGATCTCTCCACAAAAAGAATGGGCAGCCATATTTGAAATAAGTTCTTTTGACTGGAGAGAAGCTACTCAGTCGGGTTATAAAAAGGATTCAGGATTGCAAGATGATTTGAGTCAGCTTGTTTCTAAGGTGTTGTTGTTGTTTTTCTAACCCTGATTGTCTATTATCTAGTATAACAGGGATGTATAATAGCCCCCTCCTCGCAATTTTAGGACAGTATTTGAATGTGACATCCTAACTCAAACTCCATAAAAAATAAATGAGGTAAAATACTTGAAAAGGGGAAGATAGGAGGAATGAAAAGTGAACAATTGTTTTGAAAAGGCAGTTTTCATAGGATAAAGACTTGCCTAAACGATGAGGAGGCCCTTTTTTTTTTTTCATTTTTCTAGTTCCACTTAGGATAGACCAAGATAATATATTAAATTGCAAAAGAAATATTTTAGTTAAACATAGGGAACAGCTGTCTGACTATAAAACTAAGCAACATGGAAAAAATTCAAAAGAATGTTGTAGAATTTCCTTTTGGAGAGTTTTAAAAACTAAGGTTGACTCCCCATCACTTAGTGCCCGTCCCAACCTCACCATACTTGTCAATATTGTACCCATTTGATACAGATCATCTCATACAATTAGCCATATGGATTATATATGAATATGAGACATGTATGACCTGTATGTTGAATGATTGAATATTTTTGAAAGTGCAGCTTTCGTTTTTAAAACCTTTGTCACCCAGGAATTTTAGATAAAGCCAATGTTTTTGGTTCTAAAATTGAGCCTTTGAGCCGGGCACAGTGGCTCACACCTGTAATCCCAGCACTTTGGGAGGCTGAGGCAGGCAGATCACCTGAGGTCAGGATTTCGAGACCAGCCTGGCCAACGTGGGAAAATCCTGTCTCTACTAAAAATACAAAAATTAACCTGGTGTGGTGGCGGGCACCTGTATTCTCAGCTACTTGGGAGGCTGAGGCAGGAGAATTGCTTGAACCCAGGAGGCAGAGGTTGCAGTGAGCTGAGATTGCACCATTGCACTCCAGCCTGGGAGACAAGAGCAAAACTCTGTCTCAAAAAATAATAATAATAATAATAAAATAAAACTGAGCCTTTGTAGCAATGGGTGGTTGTTTTAAGCCTTAATAAAGAAATGTGTTTTAATTCCAGATATTAACCAAAAGGCACCTAACATATATTGCTAAAACTACCCCCAATTCAGCAGGCATAGAGACATAAAACACTAAACTTAAGAGAACAAAATGGTAAGTTGGACTTTATCAAACTTTAAACTTCTATTCATCAACACTGGGAAAAAATATTCACTAAATACATACATATACAAAAACACATACACACATGACAAAGTACTTGTATTGAGAAGATATTTTAAAGGTCAGTAACAAAAGATATTTAATAGATATTTAATATCTATTAGATACTTAAAACAACATAAGTTTTTAAATGGGCGGAAGACTTGAACAGACTTTCCAGATATACAAAGTAAGCACATGAATAAATGTTGATTCAAATGAAAGCCACAAAGAGATAGCACTACAGTATCACTAAAATAGCTGAAATTAACAAAACTGACAGTACCAAATGTTGGTGAAGATATGGAGCAACTGGAACTCTGATACATTGTGATGAGAGGGTAAAATGGCATAATATTTTAGAAAACTGATAAGCAGTTTCTTATAGATGTACATCTATCCTGTAACCCAGGGATCCTATTCTTACTCAAAAGAAATGAAAGCATATGTCCACAAAAAGACTTGTACAAGAGTGTTCATAGCAGCTTTATCAGAAAAAGTCCAAAAGTGGAAACAACCCAAATGTCCATTAACAGGAGAATAGGTATTTTTAAACGATCATATATCATGTAACGGAATACTACTCAGCAATAGAAAAGAATGAGCTACTAATACAAACAACTGAATCTTCAGAAATACTGTGTTAAGCAAAAGAAGCCAGACACACACAAAAAATCATGTACTAAATGTATTATTCCATTTATATGACATTCAGGAACAGAATAAATTATGGTGGTAAAAATTAGAACAGTGATTACTTACAGGAATTGACTGAAAGAGGATAAAACAGAACCTTCTGGGGTAAGGAAAATGTCCTATATTTTGACTGGGGAGATGGCCATGTGGGTAGATAAATTCATCAAAATTCATTCAATTGTACACCTAAAGATCTGTACATTTTGTTATATGGCAATGTTTAAAAAAAATACTCCACCTCCAATCTCCTGTTTGAAGTAGTGCAACTGATAGGCAGATTCTGCTAAAAAGCTAAAAATAGAATTTTTCCCTAGAGTACAAATTTCTTTTTTTTTTCCACCATAAATGCCAGCCTCCCATCAGAGGCTGAACCACAGTGGAATGAACTTTCATCAGCCAGCCCCCTCTGTGGGTCATTGAGCTTTGGATTCCAGGTCCCTTTCCCAGCACTTAGTCCCATTTTTAATTTTCAGGAAGTATTGTTCCAAAACTTGGCTCAGACCTCTCCTCTCCTTGGATTCCTTTCTCCATTTGTTTTCTTGGTTTTGCTCACTCACTCTTTAACTTGCACCCCCTCTTTTTCCAAGGTGGTGGATTAGGAGGTGTTAATGCTGGGGCGGTGTTAGGCACAGAACCTAGAGGTCATCTCCCTCACTCAGGGACCGCATCAATCATCAGTCGCAGACATGACAGTTCATTCTTCCCTCCTGAGCGCGCCTGCACAGATGGGTGTGTCGCTCGAGTAGCCAAATGGATGTAGCTGTTGGGGGGCAGGGCCTGAGGGGCAGCAGGGAGAGAAAAGAAGAAAGAAAGAAAAAAGAATGGTTCTTTGTGGGGCAGCAAACTTTCTTCTGGTTCCCAGCCTGAATGTTTCTGATCTGGTTTTCTTCTTTTTGTGATGTTTGAACTTGTTTCCTCAGCTCAGATGCTGAACTCTAAGGGCAGCATAGTGTGAGAGACTGGGAGGCAAGTCCAGCAATCCAGCAAAAAGAATTGCAGAACTGTGAAGATAAATGTGTGTCCATATCAGGACTGGGCTGGAGAATGGGAAGAGAGGGGCTGGGGGCGCTGAGACTGTGTGTGTGTGTGTGTGTGTGTGTGTGTGTGTGTCTTGACAAACTGATGAGAAACACTAAAGAGTAGTTTTCTCCTCTCCGCTCTCACACAGTCTGGCACTTTCTTCTTCCTGTGACAGCTGCCATTAACTTTTTAATGCGAAGACAAGGGTATCTTGCCAATTGGATGTTGAAATCTCTGGCAAGGAAAAGCTTGCTTTAAAAAAAAAAAAAAAAAGGAGGCGGGGAATATGGGGAAGGTTGGGCAGACATACCAGAAGTCCAGGGGAAGACAGGCTACTAAGTTGGATCTTACGATGCAAAATGGCTGCCTTGCTTCTGGTAAAATCCCTTCAAATGAAGTTGAGAAAAGAAAGAGGAAACGGGAATGTGAGTATAAGGGCGATAAGGAACTCTTTTACATAGTTGAAATTACACAGATATTAAGTATTATTTGCAATTCACTCCCGATGGATATGAGAACTCCTCATGGAGTTTTGGTGTATATGTGGGACCTTGTGCTAAATGTAGAATAATCTTGTTTGTGCAGAAAGAGAAAGAAAGAGAAAATATTAGGAGACCTCTGTAGACCAAAACATTATGATACAGAAGATTGTTCCAGTCATTTCCTTCCATAGCTTATCTCAGAGAAGGGGAGTTCTGGTGTTCGTGGCTCGCCTATCAGGTCTTCACCTCCACCTCTAAACTAGGGCAGCTCTTGATCCTCATTACTGGTACCTACCCCAAACTCACCAGGTCTAAATAAAACTGAACATAAAAACATCCTATTGTGAATTCAGTTCTCATGTACCTTCAGCTTTGCAGCAAAGAATGCAAAAGCCTTTTTTTTTTTTTATCTGAGACACAGTCTCGCTCTGTTGCCCAGGCTGGAGTTCAGTGGAGTGATCTCAGCTCACTGCAAACTCCACCTCCCAAGTTCAAGCAATTCTCCTGCCTCAGCCTCCCAAGTAGCTGGGATTACAGGTGCCTGCCAGCACACCCAGCTAATTTTTGTATTTTTAGTAAGAGACGGGGTTTCACCGTGTTAGCCAGGATGGTCTCGATCTCTTGACCTCATGATCTGCCCACCTCAGCCTCCCAAAGTGCTGGGATTACAGGCATGAGCCACTGTGCATGGCCACAAAAGCCTTTTTTAATCTAGTTTTTATTAGCTTGGCCTCACACTGGACTCTTTAGAGTCCTAAAATATGAATATGGAATATTTTATAAAATACAAAGCCCTGCGTTTATGGAGATCTTAGCGTTTTTTAGCCACCCTAATTGCTTTTTTCCTTTGTATTGAACATATTCCCATGGGAGAAGAAAGTTCACCCTCCTGAGTCCCTGAGCTCCTGCAGGAACAATTATTTACCATCCTGGAACTTTAGTGAGTCTTGACAATTACTATAATCCAGGACATTGAACGCGGGTCTGTCGTCGCCAGTGTCATCTTCCAGAGATAATGCTCCCCCAGCTAAGCAGAGAAGAAAATGAGTCCTTCAGAAGAGAATGCCAAAGAGACATGGACGTGACCTGCACAGATGCTGCAAACCTAAAGCCAGTGGGACTAGAAACTTTGGAAATGACAGTCTTCCGGTCCGGTCAGAGCATCTGAAATAAATTGCCGACAGTTTTCTTCCAAACTTTTAAATTGTTTACAAGCTCTCGGCTTTCGGCTCGGAGGAGGCCAAGGTGCAACTTTCTTCGGTCGTCCCGAATCCGGGTTCATCCGACACCAGCCGCCTCCACCATGCCGCTGAAGTTCGACCCCAACGAGATCAAAGTCGTATACCTGAGGTGCACCGGAGGTGAAGTCGGTGCCACTTCTGCCCTGGCCCCCAAGATCGGCCCCCTGGGTCTGTCTCCAAAAAAGGTTGGTGATGACATTGCCAAGGCAACAGGTGACTGGAAGGGCCTGAGGATTACAGTGAAACTGACCATTCAGAACAGACAGGCCCAGATTGAGGTGGTGCCTTCTGCCTCTGCCCTGATCATCAAAGCCCTCAAGGAACCACCAAGAGACAGAAAGAAACAGAAAAACATTAAACACAGTGGGAATATCACTTTTGATGAGATCGTCAACATTGCTCGACAGATGCGGCACCGATCCTTAGCCAGAGAACTCTCTGGAACCATTAAAGAGATCCTGGGGACTGCCCAGTCTGTGGGCTGTAATGTTGATGGCCGCCACCCTCATGACATCATAGATGACATCAATAGTGGTGCTGTGGAATGCCCAGCCAGTTAAGCACAAAGGAAAATATTTCAATAAAGGATCTTTTGACAACTGGTGGAAAAAAAAAAAAAAAAAATTGTTTACAAAAGGTTTGGTGGTACCAATCTTACTGATCAGGACCGCCTAGAAATACAAGTAACTTAAATTTCTTACAGTGTCTACAATGTGCATGCCAGAGGCACTCAGCACACCTGAAGGATGTGAAGCTCCCGTAGGAACAGTAGCTATGTACAACAGTAATCTCTAGACAACCAACGTAAATTTAAACAAAAAGGTGTAGAGACCACACCTTTCTTCCAGTGGGGCGTAACTGCCCAGGTGTAAAATCAGGCAGGAACCCTGAAATATGAACCGTCTCCGGTTTACAGACATTGCTGCCATTCTCCAGTTGACTCCGCTGTGGCCATGCCTGAAAGCCCCGCTTCCCCTAGAGAGTTGGGGGTAGTGCGGCCACAGCCTCTCTCCCCACAGTACCACCTGGTCCCAAAAGTCCCAGCCCTCCATGGCAGCACTAGTGAGGCCTCCTTGCTGCTGTTGCTGTTACTCCCTGAGCCTTCTGGAGAATCTCCTGCCTGCCCTGTGAGAATGTCCTGATGCTGGGGCCACTGCCACGGTCGTGGGTTTTCTCCCAGACCCCCTTCTGGTGCCAAGTAGGAAAGATGGGACCAGGCTAATTCTGTTGCCACTGAGACAAGTGAAGACATATCCTGACGTCTGGAGTTGGAACTCAGAAGGCGCCTTCCAGTGGATACGCTGTTATGAAATGGTGGTTAGGTCCTATGGCACTGCGCACCAACAACACTGTATTAGCTTGCTCGGGCCACTGTCACCGTAACAAAATACCACAGACCGCGTGGCTTAAGCCACGTAAATTGATTTTCTCACAGTTCTGGAGGCTGGAAGTCCGAACTCAAGGGGTTGGCAGGGTTGGTTCTCCTGAGGCCACTCTCCTTGGTGTACACATGGCTGCCTTCTCACTGTGTCCTCACATGGTCTGTCCCCTCTCCCTGTGCACCCCAGTGTCTTTCTGTATGTCCAGATTTCCTCCTGTTATAAAGACACCGGTCATACCGGATTAGGAACCACCCTACCTGCCTCATTTTAACTTAATTGCCTCTTTAAAGGCCCTGTCTCCAAATGCAGTCACATCGTTCTGAGGTTCTGGTGATTTAGGCTTCCACCTATGAATTCGGTGGGGACACAGCTCAGCCCATCACAAACATTATGGGTAAAATAGGCTCATGGCAACAACTTCCGAACCTGACTACTGCTTGGGTAATTGTTAAGGGTTTCAAAATAACTGACTGTCAAACAAGCTCTGGAAACTGCATTCCAAATAAACTGTGGGGCTCTGCCTGTTACAAGGTAGGGGGTCCTGGCGAATCTGTTACGTCCACTAATTACTGAATACTCCCTTAGGGGCCATTCAGGGTCGGCTGGTTACTTCAATAAAGAATGCTGTAAGAAAAGCACTGAGTCTCTGACCCTTTCTAAAAGAGTTGTGTAAGAGACATAAAGCCATAAAATATGAAGTAGATGCTTGTTTAGCAAGTGAATGAATCAGGAATTTTCCGGAGATAAGATTATGGTATTCTTCTACACTGTATAAATGCTATCTTACTGCTTTGTTTACCTCTTTTTATACAAAAGACCACCTAGGCACAAAAGGAAGTGCCCCTACCTAGCATAGGCTGAACGAGTGAAAGAGAGCCTTTAATTTTAACACTAAAGATAACAGATCTTGCTGTAAAGTGCAATGATGCTTAATAGCCATAAAGATCAGGTTGTGATTGATGGGATTTCTCATGGTGTTCTTGTTAAAGATGAATAGTAGTTTTTAATGTTATCAGACTGGAAACATCTTACTCTTTTCTAATGTAAATTCTAAACCAAACTTCAGAAAGTAACATCTTACTGCCAACTTAACAGAAAAGTGTGATGGGATATTGGGTAAGGCTCCGACCTGACTTCATCTCTCTGAGGCACTGCCTTTGTAAGTGCAAGTTTTCTAGGAAGGGCAGCGTGTTGTCAGTTTCTCCTTAGCATGCCCAGTGTATCTAGGATGATACAAACAGGAAGAGACTGGGAAAAGGAGGGTTCAAAAAAGGGAGGGACCCAATGGCCAGATTAAAAACCAGCTTAACCTCTTCATTGTATCCCAGGCCTGATGATTAAACATCTTTATTCTTAGGATTCTCCAACTTTAGGCTACCTGATACATCTAGAGCAGCAGTCCCCAACATTTTCGGCACCAGGGACTGGTTTCACGGAAGGCAGTTTTTCCACAGACGGGGAGTGGCAGGGAAGGGATGGTTTCAGGATGACTGAAGCGCATTACATTTATTGTGCACTTTATATCTGTTATTATTCCATTGTAATATATAATGAAATAATTGTACAATTCACCATAATGTAGAATCCATGGGAGCCCTGAGCTTGTTTTCCTGCAGCTAGACTGTCCCATTTGGGAGTGATGGGAGATGGTGAGAGATCATCAGGCACTAGATTCTCATAAGGAGCGCGCAACCTGGATCCCTCGCATGTGTGGTTCACAATAGGGTTTGCGCTCATATGAGAATCTAATGCCTCAGCTGATCTGACAAGAGGCAGAACTCAGGCAGTAGTGCACGCAATGGAGAGCGGCTGTAAATACAGGTGAAGCTTTGCTTCCTGGCTAGCATTTCACCTCCTGCTGTGTGGCCCAGTTCCTAACAGGGCCTGGACCAGTACACAGACCCAGCACTGGGAGTTGGGAACTCCCAATCTAGAGTATATGGGAAATCACATCAACCTTTTACAAGAGTTGAGCCTAAATTTGAATCAAAAAATACTTATTTCTAAAAGTAAGTAAGCCACAGATAGATGTCAGAATACAACTAGCAAGAAGGTAAAGACTCGTGGAAAAGATGGAGTAATGAGTTTTCTTAGCACTGTGTGATACGACAGAGAAAAGCTGCAGGGGGAAGCCTTCACGAAAGCAAAAAACTCCAACTAGAAATAGCCTGCAGGGGCCAGGTGCAACGACTCACGCCTGTAATCCCAGCACTTTGGGAGGCCAAGGTGGGTGGATCACTTGAGGTCAGGAGTTCAAGGTCAGCCTGGCCAACATGGTGAAACCCATCTCTACTAAAAATACAAAAATTAGCCGGGCATCGTGTTGCACACCTGTAATCCCAGCTACTCGGAAGGCTGAAGCAGGAGAATCGCTAGAACCCGGGAGGTGGAGGTTGCAGTGAGCTGAGATCATGCCACTGCACTCCAGCCTGGGCAACAGAGCAAGACCCCGTCGAAAAAGAGAGAGAGAGGAAAAGAAAGGAGGAAGAAAGAAAGGAGAAAAGAGAGGAAAAGAAAGGAGAAAAGAGAGGAAAGGAAAGAAAGAGCCTGCAGGCTCTCAGGGATCACTGTTCTACTGTTATTTTATAAGGCAAACCAGGGATGAGCTGTATTTAGCCATAGATTATTAAATCTGGAAAGAATTTAGAAATCATCTAATCTCCCCTTTATTCACAAAATGAAGCTGAAGACAGAGAGGCTCAAGATGGTAAAGCTAAGTGGCAGAGTTAGAACTAGACATTTCTTCCATTTCAGACCTTTTCCCACTACTTTCCTGTGCAACCTTGGGAAGAAAGCCCTCTTAGCCCGTCAGAGGCATCTCTGGCTGTAACTGTTCTCCTTCACGAATGTGAACTCCTCTGCAGGATGCCGCAGAGACGTTTGCCTTCTAGCTCAAGCAGAGTGTTTCAGGAATGCATAACAGCAGATAGATACATGTCTGTGCTAGGTGTTGTGCACTAACCAAGCACTATGAATTTCTTGCAGGGAGAAAAAGGAAGAGTAGATAACTAAGAATATCTTATTAAGAGTCTCCTGCAGGGCTGTGACTCCATGCAGCTCTCTTCTCCCCGTCCTGCTGGTGGGAGCCTTGAGCCCAGCTCTTGAGCACTCTCTGGCGTGGCACCCTGCAGCCTGCCAGCAGCTGTCATACAGGCACTGGGATCGTTAGAAGGTGCTGCAACACGGGAGTAGCTGGGGCAGCTGTTGATTGGGAACAGCCTCCACAGGCTGTGTGCAGTGGGTGATTCCATGCCTTTGGCCTGTGTGGAGCTGTCTCTCTCGGCTCCTTTGGAGGGGTGGGCCCACCGCCCCCTCCAGCTGTTTTCTCGGGAAGAGAGGCATAGAAGAAAGACCTGGTGGTCCTTCTAGAGTGCTTGCTGTTGTGCGGGCTTTGCCTCCCCTCCGTGTGGGAATAAACTGTGAAGCCATGTGGGGCCTGGAGCACCGTGGCTTCACCCACACTTTCTGGGGGAACTGCGCTCACAAGTTTGGAGAGCCTTAAGCATTCATTGAGTCCAACTGGACTGGAAACGTCCCGGGAGTCCCTCATTCTCACCCTTCTTCACCTAAGTAAACACACAGCAAAATTCTCTGAGCTTTAGGGGGCTGTGGGAATATTTTTCTTTCAACCCCAACCTTCCCCAAGAGCTTTCAAATCACATGACATACTGTTTTCCCTTTAGCAATCCAAAAATTAGTAACATGCAACTCCAGGCCCTACCCCACCCCACCCCACCCCCATCCTCCTCAGTGTCAGCTAAATCGGACACAACTTGCCATGTCACTGTGGTGTGCCATGAACTGGGCAGGTATGCCCCGGGGTCACTCAGAGCAGCCCACGGGACCCTAGAGCTCTGGCAGCCGTGGAACCCCTTCCATGGCCCTTGTGAGTTACTGGGCCAGGAGTTTATATCACATTAAAGGGTCATTTCGTCATCTCACCAGGGAGTCAGGAGATACCACCCAGAGAATATATCAGATTTATACTAAAAAAAGAAAATCCAGCAAGATCCATAGCTCTCTGTGGGAGCCATTGCAGTCTCTCCCTGTCACAGTGGCCCTAGAATCAGATGCCATGCACTGGAAGTAGCAGAATGCAGCCCTGGACGTAGAGGGTGCATTGAGCACGTGCCACTGTGGCTGTGGGGGAAACTTCCGGAAACTTCCTTCTCTCTTCCTGCCTGGCCTGAGAGATTGCCTGGACGTGGATCAGGCTTTGTGCTGGTTTAGCACTTAAATCTCAACTGCAACAAAGCCTTGTTCTTACCGCCCTGACAGTTTCAGCATTAGGTTTCTTATTAGTTGTTTGGGTTTGGGGGTTTTTTTGTGTTTTTTTTTCTTCATCTTCTCCCTTTTGACACTTTTCATTTCTGAGAGCCAAACCAAATACGCTAGGCAGACTAGCTAACCTGGCTGTGTCTGCGATTCCCAGAGCCCTGCTGCTGCTCTGATGGGTCCCTTTGGTAAAGAGGGAAATTTTTCTCCACTTTTATAATGACGAGTCCTTAATTTGAATGTCTCTGTTCGCTTCAGTTAATAGACTTGTAAGAAATAATGTGAGATATTACCAAATCAGCTTAGACAGCCGGATTAAAAATCTGCCTCACTGGGAAATCTGCTTCTTTGTTTAGAGTACTCCACACTTTCTCAAGCCTGCATCCGCAAATCTTTGGCCTGATAAAGCCTTCTAGAGTCCATCGTCCATCTCTTGATTCAGGACTGTACTTCATCCAAGCATTCCACACAGAAGGGTAGCTGGCTTGTTCTTTGAGTGGGATACCACGTCACAGTTCCTTTGGTGTTCCAGGGACGTTTCTACACAAGAGATGGTCCCCTGTTTTCTTAGTGTATAGAGGCTCATCAGACCAACGTAAATCTCCTGTTGAGTTTTATTTTTTTAATTCCCATTTTTGTCTTTTATAGTCATGTTTTCTGTTTTCTTGCCAAACTCCCATTCTATTCAGCTCCCTTCCCAGATTGTTCAGGGAAGGTATAACACCCACATCAAGATAAAACCTGCTGAGCCTGGTGGCACACACCTGTAGTCCCAGCTGCTCAGGAGGCTGAGGCAGGAGGATCACTTAAGGCCAAGAGTTCAAGACCCGCCTGAGCAGCACAGCGAGACCCTTTTTCTAAAAAATTAGGTATAACTTTTCAGGAAAGAGGATAATCTGGAAAGTTGCTGTAGGCACAGACTATCACGTAGAAAAAACTGAAATTATCTCAGCTAGGGAAGAATGCTTTAGGCAGGAAGACAGCCAGAATTTTAGAAGTGTCTAGACATAAGTAAGTTAGAAATTAAGATATGAGTATGTTGGTGACATCTGTAAATACAAAATATAATCATCAGAAAGCGAACATTTGTGCTGGTTTTTGTCCAGATAACGGTTTAAAACTGAATTGTTGTGTCTGTTGTACTGCGTGGTTCCAGCTCCTGCTATACATGAGGAGGTTAATTTGGAGTGGCAGGTGTTAGCAACACGTGTTTCTTGGTCCTGTAGATTGCCACTGACCCCAATTCATTTGTCCACCTTTGCTGGGGTTACTTGGTATCTCAGTTGTTGACTTTCACAAAATAATGGTTGACTCTAACCTTGCAAAGAATAATAAGCAACTGTGAGTGGTGACAGCTGGAGGAGGTCTGACAGCTAGCAAGACCGGATTCCTTGTAAAACTTTCCTCTCAGGTAGGGGAGACTTCCTCTTTTTCTCCATGGAGAGCTTATGCACCTGGATGCGGTGGAGCCTGATTCTCTAACCACTGGCCAGGCGTGATAGATACATATTAAGTTTTCCTACAACAGATAGATCTGTCAGTCTAACCTGTGTACCTGGCCCTGTACCTCTTGAGACCTCAGCTGTCTTACTTGTAAGGTTAGAGAATGGGACTGGTAGTTCTTGTAGCTCCCTTCCGGGCTGATGAGTCTAAATTTCAGAATTGGCCTGTTTTGGGTGTAGCATTTGTAGATCTCGTTGTTCCATTTTTGGGTATTTGCCTGAGCTGCAGGTCGGGGACAGGGGACAGGGTAGAAAACTAAACGATAATTTATGTTTTTATATAGATTCACTAGAAATCTTAACTGTTTTATTTCTTTTAGGGCTGGGGGCTGCCAGTGTCAGTTGCAGAGTTTTCAGTGCCATAGCTGGGAAGCAGAGAAGCTCTTGATTTGTTTTTGTTTTGTTTTTAACCTTTGAAAATGAATGGTAGAAATATGTGATGACCTAACATTAAACAATCTAGGCCAAGCACAGTGGCTCCCCACGATAATCCCAGCACTTTGGGAAGCCAAGGCGGGAGGACTGCTTGAGGCCAGGAGTTCAAGACCAGTCTGGGCAACATAGTGAGACCTCCTCTCTACAAAAAAATTTTAAAATTAGTGGGGTGTGGTGGCATGTCCCTGTAGTCCCAGCCACTCGGGAAGATGAGGTGGGAGAATCGCTTGAGCCCAGGAGGTAGAGATTGCAGTGACCCATGATCACACCACTGCACTCCAGCTTGGGCAACAGAGTGCAACCCTGTCTCAAAAGACACAAAAAAAAAAAGAGAGAAAAGGAAGGGAGAAAGGAAAGGAAAAAAGGAAGGAAGGGAAGGAGGGAGGAAGGAAGGAAGATAAATCTAGCTACCCTAAGGCATATGGCTAGCATTCACTCAATAAATATTTAATGAACACTTATTACATGCCAGGCATAAAGTGTTGTTGATAATACGAGAAAGTAATTACATACTTGAGTTTCCCTCCCATCCAGGGAATCTCATCTTCTATCATGAGGGAAAGAAAGGAGGAAGTCCCTTTATATCACCACTTGAATCTGGAGGAGATGACTGCAGACTATCAAATTGTTAAGCAGTGGAATTTTGACTTTGGATAGACAGACCCGAATGGAGCCAAACTCTTGTTGTTTTTTGTTTGTTTGTTTTTCTGAGAAGGAGTCTCACTCTGTTGCCCAGGCTGGAGTGCAGTGGTGCGATCTCAGCTCACTGCAACCTCCGCCTCCCGGGTTCAAGCAGTTCTCCTGCCTCAGCTTCCTGAGTAGCTAGCATTACAGGCACGCACCACCATGCCCAGCTAATTTTTGTATTTTTTTTTAGTAGAGACGGGGTTTCACCATGTTGATCAGGCTGGTCTTGAACTCCTGACCTCGTGATCCACCCGCCTCGGCCTCCCAAAGTGCTGGGATTACAGGTGTGAGCCACTGCGCCCAGCCCAAACTCTCGTTTTTATTATGCCATTTTGTTCAAGGTTAGTTATGGGAGAGCAGTAACATCTTATTTACTTTTGGTCTAAGCAACAGCCTTTCCTTCCCGTAAAAACATATTCACACATTGCCTGGCAAAGGAGTTCATCACAAAGTAGGAAGGGGAGCTGGGTGTGGTGGTGCGCACCCATAGTCCCGGCTACTCAGGGGTCTAAGGCAGGAAGATCACTTGAGCCCAGGAGTTCCAGGCTGCAGTGAGCTGTGATCTCGCCACCGCACTCCAGCCTGGGGGACAGAGTGAGACCCTATCTCAAAAAAAAAAAGGACGGGGAGGGAGAAGGAGAAGGCCCCACAGCAGCCTCACAGCCATTACCACTTCCAGCCCACTTTGCACAGAGTCTCTGCAAGTGCAGACTTGAAAGGAACAGAGGACGCTGGAGTTAACTTTAATCAGTGGGAAACAACCATAGGATAAATTCTTCAAGAGCAATTTTAGTTTTCCCTGGTACTAAGTGCTAAAGGGATTCTGTAGAGTCAAAACGTGACCAGATGCCTGTAGAAAAATAGATGCCTGGGCAAAAAAGATTGAGGTTTAGAGGGATTGCAGAGGGTTAGAGGGATTCCAGATCCCTCTGACTGTGTAAGTTTTATGTCTTATTCAATAGATGCTCTTACGGCAAAATACATTTCCATTTACTCCAGTTGTTTGAAATTCCAAACTAGGACGTTATATTATGTCTTCATATCTCCTAAGAAGCCTGCAGATTCAAGCTAGGGGCTTGTGGGCCGGACCTGGCTAGGACGAACACCGTTTCCACTTCATCTGTCAGCTCCAAAAGGCTCCGAACATCATGCCAGGTTACAGCTCAGACCTCATGGCCTGTGACGCATCCTGGGACTTAGCTGTTAGAACCTCAAGTTTAGATTCTTGTCTGCTTCAACCAAGCTAGGCATTTCTGAATAATTTCCTGCCCGCCACCAAACCATCTGCAGAAAGGAATTAATCTGAGTCACTGCCAACCACAGAGGAATTCATTCACTGACCCCTCTTGTAACCGTCCCTTCTTTATACCCATCAATACATCCTCCCTTTCACCTCATGCTTTGTGACTATGAATAGAGTTGTTTACCTTGAAATCAGGCCAAGTCCACAGAACTTTTAACTGTTTTTTCTCTTTTACAAATTTATTTCACGGAGTTCTGGTAGCTCTCTCTAACATCTTTACTAGAGAGAAAATGTTGTTTCTGTTCTAAAATCATGACTTGTGCTGAACAGTAAATGTTTGGGGCAGTCTCCCTGAATCAAGCAGCCCACCCCTCAACTCTGCTTCTTTCTCCATTCAGCCCCCTCGCATTCCTTATTCTTTAGACTGTCAGCTTGTTCTCTGGCAGTTACCCTAACACAGAAAGAGGGAAGGGGGCCTGAGTGGTTTTCCCTGTAGCCAGTCGTAACCATGCTTTTGTCTGCCATGTGCTTGGAGAGCCTCATCTCTGAAATGTTCCCGCTCTTCTGAGCTTCCTCTGTCCGTTTCTTCCCTGCGCAGTCGTAGGGGCTGAGGCCTTCTCCCCTTCCCTCTGGTGCATACACTCCCAGCCTGTGTTGCTTTGAGCATTCAGATTGAGTTGCTATTGCATTTGTGATTCTTGGCTCAAGTCCCTCTAGAAATCATATTACTACTCTGAGTTCAGGGAGGGCTGGAACAGCTACTAAGAACAGAATGCATTTTAATAACATTCAACACACAAAAGCCAGAGAATTTCTGCCAGAGGCCACCTTTGTGTCCTATACTTGTCCCGTATTCCATCGCTTAAGAACTTTAAACAGAGTGGGGTGCTACACTGTATAGTTTATGTGCCCTGCTGTCTACCATCAGATTGTTTTGGTTTGAACATGCTTCAAATTTGAACTTAAATAGCTCTTTAGAACATTATCGAGGCCTTTCCCCAGAATTAGTGTCTATTCCTTTATTTCATTCACCATTTTCAGATTGTCTGCTACGTGCAGGCCTTTTGTTATGAGGCAACATTGGTATACAAAAAAGAATTCACCAAGGAGCTTGAAGAACAGTTGGGGAATTAAACATAAAACCAACTATTGAAAGAGAGGACAAAATGAATACTGTAGCAGTTTACACTTCTAACCAGGGATGGCATTACAGAGAAAAGGGGCTCAACCGTGAAGGATAAGAAAGAGAAGAAAGGTGTGTAGGAAGTAAGATTGTCCACATTCTAGAATGAGAGAAAAGGAAAAGCAAAGACAGGGAATGGTAGGTATGTACCAGGAGATGAAATTGGAGCAGTAGCTCCCATGCCAAAAAGCTTAGTCTTTTATTTTGTAGGAAGGAAATCGTTTAAGATGTTGGAAGAGGAGGAGGGAACTGTTCCAGCCTATTTTAGAAAGATTACTCTTACACCAGGATTGAAGTGGTTATGAAGCTATTGCAAGATGGTAGAACATGAGAGCTTGAATTAGGATTGTTAACAAGGATATCAGAAATGAAAAAACTAGGCTAGATGTGGTGGCTCACACCTGTAATTTCAACATTATGGGAGGCTGAAGTGGGAGGATTGCTTAAGGCCAGGAGTTGAAGAGCAGCCTGGGCAACATAGTGAGCCTTCATCTCTTTAAAAAAAAAAAAAAAAAAAAGGCCGGGCATGGTGGCTCACGCCTGTAATCCCAGCACTTTGGGAGGCCGAGGTGGGCGGATCACAGAGTCAGGAGATCGAGACCATCCTGGCTAACACAGTGAAACCCCATCTCTACTAAAAATACAAAAAAAATTAGCCTGGCATGGTGGCGGGCGCCTGTGGTCCCAGCTTCTCAGGAGGCTGAGGCAGGAGAATGGCGTGAACGTGGGAGGCGGAGATTGCAGTGAGCTGAGATCGCACCACTGCATTCCAGCCTGGACGACAGAGCAAGACTCCATCTCAAAAAAAAAAAAACTTAGCCAGGCGTGGTGGCGCTCTCCTGTAGTCCTAGCTACTCGGGAAGCTGATGCAGGAGGATCACTTGAGGCCAGGAGTTAGAGGTTACAGTGAGCTATGATCACTCCACTGAACTCCAGCGTGGGCAACAGCGCAAGACTCTTTCTCTTCAAAAGAAAGAAAAAACTAAATTAGAAGAAACATGATCTGGAAAGAGCATTAATTGGAAACTCACAGAAGAAGTGGCCAATAAATATATTTTTTAATGTTTTACCCCAATTTTTGGCTTCACTACAGATGGGAAGAACTACGAATGAAAACAGCGCTGTCATACTGGGAAAACAGTGCTGTCATACTGGGAAAGGTGGGAATGGTTGGTTTGTTGGAGTCCTCAGTATGTTCAGAGAGTGGGAAAATGGCACCCTTATTTCTTGCTTATGGGCTGAATATTAGTACAGCTATTCTAGAATGGTCTGGTTACTCGTCAAAAGCTTTACACAGGTCTATACCCTTTGACTCAGGAATTTTAAGTAAAAAATCATAGACATGCAAAGATTTATGTATGGGAAAATATAATACATTAATATTTATAGGAATGAAAACTTGAGAACAAACTGTCTATTGGAGTTAAATAAATTACAATTTAATAAAATGGATTACAGTGCAGCCCATTATGAATTATTTTAGAAGAATATTTTATCACATGAAAAACTGTTTAATTATTAGGTGAAAAGAACAATTCATTAAATAGTGTGAACAGTATGATTTGATGTGTAAAGGGAACATTCACCAAGAGATGTTTATCAGGCACTGGAAAGATGTGAGTCTGAAACTCAGTAGAGAAAGAAGCTAGAGTTATAATTGTGTGGATCCGCCTTCATAGTGCTTACGTTTAGATGACGGACATAGAAGAGTTATTATGCTATTTATTATACATGTGATATTTTCTGTGATTAAAAAAAATTTTTTGAAGAAAAAACACCTACCTCAAAAGAAATAAATTTGAAAGAAAGTGGATTAAATGTGTTAATGCACTAAAGCACTTAGAATAATACTTGGCCCATAATAAATGCCCAGTAAGTTAGTTGCTGTTATTATCACCCCCCACTTTTAAAGCTAAAGGTAAACACGTTTCACTAAGCAGAGGATCTAAGAGAGAACAGTGGACAGTCTCCTTAGACCTCAGGAAACCCCTGCACACGTGAGACTGAGCAGAAAGAAGAACAACACCAGGACAGGGAAGAAATGTTGGGGCAGGCAGAGGAGAACCAGAAACATGTGGGTGTTGGGGGCCTCGAGGGCAGACAGCCTAGCAGGTGTTTTCAGGGTCAGATTGGATCGTACAGTTAGATAATCCTTGGGGGTCCTTGGTGGGTTTTTTTCTGAAGTTTTGACATATAACTTGCATACAGAAAAGTACACAAATCCTATGTATATAGCTGAATTACACACTCATATAGCAAATTCTTGGAACAAGCAGCAGAATGTTACCAGTGCCTAGAAGCCCCTTGGCTTCCAGTCACTCCTCATCCTCCAAGGATGATCCTGACCTCAAACACCACAGATTAGTTCTGCCTGTTTTAAAACTTTCTATGCCTGGAATCATACCATACTCTATTATGTCTGGATTCTGTCATTCAACATCATGTTTATGAATTGTATCTGTTTTGTTATACGTATAGTTCATTCATTCTCATTGCTCTACGATATTCCATTGTATGAATGTGCCACAAATTATTTATCATCTATTTATCATTCAATATGGACATTTGGGTTGTTCCCAGGTTTTAATACTCTTACCAGTGTCTTCAGGTGAATTTACGTATACCTACAAGTCCACTTGTTCAGCCTTGGCATTCAACTTTGGTAGATACTGCCAGATGTTTTTCTAAAGTGGTCGTGCCCATTTACACTCCCACTGGGAGTGTAGGAGAGGCCAAGTGGTTCCACATCCTTGTCAGCACTTGATATTGTCTGTCTTTTTAAATTTTAGCCATTCTGGTGGTTATTTAGTGGTATCTCCTTGTGATTTTAACTTGTATTTTCCTGATGACTAATGAGTTATCCACCTTTTTATATGTCTGTTAACCATTTCAGTATACTCTTGTGGTCCTTCAAGTGTTTTGCCTGTTTTTCATTAAGAACTGTTGTTACTGCTTTATAGGAGTTCTTTATATATTATGGGTATGCATAAATCAGATATGTATCTTCTCCTGTGGACTGCCCTTTCACTCTCTTAATGGTGTCTTTTAAGAGACAGAAATCCAGCCGGGCACGGTGGCTCACGCCTGTAATCCCAGCACTTTGGGAGACCAAGGCAGGCGGATCACAAGGTCAGGAGATCAAGACCATCCTGGCTAACACGGTGAAACCCCGTCTCTACTAAAAATACAAAAAATTAGCCAGGCGTGGTGGCAGGCACCTGTAGTCCCAGCTACTCAGGAGGCTGAGGCAGGAGGATGGTGTGAACCCGGGATGTGGAGCTTGCAGTGAGCCAAGATCGTGCCACTGCACTCCAGCCTGGGCGACAGAGTGAGACTCCGTCTCAATTAAAAAAAAAAAAAAAGAGAGAGAGAGAGAGAGAAACAGAAATCCTTAATTTTAATGTAGATCCAGTTTATCAATCAATTTTTTCTTTTTGTGATTATTGCTTTTTGTGTTCTGTTTAAGAAATCTTTACATTCCCTAAAGATGGTCTCTTACATTTTCTTGTAAATGCTTTATTGTTTTACCCTTCACATTTATATATGTATTCATCATGAATTGATTTTTGATAATGGTATGAGGTAGAAATCCAAATTTGTTTTGCATATAGCCCCACCATTTATCAGAAAGACCTTCCTTTCCCAGTGCACAGTCAAGTGGCCGTATATGTGTAGGGTTTTTCTGTGTTCTCTTTTTGTCCCATTGGTCTGTGTGTCTGCTCTCGTGCCAGTGTTATGTATGTGCATCGCTGCCGCCTTGCAGTGACAGTCTTCTTCCAGAGAGGAGCATTTGTACAGCTTCGTTCTTGGCGGCTGTCTTGGCTGTTCTGGGCTCTCTGCATTTCCACTTACTCTTTGGAATCAGCTCGTCTATTCACATACACACCTGCCAGTTTTGACATGGCTTGCATCAACCGTATACATCACATACACACCTTGCCATTGGTTGAGGCAGAATTCACACCTTTACAGAATTGAGGCTTCCAATCCTTAATCATGTTTATTCCTCCATTTAAGACGCTTTTAACTTCTCCAGATATTTTATAGTTTCAATATAGAGGCTTTTGTAATCTTTCGAGAGGGCAATTTCAGTGAAATAGCAGAAACTATATTCTTAGTTATTAAGGAGAGAACTCAGAAATGCAAGTAACACATGTAGACTGTTCTTTTGAGAAATTTGGTTACAGGAAGAGAAAAGTTGCTACTAGCTTGTGAGATGCAGATTCCAAAAGTCTTTTCAGGACGGGCAGGATTCAGTGCCCTCAGAAGCCATAGTGAAAGACCAAGGGAGGGGTTGGAAACAGAGTTCACTGAAGGGACGGAGACATGGAGAGTTAGCTCAGGAGTGTGGGTACTCCTGAGGAGGGTGGAACCCTGCTCGCCTGGAGAAGCCAGGTGGGGTCATTTTGAGGCAGGACGGATCCAGCACAGCGTTACCTCAGACCCCCCAGGTGCTCACATAATCAACAGCACGGAGCTGTCGTGAGCCGGGCCCTTTACACTGAGAGCAGCAGCAAACCCTGCTGCCCTCACACCTGTCCTCATCCACACCTCCAAGCCCCTGGAATACAGCACATGTTATTTTAACAGAGCATATTCCATTTTCTCTACCGAAGGTGCATACTTGTACATGTGTCATTCCAACAGTCCTTTCCTCCAGAGTATCTGGAGGATACTTTTTTTTTTTTTAAATAAAATCTTGCAGTGCCCAGGAGGCTTGAGGAATATTTTGTAGTAGAAATGCTATATACGGAGGAAACTAAGGTGCTGAGATATGAGACTTCGTGCTTAAGTTATAGAAAGGGCTGGCAGAATTCATGGGAACAAACTTGTTTTGCAGTTTAGTGAAAATTGGTTTACTCTGGAGTGTTTTTTGTTATTGTTTGTTTTTAGATACAAGGTTTTTCAGCACGTGCACAGAAAATGGCATCTGCACATCTAGGGAACTGATTGGGTAAACTTAAGTGCTGCCCATAATTATGGTGTTTTTAAGAAAGTAACCAAGAAGCCAGTATTTTTCACTGTAATAGTTGCAGTGGTGGGATTACTTGCCAGTATTAGAAAATGGAGAACGGGAAATGGAAAATCTCATTGGATTACTCCTTCTTACATTACTACGTTTGGATTTGTAGTCTTAACAAGGCAGTAAAAGGAAGGGGAAAGAAGGAATCAATTCATTGTAACTAGAATGTAATGAGCACTTTCATTAAATCACAATTTAATTTGTACTCTTTGGGAAATTCTTTTCTGGTTTTAAGCCTAAAGGGGCCTGCCTTGAAGACGAGGTGAGGAAGATAAGCAGGTATGGGAGGGGGTGTGGGTAGCGGGTAGGGGGGCGAAGAGAGCAAGAATATCTCGAGTAATACCTGTTAGGGGAAGTTTCAGACACTAAAATACATCTTTCCCAACTTATCCACAGAATCCATTGCATCCCAAAGGCATGCAAAAACTGCCTTTTTTCATGTGATGCGTATGGTAAAGACATGCAGACGCCTCCAGACGTCCCCCTTACTCTGGGGGGTCTGTTGCAAGCTCCCCAGTGGATGCTGAAATTGTAGATGGTACTGAAGCCTATAGATGCTGTTTTCTCCTGTACATACATACCTGAGATAAAGTTCAGTTTATAAATTGGGTACAGTCAGAGATTAATAATAAAATAGGACAGTTATAACAATACTTGGAACAGCATGCACTGTAAAACTTATGAATTGTTTATTTCTGGAATTTTCCATTTAATATTTCCAGATCGCAGTTGACTGAGGGTAATTGAAACCGTGGAAAGGGAAACCACGGACAAGGGGGCGCCGCCGTGTTTTAGTATAAGGAGGTACTAATCCATTTCAGGTTTTGTTTTCACACCTGTGCTGTGTAACACATTCATCTAGGTTTTTAGTTTGGTTTCTTCACACTGCCTCTCTTTCTTCCTAAGCGATCTAAAAGCTTTAACAACACATGCCTGTACTCCTTTGACTTCAGAATGACTAAAGCTTTACAATCAAAGTCAACAAAATAAAAATCGCATTTTAAAAGTAATCACAGTTACACAAGAGAAGTTGATCCTTGAGATTCTTTCAAGCCAAGACAAAATAGAGTGGATCAAGCACCAATGAAATCACTCCCTGCTCAGCTGTGCCCACAAGTAATACTGCTTTCAGATAAAATCTGAACCATGCCTAATCCCTGGAGAACAGAGAAAGGCCTGTCAGATGGAAAGCAACTCCAGCTAGTGAAGGAACACTTCTCTAAACTTTTCGATTGTGTGATTCCCTCTATTTTTAAACACCTTTTCCCAGGCGTAGCATACATTAGACCCTGGAGAAAGCGTAGCCTTATAGTCTGCCTCTGGATTTTTTCTCCTTAATCTTATTCCACCATTTCTTGTTACACTTCCTCCTCCAGTGCTAAATCACTGTCCCTTCTTGTTTGCACCCTCCTGGCATGTGGAGGTGATAACCACATTTCCCTCCCCTTTGTTTTTACTTAGTTCGGGTCTCCATGTTTAGTTTTTCTAATCCTGCCCATAAAATGATTCTTTCAGCTTCTTAGTCATGCTGCCATTTGTCTTTGAACTTACTCCAGTTTGTCTCCATTTTTCTGGTAATGAGGTGTCTGAAACGGAACACAGTGCCCTTAGGTGTGGCCTCGCTGAAACTGTGTAATGGAATGGGGGTCTGCTGAGGAGTGAGGCTGGGGCCGGCCAGCCCGGGGGCCTTTTGTGTCTCTTGAAGAGCTGGAATTGCTTCCGTCAAGATCCGGCGATTCCTGTGCTCCAGAATTGCAGTGAGCAGCCCAGTGCCTTTCCTCCTTTGTGCCTCACCTCATACTGTGTTTGCATTTGAAATGACCCTTTTCTGTCCCCTGCTGTCAAGAAAATACCCACCCCCCCAACCCTGCCTTCCTTTCTGTCCAAACTGAGGGCATTTTATCTCTACCTGTTTGTGGCAGTTACTACACAGTGTTTTGCATAGAGCACTCAGTCAATTTTTTAAAGAGTTTTTTGTTTGTTTGTTTGAGATGAAGTTTCGCTCTTGTCTCCCAGGCTGGAGTGCAGTGGCGCGATCTCGGCTCACTGCAACACCTGCCTCCTGGGTCCAAGTGATTCTCCTGCCTCAGCCTCCCGAGTAGCTGGGATTACAGGCACCTGCCACCACACCCAGCTAATTTTTTTGTATTTTTGGTAGACGGGGTTTCACCGTGTTGGTCAGGCTGGTCTCGAACTCCTGATCTCAAGTGATCCACGCGCCTCGGCCTCCCAAAGTGCTGGGATTACAGGCGTGAGCCACCATGCCTGGCCAATTTTTTTATAGTTTTATTGAGATATAATTTACATGCATACAACTCACCCATTGCAAGTACGTAATTCAGTAGATGTAGTGTGTTCTCAGAGTTGTGCAGCCATCACCATACTCGATTTTTGAACATTTTTGTCACCCCAGAAGGAAGCCCCCACCCATTAGCAGTCACTGCCAATCACCCCATCCTACCCCAGCCCCAAGCAGCTGCTACTCTTACTTCCCAACTCTGGATTTGGCTACTCTGGAATTTCATCAAGAATGGAATCAGGCTGGGCATGGTGGCTCACGCCTGTAATCCCAGCACTTTGGGAGACCAAGGTGGGCAGATCGCTTGAGCCCAGGAGTTCGAGACCAGCCTGAGCAACATGGCAAAACCCCATCTCTACAAAAAAATGCAAAAATTAGCCAGGTGTAGTGGCATGTGCATATAGTCCCAGCTACTTGGGAGGCTAAGGCAGGAGGATCACTTGAGTCTGGGAGGTGGAGGTTGCAGTGAGCTAAGCTCCTGACACTGCACTCCAGCCTGAGCAACAGAATGAGATCCTGTCTCAAAAATAAAAAAGAATAGAATCATACAATATGTGGTCTGTTGAGACCGGATTCTTTCATTTAGCGCAATGTTTTTATATACTTTACGTAGTGTAGCTTTACATAATGTCACGTGTTAGAACTTCGTTCCTTTTTATTGGCCAGTTGGTTAATACTTTTTGAGTGGATATTTTATACACTTCATTTTTTCCCGCCTTAAGGTCGCAGAGTATCAGAATTATGCCTTTAAACGTATGTACAGTTTTAAAAGGTATTTATGTTATATATTTTGGTATATTTCTTATTGCAAAATTAATGTTGCTTGTGCTATAAACAGTACAGAGGTATGTAAAGTAAAAGTAAAATTGGAACTCCTTCCATCCACTGAGGGCTTTTTTTTTTTTTTTTGGAGACAGAGTCTTGCTCTGTCACCCAGGCTGGAGTGCAGTGGCGCGATCTCATCTCACTGCAACCTCTGCCTCAGGGGTTCAAGCTTTTCTTGTGCCTTAGCCTCCTGAGTAGCTGTGACTACAGGCGCTCACCACCACGTGTGACTGATTTTTTTTGTATTTTTAGTAGAGACGGGGTTTCACCATGTTGGCCAGGCTGGCCTCGAACTCCTGAAATCCGCCTGCCTCGGCCTCCCAAAGTGCTGGGATTATAGGCGTGAGCCACCACGCCCAGCCTCACTGAGGTCTTTAAAAAATCTTTGTTCCAGCCGGGCGCAGTGGCTCATGCCTGTAATCTCAGCACTTTGGGAGGCTGAGGCGGGCAGATCACAAGGTCAGGAGATCAAGACCTTCCTGGCTAACATGGTGAAACCCCATCTCTACTAAAAATACAAAAAATTAGCTGAGCGTGGTGGCAGGCACCTGTAGTCCCAGCTACTCGGGAGACTGAGGCAGGAGAATGGCGTGAACCCGGGAGGCGGAGTTTGCAGTGAGCCAGGATCGCGCCACTGCACTCCAGCCTGGGCAACAGAGTGAGACTCCATCTCAAAAAAAAAAAAATTATTTGTTCCTACAAATTGCCTTAGTAACCATACTTGTACATACATTCTTAAATTTCTTACTAGTGTTTCTGTTGAACATACTCTAAAAGTAGAATTATTTGGTCAGAGGACATATACAATTAAATTTGGCTGATGAGACCAAATTGCTCACCTCCCTACAATTGTCCCACAGGTCATTGCTCCGGTGTTCCCACTTCCCATGCCCTAGCCAACTCTGATTGTCAGTGACCTCGAAACGTCTGCCAGTGTGACCGGGGAAAACGTAAACCTATCTTGTATAGTTTATATTTCTTGTTTGTTTGTTTCTTTTGAGTTTTTCTTTTCCTTTTTTTTTTTTTTGAGATGGAGTCTTGCTCTGTTGCCCAGGCTGGAGTGCAGTGGTGCAATCTCGGCTCACTGTAAGCTCCGCCTCCCGGGCTCAAGCAATTCTCCTGCCTCAGTCTCCAGAGTAGCTGGGATTACAGGTGCGTGCCACCATGCCCGGCTAATTTTTTGTATTTTTTTTAGTAGAGATGGGGTTTCACCATGCTGGTCAGGCTGGTCTCGAACTCCTGACCTCATGATCCACCCGCCGCCCCAGCCTCCCAAAGTGCTGGGATTACAGGCGTGAGCCACCATGCTGGGTCTTGTTTTTCTTTTTTTGAGACAGGGTCTCGCTGTGTTGCCCAGGCTAGAATGCAGCAATACATTCATATAGCTCATTGCAGCCTCAACCTCCTGGGCTCAAGAGTCCCTCCCACCTTAGCCTCCAGAGTGGCTAGAACTACAGGCACCCACAACCACACCTGACTAATTTTTTTATTTTAATTTTTTGTAGAGATGGGGTCTCGCTGTGTTGCCCAGGATGGTCTTGAACTCCTGGGCTCAAGTGATCTGCCTGCCTCAGCCTCCCAAAGTGCTGGGATTACAGGTGTGAGTCCCCACACCTGGTCAAGTTTATATATATATATATATATATATATATATATATTTTTTTTTTTTTTTTTTTTTTTTTTTTTTTTTGTGAGACAGAGTCTCACTTTGTCACCCAGGCTGGAACACAGTGGCGTGGTCTCGGCCTACTGCAACCTCCACCTCCTGGATTCAAGCAATTCTTCTGTCTCAGCCACCCAAGTAGCTGGGATTATAGGCACCCGCCACCACGCCTGGCTAGTTTTTGTATTTTTAGTAGAGACAGAGTTTCACCATATTGGCCAGGCTGGTCTTGAACTCCTGACCTTGTGATCTGCCCACCTTGGCCTCCTAAAGTGCTGGGATTACAGGCGTGAGCCACTGCATCTGGCCATATTTAATTATTAATGAAGTTGGGTATTATTTTTGTGCTTGTTAGCCGTTTGCATTTCTTCTGTGAGTTTTTTGTTCATATTCTCTGCCTGTTTTTCTATTAGGTTATAGGTTTTTAGGCTTATGGTACCACTTCATAATACATTGATGTCAATCCTTTGTCTTTTTGTTTTGTGTTTATTATGTTTTTCAAGCCGTCATTTGTACTTTAAATTAATAGCTCTTCTGTCTCCATACAGATATTTTAAATTTCTAAATAGTCCAACTTACCCTTTTATTCCTTTATGATTTCTGAATTTAAAAGCACTTACCCTCCTCCCCAAAATAAAGCTAAAAACACTTTTCTGTCTCCCATCTCAAGATTATAAAAAATATGCTCTTAAATTTACTTTCAGTATTTTCACAGCATAGGTTTTAAATATACATCTTTAACCAGTTTGGAATTTATGTTGCTGGATGGTGTGAGCAAGAATACAACCATAAATGGGCCCAGTTGACCCCGTACAGTTCATTGACTTCATATGCTTCCTGGTCATATCCTAAATCCCAGTCATTTAATGGTATCAACCCAATACTCTTCTAATTATTGTACTTCTGTGGCATGTTTTGTTTGGTAAAGCAAGTCTTAACATCACTCTTCTTTCTTTAAAATATTTTTTTGACTCTTCTCTATATGTATACTTCAGGATAAATGTTGGAATCCATTATCAAATTCCAAAAAGAACCTTTAGGATTTGTTTGGAGATGCGTTATACACACAAATACACACGTACATAAAGCCTCAAGTAATGCATGATGAAATATATAGCCATGGTTATCTCTAGATGATGGCAATATTCTAGGTGATTTTTTTCTTGTTTTTTTATTTTCAAAAGTGTTTACAATATTTGTGAAGCACTTTTTACTTTATTTTATTTTTGAGATAGAGTCTTGCTTTGTCGCCGAGGCTGGAGTACGGTGGCACAATCTCAGCTCACTGCAACCTCCGCCTCCCGGGTTCATGCAGTTCTCCTGCCTCAGCCTCCCGAGTAGCTGGGACTACAGGCACGTGCCAGCACGCCTGGCTATTTTTTGTATTTTTAGTAGAGACGGGGTTTTGCCGTGTTGGCCAGGCTGGTTTTGAACTCCTGGCCTCAAGGGATCCGCCCACCTCGGCCTCCCAAAGTGCTGGTTTTACAGGCGTGAGCCACCGCACCCAGCTGTGAAACCACGCCCGGCTGTGAAGCACTTTTTAAATTGTGGAAAACTCCTGAAAAAAATGTTCTTAAACTAAGTTATATCCTTTGGTAACTTCATGATTATCTACTTAACGTAACAGAAGCCCAATTAGAATAAAGACTATTGCATGGGAAATAAATAAGTGACTTGTAGAGACTGAAGAAGAGTTACCTGGCTCAGAATATAAACTAGAATTGTCTGGAATATTCCTGGGAAGGATCGAGCTGGAATCAAGCTACTAAAGCAACACCACCCCATAACCTCTTCTGTAGCTTGGTTGATGTCAGTTCTGCTGAGACTTTAGAGTTTGTAGCCTTTTCACTTAGCATTTCTGGGTTGTTTTCTCTGCAGCTGTGTTTACAAGGTACCCAGCCTCCTAGCTTTCCCTGTTGAAGAGATTCTTGCTCATGCGACAGCCAGAGCTTGAGATGCGCCAAGGCAGTGTGGTCTGAATCTGGCCCCTCGGTGTCCTGGTCTTTTAGTCACCATTTAGCAGAAAGAAGATTGCTAGGGCTGTTCTTAACTCTGATATATTTAAGAAGCACTGTGCTAATTCTTGACTCAGAGCATCTAGATTCTTTTTTTTCTTTTCTTTTTTTTTCTTGCCCTGTCTTATGGTGCCAAGCATCTAGTTTTTTTGTTTGTTTGTTTTTTGTTTTTGCTTGTTTTAAGATGGAATCTCAGCTGGGTGTGGTGGCTCACACCTGTAATCTCAACATTTTAGGAGGCCGAGACAGGAGGATCACTTGAGGACAGGGGTTCAAGACCAGCCTGGGCAACATAGTTAGACCCCACCTCTAAAAAAAAAGAAAAGAGAAATAAAAAAATTAGCCAGGCATGGTGGTACACATCTGTAATCCCAGCTACTTAAGAGGCTGCAGCAGGAAGATCACATGGGCTCAGGAGGTCGAGGCCACAGTGAGCCTGATCAAACCATTGCACTCCCCCACCGGACAACAGAGGGAGACCCTGTCTCAAATTAATAGAGAGAGAGAGGAGGAGGGTGAGAGGGAGGGAGGGAGGAAAGAAAAGAAACAAGAAAGTGAGAGAGAAAGAAAGAAAAGAAAGGAAAGAGAGAGAGAGAAAGAGGCCAGGTGCGGTGACTCACGCCTGTAATCCCAACACTTTGGGAGGCCGAGGCGGGTGGATCACAAGGTCAGGAGATCGAGACCATCCTGGCTAACACGGTGAAGCCCCGTCTCTACTAAAAATATAAAAAATTAGCTGGGCATGGTAGCAGGCGCCTGTAGTCCCAGGTACTCGGGAGGCTGAGGCAGGAGAATGGCATGAACCTGGGAGGCGGATGTTGCAGTGAGCTGAGATCGCGCCACTGCACTCCAGCCTGGGCAACAGAGCGAGGTTCATGTCTCAAAAAAAAAAAAAAAAAAAAAAAAGAGAAAGAAAAGAAAGATAGATGGGGTCTCACTATCTTGCCCAGGCTGGACTCAAACTCCTGGGCTCAAGAGATCCCCCCACCCTCAGCCTCCCAAGTAGCTGGGATTACAGGCATGCACCACTGTACGCAGCTCCCTTTTTGATTTTTAATCTATATGCTCTTGCTGGGTGATCTTACCCATTTAGTAACAGTTAGAACACCTAATATTTGTCAAGCATTTTCTATTAGGCATTGCACTGCACTTTATGTGACTATCTCATTAAATCCTGAAAACAGCCCTGTAAGGTAGGGCACAGGAGCTCACAACTGTAAGCACTGTGGGAGGCCGAGGCCGAGGCAGGAGGATTACTTGAGCCCAGGTGTTCAAGACAAGTGTAGGCAACATAGACTCCCATCTCTCCAAAAAAATTAAAATTTAAAACATTGGCCTGACATGGTTATTATTGCCTCATTTTACAGATGACAAAACTGAGACTCAGACAAGTCAAGGTCAGATGAACTAATTGGCAGAACTGACCTTGAAACCCAGGCAGCCTAACTCCGGAGCCTATGTTCTTAACTGTACTTTATATTCCATTTTTAATTTTCCTCCTTTCTTTCCTAAAACCTGCTCTGTCTCCTTCATTTTTGGTCTTATTTGTCCAATATCCCCAGCTAGAATTGTCAGAAATGATTCTCCAGTTCTCCCTCACTTAACGCCTGCTCCTTTTAGTCCTGCCTTTTGAAGAGGCTCAGACCTGTGTGTTCCTTTCCACGTCCCTGACCCTCCCTTGCGTCAGCCCCGCCTAACCCCCACCTGGGCTGGGAGCAGGAGCTGCCCTTGGTGGACTCTTCCTTCTGCTCAGTCTGAGAAAGTGACGATGCTCATGTCACTGTACCATTTAAAAATGCGTGGATTTACTTTCTTGTGGTTTTGGTTTTGGTTTTTACGCAGATCACACTGGAACGCCCTCACTTCACATGCTCAGTCTGGCCCTCGCGTGTGTTTTCAGCTCCATTTCCTGTCATTCTCCACCCACTCCCTGTGCCTTACATTCCTGCCATCCTGAGGCTTCCCTTTTCGCAAGATCTGGGCCAGGCCTGTCCTAGATCCACGCATCAGCCTTTGTTCTTCTGCGCTAAGCCTCCTTTGTCTTTGATCTCCCAGACAGGCTCTAGTCAGCTCCCAAGATCCAGACCCCATGCCTCTTTAGTAGCATTTCCTCAGATTCCTCCAGGGTGAGGCAGACACTCTTAGGGCTGCCACAGCACATGCTCAAGCCTCAGCTGCGGCCTCACTCTGCTGGGTGGTCGTTTATCTGTTTACGTGCTTGTCTCCATTAACCTAAATGGGTCTTCAGGACAAGGACCAAATCCCTTCAGCTTTCAGCACCCAGCACAGAGTAGCCCTCAATAAATGTTGGTTAAAATGCTTGAAGGAATGTGAAAGAGGTTGTTAAAAACAACAGGAAGTTAAAAATATACTTACTTCTAAGCAAAGGGATTATCTTGTGTTTCTCAAAGTAATCTCTTCAGCTAAATTAGCAGGCCTTAGGTGGGTAGGCTAATGTACCGAATGAAAGCGATACACGGCAAATGGAGAAGTCCTTTAAATTATAAGTTCCCTTAGGGCGAGGGTCACTCCACAAGGTTAAGATCCTATCTGAGATCACCATGCCCGTCTCTCTCC
The DNA here is from genome assembly GCF_028885655.2 of Pongo abelii. Taxonomy (NCBI): domain Eukaryota; kingdom Metazoa; phylum Chordata; class Mammalia; order Primates; family Hominidae; genus Pongo; species Pongo abelii. The sequence continues at coordinate 1,526,532 of NC_071995.2, forward strand.
TGCTCTCATGCACGTGTGAGCCTGTGACTTGGCGGAGAGAACATTCTGTTTAGAGTGAGAGGCCAGGGCTGAAGTCACAGCTCTGCAAAAATGATCAGCTTTGGGCCTAGAGCCAGTGACTAAGTTTTTGGGCCTCCCTTTCATGAAGACACATTTGATATTTGCTTTTACACTTTTCTTATGGTTGATGCAGAGAGACTTCACATAGAAAGTGCCTTTGTCATTTATCGATGAAAAATAATTCTTAGCTCAGTGCAGATGGGATTGTTGTATCTGAAATCCATCTCTCCTTTCCCTTTCAGCTTCAGGATGAGTTAGAGAAAGGCGAACGGGACAATGCAGAACTGCAGGAGTTTGCCAACGCCATTCTTCAGCAGATAGCAGACCATTGTCCCGACATCCTAGAGCAAGTGGTCAACGCCCTGGAAGAGTCCTCTTGACCCTGCTTTGTGGGGAAGCCTGAGGTAGTCACCCCAGGAGCTAAGAAAGGAGAACTACGAGGAACAGGCGCCCAGAACCTTCTTGGCACCAAACACTACAAACTTCATCCCAACTTGCTCACTTGAAGAAGTGTGATTCCAGCACCATTTCTACATCTGCTATCTTACTCTGCCTTTCTGCTTTGGATGTGGGCTCTACACTACCTTCTTGATGTCCAGGGTAGATAAAAGGTCGATTCTCTCTGAAGAACTGCCACCTGGTCATCAGCAGTGGAGAACTGTGGGAGCTGGTGGCTCTGCCCTGACAGAGAGCCATGGAGCAGAGGAACCTCTCACCTCCTGTCCTCCGACATGAGAATGAAACCAGGAATGGACTTGAAGTTCAACAGGCTGAGAGGATGCCTCCAATGGACCAGAGAGCTGAGTGTTCTAATATCGCAATAGGTGCTTTCTCCTAAAAGGGTAAAAAACAATCTCAAAAAGATTAGAAAAAGAGAAGGGGGGAAGGGAAGAGAAAATCGACTCTTCTTTTTACTGTCTCTTCTGCTTACTTTCCACATGAGATGCTTTGTACCGGGGAGCTGTGAGCAGGCCTCACGATGGCTTGGGAGCACTCGTCCCCCAAGGTCTGAGTCTTCACCCAGCCCTGCCTGTCTGTCCCAGCCTTCCTCACTCTGTTCCTCAGCCAGTTAACAAGAAGATGATGAGGTGTTCTCCACCAGTCTCTCCTGTTTGAGACTGTTGACCTTATCATGTTGAGGTGTTAGATCAAATATCTGTAATTGAAGAACATATGAGGTTGAAAGAGCCCCAGCCAGCAACATAGCGCGACCCTGTCTCTACAAAAAATTAAAAAGAGAACACAAAGTTGACGTATGAGACCCTGTTGTCCCCGCCTGCAGCTTTGCCCCAGTAGCAGATGCCTGTACCTCTTGGGCTGGTTTCCCCTGAACACCTCCAAGAGGCTGCCTGCCTTGCCAGCACCTGTGTCCCGAGCGCCTGCAGCCCAGTGATCCCTCACTCACCCTGCTAGCTTTGCCCTTGACTCGTCTTCTCAGAACCTCAGCCTCGTGCATTGCCTGGAACCTTCTTCTGGCATAAATGAAGGTTTTTCGTCCTACACACATTCCTTCCTCGATTATTTCATTCAGAGAATATTTATGAAATGCCTACTGTGTGCAAGTCATCCATCCTTGAAAAGGCCACTTCTCAGTGAGGGAGAGGTGTAGTGGATTCTGTGAGACATACCTGCTGGAGTCGAAGCAGTAAATAGCATGTCCTTCCCCTCCCCGATCTTAAGAAAAGGTGTGTTTTCTAGAAAAGTTCCCTAATGGAATTCATGAGTTTGGGGAGGCTCAGTCACCCACTTGCCTATAAGATTCCATTTGATGATTCTGGATTTTTGCTGTTTATTGTTGCCCTTAGAGGGGCTCTGAGTATCTACTTGTGGGTGGCCATTTCCTGACATCCACATGTACCTCGTGGAATTCAGCCAGCTTCATGTTGCAAATCAGAAAGCTGACCCCAAGACTGCAGATCAATGAAAGTATTGGCATTGTTAAGGACATAGCGTAGACAACAGCAGTCGTAAATAATTAGGCGTGAAGAAGTAAACCACTTAACCCAAATCTAGTTCTTTGACCACCTCTGCCACCAGAACCCAGCAGACACTCACATCTCCTGATAAGAGTTGCTGGACTCAGTGTTTTTGTTTTGCATTTTCTCCTCTCCTTCCCCACTTACTCAGAGAATTGAAAGTCTGTAGAGTCAGCACAGCCCCATCAGTCCAGGAACTTCCCACCGCCAGCCCTTGACTGTCCCATTAACTTACATGGTCAGATCTCCAGCTGCCCTACTCCCTGCTGTAAAACAATCCCTCTCCCTGTGAGAGGAAACTGTGGAGCGTTTCTTATCGAAGGTTAAATGGACTCTGCTCATAAACCTCTTACTGAGATGCTTCCTGATAGCCAGGCTGGCCAGAGAGGGGTGCAGGGGTTAGATAGTAAGTGGTGGTCGTTTGTGGTCAGTTACCTCAATTCTGTTCATTGCAGTGCCCATAAACCATGTAGAAAGCTCCCAGTACTGAAAGGCATGAGTATTAGAATCTCACTTTATCCACCATAATGTAAAGAACTGGGGTATGATAACAGCCTTCGCAGGGCCACAGTGAAACCAAGAAAGCAGGCGAGGCCGTGCCTAAACAAGTGGTCTGGCGCTGGCCAGCTGCTCTCTCCAAGCAGGTGCCCCAGATCCCACCCACGTGGCCTTTCTCACCAGGTGCAGCACCTGCCACTCTCAGCCACTGGGTGTGTGACTCTCTTCATCTCAACATTCTCCACCACTTTCCCTCCAGAAAAACTGACGGAAGGAAGCCCTCTGTGAGTGCTTCTGAGAAGAAAAATTTCTGGGACAGATATCATCTGTCTGGTCTCTATGAACAGCAAGGAATCTTCTTGGCCCTTCTTGGGCACTGGTCTGGCATCTCAAATGATGTGGAGACTGGCTAAGAGTTCAGTAATAAACATGGACTAACTGCCTTTGTGCTGTAGGGCAGAGTGGATGCAGTTTGTAGCATTCAGAGTATCTCATTGAGTCTAGATCATTGAACCAACACTTAACCAAATGTCCCACTCCCATCACACTAGGACTTGTCATTCCATGCCTCTCTCCTAGTAGTCATGGTTTCATATGGTCATACAACTGCCACTGAAGTTATACAGCCTTGAAAACTTAATGCAGGTTGCCCTTAATTTTCCCCACACCCCTCCATCGGCAAGTCTAGTTGCCCTTTAGCACCTGAAGATCTGCACCCCAAATCAATATCACCATAAAGAGGGCAAAAAGAAGAGTGGGTGTGATCCCAACGGGGTTTTGTAACTGAAGTACAGTGTGAGCTTCTCATCTTTTCATATACCTCTAACCCCCGGTACTCATTGAATCATTGATGAGGTATCTCAGTTGAGATTTGCAAGGACTTTGATACCATTTGAAATGGAAAAATTTTGAACGGGCTTTAACATGTTTGAGAAATATGGATGGGGCTGGCAACGGTGGCTCACGCCTGTAATCCCAGCACTTTGGGAGGCTGAGGCAGGCGGATCATCTGAGATCAGGAGTTCGAGACCAGCCTGGCCAAGATGGCAAAAACCCTGACTCTACTAAAAATACAAAATTAGCCGGGCGTGGTGGCGTACGCCTGTAATCCCAGCTACTCGGGAGGCAGGAGAATCGCTTGAGCCTGGGAGGCAGAGGCTGCGGTGAGCCGAGATCGTGTCACTGCACTCCAGCCTGGGTGACAGAGACTCCGTTTAAAATATATGTATATATATGGATGGGAATCACCAAATTCATCTCAGCTCTAACCTTTTAACCTTTGTCCTTGCACTTTACAATCTAAAGGTCTACCTGTGGCTCTCAGACTTCCTCACACTTGGGTTTTAGAAATAACTTGTAAAGCAGACTGGACCCAAGGCCGCCTTCAGTGTCGAGAGGGGCATTGTGACTTGCCCCTCGATTTCTGTCCATTGAAGTCTGGTTTTCCATGAGGAACTTGCGGGCTCACCCACCCCCAGAGTGAGAGAAGAGGAAGGCGAAGTCATCACAGACACGGTCTTGGCCACCTGCTGAACGAATCCCTCCCCTACTGAGGGTCAGGGTTGTGAGAGAAACATCATGTGTCACCCCAAAATATAAATGTTTCTGAGCTGCCCATCCACTGGCATTTGGATTTGCTGCCAGAGTCCTGTTCCTCCCAGAACCACCCCACCCTCCCGTTGACCATGTTACTTGAGTGCAGGCCGGGTGGCTACCCTCAGAGTCTTTGAGGAAAGAGCCAAGCAAAGAAGACCTCGCTGCGTGGAGTGTGACACCACATGGCATTTCTCAAGCCCAGCGGACCCCGTGTCAGCAAATACCAGTAATTTAACATCTACTCCTGGCCTCTTCACCTGCCTGGGTTCGGAACTGAGGAGGAAGGATGAGAAGAGTCTGCAATGCAGCAGGCGCCCTCCGCAGAGCGAGGCCTCCCGTCCATCACTGCCAGCCCTGGGCTGCTCAGGAGGGGACGTGAACCACTCAAAGGAATGTCTTAAAGAGGATCTGGAGTTTCCCCCATGCAAATTAGGGAAGAATTAGGCAAGAAAAGACATACCTTACAGGGAAATGCTTCTGAACAAAATGGCTGTCTTTACCTACTCTTGTTAAGCAAAAACTGTCTCCAGACTTTTTAGTGTCAAAACTGTAACCAACTGTCTCCTGATTTTTTCCAATGTGTTTGGCAAGTGCTGTGACCCTGTTGTAGGTACTTCTCCTGACTCTTGGGGGAGAAGTGGTTTTAGGGATTGATTTGGGGGAGCGGGTTTTTGTCCCATCCCACCTCCTCTCTTCTTTCTCTGCTTGTCGATATTGTCTGTGTGATTCAGAGAATTGGGGCAGTTACATTGTGTCTGTTGTTGAGATTATTAAAAGATTAAAACGTAGTTGTAGAAATGAAAAATTAAAGAGCTGTGTTTTAAAAATGCAAACCAATATCTTGTTAATAAAGGAATTCAAACTATGGGGCAGCCACACTCCCCTCCTCCTCCCAGGCTGGCATAAGTGGCCCCGGGCTGGCAGCTTAGGAAGCATGGAGCACACTTACGGTAGTGCCTGCCTGGGCAAGAGACACCTGCTGAGCAAAAGGAACGAGAATCTGGGGCTCAGAGCCTCACGGTTGTGCCAGGATTTTCCTATACATGCTCAGGACCTCTGGGTAGAGGTTTCACAGTTTGTGACCCCATAACATAACCACCCTCACCCCACGTGGGTCCTAGCTCAGTGTGCCTAATACTGCATGGTAACCTGGGCTTGACCCCGAAGCCCCTGCCCGGCAGGCCACAGGACCTCTCCTGCCCACTTGGTGCTATCTCATCCACTGGCCACCCAGCACGGGTGAGCACTGGCCAGCCTGGAGCCTGCAATCCGGGTGGAACAGACTGTCCTCCATGTCAGTTCCTTCTGGCTTCGGGCCCTCAATTCTTTCCCTTGGAGCTTTTTTAGACCCCAGATCTCCTAGGCCCAGGCTCTCTCTTGACCCCAGAGAAGGCACTGTCAAGAAGGAAGTGAACCCTACTGAAGGCAGAGAACCCACCCCGGCCAAAGCAGGCCTGGGTCCAGCCCCTCATTCCACACCACGCCAGTATTGCATCCATCTACTGCAGCTACACGTCCTGAGGGCATCACCACCCACTCTGGCCTGCTGGCCCATCGCAGGACTAGCCTGGGCACCTGCCGGGCACTGCAGGATGTCCAGTGGGGTCTGTGACTTGCTCCCTTATGCATCAGAAGAGAAGTGTTGCACTTTAATGGAGGAGCTGAGGAGCACCTGCCCCCTTGTAGCTTGAGTTCCTTTTGGTAACAGTAGCAGCCTCCATGGTGGTGTCTGTGATGCAAATGCACCCGCTGCCTTCAACTGTACATGTGTGTTCCTGCTGGAGTTGTGTTACTGACAGGATAATGACATTACAAAGAAATTGTGTTATATTCAACTTTGCCTTGATAATTATTGTAAACACTTTGTTCATTTTTTCTTTTTTATTCACAAACTAAATCCACCAGGAAATTATAAAGTTATTTAAAAACTGTGCTGTGTCCGTCTTTGAGTCTCACTCAGCTGATCGTCCAGGCAAGATGTGTCCCCAAATGCTGGAAAAGATGGACAAGGTCTGCAGTGCCCAAGAGGCCAACTCCAATGGCAGGCAGCCCGAGGGCCAGGGGTCCCAGGATTTACGGTGGGTGTGGGAGTTACCACACAGCCCTGACGGGCGTGGTGCCACATCCCCCAGCCTGCTGTGACCTCAGAGGAGTGAGCTTCCTTTCCCTTCCCGCCTGATCTGCGGGTTTGCAGCTTTTAAAGTCAATTCCTGGTTCCCTTTTTCCTTCTTATACCCTCAGCCCCGGGCCAGGTTATCCATGTCACATCTCACTGTTCCAGAGCTTAGAGTAGGTGCCCAGCGCTGAGGGATGGTGTTGCTCTTGTGCCAAGGTAGAAGAGCCGTAAAGGCCGGCCATCAAGGGAGGGCTTTGCCCAGGACTGGGACTCAAGCTTCAGCAGGGCGTGTTCTGATGCACTGACTCTGGGGCATGCAGGCTGGGTCAACAGAAAGTGTGCGTGCCAAGAGTAAAAGGAGCCGAGAAACCCTGTGCTTGGTCGCGGCTGTCATTTCCAGCTTTGGGATTTGTCTTGGGCCTTATGCTCAATAAGAAATTATTCTGGGGGATTTCTTTTATGAGAATTACTTTTCTGCTTAGCCACACTTCTGTGTCTACCCGAGAAAGGAATCAAGCCAGCTTGCTGCATTCCTTCCCTCCGCCGTGTAAATTCTGTCACACACTGGGTGTTGGTGCTTGGGAATTGTAGCAAGAGAGTCCAAACTCGTTCTTCCTGGTCAGCCCTCCCAGTGCCCAGGTCCCACCCTGGCCTTGCTCTCTGCAGCCAGAGCAGCTGTTGGGAAGCTCTGCCAGGGGAGGCGTGCCCGGGAGACAGGGCGCTGTGGACACGGCCGGCCGCAGGGCTGAGGTTGCTTGTACTTTCATCATATGAAGCAGGAACAATTTTACTAGCAGTGCATGTATTATTCTGCACAATATAAAATCACAACCACAAGCAGATGTGTCCACAGAAAGCTGTCAGATTACACTGGTCAGCTGTTTCCAAGGTTTCCCATTCATCTTTTTTACTATTTATTCACACTGCTTTCTACCAGCACCCAGTTGCAGGCAAGTGGACACAGACCATAGATTTAAGGAAAATATGTGAAAACTTTAAGAATTCCATCCACTAATTTTTTTTTTTCAGAATTGAGAGAAGATCACTAGTACTTTATTTTTGAGGTAGAATATCTCAGGCTGGCTCAAAAATGATTAGGAACTAGTTAGGGACTGGGTGCTATGGCTGAAACCTTTAATCCCAACACTTTGGGATGCCAAGGTGGGAAGATCATTTGAGGCGAGGAGTTCGAGACCAGCCTGGAAAACAGTGAGACCTCTCTCGTTACAAAAAATTAAAAATTTAGTAGGGCATGGTGGCATATGCCTATAGTCCCAGCTGCTCTGGAGGCAAGAGGATGACTTGAGCCTGGGAGATTGAGGCTGCAGTGAACTGCAGTGATCACACCACTGCACTCCAGCCTAGAGGTGCAGAGAGAAACCCTGTCTCAAAAAAAATAAATAGGGTCTGGGGCTCGGGGGAAGCTGGTGTGAGGTCTGTGAGCCTTCCCAGGCATCCTGGAAAGGGCCCAGACTCGCAGACTGCAGCACTGGGCTGCCCCTTGACCTCCCAGCCTCTCCTTCCCCTCTGAAAGAGCGCCTCCTTCATCCCTGTCCCCAGTCTAGGTCATAATGAAGGTGCCGTAGGATGATCTTTTTCCTTTTTAAAATTTTCTTTAAGACTACAGAGCATAAATTGCTTTCTTCACATCTGTGATTTGCTTAAAAATAATCCAGCGGGTCTGTCGGGGAGGAGCAGGGGTGAGGAGCAGGATGTGGAGACAAAAAGATGAGCCAGAGGTCGGTAATTATGAAGCTGGGGAACTGGGTGCATGGGGTTTGTAAGTCCATTCTCCTTATTCTTGTGTTTGAATTTTTCCTGAATCAGTTAAATATTCACATCCTTCAATTGTACTTGTCCATACAGGCCTCTTCCTCTGAAGATCCAAGCACTCTGCATTCACAAAGGGCCACCGTAGCACTCCGTTCAGAATTTGTACTTCTCTGTGTTCTAGACTCCAGGCTACAAATAATAAAAGCTAGTGACATGTGGACCACCTGCCAGCTTCAGTTCTGAGCACTGCACAGGTTTGGTGTCGGTTCACCTTCATAGCAGTCCTACAAGGTGGGTACTGTTACCCCACTTTACAGGAGAGGCACAAAGTGGACGCACGACCTTCCCAGCGTCACACAGCATGTTACTGGTGAGACTGGAATTCACACCCGACTCTGTCTCCAGAGTATGTGTTCTTCAGCCCACTGCTGCGGCCACCTCCCGGGGAGGATGGTCTGCTGGGGACAGCTAAGCGCAGTGAAGGGCAGTGGGGCATGAGAGCAGGCAGTGCTCGTCACACAACTTCAACAGGTGGATTTTGCCAGAAAAGGGGGTGAAGGGAGCCCAAAAAGACAGACGAGCAAGACCAGGGAGGTAGGTAGAAAAGTACGAGGAGGGCACTTGGGACAGCAAGTGGCCAGTGTGGACAAAGGACGTGCGTACTGCCTGGCTTCAGAGCGACGAGGCGCGGCCGTGGCCGCAGGTGCAGCATGAAAGGGGGTCCCCAGTGCCCTAGGAAGGAGGCCAGCTTGGGAGACACGATCTCACAGCCCCAGTGGTCCTGACCCCTCCCCAGCTACCGATGAGGAAAAGCCTCCCCAGGGACTGATATAAAAAAGCAAAGGAAACACCCCTGGGCACATCCATTCTGGAGCTTCCAGCCTGTGACCTGAGGGAGGCTCCCCAGGCCGCGTGCAGAGAAGCTACATGAGGGGACTCTGCTTCCCTAAGGGAAGGAGGATGTTCTTATTGATACATTGAGAGACACCTCTGGCTCTGTCACCCAGGCTGGAGTGTAGTGGTGCAATCATAGCTCACAGCAGCCTCGACCTCCTGGGCTCAAGTGATCCTCCTGCCTCAGCCTCCTGAGGAGCTGGGATAACAGGTGTGTGCCACCACGCCCAGCTAATTTTTTAAACTCTTGTAGAGACGAGGTCTCACTATGTTGCCCAGACTGATCTTGAATCCTGAGCTGAGGCAATCTTCCTGCCTTAGCCTCCCTAAGTGCCTGGATATAGGTGTTAGCCAAAGCACCAGCTGACATGGGACATTGCTTTTCCTGCATCCAGGCAGGTGGGCCCTTTTGAAAGGGCATCACTCAATCTTCAGTTACTCAACACGAGGCGTGTATTTTGCCTCCCTTCACCTGCTTTTCTGGCAGAGAAACTAGAAATGAAAGATTAAGTTGCCCTGAGTTATACAGCAACTTAACTGGACCTGGGTTCAGAATGGGTCCATCGCTTCCAAACCTTTCTCTGGCCCCAGACTCCCTGACAGCCTCGGAGGGGTTGAGGCATCAGGGCCACACTGTGGCTGGGGGTTTCAGAGGAAAGAGGAAAATAACATGCGTGGCTTGGTCACCGTTAACGGTGGATGTGAGTCACGTCAGGATTTCAGGCTCCGTTTGGCTCTGGGCAGTTTATTTCCTGGGAATGAGGCGACGAAGCCCTATGAATGTTCTCTCCTCCAGGCCCTTGATGGGACAGGAATGAGGTTTGCAGGCTTGGTAATGCCACTCCAGCCCTCCCTGTCCACAGGGACCATTCCTTTGCTGTGTCGTCTGGGGAAGAAGCCATCCCCTGCCATAGGCAATGGCTTACAGGGTGACCTGGGACATCCGCAACCTTCGGCTGGGTTCAGCCGTGAAGCACTCTTCCTCCCAACTCCTCCTGCTGCTTCCAGCATGCGACATTCATCTTTCCCTTCCCGAGTTAACACTCAGTTCTGTCTTGGCCACCTTGGCACCTTCCCGGCCCCTCAGTCTCAGTCTCCACAGCACTTGGTCGGCTCGGCCTTACTCGTGCGAGTGAAGAACTTGAGCCGCGCTCCTTTGAAGAGGGAGAGTCAGATGTGGGCAAAAAAAGTGCATCGAATGTCTGAGAAACTTCCATAACAAAAAGCCATCTCTGGCATCTGAAAGAATTCACACTCAAAAGATGGTTCCTGCTTGGTTGGTCTTGGGCTTACACTTTTTTATTACTATGATTTTATTCATCAGGGTTGTGGGAATCTGCATCTTGACTTGGACCTGGCCTGTGTGCAGGATGTAATGGGCTGATGTGCCTGGACTCCTCCCTCTGCATTTGTGCAGCGTTCCCGTGCCGGGAACACAAGCCAGGAACGAGGACTTCTGTGCGACGGCGCCCTGGCCGCCACCGCGCCTCCCGCAGCAGCCAGGGCTGGGCCTTGAGGTCAGCAGTAAACCCCAGGACACAGGCAGCAACCCTAGACAAGCAGGGCAGGTCCAGGTGACGGGAGGCATGCCATGTTTCTCCATCCCGAAGTTCTTCTTGGTTTTTATCCTAAGTACTGATGTCAGGATGACCCAGCGGCTTTGAGGAGCCATCTGGCCCTTTAGGCAGAAGCCAGTTGGCCTTCGTCATCCCACTGTCACGCCTGGGCACTCCCATGGGGCTGGCTGCAGGGGATAGGGGGAGCCTGGCTCCAGGGGGACGGACCTGTCTCAGGGGAGGCTGCCTCCAGCTTCACCGCTCCTCCCCGGCTGCCTCCGGCTTCCCTGCTCCTCCCCGAGCACAGCCTTTGTGGGGCCTACGGGGCAGTGGGGGACCGGATGCTTGTCCTGCGGAATGGCAAAGAACCAGCTCTCCATTTCAGGGCAAAGTAGGGCCTGGATTGTGGGAACTTTGGCCTTGAACATGAAAGCAGGTGGGCGAGGGACTAGGGGACCGCGTGAGGCCCGACGTGCACACAGCAGGGCCCGGCACCCATGGTTGCGTTCAGTCGGCCTTGGCCGGCTGGCTCCTGCTTGGAAACTTGCTGGGCAGTGTCTGCGGTAAGTCGGTGGCATCATCCCCAGGGGCTGTGAGGAAACCCGCATATCGTTTGTCCTAAAGCCTAGAATCTTGAGAACAGGACCATCACCCTTAGAGAGGTCATCCCCCTCTGACCACACCCTATTCCAAGGGCCATTTCCTGCGTCTAAAATCCTCCATGGGTGTAGAAACTAGCTAGAGACGGGAGCACTGAGGCCTGCAGTGGGAGCTCTCCTGGAGACGTGAGGGCGTTGCCAGCCTCTTCACACTTCCCCTGCTCCAAGACCCACCCCAGCCCTCACAGAGGCCTCTGGGCCTGCCCTCCTGAGAGGCCACTCCGGGCAGGGCTGTGGTGCCCACCCCACCCCACCCCCAAGAAGTCAGATACCAACAATCAGATTGTTTCTGCTTGAGGAGGGAAGAAAAGCCCAGATGCCAATCCACCAGCCTCATCATCTGGGGCCGCGTCGTCCTCCTGCCGGGATGGTCTCTTTTTTATTTTTATTTTTATTTTTTTATTTTTTATTTATTTTTTATCTTTTTTTTTTTTTTTTTTTTTTTGAGACGGAGTCTCGTTCTGTCACCCAGGCTAGAGTGCAGTGGCACAATCTCAGCTCACTGCAACCTCCACCTTCCAGGTTCAAGCGATTCTCCTGCCCCAGCCTCCCGAGTAGCTGGGATTACAGGTGCCTGCCACCACGCCCAGCTAATTTTTTGTATTTTTAGTAGAGACGGGGTTTCACCGTGTTGGTCAGGCTGATGTCGAGCTCCTGACTTCAGGTGATCCATCCGTTTCGGCCTCCCAAAGTGCTGGGATTACAGGCGTGAGCAACAGCACCCAGCTGGGATGTTCTCTTGAATGAGAGCTTTGTCTGCCCTGCCTGTCAGTCACTGTGACAAAGGGAACCCAGGGAGACTGGAGCCCAACATTGGATCCTTTGCCAGGATGTCACGTCATGGGGTTCAGGCTGCAGCATGCAAGCCATCCCTGGCTCCGGTATATCTGAACTCTCCTACACGGACTAAACGTCACAAAAGGCCCTTGAAGAGTCCCCAGGCAGCCTCCGCGGTGAGAGAGCACTTAGATCTCCATTGCCTCCCACCCAAAACAGGAGCCTGCTTTCCTTCTCCTGTCCCCTCACTGACTGCAAGCCCTCAGAGGGCAGGGCATGTGTCTGTTCTTGCTTTTGGGTCCCCTGCAGACCCAGTTGAGCATGCCTGTGCATACACTGACCTTCCCAAGTGATCAGCACTGGTCTGATGACTTGCAGGCTTCCCAGGGCTTCGTATTCCAGGACCTTCTTTTCCGCAGCTGGCACAGTTCTAGCCCACGTCACTGGAGATGTGTTGGGCTTTGAAATATCAGCCTGGACATCCGTTATGACCCCAGCTTCCCCTGCGGGCGGGACAGGCCAGAGTAAGCCTGCGCTGTGGCTACCTGATGTAAGGGGAATCCCATTTGCTGCCTCTGCGGAATTCCTTGTTTCCAGGCCAGGGTCCAGGACAGCAGGGTCTGCCGCAGCCTTAGCTGCCTCGGTGCCGGGCCTGACTGCATCTCCAGTGCAAGCAGCCGGGAGGGAAGCAGCTGTGTGAGGACCACGGCCTCCTCTCCTCCTTGCTCCCCTACACTGAAATCTCCACACAGGTCCTCTGGTGCGCTTCGAACTTGTATTTCCTCCCAGGGGCACACAAGAGGCCTGATAAGTCTCCTTCTTTGCTTCCAGGGAAACAGTACTGACTTTGGTGAGGAAGCAAACGCTCAGAATCTACTGCAGGTGTTAGTTCTGCAGAGGAGTCTTCCTGCTTAAGGGCTCATTTGATGTTCTGGAAATTTGCCAGGTACTGAAATACAGCCAGTCTTCCCAAAGATTCCTCCTCTCCTCTGAGTGCACGTGTGTGTGTGTGTGTGTGTGTGTACAGCCACACAACCTGACTCTGTGTTAACGCACACACGGGCCCTGGCCAAGCGTGAGGGTCTCCATGTGACGAAGGAAATGAGTAAACAACTTCAACATTGTTGTTTCCCTCTGAGGCTTGCAAAGAAGGTGTTAAGAGCACAAGATTTAAATCATAAACTTTATTAAAAGCCAAACAGCCCAATGTGCGATTCTTGCCAACTTGGACGGAGTTTTTGGGGTAATGCTACACGGAGCTAATCCAGAAGGAATTGAGTGGAGGAAGACGGCAGGGTGGGGGTGAGCCCACACGTCCAGCCAGGACAGGCAGAGCGAGGCACAGCCCCGACACAGCCACCCACCCCGTGGCCAGAGCAGGGTGGCGCAGGAGCTGGCAAGACCTCTAAGCTGTTCCTGTTTCTGCTCTCCTCATACTGTTTCCTTAGCAAATGGAGCCTCCTTCATGCCTAAAGGGCCCAGAGCAAAGCGGGAGGGAGGGCCAACCCCTGCAAGACGGAGAACTGGCCAGAACTGCCCACTTGCTAGACTAGCAAGACAATGAAGTCCCAGTGGGTCCCCCCGACGAAGGACACCTGTTCCTTACCCCCCACCCAGAGGCACCCTTCCTCCTCCAAACACAGATGCTGCTCCAGCAGGGGCAGGGACCATGTCAGCCTCCCACAAGACACACACAGGAAAGCCTTGCTTGTGAGGGCAACACACCCAGGGCAGGAATCAGAATGAAGACACGACTCCGCAGTGAGGACGGGGCTCGGGACAGGACCCAGCGTGGCAGACCAGCCAGAGAAGCTTTCACACTGCAAAGAGCCGGCTCCACCTCCACCCAGACTGGGCTCCACGACTCCCCACAAGTGCCCTGCCACCTCAGGCACCTGCCCCCACGCCCACTCAGCATCACCCCCTCGGCAGTTCAACTCCAGAAGGCTTGGAATGGATGATGACGTTTCTGCACCACGAGGGGCTTTTGCGATTCTGCGTCACTGAATTTGCATCTCATCCCCACGATCTGACATAAGCTTGCCAAGGACAGGGCCTTGTGGCACCAGGTTCAGGGACCACCCCATCCTACATGTGACAAAGCTGTCCCTCCGTGGAGCTGGCATCTCTGATTTCCTTGGCCTGAGGGAAGCAGTGAAGATGAAGGAAGGAAGGAGGTGCCTTGGTGGTGAGCACAGCTCTGTGCTGGTCTTTCCCTGGCCACCTAGACTTCAGCGGCCAAATGGCTTCAGGAGACCCACTGGTCTTTCCTGTTTTATTTTATTTATTTTTTTATTTTTTGAGATGGAGTTTCGCTGTTGGTGCCCAGGCTGGAGTGCAATGGCGCCATCTCAGCTCACCACAACCTCCGCCTCCCAGATTCAAGCAATTCTCCTGCCTCAGCCTCCCAAGTAGCTGAGATTACAGCCATGCACCACCACGCCCGGCTAATTTTTTGTATTTTTTTTTTAGTAGAGATGGGGTCTCTCCATGTTGAGGCTGGTCTAGAGCTCCTGACCTCAGGTGATCTCCCGCCTCGGCCTCCCAAAGTGCTGGGATGAGCCACCGCGCCCGGCCAGTCTTGCCTGTGTTAACAAAAGTATTGGCAGTAGCATTACCATTGTTAAAAATTATCAGCACAGCTTGGGACTGGCCACAAAATTCTTCTAAATCTCCCCAGGATAATCTCATGAGAGCACAGATGCTTTGCCCAGAATCTCTGCAACCGAGGAAGGTCTGTGGCACGGGGTGGGCCCTGAGAGACTTCACCTAAAAACTCTGGGTTCATTCCCCACCCATGTGTGTATGTAGGTGTCTCTGTAGACAGTGATTAAATATTCCTGACTGGATATCAGCGTCTGCAAAACAGGGCTTCTATTCAGCGAACTACCTCTTCTGAGTTCCTCTTAATTCCTCTTCCTTAACAGCAAGAGACTCGAGACAGTTCACGCGGGCTGGAGGGGCTGCTCCTACTTGCATTTGACCCTGAGAATACGCCCCTTCCTGAGGCGGCAGCGAGGAAAGAAATGCTCCGCCTGCCCTCCCCCCGCACCCCGGCCCCCCTCACCCGCACCGCCTGACCCGCACCCGCCTGACCCGCACCCTCCTCACCCGCACCCCCTCACCCGCACCCCCGTCACCCGCACCCCCTCACCCGCACCCCCCTCACCCGCACCCCCTCACCCGCACCCGCCTGACCCGCACCCGCCTGACCCGCACCCTCCTCACCCGCACCCCCCTCACCCGCACCCCCTCACCCGCACCCCCCTCACCCGCACCCCCTCACCCGCACCCCCGTCACCCGCACCCCCCTCACCCGCACCCCCTCACCCGCACCCCCCTCACCCGCACCCCCTCACCCGCACCCCCCTCACCCGCACCCCCTCACCCGCACCCCCTCACCCGCACCCCCCTCACCCGCACCCCCTCACCCGCACCCCCTCACCCGCACCCCCCTCACCCGCACCCCCTCACCCGCACCCGCCTCACCCGCACCCCCCTCACCTGCACCTGCCTCACCTACATGACCTCAGCCGCGCCTGCCTCACCTGCACCCACCCTTGCCCGCCAACTGCCAACTGGGCTGTGGGGGGGACGCATGTCCAACCCCAAACCTGTCAGGCCCTTGCCCAGAGCTGCCCTTGTTTTCTTTCTCTTCTATTTTTTCCTATGCTTAAAAAGATCTCACCACAAAAATGTTTTCTTCTCTTCCTCCACTTGTAGCAACTGGGATCAGGAAACCGCAGGGTGGAAATTGTGGGAGCCTGTGGCCCAGAGTTCTCCTTATTCGGGTGCTGATCAGGACGGGTTTCGAGATTGGAAGGAATTTCTCCTGGGTCTCCAGGACACAAAAATCACAGCTGTCTGCAGCTGGGCTGGGTTGGTGGTGGAGTTTCCTGACCCAAGCCCCGTGATTTACGTTCTGTGTCCCTCACTAGCTTTTGTTGAGATGCCCTTTTGAGGTTTGCTGGTGTGTGTTTGTCCCAGGTTTGCCTCAGTCACTGCACTGTCAGGGACTCTAGTGACCAAACAAGCCCGGGCCAGCCGGCCCCCACCTTGCCACCTCCCGCCACTCGCACCCGTGTGGATGTAGGCGGCCAGCTCCAGCAGGCTGTGCCTGAGGTGCTACGGTCTTCACCCAGGGCCTTCACACAGACGACTCCTCGCGCCACACCAAGCACCCCATAGATTTGTTTGTGTTTTTTCACAGTGGCCCTCTCTGAGTTTTAAAAATAGGAATTAGAAGGGAGTTATTTATATGAAAACCACAACAGGAGATTATTCATATGAGAACATACAGTATCCTTGATCAACCAACACGCCCTCCCAGCTACCGAGTTCACGAAGTTCTAATGATGGGTCAGGGCTGAGCTTGCCCTTTCCATCCGTTACCACCTTCCATGCAAAGCTGAATGAGAACATGGCCCACATCTGCTTTATCATCAGTACATCCCTGTGCTTAGGAGAGTGTCTGGAGCATTCTAGGTGTTCAATAAAAATGCTTTCCATAAATGAGCACAAGGGAAGCTGAGGCCCGGAGCAGCAACCCCACTTACACAGAGTCAGGCAGCCCAGCAGTGGCCAGGCTGACCGAAGCCCAGGCCTCCTGCCCCCAAGCCAGAGCTCCTCCTCGCCACCTTCCGTGCATCTGTGGTAGCTTCTCTGGGTGTAGCTTGTGGTGCTCTTTCAAAGACCACCCGCAAATGATATGGTGGTTCCTTAAAAAAAAAATCAAACAGCCTGGGCACGGTGGCTCACGCCTGTGATCCCAGCACTTTGGGAGGCCGAGGCGGGCGGATCACCT
This sequence comes from Pongo abelii, assembly GCF_028885655.2. Classification (NCBI taxonomy): domain Eukaryota; kingdom Metazoa; phylum Chordata; class Mammalia; order Primates; family Hominidae; genus Pongo; species Pongo abelii. Next base: position 1,543,241 of record NC_071995.2, read on the forward strand.
GAGGTCAGGAGTTTGAGACCAGCTTGACCAACATAAAGAAACCCCATCTGTACTAAAACTACAAAATTAGCTGGGCATGGTGGTGCGTGCCTGTAGTCCCAGCTATACGGGAGGCTGAGGCAGGAGAACCGCTTGAACCCGGGAGGCGAAGGTTGCAGTGAGCCAAGATTGCACCATTGCACTCCAGCCTGGGCACCAAGAGCGAAACTCTGTCTCAAAAAAAAAAAAAAAAAATCAAACATAGAATTACCCTGTGGTCCAGCAATCCCACTTCTGGGCACATATGCAAAATTATTGAAAGCAGGGTCTCAGAGAGATACTTACACCCCTGTCCATAGCAGCCTCATTCACAACAGCCAGAAGGTGGAACAACCCAAGTGTCCAGCTACAGATGAATGGACTTGTGAATTACGGTGTAGACATACAAATGCCATTCCGTCTCCAAAGACGGTTGAAGTTCCGACACATGCCACACAAAAATGAACCTCGAAGACATGCTGAGTGAAACAGGTCAGACACAAAAGGACAAATATTGCATGATCCCACTTAGATGAGCTACCTAGAACAGGCAAATTCACAGAGACACGAAGGAGTCTTTCTGCCCATGTTCACCTCATATAACCCCCGCTTGCAGGGTCTGGGAGAGGCCAGAACGGGCCGTTAGGGTTGAAAGTGTACAGAGTTTCAATCTGGGAAGATGAAAAAGTTCTGAGATGAAGGGTGGTGATGGTTACAAACGATATAAATGTACTCGATGCCACTGACCTGTACACTTAAAAATGGCTACAGTGATAACTTCCGTGTTGTGCAAATTTTCACAATAAAAACTTAATGAAAGATAGCTAGAGGCAGCAAATGAGGGGAAGGGAGGAAGGGCGAGTTATTGGTTGATGGGTAGAGTTTTTGTTAGGGATGACGGGCGAAGTTTTGGGTACAGACTATGGTCATGTTTCCACAACATCGTGAATGAATTTAGTACCACAGCATTAAATGTATTCATGGTGTACTTGTGTACTTATGAATGGCTAAGATGATAAATATTATGTACATTTTACCACAATAAAAAAGTAATGAATTCTGGCCAGGCACAGTGGCTCACCCCTGTAATCCCAGCACTTTGGGAGGCTGAGGCAGGCAGATCACTTGAGGTCAGGAGTTCAAGACCAGCCTGGCCAACATGGCAAAACCCCCTCTCTACTAAAAATACAGCCAGGCGTGGTGGCGCATACCTGTAATCTCAGCTATGTGGGAGACTGAGGCAGGAGAATCACATGAACCCTGGGAGGTGGGGGTTGCAGTGAGCCAAGATTGCACCACTGCACTCCAGCCTGGGTTACAGCATCTCAAAAAAAAAAAAAATTAATGAATTTTAAAGCCAATTTGCTAGCCTGGCACCAAGGCCTCTCCCCCGATAGACCTCTGGCCTAGCACCCCTGGGCCTGCCAGCAGTGGTACCCACCCTGGGCTGGGTTGAGGATGGTGTCCCTGGGCTGTTGAGAGGCTCCTGGCCCCCATGCCCGGCCCAGCCCTTCCCTCGGTCCGGAGGCAGCACCTCCCCAGCCCTGCGGACCCAGGCTGTCTAGCCACAGTGTTGGCTCCCTCTCGCCTAGTCAACAAGCATCTCCGAACATGTCTTCTGTTTTCTGAATGGGGAATAGGGCACAAGGAGGTGGAGTAAATGACTTTTTATTCGATTTGTTTGATTTAGAGCACAAGCCTCCTGAGAAACTCATTTTATATACGCATAAAGAAAAGGCTGCTTTCTATTAAGGGCACCACAGCAGGGCAGTGGGGGTCACCCCAACTTCCCTCTGATTGAAAAAATCCCCTCCGCGCATACATCCTCTCTACCCCATGAAGGCAGCCAGTCTTTTGCTTTGTTTTGTTTTGAGACAGAGTCTTATTCTGTCACCCAGACTGGAGTGCAGTGACGCGATCCTACTTTGACCTCCTGGACTCAAGCAATCATCTTGCCTCAGCCTCCCTAGTAGCTGAGATGACAAGCACATGCCACCACACTTGGATAATTTGTTTCGTGTTTTTTGTAGAGACGGGGTTTCACCATGTTGCCCAGGCTGGTCTCAAACTCCCGGCCTCAAGTGACCCACCTACCTTGACCTCTCAAAGTACTGGGATTACAGGCACGAGCCACCATGCCCAGCCCAGCTCTGTTTTTGAACAGATTTTTTATGTAAAAAAGTCTTCCTTAGAGACTCATGGATGATTAGAGCAGTAAAGGATCTTAGAAATAATCCTGTCCAGTCTCTTCATTCCAAACACAAGGAGGCCTCAAAATATGTAGCCGTGTGTTCAAGGTCGCATGGCCATGCGTGGCAGCACCTGGACCCTGCTCCTCGGCCCCAAGCTCCCGCCAATAGCACGCAAAAGATCTCGGAGCTGGGGCATCCTGGCCCTGGGTGACCTGGACACCCGCTAGCACGCTCCCCCTACAGCCAGCTCTTCCTCCTGCCTTAGCCCTGACAATGTACTCCCCTGCTCTGGGAAACTCCTTGTCCACAGGAAGTGAAGAGCGTGTCTTCCTAAGATTGACTCAAGAGCGGGGCAACTAAACACCGGTCATAGGTGGAGCCTGAATCCCATCCCACAGCCCATTTCTACCTCAACAAGCATGAATCTGTTCTATCAGACATAATAGCAAAGGTCAATACCATTTGCTCCAACTAGAACTGAATTCCCCATTGTGACCTCCTACAGAAACTGCATCTCACATTTTGTTTAATAAGCTGATGTCATCTGGTGGAGACAGCAAAAGACTGTGCGATGCTTCAACTGATAACATCACTCAGATTCTAAAATTCAGCAACTACAAAGTGTAGACATGAGCCTTTGGGGATAAAGATCAGGATTCACTCATTCCCCGTTTTGGAGCCATAAACTATGTCTGCTGCCTTGTAAGTACCAAATCCAATGAATGCATCTAACAAAAATGCTCATATGCATTCAACTTCATTCACAACCTCTGAAAATGGCTTGAGAAAAAGCCCAAGACTAGGAAATAACTTTCCTTTTTTTTTCTTTTGAGGTGGTGTTCCACTCTTGTCGCCCAGGCTGGAGTGCAATGGCGCAATCTCCGCTCACTGCCTCCCAGGTTCAAGCAATTCTCCTGCCTCAGCCTCCCAAGGAAATAACTTTCAAAAGTAACTTATCAATCCAACTATAATGCATCGGAAATACTTTTTTTCTTTATTTTTTTAGGCAGTGTTTAGCTCTTGTCGCCCAGGCTGGAGTGCAGTGGTGCGATCTCAGCTCACTGCAACCTCCCCCTCCCGGGTTCAAGAGATTCTCCTGCCTCAGCCTCCCCAGTAGCTGGGATTACAAGCATGCACCACCATGCCCGGCTAATTTTTGTAGAGTAGAGACAAGGTTACATCATGTTGGCCAGGCTAGTCTCAAACTCCTGACTTCAAGTGATCTGCCCACCTCAGCCTCCCAGAGTGCTGGGAATATAGGCATGAGCCACCGCACCTGGCCTGAAGTACTTTTGAATGAGCTATTATGTGACTGAAAAATAAGAAGAAATATTTACACGTTGAATTTAACTTCACACATGAAGAAACTGTCACTACACAGTTTTCCTGATAGTTTTGGTATCAATGTGGATGGCTGCCTGAGTGGAAGGGCTGCTACACGGGTATATGGCACTCGCCTGCTCAGCCTTACACACCCTCCCATCCCAATAGGTCATTTTGTCAGAAAAGAAAATGACTCTAATTCGGAATTATTTATTTTTACTCAACCCATTTTGGGCCCTAGTATGTAATAACTCCTTTTCAAAGTGTCTAGAAATACCTTAATAATTTCCCCTGGATTTTTTGCTGGAGATTAACATTAATAGTACGAAAGAAAAGAGAAAACATGGCCAGGCGCGGTGGCTCACGCCTGTAATCCCAGCACTTTGGGAGGCCTAGGTGGGCGGATCACGAGGTCAGGAGATCGAGACCATCCTGGCTAACACGGTGAAACCCCATCTTTACTAAAAATACAAAAAAATTAGCCGGGGGTGGTGGCGGGCGCCTGTAGTCCCAGCTACTCGGGAGGCTGAGGCAGGAGAATGGCGTGAACCCGGGAGGCGGAGCTTGCAGTGAGCGGAGATCGCGCCACTGCACTCCAGCCTGGGCGACAGAGCGAGACTCCGTCGCAAAAAAAAGAAAAGAGAAAACATTTGTTGGTATTTTAGCCCCTACAGCAAAGGTTAGCCAGAGAGAGAGTAAATATTTTAGTCAGGGCTGGATTCATAGGCAGTCGCCCAGGACTCTGGGTTTAGGGGCCACACTTGGTTTAATCCTCAACTATTGCCATCGTGGAATTCTTAATATTTTTTTAAACAAGGGGCTCTATATTTGCATATTGTATCTCAAATTATGTGGCCAGTCTTGATTTTAGCATATGAAACCCATACGGTCTCCGATGCCATTATCAGAGAGCTAAAGCAACGTATAAAAGATTGCACATGTTGCAATAAAACTATCTGTGCACACTGAAATTTGAATTGCATATAATTTTCACGTTATGAAATATTATTCTTAAAAAAAAATTTTTTCCAACCACTTCAAAATATAAGTCATTTTAGCTTGCAGCCTGTACAAAAATAGATACTGAGCTGGATTTGGATGGGGAGGCATAGCTTGCCAACCCCTGCCTTAAAGAAACATTTGGGGATACCATAATTTTCCTCTTGTTGCAATTCTGCATGGTGGCCCAGACTCCTGGGGACCTACCAAGCCTGCTCTGCACAGTTTATGCTAACGTGCTGCCCCACTGGGGCACAGGAATGAGGTGTTAGCAGTAACCAAGAGTTGCGCGTGTCTACACTGTTGTGAGAGGAGGGAAATGTACCTGCGGCAGCACCTATTCCTTTGACACCCTGGACCTGACCCACGTGATCGCAGTAGAGACGGAAGTCCAGCCATTTACCCCCTTCCCATTCCTCTCTCACTACCCAGAGTCACTCTGGTCTCCAAGGTTAGGATCCTGGTTCTCCTCCTCTGCCTGAGCAGAGACTCAGCAGCAAGACACACATGGCCGAGTCCTTCACCAGAGCCTCTTTGCATGGACCCCATCGTGCTTTCCTGGGGAATGAGGGAATGAGGTTGGATGCTAGAAACCCAGCCTGACTCCTGTGCTCCAAGGCTCAAGAACACTCAGAACACCCCTCTGAAAAGCCCCCTTGAGCAGATGCCCTCAAGGTCTAACCGGCTCAGGAGGGTCACCAGAGCTCCGTGATGCTGGCTCAGAGAACCTGGGTAACAGAAAGGAGAGGCAGCTTTTCCCACTCACTGCCTCTGACACAAGCTGATTCTCCACAGTCATGTGAGTTTCCCAAACACCTTCCTCCCTCTGGCGTGTCTCTCTCAAGCCTCAGTCCAGTGAATGTGATTTATGAAAGGCCGTGAGGTCAGGCCCACTCATGGCAACAGCCCCAGCCCCTTCCCCGGCCTCTAACCCATTCTTCTTCAGTCACGCTTTCCATGGCTCCTTCCTGATTTGCTCATCCCCAGAGATGGATGACCAGGGCTGTGAGCTCTGGTGTCTGAGTTCATTCCAGATGCAGGCTTGAAACTGAAGGAGCCAAGTCAGCCCCCTAAGGAAGGTTATGATTGCTGAAGGAAATACTGAGGAGAGGGGTGGATGGATGCGCTATGGCTAAGAGATTGTGTGTCTTGGGACCTTGGCAACTCAAACTTCCCCACAAAAGCAGAGAAGGAACAAGGAGAAAGTCAGTGGCAGCTGGACCCCAAGGCCACCAGCACCCCAGCAGTGACTGTGTCTGAAGCAAGGCCATCCACATAGATGGCTGCAGTGAGAGTGGATACTCAGTTGCAGAGTGAGAATGAGCTCTCATTATTAGTGGCTGTTTTAAAATCATTTAACAATCTGGGCTAAGGGCTGTTGAGAATATAAAACAGCGTGAGCCAAGGAACTTAGCATCTGGTTAGCAAGGTAAAACTAATTCATAAATACACATTTAATGCGAATAAAAGGCCATATGTGATAGCCTTTTATTTAGCCATATGTCACATGAACTTACTTGACAAGCCTGTATGAGTGCCTACTGTGTGCTAGAGACTTAAGTTCCTTTTTAAAATTGTTTTTACTTATTTTTAATTGACAAATAATAATTGTACATATTTATGGGGTGCAATGAGATATTTTGATCTATCTGTACATTGTAGAAAGATTCAATCAATCTGAGTAACACTCCCTCACCTCACTAACATCATTTTTTTGTGTGGTTAGAACATTAAATATCTGTTTTTAGCAATTTGAAATATACAATACATTATTATTAACTGAGGTCACTGTGCAGAACAGTCACCAATACTTATTCCTCCAGTCTAACTGAAACTTCGTATCCTTTAATCAACCTCTTCCCTTTCCCCATCCCTCCCCCTCATATTCCCAGCCCTGCCACTTTCTGTTTCTATGAGATCAATTCTTTAGATTCCATATGTAAGTGAGATTATACAGTATTGTCTTTCTGTCCCTGGCTTATTTCAGTTAGCATAATGCCCTCTGGTTCCATCCATGTTGTCACAAATGACAGAATTTCCTTCTTTTTAAAGGCTGAATAGTATTCCATTGTGTGTATATACCACATTTTCTTCATCCAGTCATCCACTGATGGACACTTAGATTACTTCCATATTTTGGCAATTGTGAATAATGCTGAAATGAATGGAGGAGTGCAGATATCTCTGCAACATATCAGTTCCTCTGGATATGTACCCAGAAATGGGATGGCTAGATCATATGGTAATTCTATTTTTATTTTTTTAAGGAACCTTCATACTGTTTTCCAAAATGGCTGTACTAACCTACTTTCCCATCGACAGTGTACAAGAGTTCCCTTTTCTCCACAGCCTCACTAATAATTATCATTTGTCTTTTTGATAATAGCCATTCTAACAGGTGTGAGGTGATGTCTCGTGTTTTCAATTTGCATTTCCCTGATGATTAGAGATGTTGAGCATTTAAAAATATGTCCAAGCGTGGTGGCTCATGCCTGTAATCCTAGCATTTTGGGAGGCTAAGGCAGGCAGATCACTTGAGGTCAGGAGTTCAAAACCAGCCTGGCCAATATGGTGAAACCCTGTCACTACTAAAAATATAAAAAAATTAGAAGGGCATGGTGGTGTACACCTGTAATCCCAGCTGCTCAGGAGGCTGAGGCAGGAGAATGGCTTGAACCCGGGAGGTGAAGGTTTCAGTGAGCCGAGATCGCACCACTGCACTCCAGCCCGGGCGACATAGTGAGATCCTGTCTCAAAAAAAAAAAAAAGAAAAAGAAAAAAGAAAAGTAATGCCACCAGAGGATACTATATCTAGCAAAATTACCCTTCATAAATGAAAGATAAATAAAGTCTTTTTCAGACAAACAATAGCTGAGGGAATTCATCACCACCAGGTCAACCTTACAAGAAATGCTCAAAGGAGCACTATACTTGGAAGCAAAGGACAACAGTTACCATCGTGAAAACACATAAAAGCATAAAACTCACTGGTAAACAAACACACAAATGAGAAAGAGAAAAGACTCAAGTGGTGGGTGTCACTATGGAAAACCACCAACCATAAGGACAAACAATAAAAGAAAAAGGAGCAAAGAACATATAAAACAACCAGAAAACAACTAACAATATGACAGGAACAAAACCTCACATATCAATAATAACCTTGAAGGTGAATACATTAAATCTCTGCTTAAAGGTATAGATTGGCTGATGGATTTTTTAAATGATCCAACTATATGCTGCCTACAAAAACACACTTTACCTGTAAAGACACATAAAGACTGCAAGTAAAGGGATGGAAAAAGATATTCTATGCAAATGGAAACCAAAAGCAAGCTGAAGTAGCTATACTTATATCAGATAAGACAGATGTTAAGTCAAAAACAGTAAAAAAAAAAAAATTAAAAGGCAAAGAAAGTCATTATATAATGATAAAGGGATCAATCCAGCAAGAGGATATAACAATTCTAAATATATATGCATCTAACTCTAGAGCACCCAGAGTCATAAAGAAAATATTACTAGATCTAATGAGAGAGATAGACCCCAATGCAATAATAGTAGGGGACTTTGATACCCCACTCCCCGCATTCGAGAGATCATCTAGAGAGAAAATTTAAAAAGAAACATTAGATTTGGCTAAATAGACCTAAAGCTATTTACAGAACATTTATGCAATAACTGCAGAATACACCTTCTTCTCATCAGTACATGGAACATTTTCCAGGATAGACCATATGGTACACCAGGCCTGTAATTCCAGCTACTTAGGAGGCTGAGGCAGGAAAATCGCTTGAACCCGGGAGGTGGACGTTGCAGTGAGCTGAGATCGTGCCACTGCACTCCAGCCTGGGCAACAAGAGCAAGACTCTGTCTTAAAAAATAATAATAATAAAATAAAATTTAAAAAAATGGGCAAAGGATATGAATAGACATTTCTCAAAAGACATACAACGGCCAACAGGTATATGAAAACATGCTCAATATCACCAACCATCAGGGAAATGTAAACCAAAACTACAAAGAGGTATCATCTCACCCCAGTTAGAATGGCTACTATCAAAAAGTAAAAAAATAGCAGATGCTAAGGAAGATGTGGAAAAAAAGGGAACTCTTAAACATTGCTGGAGGCAATGTAAATTAGTACAACCACTATGGAAAGTAGTATGGAGATTTCTCAAAAAACTAAAAACAGATTTACCATTCGATTCAGCAATGCCACTACTGGGTATTTATCCAAAGGAAAAGAAATCAGTATATCAAAGGGATACCTTCACTCATATGTTTATTGCAGCACTAGTCACACTAGCAAAGGTAAGGAAACAAGCTATATGTCCATTAACAGATGAATGAATTAAAAAATGTCATGTATACACACAATGGAATACTATTTGGACATAAAAAGAGAATGAAATCGTGTCATTTGCAGCCATACGGATGGAACTGGAAGTCATTATGTTAAGTGAAATAAGCCAGGTACAGAAAGATAAATAACGCATGTTTTCACTCACTTGCGGGAGCTAACAAACTTGATCTCATGGACCTAGAGAGCAGAACTGATATGCACCAGAGAATGGGCAGGGTGGGTCGGTGGAAGTGGAGATGAAGAGAGGTTAATAGGTACTAACATATAGTTAGACAGAAGAAATAAGTCCGGGTGCGGTGGCTCACGCCTGTAATCCCAGCACTTTGAGAGCCGGAGGTGGGTGGATCACGAGGTCAGGAGATCAAGAGCATCCTGGCTAACATGGTGAAACCCCATCTCTACTAAAAAAATACAAAAAATTAGCCGGGCGTGGTGGCGGGTGCCTGTAGTCCCAGCTATTCGGGAGGCTGAGGCAGGAGAATGGGGTGAACCCGGGAGGCGGAGCTTGCAGTGAGCCAAGATTGCGCCACTGCACTCCAGCCTGGGCGACAGAGCGAGACTCTGTCTTAAAAAAAAAAAAAAAAAAAAGAAGAAGAAATAAGTTCTCATGTTTGATAGCAGAATAGGGTGACTAGCTGACTAGCAACAATATTATATATATTTCGAAGTTGAAGAAAGGACTTGAAATGACACCAACACATAGAAATGATAAATACTCAAGGGGATAAATACCCCAAACACCCTGACTTGATCGTTACACATTCTGTACATGTAACAAACACTCGCATGTACTCCATAAACATATAAAATACTATGTATCAATAAAAGAAAAAATAGTTACCTAGATTTTTGGGCTAGAGAGTGACACAACAAAAGTGGCATTTGAGGAAGGACATAAACTATCAGAAGGCAGGGCTTTGTTGTGATGAGCTTATGTGGATGATATCCAACAGAACTGGAGATGAACCATTCAATCGATGATGACTGATCGAAACAAAGTGCACAGGCTCACTTCTGAGATGGTGGTAACTTTGGCAGACAACACAAAACTTATTTTTCTTTGACGTGACTACTTAGCTTCAAAAGTTCATATACACTTCGGCTCCCTAAAAGAGAGGAAGCTTTAGGGTCAGACAGACTTGGTTTGAAACACAATTATAGCACTTGAGGTCTTGATCTCCTTGTCTGTAATATGGGATGCTGCGTAACTTCACAGGGCTCTGAAGGAATCAGATGAGATGACCCTTGCAGACCGCCTGGCCCGCATCCTGGACGTCCTGGCACAGGGCAAATGCTTCATAAGCTTACTTCCCTTCTCTTCCTTGTCTTGCAGAGTTGCAGTGGGTTTTATCCCAGTCTTTGTTGTTTCTGAAATGCTTATAGATTCACAGGAAGTTACAAAAATCATACAGAGTATCTTTCATCCAGTAACCTTTGGAGACTGGCTTTTCCCAGCATAATGCTCTTGAGATCCATCCAAATTGTTGCGTATATCAATAGTTTTTTTTTTTCTTTCTTTCTTTCTTGTGCTCAGTAGTATTCCATGATATGGATGTACCACAGTTTGTTTAACCATTCACCCACTGAAGGACATCTGGGCTTTTTCCAGTTTTCACTTATTACAAATAGAACTTTGATGAAATTTTAAGTATAGATTTCTGTGTAAGCGTAAGTTATCATTTCTCTGGGGTAAATGCCCAGGTGTGCAATTAATGGATCACATAGTAAGTCTATGTTTGGATACTGTTTTTTAAGAAACTGCCGAATTGTTTTCCACAGTGGCTGAACCATTTTACATTTCCACTAGCAACATATGAAAGATATCGTTTCCTCACATCTCACCAGCATTTGGTGTTGTCACTATTTTTATTTCAGTTGTTCTAATAGATGTGTAATGATATCTCACTGTGATTTCAAATTTCCATTTCCCCAATGGTTAACAACGAATGTCCTTTTGTGTGCCTATTTGCAATCCATATATCCTCTTTAGTGAAATACCTGTTCATGTTTTTTGCCCATTTTCTAATTGGATTTTTTTTTTTTTTTTTTTTTTACTGCTGTGTCTTGAGAGTTCTTATTTTCTAGATATAAACTTTTGTCAGATATAGTTTGAAAACATTTTCTCCTAGTCTGTAACCTGTCTTTTCATCCTCTTAACCGGGCTTTTTTCTTTATTGATTTTTTTTCCTTTTATGGATCATACTTTTGGTATTAAGTCTAAGAACTCTTTATTTAGCCCTGGGTCCTAAAGATTTTCCCCTGGTTTTCTAAAAGTTTATAGTTTCATATTTTACATTTAAATCTATGATGCATTTTAAATTAATTTTTGTATAAAATGTGAGGTTTAGGTTGAGATTCATATTTTTAATCTATGGATGTATAATTGCTTCAGCATCATTTGTTGAAAAGACAATTTTTCCTCCATTGATTTTCTTTTGCAGCTTTGACAAAAATCAGTTGGGCATTGTTTGTGTAGGCCTGTTTCTGGGTTTTCTATTCTGTTCCATTGACCTGTCTATCCTTCCCTAAGACTTTTTTTTTTTTTTTTTTTTTTGAGACAGAGTCTTGCTCTATTGCCCAGGCTAGAGTGCAGTGGTGTGACCTTGGCTCACTGCAGCCTCTGACTCCCAGTTTTAAGCAATTCTCCTGCCTCACCCTCCCAAGTAGCTGGGACTACAGGTGCATGCCACCATACCCGGCTAATTTTTTTTTTTTTGTATTTTTAGTAGAGACACGGTTTCACCATGTTGGCCAGGCTGGTCTCGAACTCCTGCTCTCAAGTGATCCACCCACCTTTGCCTCCCAAATTTCCCAAATTGCTGGAATTACAGGTGTGAGCCACCACGCCCAGCCTAAGACCACATTTTATTCTCCTAAATGAAATAAATTTCAATACAATATTTACTCTAGATTTCATTCTAGGCTGAGACTAAATACACAGAATTTCAACCTAAAGTGAGTGATTTGGCAAAATTTCTAGAAACTTGGAAAAAGATGTGCTTTTTCCACAAAAATTGGTGGAACTATTTTCTCTCTTTTTTATTTTTATTTTTTGTGTTTGATAAAAGGTACATAACATAAAATTAGCATGTTAGCAATTTTTAAGTGTATAATTCAGTGGCATTAAGTATACACACATTGCTGTGCAACCACCAGCTCCCAAATTTTTAATCATCCGCAACTGGAATTCTGTATCTATTAAACCATAACTCTCCATTCCCTTCTCCCCCAAGTCTTCGGCCACCACCATTCTACTTTCTGTATCTCTGAGTTTGACTACACTGAGTACCTCATATAAGTAGAATTATGCAGTTTTTGTCCTTTGGTGTCTCACTACTTCACTTAGCATAATGTCTCAGGATCATCCATGTTGTGGCCTGTGGCAGAATTTCATTCCTTTTTAAGACTGAATAATATTTCATTGTGTGGTTATACCTCATTTTTGTTTATGCACTCATCCACTGATGGACACTTGGATTGTTTGGCCACTGTGAATAACGTTGTTATGGACGGCTGTACAAATATCTCTTTGAGTCCCTGCCCTATTCTTTGGGTGTATGCCCAGGAGTGGACCATTCTCTCTTATACAAGACTCTAGATTTGTTCAAACATCTGCTCCTTTCCCTTCTTTCGTCAAGACCCCAGAGGGGTCTACAGGGGGACCCACTGGGCCACTAGGAGGAGCTCCCCACCCTGGGATTTGGTGGGGTCTCTGGCTTGTTTTGTGATCTCTAGCTTGGTGGAAGTAAAGGAAAACAGTTAGAGAAAAATGAAGGAAATGGCAGCCCCCACCCCTCAAGCCATTTCTCATGGGTTTTTGTTCCGTGGAGTTCCAAGCACCACCTGGAAATTGCTTTATTAAAAGCAACACCTCTCTGGCCACAGGGGTGACAAAGGGAGGTAAGAATCAAAGGATGGCCCTTTCCTCAGTTCTCAGTTTGGGGAAAATTGGTTTCCTGCCTCACTGTGAACTTGAACAGATTATATAAAAAGCACTTCATCGTATACGTTTCTCTCAAGCTTTCCAGCCAACGCATCCTCTTCCACTATTTATAGAATTAGGGCCAGCATGGTAGATTTCCTGTCCTGAGTAATTGTAGGAAGGTAGGCTCTGAAAAGTAGGAATAAAGAACCAATTCCCAGTTTGTGGTAGTTGGAGGCAGAATTTGGCCTAAATAGCAGCAAGGGTCTCCCGATTTCTCTCCCTACAGGCTTTTCTACAACTGGGTGTGAAGCCTGACCTGGACTCCTGCTAGTTGTGTGATTGTGGGAGGTAATTTGGCCTCTCTAAGCCTCAGTTTTCTCATCTGTGAAATGGGATAACAGAGCCAACCTCATCCTGTTGCTGTAAGGATTAAATTCCTTAGTACACCATAACCTCTCAATTAGAATGGGTTATTACTGTTATTTTCCCGATGCTATCATAATTCTCCTGCAGAAGTTAGTCCTGGGTGGGAGCTGCTGTCCCTGAACGTAACTTCCTCACACCCCATGCCAGTACAGTATAGAAAAGCTACAGTGCAACTGACAAAGTGCCTACATGTAGTAACAATAGAAATATCCTAATCTGAAGCTTTTCCTGGGAGCTGGACTCCAGAGTCCGTGCTGCAGAGGCAGTGGTTTTAAAGCTGCATTGTGCTGGAGATGCTCCCTCCCATGACCCCGTCACCTCCACCTCCACCACAGCCACCATGCCTAGGATCACAGTGCAGGTGTCTACTGAGGGACAGCAGAAAGGGGGTGGCCAGGGCCTGGCTCAGGAGGAGCGAACACTTCCTTTCTCTTACCCAAGCCGGGAACAAGGACCAAAGAGAATCTACTTCCTTCCTTCCTTCTCTCTCAGCCGCCCTCTGGGGCAGAGAAGTGGTCAAATGGAGAGTCACAGAGGCAGCCCCAGGTTAAGCAGTTCTTGTTGGTGGACCAGCCGAGTGATGAGGAGTTACACAGGAAGGGATGCACACTGGGCTGCCCCCACCTTGTCCTGGGGCCGCCCCCTCCCTGGTTCTGGGGCTGCCCCCTACCTGGTGTTGGGACTTCTGTTCCCAGCCCCAGGATCCAAGTGGATTCCGAGGCTCAAAACGTCCTTTGTTGCTACTAGGCAGTCAGCCACTCCTTGACCCCAGTGAGATGGAAGATAAAGTCTCGGTGGGGTTTTGTGGGAAAAACCAGGTCTAGGCTGGGGGTGGGTGTGAACAGGGGTGACGGTGCTACTGGCGTGGGAGAAGACACACCCCTGCAGCACAGTGTGCACTGGCCCACCTTCTTGGCAGATGGCTTCTGGAGCCCAGGACTGGGTAGGGTGGAACTGTAGGCCCCTGGCAGTTCCGTGGGGCCCCCTGGTGAACCCTGCCTCACCAGGTGTACTCCTCCCTGCCTCCCGTCCTCTGCCCTCTGGGAGCAGGGCTAAGATTCTACTACTCTTTGTTCCAAACAGTGGTGAGACTCCGCCGGGGCCCCTCCAGCCCTTGGCACTGGCTGGCAGACAGCAGCCTGAGGCTCCTCCCAGGCAGAGGTGGGGTCCTCCCAGGGCTGCCCACCGGTCGTCCACTCTCGCATCCTCTCAGGCCTCTCCATGTTCAAGTTCCCCCAGCTCCAGTCCTCCCTCTCCTATTTCTGGCAGCTCTTAGACAGCTGCTCCCCAGAGAAGAGACTCCCCTTCCTCTCCCCGTCTTGTTCCAGCTGCCAACCTGCATGATTCATTCCTCTCTCCCCACCGCACGAAAGGCACTCAGGCCATTGCTTGTACCTAAGTAAATATTTATGTGCTCAGCATTTGCAGCGAGTGAGTGTCCTCTGTCTGTCTGGGTCGCTGTTGTCAGTCACCGTGGCAAGCAGGGCCATGCCAAGGGTTCTCTAAGTGCAAAGCAAGAAGGTTTTAAAGTACTGCTTGTGGTCAGATTTATTCTGATCCTTTAATTGTTACAATGAAGGCATCTTTAAAACACACAATCAAAAACCCCACCCATGGAGGAAGAATCCTGAGGACTGTGGATTGCTTGACTTGGGCTTGGTTACCTGGGCAGGGCCTTCCCTGGTCCACTCCTGGAGACCCTTGTCCCTGTAACTTACTGCAAACCCGGATGTACATTTAAATTAAAGAAGGCGAGTAGCTCCTGGCTGCCTGCCACTGGCTAGATGATGGGGGAGCCCTAAGCAGAGTCGCCCAAGGGAGTGGACTCTGGGCAGGCTGCTGCCTGGGTGGTGGGGTCTGAAGGTACGGGAAGGCTCTCAGCAGCTTCCTCGCCCACTCTGGGTCCCTGGAATGTCTCCTGCGTGTGATGTCCTGGTGGCTGAAATTCCACGACTGCATCTTGTAGCTTTTGCTGTGGATCTTGTAGCTTTCTATTTCCAGAAATTCCAGCTTAAAATGCACCACAAGTGTCAGCCCAAGAATAAAACAGGCAGGTGGGGATACAGGTCATGTTATCAAGCTACAAGAAAGGCAAAAGGAAAATTAACAGTGGGGGAAGAGGGCCTGGGCACAGTGGCTCACACCTGTAATCCCAGCACTTTGGGAGGTTGAGGGCAGGCAGATCAGTTGAGGCCAAGAGTTCGAGACCAGCCTAGCCAACATGGTGAAACATGGTGAAACCCAGTCTCTACTAAAAACACAAAAAATTAGCCAGGCGTGGTGGTGCATATTTGTAATACCAGCGGCTTGGGAGGCTGAGGCACGAGAATCGCTTGAACCCAGGAGACAGAGGTTGCAGTGAGCCGAGATCATGCCACTGCACTCCAGCCTGGGCAACAGAGTGAGACCCTGTCTCAAAAAAAAAAAAAAAAAAAAAAAAAAGCTGAAGGGAGGGGAACATAGGAGTATGGGTGTACAAGAGATCGTCAGTACTTTGCAGGAGGACAAAGTGACTAGATGGTGCTTCTCTCTCCCAGGCTAGTTCCTTCTTGCCCTGTTCTCTCCTTATCCTTATCTGTTTCTCTCCTATCGACTCACGTTTGGGGCACAAAAATCAGCACCTCCAATACCTTTCTAAGCCTATACAAACCTATGGTATTTATCTGTTCATTCTTCTGTCAGAACACAAAGGCGTTCAAGGCTCATAATTTGAAACATGAAATGAAAAAATCACTGGATATAATTTCCATCTCTTCAGGAATCACCTTTGTCTATATCATCCTCTTTATTTATTTATTCATTCTTTTTAGAGATAGGGTCTTGCTCTGTCACCTGGCTGCAGTGCAGTGGCACGATCATAGCTCACTGCAGCCTTCATCTCCTGGGCTCAAGTGATCCTCCTGCCTCAGCCTCCTAAGTAGCTGGGACTATAAGCGTGAGCCACCATGCCTGGCCCTCACCTTCTTTATTATGGCCATTGCATGAAGTCTCGGAGAGGACTTTTAGGAATGGAGGAATGTTAGGGTCTAATTAGCATTAAAGCTGACTGCTGTATTATTATTATTATTTTATTTTTAAATGGAGTCTCGCTCTGTCACCAGGCTGGAGTGCAGTGGCGCGATCTCAGCTCACTGCAACCTCTGCCTCCTGGGTTCAAGCGATTCTCCTGCCTCAGCCTCCGGAGTAGCTGGGACTACAGGCGTGCATCACCAAGCCCAGCTAATTTTTTTGTGTGTGTGTATTTTTAGTAGAGATGAGGTTTCACCATGTTGGTCAGGATGGTCTCGATCTCTTGACCTCAAGATCCACCCACCTCGGCCTCCCAAAGTGCTGGGATTACAGGCGTGAGCCACCAAGCCTGGCAGTGACAGCTATTTTCTATGAACCATTTCATTGACCAACATACTTAGGAACCTCAACAATTAACAAAGGATGCTAATGTTAGTTACGTATTAGGACCCAGATGCTTGTACAGTTGTCTCTGGGTACCCCCTGGGGTATAGGTTCCAGGACCCTGATGATATCAAAATCCATCAAAATCTATGAATGCTCAAGTCCCTGATATAAAATGGGATAGTATTTGCATATAACCTACACACATCCTCCCAAATACTTTAAATCATCTCTAGATTACTTGTAATACCCAATACAATGTAAATGTGATATAAGTAGTTGTTATACTGTATTGCTTTTTGTTTATATTATTTTTTATTGTTGCATCATTATTTTTTATTTTTTAAAAACATTTTCAGGCTGGGTACAGTGGCTCACGCCTATAATCCCAGCACTTTGGGAGGTCGAGGCAGGTGGATCACTTGAGCTCAGGAGTTCGTGACCAGCCTGGTCAACATGGTGAAATCCCATCTCTACTAAAAAAAATACAAAAATTAGGCTGGGCGTGGTGGCTAATGCCTGTAATCCCAGCACTTTGGGAGGCTGAGGCAGGCAGATTGCCTCAGCTCAGGAGTTAGAGACCAGCCTGGGCAGCACAGTGAAACCCTGTCTCTGCTAAAAATACAAAAAATTAGTCGGGCGTTGTGGTGTGTGCTTGTAGTCCCAGCTACTTGGGAGGCTGAGGCGGGAGAATTGCTTGAACCCGGGAGGCGGAGGTTGCGCCGAGATTGCAGTCCAGCCTGTGCGACAGAGTGAGGCTCTGTCTCAAAAAAAATACAAAAAAAAAACAACGAAAATTAGCTGGTTGTGGTGGCACACACCTGTATTCCTAGCTACTCAGGAGGCTGAGGCAAGAGAATCACTTGAACCCAGGAGGCGGAGGCTGCAGTGAGCAAAGATCGTGCCACTGCACTCCAGCCTGGGCAACAGAGTGAGACTCTGTCTCAAAAAAAATAAATTAAAAAAATAAAAATATTGTCAATCTGAGGTTGGTTGACTCTGTGAACATAGGACCCACGAATAGGGAGGGCCAATTGTTTAAATACATAGAGTGAAAAATATCAGAGAGAAAGGAAGAGTGCCAGGCTAAATGCTTTAAGCTTAACATTTGGATATTTAAAAACTTCAGGCCGGGAACGGTGGCTCACGCCTGTAATCCCAGCACTTTGGGAGGCAGAGGCGGGCGGATCATGAGGTCAGGAGATCAAGACCATCCTGGCTAACACAGTGAAACCCTGCCTCTACTAAAAATACAAAAAATTAGCCAGGCGTGGTGGCGGGCACCTGTAGTCCCAGCTACTCAGGAGGCTGAGACAGGAGAATGGCGTGAACCTGGGAGGCGTAGCTTGCAGTGAGCCGAGATTGCGCCACTGCACTCCAGCCTGGGCGACAGAGAGAGAGAGACTCCATCTCAAAAAAAAAAAAAAAAAAAACTTCAATTGTTAAACAATTGTCCATTACAATGATGCATTTTCACTTATTACTGTTTGTCTCTGGTGATGCAATCATTTTTTTCTGAAGCCAAACAAGTGCTTCAGATAAGACATTCTAGCAAAGACCACAGCTCATAGGGTGGAATTCAATCGTTTATAAATGCTTTTTTTTTTCAAGACAGAGTTTCACTCTTGTTGCCCAGGCTGGAGGGCAATGGTGCGATCTTGGCTCACCACAACCTCTGCCTCCCAGTTCAAGTGATTCTCCTGCCTCGGCCTCTCGAGTAGCTGGAATTACAGGCATGTGCCACCACGCCCAGCTAATTTTGTATTTTTAGTAGAGAAAGGGTTTCTCCATGTTGGTCAGGCTGGTCTCGAACTCCTGACCTCAGGTGATCCGCCCGCCTCAGCCTCCCAAAGTGCTGGGATTACAGGTGTGAGCCACAGTGCCTGGCCTATAAATGCTTTTGATAATAATCGTGGGTCAGGAGACAAACCATTGCTTCCTTGGGACGTCTGGATTACCTGTGGGTTTCCTTTATCATCCTTGTTAGCACCATTTAGCAAAAGCTAACATGATGGCGGAACCCAGGACCCAGTCTCAGCTCAGGTTGAGCACACCTGGTCCCTAGCAAGGCCAAGTAGGAAGAAGCCGGGATGGTGGAAGACCTTGCAGACTCCAGTTCTCGCCCGCCCCTCTGCCGCTCTCCACTGCAATGGGCCCCAGGGAACTTAAGCGATGTGTTTCCTGGGCCTGGGGCAGGGGGTGCCACGGCTCTTCCGGGCTACCCTGTACCTGTTAGCAAGCCTCTCCCCTCCCGCAAGCCTCACTGGATGCTGGGCCTTTGGGATCCCTGGCTGAGTTCAGTATCAGAATGACCTGTGGAGCCTCAGAAGTCACAGACCAGAGGCACAGCCTTGGAAACTGGACTTTAAACATTCTTTCCCAGGAGATTCTGATAAACTGGGGACTCAACCCTCAGTGCACTAGGAAGCCCCTCAAGGAGCTGTCTGTGAGTGAACAACTTTGAGACACCCTCTGGTCACCTGGCACAGGTGTGCCTCCCACCCTGGGCAGCCACATGGGAGGGGTCAGCCTCCCCTGACAGCTGGAGAGTTCACTTTAGTGTCCTTGTGGGAGCTTGTGGCCATCCTTTCTCCCTTTCCTGGCTGGCCGCTCCTTCGGTATCTGCGTTTTCTGTCATCCTAACAGTCTCTGGAGAGGAAGGAAGAAGGGGCCGCTCCCGCTCTGGAATGCCAGCTCCCTGCTGAGTTCCTGCCTCCCTCTCTTCCTTGCTCCCAGCCCCCTCTACCAACAGGAACGGCCAGTGCTCCTGGCTTTGCCTCTCTCTGCCTTTGTGCGTGTCTTATTGTGGAGCACACATCACTCAACCCGAGGGCCCCCTCCTGCACCTACCAGTCTGCGCTCTCCTCTTCCTAAACTTGTGGGTCCTGTCTACAGAGGATGCTCACTCTGACATCTCTCTCGCCTTGCCCTCTGGCCTTCGTATTTATCAGTTCACTTTTTGAAACTGCACCTCCAGCCACCCTGACCTCTAACGCTCCTTACATTCCCTGTTCCTTGCTGTCAACACTTGAATGCCCCCTCGACTTTAAAAGTAAGTGTCTTGGCGTCAGATTCACTGTCTTCCTCTCAAACCTCCATCTTTCTCCATTTCCCCTTTGACTCCATCATAGATTTGTTTACTCTTGGGGAGTATTTAGACCCATGCTCTTTACAGGTGAGGATCCAAGAAGGGGAGTGACCTTGCCCGGGGGAAACCAGCTCCTTAGTAAGAGAGAGGGAAGGAGAAGCTCGGCCACCACCCTTAGTCCTGATGGCCTTGAGCCGCCAGGGGCTCTGGCACCAGAGGCGTGTGGCCTGGGCATCTGATGTTCATTTCCTTTCCATTTGCTAGTGTCCTGGCCCCACCCTAAGAACAAAGCTCCTTGAGGGCAGGCACCCTGTCTCCATTTCCTCTGAAATGTCCCTTAGTATAGAAAGCATTAAAAGGCTTCAGTCAAAGTTGAGATGAGGGAAAAAGAGGAGGCATATGGGGATGTTAGAGTCTCCAAAGGGAAAATGGTATTTCTTGTCAATCACAATTCCAAAGAGTGCCTTGTTTTTTGGTCAAGCATTTGAGTAGTTCATTAACAGGATCACATTCATTAGTTTTTCCCATTTGCTCACCATTCTTTTGTTTGTTTGCTTGTTTTTAAGAGATGGGGGGGGTCTCACTTTGTTGCCCAGGCTGGTCTCGAACTCCTGGCCTCAAGCAATCCTCTCACGTCAGTTTCTCAAAGTGCTGGGTTTACAGGCGTGAGCCACCACACACCCGGCCCCCATTTTCTCTTTATGGGACCTTGACGAGTGGTACTGATGAAATGATGAAACTCTTCCCATTGCAGTTAGCTAGAGTCTCCAGATTTTGCCAGTTTTTAGTGACACCTTCAACTGCTTCATTCTAGGTATTAATAAAGCAGTAATTCATTAAAGGGACAATTCAGAACTCTGTCTTCTCTTGGGAGAAAAAAATAGGGATTAAAATCCAGGAGTTCAAGGATAGAGCATTCCATTACAGTGGACAACAGAAAATGAGGTCATGTCTATTTAATCATAATAATACAATCATTAATACTGATTGAATATATACTATGTGTAAGAAATAGTACTGGATTCCTTTTTTCTGTTTGTTTTAGACAGGGTCTCACTCTATTGCCCAGGCTGCTGGAGTGCAGTGGTGTATAATCACGGCTCACTGCAGCCTCAACCTCCCGAGCTCAAGTGATCCATTTGCCTCAGCCTCCTGAGCAGCTGGGACTACAGGTGCACACCAAAACACTCACCTAATTTTTGTATTTTTGGTAGAGTCAGGGTTTTGCCATGTTGCCCAGGCTGTTCTGGAACTCCTGAGTTCAAGTGATCTGCCCCTCTCAGCCTCCCAAAGTGCTGGGATTACAGGCGTGAACCACCATGCCCAGCCAGTACTTGGATTCTTTATGTGTATTCTTCGACTTCTCACATTGCCATAGGTGGGTGATCTTACCACCGCTACCTTTTAGATGAGAAAACTGAGGCTTAGAGAGATGAGTGTCTTGCTCAAGATCACACAGGTGGTGAGTCTGAATTTCACCTGTGAGGACTGATCTGGCACCCTGTTCAGCAACCATGCTGTCTTCTCCCTGGAGGGGAGGTAACTTCTCTTTTGGGGAGAGGTGGTTAGAGGAGAGCCCTCCAAGTGAGATGAGTAAGGCTGTCATCATTCTGATGAATCTCCATTAAGATAAAACTAGAGGGCCACTGTATTAGTCCGTTTTCACACTGCTGATAAAGACATACCTGAGATTGGGCAATTTACAAAAGAAAGAGGTTTAACTGGACTTACGCTTCCACATGGCTAGGGAGGCCTCACCGTCATGGCAGAAGGCACAGAGGAGCAAAGTCACATATTTTGTGGTTGGCAGCAGGCAAAAAGAGAGCTTGTGCAGAAAAACTTCCCCTTATCATAACCATCAGATCTCATGGGACTTACTATCAGGAGAACAGCACAGGGAAGACCTGCCCCCATGATTTAATTACCTCCCACCGGGTCCCTCCCACAACACGTGGGAATTCAAGATGAGATTTGGTTGGGACACAGCCAAACCATATCAGCCACTCACAGTGGTGCACACCTGTAATCTCAGCACTTTGGGAGGTCGAGGTGAGAGATCGCTTGAGCTCAGGGGTTTGAGACCAGCCTGGGAAACATGGCAAAACCCTGTCTCTACAAAAAATATGAACATTAGCCAGGTATGGTGGCATGTGCCTGTAGTCCCAGCTACTCAGGAGGCTGAGGTGGGAGGATGGCTTGAGCATGGGAGGTTGAGGCTGCAGTGAGCCATGATCATGCCACTGCACTCCAGCCTGGGCAACAGAGTAAGAGTCTGTCTCAAAAAAAAAAAAAAAAAAAGCAGTTTATAAACTGGTAAGCTCTATGCACACATGAGGTGTTAAGAACTGTCTTCTGCTTTTATAAAAATTCCTTTATGCTGCTGACATCCTGGTAGGAACTTTTTCCTCTAGAGGTCCACTGCAGAGCCAGATTAGAACTCATGATAGCAGCTTCCTTCTTACCAATCCTGCTGCCTTCAGCACTTAGAATTCCCCCGATCCAGCTGTCCCAAATTGTCTTGGCTATTGTGAGTCTGTGGCGGTAATCTATGGATAGTGTCTGGATATTTGGGTCAGATTCTACCAGTTTTTAAAAAGCCCTCTTTCTTAGCAAAACCAGGACTTCTATGTTACGTCCAGACAACGAGCAGAAACTCAACACTGAATAACACAGTACCACAGGCAATGGGGTCAAGTGCCTGTGAAATAGCTGTCGGGATAAAAGGTTATTTTTAGCTCTGCCTCCGCTCTTGTTCTGGGGCTTTGAAGGCTCATCAGTTCCCCCAAGAAATTTTCTGTGCATCTTTTTTTTTTTTTTTTTTTTTGAGATGGAGTCTAGCTCTGTCGCCCAGGCTGGAGTGCAGTGGCCCGATTTTGGCTCACTGCAACCTCTGCCTCTCGGGTTCACATCATTTTCCCGCCTCAGCCTCCCGAGTAGCTGGGACTACAGGCGCCCGCCACCACGCCCGGCTAATTTTTTATATTTTTTAGTAGAGACGGGGTTTCACCGTGTTAGCCAGGATGGTCTCGATCTCCTGACCTCGTGATCCACCCGCCTCGGCCTCCCAAAGTGCTGGGATTATAGGTGTGAGCCACTGCACCTGGCCTTCTGTGCATCTTAAAGAACACCTTTGAAAGGTGCCAGAGAAACAGACTGGGATGGAGTAGAGGGTTGCCCTGCAGCAGGGGTACTTTCCTCCTGCTCCCAGAAGCGGCTGGACAGCAGTGTTCCTGAAGCTCCTCCCCCGGCACTGGGGGTGGTGAAATAGAGCAATCCACCAAAGAGCATGCCTGAGGACCAGCACTCAGCCCTAGATGTGCCTGGCAGGAAAGCCACTGAGATATAAGCCATGCAGGAGTCTCAGCCTCCTCTCTGACTAGTTCTGATAGGGTTCTCGTTAGACTGGGAAGGGACCTCTGAGTGCAGATGGGGGCCTGCGAGGGCATGACCAGGAGCGGGGAGCAGTGTCCTCAATAAACAGAGCAGTGATCATTACACATTTGCATAGGGCCAAATATTCTTTCTTTTCTTTCTCTTCTCTTTTTTTCTTCTATTTCCTTCCTTACTTTCTTGCGTCCTTTCTTTTTAATCACAAATGCCAAATTGGGATATGCCTTATTTGGCAGAGAAGGCAAGAGACCCCACCCAACAGTCACAGACAAAACATGGGTGAGATTTGTCTGCATTCCCATCAGTGCCTGCCTTCAGAGCTGGAGGTAGCTGCCCCAGCAATCCAGTGACTCAAGCTGTGGGGTGCTCACCACTTCCCTTGGGGAATCTGGCCCACATCTCTGCTGTCTCCTCATTCAAATGTTTTCCCAGCTACTCAGCCACAAGCTCCTTTCCTGGGGGCACTGCAGCTTCCCTCCCTGTGCCACAAGTTTTGACTCATCTTGGACAGAGATGGTGGGAGGTAGGGGACTTACAGAGCATTCAGCTGGGGTTGCTGTCGTCCATCACTTGCTCTCATCCTAGACTGTCAGCTCGGGGCCAAGCAGTCATCCCTTGTTGCTTCTTCTAGGCTTCAAATTAAAGGTCGGCCTCTCCATACCTCATTCTTCAGACTGTAAACTTCCTGAGGGTGGGGACTGGTCTCATTCATCTCTGGGTGTTTAGGGCTCAACAAATGAAGTGAATCTTCAGTTTCTTCCATGTTGCATTCTGGAGTAATCAGGGTCTGGGGACAAGACTCTCCCGTGACCTCCCGCAAAGACCCTAACACCATGGCCGGGCACAGTGGCTCACGCCTCTAATCCCAGCACTTTAGGAGGCCGAGGCAGGTGAATCGCTTGAGGTCAGGAGTTCAAGATCAGCCTGGCCAATACGGTGAAACTCCACCTCTACGAAAAATACAAAATTAGCTGGGTACGGTGGCGCACACCTGTAATCCCAGCTGCTCGGGAGGTTGAGGCAGGAGAATCACTTGAACCTGGGAGAAAGAGGTTGCAGTGAGCCGAGATTGTGCCACCGCATTCCAGCCTGGTCAACAAGAGCAAAACTCTGTCTCAAAAAAAAAAAAAAAAAAAGACCCTAACACTAGAACTGATGTTTTATTCTCAGGAAGAGAGAAACTGAGCCTGCTTGAAATTTGGCAAAGTGGATTAAAAGCGTTTTTGCTTGCTTTAGGCCAACTCTCCTCATACCATCTGTCCCCAAGATAAAGCCTTGAACTAGCTTCCCTCCAGCAGCAGGCAGGCTCCCCACAACAATTATAGGCCATTCATTTATGGTTGCTGGACCTGGTCTCATAAACCCCATTCATTCACTCCGAGGTGAGAAAAGTCACAGTGCACCTGAGGTGAGAAAAGTCACAGTGCACCTCCGGCCCAAGCCAGCACAGTTCCAAGGAAGCCTTGCCCTCTAATTAGTGGGGTATTTGCTGCAACAGCTCTTACCCTCCTATTGTAAAATCCAGAGGACAATAGCTCCTTATTGCCTGGCCAATGTGGTGGGTTCCTGGTCCCACCCATTCCCTGACCCTCCCTGCTGCCCCTTCCCCCACTGAAAGGGGGAGGCTGTCACCTTGTTTGGTTACTAATTGTAAAAAGGCAAAGCCTTTGATTATTACTATTGTATTTTCCCTCCCCTCACTATACTGCATTGGAAGGCAATTTCTTTAGCAGGGCGACCTCCTCCTCAGGGAAGAGACTGGGTTTTTCAGAATGTAAAATCAAAGGGGCTGGAGGGCAGGCCTGGGATCCTGCTGGCTGCTCTTGGTTGGTCCCTGTTACCTGGGTCTGGAGCAGGGACCAGCAGCTCCTGCCTCCACTGGGACCTTAGCTCACCCGCTTCACCTCCTTGGACACCCTCTTGGGCAGCTCACCCAGGGGTGCTATGAGGTTACCTACAAAAGGACATGGGACTTCCAGAAAAGTATTTAAACTTGGATCTGAACTAAGGCCGAGCCCTGGACTCTAGTGACCTTCTCAAGCTATTAGCCCCTTCAGTGACTATGGGTTGGTCGTCAGACTTTTCTGTGCCTCAGTTTCTCCATAAAACATCAGAATTATTTAGCCCTATATCCATGACAAAAGTATTGAGAGAACACATTTGCTCCTTGAAACCTTTCTGCCTCATTTTTCCCAAACCCAGGGATCTTTCTGAGCTGGGCTCTGTAGGGAAGGGCCCAGGACTGCGAGGGGGATGACCTGGGTTTGCAAAGCGGCAAAGCAGTTCCCGGGTCACTCTACTTCTCTGGGGGATTCAAAGGAGGACGCGTAGCAAGAAAGCGGAGGACATAACTCTCTTCCCGTCTCAGAGCCTCTGGCCCCGCAGACCCCGAGGTGGGCGCTCGTGCCAGGATCGCGGGGCGCGGGTACCGGCTCCTTGGGCGCCCCGAGGGGGCTCCTGGCCGGGGTAAGACCCGCGGTTTCTTCGGAGGACCGGGTCACGTTCCAGGAGAAGGAGGCGGCAGGCGTGCGGGGCCGGGGGAAGGGGGCGGGCGGCGGAGACTCCCTGTCCGCACCCCCGCGGCGAGGCCCCCGGGCCGCTCTGCTTAGGGGCCGAGGGAACCGGGCGGGAGGCAGGTGCGGAGGTCACGGTCCCAGCGCCCGGGAGGAGCCCCCGGGAGGGTGTCGCGGCCCGGCTGGTGGGCAGGAGGGAGCCGGGGCCGGCGCGGCTGCCGGGGGGCGGGGAGGACGCGCGGGAGGCGGGGCGGAGGCGGCGGCGCCCCCGGGATCCATCCACTCGCCCAGCGCCGGCCCCTGCACTCCCAGCCGCGGCCGCCACCCGCCCCGCAGCGGACTCGGGCCGACTCTTCCCCGGGTCCCGCGCTCCGGAGCAGGGCGCGCAGCCCAGCGAGACCGACGGCGGCCGCCCGAGCCCGCGCCCCGGGCCCAGGGCCTCCCTCCGGATCGGCCGCGGGCTCCGCACCCCCGACTGTCCCCGCCGGCCGAGTTCGGGGGTCCCCGGCGCGGAGCAGGGAACCCTCCAGGCGGCAGGGGGGCGCGCAGACTCCGAGCGCCGGGGCCGCCCGGCCGGGCTCGGGCGGACACCTCGGAGGCTGCCCCGGCATCGGGGGGGCCCGAGACGCCTCGGCGGGACCCCGGGAGCTGAGCACGCCCGCCCGCGCCTCCGGCCCCGCGCCCCGGCCGCGGATGAAGAGTCGGACGCGGCGGCCCGAGCGGCCCGCGCGCTGAGAGAGGAGCGGGCAGGGTCTCCCCGGGCCCCGCCAGCCGCCCCCCGCGCCCCCACCCAGCGCAGCCGGGCGCAGGAAGAGCCGGGCAGGGCCGGAGCCCGCGGGCCTGGCGAGCGGCGGGACATGCAGGTAAGCGCCGGCCCTCGCCCCGGTGACGGCCCCTCCGCCTTCCCGGCCGCGCTGGGTCTCTCTCCGCCGGGTGGGTCTGCGCGCCGCGGGCGTCGGGCGGGGAGGGCCGGGGAGGGCCGGGGAGGGGCCGCCGCGGGGTCAGGTCGGGGGAAGGGAGTCGCCCCGGGGCCGGGGCAGCGAACAAAGCTGGGGACCGCCGGGCCCTCGGCGCGGGCAGGTGGGCTCCGGGGGCGGCCGTCCGAGGAGGGGGAGCCGCTGAGCTTGGCGCTCACTCTCCCGGGTTTGGTCGGGCCCAGCCTGGACCCTCCGCCGAGGTCTGCGCCCGCATCGGGCGGCCCCGCTCCAGGGCCACATCTGGATCCCTTTACCCGCCAGAAGCGACTGGGCGCCTGCGTTTCTGCCTGGACCGGGCGGGTAGAGCCCGGGGGCCGCTCAGCTTTGTGCTTCTCCGGTTGCCCCAGCGCTCCACGTCCCCGCCGTGGGAGAGGCGGGACGGGACCTCCTCCTTCGCTTTCTTGGAGCCTCGGTGGACATGTGGCCGGCGCCCCAGTCAGAGCCGAACTCCTGGATATTTGCGTGCTGCAGATCGTTGGGAGAGGCAATTCGATTTGCGGGGAGCCTGACTGGCTGTTTTTCAGGGAGGGACACTGAGGTGGCTCCGGCCCTGGGTCGGTCACTCAGCGGAAGGGGGGTGTGTGTCGGGTGTTCCTCTCCACTTTACCCGGGCCCTTCTTCGCTGCTTTTGCCACCTGGCCACGTTGGCAACAGCTTCCAGTTGCTACTCCCCTGGGCAGGGGTTCAGCCTGGTACCTGGAGGAGAAAAGCTAGGGATCATGGAATCAACCCCCCGAACTGCTCCAGGGGCCCCGGAATGTGCCCACTCACCAGAGCTGCGATGGGACGTCTGTGCCCATGCCGTCAGTGTCTGCTGAAAACCCTGGCTCAGCAGGGCAGGGTCAGCTGCTAGCCAGCCACCAGCACTCATCCAGGCACACGCGGGGAAGCCTAGGGAGCCCCCTCCTGTGGCTTGCCCCTAAGGCAACAGAGAGTCCAGGCAGCAGTGGGCACGCCCTCAGAAAGCCTAAGGACCCTTTCCTGCACCCAGCCTCTCCTGCCATCCGATTAACCGGTAGAATTCACTTATGCAAAGGCAAGACTCCCCATCTCAGTCACAGACGAGTGGGTGCCAGACCTGGAGCTTGCACCCGCACCCCTGCCTAGGCTCACACACACAGGTCCTGGCAAACACACCGACCTATTAGAGGTGGAAGACTGAGGGGTGGTTTTCCTCCATCTCAAAATAGTGTCTGTTCTCGCTTTGACACACAAGATTTGTGGTTATAAATAGCAAGAAGGAGGAAGTGTGTCTCCTTGGAAGGATGGCAGCGCTGAAAGAGACCTCTTAGGCACCCTTGTGAGAGGAGTGATGGAGCTGGCGTCTTCATGGTGATGACAAGTCCAGCAGTCCAAGGGAAGGGTCACAATTAAAACCAGGACTTTTTACTAACGGATGCAGGTGGCGCGGACAACAGGGCAGGAGGTGAAGGGAGCAAAGGAACCTAAAGCGACAATGGATGGGTCAATACCCAAAGGCAGCCAGGAAAGACATCTCCCCTTCCCTTTCTTTCTCTTCTTAAAGACAGTCAGGCCAAGGGCGTGGGACGCTCTGTGGGATCTGCCTGCCAGGGGAGCAGGAGCCAGGCTCGGAGGAGCTGGCTGGTCTTTTTTCACCCATGGATTTCGTACTTTCCCAGGCTCTGATATCATATGTATTTGAATATGAATAGGTGGTTGAGGGTGTGTGTCTGTGTGTTTCTCCAAGGTGTCTGAAACTGGTCCCTTCTTTAGTTCATTTGGTGATTGTAATATCACCAGGGGTTTCTTATTGACTTGAAACTACCCTTTTCTAAATTTTTTTCTGTCCAAAAAGCATAGTTAAAGGGATACTGCCAAAATTGCTGGGAGCCATATGCTGCGAAAAGAAAAAATCTGGGATTCTTCTTCCCTTGTGTATTTCACCCTCTGACTCCAGTGGCAGCTGAAAGATTTTTTGTTTGCTCTTCTTCAGGATCCAGAAAGGCAGAGGACTAGGCTGGTCTGTTCTAATTTTTAATTCTAGGATGGTTCTGCTGGTTTCTGGATTGCCACAGCCTGGCTTCTCTAGCATGGAGGAAAGTTTTTACATGAAGTGATAGTCCTTGTCTTCTCTGAAATAGAAACCAGTCAGTCCACAAAAGCTCTCGTGTCCGTGAGAGCTTTTTCTCTCTGGCTCCTTTTCAAACCGCCTGCCATTTATCTCCTTAATCTTCTAACCAGGTCTTCAGAACCCACCTTTGCTCCAGTGCCACTCCTGAATGCAGTCCTCAGAGTGTTTCGTCGTGGTGGTAGTTACTGGTTGTTTGGTAACTCCATCAGGTCTCTGAAGACACACAATAGCAGTAGATGTAAAAGCCCCCTGGGCAATGAGAGCATGTGGGAGCTCCACTTACAGGCAGCCTTGGCTGGTTTCTGTTGAGTGTCTTCATCGTATCTACCAGTCCAGAAACATCCAGCAGAGGGATTGTGCATCGATATTGCCATCAAGATGAAAAGACATGCTCATTTTAAATCTGAGCCACACTTTAAAGTAAAACTAACCTTCTGTCCATCTCTGGGGTGCAGCCTGCGTACTCCCCCAAACAGCATGCTGGAGGAACCCTGAAAACGGATCTGCTGTTTGGTACAGTTCTGGCTGGACTGTTCCCTTCAGCGAGAAATGCCCCAACTCTGGAGAGCAGGTGATTGCACAGCCCCTACCAGGCCCTCTCCACCCCTGGCCTGGTTCTGTTTACCTGGCTAAATTTAAACCTCCGCCCCCTCCATCCCAGTTTGACCCACTGGCTTGCGGTCTCGCCACTGGGCTGGCTGCTGCGGCAGCATTTCCTGACTTCTTCGCCCCTGTGGTTGCAGTGTGGTCTTTTTGTGCTGCATGAATCCTCTTCTAGACTTTCTAAAGTTGGTCTCTCTCCCTGCTGCTTCTCCACCCATGTGGCTTTCTTCCCAACTCTTTCCTCCTGGGTGATTTGGAACCTGGTTCGGTACTGGGGGAAGATGCTCTCCCCTAACCCTCCCAGATACTGTGCACGGAGACGGAGACCACAGGAAGCCTAGACTCAAGCTGTCGCTTAAGGTCCTCAGGGGGCTGTGCTGACTGTAATCATTACCCAGCCTGGCTGCCAGGCTCTCCGATTCCCTTTAGAGATCCCCTTTGAGTAAGCACGTAGGGTGCTGGCAGCAGTACAGCCCTTAAAGGGACAGGGGCATTCTCTAAGAAGGTCTTTGGCACCCCAAACCTCCAACTCTCCTAAGAAGCCAACCCACCCGGATGTCCTGTTCTTTGCATCACTGTCTTTTCTTGAGGTTCTGCTGGGGAGGGTGTTTGAGTGGGTGGGGGTGCACACGGTAGCTTCTCTCTGGGTCTCAGTAATGTTTTCTTTTCTTTTCTTTCCTTTTTTTTTTTTTTTTACAGCGTCTTTCTCTGTTGCTCAGGCTAGAGTGCAGTGGTGTGATAATGGCTGACTGCAGCCTCGACCTCCTGGGCTCAAGTGATCCTCTCACCTCAGTCTCCCCAGCGGCTGGGACTGTAGGAGCCATGCACCACCATGCCTGGCTAATTTTTATTTAAAATTTTTTGTATAAATCGGGTTTCGCTATGTTGCCCAGGCTGGTCTTGAATTCCTGGGCTTAAGTGATTCTCCTGCCTCAGCCTCCCAAAGTGCTGGGATTATGGACGTGAGCCACCGTGCCCGGCCTTGCTTGTCTTTTCTATAAAGTGAGAGCATTGGGTTCGTCGGTCCAGAGGCCCCTTCCAGCTCTAACATCCTGTCACTCTGAGCAGCTCGAGCTCTTTCAGGTTTGGGAATCCCTCTGCTGTGGACAGGCCTGGGGTGTCCCCACCAAAGGGGTTGGGGGGTGCTCTGGGCCTGCTGCTTTCACAGAGTTACTGTTTCACCAGTCATGGTCTCAGAGGCAGGGCTTGTGGTCAAGCTGGAGGCTCAGGTTGTGCTCCTGGCTTTGGGCTTGGGCCTGCCAGGGGCCTCTGTGGTTCGCCGGCATCTGGGAGATTATGACAAGCCTCTGTCTCCAGCTTTGGGTGACTTTGGGGCTGGTGCCTGAGTTCTGGGGGGAGGCACCCTAACCTTTCTTAAAGGTGTATACAATCTCCTCTCCTCTGTAGCCTCCTAGAGCCCCAGAAATGCTAACTCCTAAAAGGTTACTCCTGTCTAATTTATACAGTGGATTTACTGAGGCCTGGGAAACGATAGCTGGCCTTGGCTTAGAAAAGGCAGTGGACTCAAAAGTTCTTGGTTTACACACTTTAGCCCCCAAAGGTCACTTTAGAGTTATCTGCAAATGATTAATTGTTGGATTTGCTCTGAGTCCTGTTGGGGAAACAAAAACTGTAACATAAAAATAAAATGTTATGAAAAATGTAACAAAGCTTTTCTGAGGCCAGCTCCTGGCTATCCTGTTTGCTACTCTCAGTCTGGCTCCTCTTAGAGAGGTCAGGCCCAGAACCGAAGGTGCGCAGCTGCAGAGCAGCCCTGAGCTCCTGGGCTCTTGCTGGCGTCGTGCCTGCACTGGTGACACTTCCTGAACTTAACCAGTGGATGGACATGGGCAAGAGGCCAGGGGCCCCACACGCATTTCTCTTACCGGTGAATATCCCCCAGATGACAGGAGGCTTGTCTTGCTCTGGGAGGTTGGGGCAAAGTTGAGTGCCTGTCATAGACTCCTCCCCAGTTATAGATTTCACCTGTATTTGTTGAGCAGTTTCTCCTGAGAAATTTTGAGTAAAGAATTACTGAATTTTCTTAGAAATCTTGTTTGGGGATATGAGACCTGCAATCAAAGTAATTAAACTTTTAAAGAGATTGTGTATATAAATTGAGAACTAGAGTAAGACCCTTGGGAGCGGGGGGCCGTGAGTGAGGGAAGAGGGGGCATTCTCAGTTGCACTGACAGAGTATAGGCTGGGATGAGGAGGGCTTTTGAGGCAGACTTCTGGGTGCAAACCCCAGCACAGCTGCATCACCTGAGGTAGGGCAGGTTACCTGACTTCTCTGTGTCTCAATTTTCTTACTTGTGTACTGGAAACAGTAACTTTATACCTATCTCTATGTGGTATGTGGTGATTAGGACTAGTGTACATAAGCATCTGGACCATGCCTGGAGCCTTGTGGGGCTCTAGACGCGACAGCTTTTATGGTGATATTGATGCGGGCTGGCTGGCAGGGCCGCTAGCACCCCTTGGCACCTGCCCTGGACTTGCTCTGCCTTGAAAGATGGAGGCTGCTTTATGTGGGACACTAGCATCACCGACTGCTTATGTCAGCATGCCTCGCCCTTCTCCAGGGAAATGCATCTCACGGACATTGACTGTGTCCCATCAGGCATAGGAGTGATTTTGATCGTTACATGACAGGAAGAGAGGTTTGTGGAAGGACTGGGAGAGCACAGATGCTCAGGGTGGGCTGTCATGAAGGGAAGGAAGAGGGAGGCAGGTAATGGGAGAGGAGAGCTCAGTGCTGACCTGGTCCTGCGCAGCTGAGAATTCGGCAAGTCCCTGGCTGAAAAGGAAGGGGTCCTGCTGCCCCCATCTCAGAGGCATCTGTCGTTTTAACTAAGCAAATGCTGATATGTTCCCTGGATTTGGAAGTCACCCAAAATCTTAACTTGTTGCATTTTGTTATTCTTAAAAAGGTAACCTCTGTGAAGTCATATCTAAAATCAGCTTTAGGCTGGGCAAGGTGGCTCACGCCTGTAATCCCAGCACTTTGGGAGGCCAAGGATCATTTGAGGTCAGGAGTTCGAGACCATCCTGACCAAAGCTCATCCTAAGCTCGGGTGATCCTCCTGCCTCAGCCTCCTGAGTAGCTGAGACTACAGGCACACACGACCATGTCCGACTAATTTTTAAATTTTTTGTAGAGATAGGGTCTCATTATGTTGTCCAGGCTGGTCTTGAACTCCACTTCAAGTGATCCTCCCACCTTGGGCTCTCAAAGCTCTGGGATTGCAGGTGTGAGCCACCACTCCTGGCTCATGGCCTCCCCTTTGCTGTACGACCTTCACTTGGCTTCCAGAGCATCTCACTCTTCCAGTTTCCCTTCTTGCTCATCGGCAGCAGCTCACCTGATTTTCTCTATCTCTTTGGACCTCTTGTCTTCTCTATGTGCAGTTATACACTGCATAAAGATGTTTCAGTTAATGATGGACTGCATAGACCACAGTGGTCTCATAAGATATTTCACTGTGCCTTTTCTATGTTTAGATTTGTTTAGATACACAAATACTTACCACTGTGTTCCAGCTGCCTAGAGTATTCAGTACAGTCACATGCTGTGCAGGTTTGCAGCCCAGGAGCAATCAGCTAGAGCATCTCACTTGGGTGAATAGTAGGCTCTACCATCTAGGTTTGTGTAAGTTCACTCTGTGACATTCACACAGTAATGACATTGCCTAATGACATGTTTCTCAGGATGTATCCCTGTTGTTAGGTGATGTGTGACTGGACTGTACACTCTGATGGTTGTAAGTATTGTCTCTACACTTAGGAACCTCATGTTTTTGTGTCTTGCCTGCTCCTCTCTCTTGAGCTCCAGACCCATGTTGCTGAAGCAGCACCTCCTCTACAGAATTACATGCCTCTGAGCTCGTCCCTGCCTTCTCACAGCCCTCTCCATCTCATCCTCCTCGTTGCTCATGCTGTAAACCCTGGAGTCAGTCTTGACTTTTCCCTTCTGACATCGAATCCATCAGTGATTCTTGCCAAATCCAAATTCAGAACATTCTCAGCACCCTGATGACTTCTCACCTCCTCTACCCCTCTCATCCCAGCTCATTAGGAGGCACCTCCTAATCGGTCTTTCTGAGTTAGTTAGGGCAGCAATCCTGTGTGACATGTCAGATCTTGTCACTTGTCTCTTCAAAACCTTCCAGTGGCCTTCCAGCTCATGCAGGAGAAAGCCAAGTTCTCACACTGGCTTGCAAGCCCTTGGTGGGCAGCCCCCACCTCTGCAACCTCACCCTAGCGAGGACTTCTGTGACTTTCCTATATAGATCATAACCCTTTCACCATTCTCTAGCCCTCTTCTCTGCGTTATTTCTCTCTGTTATATCCATGGAACATACAGGTATTTTATATTTCCCTTATTGGTCCTCTGTCTGCTTCCCCTTGCTAAAACAGAAACACTACAAGGGCAGGGGTTGTTGTCTATTTTGTCCACTATTGTATCTTAAGTACATGGGACAGCGCCTGACATGCAGTGGGTGTTCAGTGAACATTTGCTGAAGGACTTAAGTGGATGAAAGACAGCGGTTTCACCTGTTGGCAGGCAAGAGTGTTAACAGTGGGAACAGGCTGAGCGTGGTGGCTCATTCCTGTAATCCCAGTGCTTTGGGAGGGATGGCTTGAGGCCAGGAGTTCGAGACCAGCCTGAGCAATGTAACAAGATACCGTCTCAACAAAAAATTTTAAAAAGTATCTGGGTGTGGTGGCGCATGCTTGTAGTCCCAGCTACTTGGGAGGCTGAGGTGGGAGCATCACTTAACCCTGGGAGGTTGAGGCTGCAGTGAGCTATGACTGTGCTGCTGCACTGCAGCCTGGGTGACAGAGGGAGACCTTGTCTGAAAACAAGCAAACAAAATCATAGGTCCTTCCTCTGCTCTGTTGCTCCCTCCCCATCTTGGCCTCCTTTGCCATACCACAGAGGTGGGGCAGCTGCGAGAACATGTGGCCCTGGGATATGCCTGTTTTATCAGAACTGATGAAAGTATCACATGTTCACTGAAAAACATTGACTTTTTTTTCATTTTTTAATTCATTCATATTTTTATTGAAAATATGAAGAAAATGATGATTTTGAGTTATCATTGGTAAGATTTTGGTGCATTCCTTTTCAGTTTTTTCTGCCTATGTGTACAAGCACACATGTATTTACAGGCTCAGGTGTGTGTTTCTGCACATGCCCATCTCCTCCAGACAGGCGGTGACACCTTGAGGGCCAGCGCCGTGCCTGTTCTTCTCCTCTCCAGCTCCTCTCTTGAGCCTGGTGCGGATCAGGTGCACACAGTGGTACATCACAGGGATGGCCGGACAAGTGCGTGGTCTGCTTCCTGATGAGCACCTGGAGTCCATGCAGAGCCAGTCCCTGTGATTTCTTTGCCTTTTTGGTTCATGAGCTGCTGCGTAAGGGCAATGTCTTCACCACTTTTTGTTTCCCTAAGGTTGTTTCAGGGTCGGGTTTCTCAGCCCCGACACTACGGATATTTTGGACCCAATAATTCTTTGTTGAAGAGGGCTGCTCCGTGCATTGTAGGATGTCTGAGAACACACCTGGCCCCTACCCACACGATGCCAGTAGCACCCCACTCCGAAGGATGACACCAAAAATGCCTCTGGACACTGCCAAATGTCCCCTGGGGAAGGCGGGAGGGAGCCGAGTCACCCTGGGAGGCAACCACTGTTCCAAAATGCCTCTGGTTTTTTCCTGACAATCTTCCCTTGTTTTTGTTTCTCCTAAATCCTGTGGATTTATTATCCGTTTTACATCCTATTTCCATGCTACCGCCGAGGGCAGGCCGTTGGGGAGCTGACGTGAATTATGGCAGCAGCTTTCTCACTAGCTGTTTGTCCCTGGGCCCACCCTCGCAAGGCCATCTCCCCTGCTGATTAAACAGGTCCTGAAGTTGAACGAGGTGTCCTGTAGCAGAAGAGGTTTTGGTATTTACTGTGTAGTTGGGGTATCAGCCTTCCTTGGTTTAGCCTGGTGATGATTTTCCAGCTTTTACAAGTCTTTGCAAGCCCGTGCTTTCCGTCCTGTCCGGTGGAAAGTGCATGGCCTTGAGGCTCAGGGGGACTTCGGTTTAAACTAACTCAACTGTTCAAGCCTGATTGGCTTGCCTTGCCCATTTAGGTTTTCTGAACTCCAGTTTCTTCACTGTTTAAACAGGGATAATAATGCCCAACTCCTAAGGTCATTTTTGAGAATGAGATGTGCTAATTTTGTGAATTAGGGCAATGCCTAACATATATCATGTACTTAGTCAATGTTAGCTCCCTCTTTAACACTTCATTGAAAAAAAGTAAAAGTGTCAAGAAATTGACCCCTAGATTCTCAAATACCTCGTCAGAATTTGGGCAGAAGAACTGAGTGTTTTATAATTTGGTTTATTTTGATAATTGAGGAGACAAAGGAGACCTGAGAATTCACTTCCATGACAGCTGCTTTTACCGAAGAGCTGTTGAGAGGTCTGCAGCTCCAGGCTCTTGGACTTTTCCTGGACAGTCCTCCCAACCAAGAGGTGGGTTCCTGGATGGCAGGAGTGATGTCCTCCTTGTCTGGGCTCCTCTCTCTTCACTGATAATCCCACCACTTGGTGTTGCTGCTGCTCAGCCATATTGACAAGTTAATGAGCTAGTGACTTCTAAACAGGTTATCATCCCCAGTTCAAGAAATCCAGCCTTGAATTACCACGTTTCATCGATATTAAGATGCATTTCAACATATCTGAGGTCAGAATGCATCTCACAATCAATATTGTATGACAGTTTGATGACACGTCCTTTTCTTTCTTAGTGGTACAAAATAATGGTGCATTCTAGAATCAGTGGCATCTTAGGTTTGGTGAAAAAAGGTAATTGATCACTGTTTACTAAGGGGACCCGTTGTCATTTCCTGGTGCCTACCTTGGTGTTCACTTGGAAATGCACTTTTGTATTTTGCCAAACAGAATATTTGTTTCCTGTCACCTTCAAGTTGAACATCTATTAACCATGTTAAAATTGAGAGAGGAAATTCTAGGCAAAACCTGGACTTCCCATGGACCCTGGACCCTGATGCTTGAGCCTGCTGGGCTGCTTGTGGCCACCTGGGAATCAGCAGTCCAGGATTTCTGCCCTTGCATTACTGAGAATCTTGAGCAAATGTGCTTATCACTGCCGGTCTCCCTCTTCTCATTGGTAAATGGAGTCACAATGTAACCCCTTCCTATCTCATAGAATTGCTAGGGTCAAACGACATGGCGTGTAGGGAAGTGCTTTATAACCAACGTTAAGAACAACAAAGTGCTGTTCCTACCTGATATGCAGAAGGGAACTGTGACCCAAAGACTTGTTTAAATTCACTGACAAAACACAGCCCCAGGTGACTCAGTGTTGATTCATACCTGGCACTTATCTTCTTATTTGTCTATTTCTAGGAGAGAGACTTTGAAATTATAGAAGCTTGTCTGGTGAGATGAAATAGTATCCCAAAGGATCAAAAAGAAGTTATATCCTATAAATAGAATGCAAGCTTTTTTTTTTTCTTTTTTTATTTTATACTTTCGTGTTTCACTGCCTTGGCACTGGAAAATATGGGGTAAAATATTGTTAACATTAACACAAATATATTTATCATGAAGAGTAAGTCTAATCTCTTATGTACAGTGTTTTAAAAAAATCAAGTTCTAGCCAGGCGCAGTGTTTCATGCGTGTAATCCCAGCACTTTGGGAGGCCGAGGTGGGCGGATCAGGAGGTCAAGAGATCGAGACGATTCTGGCTAACACAGTGAAACCCCATCTCTACTAAAAATACAAAATTAGCTGGGCATGGTAGCGTGCGTCTGTAGTCCCAGCTACTCGGGAGGCTGAGGCAGGAGAATCGCTGAAACCCGGGAGGCAGAGGTTGCAGTGAGCCAAGATCACGCCACTGCACTCCGGCCTAGTGACAGAGCGAGACTCCATCTCAAAAAAAAAAAAAAAAAAAAAAAAGATTAAGTTCTGCAGTGCAACAGGTGCTGGCTCAACCCTCGCCCCAAAACCCCATGGCAGTATGACCACCACACACAGGTAACCCCAGTTTCGTCATCTGCTAAAATCTTAAAAAGCTGTTGTGAGGATGAAATGAATGAATAGAAAGCACTTACATTATAAATGCATGCAGAGCCTTGCACTTAGAAAGCACCAGAAAATGCTGGCTCTAATTATGCTTCTGAACAGCCACAAAACACGCTATTGTGCAATTGCCAGTGACTGGTTCTGCTGACAGAATCAAAAGCTTGGTTGTGTCTGGGAAGAAGGAATGAAGTGGTGTTATTTTCATACTTAATGCTGGCATTAATAAGCTACACAAACATGTCAATTTAACAATAGTCTGACCTAAATAATATTGCATTTTCGACACATACAGCAAGTTATACAGTAACCAAATCAAGAATCCTGGTCGAAACCTTATCAAACAGCTTTAAAATATTTCCTTTCAAATGAGATTCTTGAAGTTCACTGTTACCCACTCCATGTGCTGAAGTCTTAAGCAGCATCCTACTTTTATGCTTAAAAGCTTAGGAGACATAGCCAGGCATGGTGGCTCACACTTGCAATCCTAGCACTTTGAGAGGCCAAGGTGGATGGATCACCTGGGGTCAGGAGTTCGAGACCAGCCTGGCCAACATAGTGAAACCCTGTCTCTACTTAAAATACAAAAATTATCCTAGCCAGGCATGGTGGCGGGTGCCTGTAATCCCAGCTGCTCGGGAGGCTGAGGCAGGAGAATCATTTGAACCCAGGAGGTGGAAGTTGCAGTGAGCTGAGATCGCACCATTGCACTCCAGCCTGGACGACAGAGCAAGAGTATGTCTCAAAAAAAAAAAAAAAAAAAAGCCTAAGAGACCTGCCCTCAAAAAATGTGCTGTGGGGAGATGGTGTGCTGCTGTCTCTCTCGTTCCATATGGCATACAGACTTCTGAGAAGTTACCACGAACCTACTTTCACAGTTGAAGGCTAGGGAAAGTCTTACAGTGTGAAATTCATTAGCTCCATGCGCTGTGTGAAATTCATTAGCTTCACACACTCTGCCCTCTCTGTATTTCTTTCTCCACTCCCCACCCTGTGTTGCCACAGCTGAATGGTGGAGGTACTATTGACTTTTTCTTCTTAATCAACTTTCTTTAAGTGTAACTTACATACAATAAAATCCGCACATTGTACGTGTACAGGTCAATAAATTTGGACGAATATACACACCCATGCAACACCACCCCAATCAATATATTTCTGCTTCTGCAGAAGTCTCCTTGTCTCCCTTCCCTGTAGCCACACCCCACCACTACCCCAACTCAGGCACCCACTGACCTGATTTGTGTCATTCGAGATTACTTTACTCTGTTCTAGAATTTCACACATATAGATTTATACCAGAATTATGGTTTTTTTTTTCAGCTTTTTGGTGTTTGGCTTCTTTTGCTCAGCATAATATCTGTGGGATTTATCTAGGTTGTTGCAGGTATCAGTAGTTCATTCTTTTTTTTTTTTGAGACAGGATCTTGCTCTGTCACCCAGGTCGTAGTGCATTGGTGCAATCATGGCTCACTGCAGCCTCAAAACTCCGGACCTCAAGCGATCTTCTGCTCTCAGCCTTCTGAGCAGCTGGGACTATAGGTGTATGCCACCATGCCTGGCTAATTTTTATTTATTTATTATTATTATTATTATTATTATTTTGAGACGGAGTCTCGCTGTGTCGCCCAGGCTGGAGTGCTGTGGCACGATCTCGGCTCACTGCAAGCTCCGCCTCCCGGGTTCACGCCATTCTCCTGCCTCAGCCTCCTGAGTAGCTGGGACTACAGGCACCTGCCACCATGCCCGGCTAATTTTTTGTATTTTTAGTAGAGACGGGGTTTCACCATGTTAGCCAGGATGGTCTCGATCTCCTGACCTCGTGATCCACCCGCTTTGGCCTCCCAAAGTGCTGAGATTACAGGCGTGAGCCACCGTGCCCAGCCTCCTGGCTAATTTTTAAAAATTTTGTAGAGAGAGCGTCTCACTATGTTGCCCAGGCTGGTCTCAAACTCCTGGCCTCAAGCGATCCTCCTGCCTCGGCCCCCCAAAGTGTGAGCCACCACTCCCAGCCTAGAGAATTATTGAATACTTTTCACTTAGTTTTTTCTTATGCTAACACTTTACATAACCGTAGTACAATGATCAACAACAGGAAATTAACATTGTTACAGTATTGTTAATTAATTTACAGACCTTCATCCAATTTCATCAGTTTTTCCCTAATGTCTTTTTCTGGCCCCGAATTCAATCCAGTATCTCACA
Organism: Pongo abelii; assembly: GCF_028885655.2. Classification (NCBI taxonomy): domain Eukaryota; kingdom Metazoa; phylum Chordata; class Mammalia; order Primates; family Hominidae; genus Pongo; species Pongo abelii. Next base: position 1,582,860 of record NC_071995.2, read on the forward strand.
TTAAATTTAGTGATCATGTCTTCTTAATCTCCTCCAGTGTGTGACAATGCCTTAGTATTACTTTTGTCTTTTATTACCTTGACTGTTTTTTGTTTTTTTTTTTTTCGAGACAGAGTTTCTGTCTCCCTCTGTCGCCCAGGCTGGAGTGCAGTGGCGCGATCTTGGCTCACTGCAACCTCGGCCTCCCGGATTCAAGCGATTCTCCTGCCTCAGCCTCCCGAATAGCTGGGACTACAGATGTGTGCCACCACACCCAGCTAATTTTTATATTTTTAGTAGAGACAGGGTTTCACCATGTTGGCCAGGCTGGCCTTGAACTCCTGACCTCAGGTGATCTTCCCTGTGCCCAGCCAACATTTTTGAAGATACATTTATAAGATGTTCCTCCCTCAGTTTGGGCTTGTCTGATGTTTTCTCATGATTAGAATGTAGTTATACAGTTCTGGCAAGAGTATCACATGAGAGGATGTTGTATCCTCAGTGCATCATATCAAAGAGTGCGTGATGTTGAGATTACTGGTGATATTAACTTTTGATCATTTAATGTAATTTTTGATATGGTTTTGTTTGTCTGCCATGTTGCTATTTGATTTCCATTCATGCCCCTCCCCACCACACCTTTTTTGTGGTGGTGGTTCTAGGGCTAACTACATGCATCCTTAACTTTCAGCGTTTATTTAGAATCAGCATTGTACATCTTCCCAGGCCACACGTCACTGATGTCATAAACTTAGTATATTCCATTTACCTCCCCCCACTTAGCTGATTGTCATATTTTAAAAGATATGTCTGACAATCTGCTAAATGTTTACTTTTGCTTTAGTCTGTTGTCTCTTAGTAAATTATGAAAGGACTGGAAAGTATTTTATATTTACCTGCTTATTTACCATTTCAGGTGCTTGTTGTTCTCTTCTGTAGATCCAAGTTTCCAGCCTGATGGGTATTCCATATGTAGCATTTCTCATAGTGCAGATCTGCTGATAACAAATTATCTCAACTTTCATTTATCTGAGAACATCTTTATTTCATCCTTGTTTTTGAAATATATTTTTGCTGGATATAAACTTTTTTTTTCTTTCAGCACTTTAAAAGTGTTATTTCAAAACTCCAGTTTTTGGGCTGGGCATGGTGGCTCATGCCTGTAATCCCAGCACTTTGGGAAGCTGAGGTGGGTGGCTCACATGAGCCCAGGAGTTTGAGATCAGCCTGGGTAACATGAAATCTCATCTCTATTTAAAAAAAAAAAAAAAATAGGCTGGGCACAGTGGCTCACGCCTGTAATCCCAGCACTTTGGGAGGCCGAGGTGGGTGGATCACGAGGTCAAGAGATCGAGACCATCCTGGCCAACATGGTGAAACCCCGTCTCTACTAAAAATACAAAAATTAGCCGGGTATGGTGGCATGCGCCTGTAGTCTCAGCTACTCGGGAAGCTGAGGCAGGAGAATCTCTTGAACCCTGGAGGTGGAGGTTGCAGTGAGCCAAGATTGCGCCACTGCACTCCAGCCTGGCGATAGAGCAGGACTCCATCTCAAAAAAAAAAAAAGAAAAAAATTAGCCAGGCATGGTGGTGCACACCTGTGGCCCCAGCTACTCAGGAAGCTGAGGTGGGAGGATCACTTCAGCCCAGGGAAGTCGAGGCTGCAGTGAGCCGAGATCGCACACTGCACTCCAGCCCAGATGACAGAGTGAGACCTTGTCTCAAAAACAAAAACAAAACCCCAAAGCCTCTGGTTTTTAATAAGTCAACTATCTTCTTTTAAATCATCATTCTCCGTTCACAATGTGTCGTCCCTCTCCACTTCTGCTTTCAAGATTTTATTTTATTTTATTTTATTTATTTTTGAGATGGAGTCTCTCTCTGTCGCCCAGGCTGGAGTGCAGTGGCGCGATCTCGGCTCACTGCAAGCTCCGCCTGCCAGGTTCATGCCATTCTCCTGCCTCAGCCTCCCGAGTAGCTGGGACTACAGGCACCCGCCACCACGCCTGGCTAATTTTTTTGTATTTTTAGTAGAGACGGGGTTTCACCGTGTTTGCCAGGATGGTCTCGATCTTCTGACCTCGTGATCCTCCTGCCTCGGCCTCCCAAAGTGCTGGGATTACAGGCGTGAGCCACCATGCCTGGCCTCAAGATTTTATATTTATTTTTCAGCAGTTTGACTATGATGTGTGTGGCATGGGTTTTGTGTGTGTGTGTGTGTGTGTGTATACTTCTTGAGGTTTGGCGAGCTTCTTAGATCTATAAGTTAGTGGTTTTCATTAAATTTGGTAAAATTTTTGCCATTATTTATTCAAAAATTTTTTCTAACTCATTCCCATTCTCTCATCCTGATGCTTCAATTCTACTTATATTAGACTGTCACTCAGGTTCCCAAAATTTTGTTAATTTTTCTTTAATACATTTTTCCTTCTGTTATTCAGATTCAATTTCAATTTCTGTTGGTATCTCAAGGTTCACTGACACTTTCTTCTATCATCTCCAATTTCCTGTTAAGATAATCCAGTGAATTTTTCATTTTAGTTGTCGTGCTCTTTAGTTCTTGAATTTTCATTTGGTTCTTTTATAGTTTCCACTTCTCTGCTGAAATTCCCTGTTTATTCCTATAATAAGACCATATTTTTATAAAATTCTTTGAATATATTTTCCTTTCCCTATTTAAATATATTTCTGATAGCTGCCTTAAGTCTTTGTCAGCTAAGTTCAACAACTAGGCCATGTCAAGTCATGTATCTTTTGACTATTTTTTCTCAACATTTTCCTGTTTATTTATTTATTGATCTAGGGAATTTTTTTTTTTTTTTTTTTGGACAAGGTCTTGCTCTGTCACCCAAGCCAGAGAGCACTGGTGCAATCATAGCTCACTGCAACCTCAAACTCCCAGGCTCAAGTGATCCTCCCACCTCAACCTCCCAAGTAGCTGGGACTTCAGGCATGCACCACCATGCCTGGCTAATTTTTTTTTTTTAATAGAGACAAGGTTGCCCAGGCTTGTCTCAAACCCCTGAGCTCAAGAGATCCTATCACCTTGGCCTCCCAAAGTGCTGGAATTGTAGGTGTGAGCCACCACACCCTGCTGGTCTAGTGATTTTTGATTAAATATTATACAATCTGTTATATTTTTTAAACTCTGGGTTTTATTATTATTCTTTGAAGTGTGTTGATTCTCGTTTTGGCAGACAGTTCAACTACGGGCTGATCACTTCATGCCAGTGTAGGCTTGGTGGGACACTTTGTTCGTGTGGCTGTGTAGAAAGCACAAATTTTAGGCCGGGCGCGGTGGCTCAAGCCTGTAATCCCAGCACTTTGGGAGGCTGAGGCGGGAGGATCATGAGCTCAGGAGATCGAGACCATCCTGGCTAACATGGTGAAACCCCGTCTCTACTAAAAATACAAAAAAATTAGCTGGGCGCGGTGGCAGGCGCCTGTAGTCCCAGTATTCGGGAGGCTGAGGCAGGAGAATGGCGTGAACCTGGGAGGCAGAGCTTGCAGTGAGCCAAGATCACGCCACTGCACTCCAGCCTGGGTGACAGAGCGAGACTCCGTCTCAAAAAAAAAAAACAAAAACAAAAAACCAAACAAAAACTTTAACTTGATGGGACTCAACATCTAACTCTACCTTTCCTGTAGATCTTGTTAGGGCTTGGTTTTAGAGTTTATTCGATTGGGTCTAGATGACGTCTTGCTCTAGGCCATGGTCCTTACTGTTATGCTTACTATGTCTCAGCTGGATTCCAGGGGTGTTAACTGCTACTTACTTTTAAAAATATGTAACAGTTTTATTGAGCTATACTTCACATACCATAGAATTTACCCATTTAAAGTGTGCAAGTGGATGGTTTTTAGTATATTACAAAGTTGTGTAGCCATCAACATAATCAATTTTAGAACATTTTCATCCTCCCCAAAAGAAACTCATACCCATTAACAGTCACTCCCCATTTCTCTCCAACTCCCTCACTGCAATCTACTTTCCATCTCTATGGATTTGCCTGTTCTGGACATTTCATAAAGGTTGAACCATATAATATGTGGTCTTTGTGACTTGCTTCTTTCACTTAATATAATGTTTACAAGGCTCATCCATGTCGTATCATAGCATGTATTAGTACTTCATTTCTTTTTGTGGCCAAATAATATTTATTGAATAGAGATTTTACCTTTTATTATCTTTTTTGAGATGGAGTCTCCCTTTGCTGCCCAGGCTGGAGTACAGTGGTACAATTACTGCAACCTCCGCCTCCCAGGATCAAGGGATTCTCCTGCCTCAGCCTCTTGAGTAGCTGGGACTACAGGAGCCCATCACCACACCCAGCTAATTCTTGTATTTTTAGTAGAGACGGGGTTTCACCATGTTGGCCAGGCTGGTCTCGAACTCCTGACCTCAGGTGATCCGCCTGCCTCGGCCTCCCAAAGTGCTGGGATTACAGGCATGAGCCACCGCGCCCGGCCTTTATCCTTTTATCAGTTGACAGACATTAAGGTTGTTTCTACTTTTTGGCTATCATGAATAATGTTGCTATCAACATTTGTGTATATGTTTTTATGTGGAAGTGGAAATATGTTTTCATTTATTTTCGGCAAATAGGAATGGAATTGTTGGGTCATATGCTAACTCTATGTTTAATGTTTTGAGGAAATAGCCAACTGTTTTTCTAAGTGGCTGTACCATTTTACAATTCCACACAAGCAGTGTACGAGGGTTTCAATTTCTTCACATCCTTGGCAACACTTGTTATTATCTGTTTTATTGTAGCCTCCCTAAAGGGTATTGCTGTGCACTGAATTGTGTTCCCTCTACATTCATATGCTGAAACTCTAACCCTCATGTGATAGTATCTGGAGATGGAGCCTTTGAGAGGTAATTAGGGTCAGATGAGGTCATGAAGGTGGGGCCCCCATGATGGGATTAGTGCCCTGTGAGGACACCATGAGAAGCCAGGAAGAGGGCCCTTACCAGAAGCTGATCATTCTGGCACCATGATCAATGGTCAATCTGGCCAATCTCTAGAACTGTAGGTAAACATTTTGTTATGGCAGCCTAAGCAGATAGGAAATGTATTTCATTAGGGTCTTCATTTGCATTTCCCTGATGGCTAATAAGGTTGAACATCTTTTCATGTGCTTATTGGCCATTTGAATATCTTCTTTGGAGAAATAACTATTCAGATCCTTTGCCCACTTAAAAAATTAGGTTTTATTCTTGAGTCGTAAGGGTTCTTAGTATATTGTAGCTTATCAGATACACGATTCACAAATAGTTGTTCCCATTTTGTGGGTTACTTACTTTTGGGTACCTTGCTTGCTCCACTGAAGACGAAAGTTTGCAACATGTTAGGTAGCTAGTACAGATCTCTGAGGCAGCCTGCATTAGTTATTGGTGGAGGAAGTAACCTGAATATCTTTAGACAATCTCGTCAAGCCGTGATAAATTGACAAAATGTAAATCTTCATATATGTGGCATATTTAATATTGTTTCCTTATATAATAAGTAGAAAATACAGGCTGGGCACAGTGGCTCATGTCTGTAATCCCAGCACTTTGGGAGGCTGAGGTGGGCAGATCACGAGGTCAGGAGATCAAGACCGTCCTGGCTATGGTGAAACCCCGTCTCTACTAAAAATACAAAAAATTAGCCGGGCGCGGTGGCGGGCGCCTGTAGTCCCAGCTACTTGGGAGGCTGAGGCAGGAGAATGGCGTGAACCCGGGAGGTGGAGCTTGCAGTGAGCTGAGATTTCACCACTGCACTCCAGCCTGGGTGACAAAGCGAAACTCCGTCTCAAAAAAAAAAGGTAGAAAATACTATAAATCATCACTAACTGATATCACTGGGGTTTCAGGAGCTCACAAACCTGAGGACTTTCCTTTGGGACAGATGACTTGTGTATCAAAGCCCCGTCTGACAACTGGCTTGTTGAATCTGAGCACTGACTAAGTGAGACACCTACTGGTTAGACCTCAGGGATTTTAGGGATATGCAAATTCCATGGTAATTTGAGTTTATGCCCATAGTATCTTTTCACAATTTTAGAAGTTTAGGGGGAAGTGAAAGTCCTCCAAAAATAAAAGCAAACTTTTCAGAATGGAGGGAAATATTTATCATTATATGTTGTGACATCTTTTCCCAAAATACTACGTGTGTGTCTTTTAAGGAAATGTGATTAGCAAGACCCCATCTCCACAAGAAAGTTAAAAAAGAAAATTAACCGGGTGCAGTGGCTCACACATGTAATTCCAGCACTTTCAGAGGCTGAGGCAAGAGTATTGCTTGAAGCCAGGAGGTCGAGGCTGCAGGGAGCTATGATTGTGCCACTGCACTCCAGCCTAGGCGACAGAGCAAGACCATCTTATAAATAAATAGAGAAGAATGGAAATTAATTTAGTTATGTATTTCATGATACCTCATAAAATAATTGGAGCTAATCAGGAATAATATAAACTTCTAATTGAACATTACTATCTTGTTAAACACCCTGAAACGCATTTCTAGGAGTCACATTTCAACGGCACGCCTGTTGGTGGTGAGTGAGGGCTCCGTCTCCATGCATGGCTGCCCTTTTTTTTTTTTTTTTTGAGATGGATTCTCGCCCTGTCACCCAGGCTGGAGTGCAGTGGCGCAGTCTTGGCTCACTGCAACCTCTGCCTCCCAGGTTCAAGGAATTCTCCTGCCTCAGCCTCCCATGTAGCTGGGACTACAGGTGCCCGCCACCACCCCCGGCTAATTTTTTGTATTTTTAGTAGAGACGGGGTTTCATCTTGTTAGCCAGGATGGTCTCGATCTCCTGACCTCGTGATCCACCTGACTCGGCCTCCCAAAGTGCTGGGATTATAGGCGTGAGCCACTGCACTTGGCCCTGGCTGCCCTATCAGTCAGCTAGCAACCTTGGAGTCTATGGGAAGAATTTTGCAAGAGCAGGTAATAAGATGATAATGCTTTGTGTGCGTGCATGACTCGAGCAAATCGCTTTCTCCTGCCATTTGCCCGCTGGTGTGGTTTGAGCTTGCATTTAAGATGAGGTAGACAGGTCCTGACTTGAGGAGATGTGGATTTGAGATCCAGTGGTCTGACCTGAGGCTCACACTTGGCTTTTGTGAGTAGCAGTTTCTTTGGGGGCTAATGTGTGCTCTGCCATCTCACTGAGGTGCTGTGAGGATCAAATGAAGGGATACACGTGAGAGTGCCTTGAACGCTGCACCCATTCCTACAAACCTGAAGCATCATGGACATGCTGCTAGGTTTCTTTTCCACCGGGTCGCCCGCCCTGACTGCCCCTACTGGGACGGGCGGCTGGAGAAGCGGGAGGCCTGAGAGAAGGACAAGGGAGTGTCCCACTTTGGGACGTTCGCAAGGTCTCCAAACTGATGGGCTGTGTGGCCCCCAGGTTGTTTCTGTCCAGTCCTGTTTACTGAGCATTCTGCCTCACGTGTAACTTCCACTGGATGGCTTCTGTGGTCTCAGGAGGTCTATGAATCCTGTGTTCTTAACTTGCTGTCATTCCAGAACTGCAGGGGCTTGTCAGTGTTTCGGCATGGTAGATCCATTTAATCCTCACGGAGTTTCTCCTTGGCTGTGTCCCTGGGGACAGACTTTCTGTCAGCCACCCCATATTAAACATACATACAGACCTCAGGTTCAGGATGTAGGAGGGTACGTGAGGTGAAGTGAATTAAACGAATTCCTGTGGAGAGCTGTTTGCCCTCCAACGTACTCTGCACTTTCTTCAGAGGCGATCTTTCTTCAGAGGAGAAATAAAAGCCCTTTTTAGGACAGACAACTGGGCAATGTGGCTCACACCCATGCCACAGCTTAGTGTGTAAGATTGAGCTTGTATTGTGTTTGGTTGTTACAGCAGAAGTCAAATCGGTCTCCTGAAATGCAGCTGGTGCCACTCAGCAATGCATCGCCTTGTCAGGGTCCTGCGGCAACGGTGCTTACGTGATTATAGTTGTGATGGAAGCTTTTGTTTCCACAAACCAGTAAATTCTCCAGTCTCCCTCACAGAGACCCTGAACACTGCTGTGGAGAGGAGACTCGGGTGTCCGACACTGGATCTGAGCCTCTGCCGTCCGCCCTCTGTCCTCTGGTGCACGTTGCTTTAAGCATCCATGTGGTTAACTCCTTGGCAGTCACACCGATGAGGTTTTACCGTGAGGGTGTTCATGCGTGGGGGGCTGAAGACTCATGTCCTTCTGTTCATGTTGGTGCTGCAGAGCTGGCTGGGGCAGCACGGGTGGGGATGTGAGGAGGCCGCACAGTCCAGGAGTGGCTCATGAGTTTAAGGCTTCCTGGGTGTGGTTGCTGCTAGCAATGAGGGGCCACCACTTGGGTGACTGTTAGCCACCTCTATCCAGGGTAGCACAATCATTCTTCTTTCCACTTCCTTTTACCTTTTTCTCACTATCCTCTTCAATGTGGCAGGCACAAAGTTAGCTACTAAAAATGCAAAAGGTGCCATAAGAAGAAGGGTGCTTTTGGTAGAGAGGATTTAATCCAAGAAAGATTTTCTTACTCTTTATTTTGTGGCAAGATTCTAAAACATGACTGAGGCACAGTCTTTGCCTTTCAGGAGTTTATATTCTAAGAGGAAAGTTTAAAATTACACACAGTGCTATATTACAAGGCAGAACAATTTTGGAGCTCCAAGACCCTGGGAAAGTTACTGAACTTCTCTGAGTTTCAACTTCCTCATCCTTAAAGGGGCTATGAAAATTCACCTCAGAGCATTATCATGAAGTTGCGTAAGAGTGGAATAAGAATGTTTTTCTTTCAACTGATGTGTATCGTCTTTTCAGATGGCCACTATGTTATTGGGACATAAGTACTTATTAGGTTGTTTGTATTTCACTGCTCTTAATAAATGAGACTACTAGGTATTTCTTTTGGCCTCGAGACTGTGTAAAAGTTACTACAGTGCTAAAGACAACATGAACCGAGTTCATTGACTCTAAGATGCCTTTAGTCTGGACTTTACTTTTATTTTCTATATCACAAAGAAAGAAAAACAGTGCCAATTCCGTATAAAATAATGCCTTAAGAGAGTACTTTCAAACAGGTGAGTTAGTCGTGCCAGCCTCTGCTGCTCTGCACTTTCTTTCCTCTGTTCTGGGGGACTTGTCCATTTCTCTTGCCTCCAGACATATTGTTTGGCCTGTGATATGGTTTGGCTCTGCGTCCCCACCCATATCTCACACTGAATTGTAATTCCCAATGTTGGAGGTAGGACCTGGTGAGAGGTGATTAGATCAATAGGGGTGGTTTCTAATGGTTTAGCACCAACCCCCTAGTGCGGTCTCGTGATGGAGTTCTCACAAGATCTGATTGTTTGAAAGTGCGTGGCACCTCTCCACCCGCTCTCCTGCTTGCCATGTGAAGATGTGCTTGCTTCCCCTTTGCCTTCTGCCATGATTGTAAGTTTCCTGAGGACTTCCCAGAAGCATAAGCCTGTACAGCCTGCAGAACTGTGAGCCAGTTAAACCTCTTTTCTTTATAAGCCACCGGGCACAGTGGCTCACGCCTGTAATCTCAGCACTTTAAGAGACCGAGGTGGGCAGATCCTGAGGTCAGGAGATTGAGACCATCCTGGCTGACATGGTGAAATCCCATCTCTACTAAAAATACAAAAAATTAGCCAGGCATGATGTGGGTGCCTGTAGTCCCAGCTACTCGGGAGGCTGAGGCAGGAGAATGGCATGAACCCGGGAGGCAGAGCTTGCAGTGAGCCGAGATCATGCCACTGCACTCCAGCTTGGGCGACAGAGTGAGACTTCATCTCAAAAAATAATAATAAAAATTTAAAAATAAATAATTAAATAAATTACCCAGTCTTAGGTATATCTTTATACCAGTGTGAGAACAGACTAATACAGAAAATTGGTACCAGGAATGGGGTGTTGCTATAAAGATACCTGAAAATGTGGAAGCAACTTTGGAACTAGGTAACGGGGTAATGGGTAGAGGCTGGAATAGTTTGGAGGGCTCAGAAGAAGATAGGAAGATGAGGGAAGGTTTGGAACTTCCTGGAGACTTGTTGAATGGTTGTGACCAAAATGCTGATAGTGATACGGACAATGAAGTCCAGGCTGAGGTGGTCTCAGATGGAGATTAGGAATTCATTGGGCACTGGAGTAAAGGTCACTCTTGCTATGCTTTAGCAAAGAGACTGGCAGCATTGTGGCCCTTCTCTGGGGATCTGCGGAACTTTGAACTTGAGAGAGATGATTTAGGGTATCTGGCAGAAGAAATTTCTAAGCAGCGAAGCATTCAAGATGTGACCTGGCTTCTAACAGCATATGCTCTTATTCATGAGCAAAGACATTATCTGAAACTGGAGCTTATATTTAAAAGGGAAGCAGGCCAGGCACAGTGGTTCATGCCTGTAATCCCAGCACTTTGGTAGGCTGAGGTGGGTGGATCACTTGAGGTCAGGAGTTTGAGACCAGCTGGCCAATATGGTGAAACCCTGTTTCTACCAAAAATATAAAAAGTTAGCCAGGCCTGGTGGTGCATGACTATAATTCCAGCTACTTGGGAGGCTGAGGCACAATAATTGCTTGAACCCAGGAGGCAGAGGTTCCAGTGAGCCAAGATCACACCACTGCACTCCAGCCTGGGTGACAGAGTGAGACTCTGTCTCAAAAAAAAAAAAAAAAAGGAAAGCATAGCATAAAAGTTTGGAAAATTTGCAGCCTGACCATGTGGTAAAAAAGAAAAACGGATTTTCTGGGGAAGAATTCAAGGTGGCAGAAATTTGCATAAGTAAAGAGGAGCCAAATGTTAATAGTCAAGACAATGGGGAAAATGGCTCTAGGGCATTTCAGAGTCCTTTGTGGCAGCGCCTCCCATCACAGACCTGTAGGCCTAGGAGGAAAAAAATGGCTTCACGGACCAGACCCAGGGCCTTGCTGCTCTGTGCAGCCTGAGGACATGGCACCCTGCATTGTGGCTGCCACAGCTCCAGCTCCAGCTGTGGCTCAGAGGGCCCCAGATGTGTCTCAGGCTTCTGCTCCAGAGGGTGCAAGCTGCAAGCCTTGGCAGCTTCTATGTGGTGTTAAGCCTGCACGTATGGAAAGGGCAAGAGTTGAGGCTTGGAAGTCTCAGCTTAGATTTCAGAGGATGTATGGAAACACCTGGATGTCCAGGCAGAAGTCTGCTGCAGGGGCAGTGCCCTCATGGAGAACCTCTACTGAGGCAGTATGGTGGGGAAATGTGGGGTTGGAGACCCCACACAGAGTCCCCACTGGGTACTGCCTAGTAGAGCTCTGAGGAGAGGCCCATCATCCTCCAGACTCCAGAATGGTAGATCCATTGACAGCTTGTACTGTGTGCCTGGAAAAGCTGCAGGCACTCAACACCAGCCCATAAAAGCAGCCATGGGGGCTGTACCCTGCAGAGTTACGGGGTAGAGCTGCCAAAGGCCTTGGGAGCCCACTGCTTGCATCAGTATGGCCTGGATGTGAGACATGGAGTCAAAGGAGATTATTTTGGAGCTTTGAGATTTAATGACTGACCTACTGGGTTTCAGACTTCTGTGGGGCCTATAGCCCCTTGGTTTTGGCCAATTTCTCCCTTTTGGAATGGAAGCATTTACCCAATCCCTGTGCCCCCATTGTATCTTGGAAATAACTAACTTGCTTTTGATTTTGCAGGCTCATAGGTGAAAGGGACTTGCCTTGTCTTAGTTGAGACTATGGACTTGGACTTTTGAATTAATGCTGGAATGAGTAAAGACTTTGGGGGACTGTTAGGAAGGCATGATTGTGTTTTAGAATGTGAAAATGATGTGAGATTTGGGAGGGGCCAGGGACAGAATGATATGGTTTGGCTCTATGTCCCTACCAAAATCTCACAGTGAATAGTAATTCCCAATGTTGGAGGTGGTTCCTGGTGTGAGATGATTGGATCAATGAGGGTGGTTTCTCATGGTTTAGCACCATCCCCTTAGTGCTGTCTTGTGATAGAGTTCTCTTGAGATCTGGTTATTTGAAAGTGTGTAGCACCTTCCTCTTCCCCCACTCTCCTGCTTGCCATGTGAAGACGAGCATTCTTCCTCTTCACCTTCCCCCATGATTGTAGGTTTCCTGAGGCCTTCCCAGAAGCAGAAGCCTGGGTAGCCCGCAGAACCATGAGCCACAGCTTGTGATAAGCAGATCTTAATGAGAGGTAACAAGGCTTCTCTACCTGTGGGTATCCTCCTTTCTTATGTCTCAAGAAGCTTTTTGTTGCTGATTTGAAGTGAAATAATGAAATTTTGGTCGCTTCTTCAATCAAAACATTTGATTCACTAATGTAAAACGTAGATTCATGCCTTTCTGTGTACAGTTGAAACTGTGTTTCAATGCTGAATCGTGCTGTCATCTTTTTGGTGACACGACAATGACTCAGCGTGTATATACCACCAAAGCACATTACTCAGTTGGAGTGACAAGAACAGGACAACTAGGACCAAGTTCTGCCATTTGGAGACAGTAACAACTGTGTCATGACTATGGTTTGGCTGCCAGCATTGAGATTCCTATTTGGATTTTGGAGTCATTAGCTGGGATGAGATGTGTGCTTGTGTCATCTTGAATGCCCACTTTAGCTGACTGGTGGTGGCCTCCCAGGACCGTACACTTCGTTCGAGAGGATTGTGAGACCATCCACAAGAAAGAACTCCATTGCCCCATCACTCATGTCCTCCAGTTGGTCTCCAGGTGAGGAAGAGGTGGGGCATGTGTGTGAGGATGAGGATTTGCCCTCCCAGCCTTAGAGAACATTCAGAAGGCCACTGTCATTGGGGTCAGGGCGGTGCAGTGAGATGGCAGAGTGTCACGGATGTAAAAGATTATTGCAGAGGAAGATGTCAGACTTGTCACCGAATTAGACGTGGGAGGTGGCTGTGGCTTTGAGTCTGGCTGACTGGCAGCACATAGCTGTAGCAGTTGTGTAAATAACTAAGTTAGGGGCTGGATGGAGGGGAGGGTGGATGGAGCCACTTTTGGACCTGCTGACTTTGAGGTGGCTAGTCTATCCAAGCAGTTATAAATGTGGCACTGGAACTTCTTTCAAGAAGTTTGACAAAGAATAGAAATTGGGCAGTAATTGGAGGGAGCAGCAGTGTCAAAGGAAACATGGAGGCAGGTTGGCAAGGGCCTAAGATGTGCGAGAGAGGAGGGTGATTCATGGGGCAAGATCCCAGCAGCTGCGAGAGGGGAAGGGATTGAGAGTGAGGTGACGGAGTTAGCCTGAAATTACTCATGCTATGTGGGTAGATGACAGGTAGCCAGCCCCTTGCTCTTCATGTAGGCTGAGGTGCTCATTAGCCCTTCCATTCTCCGTCCTTTTCACCCCCCAGTTGTCTGGTCCCTCTCTCCTTGCATCTGAGTGTGCTTTCCTGCCAGGCCGTCCTGGCTTGCACACCATGCTCCGCCATGGTTCCTTCTCTCCATTCCAGTGTCCCCCAAGGGAACAGGTTTCCTCTGCCATGAAGTAGAGGCCATTCTCCTTATGGCCTCCTGATCCCTATCTCAGCCTTTCTCGGTGCCCAAAGAATTTCTGTGAAGCTGTCTCATGCTTTCCAAACTTTCCTAACTTAACTAGAACCTTTTCTTCTTCCAATCAGAATCTTTCAACCAGTCTGCCTTCCTCTCAGGCCTTTTCTTTCTCCTGCTTTCTGTGTTCTTCTCCCACTCGTGGCCCTCCAGCCCCCTGTGGACCCTTCGTCATCATCACATCCCTTCGTAAAGTCATGCCCATTTCCAGTTTTGAGGACTTCTCGGAATAAATGTTAGTATATCTAAAACTCAATTATGTTTTGGTTACTCACGTTCCAGCCCAGTGACTTATACTCAAGCCATAAAGCAGTGGATTTTAATGGCTGAAAGGTCAACTGGAAATCATCTAATCCAGCGCTTCCCAACATCTGTTCTTCCTGAGAGGTTAATAGGCACTTGGAGGAAAAAAAGGCTGTGTGATCAAGTAAGTTTGAGAAGTGCTGGTTTCCACCAAATTAAACACATTTTTTTAAAACCACAGAGCTTTAATGTGTTCATATTCCGTGTGACTCCCTCAGGAGCAGGAGGGAGTATATCCCATGCTTATTTGACTGTGGAATCCTTCGTCAGAGCGCGCCATCGATCTATCCTCTGCCATGTTTAGTGGACGAGCACACTCGTACACCCTGAGCGTCTGACGTCAGTCACTGAGGTTGCTCATCTTAGATAGGCTCTGGGGACTGTTTTGTGGCTCCAACAGGAGCCATTGTGACAGTGCCAGTTGCTGTGATGTTTGTGAATCTTTAACCATGCGTTTAGCAAAAGTTTTGGCTCTGCTGTGAATTGGTGCCAAGGGAAAACTGCTCTGAACTTTCCCAAATGAAAAATAAGAATTAGACAGGCAATCCGGTGAGACCATAGCCAGTGACACGCCTTTTACTAGGGAGCACTGAGCAGTGCACTGTGGCCCCAGGAGGAAGCCGGACTGTCACTCCTCAGCCCGGAGTTCCAAGCCCTGCCAGTTCAATTCCGTTTCCCACATCTCTCCTGGATGAGCCTGGCGTCACGGCCGGTCAGAGCCGCCTGCTGTTTTCCTGAGCATGGTCCGAAGAGCCACACTTGTGGTCCTCGTGATGCCTTGCTGCTGTTGGCAGTGCCCTTTTGCAGCTACAAGCCTGGGGGACGACGACATTTACTCAAGATTCACCCCTCCCAACCTCTCCAAGCAGGCTGCTTTCTCCTCAGAGCTCCCAAAGACATCTCTACACAAAAATTCTGATATAAAACCTAGTGCGTTCCTTTAACTATTTGGTTTTAGTTTGTCTTCCTCAGCGGACCCCCATCTTTGAGGGCAGAAACCCCCTTCCATACACCACTGTGCCCGTGGCCCTGCCCTCATGAAGGGCTCCGCCCGGAGCAGGTGTGGGCAAATTTTATTCAATGAATGAGTCCTCCCTGGTGAGGCTGACTGGCCAGCAGAGGCTGCAGGAGAGCTACCCGTGTGGGAGATTTGTGGAAGCCTTTCAGAGACAAATGGCATTTGAGAAGGATTTGGAGGAAACCCCTGAACTGGCAAGCGAGAGAGGGAGAAACCCTTCCAGGTGAAGGTCGAGTGGAAAGGTAGATAGAGGTGCGGCAGGGAATAAAGGAACAAAGATGGTGACAGAGATTCCATCCTGAGCAGAGCAGAGAGGCCAGATGGGGCAGAGGAGCAAAGGAGACCAGCGATCGGGCAGAAGAAAGGGTGGAAGGAAGGGCTTGAAGGAGAAGTGCCGGGAGGTGGACAGGGCCATGCAGCTGCAGGGGTACAGTTCCCATACGACCTCCAGCTGCCCAGTGGTTTTCTGGCAGTCCCTCAGCCAGATGTTTGTATAGTACCCAGGCCAGGTGCTGCCTGACTCTCAAACATTTAAATAACTGAAACCATCTCAGAGGAGGTTGTATTTTTAGCCAGGGGCTGTGGTAGGCAATAGTTCCAGTCGTCCTGGCTACTAGAGTGGCAGGGAGGCTCTGGTGGCTGAGTAGGCGTTGGATTCTCATTCTGACTTGCCTCTGACAGGCTGAGATGCTGGGAAAGCCCCTCGATCCTTCCAGATCACCTGCCTGAGTGGCAGGGGGGCAGGGGTTGCAGTCTGAGTTCGGTCTCTTTCTGAGGGGGCAATGATGGAAGTTTCCCTTATGCGGCAGTGGGAGGGAAGGGGCCGGTTGGGAGGGTCCTTATTTCTGCTTGATGATGGGCATTTGTTCTTAACCCACTGGAACAATTTATCAGCTTCATTGATCCCTAATGGTTCAGGGTAAAACCTGTTACACCAGGTCACAGTCCAAAAAGGACCCATGTCTTTTTTTTTTTTTTTTTTTTGAGATGGAGTCTCTCTCTTGTCACCCAGGCTGGAATGCAGTGGCTCGATCTCAGCTCACTGCAACCTCCGCCTCACTGATTCGAGCGATTCTCCTGCTTCAGCCTCCTGAGTAGCTGGGATTACAGGCACCCACCATCACGCCTGACTAAGTTTTGTATTTTTACTAGATATGGGGTCTCACCATGCTGGCCAGGCTGGTCTTGAACTTCTGACCTCAGGTGATCCAACCGCCTTGGCCTCCCAAAGTGCTGGGATTACAGGCGTGAGCCACCGCACCCGGCCTCATATGTCTTTTGACCCCTAGGGTGCTGCTAGCTATCAAACTGGGCAGTCGAATGTGGGATGCATTCCTTTCAATGCTGCCTCGTATCTGCTCAGTCATTCACTGAGCTGAAGAAGCTTTATGCTCCAACAGGGACTCACGGAAAAAGACCAGTTTTTTCAATTATCAGATAGGTTCACAAACATTATTGTTTTTTAAAAATTTATGGTAAAATGTACTTAAAAAAATTTTCCATTTCAACCATTTTTAAGTGTACAGTTCTGTGACACTGGACACATTCACACTGCTGTGTATCATCACCACATCCATCTACAAAACTTTTCCATCTTCCCCAGCTGAAATTCTGTTCAGAATTAACACTATTGTTTAATTAACATTGAACAATAACTTCCCATCCCTCATGCCTTCCAGCCCCTGACAACCACTTCTGTGTACTTCTACTTTCCTGTGTATGTATGTATGTATTTATTTTTGAGGCAGGGTCTTGCTCTGTTGCCCAAGTTGGAGTGCAGTGGTGTAACCACAGCTCACTGCAGGCTCAAACTTCTGGGCTTAAGCAATCCTCCCACCTCAGCCTCCTATGTAGCTGGGACTACAGGTGTGTGCCACCACACTCTGCTAATTTTTTAGTTTTTATATTTTGTAGAGACAGGGTCTCACCATGTTGACCAGGCTGGTCTCAAACTCCTGGGCTCAAGTGATCCTCCCACCTCAGCCTCCCGAAGTGCTGGATTACATGCGTGAACCACCACATCGGGACCTACTTTCTATCTACGAATTTGTCTGTTCTAAATACCTCTTAGAAGTGGAATTATAAAATATGTCCTTTTGTGTCTGGCTTATTTTGCTTAGCATCCATGTTTCATCCATGGATGAAACTTTTTTTTTTTTTTTTTTTTGAGACGGAGTCTTGCTCTGTCACCCAGGCTGGAGTCCAGTGGCGCAATCTTGGCTCACTGCAAGCTCCGCCTCCCGGGTTCACGCCATTCTCCTGCCTCAGCCTCCCGAGTAGCTGGGACTACAGGCGCCCGCCACCAGGCCTGGATAATTTTTTTGTATTTTTAGTAGAGGCGGGGTTTCACTGTGTTAGCCAGGATGGTCTCGATCTCCTGACCTCGTGATCCGCCCGCCTCGGCCTCCCAAAGTGCTGGGATTAGAGGCGTGAGCCACCGCACCCGGCCCATGGATGAAACTTAGCAATATTTCATACATGTTGTAGCATGCATCAGAATTTCCTTCCTTTTTTAAGGCTGAATAATAGTCCATTGTATGTGTATACAACATTTTGTTTATTTATCCCCCAACAGAATATTACTTTTTTATTTTTTAACTTCAATTTTTATTTGTAGTTGACAAATAACAATTGTAAATTTACAGGGTACAATGTGATGTTTCGATATATGTATACCTTGTGGAATTGATTATATCAAGCTAACACATCTATCACCTCACATACTTATCCTTTTTTGTAGTGAGTGCATTTAAAATCTATTCTTTTAGCAATTTTGAGATATATGATACATTATCATTAACTGTGATTGCCATGCTGGGTAATAGATCTTGAAGAATTATTCCTCCTGTCTAACTGGAACTTTCTACCCTTTGGTCAACATCTCTGCATTCCCCACCCCTCACCCCCAGTATCTGGTAACCACCATTCTACACTCTAATTCTATAAGTTTGACTTTTTAAGATTCCACACATAAGTGATATTTTATGGTATTTATCTCTCTTTCCCGGCTTATTTCACTCAGCATAGTATCCTCCAGGTTCATTCATGTTGTCAGAAATGACAGGATTGCCTCCTTTTTAAAGGCTGTTAGTAATCCATTGTATATATGCCACATTTTCTTTATCCATTCATCCATTGATGGACACTTAGGTTGATTCCATATCTTGGTTATTATGAAAAATGCTGAAATGAACATGGGAATGAAGATATTTATTCAACATACTGATTCCAATGATTTTGGATCTATATCCATAAGTGAGATTGCTAGATCATATGGTAATTCCATTTTTAGGCTTTAAAAAATTTATGAACAACAGAAATTCATTTCTCAGTTCTGGAGGCTGGGAAGTTCAAAAGACAGGCACCAGCAGGTTTGGCCTCTGGTGAGGGCTTGTTCTCCACTTCCAAGATAGTGCCTTCTTGCTGTGTCCTCACATGGCAGAAGGGGTGGAAGAGGGAAGGAGCCAGAGCACTCCTCTCAGCCATTCTTATAAGGGGCTTAATCACTTCCCAAAAGGCCCTACCTCTTAGTACTATCACCTTGGGGGTTAAGTTCCAACATATTAATTTGGGGGGTATAGACACACATTCAGACCCTAGTGTTCCAGCCTTGGCCCCCTTAAACTCATGTCCTTCTTACACACAAAATACATTCATTCTTCATTCTATCTCAGTAGCCTTGAGTTTTTTTTTTTTTTTTGACGAAGTTTCGCTCTTGTTGCCCAGGCTGGAGTGCAATGGTGCAATCTGAGCTCACCTCAAACTCCACCTCCCAGGTTCAATCAATTCTCCCTCCTCAGCCTCCCGAGTAGCTGGGATTACAGGCGTGCGCCACCATGCCTGGCTAATTTTGTATTTTTAGTAGAGATGGGGTTTCTCCATGTTGGTCAGGCTGGTCTCAAACTCCCGACCTCAGGTGATCCGCCCACCTCGGCCTCCCAAAGTGCTGGGATTACAGGCATGAGCCACCTCGCCCGGCCTTTTTCTTTTTTTTGAGACGGAGTTTTGCTCTTGTTGCCCAGGCTGGAGTGCAATGGTGTGATCTCGGCTCACTGCAAACTCCGCCTCCTGGGTTCAAGCGATTCTCCTGGCTCAGCCTCCCAAGTGGGGATTACAGGCATGTGCCACCATGCCCGGCTAATTTTGTATATTTAGTAGAGACGGGATTTCTCCAGGTTGGTCAGGCTGGTTTCGAACTCCCGACCTCAGGTGATCCGCCCGCCTCAGCCTCCCAAAGTGTCGGGATTACAGACGTGAGCCACCACGCCTGACCTGAGCCACTGCACCCAGCCAAGTCTTAACTTCTTCCAGCACCAACTCAAAAGTCCAAAAACTAGGATCTCATCTAAATCAGACACAGATGAGACTCAAAGGTTTGTTTCATCCTGAGGCAAACTGCTCTCCAGCTGTGAACCCATGAAATCAAACAAGTTAATGTGCTTCCAAAATACAATGGTGGGACATGTATAGGATAGATGTTCCCATTCCAAAAGGGAGAAATAAGAAGAAAGGGGTTGCAAGTAAGTCCAAAACCCAACAAGAAAAACAACAAGGCTTGAGATTAATCTTTGCTTGATGCTGATCTTGTGAACGCAGTGAGGCAGATTATTTTTAGTTTTGAGGGAACCTCCATATTATTGATTTCTAAAGTTTCTTTAGTTAAGGTCTTCAACATATTTTTTAAGTACCTGATAATGTCTCTGTCTTCCCCATTAAACTGTAAGCTCCTTGATGAGTTTATTCACCTTTGTGCTTCTAGCTCAGTGCCAGGTGGTCACTAATGTGTTAAATGAATAAATGGCTGGTGCTCTGATTTGAATATTTGCCCCAGAATCAGAACCCAGCTCTTCACTGGAACCTGATCTTCTGCCTAAAACCAAGTCATGAATTTTTACTTTTCTGTCCCCCCTCTTTTTTTTCTTTTTTTTTTTTTTTGAGACAGAGTCTTGCTCTGTCGCCCAGGCTGGAGTGCAGTGGCACGAACTTGGCTCACTGCAAGCTCCGCCTCCCAGGTTCACGCCATTCTCCTGCCTCAGCCTCCCGAGTAGCTGGGACTATAGGCGCCCGCCACCACGCCTGGCTAATTTTTTGTATTTTTAGTAGAGACGGGGTTTCACCGTGTTAGCCAGGATGGTCTCGATCTCCTGACCTCGTGATCCGCCCGCCTCGGCCTCCCAAAGTGCTGGGATTACAGGCGTGAGCCACCGCACCCGGCCGAGCCTTTTTATTAGGGACATAATATTCACTCCTAGATTGTTTGCCTGATCCCGCAGTCTTTGAGCTCCGCAGGCTAAGATTGCTATTGAAACACTCAGGATTAAAATACTAACATCTTCATCTTTTCCACCCGAATCTTTCTTGAATTTAAGAAATTCAAAAGCTGCTCTATTGGAAACCATTCAGGAATTGTCATGGGTTTAGGTTAAAAACAAAACAAAACAAAACAAAACAAAACAAAAAACAACACAGCAGTTGTGACATGGAAAGCAGATCACTTGAAATAGGTCTTCCTTTTCTGTTTTCTTGTAGCTGGGTCCTCTGCCCTGAAGCCTCCATTCCTGTCTTCTCTGATGCCGGACTTGTATCTTTCCTCTACTTTTTCTCCGTCCTTTTCTGAGACCCTAAATTACAGTATGTCTGCCTGTAGTGCTCTTTTCTTTTTTCTATATAATGTTTAACTGCATCTAATCTATTATCTCTATATGGATGATTCCCGAAACTTCATCTCTGGCTCCCAAGCTTCACGGCTATGCTCCAGCTGCCTCTGGATTTCTCTCTCTCTGGAGAGGTTCAACATGCCTGAGACTGGGACTGCATTTCCTCCACATCTCAGCATTCTCCCTGGGAACCCATTTTTACTCCTTCTCCCCAGCCTCCCATTCGTTACTCAGCAAGTGTTTATTGAGCTCTTGCTGTGTGCTGGGCACCACTCTAGCTGCTTAATTAGCTGGCTAACCCAACAATTCAAAAATCAGCTGCCAAGCCTACAATATGCAGTCTCTAACAGCTCCCCTTTTGCGTCTGCTATATGTATGGTTTCCTAGAGCTGCAGGAACAAAGTACCACCAAGCTGGGGAGCTTCAAACAACAGAAATTTACTTTCTCACAGTTCTGGAGGCCCAAAGTCCAAGATGAAGGTGTTGCAGGATCGGTTCCTTCTGAGGCTGTGAGGAGAAGCTGCTCCAGGCCTCTCTCCCCGCATCTGGTGATCTGCTGGCCGTCTTTGGCATTCCTAGACTGCAGAACATCACTCAGTCCCCAGCCTTCATGTGGCCTTCTCTCTTTGTCTTCGCACTGTCTTCAAAAAGACAGCGCATGTCTGTCTCTGTGTTCAGATATCCCCTAAGGTCATTTTCAGAGGAACTGGAAGTTAGGACATCAACATATCATTTTGGGGAGACACCGTTGAACCTGTAACACCCAGTTATCTCTCCTTTACTTTCAGATGTCTGTCTTTTCTGGGCACAGTTAGTCCTCTGGGCTGCCTTTGCCCTGCCTTTTTTTTTTCCCCCAAGACGGAGTTTCGCTCTTGTCACCCAGGCTGGAGTACAGTGGGGTGATCTTGGCTCACTGCAACCTCCACCTCCCGGGTTTAAGTGATTCTCCTGCCTCAGCCTCCAGAGTAGCTGGGATTACAGGCGGGCACCACCACACACAGTGGGTTTTTGTATTTTTAGTAGAGACAGGGTTTCACCATGTTGGCCAGGCTGGGCTTGAACTCCTGACCTCGTGATCTGCCTGCCTTGGCCTCCCAAAGTGCTGGGATTAAAGGCATGAGCCACCATGCCCAGCCTGCCCTGCACTTCTTTTAGCACCATTAGCTTCTGTCACTGTCTGGGTGTCTGTAGCCATGCTAGGCCAGCCAGGACTACGTCTTTATCTTTCCACCCTCAGGGCCTGGAATAGTACATATTTCACACTGCCAGGCATTCCTGAATGCCTGGATGGATGGTCATTTAAATGAATGAATGGATGGGCGGATGGACGGACAGATGGATGGATGGATGGAATAACTAAGGGAGTTTGTCTTGATTTACCTTGCCAACCTTAGATCCCATCATTCCCATTCAAGCAGTCTGTCCTCCACCAAATGTTTGGCTTCAGTTCTCCATCCTCTTCCCTTTCTCTCTCCCCTCAAGTTCAGGTTCCAGCCCTCATCCAAGGCCCAGCTCAAGTTCCGCTTCAGTGCTGCTGCCTCCCGAGATGTTTGCCTTTCCCTAACTCTCATAACATTGTACTGGTGCCTTTTCTGTGGCACTCTTTGCTTCGGCTTTGGATTATAGTAATTTATCCCAGAACTCTTTTGTTAAAAGGGATCTGACATATGGACTAAGACCAAAATATCTGTGTTGGATCACTTGGGGACATTTTAAAAATTCCTACAGATCCCTGAGCCCCACACTTAGAGATTCTGATGAGCAAGTCTGGGGTGGGTCCCTGGAATACGTACTTTTAAAAGCTTCCCCAGGCAATTGTGATACTCAGCCAAGTTTGGGAACCATTAATCCAGTCCAACCTCCTCATTTTACTTATGGGGAAACTGAGGTCCAAAATTGTTAAATAATTTTCCCAAGATCACTTAATTAGTGGCAGAGCCATCCAATTATGTGGTTATGGTTGTCCTAGCTTTTTAATCAGATTTAAGCAGTTCAGAAGCAGTGCCTGTACTTTGCTCATCTTTGTGACCTGTGTAAGCCCCACCTGTGCACCTCAGCCAAGACAGGACATTCACAGTAAGTGCCACTATTAGCGACACAATGGGTGGCTACACTGCACGCTCCAAGAAGACAGATGCCAGGTCTGTTCATACTAACTTTTATTTCCAGCACCTCACACAGTGCCTGACATGTAGTAAGGTGCTTAATTAATATTGATCAAATGAACGAAGCATCTGCTATATGCCAGGCACTATAGTAGAAGCTTTACATACATCATCTCATTTCGTTTATTCCAACTACAACCCTGTGAAGAAGGCTTTCATATTCTCATTTTAAAGATGAGGAAACAGGGCCAGGCACGGTCACACCTGTAATCCCAGCACTTTGGGAGGCCGAGGCGGGTGGATCACCTGAGGTCAGGAGTTCGAGACCAGCCTGGCCAACATGGTGAAACCCCGTCTCTCCTAAAAATAGAAAAATAAGCCAGGCGCAGTAGCATGCACCTGTAATTCCAGGTACTCGGGAGGCTGAGGCAGGAGCATTGCTTGAACCTGGTAGGTGCAGGTTGCAGTGAGCCGAGATTACGCCACTGCACTCCAGCCTAGGTGACAGAGTGAGACTCCATCTCAAAAAAATAAAAATAAATAAATAAATAAAAAGATGAGGAAACAGAACCAGAGGCTAGGTCGTCTGCTCTATGTCATGCAGAAAACAATCAGCATAACTGAGCCCTAAAGCCCATTGCCCTTTCTACAGTGCTGCAGGATGTCCATGCTCCACCCTCTGTGCTCTTCAGAAAGCTGGGGGTCACTCCAAAACAATACATGGGGAGAGGTATTCAAAAGCCCCAAATGTTTAGAAGCCTCAGTTTTGTTCTCAGCTGTAACGTAGCCTTGCTACTCCATGAGGTAATATAAAAGGTAGTTCTACTGCAACTTGTATTGTGTATGTTCTAGAACATTCATTCAGTACTTTTACCACTTGCTTGCTTATATGTGTATGACTTGATACTATCAAATGCTTTACAAGTATTTCATTCTCTTTCCCTTGTTTTTTTTTTTTTAATGCTATTAAAATTAAAATTCTCCTCCCTTTGTAGGGCAGCAGTGCCAGGACCAGGGCAAACAGAGTTCAAAGAGTGTCCTGGCATGAACTGTTCTAGTACCCAGTTTCAGATATGAGCTAATGGCTGAGAAACAGGAGTCAGGGATGTGAGCTGGCCCCACACACCTAGTCCCCTGCCCACACCACTTGCGCAGTGAGTGGGTTCTTTTGTACCAGAGGCATCGCGTGCCAGGGACCCAGCCTCTAAAAATGACAGAGCTCTGACTCCACTGTCAGGCATGAGAGGGAGACCGAAGTTGCCACATCCCAGAGACTGAGTTTCAGCTTCACCATCTGAAATGTTTGTTTTTTTCTTTCCAATTTGATGTTTTACTTGGATGCTGGCCTTGAGTTTATACTCCATGTAGACAGTTTCCTCGTTCCTCATGGTCTCGTTTTCATTGCTGTTCTTCCTCAGTCAGTCCTTACTGAAACGCCATTCTCAGTGGTGTGGGAACGAGTATGAGAGACCTCGCTCTAGGTGCTCACATGGAACTTCCAGTCCCACAAGCTGACGCCCCGCCGTGTCCTCCGTGGCTGCCTCCACCCTGCCCCTGCAGCTTTCAAATATGTCTGTCATTTCTTTCAAATTCTCACTTATCTTCCCTTCTTTTTTTAAATTTAAAAAAAGGCTTTTTTAGAGGCAGGGTCTTGCTATGTTGCCAGGCTGGAGTGCAGTGGCACCATCGTGACTCACTGCAGCCTTAAACTCCTGGGCTCAAGCGATCCTCCCTCCTCAGCATCACAAGTAGCTGGGACTACAGGCACGCACCATCATGCCTATTTCATTCGTTTAAATTGCCTTGAACAGAATTACATTAATAAGGGCTCTGATCTCATAAATAACCCAAGATTCCTTGGTGATGAGGCTGGAATCACAGAGCCACCTCCTAGAAAGGCCCATCGAAGCCTTGGGGGAGCCTCAGGACTCCAGGCTTAGGGTGGCTGATGTTTCTTTTCCTCCTTTCTGTGCCAGGGTTAGCAAACTGCATATCACAGCAGATTACCTGGAAGATAACTAAATGAGATACAGGGATAAACTCCTTGGGATCCTGGGATATCAGTGTTGGATTTCATAATATGCAACCACTTTTATGATGAGGGATTTGGAAGCCAACTGCTGTCGGAATTACTGAAGGTGCCAACATGAGGCCAATATATGCAATATAGGCAAAACCTATTTATAGTAAAATCCCAAACACCATCCAGATTCTTTTGCAGTATAATACTAAACTGTTGCTGATTAAATCTTACTGAAGTCTGTAGACCATAAGCTGGGTTTGAATTTTTTTAAAAAATAAATTTTCACTGTAGCAATATGTTTAATGGAATCTGATCTATATTACTTCTGCCAAGAAGGAATTCAAAATTACCAATTGGAGTTAATGTGGTACAAATAACTAGAAACCTCTCATTCTCAGCAAATGGACAGGGCAGGGGGAGCCCTTAATGAAAACACTGTGTCAGTAATTTTTGTGGCTTAAGATCGCCACGTGTAGTTCCATGGGTTCAGAATAGATTCTCAGAGACAGGGTGTTATAATAGAAAAAGCAAAGGATTAAGCATCAGGAACCAGATTTACCCCTAGTCCCGTAACCCTGGGTAATTTACCTGCCTTCTTTGTGTACCCATTTCCTCACCTGTAGGAATGGAGGGATTGCGCAGGGTGCAGTGGCTCGTGCCTGTAACCCCAGCACTACTGGGAGACCAAGGTGGGAAGACTGCTTGAGGCCAGAAGTTCAAGGCTGCAGTGAGTTATGATAGTGCCCCTGCACTCCAGCCTGGGTGACAGGGCAACACCTTGTTTAAAAACATAAAAATAGGCCCGGCACAGTGGCTCACGCCTGTAATCCCAGCACTTTGAGAGGCCAAGGTGGGTGGATCACCTGAGGTCAGGAGTTGGAGACCAGCTTGGCCAACAGGGCGAAACCCTGTCTCTACTAAAAATACAAAAATTAGCCGGACGGGGTGGCGTGTGCCTATAATCCCACCTACTCAGGATGCTGAGGCACGAGAATCACTTGAACCCAGAAGGTGGAGGTTGCAGTGAGCGGGGATCGTGCCACTGCACTCCAGCCTGGGTGACAAGAGCGAAATTCTGTCTCAACAATAAATAAATAAATAAATAATACAAATAAAAACAAAACAAAAAAACAATAAAAATTGAGGAATTGGGCTAGATAAGTGGTTTTTGAGACAGAACTTTGAGACAGTTCTTACTTAGGGGCCAGTGGAGATCTCTTTTCCTACCCAATTTTCAACTACATAAATGTTATTCGTTTTGCTTCAACATATGATTTTAGTGGAAAAATAGAGTTCTACTTCTTTAAAAACATTTTTTTTAAAAAAACCACTGGACTAGCTAATTCCTACTCCTAAACCTTTGTGATTCAATATAAGGTCTACCCACCAAATTGTTTAGACTCCTGGATGATACTCATGTTTTTAGGAAGGGTTCCTACACCCAAAGCCCAGGTCACCCAGTTTCTGCGTGTAGGCAAGTTGCTGCGTTAGGACTCTAACAATCTGGAAGTTGCAATGTACAAGTTCCAGTGTACAATCTGGAAGTTGCATTGGGGCAGCAGGGAGAGAATTCTTATCAGTAAGTGTTTAGCCTCGTTGTACACAGCAGTTACCAGAACAATTAAGAGAGACAAAGTTCTCCAACACCTTGATCATCTCTGGTAGACAGCTTTGGAAGACACACATACCGTCTACTTCTTCGGACTTCCTAAGCTGTGGAATAGGGATTCAGTGTCTGTGGTATGAAACGGGGTCTGAGAATGTTATCCCATCAAACTGACAGGGTAATTTTGAGATGGGGCAACAGGAATTGTAATACTGGGGCAATATTTGCTTGTCATCAGTTTGACATCTTCTTGACGTGTGCTCTTTTTGACCCCAGTGATTCTTCGTTGCTCCCCATGTAAGGTGTCCCATTCCCCCATCCAGACTGACTCACCACCAGGAATTGTCCTGTGTTCTGAAGAGGCTCAGCCAGTTTCATTTGCCTTCTGTTCAGCTTCCCTCCATCTCTTATCCCCAGTCCTCTGTAAATCCTTATTCCTTCATAAAGTATTCACTGATTCATGGAAGTGAAATGATCCAGTTTAGTTTACAAAACCAGGAAATTATTCCTCTGGACCAGAGAGAGAGAGAGAACAAGAAACAACAACAAAAAACCCAACGGAATATATAAAGGGAAGACAGATATATTCTACATTGTTCCCATTAAAATGGAAACCCCGTGGGGAGAGGAAATGCATCTGTGGAATGTAGAGTGGATTTCTTTCACATATGGGCACTCAGTAAACATTATTAATGAATGATAATGATTTGTCAAGTGATTGAAATTGTTTCAGGGCAGGAACAGGGAATGAAATACGGAGACATTCCTCCATCTCATGGGGAAGCTGCTAGGCAGCTCATCCAGATGTATTTTCTTTCGGGAGTTGTGAATTCCTTGTGTGTCCAGCTATCACTATGTAATGATATTTTACGTTCTCAGTAATACGTATCATCATTATGTATATCATCATTTTATATGTATATATATAATACCCCTGTACATAGATATATGTACACATGTGTATATTTATATGTGTATATATAATACCCCTGTACATAGATATATGTACACATGTGTATATTTATATGTGTATACATAATAGCCCTGTACATAGATATATGTACACATGTGTATATTTATATTTATAAAATTAAAGTGTGGAGCTTCTAGTTTCCTGTCGAAGAAGCTTGCAAATTGCAATTCCATCCTAGCAAGTAAAAAGCTGAACAGACTGAAAAAGCAAGTCTCCTTGGATCCATAAGGGAAGCGAGGTCTCAGAGCAAACCATTGTCCCCAGAACTGGAGAAACCGGCAGGAGAATGCAGCTTCACAAGGTACTGGAGCAGAAGCCCTGGGCAGCAGCCTCTGCTGGAGCAGTGACAGGCAGGGAAACCTGAGCTGTCATCGCCAGAGTGCCGGAGGCTCAGAGCGGGCAAGTCTGAAAGTTAAAGATCCACAGGAACCAAGTCGTTGTCCCCTCTCCCTCACCTTCTGGAGCTTCCCCGAGTTCTCACAGTGAATAATGGAGAAAAATCCCCTCGTGCCTCCTGCAGTGGGAAGAAGAAAAAGGACCATTTTGAAAGAGGCTGCAGCACTCTGCTCTTCCTAACGAGGTCGCCTCCCCTAACCCCACTGAGGCTTTATCAGCACCTAACTGACCTGAGGGAAGGGAAACTCCCACGCCAGCCCACTCTAGCCATCTCCCAGCTCACTTAAGGTGGAGGTGGGAGGGAGAACGGAGACACATTTGTGAATGTTCAGCTGAGGGGCGCAGGCTCACCAAAACTCTGAGGCCTGATTGTAGACTATAGAGTAGACCTTCCCACTCACGGCCTCTTTACAGCAGTTGCCTTTACCCAGTCAGAGCCGCTATCAAGAAGAAGATATAAGACATACTAAAAGGCAAATAGGGCCTGGCGCGGTGGCTCACGCCTGTAATCCCAGCACTTTGGGAGGTTGAAGCGGGTGGATCACCTGAGGTCAGGAGTTCGAGACCAGCCTGGCCAATATGGCAAAACCCCATCTCTACTAAAAATACAAAAAAAAAAAAAAAAAAAAAATTAGCTGGGCGTGGTGGCAAGCGCCTGTAATCCCAACTACTTAGGAGGCTGAGGCAAGAGAACCGCTTGAACTAGGAGGCGGAGGTTGCGGTGAGCCAAGATCACGCCACTGCACTGCAGCCTGGGCGACAGAGCGGTACTCCGTCTCAAAAATAATAATAATAAAATGAAATAAGAAGCAAATAACACATGTTGAAGGGACAGAGCAAGCTTCACAACCAGACTCAGAGACAGCAGGGATGCTGGAATTATCAGGTGGGAAATTGAAACCAGCTCTGATTAATGTGAGGGGCTGTAATGGATGAAGTAGGCAGCATGCAGAAACAGGTGGGCAATGAAAGCAGGGAAATGGGAATTCTAAGAAAAAAAACAAATGAAGTGGCAGAGAGCAAAGCACAGTGACGGAAATGAAGAATGCTGCTGATGGGCTTTGATAGATTTGTGGACTGGACGCAGCTGAGGAGAGGATCTCTGAGCATAACGTTATCTCAATAGAAACCTCCACATCTGAAAAGGGAAGAGAAAACCCACCCACACACGCACACACACACGTGTGCACACACACACTTGCGCACACACAGAGAACAGAATATCCAAGAACTGTGGGACATCTACAAAAGGTGTAGCATGTGTAATGGGAATACCAGGAGGAGAAGAAAGAAGAAATATTTGAAATGGTAATGACAGATTTCTCCAAATTAATGTCAGACACTAAACCACAGATCCAGGAATCTCAGAGAATCGGGACAAATGCCAGAAAAACTACACCTGGGCATATCATTTTCAAACTGCAGAAAATCAAAGATAAAGAAAAAATCCTGGAAGGGGCCAGAGTGAAAAAAGCACATTACCTGTAGAGGAGCAAAGAGAAGAAATGCACCTGACAGAAAGCAGGTGAGCAAGGGGAGAGTGGAGTGAGATGTAAGGGTGGAGAGAGAAAACCCACCAGCCTAGAACTCTGAACCCTGCACAATTATCCTTTAAAAGTAAAGGAGAATAAAGACTCTTTCAGACAAACAAAACTTCAGAGAATTTGTTGCCAGTAGACCTGCCTTGCAAGAAATGTTACAAGAAATTCTTTAGAGAGAAAGAAAATGCTATAGGTCAGAAACGTAGATCTACATAAAGAAAGAGGGCAAAGAAGGAATAAGTGAAAGCAAAATAATAACTTATTTTTCTTATTCTTAATCTAATAGATAACTGTTCAAAGTAATAGCAACAATGTATTCAATTATGTACCCTTACATATATACTTATATATAAGGGGAATGAGTGACAACAATATTACAAGGGATGGGGGGGAGGAATTAGGATTATGTTGTTATTATAAGAAACTCATACTACCTGTGAAACCCCCTCTCTACTAAAAATACAAAAATTAGCTTGGGGTGGTGGCACATGCCTGTAATCCCAGCTACTCGCAAGGCTGAGGCAAGAGAATCGCTTGAACCTGGGAGGTGGAGGTTGCAGTGAGCCGAGATCGCGCCATTGCCCTCCCGCCTGGGCGACAGAGTGAGACTCCATCTCAAAAAAAAAAAAAAAAAAAGACATTGTCATAGTGAGTCAAAAAATAAGACCCAGCTATACGTTGTCTACAAGAAACCCACTTCAGATATAAATTGTGCTTCTGTGTGGTCATTTTAGGCTGACCAGCAAAAGGCACAGTCCTGAGACATGGAGAATAACCCAGAAAAATTGTCTTTAATAATATAAGCATAATTATAATCTCACAAGTATTTTCATAGGATTGAGATATAAAGAATACATTGAAGTTTTCACAGAACAAAAAGGAAAAGCTGGTGCACATTTATCTCTGTACATGCGAATTGATATAATCAGTCCTTGTTTTGCTTCTCTTTTTTCTCCTTTTCATTTTCCTTTCCAGGTTGAGGAAAGGTAGTGGTTGTTTATGAAAAGGTCGTTTACTCTTATCCACTTAATTTCTGATGTTTTCTAACTCTCTCTCTCTCCCTCTCCCTCCCATTCCCTCTCCTTTTCACCAGGCTTCTCCTCTTCCTTCTTCCCTCTTCAACCCCACGCTCTCATATGCTAAATGAGAAACCACTTGGTTTTTTTTTTTTCTGAGACAAGAGTCTCGCTCTGTCGCCCAAGCTGGAGTGCAGTGGCGCAATCTCGGCTCACTGCAAGCTCCGCTTCCCGGGTTCACGCCATTCTCCTGCCTCAGCCTCCTGAGTAGCTGGGATTACAGGTGCCTGCCACCATGCCTGACTAATTTTTTTGTGTCTTTAGTAGAGATGGGGTTTCACTGTGTTAGTCAGGATGGTCTCGATCTCCTGAACTCGTGATCCGCCCGCCTTGGCCTCCCAAAGTGCTGGGATTACAGGCGTGAGCCACCGCGCCCGGCACCACTTGGTTCTTTATAGCTGTTGAGCATAGCTCATCCTCGAAGTTTGTTTAATGCTCATTTTATGCTGTTCCACAGAAAAGACTATTGCCAAAGAGCAGAGCCACTCTTGTTGAAGGCTGTGCCACTCACCCAGAGTCCCCTGTGCAAAGGAAGGGAGGCTCACACAGAGCCAAAGGAGGGCAGAGCACACCACATGCCCACTGCAGAGTCAGCATCCCCCTCAAGAGCTGCACTCCTGCCCTCAGACCCACTGAGCTCCTTCTGCAAGGAAGCTTTTCAGACAAGAAGGATGCTTTTATGAGGTTCAGATTCTTTCTAAGAGAAGCAGTTTTGCTGTTGTTGCACGTAAGAAGTTGAATTCTTTTTCCCCTCTGGTCTAAACCGCGCCCAGCTTTGTCTAGTGTGGTGTCCTGTCCAGAGAAGACCTGTTGTCCTAGTTTGTGTTCCTCCAGAAGCCCACCCTGAAACAGTGACTCAAAGGCCAGTAGATTACTTGTGACATGAAGGAGCTACTGATCAGAGAGTGAGAAAGTGAGACAAGGAAGGGAAGACAGCCAATCAAGAGTGGGTTATCACACAGGTGATGGCTGTGGCCATTGGAGCCAAACCTGCTGGGGAAGTCAGCTGGGGTACAACATGTGTCCTTATACAATGGCTCCTGCCTGTCCCTGGTTGAGGGCTGTCACAGGGAGCACTCATCCCTGGCATCTCCTTCCTACCAGGGTGGGCAAGAGGGCTCCGCAAAAAAAATGCAGGAGCTGGTGGTCAGAAGGTGGGTCTTGTGCCTGAGGGTGAAGGTGGGAAACGTGGGTGGGCATGGCTGGGTCTCTGCCTGGAATACCTGCCTGCTGAGCTGACGCTGATTTCACGCCGTGGGGTTCCCTGTAGGCGTGTAGAATGTCCAGCATTTTGTCTGGTTTTGCAGGTGAAAAAAGTGAGGCAGGGGAAGGGCAGTCGAGTTAAGGACTAAGTGAGCAAAGCAGAACAGAACCCAAGTGTCTCGATCACTTTTGCCCATTTTAGTCAGAGCATACACTGAATAGTCAATGAATGAATCTCTGATGACGTGACCATGGAGACCAAGCGGTAGTCATTCTCCTCGGTCTCTCTTGATCTTTTTCCCTTTGGTGGGATGGGAGGAGCAGTGATGGTGTGGACCAAGCTGCCCAGTGTCGCCATATAATGCAGCTCCATCTACCCTTGTCTGCTGCTCCTCCAGGTGAGCGGTTGCTGCAGGACAGTGGTAGGTTAAATAGGCCATTATTGTCCATAGTTCTTTCTCTGTGTGGCATGTGTTTGTCACTAATAATCGGTCATTGCTATGACTGCCTGATTGTATGGCCCTTCAGCCACTATTTTAGAATCTTGTATGTATCTTATACTTTATACATACAGTCAGAGACTTAAAGGGTGAGGAAGAGTTCTCCAGTCAAACAGGGAGGGAAGAACATTCTATGTCCACGGATACAACATACCTAAGTGCACAAAAGAGTGAAATGAGGGTGGACGCAGAGGCTCACACCTGTAATCCCAACACTTTGAGAGGCCAAGGCCGGCGGATCACCTGAGGTCAAGAGTTTGAGACCAGCCTGACCAACATGGAGAAACCTTGTCTTTACTACAAATACAAAATTAGCTGCTGGCGGCAGCGATGTGGGTGGAGGCTGGGGTGAGAGGAGGCTGGGGTGAGAGGAGGCTGGTGTGAGAGAAGGCTGGTGGAGGCTGGGGTGAGGGGAGGCTGGTGGCAGCAGTGTGGATGGAGGCTGGGGTGGGGGAGGCTGGTGGCAGTGGTGTGGATGGAGGCTGGGGTGAGGGAGGCTGGTGGCAGTGGTGTGGATGGAGGCTGGGGTGAGGGGAGGCTGGTGGCAGTGGTGTGGATGGAGGCTGGGGTGAGGGAGGCTGGCGGCAGCGGTGTGGATGGAGACTGGGGTGGGGGAGGCTGGTGGCAGTGGAGGCACCTCGGGAGGCAGGGACAAGGATAGCAACTGAGTGCTGGTAAAGGCCACCCTGCTAAGTAGCCAGAAAGTTTGCAGAACCTTCTTTTGAGGGATCTGAAATTCAAGTTCTCAAATGCCCCAGATCATCAGTGTTCAAAAACCTCAGGAAGCTTTGCACTCGTGCCTCGTGCCTGCTTGAACAACTGGATGTGGGCAGGAGGCTGTGGGAGCGGGCCATGCCAGCAGAATCCCGCCTTACTCTGGGGACTTACTCTCGTCACAGCCGCTGGTGTCCTGAGGGTCATTTCAGTGTCATGTGAGTATTACTGTGGCTATTGGAAAGGATTTGGTACGAGTTTATTTGAAAAGTTAGGAGCTTTTTTAAAAAAAAAAATTATCTTTGATAAATTTAGTAGAATATTTTGAAAGTACTTTTTAGACAGTAATGAATGAACAAATTGCTCCTGAACTAGAAGGAGGGATCTAAACACATCATCTAAATACAACAGTATGTCTGAAAAATATCTCTGCTTGTCTTTTATTTGCCCTGTAAAGTCTGTGCAAACAAATGTGAACAGCCTCAGGACTCTAAGAATAATATTTTTCTATGGATGTGTATGGACAGATAAACAAAACCCCAAGGGAGAAAAAACTTCTATTTAAATAAAAATAAAGATCCCCTACAGCTCCATCCTCCTTTGCTCACTGGGTTTGCTGTATTTCATTTTGAGATAAAAGTAGTTTGGATGATTAAGAGTTGAACAAAAAGAAAGTATTTATGTCTGTCTAAATCTATCTCTATCAATGTAATCTATCTCATTTCTCTAATCTTATCTATCGACCTATCTGTCCATCTGGTTTTGAATATTCCGTATTCCAGCCATAAGTAGTAGATCTTTTGCATCCCTGGGGTTAATGGTTCCTTGAGCAGACACTGACACTGTGCCGCTCAGGATCCCGTGGGGAAAACACCCTCTTCCTCATTGATCAGTGATAATCCTGTGCTCACAGCTCTACTCCCCCTCGGAATCTCCTGTCTGAAGCCCCTGTAGGACTCTGGGATCCTCCGAATCAGCCCTCTCCAGCTCCAAGCACTCTGGGATCCTTGCCGCAGGAGGTTGCTGTTGGCTTCTGCCCATGCTGTGGGTCGGGATCTGCAGCCGACAGGCGTGGGAGCTTAGGAAGGCACCTGGTGGTTTCTCGGTAGGAAAATAGTGTGGAGTGTGTGCGATCGTGTTTGAGGATCGTGTTTGAGGAAGTGTCATGAGAGGGTCACTGTCTCTGTCGTAGTGTCCTCAGGGAACCGTCTTTGCCTGGATCCTGGGGTCAGGTTTGGCATGAACTCTGAACTTTCTCCCTCCGCAGGATCTTCAGTAGAAAGGTCCTGTCCTGAGGAAATGCTCAGAGGCACTTCTCTTGCTGATGAAGCCTGCCTGCAAGTGTGTTTTTGTCCTCATGGACATGCACATGACAAATTGTATGCAATGCCTCAGCACAGCCCAACAGGTTTTTTCTGTTTACACTTAACTAGCCTTGGACAGCGGGAGGAAACCTTAAATATTTCCTTTTCTTCTCACAAACCCTTTATCTAATAAAACAAAATTACTGCAGATGAAGCAGGGAGTGATTCAAATCGTCATTTAAATCAAGGACCTGATTTGGTTTGGCCGCCCTGGGAGACTTTTTAGCTTGTGCTATCCTGATAACGTCTCTACAGGCTAAACCGAGCAGAAGGCAGGGTGGCAGTGCCCGTGGTGGGGTGGACAGCGTGGGGGCGGGCAGTGGCAGTCACTGAGTGCTGGGTTGGCCCCTCACTCCTCCATATTTCTGTACCAGTAAAATAGGTTGAAACTGACATCGAGGGCAGCTTCAAGAAGGTGGAGAGAGACTACGAGGGCAGCAATGCAGAGGCTGTCACCCTCTGGAGCTACTGCTCGGGGACCGAGAAGGAATTCAGTCTTGAATACATGTTAACCTCAGTTCCCGCTCCTTATCTGGACTGGCTGGCTCCCTTCTGCGCCAAGAATCTGAAGCCCAGCTCTGTAAAGCAGCAATTCCCAACATTTTCCCCCTAAAATACACGAGACGCACTCCCATGGGGCATATCTAGATTGCAGGCTGTGGCACAGATAAATCAGGCTGTGGGTTGGGCGCAGTTCCCAGTAAAACCCCACTTCTTTCTCTCCCACTCAAGAAAGCAGACCTCCATACGCGCAAGTGGGAGATGGTGCTCTGTCGCCCCAGCCCTTGGCGGGGGACTCGGCCTGTAAAAGCTGCCAAATAAATATTTACTAAGTGAAAGATAGCCCTGAATCCACACTAATTTGTATTTTTTTAAAGTCATTCATAAACTTTAGCATTTTAACTATTAGTTAGTAATTAATCCCAATAAACCGGCAGGATTTTGTGATTGTGAAACTGTTGCAATGCGTTGGTCAGCAGGAGTATTTGTTAGCATTTTTATGGGCTCTTAAAGTCGTCTTAGCTGTGTCACTGATAAAGCCAGTCACAGGCTTTATCAGTCCTGCCGTTGGCTGTCAGCACTGCCTGGATAAACTCCTCATCCTTCCCGGGAAGAAACTTCTAGCAATGCTTAAGCAGGAGGCCAGGGAAGAGAGAATCTTGATACTGCCTGCTTACCATAGGCCCTCTGGGGGCCTGCCCTGTGTGGACAAATGCTTCATTTCATGATCGTATACAAATCAAGAGCAAGAGTCTCCTAGCCGCACTGAGTGTGGGGCACTTGCCACCTCACTGCTGTTGGAACTCTGGAGTTGGGGCCAAAGGATGCAGCCCCTCCTCGGGGGAGGGCAGTGGGGTTAGGTGAAGATTCAAGAGCTCCTCTTTGCCTTGTCATCTAGTTGTCCTATTCTGGGGGAATTTTAAATAAGGATTTAAAAAAAAAAAAAAAGGACTTATGTATTATTTTAAAGAGCAGCCTTAAATAGGCAGGCATATTTTGTAAAAATAATTTTTTAACCCTGCGGTGTGGAGACTGCCAGTCAAATACAGTGATGGTCATTATCACTCACCTGCCCCTGCCCCAGCCTGGAGGAAACAGAGTGCAGAGTCAGAATGGTTCTGGAGCATTCATGGCTGCCGGGAGACGCCCGAGAGGGCTTTGAGGGCAGGGCAGGGTGAGCAGGGAGCTAGCTCACTGTAGGAGTGCAGAGACCATCCCAAGCAGGGCCTGCAGATGCTGACTTCAGGTGACCAGGCATGGAGATGGCAGGTGAAACAGATTAAATGTGCCCCAAAAATGATGGGAAAGAGTGAACCGGGATCACTTAGAAATCGGAAGCAATACAACAAAGGCTAAACATATTTGAGTAGGAGTTCAGGGTAGATATGCTCTTGGATATCAAGAGCATAAACAGAGGAGCTAACGAAAACACTGCAGAGAAGGAAGGCTCCATCGCCTCCTGTAGTTACCCCACCTAGTGTGGCCAGGAGAAGCTGACACTTCTTTTCTCCGTGGATTCAGGGGCGTTTCCCACCTATTTTAGGTATGCCAGTTTGACACAATGAACTTTAGACTGATAACATTTCATAATTGCGATATAATTTCCTTCTGTTTTTAGGCCTTGAACAAAATTTTCTTTAATGGGAAAGCACACATTTTATACTTAATTCTAATTATGTTCATCTTGTTTTTTGAATTATTTAGCTACCTCTAATAGAGAGTCTGAAAGATGATTACATTCCACAGTACTAACATTTTCAATGGCCCTGAAAGACCTGAGATGCATTGCTGCTACTATTTTATCAAATTATTGTTTCTAAAATGCTGTTTTACTCCTCTAGTAGGAAGAGTGACTTTTAGAACAGTGGATATTGGCCAGGCATGGTGGCTCACACCTGTAATCCCAGCACTTCGGGAGGCCGAGGTGGGTGGATTACCTGAGGTCAGGAGTTCGAGATCAGTCTGGTCAACATGGTGAAACCCCATATCTACTAAAAATACAAAAACTAGCCAGGCATGATGACAGGCGCCTGTAATTCCAGCTACTTGGGAGGCTGAGGCAGGAGAATCACTTGAACCTGAAGGCAGAGGTTGCAGTAAGCCGAGATCGCGCCACTGCACTCCAGCCTGGATGACAGAGTGAGATGCCGTCTCTAAAATAAAATAAAACAATGGATAGTTTGTCCAACATGGTATGTTAAAAGGGCAGAGAAGCTGAAGAATGATGACGAAGACTAAAATAACGATGATAAGCAAAGAAGTAAACAGGCATCCAGGAGGGGTGTCCATGAGAGGTGGCTTCGGAGCAGCTCTCCCTGTAACGCAGACTTATCTCACGGTTCCCTCCTCATTTAAGGAGTCAGACCACTGTGGGCTTTGCTTTAGAGATATTCCACTGTGTGCTTTGTTGCTCATGACTATCCCTTCACCTTTCTAGAGGTGCTCATCTTCATCTAAAGTCGGGTGAAGCTTTTTCACTCCTGGAGAAAGCTGTTACAACATTTTTGGGACAAGCAGCAGGTGTGCCTGAGCGAGCCTGTCATTATCTGGAGAGGGGGATCCAGATAACACACTTCTACTTGCTTTCTTTAGGGAAACGACATGTAATACTCCTCCTGTAACACTCCCCAAAAGAAGTATGAAAGCCGACATAAAATACGAATATGATATTTGCATTAAGTATTAAATATAATACCTTCAATGTAGTGTTTGTGCTTCTCTCTATCCAGTTCTCAGTTGTTTAGGGATCTTCTGAGGGCAAATCAAAAATGTCACTAAAGCAAAATATATCATTAAGGCATCATACTGATGAAAACAAAACCAGAGGTTTTAAAAAATAATCTGGGCCGGGCACGGTGGCTTACACCTGTAATCCCAGCACTTTGGGAGGCTGAGGTGGGTGGATCACCTGAGGTCAGGAGTTCAAGACCAGCCATGGTCAACATGGTGAAACCCCGTCTCTACTAAAACACAAAAATTAGCCGGGCATGATGGCGCACACCTGTAATCCCAGCTACTCAAGAGGCTGAGGCAGGAGAATTGCTTGAGGGGAGGGGGAGGTTGCAGTGAGCCGAGATCGCACCATTGCACTCCAGCCTCGGTGACAGGGTGAGACTCCATTTCAAAAAAAAAAAAAAAAAATGTAGTTATCAATTTTTTGTTTTTGACCAAAAGTATTTCAGGAACTTTGAAGAAAGGACCTGAAAATTATTACTCAGGCTGGTATTTAGTTTGCTGACTTTTAACTCTCAGAGCTGAACAGTCTAATCCTTGATCATTCCAGAGTGAGTTTAGGAATTTGTAGTCATTTCCTTTTTACTGGGTATTTGCATACATCACTAACCAGCTGGGATTAGAATGAGCAGTCTCTCGATGCTGAAATAGAATGATGAGAACTCAGGGCCAGCCTGAAATGTTCATCCTCATCAATTAATCCTTAATGAACACTCATGCATAGATGACATCAAAGAAGGTCCTTTGCAACGTACAGGGAAGACAAACCGGCTTCCATAGTGTACATTCTTAAAGGAAGGTTCCAATAGACCGATACACATAGTTAACATTTTAGGTTCCAATAGACCGATACACATAGTTAACATTTTGTACTTTTATCCATGTTTTGCCCCAAGATTAAACATTAGGAGTAACGTGGACATTTGCTCAGTGTCGAGGGAAGGGTCAGTGTGTATAACTAGGAAGAAGGCTATCTGGCAGGGTTGGGAACATGACCTCTTGCCCTCCAAAGCCTGGGATGCCCAAGTGAATGCCTCCAATCTTGCAGTGTATGGACACAGAGCGAAAGGTCCCCTCTGAATACAGACCAGAGGTTAGAGGTTAATGAATGGGTGCTCTCTCCACACTCAGGATCCCGTTCAATAGCGGTTTTATAAATAAGGGCTTAAATGGGGTCAGAAAAGGACCTGCATCTTGCTTCCAAACTCTTTACATCTTTTTGAAGCAATAGTGTTCACAGATGACATCCTTCCACCTGGGAAGAGAGAGATGAAGCTCTTGTGCTTGGAGAACTGGATGGCTACTCCTGGCTCAGTGTGTCTAAAAACAGGACCAAATGGAAAACAAAGTGGGCGGGGGGAGGTCCTTGCTGCCCCCTATTCTTCTTTAGTAATCCCTTAAAAAATAATTGCGGACCCAAACCTCTGGCCTCCAGCACATTTTCCACTTGATTAGAGGCCTTTGTGAGGTGGGGAAAGGGACCTGCAGACTTGTATATTGTGCTGGGGCCTGAAATGTCCAGCTGGGAATTTTTCCCATCAAAAGGGGATTTTAGTAAAACCATTATCAGGGGCTTAGAGGAGAAAAGCTGTTGAGCTACAAGTGAGGGGGTAGATTAGCATTAGCGGGCTTGTTGATGGTACCAGTGGAGGGGAGGGAAGGTGTTTGCAGCCACTTGCACACAAGTTCCTTAGTTTCTCTGCAAGTTCCTGGCAGGTGCAGAGGTAGGAATGAATACAGGAGTGGGAACTAAAAGGCTTGAAAATGGCACAGGAGGCTTTATCTCTGAAGCATCCAGTGGAAGGCAGCCCAAATCAGGAAGGAGTGCAAGGTGCTGTTGATACCTGTGTAGATGGCCGTGGGACCGGCCTCATTGCTGTTATGTGTGGCCACGTCGCCTGGAATCCCCCACGCGCAACACTCGACCCCTCTCGACAGTCTCCATAGATGGCGACAGGAAATTCAGAAACTGGGAAGTGGCCATGCTGGAGTCCTTTAACGGGCGAATGGACACCTTTAGGGTGGGGGGTGGGTGTGCTGGTAGGGGCGAAAAGAGTACAGAGGAAGGTTAGGAAAGCAGCAGCAGTGGCTGTCAGCCTGCAAATCAGTGTCCGGGCTGTGTGGATTTGCAGACTGAGCCACGGGAACCTCCTCGGGAGAGGGTTTGGGGAAGGCCCCCTACAACAGAAACGTGCATCGTCTGGGATTACTGGAGCCCTCAGCTATACCTTCCTCTGCAAAACGGAGCACAGAAACTGGAGTCACGTGGGTTGGATGGAGAATGTTGAAGCCCATAGAGTAATTGCTGCCTGAAGGGCCCATGTGAAGAATGTTGGAGCCGGCCTGCCCCGGAAATGCTTTTTCCTATGTGTCCTCTCTACACTGTTGCTCTAGCTTCCCGGCAGAAATGGGGTGTGGATGAAAACAACGCTGGTCCTGACTGCTGTGAGCACAGAACTAGAGTGACAGCCACATGCCTCCCGTAGGACATTTTCAGGCTTGCAGTGCTGCCACCTCAGAGGTCTCAGTCACACCCACATCCTCATGCCAGCCCGGTGGCCACATTCGCAAGAGATTTGTCTAGAGTCAAATTCAAACAACCACAGAAAGAGGGCCTACCTTCTTGAAAATGAAGCCCAGGGCCGGGCGTGGTGGCTCACGTGTGTAATCCCAGCACTTTGGGAGGCCGAGGCGGGCAGATCACCTGAGGTCAGGAGTTCAAGACCTGCCTGGCCAACATGGCGAAACCCCGTCTCTACTAAAAATACAAAAATTAGCCGGGCGTGGTGGCACGTGCCTGTAATCCCAGCTACTTGGGAGGCTGAGGAAGGAGCATTGCTTGAACCTGGGGAGCAGAAGTTGCAGTGAGTTGATATTGCGCCACTGCACTCCAGCCTAAGCAACAGAGTGACTCTGTCTCAAAAAAAAAAAAAAAAAAGAAAGAAAAGAAAAAGACAGAAAGAAAGAAAAAACGAAGTCCAGGCAAGCTGTTCTTGGAGGCTGTGAATCAAGGAGCAGCCCTCCCAGTTCTTCCGAGGAGCAGCTTTAGGAACTGCTGGTCCTCAGCGTTCACACATTCCCCTCACTCAGTTCTCCTTCTGGCTCCTCAGCCAGCCCCGTTTTCTTCTTCTTGGCTTTGTGCAGGGTCATACATGTTTGCTTTTCTTTCCTTTACAAACTGTATTCTCTGTTTGGGGTTTCTTCCCTGAATCTGTATTCTTTCAGCGTAGTCACTAAGAATGGCATATTTCAGCCATCACTTTCCAAAAGTTGCCCAGGGAGATGTTCTGCTTTCATAAGACCTTCATGGATGGTGCCAGGAATGTAATTTGCCTCATGCATAGGCCCCAAGTCCCTGAAACTTTTCCTTTTTTATTCATTCTCTAACCAAAAATGACGTCTATATTACAGAGCTTATAAACTGTGGCTCCCCTGGCCAATACAGCTTGGTAGAAGCATCCACAGGGGATAACTGCTTCCACCTTTTTTCCCACTTCTACACCTGCCCTTCCCGCTCACACTTTGATTCCCCGAGGCCAGGCTGTTGAGTACCAGGAGGGCAAGACCCAAAGGCCTCTCTGCCCTCAGCCTCTCTCTTCTTGTGCCATTCTACAGAATCTGGCCACACTGGCTCAGAAGTTATTATAAGTTCTGCTACCTTGTCCTAATGTCAGTTTTCTGTAGGAGGAATTTAGGTCCCACAGGCAACTTTTCTTCTTCATCAGGGCTCTTATTATTTTCATCTTCCTAGACTCTCTTACATTTTATGAAGATGTCTTCATCTGGGCAATAAAGATACTCCTTTTAATAAAAATTTAAAAAATAAAATAAAGATACTCCTAAAATTTTAAAATTGCTTTTCCTCAAAGGCTCTCTAGAATTTTTCATTGCAGATGATACACTTTTGATTTTTCTTTTGTAATAAAAAAAAAGTAGCTCTTTTTTTCTTGCTGTTTAAGTTGATACCTCCATGTATGACTAAAATTTTCCCCATTTTTTTCCTTCTAAACTCCCCAGATATGGCAATCTAAGAAGGATTTGTATGAAGTGCCCTTTAAGAAGAATTAGAAGTTTAAAGAGAAAAAAATTTAAAAAAGCATTAGAAGTTGATGTTTGATTCTCTTAGCTCCAAAAGCAGAGAGCTGCAAAATAACACCTGGCTCTGGGGATTAACCTCACTGATATTTTAAAATTCAATTTCATCTTTTCCAGGAAGTGAAATTCCTCATTTGTCAACTCTTACACCTGGAGGAAATACTTTGCGGGTGCGGGTGAAAGGGAAAGGACCAGAGGGGATTTGTTAGATGGGAGGAGGTTGTGGTTCCTCACGGGAAATAGCTTCCAACTCACAGACAATGCTGCCACCTACTGACAAGGCGTGGGACTTGCAGACTTTGTGGATTTCTCCACTTTCTATCTTCCACAGTGAACAAATATTTAGTTTTGCATTAACCATACTTTATTGTACTGCCTTATATTGGACCCTAAAATAATTTTCATAAACTTGGGGTAAAGAAAAACACAAGGTCGGACTCCTAGCTTTAATACCTCCAGGACAGGTTTGGATATGATTCACAGCCGCTTCACAATGGGGAAGGTAAATTGTGAGTAAGAGGGTTTTTTGTTGTCTTTTAAAGGGCTGGGGAGGCTGAAGGAACAGTCCAGAAGGAGACAATAACATTTTCCATCCCTACCTTTCAATAATGTGTAGTGCTTGACTTTTACCTCTTAACCCACATATGCGCATTTTTATTTCTAAAGAAAGCAGTTATAGGCTCCTGTAATCTCAGCACTCGGGAGGCCGAGATGGGAGGATCACTTGAGCCCAGGAGTTGGAGACCAGCCTAGGCAGCATAGCAAGACTGTGTCTCTACAAAAAATAATAATAGTAGTAATAATGGGCATGGTGGCACATGCCTGTGGTCCCAGCTACTCAGGAGGCTGAGGTGGGAGGATTCCAGGAAGTCGAGGCTCCAGTGAGCTATGATCACACCGCTGCACTTCAGCCTGGGTGACAGAGCGAGACCCAACTCTAAAAATAAATAAAGCAGTGA
This sequence comes from Pongo abelii, assembly GCF_028885655.2. NCBI lineage: Eukaryota > Metazoa > Chordata > Mammalia > Primates > Hominidae > Pongo > Pongo abelii. Next base: position 1,625,155 of record NC_071995.2, read on the forward strand.
TGAAGCTGTTTGCTGCTAAATCCTGTGTCATACATTAATGAGTTTCTGCAGTTCCTCTTGTGATTCCATTGAAAATTAGACCCTTCTGTGTAGGGAAGAGAGGCCAGCTGCCTTCCTGTGGGTCATGCTGTTCTGATTGTTGACATCTGACCCTGAGCACAATGGCAGGGCATCTGTCTCAAGTGCACAGACGTCAGCTAGGGCTGGAAGAGCCAATCCTCTATCTACTCCAGGCTCTGGAAATTTGAAGACCTTTTTTGCTTCCTACAACCATCAGCTGTCAGCTGGATGAAGTTCAGGGGGCCACAGAACTTAACCATCCTGCTTTTACAGATTCCTGAAAACTGGCTAAATTGTGTGCATTTGAAATAAATTAGGAAAGGTGGAAATTGTCACTTTCATCTTGTCATTTTCATGTTGTTTGCTTAAGACACACGTACTGGCCGTCTTTTTGTTGTTGTTGTTCACAGCAGTGGATTTTTGGGCAATGAAGTTAAGGTTTAAATTATTGAAAGCAGAAACGGTTGTCTTCCATCTGAGAACATTAAGCATTTATTTGAGGGGCATTTGCGGGCTTAACTATTACAGTTTCTCCCTTACTTTACTCGTGTGTCCAATTTTAGCCTCAGTGATTTTTCTAGAGATTCTGAGAAATAGCAGGACTAATTTTTTTGGATCCTCCCTGTTTAGTGACTACTTCTCAAAAAGCCTTGCCTTGGGCTAGAAAAAGGTAGCAGATGTGTGGCCGGGCGCGGTGGCTCACGCCTGTAATCCCAGCACTTTGGGAGGCCGAGGCGGGCGGATCGCAAGGTCAGGAGATCGAGACCATCCTGGCTAACATGGTGAAACCCCGTCTCTACTAAAAATACAAAAAATTAGCCGGGCATGGTGGCAGGTGCCTGTGGTCCCCGCTACTCGGGAGGCTGAGGCAGGAGAATGGCGTGAACCCGGGAGGCAGAGCTTGCAGTGAGCCAAGATCGTGCCACTGCACTCCAGCCTGGGCGACAGAGCAAGACTCTGTCTAAAAGAAAAAAAAAAAAAGTAGCAGATGTGTACATAAATAATGCTAGTTTGAGGTCAAGATTTCCTAAGGAGAAATATTATAAGCCTTGGTAGTAAATATTTCTTCATATCCTTTTTAGATGAGAAAAACAATGTTTTCCAAGCCATATTAATTCCACATTAATATTTATGAAAAATTAATCTGGTCTCAAAGAACTGTTTTCCCACAGTCCAGTTCCAGTGTCTCAGATCCATGATGTAAGGAGTAATTGTTGACACACCACTGTGTGGTAGGTCTGATCCTTCTGGAGTGTGGATTACGTAAATGGGGGAGTAATAAATATAAGAAGGTGCCTAGTATTAACAAATTAGACCCTTTTACTCTTTCTGGACAAGTGGGATTTGTAACTAAAACATCTGTGAAGTCAAGCCTTTTTACCCTTGAATGAAGAGAAAATAGAGTTTTTGCAACTTGATTCTACTTTATAAAAGGATTGTGTGGCAGGTATTTATAGCATGTGAAATATGTGTGAGTTCCTAGCTTTGAAGCTCTCATAAGCATGTACTCCCAGCATTAGTATTCTGCATTACTATGTGCGACAAAGCAGTGTTTTGGAAACTGGCTCAAATCCTCTGAGAGCAACAGGCAACAGATTTGACACAGTTAGCTACTTCAGTACCTTATAGACCATTTAACAACATGTACTAGTTTTTTGGTTTCCTGAATAATCCTATATAATGCTTGCAAACATGTCTAAGTTTGCATAATGTAGTGCATATTAAATAGTAATGACTTTAGCATTTTGGGTTTTTTTTTTTTTACTCCTAATGAAAATAATATGCTTTGGTGTAGCACCTTTTAAAAAACTTTTTTTAAGGCTGAGGTAGAAAGATCCCTTGAGCCCAGGAGTCCGAGACTGTAGTGAGCTCTGATCATGCCACTGCACTCCAGCCTGGGCAACAGAGCGAGACTCTGTCTCAAAAAAAAGACAAAAAAATAATTTTTTTAAGAGATGGGGTTTTGCTGTGTCACTCAGGCTGGTCTTGAACTCCTGTGATTCAAGTGATCCTCCCACCTCAGCCTAGTGAGTAGCTGGGACTACAGATGTGTGCCATGCCTGGCTTGGTGCAGCACATCTCTGAAGAGAGACAGGGTGGTGCTTTGCAGTGCCTCTGTGAGCCGCCTCCATGCTGGTCACCTTCTGCATTGGTCATTAAGTCCAGAGCAGCCCAGGTTCTGACACTAGGTTCTCCTCTAATTACCTAGGCAAAATCTTTTCCACTTTGTTAAGCATCTTTTCCCATTTATAAAATTAAATGTACCACATCTGCCAGATTTGGGAAAACAAAAATGTTGAGACAGAGAAACCGAACACTATGTTATGACTGAGTTCCTCCGCAGATCACACTGACATTCCTGACCTTGTTGTCTCAGTTGGGTTTCTCTGCTGCACTGCAGCTGCAGACCCAATTCTCCTCTTTGTAATTGAGATTCATTCGTTTCCACTATCACAAATGCAAGTGTCCTTGTAAGTTTAAGGATATAAAGCATTTGTTCCTTAAACAACTGAAGTGGCCGGGCGCGGTGGCTCCTGCCTGTAATCCCAGCACTTCGTGAGGCCGAGGCGGGCGGATCACTTGAGGTCGGGAGTTTGAGACCAGCCTGACCAACATGGAGAAACCCCGTCTCTACCAAAAATACAAAATTAGCCGGGCGTGGTGGCGCATGCCTGTAATCCCAGCTACTCAGGAGACTGAGGCAGGAGAATCACTTGAACCTGGGAGGCGGAGGTTACAGGGAGCCAAGATCGTGCCATTGCACTGCAGCCTGGGCAACAAGAGTGAAACTCCGTCTCCGTCTCAAAAAAAAAAAAAAATTAAAGTAGAAGAGTAATGAAATAATAGAAACTTAAGTCTTCTTTTTAAAGAAAATATGTGCACTTTTCTGGGTTAACAAATAGCAGGCAGAGGAATTCCACTTCTATTGTTTTATTGGGAGTGGGGGTTTAACATACCCCACTCTAGTGCTGCTCAGTTAAGATCTCAAGCTTACTTTCTTTTGCACCTCAACTGGAGGGCTTGGCAAATACGACCAAATATTCTGGGTTGGTAAGGGCAACTCCACCAGGCAAAATTAGAGCAATCCCTGGAAAAGAGGAAAAAACTGAAACTGATCATTTGTGGACATTTAAATTTACCAATTGTCTAGAAATTTCATACAAGAGCTGAGAATATATGCTCTTATTCCAACTGTGCACTTACCTTTGATACTTAAGTAAATTATTAATATTTGGCACTGATCTAAATATGCACATCCCATCTGTTTCACAACTTTTTAAAAAATTTAACTTGCTGCCTAATAGTTGACCAAGTACATTGACAGAAATGAGGTAAATATGTGGCCCAAGTCTGAGCTTAGGTTTGAATGCAGCTTTCTAATTTCTAATCCTGTGCTTTACTCATGATCCACATTATTTCATCAAAAAGCCTCACCCCTCTGACTCCTCAGGGGTTCATAATGGCACAAAATTTAGGTCTTGCCCTCTACTAAAGGGATGGAATTAACTTTTAAAAGAGGTGATGTTTGATGCAGGGAAGAGAAAGAGAACAGAGAGAGGGGACCACTAGATGACTTACTATAGTCCCTCCCTTTCTGCTGCAGAACACAGCAGAGATCAGAGGCCAGGGCTTTCCCTTTCATAGAACTGGGAAGAGACAGTTGTCAGAAGCTGCATGAGGTCTTGGTTTTGTTTTACAAATCTGATCTTTTAATCAAGAGGTTCTTATTCTTTAGAAACACAGTGGTCCCTGGGGGCCACTACCCTTTCCCTTTGAAAACTTGAATTCAAATTCTCTAAGTCAAAAGTGAAAGGTTTTGTTTGTATTCTAAGACCAGCACCTATCTAGTAACCACTTCAGGAAAGCAGCAGGATTTGGGAACTAGGCCATGCTTTAATTTACATATCATATGTCCTTATGTAAGAGAAAGTTCATACCTTTCAAAAGAAAAAGGAACGTTTGCTTTTTTAGAGCTTTGTTGTTCATCTGACTCATGAAAGAACATGATCGGTTTGAGTTTATTTTTAGGATATACTGGTACTGGCTTTTAGTTTTAGTAAATGTTAAGTTGGACAAGTTAGAGGCCTAGCTTGGGAGCTGCAGAAATTGGCCGAGCCCCACAGGTGATTTATAGATAATCTTTTCAGTAAGAACATTGAAGGGCTACGCAAAATGACACTTAGAAGGGAAATGAAGCTGTTCCTTGACTACTACCCAGTTTCTGTTGAGGTTTATTACTTCTAGATGATAAGGTTTACACGAAGTTTACATTATGTTTTTTCAGTTCTCAAGTTTCAGCAAATAAATACCTCAACCAAGTTTTTTTCTGTTATTCTAAGAACTGCCTTGGAGTGCCTTTTAACTTTTGTACCACCACGCAAAGTGTACTATCAACTCATGTCCTTTAGCTCTTCTATTCTTCAATGCATTTCTCCCATTTTCATACCACCAAGAATCACCCTTATTCGCTTTGAAGCACTGCCCTATGGCATAAGCTTGTTCACACGGTGTTCAAACCGCTACCGTTCACTTCTATGAGGGTCACCTTACTGGAAACCAAGGTATGACGAGTAACTAAATCTTCTCATCAAGCAGAAGGGAGCTGGACTTTAGAAATGGAGCCTGGGCCAGGCAGAGTGGCTCACGAGGCCTGTAATCCCAGGACTTTGGGAGGCCGAGGTGGGCAGATCGCTTGAGCCCAGGAATTTGAGACCAGCCTGGGCAACATGGTGAAACCCTGTTTCTACAAAAAAATACAAAAAAAAAAAAAAAAAATAGCCAGCCATGGTGGTGTGTGCCTATAGACTCAGCTACTCAGGAGGCTGAGGTGGGAGGATCACTTGAACCTGGGAGGTCAAGGCTGCAGTGGGTTGTGATTGTACCAGTGCACTCCTGCCTGGGCAACAGATCAAGACCTTGTCTCAAAAAAAAAAAAAGGCAGACAGGAAGGAAGGGAGGGAGGGAGGGAGGAAGAGAAATGGAGAAATGGAGCCTAGGTTTGAATCCTGGCTCCCTCACTTACTGGTTGGGTAACTTACGGCAGGAATTATGACTTATCTGGAAAACAGGGATAATACCTTTTTCAGCAGGTTGCTTTGAAGGTTAAAACTTAACAAGTACCTTGTAAAACACACGTAGGTTCTCAACACATTAATTGCTTTCCATCCAAAAAGGTTGAGAGATTAGCAGTTGACCTTCACTAACCACTCTAGGTGGTTTATCATCTTTCTTTCCCAGAGAAGCTCCAGCTATACAAGTATGCCTCATTCAGGATAAGGATATAGATAGACCCATGGTCTTAACTTTCAAACATTAATTTGCCGACCTTTAGTCAAGTGTATATTTAACATTTAACATAAAAAGGAGACAAAACAGAAGAACGTGCTTCACGTTACAGGCGGTAGGAATATTTTGCATATTAAAATGAAGAATGTGAATACAGAGCCTAAGACATGGGTGCTCAAATTTTTATCAATTGAATCTGTACAGCCATGCAGTCTCTTGGAAGAAAAACAGACTAAGAACCCACAGCCGTGTAACCTTCAGGAGTTGTGTCAAATGCTGGATTAAAAAGCTGACCCTAATTCAGAGTCCCTACTTCTTAATAGGCTTCACACATTTTTTTTTTCCAGGCATTAAGCACTGTAACCTAAGTGGGAAGAAAGAGATCCACACCTTCCCCAAAGAAACAGAAGATGGATCTAGTGTCAGGCTCAATTAGACCCAATTGTGATGACTCTCCAAAAAGGAACAATGCGGCTTTTGTGATATGCTCAGGCAGAAAGCTTGGACATTTTACAAAACAATCTTATCCTAAGAGAAACCTGGGTTCCAGCCCTCTTCCTGGAAAGAGAGGTTGATCCAGGAAAGTTTTATACTACTCTTATCAGCTCTTGCTGAGATCAGTATTTTTTTAACCATCTCAGAAACAACCAAGACCGATGTGAAACCAGGAATATGAACCACTCCCCTGTTGGAGCACTCATACCCATAGGTCTCCACAGCCAAACCACAGGGTGTCAGATTATTTTGTTACTGTCTACCAAAGGGAACTCTTTGCTGGAATTTTGGTATTTCATTAATCTGCCCCGATTTCAGTCTAAAAACCCTTGACAGAGTGGATCCAGCGGCCAGCCTCGGCTGTTGGAAGTGCTAAAATGCAAATGTGCAAAATCCTGGCCAAGCTCCCCATCCCCCAGGAAAGTGCTTCCTTACAGCCGGGCCTGGAGAGGAATGTTAAAAAGAGGGCTCGAGCTGCCCTCCTCCTTTCCACTCGGACCCTCGCTCCCACTGGGAGATTCAGTATGCATGACTGAGCCGGCAAGCACGCAAGGACAGCGCTCTTTTAACTTTTCTGAACAATGGCTTCAGTCCTTCCACCTTCACATCCTCCCCCACACCCACTCTCAGGGTAAAGAAATCCATCTTTCTAGCCCACGTCGTGATCCACTTTTCGAAATCACCCCTAGATCTCATTTTCACCCAAAGAAAAACTGGCCACTCGGGGAAACTGTGACTTACATACAAATCTGGTTTTTTAAAAAGTTTCATTTTGTTCAATTTCTTTAAATTTCCACGTTGTTGACAGTTTAAAGCCAAAAATTATATAAATCTCCAGTCTAATCACATTTCTAGAAACAAAACACGTCAGTAGGAAACCTTATACAGAATAAAATTTTCCCATGAGCTGTCTCCCCCCACATAGGATGCACCAAACTCCACCTTGCGTCCTCTTAGAGTATACAAACAACACCTCCTACCTTGGCATGTCCCCAAGCACACAATGCCTTAAAAATAATTCGCAGATACAAGGCTGTTGTTTTTTTTTTTTTTTTCAAAAACATACTTCATATTTCCTCTTTTATTATATAAATATCAGTTTAACCTTTTACTGTAAGAATATAAACGTTTTAAGAGGATCTTTGTTATTATTTATACAAATTCACAAACAGTACAATTAATTGATAAAGGTCTCTGGGCTTCTTTAACTCCATGGTCTCGCGCATGTTGCTGTGGAGGATTCTAAAAAAATAAACAACAACAAAAATCCAACAAAAATATACATCCTACTCAAAAGTGATTTCTTTAAAGCCACAAGTCCCAACCCCCACCAAAATAAAGTCAGTCATCTATTCCTCCATTTAGAAACAGAATTTTTTAAAACCCACAAACTCCCATTTTGTTAACAGAACAGAGATAAGACATGAGCTTCATCACAGCCCCAGGGGCTCTGCAGGCCAGCTCTGCTCCTGTTTCCCACAGGAAGCCGCACTGTGTGACCTTTTTGGGGGGAAACTTGGAAGAGGGTGAGGGTAGGGCAGAATTTGCATATATAATCATCATTTTCAAGACACAATCTGCATCTCAAACAAAAACAACGGTTCAACTCTCATGGCTCCCACATATTTGTGCTATAAATTAAGATTTAGAAACAGGTCCTCAAATCCCAATGAACAAGGAGAAAAAGGAAATTATAGCCAGAATGTGGAAGTGGGGCACACTGGACGGATGGAGGCTGGGAAGAAGCCAACACAAAAAGACGGACAAACCCAAGGGCATCTTTCCAGTCTAGGCACAAACATGTTTCAGTCTCAAAATATCTCTCTTGTAGAATTCCAGGGCTTCAGAAAAAAAGTAAACTAAAACGAGGTAGCCAGACATATATATGTATATATATATATATATATAATTTATATATATATAATATATAGAATATATTCAGCAGAAAAAAAGGACCATGATTTCAAATTTTTTCCAAAAAAAAATTTTTAAACAGGAAAGAAGATTAAGAAAATGAAATGAGCATGAATAGCAGAGTACTGTAAGAGGAGGAGTGATGAGAAGAGACTGGGATTAGTTACAAAGTGGAAGAAGGGTGAAAAGGCCTTTGTAGCTGGGTTTCCTTTTTATACATTTCAAAATAAAAACCAGATCACAGTATTCAAATCAAAGCTGAAGTGAAGGCAGACATTTTCCTCAACTCCCCAGGGTTGAAAAGACCAGTCACTCCCCACCCCCATTTCCAGTCACAGCAGTGGGGATACAGTAGCTGAATCAGTCCTCCACCCCCTGCAGGGGAGTGGGTGGGTAAGCAGCAGAGTCCATCTCTCCATCCGCGGGGAAAAGGAGCTGGGAGTAGGGTAGGGTAGGAACCCCAGCTGCAAAGAGAATGGGCTGGAAGCCGGGAGGGGGCTGGAGGAGGGAGGAGGAAACGAGCCTGAGGCTTCTGTCATAGCCCCATCTCATCCGCTGCAATGATCTGTGCGTAAGTGTGCGTGTGAGTGTGTGGGGGCGGCGGTAATGGGAGGATGAACAGGGCGGGACAAGGGGAGCTGGTGCTGCCGCCCTCACCTGACCTTCTCACTGTCCGTCATCTGCCAGAGTCCCAGGTTGAGTACCTTGAGGCAGGGCAGCTGCGTGATGCGCTCCAGGCCGCGTTTGGTGATTCGGGTGCAGCCGTACAGGTCTATGCCGGTGAGCTGGCTCAGGTGCTCAGCGATCAGCTCCAGGCCCTTGTCCGTGATGCGCACACACTGTCCAATGTTGAGCGTGCGCAGCCCGTGCATCTGCCGCACCATGCGGTTGATACCATCATCACTGATGTGGCAGGAGCAGAGGGAGAGAGACTTGAGGCCATCCAGCCCCTGGGCTATGTAAGCCAGACTCTGGTCTCCCACCTTGTCACAGAACGACACATCCAGCCCCGAGAGGCGCAGGCTGCCCATGGCCAGATGCATGATGCCCGTGTCACTGATGTTGTCACAGGAGCGCAGGTTGAGGCTGCGCAGGCTGCCCATGTGCGACAGGTGCAGGAGGCCAGCGTCCGAGATGCCCCCACAGAAGCTGAGGTTGAGGAGCCTCAGGCCCGTCAGCCCTCGGGAGATGTGCTTTAGAGAAAGATCTGTGAGCTTCTGGCAGTCCTGTAGCGTGAGCTGCTCCAGGCCCAGGCAGCCCTCCGCCGCGCTGCGCGTCATGCCGGCCAGGTGCCCGATGCCCACATCCGAAAGGTGGCGGCAGCTGCGGAGGTTAAGGCTCTTGAGGCGCTGCAGACCCCAGGCGATGAGCAGAAGGCCAGTGTTGGTGATGTTGCTGCAACCCCCCAGCTCCAGCACCTCCAGGCCCTTGAGGTACTGGGCTATGCGGCCCAGGCTGCTGTCAGTGATCTGCTTGCAGAGGCTCAGGTTGAGAGCGCGCAGGGAGCCGATCTCCTGCACAAACGCGTGGCCCAGCCCGTTGTCGGTGAGGTTGTAGCAGCCGCTGAGGTTGAGGCTCTCGATGTTGGCCATGCCCTGGATCACGTAGCTGAGGCTGCGGCGGAGGCTCAGGATCTGCACCCGGCGGATGCCCCGGGCCTGCAGGCTGGGGAACAGCGACGGGTTGGCCCGGCGCAGGTGCAGCTTCGCCTCCACCCCCCGCCACACCGACTTGTGGTAGGCGGCGTCCCGCCAGGCCGTGCACACCTGCGCCGCGCGCCCCTTGTCCCGGACGTCCAGGTAGCCGAAGATCATGGCCAGCAGCTCCGGGAACAGGCATGAGATGTGGGTCTCCATCTTCCTCCTCCCCCCTCCGCGGCGCTGGGGGGAGGAGGCGCGGGCTCCGCCGCTCCGGCCTCGGGCAGGCGACGAGAGCGCTTCTCCCCAGCCGCCGCCGCCGCCGCCTCGGGCCCAACGGCCGGCCCCTCCCCGCCTTCCGGCTCCGGCCGCCGCCGCCGCTCCTCCTCCTGGTCCGTCCGTCCTTCCTTCCTGCCGGCTGCGCCTCCGGCCCGGCCCTCCCCCGCCCCGGGCTCCTCACGGCGCTCACATCCCGGGCGGGGAAGGCGCCTCGCTCTCGCTCCCGGAGGCCGGCCGCCGCCGCCGCCTCGGCTCTACCCACGCCGCGCCCGGGCCGCGCCGCTCCGCCCGCGCCGCCGCGCCCACGCCCCCTGCCGCATCCTCCGCCTCCTGCCGCCGCCGCCGCCGCTGCTCCGCGGGCCGGCTGGCGGCGAGGGGGCCCCGGGGGCCGGGCGCACGGGCTCCGGGCGCGGAGGAGGCTTCCTGCCGCCTTTGTCTCTCGCCCGCTTTTCAAACCTCCCAGCCCCGGGCCGCCCGCACTCCGCCGCCCAGACGGGGGGACCAGGAGGCCAATCCCGGCCGGCGGCGTGTGTTCCTTCTCCCCCGCCGTCCGCGGCCACTTGGGAGCTGCCGGCCCCCGCACCAAGGACGCCGCGGCCGTCCGGCCGGAGCGCGGCTCGGCGCAGACCCCGGGCGAGCAGGCGGGCCTCGCGTTTGGTAGCGCCCGGGCCGGCCCCGGCTCCGCCGCCCTGCAGCGCGTCCCCTCCGCCGCTCCCGCTCCCCCGCGCCCGCGCAATGGTACGGGCCGCGCTGCCGGAACTGTGGAGCCGTTGCCCTGGAAACCGAGTTCGGCCTGGTCCCGTGGCCCCTGATTTTTAACCCTGTGGGCGCCATGGGGGAGCGGCAGCTGTCAGCAGAGCGCCTCCCCACCCGGCTTCTTTTCACTCGGTAGCCCGTTATTGAGCCGTTCCCTCTCTGGGCCACGCCCCAGCCCCGTTCCTTCTTTTTCTTTGCTGTTGAAGTCTGCGCAGCCCCTTCCCACAGTTTACCCCTACAATTCGTTACCCTTATTTCACACCCCTCTCCCTTGATTATCCCTGCGAGAGCCTCCTCCTATAGCAGTGCTCAATAATCGTCACCCCAACTCTCCTTTTCTTACTGTCCCTAATGCCCCTTAACACGCCTCATTATCACACCCCCTGCTCCCCCGGTTGGGGCTGTTTACTGCGACTCTTTTCTCTCCAGTCTTGTGTCTTAAATTGGAGAGAAACTCGGCTGTACTCATCTTAACCAATGAGCCCCTCCAGTCGGTGTTCTAGAAATTTCTAGAATTATCCATGACTACTTCCTTCTAGCATCTTCTGATGGTTTCCAGACACGCTGTGTGTGTTTCCCTCGGTACTTGATACATGAAAACTTCCCTCTACTTCTGCACGCTGCTGCGCCACCAATGCCCTCAGCCCGCTTTGCTTAGAGGGGAACAGCCTTCCCTAAGCCTTGTTTTAGGAGTTTCCTCCTTGTCATCGGCCTTAGACTATCAGTTGTATGGCTCAGTTGTACTGATAGTCAATATATTCGTATATGCTGAATCCAATTTACTTTTTGATTAAAATGGAATGACAGTTGAACTTGGTTTAAGGCAATCCAGTCGTGTTTGTTGGTTTATCAACTGTTTTATGGAACCAGGGCACAATTCCATTCAAGGATGTAGCCCCTGGGTCCTAAATGTCCGTACTAAGGATAGAATTTCAGAAGTTTCATTTTAGCTACCCCCAAACCAAGAATTTTTGGATCAGGGAAAATGATCTTCTGTATTTTAATTTATGGATCCACACAACTAGATACAAGACAAGCGGATTTATCAGAAAGGGAACATGGTTTCATTGATTCTTTGAGGACCTGAACAAGATTTGGAAGGGGTTCCATATTCAGCGTAGGAGACTAACTTTTGCCCAAGCAACCAGTATTAGACCAAATACATAGAGATTCAGTACTAGGCATAATACACCTTTTACACCCCTACCACTCCTCTTTCCTAAATCAGGAAATGCAGAAGCAAAAATTCTCGCCAGCTTGTTACCTCACCCACATTACACGCAGTGTGAAGCCCATAGATTTTTATAACCTTACTGGAAAAATAGACTGTACTGTTAGTCATCCAGTACATGCAGATGTACGGTGGCAGTAAGTGTCACGATTCTGGGTTATGCCTGGGCTTCACTCTTCTCCTGGGGGTTATCTAGGCTTTTATTCTTCTCAGTCACTTCTGCCTAAACTTTTACCTTAAATTCTGCGTGAAAGTCACTTTTTGGTTGTTCTGTGCACCTAGATGCGTTTGGGTTGATGTCAAGGCCTTAATCCAAAGCACCTTAGTGTAACTTAATCCTGCTTAATACAAAACAAAGTACCCCACACATTTGAGGGGAGTTTTAGACAAGGGACCTGACCAGCCTCGGACTAAGAAGGAGCCTAATGGTTTTCCTTCTCTAGAAAGGCCTTTGTTCTCAAATCTGAAGAGTCATTCAGAGGTGTCTGGAAGCACTTTCTCTAGAAGTTGGCCGTCTGGTCCTCGTTCTAGCAACAGTTTTTCTTGACTTGAATTCTAGAATCTTATTAACACAGAGCCTTTTATTTAAGGCACTCAAGTATATATTATAAGGATTTTCACCAATATGACTGTTTTCACCTTCAATAAATAGGAAATATAGCATCAAGAAGCATCACAGAAAAAGCATTCCTGGGGAAAAGGAACTAGGGCATAGAATGAGCCCTATGCAGAATCTGAACACCTGGTGACTTTATGCTACTGAAGAAACTCTCCTTTCTGGGTCTCGGTTTCCTTGTGTAACACCAGGGTGATCTGACTAGGTAATCTTCAGGGACCTTTCTAGTAGGAACAGTCTGTGAGGCCAAGAGCCTAGCACACTGTCTCCTTAGCCCATGGAATTATACATGTTCCTAATGCAGGCTCCAGATATTAAGAATAACTTCGAATACAGTAACTTCTTGGGAGTTTTGGTTTATGCTCAGACTTAGGACACAAAAATATATGGAGAGTACGTATAGACAGGAGACTCTGATTGTCCGGCAAAGATGTATTCCAATGTAGAAAATCCCGTGGCTTGCTCTTCATATTTTTAAAACTGGTTGAGATTTTTGTATATGATTTAACAAGTTGCAACCAGAAGTTTTTTTCTGAATGAACTATAGCCTGTTTAAAAGCAGAAATGATAGCCTTGTGTAGGGAGTCTCTCCAAATCCTTACCAAGAATTTTTTTTTTTTTAATTCTAGATTTTTCAGATGGAATGTGCTTTTCACCTGGGTAGGGGGGAAAATTAAGAAGCCTAACCCAAAGATCAAGCTTACCTAAGGATTCATACTTTCTCCTTCAGAAGGGGAAGACCTGGCAGGAAAGATCAGAAGAGCTCTGTAGCTTTTAACTCCTCATTCAAATATACATATATCTCTCCAAAAATAGTGGCCCAGAGTCTAGTTTATGGGTTGGGTAGAAGGAGTTAAAATAGGCCGGGCAAAGTGACTCATGCCTCTAATCCCAGCATTTTGGGAGGCCGATGCGGGGTGATCACTTGAGGCCAGGAGTTCGAGACCAGCCTGGCCAACGTGGGGAAACCCCGTCTCTACTAAAAAAAAAAATGAAAATATTAGCCGGGCATGGCGGCACATGCCTGTAATCCCAGCTACTCAGGAGGCTGAGGCATGAGAATCGCATGAACCCAGGAGACAGAAGTTGCAGTGAGCTGGTACTGTGCCACTGCACTCCAGCCTGGGCGACAGAGCAAGAGACCTTGTCAAAAAAAAAAAAGTTAAAATATTTTGTGTCTGTTTTCCTTGAACTCTAGTGTATCTATGGCACAGTGCCTGCTATGTAGGAGACATTTTGTCAATGTTGTTGAACTGAAGTGAATGAGATGGATAATATAATAATAATCTCTTTATGAAAGACTTCATACATATCAAAACTTCTTCGAGAGTTCTGGGCAGCCATTAGTAATCTGAGGTTTATAATAAAATGCTGCCTTTCCAACTTCAAGGTTTCTTGAGAGTAACATTCATTCTGTTGCTAAGTATTTCTAAGTAGGAGTAGGAGAGCATCTCTCTCGACACTTCTTTGTGACAGAATATTAAACATAAGAGAGGGTGAGGATTTGATTCACTGATTGCAAATAAAAGATTTAAGCAGAAACAACAACAAAAAAAAGCCCTATTTAAAAATGGGCAAAGGATTTAAATAGACATTTCTCCAAAGAAGATACACAAATGACCCACAGCACATGAAAAGATGCTCAACATCATTAGTCATTAGGGAAATGCAAATGAAAGCTACAATAAGATACCACCTCATATCCATAAGGATGGCTACTATTAATAAAACAGAAAATAACAAGTATAGGTAAGGATCTGGAGAAAGTAGAATCCTGGTGCACTGTGGGTGAGAATGTAAAGTTGTGGACCAGGCACAGTGGCTCACACCTGTAATTCCAGCACTTTGGGAGGCTGAAGTGGGAGGATTGCTTGAGCCCAGGAGTTCAAGATCAGCCTGGGCAACATAGCAAGACCCCATCTCTATTATAAAAAATTGTGCAGCTGCTATGGAAAATGGTATGGCCATTTCTCAAAAAATTAAAAATAGACCTACCATATGATTCAGCAATTCGGTTTCTAGGTATGTACCTAAAAGAATTGAAAGCAGGGGCTCGAAGAGCTGTTTGTACATTCATGTTCATAGTAATGTTATTCATAATACCAGAAGTTAGAAGCAATCCGAATGTCCATTGACAAATGAATGGATAAACAAATTGTGGTATATACTCACAAGGGAATATTATTCAGCCTTGAAAAAGAAGGAGATTCTGACACATAGTACGACATGGATGAACCTTAAGGACACTGTGCTAAGTTAGTAAGCCAGTCACAAAAGGACAAATACTGTACAATTCCACTTATATGAGGTATCTAGAGTAGTCAAAATTATAGAAACAGAAAAAATAATCATTGCTAGGGGCTGGGGAGAGGGTTGATGTGGAATGGGGAGTTGTTTAATGGGTATAGAGTTTCAGTTTTACAAAATGGAAAAGTTCTGAAAATTGGTTGCACAATAATGTGAATATACCTAACACTACTGAGCTGTGCACTTAAAAATGGATCGGGCGTGGTGACTCATGCCTATAATCCCAGCACTTTGGGAGGCTGAGGAGGGCAGATTACCTGAGGTCAGGAGTTCGAGACCAGCCTGACCAACATGGAGAAACCTTGTCTCTACTAAAAATACAAAATTAGCTGGGCGTGGTGGCACATGCCTGTAATCCCAGCTACTCAGGAGGCTGAGGCAGGAGAATCGCTTGAACCCGGGAGGTGGAGGTTGCGGTGAGCCGAGATCGTGCCATTGCATTGCAGCCTGGGCAATAAGAGCAAAACTTCGTCTAAAAAAAACAAAAATAAACAAAAAAAATGGTTAAGATGACAAATTTTATGTTATGTGTACTTTACAATTAAAAATTTAAAAAAGATTTTAGCAGGACAAACATTTTGAAATAAAGATAGAAAAAAAAAGAGAGAAAAATAGGTGAAAAGTCTTCTCACATCAACAGATTGCCAGGAACCCCCTGAGATATTTGAGATGTTCCCCCAAATTATTAGCTTACTGTATCTTGTAAATGTAGGCTAGGATCATCTTTATCCACTACCGTAAAAATAAGGGCTTGTGATCCAGGTAGCCAAAGCCTTCCCGTGAGGGTGAATGTGCACTATATTGTCCATACCGGAAAACCCGCGGAGGTGAAAGGGGATGCTGTGCTATTACTGTTCACCCCCGATGGATGGTCACGCCCTTTTACTCTTGAAATGGGGTTGCCATTTGTAATTTGTTATTTGCAACTTTTGAGTGTTAACTATAATAGGTGTTTTGTAGTTTTAGGCACCCAACCAAAGAATTAGAAATACGGTAATAGAATAATCTCAGATATCAGGTATTGTTTGTTCAATGTTGACAAACACCTTAGGTACTTGTTACAAAACAGGTAGATAGAACAACTCTAGAAAAATAAAGTGTGTTGTAAATGTAGCCAATTCCAGGTCACTGAACACTTAGAAAGACGGGTTTTCAATGTATTCAATCATTCAGGCTGGGCAGGGTGGCTGTAATCTCAGCACTCTGGGAGGCCAGGCTGGGAGGATTGCTTGATCCCAAGAGTTTGAGACCAGCCTAGGCAACATAGCAAGGTCCCATCTCTACAAGAAATAAAAATAAAAATAATTAGCCAGGCGTGATGGCATGCACCTGCAGTCCCAGCTAGTCAGGAGGCTGAGGCAAGCGGGAAGACCGCTGGGCCAGGAGGTCAAGGCTGCAATGAACTGTGCTTGCCCCCCTGCACTCCAGCTTGGGTGACAGAGCCAGACCATCTCTCAAGAAAAAAAATTCGGGAAAATATTAATACAAATTATATACATTGCTCTGTGCTATGATATAAACAAAGATGTAGAAGATTATGTTTTTGCCTTTAAGAACTTGGGATCCAGCAGGTGAGCTAGAAAATACCTGTGACAGTGACAGTATTTGTTAGTGTTATAAGTGCCAGCAGAGTGATAGAAATAAAGTTCTCAGTTTGGAGGATCCGTAGTGAAACCTAGAATTTGAATAGGTGTTGATGGGAAGAATGTCGTTACATTATAGTGGAAATTTTTTTAGAGAATAGGCTGAAGTTTTACATTGTTTAGAAAAAAATAAGAACATTACAATAGCAACCATGTATTGTCATACATTGTTATGGATCTTCCATATTGAGGCATCAGTTAATCTAAAAAATCTAAAAAATCACTTTCCCAAAGAATTCTTAGCTTTTATTTTTCCCAAGAATAAGAGATCTGGAAAACAAAAAAATAAAAAATAAGAGATCTGGCTGGGCACAGTGGATCATTCCCGTAATCCCAGCATTTGGGGAGGTTGAAGCGGGAGGATCGCTTCAGCCCAAGAGTTCAAGATCAGCCTGGGCAACACAGGGAGACCCTGTCCCTACAAAGTTAAATTTAAAAAATTCGCCAGACACAGTGGTGCGCACCTGTAATCCCAGCTATTCATGAGGCTGAGGTAGGAGGATAGTTTGAGCCCAGGAGGTCGAGGCTGCAGTGAGCCGTGATCACACCAGTGCACTCCAGCCTGGGTAACAGAGAGAGAGAGGAGAGAGAGAAAAAAGAGAAACCTTTATTTTAACTCTTATGTATCTGGAATTGGAATTCAGTATCTGAAGTCAGAAAATTTTAATTCATGGTCTGGACTTTGCAACTGTTTTTGCTGGACTTTGCAACTGTTTTTACAACCGAGATTGCCTCAAAAAAAAATTTGTTTTAGTCAGCTCTCTCCTCATTTGCCCCATTCTTCTTCTAACAATAGAACCAGACAAGGATGGAAAAAGAGGGAAGTTCAGGGTGTCCTGTCTGTGGCGTCCATGTGTGACTCTCCCCTACGTGCCCGTACCTTCTGTTCCCATTTCCTGTGAGCTGTGTTCACAGCACACTTGGAGTCTGAAGCTGTGTGTTTGAATCCTTGCCCTCCCACTGTAGTCTGTTGCATGACCTATGGCAAAGTCACTCAATTCTTTGAGCTTCAATTTCCTCATCTATAAAACGAAAGTGATTGCTGTTCACGGAGCTGTGGTGAGATGCATTAAGAAAACATCCACGAGAAAGGAAAGGCCTAGTGCATACCCGGCACATAGTAGGGACCTAGTAAATGCTGTTTTTGTTTTTTTCTTTTATAAAGATGCACTTTGAAAAAGAAAAAAAAAAAAAACCTTTACAGATGTGCCTCAAAATTATACAGATGTACATTTGCTGACAGTTAAGCTTTTTTAAAACTTTACTTCCTGTTTTAAAGAAATGTACAGGTTTGAAGCTGGGTGCAGTGGCTCACGCCTGTAATCCCAGCACTTTGGCAGGCCGAGGCAGGCGAATCACAGGGTCAGGAATTCGAGACCAGGCTGGCTAACTTGGTGAAATCCCATCTCTACTAAAACAGCTCATTTTACAGCCTATGAAGAGGGTTCATTATTATCTCCATTTTACAGATTACAAATTAGCCGGGCGTACTGGTGGGTGCCTGTAATCTCAGCTACTCGGGAGGCTGAGGCAGGAGAATAGCTTGAACCTGAGATGTGGAGGTTGCAGTGAGCGAGATCACTCCACTGCACTCCAGCCTGGGCAACAGAGTGAGACTCCGTCTCAAAAAAAAGAAAAAGAAATGTACAGGTTCAAGCACTGGAAACATAACAAAAGTGTAGGCGCATAAGAGAATGATCTTTCAGGTAGGGCCAGCCGTCTGCTTGCATCTTATCTTCTCCTCTGTAAGTCAGGAAGGGTAGCATGTTCCATTCACCTGCAAAGAAATAGTCCATAACTCCTCTTCTGCCAGACATCCATCCGTCCTGTGGCCTTGGACCTATGGTTTCACTACCAACTCTTACTCTTTCTTTTTTTTTGAGACAGAGTCTCACTTTGTCGACCAAGCTGGAGTGCAGTGGCACGATCTCGGCTCACGGCAACCTCCGCCTCCCGGGTTCAAGCGATTCTCCTGCCTCAGCCTCCGGAGTAGCTAGGATTACAGGCACCTGCCACCACGCCTGGCTGACTTTTGTATTATTAGTAGAGATGGGGTTTCACCATGTTGGCCAGGCTGGTTTTGAACTCCTGACCTCAGGTGACCCACCCGTCTCAGCCTCCCAAAGTGCTGGGATTATAGGCGTGAGTCATTACGCCTGGCCCAACTGTTACTCTTTCTTTTGCTTAGAGCGGTGGTTCTGAAGCTTGACTAGGCATCAGAATAAACTCAAGGGCTTCCTGATGCAGGACATCTGGGGAGAGGCCTGAGAATTTGCATTTCTCACATTGCTGTCAGCATCACCTGGGAACTGGGGTTCACAGAACTGAGAATCACTGGTAGAACCTCCTAGTACCCATCTTTTTTTTTCCTTCTTTAAAACTTTTGTTAAATTATACTTCTTAAAAGCTCTCTCTTTTTTGGCAAAATAAAAATAATACAGGAAAAAACTATAGTCCCCCGTCCCCCTCCGTCTTCTGTCTTTTAGATCATAAGCTCCTCTGATACAAAGGTTGAAATTTTCTCCAGTGATATGGTGAAAAGAATTTAGGTTTTACAGTCAGATGAATTCTAGGATAAAATCTTGACTCTGTCACTTATTAGCTCTATGACTTTGGACAAGTGATTTAACCACTAAGAGCCTCAATTGTCTCATCTATGAAATGGAACTAGTGATTTCCAAATCTTGGGAGTTTTGTGAGGGTTGACTGGGGTAATGTGTGTAACCTCCTAGTACCGTGACAGACCGTAATGTAAATAGCCTAATGTTTACAGAGCATTGATTGAGCAGTAGGCCTTCTTTTAAGGTCTTTACATTTATGAACTTCCCTAATTGTCACAACAGCTCATTTTACAACCTATGAAGAGGGTTCATTATTATCTCCATTTTACAGGTGAGGAAGTACGGCCCAGAGAAGTGACTTGCTCAAGACCAAACAGCTAGCTGAACTGGAATTTTAATCCTGTGATCTGGATCTAGAGCCGGTATCCCAGCCACCATGCTTTGCTGCGTTGACAATATAAGTTTAGCAGTCGGCCTTGCTAGGATGCAGTTACTCGATGATGCCACGTAAAGAGAGGTCCATGACACAGACAGATAAATGCCACATGTTCTCACTCATGTGTGGGAGCTAAAAACAA
Source organism: Pongo abelii (assembly GCF_028885655.2). Classification (NCBI taxonomy): domain Eukaryota; kingdom Metazoa; phylum Chordata; class Mammalia; order Primates; family Hominidae; genus Pongo; species Pongo abelii. Next base: position 1,644,518 of record NC_071995.2, read on the forward strand.
CTGAGCTCATAGAAATAGAAGTAGGGGTGAGGCACTGTGGCTCACGTCTGTAATCCCAGCACTTTGGGAAGCCGAGGTGGGTGGCTCACTTGAGGTCAGGAATTCGAGACCAGCCTGGGCAACATGTGGAGACCCCCATCTCTACAAAAATACAAAAATGAGCCTGGCATTGTGGTGCGCATCAGGGATCCCAGCTACTCTGGAGGCTAAGATGGGAGGATTGCTTGAGCCCAGGAGGTCTAGGCTGCAGTGAGGTATGATCACACCACTGCACTCCAGCCTGGGTAACGGAGACCCTGTCTGAAAGAAAGAGGCTGGGAAGGGCAGCAGGGAGGGGACGACAGGAATAGGTTGGTTAATGGATGTAAAATTACAGCTAGACAGGAGGAATGAGTTCTAGTGTTCTAAAGCACCGTAGGGCGAATATAGTTAACAATTTATTTTATTTGCTCAAAAAGCTAGAAGAGAGGGTTTTCAGTGTTCCCAACACAAAGAAATAGTTTTCGAGGTGTTGGATATGCTGATTACCCTGATTGGATCCATTACACATAGCATACATGGATAGAAATAGCACTCTGTGCTCTATAAATGTGTACAATTTTTACATGTCAACTGAAAATAAAAGGAAAAAAAGATGTGCAAATATGTTTTGAGATCTTTAAAGTGCCATGTAAATGTGTAGTATGTTTTGCTTGTTAGGAGTACGGCTGTCCCATTACGTATTTGAACAACTCCTCATAAAGTACCTTTGGCTTGGGAAAAAAATAGAGTTAACAGTGAGTGTGATATTGACCATGCTGTGAGCAGGACCTGCTCACGATGAGGCATGGTGGGGTCATGGAAGACACTCGAAGGCTCTGGTTGGTTTGAAAGCCAAAGTAGGTCAGAGTGTGTGTGTGTGGGGTGAGTGTGTGTGTGAGAGTGTGTGGGGTGAGTGTGAGAGAGTGTGTGGGGGAGGGTGTGTGTGTGTGAGAGACAGAGTGTGTGGGGGGTGTGAGTGTGTGTCTGAGAGAGTGTGTGGGGGGTATGTGAGAGTGTGTGGGGGAGGGTGTGTGTGTGTGGGGGGTGTGTGTGAGAGTGTGAGTGTGGGGGGAGGGAGTGTGTGTGTGTGTGAGAGAGAGACAGAGTGTGTGGGGGGTGTGTGTGAGAGTGTGTGAGAGAGTGTGGGGGGGTGTGTGTGAGTGTGTGTGTGAGAGAGTGTGTGGGGAGGGTGTGTGTGTGTGTGAGAGTGTGTGGGGGTGTGTGTGTGAGAGTGAGTGTGTGTGAGAGAGTGTGGGGGGGTGTGTGAGAGAGAGTGTGTGGGGTTGTGTGTGTGAGAGTGTGTGAGAGTGTGTGTGAGGGGTGTGTGAGAGAGTGTGTGAGAGTGTGTGTGGGGTGTGTGAGAGAGTGTGTGTGGGGTGTGTGTGAGTGTGTGTGAGAGTGTGTGTGAGAGAGAGTGAGTGTGAGTGTGTGTGTGAGAGGTGTGTGGGGGGGTGTGTGAGAGAGTATGTATGGGTGTGTGTGTGTCAGAGAGTGTGTGTGAGAGAGTGTGGGGGGGAGGGTGTGTGAGAGTGTGTGTGAGAGTGTGTGGGTGTGTGTGTGAGTGTGTGTGTGAGAGAGTGTGTGGGGGGGATGTGTGAGAGAGTGTGTGTGTGAGTGTGTGTGGAGGGTGTGTGTGTGTGTGTGTGTCAGAGTGTGTGTGAGAGTGTGTGGGGGGAGGGTGTGTGTTAGAGAGTGTGTGGGGGGGGTGTGTGTGTGTGAGAGAGTGTGTGGGGGTGTGTGAGAGAGTGTGTATGGGTGTGTGTGTGAGAGAGTGAGTGTGTGTGAAAGTGTGTGTGGGGAGGGTGTGTGTGTGTGTCAGAGTGTGTGTGTGTGAGAGAGAGTGTGTGGGGGGAGGGTTGTGTGTGAGTGTGTGTGTGAGAGACAGAGTGTATGTGTGTGTGAGAGAGTGTGTGTGGGGGGGGTGTGTGAGAGTGTGTGTGTGAGAGAGTGTGTGGGGGGAGGGTGTGTGTGTGTGAGAGACAGAGTGTGTGTGTGTGTGTTTGTGCTTGTGTGAGTGTGTGTACTGCTGGTGGATATGCTGATCTGTTTCATGCCTTCAGCCCCACAGCTGGCTGTGCCCTTGCATGACCAGGAATGTGTTTGTGTGTAATTATGTCACCCTCTAGCGGTGACTTCCCTACTAGCCCTTTATCCTTGAAAAGCCCACTCTGGTGTCGGTGACCTCTCTTCCCAGTGAGAGCCCGGGAGCAGAACTTCAGGGAGATTTTGGCAGGGAGGGACAGTGCTGGGAAAAGCGGGGTGTGGCCGGGCTTGAAGAGAGTGACAGGGCCTGGGAAGAGTGAAAAGTACAACTAGGACTAATGATGAGTGCACCCCTGCCGAGCAGAAGGGAAAGCAGGAGCAGGCGAGGCACAGCTTCTGGAGAGGAGAGAAGACGCTCTCAAGGGGAGGCTCTTGCATGTCAATTTTTGTCAAGTGCCATTTTATGTTTGTGGGGTGGGATGATTCCCGCAGCTAGAGCTCTTTCCAGAATGTCAGTACTGAGGGCCGAAGTGGGCGTGGAGAAGCAATATTTTAAAGCAGTTTCAATTTTGTTTTCCAAGGGAAGTAGGCACAGGTTTAGAGACTGCCTAGAGCTGACTAATTCCAAATGTTCACCACCGTGGAGTGGACTGCTGACTCGGCTGCTTCTGCCTAGCCTGGGGCTGTGTTCTCTCTGCCAGTAAAGGTCATTTTTATCAGGATCCTCGTAGGCTTTTGCATGTTGATAAATATTTCAAAAGACAAGGGGGAATCAAGATCAGTCTTACTCAGAGCGGATTTGGAACTCCGCGTTAGGCGGGACGCTGCCGCCCGAGGCCTGACTGAGCCAGAATGCGAAGGGTACTCCCTTTTTGAAAAGGTGCTGGCGCCAGGCCAGGCTTTGCTGGAAAGTCCTATCTGGATGCGCCAGAGCATTTACATTTCTTACATAATGTCAGACCCAGAGGAGCTTTAGGGATCAGCCCAGCTACAGAGTTCACAGCCAGGTCCCCTTTTCTGCCAAGAGGATAGGGTTAAAGGTTTAAAAAAAACAGCCAGAATCTCAAGGGTCAGAAAAGCAAAGGCTCAGCCTTGCCAGCATTAACTCTTCACACCCCAGAAAAGATGGTTCTGAGATAAAACCACACCTTTATGTCACATGATGCCACTGCCTTCCTGAATCCAGCCATTCCTAAAGAGGTCAGTAACACCAAGCACTGACCTTCCGCCTTGTGTGCAGGAAATTGAAGAAGCATGAAAACCCTGTCCACATTTTCTCTAAAGTTGGAACAGCTCGCCTGGGGCTTCAGACTGAGCTTCAATCTCAAGCTTCAGTGAGATTCTTTGTTGTTTATTTTTTATTTTTAAACTATTTGGCCAGGTGCGGTGGCTCACGCCTGTAATCCCAGCAGTTTGGGAGGCCGAGGTAGGCAGATCACCTGAGGTCAGGAGTTCGAGATCAGCCTAGCCAACATGGTGAAACCCCTTCTCTACTAAAAATACAAAAATTAGCCAGTGTGATGGTGTACGCCTGTAATCCCACCTGCTCAGGAGGCTGAAGCAGGTGAATCGCATGAACCTGGGAGGCGGAGGTTGCAGTCAGCTGAGATGGAGCAACTGCACTCAGCATGGGCGACAGAGCAAGACTCCCTCTCAAAATAAATAAACTAACTAACTAACTTACTATTGAAGGCCAAAGAGTTCAAGTAACTAACATAAGAAATCAGTGGCTACTGTTGTAACCATCAAGAATTCTTTAATGGGCCAGGTGCAGTGGCTCATGCCTGTAATCCCAACACTTTGGGAGGCCGAGGCAGGTGGATTACGAGGTCAGGAGTTCGGGATCAGCCTGGCCAATATGGTGAAACCCTGTCTCTACTAAAAATACAAAAATTAGCTGGGTGTGGTGGAGCACACCTGTAATCCTAGCTACTCAGGAGGCTGAGGCAGAATTGCTTGAACTGGGGAGGTGGAGGTTGCAGTGAGCTGAGATCACGCAACTGCACTCCAGCCTGGGTGACAGAGCGAGACTCTGTCTCAGAAAAAAAAAAGAAAGAAAGAAAAAAAAAAAGAATTCCTTAATTTAACTGGTTCAGGGAACCTAAATGAGAGCTGTCACATAATAGCAAATCTTAGTAACCAGATGACACTCAAAGCAGGTGTAGATATTTAACAAAAGCACTGTGTAGACATTTAATGACAGTGGTTGCTTTTTGTTTGCTTGCTTTTTGTTTGTTTGTTTACCAATAAAAATAAGGCAGAGAATGAGAAGTCACTTTCTCAGGGTCACAGGAACAATTCAGGTTGAGCGCATCTCTCCTCCGACCTGCCGAACGTCTTTGAGTCTCCTCACCCAGGCGCACACTCAGGATTGCAGTCATCGCTATTGTTGCCTTTATTTATTTTGAGATGGAGTCTCGCTCTTGTCACCCAGGCTGGAGTGCAGTGACGCGATCTCGGCTCACTGCAACCTCCGCCTCCCGGGTTCAAGGGATTCTCCTGCCTCAGCCTCCCGAATAGCTGGGATTACAGGCGTGTACCACTACGCTCAGCTAATTTTTTTTTTTTTTGTATTTTTAATAGAGACGGGGTTTCACCATGTTGGCCAGGCTGGTCTTGAACTCTTGACTTCAGGTGATCCACCCGTCTCGGCCTCCCAAAGTGCTGGGATTACAGGTACGAGCCACTGCACCTGGCCTATTGTTGCCTTTTTACTTGATATTTCAATAAATTTGTGAGCAATTGGAATGGTTTCGCTGCAGTACATAAAAGTTTGATCACTTAGACTGCTATGTGATGAAGACTGCTCAGTGATCTTCCTGCAATAAGGGAGGAAAAGGAGAAATTTCAAATGGAGTGATTATGGATGTCCCCAGGCATGTCAATGGCTGCTAAAGTGCTATGGAAAAATGGAAAACACAATCTCTGGGATCTTCCTTTCAGCCATTTTCCTGCTTTTATATCTATAAACTTTAAAAAGTAGGGCATACTTTAAGCAATAGTATACTAAGAAATTGTCACCGCTGGCAGAGCTAAAATTGAGTCAGCTTGCCTTGTGATTTAATCGGAAACGTGTCTTAGTCTGTAAAGCTTCACTACAGGAAATGCCCAGGAGCTGCTAATGAAGTTTAATACACATTTGCTTCCTTAACGCTATATTAACATCCTGACTGTCACAACTTTCATTGTAAACCTATTGCTTATTAAAAACACCCTGTAAGTGTGACAAACTGACAGAAAGTTGGGGCTACTACATGAATTAATATACTAACTAGTATTTTTCAGTGTTACATAGTATAAGATAGTAAGTGCTTGAAATATGAGCATTTTGAAATCCTTGGCCAGCATAATCCCATCGTTAACCCTGAGTTTTCCACGGCTCTAGGAAGAGAGCAGGTGGTTCACTTCCAACCATGGGTTGTGTTCCAAACTAAGCATTTTTGTTTGTTTTGTTTTTTTCTTTTAAAGAAAATCAAGTTTATTTTTGAAACTGTTCATTTTAATTCTAAGACAAAGCTAGAAAAAGAAGAATGGAAGATCTGGAAAAAAGCATTGTCAACTGTCACTGTCCTACAGTGGGAGAGAAATGTCTTACAAACGGAAAAAAAAGTTGAAGAGAACGAGAAGTTTGTGGTGTTACATAAGAGGAAGCGCCCAGATCACATATAAAAGCCAACTGCTTCACGCCCTGTTCCTAAATATTAGGGATGCAAAATACGTGATGGCAGTAAGTCAGAGTCTGGTTTCCTAAATATTTCTTAAATGTTAGGGATCCTGAGAGATCCCTAAACAAGTAGAAAATTCTTTTTTTTTTTTTTCTTTTTGAGACAGGGTCTCACTCTGTTGCCTAGGCTGAAGCGCAATGGCATAATCATGGCTCACTGCAGCCTCAACCTCCTGGGCTCCTGGGCTCCTTGGGTGATCCTCCCACCTCAGCCTCCCGAGTAGTTCCGCTACAGCCAGCCACCATGCCTGGCTAATTTTGTATTTTTAGTAGAGACAGGGTTTCTCCATGTTGGTCAGGCTGGTTTCGAACTCCTGACCTCAAGTGATCCACCTGCCTTGGCCTCCCAAAGTGCTGGGATTACAGGCGTGAGACACTGCACCTGGCCAACAAGTAGAAAATACTATTCTGAATGAGTATGTGTGTGCTTGCTGGGAGAATATTTCCTAGTATTTCCTAGATCCTTGTTAGTTGACTTTCCACCCACAAACCCCCAGAAGGAGTAAACTGTCTCTAAATATCAGAATAAACAACAACAATGAAACAACTTTTATATTTTTATTTCTTTTTCTTTTCTTTTTTTTTTTTTTTTGAGAGGAGTCTTGCTCTGTCGCCCAGGCTGGAGTGCAGTGGCGCGATCTTGGCTCACCACAAGCTCCGCCTCCCGGGTTCACGCCATTCTCCTGCCTCAGCCTCCCGAGTAGCTGGGACTACAGGCGCCCGCCACCATGCCAGGCTAATTTTTTGTATTTTTTTTTTAGTAGAGACGGGGTTTTACCGTGTTGGCCAGAATGGTCTCGATCTCCTGACCTTGTGATCCGCCCGCCTCAGCCTCCCAAAGTGCTGGGATTACAGGCATGAGCCACCGCGCCCGGCCTTTTTTTTTTTTTTTTTTTTTTTTTTTTTTTTTTGACAGGGTCTCACTCTGTTGCTCAGGCTGGAGTGCAGTGGTGTAATCATGGCTCACTGCAGGCTTGAACTCCTGGTCTCAAGCAATTCTCCTGCCCCAGCCTACCAACCAGCTGGGACTACAGGCATGTGCCACCACACCCAGCTAATTTTAAAATTTTCTGTAGAGACAGGGTCTCCCTATATTGCCCAGGGTGGTCTCTAACTCCTGGTCTCAAGTGATCCTCCTGCCTCATCCTCCCAAAATGCTGGGATTTCCGGCATGGGCCACAGTGCCCAGCTAAAACAACTTTTAAAAGGTAGATTAGAGATCCAACTAGATTCTACTCCTGCATTTACCTGCAGCATATCAATTTGGTTTGCCCATGGTTAGGTGGTTCTTGGTCTGGGTCTTAGTTTCATGGGTCTGTGCATATGTGGAAACTCATCAGCTGTATATTTAAGACTTGTGCGTTTTACTCTGTGTGTTTTGTTTCAATTTTTAAAAGCTTTTATTTATTTATTTTTTAAGTCAGAAGGGGTTTAATGGGTCAAGAAAAGTTTACTCCTGTGCACACAAATTATCTCAAGTTCTGTTTGTTCAAACAGGGTAACCAAACAGGGACAGATTCTACAGTGGCTGCTGCCCAGGGTTTTACACAGATGGGAGCATGGCCGTACCCCTGAACCCGCCAATCTTCTCTTGCCTGTGATTACCACTGTTTCCCTGGCGTTTTCCGGCCTGGCTGCTCTCACTGCTGAACTAGGGCAAGGATTTTGTTTCTCTTCATTACCCTTCACCTTGCCAGGCCTCTGTTCATCCCATCCCTCAGCCCCTAGTACAAAGTATGCAGTTAGCCCTCCATAAATGTTGACTCTAATTTTGATTATTTTTCTCTGGTTAGTATGTGTTGGGGGCCGGGGTGCAGTGGCTTATGCCTGTAATCTCAAAACTATGGGAGGCCAAGGTGAGAGGATCACTTGAGCCCGGGAGTTCAAAACCAGCTTGGGCAATACAGTGAGACCTAGTCTCTTACTTTTTTTTGAAAATAATTAAAAATAAATATGTGTTGGGGTGGGCAGTGAGTGTGGGAAAGAAGGGGGAAGGGGAGATTGTTTCTAATGTACAGATGGGGAGAAGTCTGGGGCTGTGTAGGAGCTGGGGTGAAGAGCACAAGGCATTCTGGTTTTGCCTCTGTATTTGATGATGTTTTCTTAATGTTGGAAAAATGCAATAGTTTTATCATTTGCCACATACCTTCCCATGCTGTTCCCTACTGAACCAAATCAGGTCATATTATACTGGCTATGTTATACTGCGCTGTTTTCCATTGACTTTTTGGTTATTGATATTGGCTTTTAGTGTTGGGTATGTGGTTTCTTTTCACACAAACATGAGTACATTCTACCACTGAGGTTTTCCTAGGGGTTCAGTCATTTTGAGTTGGAGATGGTCACTGGGATGCATTTTTACATTCCTGTTCTCACTTTTTTTTTTTTTGAGACAGAGTCTCGCTCTGTCACCCAGGCTGGAGTGTGCAGTGGCACGATCTCGGCTCACTGCAAGCTCCGCCTCCTGGGTTCACGCCATTCTCCTGCCTCAGCCTCCCGAGTAGCTGGGACTACAGGCGCCCACCACCACGCCCAGCTAATTTTTTGTATTTTTAGTAGAGACGGGGTTTCATTGTGTTAGCCAGGATGGTCTCGATCTCCTGACCTCGTGATCCGCCCGCCTCGGCCTCCCAGAGTGCTGGGATTACAGGCGTGAGCCACCGCGCCCGGCTCCTGTTCTCGCTTTCATCTGTGGGTGCCACCCAGAGCATAGGCTTTCTATGGAACAGTGAATGTGCTTACATATGAGTAAAAGAAGCGAGGTTTTTCTTATGCAGCCCGGGAGACAAGGAAACCGCGGATGCCGTGTGCCAGTAGCATGCATTTATTTGTGGTATATCAGAGCCTCAGATCCAGCCTTCCCAGACAGTAACGTCCACAAGGATGAGGCTCTTTTGCAGGAGACAGAGAACACACCTCTCTTATTCCTGCTCCAGCAGTTGAGATCTGCTGGAGACCCTTACTCATGTTTCCTGGACTTGAACTTTAGGACACTGGCCACTGGGCATTTTTTGCAGAGGGTACTCATTAGAATTTCTCTTTCTGTCAGTTTTTTAGCCTATTTTTTAAGCTAAATTTCTAAATGCTTTTGAAACCAACAGTGTGGTTTTATTTTGCTGATAGAACCCAGATGTGAGGAGGGAGTTATTTTTTTTTTTCTTCCATCATTTGAATCATTGCACAAGCACTATATCACCTAGAAACAGAGGGTGATTTCAGGACAGTGCTGTGGCCACAAAGCATGGTTAGGTTCGGAAAAGCAGCAGGGGAAAAAAAATGCCTTCTGATTCAACACTTCCGTTCTATGTGATTTAAGCACATATCTAGTTACAAGGTTTCTTTGGCAAAAACAATTTTTTGCACTGGAGTTAGCCAGGCAAAGCCAGCGTCCCCCTGGCCAGTTGAGTTTGAGGACCCATCTGCCTCACACATCATTAGCAGCATTGTTTGTTTAGGGCTCTTCTGTAGAATGTTTATTCATGGAGAAGTAGAAGAAAACTCAAACAGCTCAGCTGGATTTCCAGGTCCTGCGTGGAATTTGTAACCCCTTTGACTTCTTAACTGAGAAAATTGGATGCGGCTGTCACCGAAAGATAATAAATATGGAACCCCACAATGCTATGCTTGCAGCCACTTTTATTCCATTGAATTTCACACATAATGAAAGGCAGGCATACTCTGAGAGGCACAGAGCTGAACCAATGCTGAGAATCCTGCAATTCCAAGTAGGTTGAGCTGGTGACAATTCTGGGCAAAATACTTTAGTCCTCTTTAGTTGGCCGCTGGCTAAAACATGCAGGCAGTAATACCTCCTCCTGTTATCCTACTGTGAGTGTTCTGCTTTTAAAACTAAAAAAACGATGAAAGAGGAAATACAAGTGATTAGTTAACACCTAAAAAATGTATGCCCTCACGAATAATCAAAGAAAGGCAGTTTAAAATTTGATAGCATTTTTTCCCTATTGTGAGAAAGAATTTTTTAAAATGATAATATCCAAACATCTTAATTAGCTTTTGTCATTTAAAACTAAAACCCAGTTTAGTGTTTTATTAGACTTTACTTTCATGAAAGGTTGGGAATTCTAAAAATAACTTATTTTGAAAGAGTAATGAATGGCCCAACAAACTTAATGGTGCAATTCAAGCTATTGGTTGACTGGTCAATAGATGCTAGAGAAGTTAGGACTGGAAAACACGTTAGGGCTTATGTGGCTCTGCCCTGTCATTTTCTTTTTTTTTTTTTTTGAGACAGAGTCTCACTCTTTCTCCCAGGCTGGAGTGCAGTGGCGCGATCTCAGCTCACTGCAAGCTCCACCTCCTGGGTTCACGCCTTTCTCCTGCCTCAGCCTCCCGAGTAGCTGGGACTACAGGCGCCCACCACCACACCCGGCTAACTTTTTTTGTATTTTTAGTAGAGGTGGGGTTTCACCGTGTTCTCCAGGATGGATGCCTCATCATTTTCTAACTGAGAAAGCTGGGACCTAGAAATGTTGTGTGACTTGTCTAGGGTCACACAGTTGTACGGAGGCTGGAATTGCGTTAGTAAAACATGATGAGTTCTTATTTAGATCTTGCTCTCAGCAAATAGCTTCATATAGGATTAAACTTTTTGTTTTCAATACCTCAAGGATGTTGTGCTTCCCTGTCTTTCCAGATAGACAAGATGTCCAAGACCTCAAATCAGGCACTGTTCCCTCATTTATTCTTTGTCCTTAAATGAACGAGTGGCTGGATACCTCTACATCTTTAGAAAAAAAGTTTTTTGAGATACAGTCTTACTTTGCCACCCAGGCTGGAGTGCAGCTGCATGATCGTGGCTCACTGCAACCTCCAACTCCTGGGCCAAGCGATCCTCCCACCTCAGCCTCCTGAGTAGCTGGGACTGCAAGTGTGCACCACCATGCCTAGCTAATGTTTTTATTTTTGTAGAGATAGGGGTCTCACTATGTTCCCCAGGCTGGTCTGGAACTCCTGGGCTCAAGTGATCCTCCCACCTCAGCCTCCCAAACTGCTGGGATTGCAGGCGTGAGCCACCACATCCAGCCTAGATCTGTTTAATGGGGATAATAATCCTTGCACAATTGATGTCCCTTTGATAATCTTAAAAACCCCTTGAGCAACTACAAATAAAAATAAGGTATGTACAGTCTAAAAGAGGGATAAAAAGTACATAGGTAAGTCTAATACAAAACAGAATAAGTGTTGTAAGAGGTTGTATTAGTTAAGGTCTTGCAGTTCCTGTAACAAACAAATCTCCCAAATGTAAATTGGCTCTGGAATCATAGAAATTTATTTCTAGCCCATGTAAAAGCCAAAATAGATGTTCATTATTATCAGGCAGGTCTCCCTCTGGTAATTTTGGGGCTTGGGCTTCTTCTGATTTATCACTCTACCTTTGGCCTGGTTTTGAAGGCCACCATGCTTGTCTGCATCAAGCTGAAAGAAGAAAAATGAGCTTGGAGGTCTCCTGGTTGGAGATTTTTAGAGGCCAGGCCTGGGAGTTGCAGACATCACTTCTTCTAGCATACTTTTAGATAGCACCCAGTCATATGACCACCTCTTGGTGCAGTGGATGCTGGGTAATGTAGTCCAGCGGCATGCAATTTTAGTGACCATCAAGTAATCTCTGCTGCAGTGGGCTTTGAGGGCCCAAAGGAGGAGGACGTCATATGAGAGTGAAGTAACTTATTGGACAAATACACACATGCCTAGGAGGGTGGAAATAACTAATAATTATTTCTACTATTAACGGTCATTTTGTCTTAATTTTAATAAGAGGGTTATGTATCTCTTACATATTACAGATAATCTTCAGGAATTTTAGGAATTCCTAAATTTATCCTAATATTTAGGAATTCTTAAATTCCTGAAAATAAGGTGGGATATGTATCTCAATTTGTTTGTATTTTCAGGAGTGGTGACTCTTTCTGATCCATGGCCTGTGCTTACAAGATAGCCGGATCCCATGGAGATCACACCTGCTCCAGTCATCTCATGCAGCTTGGGAGGTGACCACAGAAACAATGGGCCCTCCCCAAAGCCACATGCGGATAGACTATAGTCAGGACTCTTCATCTCCATTCGGCAGTGACCAGAGGCCAGTGGCCCGAGGCCTGTGCTGGTGGTTTGTTCCAGCTGCTGACATTTGTCATCCCTTGGCTGCATAAGGCACAGACCACACCTCCTCGTCTCTTTTCCACTCAGGCTGACAGTGCTCTCCTTCTGCCCCTTGTAGTGTTTCTACTGAATCAGACCTCCCAGCTGGGCTCCCACCTTCCAGATGCTTACCCTCCACACTCCATCCATCATTATTGGAGCAAACGATTACCAGAGCTTTTCTAAATCCACATCTGATGATGCCTTTCCCCTGTTCAGATGCCTCGGATGTCTCCTGCAGATGACAGGAGATGCCCACACTCCTTATAAGGGGGCCCCAATAGGAAGGTTCTGCTTCACGAAGAATTAATGACTTTTGTTTGTCTTTAGATTTTGGCTTTGGTTCTCTCTCTCTCTGTCTCTCTTTCTCTCCCCCTTCCCTTTTCTGTTTTCCAAAGTTGAATTTTGGACTTGAAACTACGTGTCATGTGTTTCTCAGGCCTCTGTGCCTTTGCTCCGTGGGTGGGTCTCATTCTCCTATCTCCAGCTGTGAGAATCCTGCCTGTCCTCTTAGGGACAGGTTCAAATACCATCACCCCCAGAAAGCATCCCCACCGTTGGAACGACATAGTCTTTCTCAGGTGTTTGGATAGTAATTGATACCTCCATTATAACGTATTGCCCTGCTAAATATTATAATCACATACATTTGCCTCACCTCTACAAGATTCCTGTTATTCAACTAAGAGTTCCTGTTACTCGACTTTGAGTAAGACCTAATAGATGCTCAATAATATTAGTTGATTTGAATTAAGAGTCACAGAAAGAACTCCATTTAAATTACTTTTTGGCATTTTCACTGGGTCTGAACTTTTTCGTTTACTCTGAGTAGCAAATTTAAAATAGCAAACAATTTGGTTCTGATCATGGGAAATTGCTCTCAAGGTCATTGCAAAATGGCTGCTTTTCCTAAAGATTATCTGTAATGATGGGAAGTATGGGTTGTCATTGGAATAGAAAATGGTTGTCTCCATGGCTGGTAGGTGGGGTCTTGCTCCTGGGCGGTAGGTTAGAGTTTGCTACCCTTACGTTGAGTGCCATGGTACTTTGCAAGTAACTCTGTTAAAGCTCCTACTGCACCATGTTGAAACAATAGATTTCAAATGGAACTTTCGGTTTTGTACAAGTGATGATTTGTTTCCTTGCCTGGCTTCCACTCTAGACCAGCACTATGAGAGAATCCATAAACTCTCTGTGATCATGGAAACGTTCTATAATCCGTGCTGTCCAAAACAACAGCCGCTAGCCACTTGTGGCTACTGAGCCCTTGAAACGAGGCTTCTGCAATGGAGGAACTGAACATTTAATTTAAATTCATTTTTAATTTAAATAGCCACATGTGGCCGGTGGCTACCATCTTGGGCAGTGATATTGAGTTCCTAGGAGAGTAGCATTTTATTAATTTATTAGAATATCCTATACAGTACTGTGTATTGAGTAAACCTACAATAAGCATTTGTTAAATGATGAACAGTTAACATTTATTGAGTGCCGGCTGAATGCTAGGTGCTTCCCAGACGCTGTCCTTGTGTTACCATCATTTTCTGCAGAGCCCCGTTTTGGGGCAGCATAGACAGCAAGCTTGACCCCCATCATTGCAGCCTTCACCAAGAAAACAGGCAGCCGAGGGAGCAATTTAGCAGGAGGGTCAGGAGTTCTGTGAAAAGAAGCCTGGCAGAGCCATAAAAGAAACTAAAGAATTTTGGTGGTGAACCAAAAGCCTCTGTAACCTGCCCAGGCCTGAATTTGGTGATCATGCTTTTGCCTGAGTCAGCCACAGAAGTTATTTAATTCTCAAAACCAGGGCCTATGAGACCCACAAACCTGGTCTGAGGTTTGCTAGCAGGGACTCTAGTTTTGGCAAAGGGAATGTGAGCTGCTTAGCATTGGAGGGGGAGACAGGAGAGCTGACCACCTTGGCTTTGAATGTTCTCATCCGTGAGGAAGGAACTGGTGCTGTGCCTGAGTGGGCGTGAAGTTGTTTTGCCTGTGGTTTTCTTTAGAAAGCTGCTTGGTTCCTTTTCTCTCAGAGGATTTGGAAGGTCTTCCCCGCACAATCGAAGGAGCAGTTTGAGACACAGGGGTGACAGCTGGGGACAGCATTAGAGGGACCCACATTACTTAGAGCTACTGGTTTCCCCCCAGATAAAAACCCAGGTGTCATTTCTGCGTGAGCAGTGAGTGACGAGGAGAATTCGCTTGCAGCCTCTCAGCTACGCTGTGCCTTTAGAGTCCCTCTAGCCACGGCCCCTGTGTTGCCGCTTGCCCCTGGGTACCTGACTGATGAAGACAGGCTCTGGGGCTCGTCGTTGAAGGTGCTGTGGACCCAGGGGTGCTGTACTTCCGTTGTTCCGTTCATTGCAACATTCATCTCCTGCCTGTTTACAAAAATGAAACAATTATCCTATTCTTCCAAATGGAAATTGCTAATTTTTGAAGCAGAAGGTTGACAGCTTCAGTAAGATTTCAAGAGAGCGAGAAGACTGGAATCAGGTGAGGCCATAACTTCTTATCTAAACTTAGTTTCTGGGGTGGAATTACAGAATTGTTTAGAAAAAGAGTCAATATAACTACTTTCAGAAAATGCCACCTGTGAAAATCCAGATTTATAAATGGTGATTATGCATTTGGTACAATGATTATCATATATGTAATGTATAAAAAATATATATAATATGTATATTGAGGTCCCTTTAAAGAACAGCATGATGGGCTGGCTCATGCCTATAATCCTAGCAGTTTGGGAGGCTGAGGCAGGTGGATTGCTTGAGCCCAGGAGTTCAAGACCAGTCTGGGCAACATGGTGAAACTCTACAAAAAAATGCAAAAATTAGCTGGGCATTGTGGCATGTGCCTGTAGTCTCAGCTACTCAGGATGCTGAGGTAGGAGGATCACCTGACCCCAGAGAGGTCAGAGCTGCAGTGAGTCATGATCACACCACTGCAGTCCAGCCTGAGCAACAGAGTGAGACCCTGTCTCAAAAAAAAAAAAAAAGAAAAGAAAAGAAAAGAAAAGAAAAGAAAAAGAAAAAAGAACTGCATGGCAAATTTGAAAGTCTTTTGGAACATGACTTGTGAATGCTCCAAACATTCCAAAATGAATGAGTGAAGTAGCCAGGAGAAATACAACAGAGAGCAGTGGGGATTTGGGAAAGTTAGAGAGCCTGTGTGCCACCCACCAAGACATTCATATTCCAAAGATTTTTAAACATTGTGTTAGTCAAAGACACTTGGGCTGGGCACAGTGGCTCATGCCTGTAATCCCAGCACTTTGGGAAGCCTAGGAGGGAGGATTGCTTGAGGCCAGGAGTTCAAGACTAGCCTGGACAATATAGGGAGACCCCATCTCCACAAAAGAATTTAAAAACTTAACCAGACACAGTGGCTAACACCTGTAGTCCCAGCTACTCAGGAGGCTGAGGTGGGAGGATCACTTGAGCCCAGGAGTTCGAGGCTGCAGTGAGCTGTGATCATGCCACTGTACTCCAGCCTGGGTGACAGTGAGACGATGTCTCCAAAAAAGAAAAGAAAAGACAGCTGACTGTCTGCCAATTGGTGACCCTGGTTTTAAAAGTTGCATGATTTCCCCAGGTCCTTTAAAAATATGCTCCATTTCGCAAACACAGTAGTACATCTACTTGGTAGCACAAGACACATTTTTATTAGCATATGGCATAGAGAGAGGTTATCCACCTGCCCTTGGTGGTGATCCGGAAGTCCATTTATTTACTTCATTCACTCTAAGTAGACAGGAATTTGCAGAAAACAGTAGCAATTGCACAAATAAATGTTTTTCCCCTATAGTGCAATACGCTAAAACTCTAGATCTGGTGAAAATAGATTACTTGCAAGACAAGAGCATCTAAACACCCCTCAATCCTCCAGCCCTTGAAAAGAAAGTCCACAGCCTTGTTCTCTTGAAACAATTCCTAAACCACACTGACCTGTGACGTATACACTTCTGCCTTCTTTTCTAGAGCATATTTTAAAACTATTTTAATTTATTAGTATTCAGGAGAAGGGAACTTCCTCTTTCTTATCATCTGCACAGAATAAGACTTCCAGTGGACTTTTGCTTGATACCTGGGGAGAAAATTGTGCTTTTCCAAGTAAGATGAGTCATCTGAGATCTGCCATTTCTGGGAATTGTACAGGGACCCAGAGTCTTGGGGATCTGCTCTGCCTACTTTGTGGAATTTATTCTCACAGTGCGTGAGTTGGTTACTTTCACACTGCTCTAGGCACCAGGAGCTGGAAGCTGGGAAGCTCTATTCTCTGGAACATCAAGCACTAGATTTTAGTGTGAAGGCCTCAGGATTTGTTTCTGCGCCCCTGCCACCCTGCACTGTGATTGGGTCTGTTTTGCTATATACTTCTCAAATTGTGTACATTATCATTGGGAATGGCACACACATTTCTGGGGAAGGGTAGTTTAGCATTTTTCTTAAGGGCCAGAATTTAAATCTCATCACTCCTACCAAGCCCCCAGCCCCTCCCCACCCCAAAGACATTTCTTCTCCTGCAAGCCAGAGAAACAATGAGAAAAGACACACAATATTTGGGAGATGAGGCTCCCTAAAGGACTGCTGCAATTATGGTGGAGCTGGTACAACCCTCTCCCCACCCAATTTTTTATTTTCATTTCTAGCAACTGTAGATTATGCACACACACAAGCAGATCACACAAAGGAATACTATGCCTCAGGGCTAGGAGGATTCATTGAGCAGAGCTTGGAAGGAGGAACTAGAGAGAGACCTAGAGACAGAGACCCTCGGGAGAAATAATTAAGGCTAGCAGGGAGAGGCTGTGTTAATTGAGCTGAGAAGAAAGATGAGCATCCGGGGATTCTCGTAAGAGGTGGTGGATTTGCAGATAAAGTCATTGGTACATTATTGGATTCATCTTTGGTTACTACTTTTTAAAAATGTTTTTTGGGGAAGAATGGTATCTAGAAAAAAATTCATGCAAGAGAAACAGATAGCTACAGAACTAAATAGTAATAACTGACCAAAAAAAAAAGTGAGACAGAGGGTGATTTTGCCATAGCCTCATTTCCTGGACTGAGCAAGAGAGGAAGCGAAATGCTGAGTCGGCTCCTGGCGTAGTGGCTGCCATTCATGTGCAGTTGATCCAGGCCTGGCACTGCATGTGCAATACCTATGTGGTTTGCACAGAACTCCCTCCCACCAGCCCCACCTGCCCTCAAATAGTGATCCCACGTGGTTGTCTCTGTACCTAAATTTCCCAACATATGTTTCTTTTTGGGTATGACGATCTTGTTTTTAAGTCAAAAAATAAAAATAAAAAAGGTCACGTGCCCCATGAGACCATAATAGTACTTTCCGCCGAGAAAATATAATATATAAAGACCTTCAAGCCATTAGGTATTAATAAGACTTCTTTATTTTTAAATATTTTTGTTGTCTAATATAATGCAGAAAATTGCATACAGCATAATATATGCACAACTTAATAAACTGCTGTAGTGTGAACTGCCGCATATCCATCACCAGGTTGGAAAATAGAACATTGCTGGTATCCCAGGAACTTCCTTGAGCCCCTTCCTCATCACAGCCCCCTTCCTTGGAAACCACTCCCTGATGTCATCATTTCCTTGCTTGCTTTTCTTTATGGCTTAACCACCAATGTGTGGGTCCCCAAACAAGATAGTTTTGCTACGAATGGAACCATAATTCATATACTTTCTTGTGACTTGCTTCTTCTCAATATTATGTTCAGAAGATCCATGCACGTGATGGCATGTAACTGTAGTTTGTTTTCCTTCCTGCATAATAATTCTTTGTTGTAGTATATCACAGTTAATTGTTTTGTCCATTCTATTGTTGATGGATATTGTTGCTTCTGGTTTGAGGCTATTAAGAGTGCTGCTATTCTTTTCTTGTTGCTTTTTTTTGACATGGAGTCTCAGTTTGTCACACAGGCTGGAGTGCAGTGGCGCGATCTCGGCTTACTGCAACCTCCACCTCCTGGGTTCAAGTATTCTCCTGCCTCAGGCTCCCAAGTAGCTGGGACTGCAGGCGCATGCCACCACACCCAGCTAATTTTTTTTTTTTTAGACGGAGTCTCGCTCTGTCGCCAGGCTGGAGTGCAGTGGCACAACCTTGGCTCACTGCAACCTCCACCTCCCGGGTTCAAGCGATTCTCCTGCCTCAGCCTCCCAAGTAGCTGGGACTACAGGCATGCGCCACCACGCCTGGCTAATTTTTCTATTATTAGTAGAGACGGGTTTCACCATGTTGGCCAGGATAGTCTTGATCTCTTGACCTCGTGATCTGCCTGCCTCAGCCTCCCAAAGTGCTGGGATTACAGGTGTGAGCCACCGGGCCTGGCCGGTCAAGAGTGTTGCTATTCTTGACAAATTTCCTGATGTACAGACATCTCTAGTGGGGTGGAATTAACTGCATCATCAGAAACACTTTTTAAAAATGTAACAGCTTTCCTGAGATATAATTTACATACCATACAGTTCACCCATTTAAAGTATACAGTTCAGGCCAGGCGTGGTGGTGCTCACACCTGTAATCCCAGCACTTTGGGAGGCTGAGGTGGGTGGATCACATGAGGTCAGGAGTTTGAGACCAGCCTGGCCAACGTGGTGAAACCCTGTCTCTACTAAAAATACAAAATTAGCCGGGTGTGGTGGCAGGTGCCTGTAATCCCAGCTATTTGGGAGGCTGAGGCAGGAGAACCACTTGAACCCGGGAGGCGGAGGTTTCAGTGAGCCAAGATCACACCACTGTACTCCAGCCTGGGGGCCAAGAGTGAAACTCTGTCTCAAAAATATTTAAATACATAACTAATAAGATAAAATACATATGTGTTACTTGAAGGCCTTAGTGTATTAATTCATTACTTATTTCCATGGATGGCTTAAATTACAGTGGTTCTCAAATGTTCATAGGCATCGGAATCACTTGCAGAGCTTGTTAAGACAGATTGCTAGGCCCCATCCACAGAGCTTCAGATTTAGTAGGTCTTGCTGGGGCTTAAGAATTTGTATTTCTGCCGAGTGCGATGGCTCACGCCTGTAATCCTAGCACTTTGGGAGGCCAAAGCGGGTGGATTGTCTGAGCTCAGGAGTTCGAGACCAGCCTGGGCAACATGGTGAAACCCTGTCTTTACTAAAATACAAAAAATTAACTGGTGTGGCGGCCTGCACCTGTAGTCCCAGCTACTTGGGAGGCTGAGGCAGGAGAATCACTTGAACCCGGGAGGCGGAGGTTGCAGTGAGCCGAGATCCGGCCACTGCGCTCCAGTGGGCCACTGCACTTCAGCCTGGGCGACAGAGCAAGACTCCATCTAAAAAAAAAAAAAAAAAAGATTTTGTATTTCTAACAAGTTTCCAAATGATGCAGATACAGTGGACCACACTTTGAGAAAACTGGTTGCTGGCTGTTACTTTTTTTTTTTTTTTTTTTTTTTTTGAGATTGAGTTTTGCTCTTATTGCCCAGGCTGGAGTGCAGTGGCGTGATCTCAGCTCACTGCAACCTCCGCCTCCCAGGTTCAAGTGATTCTCCTGCCTCAGCCTTCCTGAGTAGCTGGGATTACAGGCATGCACCACCACGCCAGGCTAATTTTGTATTTTTAGTAGAGACGGGGTTTCTCCATGTTGGTCAGGCTGGTCTCGAACTCCCGACCTCAGATGATCCGCCCGCCTTGACCTCCCAAAGTGCTGGGATTACAGGTGTGAGCCACCCTGCCCAGCCCTGTTACTTTGAAAGTTAGAGAACTGCCGTGGGGAAATTCATTTATTTCTTTCAAGAGATAAGAATGGGACATAAGATATTGCAATTTGTTAGAGAAAAAGAGGTCAATTAGCAGGCTCTTGTAGTAGCTCATAGTATGACAATAGGAATGTTGAGTAGGGAATATATTCAAAAAACACTATAGAGATACAATCAAGAGACCTTGGCAATTGATTTGACTTGGAAGGCAAAGAAGAGGGAGGAGTCACAAAGGATACCAAGATTTCAGGCCTGGATCCAGGAAGAGAATTGGAAGACAGAGAACATGCATGATTGAAATGAAGGTGTGTAATCAATCAGCATTTTAACTTCTATATTTGGCTCTAAGAAGATTCACTCAACCCACATTTTATGATCAAAAGGACAGTATCCAGGGTGACTGGTCCCCTATGTCTTTGACCCCATTCCTGCAGTGTTGCCCCCAGAAACTGGAAGCATGTCATGATGGGAGTTTTCCTGGGTAATTGATACTGAATTATCAATGGGAATACCAAATCAGGTTTTTAAAAATGTTAATTTAACATTTATTATTTTTAGAGACCTCTGTCATCCAGGCTGGAGTGCAGTGGTACAATCATAGCTCACTGCAGCCTTGACCTCCTGTGATCCTCCCACTTCAGCCTCCTGAGTAGCTAGGATTACAGACATGTGCCACCATGTCCAGCTTTTTTTTTTTGGTAGAGATGAGGCCTCACTATGATGTGGGCCAGGCTGGTCTCAAACTCCTGGCCTCAAGTGATCCTCCCACCCCGGCCTCCCAAAATGCTGGGATTACAGGTGTGAGCCACCATGCCTGGCCCCATATTAGATTTTGGAGGGACTACATAAATTTCACAAACAAGCGATTCCGAAAACATTGGAAATTGTTCAAGTCCTCCTTCACTGCACTATCTCTCCTCTTCTTCCAAAAGCACCTTGAAATTTTCTCTTTGACCAAACCACATCTTCATGTGAAATCCTTTCTGCTCTTTTCCTCCTGTTAAAAGCCCTCACATTCTTCAAGGCCCTAGTCAAATCCCACATCCTGACTACAGCTGCTCCCTTAGGCTCTTCTGACACTTTTTTTTTTTTTGAGACGGAGTCTCACTCTGTCGCCCAGGCTGGAGTGCAGTGGCGCGATCTCGGCTCACTGCAAGCTCCGCTTCCCGGATTCACGCCATTCTCCTGCCTCAGCCTCCCGAGTAGCTGGGACCACAGGCGCCCGCCACCACGCCCGGCTAATTTTTTGTATTTTTAGTAGATGACACTTCTTATAGTATACTTTTCTGGGCAGGTTTTCTGTTTTCCCCAGCTAGACCAATGCACCTTGAGGCACTCCCCAAGGTCTTACACATTTTTACATTATCTTATTAAGCAGTGCCAGACTTTACTCTTAGAAGCTGAATGTTACTTATATCTTTGAGGAAAAGACAGAGAATTATGTCTGGGACCAGGAATCTCCAAAATTTCAATTAGCAGTAGATTCTCAGATAAGGGGAGGCACAGTCAAGCAGGTTCCTCACAGTGAGTGGACCAAATTGTATGGAAGCCGAAGGGGCTCTCCTTGTCTTCATGAGGGAGGCTGGCCTTCGTGACCTGCTTCCTCTTTCCCTGAGAGCCAGAAGAGGGCTTTTCTTTTCTTTCAGTCAACAAATATTTTTCTAGCATCTCCCACATACCCTTGTGTACTATCCTATCCACTGGGGAGAAAATGGTAAATAAGACCGTTTCCAGAGCATATGAGGGACAGAAACAAAAGCACAACAGATGAGCATGCCACACTATTCCATGTCACATTAAATGCTGCGGCTAAAACATGTGAGAAGCTTGAAATAGAATGATGCTGCTGGGGGCCTTCTTTGGGGGGGATGGTCAGAGAAGGCCTCTTGGAAGGTGTGGCCTCAATGACAAAGGAGCCTGCTGTGCACAGAGAGAGGAGAAACCATTCCCAGAAGTCAGCAAGGCACAGCGGGGAGAAACACGATGGGTTTGGATAAGGAGGTATAAGGAGTTTGGGGTTCTAAAGCACAACATGAAATCCTAAAGAGGATAGAAAGGTTGGTGGGGCCAGATTCTGGAAGGCGTCGTGTAATGGGGTGAGGAGTTATGATTCATCTAGGAGATAGGAAACCTTTGAAGGGTTTTAAGCAAAGAAGTCACATGGTCAAATCTAAGCTTTGAACAGAGCTCCTTGATCGCTGTATCTACTGAAAGGCAAGACAATTTTGTGCTATCGAAGTAAGAGTCTTCTCTTGCTGAGGACATAGTTTCTTGGTGAGTTTCACTGTTAAGGCTAATCTAAAATGTCCCTCCACGTTCTCTCCAAACCTTATGTTTCTTTACATTCACTCTGTACCTCACCTCTGCCAGTGTCTCCCATGAGCCCCTCACAACAAACCAGGATCCACCCTTCCAGACCCTTAGCTCTTGACCTGGTTTGTCTTTTCCATCCCAAGGTAAAACTAAGTACCAACTCTTTAAAACTATTATATTTTAATTCCTTCAGTTTTAAGCAGCCTGGCCTGTTCTCAACCCACATATCATTTTGGCTAGGGGAGAAGTCCAGCTCTTTCCGCCCACAAGGCTGTGTGTGTATCTAAGTGTGTGTATTAATACTAGTAACTTTGCATGTTTTGTAAACCTTGCTTTTTGTGTTATCTCCTGTATATCAGAATGTTGTTTTCTGACTTCCACACTATTCGCAGACTTAGTAACAGAGCAATGGTGCAACGAAGAAAAGAAAGCAGGCCGGGTGTGGTGGCTCACGCCTGTAATCCCAGCACTTTGGGAGGCCGAGGCAGGTGGATCACCTGAGGTCAGGAGTTCAAGACCAGCCTGGCCAACATGGTGAAACCCATCTCTATTAAAACTGCAAAAATTAGCTGGTCGTGGTGGCAGGCGCCTGTAATCCCAGCTACTCGGGAGGCTGAGGCACAAGAATCACTTGAACCCGGGAGGCGGAGGTTGCAGTGAGCTGAGATCATGTCACTTGCCTGGGCAACAGAGTGAGACTCTGTCTCAAAAAAAAAAAAAAAAGAGAGAAAGCAGAGAAGGTGTTATGCTCTAGTGACAGGGAGGACCTGTATTTGGGGAAGAGTAGAAAGATCTGGATTCCAAGCCAGGGTCAACCATTCAATTGCTGTGTGAACAATTACTTAATTTTAGTTTCCCTATTTTCAAAGTGAGAATAATAATGGCATATGCCACAAATTTTGGTAAAGATTAAATGAGAAAAATAGATGTGAAACACTTAGTTCAGTGCACTAGGAGGTGCTCAATAAACGTTGATTCATACTAGCTATTGTCACTGGTTATCAATCAAAAGACATTTGTTACTGCTGAGTAAAACCATACTGGGCACCAACGGGCTCGCAGAGAAAGTAGAAAAGGTAAGTTTGAACCTTTAGGAAGCATTTGATCTACTAGAGAAGTAAGAAGTATATACTTCACCTGAAAAACAGCCCAAGGCAGCATAAGTGGGGTAGGGAGGTGCAGACCAGATACATGGATTCATAAAGGCCGAAGAGGTCTCAGGGAATGAGATTCTCATGGGGTGGGGTTAATCAAGCACAGTTTTATGGAAGGAATGAATCTTGAGCATGGACGTGAAAGTAGTTTAAGATCTGGATTGCCGCAGAGCAGAGGAGAATGCTTCCTTGGGAAGAGGATCAGAATGAGGTCTTGGGGGAAAAGTGGGGTTGGTTCTAGGAGTAGAAGGAGATTGAAAAGGGAGACCTTATGTTGGGAAATTCAGGAAAACAATGAGAGGTAAGATGAGGCCAAATTGGAAGTAAAGAACTGGGAACCACTATACGTTTTCAAATAGGGGAATATTATGATGTAAAATTAGTATTTTAGGGAAACCTGGTATTGTATCTATCCGCACTTGTGAGTGAGACCGCGAAGAACTACTCTGGTGTTCAGATGCCAGAAGGGTGAGTACTCACCTGGAAATTGGGAAGGAAATGAGTGAACCTGATGTACATTTTAGGAGGCATTTGTCTATTGTTCTGAGGTCCAAAAACATTCTTTCTCTCCAGTAAGAGAAATGAGTGGCCAAAGGGAGAGAAGCCGCAGGACTCCAGCTAGCAACGCCTGCTGCTCCTCCACCTGCCCCTCCCCTGTCCCATGGAAATCATCCAGTCTGAGGCCCCCCCTTCAACAGCAATGCAGCCAGGAGTTCACAAAGGGAAGCATTTCCTTTCCAAAGACTGCTAAGATGGTTTACCCTGTTATGCCAGGAATGTTAACAAAATTGCAAATGTACTTTTATTCTTTTGTTTTTTCTCTTTTTTTTGAGATGGAGTTTCACTTTGTCACACAGGCTGGAGTGCAGTGGTGCGATCTCGGCTCACTGCAAGCTCCACTTCCCAGGTTCAAGCGATTCTCCTGCCTCAGCCTCCCAAGTAGCTGGGATTACAGGCACGCATCACCACGCCCAGCTAATTTTTGTATTTTTAGTAGAGACAGGTGTTGTCATGTTGGCCAGGCTGGTCTCAAACTCCTGACCTCAAGTGATCCACCTGCCTCGGCCTCCCAAAGTGCTGGGATTACAGGCGTGAGCCACCACACCCGGCCTGTTTTTTCTTTTCTTTTTTTTTTTTTTTGAGACAGGGTCTCAATCTGTCACCCACGCTGAAGTGCAATAGCACAATCACTACAGCCTTGAACTCCTGGGCTCAAGCGATCCTCTGGCCTCAGCCTCCCAGGCACCACCAAGCTCGGCTAACTTTAAATTTTTTGTGGAGACAGGGTCTCACTGTGTTGCCTAGGCTGGTCTTCAACTCCTGGGCTCAAGCAAGCCTGCTACCTCAGCCTCTCAAAGTGCTGGGATTATAGGTGTGAGCTACTGCACCTGGCCACAAGTGTATTTTTATTTTTATTTTTATTTTTGAGACAGAGTTTCACTCTTGTTGCCCAGGCTGGAGTGCAATGGTGCAGTCTCAGCTCACTGCAGCCTCCACCTCCCGAGTTCAAGCAATTCTCCTGCCTCAGCCTCCCAAGTAGCTGGGATTACAGGTATGTGCCACCATGCCTGGCTAATTTTGTATTTTTAGTAGCGACAGGGTTTCTCCATTTTGATCAGGCTGGTCTCGAACTCCTGACCTCGGGTAATCCGCCTGCCTCGGCCTCCCAAAGTGCTGGGATTACAGGTGTGAGCCACTACTCCAGGCCAAGTGTATTTTTTTTTTTCAGACGGAGTCTCGCTCTGTCACACAGGCTGGACTGCAGTGGTGCGATCTCGGCTCACTGCAAGCTCCGCCTCCCAGGTTCACGCCATTCTCCTGCCTCAGCCTCCCGAGTAGCTGGGACTACAGGCGCCCGCCACCACACTGGGCTAATTTTTTTGTATTTTCAGTAGAGACAGGGTTTCACCATGTTAGCCAGGATGGTCTCGATCGCCTGACCTCGTGATCCGCCTGCCTCGGCCTGCCACAGTGCTGGGATTACAGGCGTGAGCCACCGCGCCCGGCCGCCAAATGTATTTTTAAATTACACATTCTATAGCTCCCCACTGGCTGACCAAGTAAGAGTGCTTTTCTTTTCTTTCAGTCAACAAATATTTTTCTAGCACCTCCCACATACCCTTGTGTACTATCCTATCCACTGGGGAGAAAATGGTAAATAAGACCATTTCCAGAGCATATGAGGGAAAGAAACAAAACCACAACAGATGAGCATGCCACACTATTCTATGTCACATTAAATGCTGCAGCTAAAACATGCAAGAAGCTAGAAGTAGAATAATGGCGGTAGGGGCCTTCTCTGGGAGGGATGGTCAGGGAAGGCGTCTTGGAAGGTGTGACCTCAGTGACAAAGGAGCCTGCTCAGCAACCTTGAAGAGGCCCCCACCTAAGCTCGTGGCTATTTCTGGATAGGTTTCTAGGTGTGAGGGTGCCTTTCTGAGGAGAGGGGCAGATGTGGGAGGTGGCTCCATTTCCTGCAGGAGAGATGCTTGAGTCCCTGGGTGCTGGGGAAGTCAGTTCTAGACATCAGTGGGTTTGTGTGAATGGCTAATGACCTGAAATCAACCCCGCGTCCTGTGGGGCAGAGATTTTGTTTCAGGCACTGCTCTGAAGTATGGTGGAAAGCACAGAGCTGCTTGGGGTCTCAGCTTTACCTGTCCCGGTCTCTCTTTTTGGTCTCTTAACTCTGGGCTGGATGGACGTGGCCCCTTAAGGGAATGAAAATGAGTGACTGTGACTGAGTCCCAGCAGAAAAAGGAGGAGATCTTGGAGTTCCTGTCTTCCAACACGCACCTCTTGGTTGTGATGGTGAAGTGGGACAGTGCCATCTCAGCAGGGACCTTGCATGTGCCCTAGAGGGGGTCTTGGAGGTGTAGCATCGTTACATCCCCTCCCACCGTCCTGCCTACACAGTGGTTTTGGGGGCACAGATATTTCAGAGAGTAGTCTTCCCAAGAACCCTACATCAAGTATACTACCACCCCTTCCCATTCTTGGTTCTGGTCCCCTCTTTATTTTCCTCATAGTATTCACTGGACCTAACATATTATGTATTTGTTCACTGCCATGTCTCTGGCACTTAGAGCAGTAACTGGCACATATTAGGCACCCAGTGTGTAATTTATTTGATTAATGAATGTATTGGATGGCTGAATGGATGAATGAAGAAGAGGAATAGAGCAGATGTCTGACCAGCTCATTCTGGCTTCTGGAAGGATCCTGATTGGGAATTTTGCATCTTTCCCTCCCCACAGCCTCCTAGTCACTACTAAAGAATAGAGACCCTGATTCCCACTTTTTATTTATTTATTTTTTTTGAGATGGAGTCTTGCTGTGTCACCCAGGCTGGAGTGCAGTAGTGCGATCTTGGCTGACTGCAACCTCCACCTCCCAGGTTCAAGCAATTCTCCTGCCTCAGCCTCCCAAGTAGCTGGGACTGCAGGCATGTGCCACCACATCTGGCTAATTTTTATACTTTTTAATTACAGATGAGCTTTCACCATGTTGGCCAGGCTGGTCTCGAACTCCTGACCTCAGGTGGTCTGCCCGCCTCAGCTTCCCGAAGAGCCCCACATTCTTAACTACTGTGTTTGGTGTGTTTGAATTGACACTTGCCTCTTAGGAAGGGGAATCTTTTTAGACTCTGGGGAAATCTGTAGTTATTGCAAAGGTCTTTCCCTGCCTGCTGGGCATTTACCAGATCTTTCTTCCTACACAAGGAGAGCCTCCCCTGGTTGAATCCTGCTATAAATCTCACTAGTGACCCACAAACAGTGGTCCCAATATGACCCGCTCATTAACACAAAACCATCAGTCCCCATACAGCTTCCTGCCTCCGCAGTCGGGTTGAGGCAAGAAGTTTCCATTCTGCCATTGCTGATGAAACCTGTCGCCAGCATTTACCTTCCTAAGGGGTCCTTTCAACTCCCACCCCAGCCCACCCCAGCACAAGAATGTAAGAGAGGGCAAACAGCTGCCTGGCCTCACTATGGCCACTCAAGAATTGGCTCGCATCTGTCTGCCAGGACAGAGAGCGTCCTGAGGGGGTTGGTGTGTGTGTTGTGTGTGTGTGTGTGTGTGCGCGCGCGTGCATATGTGTGTATGGGGGAGTTCAATTTCAGGTACCACACATCTGGAAGTCAGAGAAAGAAGCCACTGCACATGTTAGAGCCATTTTGGGGGGCAATTTTTTAAAAAAACATTTTTAATGGGCTGAGAGCCTGGTGGAAAGCCCGGTGCCGGGGCCGGGGGGAGGGGGGGCGGAGGATGGAGTAGAAACAGCTGCGGGAGTGATTCTTGTCTCCATATATGTTTATAAGGCACTGAGGGCGGGATTAGCAGCTCCTGGGAAGTCTGGCCCTAGTTTCCATGTCAGCCTGTCCTGGGGGTAGTCAAAGCCACGGTGACCATTAGCGGGCACCAGGCCTGTCTTTGGCTCAGAAACGGTGGCCCCCAATGTAGCCTAGTTTGAACCTAGGAACTGCAGGACCAGAGAGATTTCACGGGAGCCTGATGGAAGGGTGACAGAGGTGAGAGGCACTGTTGTGAGGGACAAGTGTCACAGGAGGGGAGGAAGAACTCCGCTATCTGGTGGTGGAAATGTGCGAGGATCAAAGTCCCCAGGGAGAGTAGGTGTTGCAGGCGGCAGGGTGGTGGGCCGGGCATGGGCTGGGCAGGAGGATTCGGGGCCGCGGGGAGGAGGCTGGAGAAGCAGGAGGGCATGGGCAGCCCCAGCTCTGCAATCCCGGGAAGGACTGGTAGGTGGAGTTAAGGATATTTGGACAAGGAAAGGCTTTGAAGCTTTTCTCTCGTCCTCCCTACTCGGGACCTGGTCCCCTCCCCTCCATAAAACCATTAGCTCCTGGTGCCAGCCCTATCTCTGCTCCATCTCTGGTGGTTCCAGTCGGTGCATTCACAGACCTTCTGCCCTGGGGGACGAGGAGGATTTATGGGGGGAGAGGAGAGGGGGAGGGGCATCCCTCAGAGGAGGGGAGGTCTGCGGAGAGTCGGGTGTGGAAGCTGTTAGTCCGGGGCTGGAGGGCGGCTCATTTCCGAGCTGGCTCTGCATGACAAAGGGGAAGGAGCAAGTTTCTTCTTTGATCTGCCCCCTGCCGGCCCCACACACCTGCCTGTTGGTGCCCGCGCCCCAGCTGAGACTTGGAGAAGGAAAATCAAAAGGGGTTTGGGGAAAGGCTGTGTCCCAGCTCTCCTGGATCCTGCTCGGGCCACCTTCCTCTCCTGGCGGCCCCAGGACAAAAATACTTCCTGGGCTGATGACCCGAAGCACCTGCCGCCCCCTCCCGGAGAGCCTGGGGACGTGGACGCGCAGGAGTGGCGCAGTGAGCCGGGGCGCGCGGGGCTGCGCTTGTCAGGTCCGGGGCCTCGGGCCCCGGGGAGGCCGCTGGAGGCGCGGGTCACGCCCAGACGGAGGCCCCAGAGGACCGCGGGGGAGCCGCAGGGGGAGCCGCAGGGGGAGCCGCAGGGGGCGTGTGTCTCTAGGCGCAGGCTCGCTCTAGGGTCCAGCAGCACGGATCTGCTGTGGGTCTCAGGGTCTGGGGACAGGGGTTCTCGGGGATGGATAGAGGAACAGGCGTGAGTTACAGCAGGCAGGAAGCCAAGAGGTGGGAGGCTCGGGAGCTAGCAGGGAAGGGCTGTGGCATCTGGAAGATGCGTCCTCAGCTCAGGCATTTGATGCCAGAGCTGCCGCCTGGCGTTGGCAGAGTCCCCGGCGCAGCTGCTGGGCAAGGTGCTCAGTGCCGCCCTCGAGGACCACGGCGCCAGGAGGGGCAGGGGCCGCCTAGGGAGGCACCACCTCAGCCACCAAAGCTTTCTGGGCGAGCGGTTCGCGGTGTGGCTTTTACATTTCTCAGAGAAGGTGCCTTGAGAAAGTGAAAAGTCCTTGATCTGTACACAAGGGTTGGGACTCAGAAACCCTGCTGAGGGTGAGAAGGACACAGATGGAGAGGGGAAACTCCTCCTTGGGTGCAGGTAAATCCAATTCACCAAAATGTTTTAATCCCACAAAGGAGAGCCTGAGGGTCAGAGAAATAAGTCTCTGGGCTGGAATGAGAGGTAGGGACGTGGGGGAACGGATAGGATGGTCCTCATTTCTTTGGATGTTCTGCAGCAAGGACAGGTGTGCTTTGCAACAGCCTAAGTGGCCTCCCGGATGCGGAACGGAGGAAAGCAGCAAGCTCCGCTCTTGAAATTACTTGTTTTCATTTCTTTTTGTGGTTTCTCAGCTCATTATTTCTTTGGAAATTAGGCCTGCGCAGGGTTCCCACAGTTTGGGGTAAGAGACAGAAGTCCTAGCTAGGGTGGGAAGATGAGCAGTGGGAGGTGAAGGCTGGAAAGAGGCCGAACTTCTTTGTGGGGAGCACGCAGCATGTAAGCATCAGTGCAATTTTCTCCACCTCACTCCGGTTCCTGGTCTGCCCTTATCCGCTGAGTTTCCACACTGACTTTCCATTTCTGTTTTCTCCAGGGAGCCCTACTCTGGAAGCTGTCAGTCCCAGGGCACTGGGGGGGGCTGAGGCCGACCATGCCTAGCCTGCTGCTGCTGTTCACGGCTGCTCTGCTGTCCAGCTGGGCTCAGCTTCTGACAGATGCCAACTCCTGGTGGTGAGTGAGAGGGGCTGAAGTCCTGCCTGCACAGCCGAAGGCCTCCTTCAGCGACTGAGATGAGGAGGAAGGGCACCGTGTGTCACGATGGTACCTTGATTCCTGGGAGTACTAAGGGCCTCTTTTATCCCAGGAAAACTAAGAACGCTCTGTGTCTCTCCCAACCCTTATCTTTGTAAGGGTTCCCTGAGGATAAAGGATCCGTTTATTTGATTTTTTTCTCTAATCCTGTCCACATTCCTTTTCCTTGGACTTTCCCTCATGCCCATGAATTGTTAGAAATTGCTCTTGGGTCAACAAGAATATCAATACTTGGTAGTTTTTGGTTCCTTTGTTTTGTGTGTTTTGCTGGTAGGGGATAGAATTCCTCTTTTATAAGTCTGAAGGCCAGATGAGGGGTTCACAGCACCATGGGTGGCTTTCTTCTTGTGTTTTAAAGGCTATTGTCATTGCCAAGTTGACATGGAAATGGCAGGTGATCACCACCTATTTTGCATGGTCTCTGCCACTAGCATTTTTACTCAGATGGCAAATCTGCAGCCTTCTCATCTAACACTCTATATGGCTGGTAGATGATGAGCAAAAGGAAGAGCCTCTGAACTGGTGGAGAGTGGATGAGGGGAGGCTCAAAGTGAGACATGGCAGTGAAAACAAGTAGACTAGATCGTGATGTATGTAAATTGATTGGATTTTAAAGGCACAAGAGGAGTACCACGCAAAGGAATTGACTGCTTTCCATGGCTTATCATGTACTTGGGCTGCACTGAACTAGTCACTCCTACTCATTGATTGAGGCCTGTGCTCTCCTGTTGAGGTTTGGCTCTTTCTGCCCTCTACTTAAAATGAAGAGCTGCTCCCCACCCCTCGTCTTCTTATCTGCCTGACCCCCATTCTTAAGATCCAGTTCAAATTCTGGCCATTTCCTTATAAAGGCTTCTCTTCAGCCATAAGAGCTATTTTCCTGTCTGATCACAGCAGATCCAGAAGCTCGATCTGGGGCATTTGGCATCTCACATGTCGTTTGTGTTCATGCCTCAGATTCCTTCAGTTTGTCCTTTGAAGGCCAGCACTCTGATTTACTAATTTTTCTTTCCAGGGCCTTGTACACAGGAGAGCATTCAATAAATGTGTTGAATGAATGACTTAATGCTGCACACAGGCGTATACTCACTCCTGGGCCTTTTTTTCCCCTTTCTGGATTGCTGTCATAGGTCATTAGCTTTGAACCCTGTGCAGAGACCCGAGATGTTTATCATCGGTGCCCAGCCCGTGTGCAGTCAGCTTCCCGGGCTCTCCCCTGGCCAGAGGAAGCTGTGCCAATTGTACCAGGAGCACATGGCCTACATAGGGGAGGGAGCCAAGACTGGCATCAAGGAATGCCAGCACCAGTTCCGGCAGCGGCGGTGGAACTGCAGCACAGTGGACAACGCGTCTGTCTTTGGGAGAGTTATGCAGATAGGTAAGAGGCCATTACAAGAGGGCTCGGCTACGGAACTGCACTCATCGCGTTTGGGAGCAATTAAGCTCTCTCAGGACTGGCACTGGGAGAGCCCAAATGCAGCCTAATTGGGCTCTCTCTAGGCTTGGCAGCAGTGTGCACCAACAGAGAGGCACACGAGGAAGCAGGCTCTGGGAGGCTGCAGAAACCACACGCTTGATGTTCCTCTAGCCCTCTGCCTTCCAGCCTCACTTGGAGCAGGCTGCTTGGGACTCACTGAGAGGGGGCAGGACATCTGAGTTGACTTAGAGTGGATTAGGAGAGCCGCCCACTGCCACTGCCTTTGTGTCTCAGCGCAAAAAAAGAGCCTTGGGTGGAGAACCAGAAATTGCAGTCCTGAATGTCTGTTGGATTTTTGCCTCTTCCACTTGAACCTTTGAAAGAGAGATAGAAATGTCGGCCAAAGTGGTGATAGCTGTCACTAACCCAACCCCATCCAGTCCCAGCTTTTTCATTTGAAAGGGATGTGTGAACGTGGGGGAAGGGGTCAGACGAAAGAAAACATGAGAGGGAGAGGGCCAAGTCTTCTGGATTCCTGTCCCTTCCCCTCTCCCACTGCTGGCCAAGGATTCTTGGGCCACCCTATTGCTTAGATGGAGGTGTGATCTGTGGTCTAATTGTTTTAGGTCCTTTTGAAATGCAATCCTCCCCTCTCTGGCAAGAAATTGAGAAATCCGGCCCTATTCTACCGGGTCTTATCCCCAGGGCCATAAAAGGGAAGTGTTAGGATGCTGTGTTCCTTCTGCCTGACATTCTCCCAGAACATCTCCCTTCAAAAGGTTACCTGAGGCTGGAGTTTCCCCACAGAGGGATTTCAGCCTGGGAGGGGAGTTGGGGAGGTAGAGATTTCTTTGTGCTCCTCTCTTAGGGAGGATACTTGGAAGGCTCCTTCCCCCTCCCACTTATTCCAGACCTCTTTCCCTACCCTCTCTGTCCCATATTGAGAAGTAAGGCCCAACGCAGTAGTTCACGCCTGTAATCCCAGCACCTTGGGAGGCTGAGTCAGGAGGATTCCCTGAGGCCAGGAGTTCAAGACCTGCCTGGGCAACATAGTGAGACCTCTGTCTCTATAAAAAAATTTTTTTTAAAGAGAGAGAGGGAATTAAAGATGAGGAAAGTACACTTTGAAACTTGCTGCTCTCTTGCTTCCTTCAGTATCAACTCAGGGTGCATAAAAGGAAGGTCCTAGTGTTCCTGGGACAGTCTTGGGGGCAGCTTTCCCAAAAGAGTGGACTTGGGGGTTTAGTGGGATTTACTCAGTTTATTGATTCTTCTCAAACCCACCTGGCATTTGTCTCTTCTTTCTGGCGAAAATCTTGGCAGCACTCCCTGCCCTGTGTTTTGAGCAAGGAAACTAGGACGGCCCAGGTGCAGAGAGTCTCCTCTAATCTCTTCAGTGGAGTTAATGTTTATTGGGGACCTAATACAGGCCTGATGTTGGCTAGATCCTTTTCATGTGTATTTCATGTGCATAAAGGCCCCAAAGTGAGGCTGTACTTTAGGAAAGAAAGGGGTTGGCAGGAAAAGACACTCGCTGGGTTCAGATATCCACTAGGTGCCTAGCGAAAGCAAACCCTGTCGAAGAGAGCCCATCTCTCTGTGCCCTGTTCTGTTACAAAATGGAACGTTTCTGTTTGCCTAATTTTCCCCCTTCCTTTTTATAGCATCACTGAAGGCTCATGCTACCTAGGAGGCTGTCCTCCCTTCCTCCCCCCTGAGCCCAGAGTAGCTCCTGGTGAGTCCTCCCTCTCCCTATCTTGAGAATGACTGTCTAAGGCTTCCTTTCTTCTTTGAAGCCGCTGCAAAAGTCGGTCACCAGAGGGCGGCAGAGCAGCTCGGAGGAGCCTCGGCCTGTTGCCCGGCTTCTGCCTAGGGAGCCTGGAGGCACCTTGGGCTGATATGGAACAGAGAGGACATGAAATTGTTCTGCTCTCTCCTGTAGGGAAAAGAGGCATGTCCCTCTAGTAGCTCATGGCTGCTTTTTTTTAGCCGTTTATTCTTGAGATGGTTAGAGATTCAACTCTGAACTGTTGCATATGTAGGTAAACCCACACGTTGCATATCCATTCTGAAGCCCCGAATTATCTCTTTCTTGCTGAAGGCAGCAACAGTAGATGGCACTTAGCAGGCTTACCCAAGGGCCCAAAGGCTGCCCCGTGAAGACAGAGCTGCCCACACTCAGCTTCTGATGAAGACCCGACTGAAAGAGGCAGGCAGCGCACCGGAGGACAAATCAGGATCCCAAACAGTCATGATAGGTTAGAACCGTCAGAGTACAGATTGTCTGGTGTGTTAGTTCAGCTGCAGGTACGTGATTTTAGAAGGCAATTCTGAGAGGGCTGATTCAACTCTGAAAAGTATGTTTGCTAAAGAATGATAGAAATAAATCAGACATATGTAGCTTGGAAAAGTGAAAACGTAAAAGGCTTAATAGTTGTTTTCAAACACTGAAGAGCTGTCAAATGGGAAAGGGATTATGGCACAGTGCAACTGCAGCCGGCAGGAATCATAAGGAGGCATATTTCAGCTTAATACAAGGAGCATTCTGGTGATTAGAGTCATTTTAAAAAGATGGAATGGATTGCCTTGAAAACCCAGCCCACTTGTCTGAGGAACTCTGTAGAGGGAAAGCTTCGGGTGGATATGGAGGATAGCTCGGGGCTGAAGCTTGGGAGGCTCCCTCTGTTCCAGGATGCCATGTCAGGTGGTTCAGGCTGCATTTTAAGGAGATGAATTCCTCAAAGTGGGGCCCAGACCCTCCTCCCTGAGAGGCTCTTTGGCCATCTTACCATCCCCAGTGCTCCTTGTCACATTCTGAGCCCCGTAGACCAGGTCCTATCGGCTGAATCACGAGTGTAACTTCCTGCCATCATTTCGGTTTTTCTTGGGCTATTCCTATTTCACAACTGACCGGAAGCCAGCCGCTGCTTAATAGAGAAAAACGGACTCACTCAGCATGGTCTGTTTGTAAACTTCACTGTGTCATGCCCAGATAATCAAGAAGTAGGGCCAAGGGGGAGATTTCTCTAGACCTATTGATTGATTTCAGACTGCTTCCCTTTCTACCTTCCAAGACAAGACTGTGGGATTCTGCCTAGTTTAATCTCTGAGATCAGGATTGAATCTGTTTCCTGCTAAGAATCACTCCCTTCTCTCCATATCTAAGTCCCTATAAGTATCATTTGTTATTTCTTATAACAGCTTTATTGAGGTATATAACTCACATACCATGAAATTCACCATTTTAAAGTGTAAAATTCAGTGGCTTTTAGCATATTCACAAGCTTGTGCAACCATCACCACTAATTCCATAACATTTTCACCACTCCATAGAGAAACTGCATACCCGCTAACTGTCACTCTGCATACCCCAACCCCCAACCCTAGGCAACCACTATTCTTTCTATCTCCATAGATTTGCCTATCCTGGGCATTTCTTATAAAATGGGATTATATAATACATGGCCTTTGGTGATTGGCTCCTTTTACTTAGCACAATGATTTAAAGGTTCATGTGTTTTTTTGTTTGTTTGTTTTTGTTTGTTTTTTTTTTTTTTTTTGAGACAGGGTCTCATTCTGTTGCCCAGGCTGGAGTGCAGTGGTGTAATCATAGCTCACTGCAGCCTCCAACTCCTGGGCTTAAGCAATTCTTCCACCTCAGCCTCCTGAGTAGCTGGGACTACAGGCACATGCTACCATGCCCAGCTATTTTTTTTTTTTTTTTTTTTTTTTTTTTGAGATGGAGTTTTACTCTTGTTGCTCAGGCTGGAATGCAATGGTGTGATCTCGGCTCACTGCAATCTCTGCCTCCTGGGGTCAAATGATTCTTCTGTCTCAGCCTCCCGAGTAGCTGGGATTACAGGTACCCGCCTGGCTAGTTTTTATATTTTTAGTACAGACAGGGTTTCACCATGTTGGCCAGGCTGGTCTCGAACTCCTGACCTCAGGTGATCCATGCTCCTTGGGCTCCCAAAGTGCTGGGATTACAGGCATGAGCCTCCATGCCCAGCTTAATTTTTTCTTTTTTAATATTTTTGTAGAGATAGGGTACTGCTATGTTGCCAAGCTGTTCTGAAACTCCTGGCTTCAAGTGATCCTCCTGTCTCAGCCTCAAATTGCTGGGATTACAGGTGTGAGACACCACGCCTAGTCACTTTTTATGACTGAATAATATTCCATTGCATGGATAATACCACATTTTGATTACCCATTTACCCACTGATGGATAGTTTGGTTGTTTCCAATTTTTGCCTGTTATGAATAATGCTGCAAGAAGCGTTCCTATGTCAGTTTTTGTGTTTTCATTTCTCTTGGGTATAAAGGCATACTTCCGAGATATTGCGGGTTTGCAGATTTGGTTCCACCATACTGCAATAAAGTGAATATGCAATAAAGTGAATTGCATGAATTTTTTGGATTTCCATTGCATATAAAAGTTATGTTTACACTATTCTATAGTCTTAAGTGTGTAATAACATTACATCTTAAAAAAAGGTACACCCCTTAATTAAAAATATTTTATTGCTAAAAAATGCTGACACAGAAACACAGTAAGTACATGCTATTGGAAAAGTAGCACTGATAGATTTGTAGCAGGATTGTCACAAACCTTCAATTTGTAAGAAACGCAACACCGGCCGGGCGCGGTGGCTCACGCCTGTAATCCCAGCACTTTGGGAGGCCCAGGCGGGCGGATCACGAGGTCAGGAGATCGAGACCATCCTGGCTAACACGGGGAAACCCCGTCTCTACTAAAAATACAAAAAATTAGCCGGGCGCAGTGGCGTGCGCTTGTAATCCCAGATACGGGAGGCTGAGACAGGAGAATGGCGTGAACCCGTGAGGCGGAGCTTGCGGTGAGCCGAGATTATGCCACTGCACTCCAGCCTGGGCGACAGAGCGAGACTCTGTCTCAAAAACAAACAAACAAACAAACAAAAAACACAACACCTGCACAGCACAAGAAAGCTGAGCTCAGTAAAACGAGGAGCTTTGCCTGTGTTCTTAGGAGTGGAATTGCTGTGTCATATGGGAGCTCTACGTTTAACCTTGTGACTGTTAGCCTTAGACTGCCTGACTGTTTTCCAAAGCAGCTGCATCACTTACCGGTTTTTCCATATTCTCACCAACTTGTTATTGGCTGTCTTTTTGATGATAGCCATCGTAGTGGATGTGATTTGGGCTTGCATGTCCCTGATAGCTGAGTATTCTGAAACAGACATTTTACTGAAATAGAGCATACATTATATGAATGTTTAGGTGGTTCGCCACAGCAGTAAAGGGGAACATAGTTGGGATTTTCTGCTGGAAAATGATCTGGGTATTTAGAGGGACCGTGATGAGTGTCTGGAATTGTAGGTGCTGTAGATGTGGTTCCCAGTTCTTCTGAGTTAGGTGGCAGTGGGGATCCTGTGGAAGAGAGAGGAAGACAGCTTGGATTTTTCTAGACACTGTAATTCTAGTTCATTTTTGACTCCTGGCCTGTGCCACTGTCTAGCTAGATAATGGCAGCAGTACAGACAGACAGATGTGCAGCTCGTAGAGCGTGAGAAATGGCATCTGTGAGGGAGACATTTGTGCTAGGATACAACGTCCTACTCTTGATCCCATGATTTCTTCCTTAGCCGCATTCTGTTCGACTCCCATGTTCTGTGTGTTTCTGAATGCCTATTCTCCCCTCCACTGAGGTCTCCCTCCTAGGAATCTGCAGGTCACACAGGCTCTTCTGCAGTGGATATTAGTGCAGGCCAGGACCGGAGGGACTTGCGTTTTTTTTTTTTTTCTTTTTTTGAGACGGAGTCTCACTCTGTCGCCCAGGCTGGAGTGCAGTGGCGCGGTCTCAGCTCACTGCAACCTCCGCCTCCTGGGTTCAAGCAATTCTCTGCCTCAGCCTCCCAAGTAGCTGGGATTACAGGCACCCGCCACCACGCCTGGCTAATTTTTTGTATTTTTAGCTGAGACGAGGGTTTCACCA
The DNA here is from genome assembly GCF_028885655.2 of Pongo abelii. Taxonomy (NCBI): domain Eukaryota; kingdom Metazoa; phylum Chordata; class Mammalia; order Primates; family Hominidae; genus Pongo; species Pongo abelii. Next base: position 1,681,709 of record NC_071995.2, read on the forward strand.
TCTTGGCCAGGCGGGTCTTGAAGTCCTGACCTCGTGATCCACCTGCTTCGGCCTCCCAAAGGGCTGGGATTACAGGCGTGAGCCACCGCGCCCGGCCAGGGACTTTGGACTTGTTTTATTCTGGGTGGTTTCGTAGGGCCGAGCTAGGGCCAAGAGGCGGAAGTAAAACCGAGGGGATTTCAGCCCATTATAAAGAGATGTTTTCAACCATTAGAGCTAGGGGAAGCGAAAAGCGCTCCTCCTGAGCCCCCTGCCCCAGGAGTGTCAGCCCCCTGCCCCAGGAGTGTCAGCCCCCTGCCCCAGGAGTGTCAGCAGAGGCTGTGGTGTGCAGGTCAGTCGGGGGAGACGCGGCAAGGACAGGTCTCCGGGAGGGGAGAGTGCACCCCCCTTACTGCCCCTGCCTCGTTTTGCAGGTAGCCGAGAGACCGCCTTCACCTATGCAGTGAGCGCCGCAGGCGTGGTGAACGCCATCAGCCGGGCCTGCCGCGAGGGCGAGCTCTCCACCTGCGGCTGCAGCCGGACGGCGCGGCCCAAGGACCTGCCCCGGGACTGGCTGTGGGGTGGCTGTGGGGACAATGTGGAGTACGGCTACCGCTTCGCCAAGGAGTTCGTGGATGCCCGGGAGCGAGAGAAGAACTTTGCCAAAGGATCGGAGGAACAGGGCCGGGTGCTGATGAACCTGCAAAACAACGAGGCCGGTCGCAGGGTAAGCTGGGCCCCCCCGGCCTCCCCAGCACTGCAGACCTACGGGGCTGTTCCCGGGCTGTGCCACCAGCTGTGGCCTGGCCATCGAGGAAACGGGTTAGTCTGACCGTGAAGATTCTTCCCTACAATTGCAAATTTAGATGTCCACATTATTGAACAAATCCTTTTCAAAATGCCCCACTTTCCAATGGGCATATGTGCTTTTTCTTTTTCTTTCTTTCTTTCTTTTTTTTTTTTTTTTTTTTTTACTTACTTTATTATTTCACAGTTCCTAGAGGACTTAGGTGCAACGTTTGGATCAGAATTCCAGACGTAAGGATTAGAGCAGCGCTCTTGTCTTGGCCACCCCTCCTTTGCAACTTGAATAGACAATGCGATGGGATGTTTAGGCCATTAGACCTCATCTAGGGTTTATGCTCTGTTAAAGGCTATGGTAAAACTAGAGTCGACTTTTAAGAACTGTTATCATACGTATCCAGAAACCCAGTCAAAAACACATTCAAGTACTAATGACAAACACACTTCTGTGCTAGGAGATTTTAGACCTAAGTGGAAGTGTGAGAAGACAGCCATCTGTTTAAGGCTCAAGGAAACAGCCTCCCCAGTCTCATGTAAGATGTGACTGTCTTTTAAGCCTCAGTTTCAGTAGAAATAACAATGCAGGTTTGAGGGGAGCTGGGTTCATTGTACGTGCAGAGCACGCCCCTAGGTGGCGTGCTGGAAAGCGTGAACCCTCTGCCTGCACCTTGTTCCTGAAAACCCCCGCTCTGAGCACACATCCAGCCTCCTCTTTTCTTTGCTGTCCCCCATCATGGCTGCCTCTGCCACACGAGACTGGAGGGCCTGCCCCTCAGGAAGGTATGCCTTTTGCTGCTTCTGCATAGCCAGTGTTGACAGGGACCGAGGGCAACATGGGTGTCCACCCGGGTTTCCCCTGAGAAAGGTCTGAGGTCTGAGCACTGGTTGGTGAGAGGCTCTTTCTCCTGGAAAAAGAGCTCTCAGGAAACAGCACGGACTTCTTTCTTGGAGTGTTGTCCCCACTCGGGTCAATGTCAAGCCAGCTGGCTCTGGTTCCCAGGTGAGGTATTGTAACAAAGATGAACTCACTCAAAAATGAGAATCGTGGCTGGGAGCAGTGGCTCACGCCTGTAATCCCAGCACTTTGGGAGGCCAAGGCAAGTGGATCACTTGAGGCCAGGAGTTCGAGACCAGCCTGACCAACATGGTGAAACCCTGTCTCTACTAAAAATACAAAAAATTAGCTGGGCTTGGTGGCAGGCACCTATAATCCCAGCTATTTGGGAGGCTGAGGCAAGAGAATAGCTTGAACCTGGGAGGCGGAGGCTGCAGTGAGCCTAGATCACGCCATTGCACTCCAGCCTGGGCGACAGAGCAAGACTCCGTCTCAAAAAAAAAAAAATGAGAATGGCAATTTCTTAGAAGTTTAATGGTGGCACCCTGGTGATTCAGTAACAGGATATGAATATAAGCCTCAAAATGTCTTTACATAGCAAAATCTTAAAATGTGAACTCATGAGAGGCTGGGCACGGTGGCTCATGCCTGTAATCCCAACACTTTGGGAGGCTGAGGTGGGTGGATCACCTGAGGTCACGAGTTCAAGACCAGGCTGGCCAACATGGTGAAACCCCATCTCTAGTAAAAATACAAAAAGTTAGCCAGACATGGTGGCACACGCTTGTAATCCCAGCTACTTGGGAGGCTGAGGCAGGAGAATTGCTTGAGCCGGAGGTTGCAGTGAGCCAAGATCCTGCCATTGCACTCCAGCCTGGGCAACAGAGCGAGACTCTGTCTCAGACAAAAAAAAAAAAAGAAAAAATAAAAGAAAAAAAATGTGAACTCATATATTGGAGCACATATCAAAGAAATGGAATAGGAAGTGTCTTTTGTCTGAATGGGGATGTTGTAGTATTGGCCAGATGGAATGTGGTGCACCTATGTGCATAGCATCATCAGCCATGGGACATCACGTAGCGACCAGAGTGGGTTATATGCCCAGGGTCTTCCTTACACCTCTCCTATCCAGAGGCTACTTTTGTTTCCCAGAAAAGAGTGTGTGTAAGGTGGTGTCAGTCTGTGGTGATGTTAGGAGTTCTGGTAATTGCTGATCTGTGATTATGATAGGCTAACCCAGGGCAGAGAGACTGGAGCCGTCTCAGATGACTTCTGCTCAGGGCGTGTGTGGAGCCACCCGGTCTCTCAGGCGTCCTGGCTGTCTCCCAGTCCATTTGCCCACGTCTTTGGGTGTCTGAGCCTGAGGAGTAGAGATGTCGGTGAAGGGGTTAAGATCCGCACTTTATCTCCTGACTGCCCAAAGTCGGTCCAGTTTTTGAGATCTTAGTTGAAACACTGCCCTCTCCAGTCCCCATTGTTAGTAGTTTTTCTCCTGCCTGATCTTCAGTCAGGCATTCTTGCTCTTCTCAGGTATTCCTTACTCTGTCTACCTTGGCCTTGTAGGTTGGTGGTAGGTTCCTGTGGGCAGGGATTGCCCTCTCTGCCCCTTTGCTTCAACCCTCCGTGTGCTGTATGTGGGTGGGGCAAATGGATATGCACAGAGGAGTTCCGTGTTGCCTCCTCGGGAGAGGTCAGATTCACGGAGGCTGCTTGTGGCTCTGCTGAGCTGCGCTGTGGTGTCCGCACGTGCCTGTGATCAGGCAGGTGACACCCACTCTTCCCCTTTCCCCTGCTGCTGAGTCTGTCTCACTTTATTGCCCTTAATTGTTTGTTGTCTTGTCCGGGCTCTTATCTGGCAGCCTTCCTTCCCATCAGGCTTGTTCCTGGCTTGCACACCTTCCCTGTCTGTCTACCCACTTAGCCCCTTCCTTCAGGCCCCATACCTCTCCTCTTCCTTAACTCCTTATCTCTCCCTTTGCCTCTGCCTGCTTCAGGTTGGGAATTCCTGGCCCTCTTTATTTTTTATCCTCTCTCCAAGGAACAGGCCTCAGCCATCAGTTACCATCTGAGGCCGGAGGTATTCACTGCTTGCCTCCTCACACCTGCACACAAAGTTCTCCAGCAAGGGCTGAGTGATGGCTGGGATGGAAAATAGACAAGTATTTTAGAACCAGATTAAAAAGAAAAAAAGATTATCCAGGATCTGATGTCTTGACACAGAGTAAATCTTAGGCTACTTTGCCAGAAGTTTCTCTTGGCCTGCAAGAGCACCTAGTAGCTCCTTCTTAGACAGTGGCGGCAACACCAGTGGCTGATGTTGTTTTGCCACTCAAGGATTTCTAAGCATTTTCCAGATAAAAGGCTGGTGCCTAATCCTGTAACATTCCTGTCTGTCACCAGGCTCAGCACACCATTAGATAGACGCGGAAGAGGAGCTGAGAGGGCGCTTTTCCAGGGACAGATCGTAGAACTAAAACATTTTTTAAAGCTTTTTTTTTCTTTTTGAATTAGCAGTTTGGGCTGAAAATAGGCATTTCCCCCTGTCGCCTACAAAAGGAGCTTATATATATGTGTGTGTGTATATATATGTGTATATATATACACACACATATATATGTATACGTATATATATATACACGTATATACACACATATATACATGTGTATATATGTGTGTGTATATATGTATATATACACACATAGATATATACACATATGTGTATATATATATAAATCTACAAAAGGAGTTTATATATATATATAATCAATAGTAAAACATGAAAAAAATTGCAGATATTTGGGCCAGGCGCAGTGGCTCACGCCTGTAATCCCAGCACTTCGGGAGGCCGAGGCGGGCGGATCACCTGAGGTCAGGAGTTCGAGACCAGCCTCAACATGGAGAAACCCTGTCTCTACTAAAAATACAAAATTAGCCAGGCGTGGTGGTGCATGCCTGTAATCCCAGCTACTAGGGAGGCTGAGGCAGGAGAATCGCTTGAACCTGGGAGGCGGAGGTTGCGGTGAGCTGAGATCACGCCATTGCCCTCCAGCCTGGGCAACAAGAGCGAAACTCTGTCTCAAAAAAATATATATATATATTGCAGATATTCCTATCTCTACAATGTCTTTGAATTCGGGGAAGGATGGAGGGGGTGTTTAAGCTGGTGCACTTCCTCTCGGATTTGTTTTCCTAAAATTCTGGTCCTTGCCCTGCCGAGTCTTGCTCCGACTCTCCTTCCCCAGCTCTGTCTGAGTGTTTGCCCCTGCAGGAGATGCTTATCTGTGCTCCGAGTTGCTAAGCGGCAAGGTGCACAGTTTCCAACCCTTAATGTTTCCTCCTCTCAGCAGTGCCAGACGCCTGTCATCCTTCTCTAAACCAAGGACCATTTCCAGAGGAATGTCAGGCTGCAGCTCAGACCCAGGGCATTTGGGACGGAAGGGTAATTGCAGGTCCCATCTTTGAAGTGTCTGTCAGGATGGGGTGTCAGTTCCTTTATGTCTTAGACCTGGAGCTGCCCGGCTAAGTGCTGGTGCCTTTAACCTTGGGAAGAGCCTTCCTTCCTCCTCTGCTCTAAGCCAACTTTAAGCCCCGAGATTGGAGTGGATAAGTGCTTGTTATTCTGAGTCCTTTCTGGGTGGCCTTGGAGGTTAGTGAGCCTCTCTAGAGCTTCAGTTTCTCCACCATAAAATAGCGGGAATAATTCCGTACCAGGAAAAACTCAGGAAGACTTTTGCCAACAGTCACACGCACTGATGATGGCTGTGCTGTCTCTTGCACCTGCAGTGGTCTCTGCTTAGCTCTGAATAAAGACACAATCTGGGGGCTCTTGAAAAGAAATCTAAGAGAAACCCTTGAAAAATGAGTCCTGACTCAGTTGGTGACAATAGCCGTGCATAAGAAAATGCTCTGCAGCCGGCTTGCGTTTTCATCCCGCCATCTGCACGTCTGGGCCTGCTGCCAGGTTGGTTGCCATGGTGCGTCAGCAGGCTGCCCGTTGAAAAGCACTTTGTAAGCAGCTTTCTGGTCTGCTCTTGCTTTTACATTTTGGTTTGGGATAACTCAAGTTCAAATCTACTCCACGTTGTGGTGGTTCTGTGACTTCTGGGGTAGACTTGTTTTAGACGAACTGCTCCTGCAGGCAGGCCCAGCTGCTTGCAGATCCCTTACACGTTGCTTCACTGTGTTACTCCGCCTCTCCCAAGGGGGTGTCTGGGGGCTGCTAGGGAGGAAGAAAGTGGTCTTGCTTACAAATGGATGGCGTATGGCAAGACTCCTGATGACTCTATGGAGTTAGTGACTACATGGTAACATGGGGAAAGGGGCCATTTAATTCTCAGGGTATTTGACAGGATCAGGGAGAGTTTTGGGCTAACCATGGCTATGCCAGTGATTTCTGTGATAGGCCTGTGATACAATTGGATTCTTTTTTCTGACTTGTGCTCCTATTACGCAAAAGCTGGACACATTTTGTTGTTTTGTTTTGTTTTGCTTTGTTTCTAGAGATGGAGTCTTGCCCTGTTGCCCAGGCTGGAATGCAGTGGCACAAGCATAGCTTGCTGCATCCTCAAATTCCTGGGCTCAAGTGATCCTCCTTCCTCAACCTCCCCAGTAGCTGGGACTACAGGCACCAGCCACAGTGCCTGGCTGTATTTTGTTGGTTATTATTTATCTGTTTAAGGCTTTGATCAAGATGGAGATATCTTTGTTTTCCAACTGTGAAAAGGATGCATCGATTGTAGCAGGTTTCGAGGAATGAGAAACCAATAGAGTAGAAAGTGAAAGTGCCTGGTGCCATCCTCCCATCCTCCCGGCTGATGGGAACGAGTTACCTTGCCGCCCCAGGGTTCTTTTCTGTGGTGCCCCTTTTATGTTTTCCCCCTGAGCAACCGAGCATTTGCATGCATTTGAAAAGCTATCTATCCCCTACTCTACCAGCCCCTCCTGTGTACTAGGCCTGCGGCTACCCCAGCCACCTCTGGGCCTCTTCCGCCGGGATCCTCCTTCTTACTCCCTTCTTTCTCTTCCCCTAGGCTGTGTATAAGATGGCAGACGTAGCCTGCAAATGCCACGGCGTCTCGGGGTCCTGCAGCCTCAAGACCTGCTGGCTGCAGCTGGCCGAGTTCCGCAAGGTCGGGGACCGGCTGAAGGAGAAGTACGACAGTGCGGCCGCCATGCGCGTCACCCGCAAGGGCCGGCTGGAGCTGGTCAACAGCCGCTTCACCCAGCCCACCCCGGAGGACCTGGTCTACGTGGACCCCAGCCCCGACTACTGCCTGCGCAACGAGAGCACGGGCTCCCTGGGCACGCAGGGCCGCCTCTGCAACAAGACCTCGGAGGGCATGGATGGCTGTGAGCTCATGTGCTGCGGGCGCGGCTACAACCAGTTCAAGAGCGTGCAGGTGGAGCGCTGCCACTGCAAGTTCCACTGGTGCTGCTTCGTCAAGTGTAAGAAGTGCACGGAGATCGTGGACCAGTACATCTGTAAATAGCCCGGAGGGTCTGCTCACGGCCCTCCTGCACTCTGCCTCACAAAGGTCTATATTATATAAATCTATATAAATCTATTTTATATTTGTATAAATAAATGGACGGATGCTAAATAATGAAAAGATGAAAATGGAAAGGAAAAGCTTATTTAAGAGACGCTGGAGATCTTTGAGGAGTGGACTTTGCTGGTTCTCTCCTCTTGGTGGGTGGGAGACGGGGCTTTTTCTCTCCCTCTGGCGAGGACTCTCAGGATGTAGGGACTTGGAAATATTTACTGTCTGTCCACCGTGGCCTGGAGGAGGGAGGCTGTGGTTGGATGGAGGAGATGATCTTGTCTGGAAGTCTGGAGTCTTTGTTGGTTGGATGACTGGCTGTGACGCTGGCCACTAGACCAAGAGGCCCTATGAAGGTGGCGGGAACTCAGCTTCAACCTCGATGTCTTCAGGTTCTTGCCCAGAACGAAGATTGGTTCCCTAAGAGGCCTGGTGCTCTCCTACTCTTTCATTCACGTGCATATGTGCAGCATCTACAGTTTACAGGAACGGCTCCTTCCCTAAAATGAGGAGAAGTCCAAGGCCATCTCTGGCCCAGTGACCGCAGGGAGATCTGCACCTCCCGGACTTCGGGCCTGCCTTTCCAGCGAGAATTCTTCATCCTCCACAGTTCACTAGCTCCTACCTGAAGAGGAAAGGGGGCCGTTTGACCTGACCTGTCAGGAAAGCCCTGAACTGAATGTTTGCACCTGGGCTGCAGAAGCCAGGGTGCATGACCAGGCTGCGTGGACGTTATACTGTCTTCCCCGCCCCCAGGGAGGGGAAGCTTGAGCTGCTGCTGTCACTCCTCCACCGAGGGAGGCCTCACAAACCACAGGACGCTGCAACGGGTCAGGCTGGCGGGCCCGGCGTGCTCCTCGTCTCTGCCCCAGGTGTACGGTTTCTCTCTGACATTAAATGCCCTTCATGGAGGTTTTGCTCCCTTTCCTTATTTGGACCCACGCTGATCTTTCATGAGTCTCCTTTTATTTTTTATTTGGTCTTTAGAACTCTGCAGTGTGGATGAGGGTAAGGAAATTGAGACTCCTTAGACTATATAGTTTGGTGATTAGGGAGAGGGACAGAAGAATGTTTTGAGAATTAAATAAGGTGATGCATTTAGGCATTCACCCCAAGAGCTAGCACAGTTAAACATTCAGGAAGTGGTAGCCATTAATATTACTACTATGAACAAGGGAATTCAGAAATTTAAGTGGAAACCTCATATTTACCTCCCACTTTCCCTTCCCCCCATTTGATAGCCTACCAAGTGAACCCTGGCTTGTTCCCTGGGTCCCTGGTAAAGCACGGGTAATGGGGATGCCCTTTTGCTATCTCCTCTGTGTTGCTGTCTGCAGTTTTGGACTCCAGTATTTGGGGCCAGGAGGGTAAGGCTGAGCTTGGGGATCTAGGAAGGGAGATGTTATTATCCTAAAAAGGGAGGAAGGAGTGATTGAGGGAGACACGGAGCCAGGCTGCTGTAGAGTGACCAGCATGCCGGTGAGCCGATAACTACAGAAAGACATCAGTTTTATTCTAGAAAACTTTATTTCTGGAGAAATAATGTGTTAATTTGGGTTATAATGAGCAAATGATATTGCAAAACTGCTTAAAAGAGATTCTGCCTGAGGGCATTTATGCCATACATACTACCTGTCTCTTTAGTACCTGAAGGAGAATGTTCTGACCCAACCAAGAACCTCAGACCTAGAGTTATTTTACCTGTAGCTAACTCACACTGTTACCCAGATTCCTTTGGTTGATACTTTCAAGGTGACATTTCATTTTCATGAAAGAAAATGATTGAAGTTATGGCCAGGCAGGGTGGCTCACGCCTGTAATCTCAGCACTTTGGGAGGCTGAGGTGGGTGGATTGCTGGAGGTCAGGAGTTCAAGCCAGCTTTGCCTACATGGCAAAACCCCATCTCTACTAAAAATACAAAAATTAGCTAGGCATGGTGGTGCATACTTGTAATCCCAGCTACTCGGGGGCTGAGGCAGGAGAATTGTTTGAACCTGAGAGACGGAAGTTGCAGTGAGCCAAGATCATGCCACTGCACTCCAGCCTGGGCAACAGAGTGAGACCCTGTCTCGAAAAAAAAAAAATGGTTGAAGTTAATTTGTCTACAAAAGATGAAAACCATGTCCTTGTCTTCATTCATTGACATTTAACCATCGTAACCACCTTTAACCATAACTATCCAGATGCACAGATGAACCATGGTAATAGGGTTTTGAAACACTGGCTAACATTACTGTTCATCCCCACATCAGTTCTAGAGGTTTGGGGAATTACTTTGTATCAGGTGCTCAAACTGTTTAAGAGCTGAAATCTAACCTGTTCTTAGAAGCCCCCAGAAATTAGCTGAGAATGATTGTCCACAATCCCCAGAAGTCACTTCTGTATTCAGGGAGGGAGATGGATAATCCTTATCAGAGTAAGGTTTTCCTGCAGAGTCATGGCAAGTGGTAGAGTAAATCAGTTTTCTTTCTGACGTGGGAGCAAGTTGTGTTCCAATACCAGTGTGGCTGTTGCATCCGCTGACCTATTTTTCTAAGTAGGTTGGCATACGGGTATAGTTACTTGTCACTTGCTTGTTGAATCCTGGTGGATTGACAGCTGTCTGTGAAGTGACCAGTAACGCTGTAGGAATGTGGCTGGAGAATGTGGAAACCAACCTGAGAAAAGCAAGTGAGCTTCTGCTCAGAATCACAGAATGTTGGAGCAGGAAGGGAACATGGCAATCACAGCTTAAGCTTCTGGGGCTCCAGATAAGAACCTCCAGATCCTAAGCAGGTCCCACACCTTAGTGTGCTTGTAAAAACGCAGAGTCCTGGGTCCCCAACACCAGGAATTCATATTCAGCTGGTCTGGGGCAGAGCCTGGGACCTGAAGGGATCCGATGCTGTTAGCTCAAAGACTACACTGGACTTGCAGATATGGAGAGCTAAGACCTGCCGGGAGGCAGGAAGCCTGGTCCTGATTCCCAGCCCAGTGCTCTTTGCAGCCCCTGGCAGGGTTCCCTAGTACCTGAAATGTGTTATAATCAACATGTAGTCTCACCAGATCATTGCATTGGTGTAATGCCTCGACCAAGCAGTCCCAGCCATCCCAGGGAACCTTGCTGATGCGTTGGAAAGAGCTTTCTGGTACAGAGCAGAACCGATTTGCCCTGAGATGTTCCCCTCCCTCCTCTGCCTAGGATGGGTAGAGACCTACTGATGTAATTCCTGAATGTCTGTCATAAGGCGATATGTTCTTAGCTATATGTCTTTGCCTTATCTTCAAAAATTAAGAGAAAGGTATGCCTGACTGCCTCCATTTAATAAAAAGACAGATGGACAGCTAGAGGATGGGAGGATAGGAAGGCAGTCACAGGTATGGTTGAGGTTAGGGCAGGCTTGCATTCATCCAAGCATCGTGGACAAAGTCTCCAGAACTTGGATTCAAAGTCCTTACTTGGAGAGCCCATTTTGTTCTCTCCCACTCCCCATCCTTTGAGGTGAGAAACAAAACTTGCTCTTTGTATTGAAACCTCAGATTGGCTATTGCCTTGGAAATTCTGCCCCGCCTCCTCTCTTTAATCATTAGTATCTTATTTAAGCTCCGTCATCCCCTGGAGTTTTAGGAACTAGCAAGATGTCCTCCATGAGACAGAGCTCTTACAGATGCAGTAGTTTATCGGACAAGCCTATTCCTTGGCAGAGAGCCACACCACCCTGAGAGTGTGGAAAATAGTGTTTCCATCTGAAACACTCTGCTCCATTGCCAGACACCACGGACACCGGGCACATGGATTTTGGGAGAACCTCAGTGTGTGTGTGTGTGTGTGTGTGTGTGTGTGTGTGTGTGCGTCTGGAAATGAGTATTTTTCATTAATTTGGGGGTGGAGGTGGAGAGGCACCAGAGGCATACAGTATGTAAAAAATCAAAAACAACTCAACACTTCTGGCTGAGAAGTTGCAGAGCCTGGGTTGTCTATCTTTATTGGAAATGTTTGTCCTCTGCCTGGCTGGTGATGACAGGCTTCATATCTCTAGAAGGAATGTTGGGGAGCTGAGAAGGGCTGTGAGCCATGGTTGCTAAGTGTTACTGTTAGTTCTTTATTATGTAAGAATCTCTGCATTGTGTTTATACTAAAACAGTAAGTAAAGGGTGGGTGCTTTAATTTTGGTTTTACATAAGAAGTGTGGGAGCTTGCCCATTTTTCTCTGAAGTAAGAAGATTTGGGCCCAGCAGTGAGGATCAGACGTCAGGCAGTGTGGAAGACTGAAGCCATCCACAGTTAATTTTCTAGCTTGTTGCAGAGTTTGGGCATTTCTCACATAGATTCTCCAGTCCTTGCTTCCTCCCGCTTTTGCTGCAGGCCGTCTTCACGCTGCTCATTTGCAGCCCTACCAGAGGCAGCAGCAGAAGACAGAGCCGAATCAGTTAATTTAGGCCTTCTAAGCCATTTTGATAAACAACTGGGTGGGAGGAGGGATGGTTCAAATGAGATTTTAAGAATTACAGGTGTATGTGTATTATCTGCTGCTCCACAGGAGAACTGAAAATAGACTGAAAGCTGCTCACAACCAAACCCAGAAGGAAACTGCAGTATTGACAGAGAGAAGAAAGAGAGAGAAAGAAACAGACTCAAATCACTCGGGGCAAGAGAGGGTTTGCCGGTGTGGAAACAAGGTGGTGGGGAGGCTTTCAGCAGAATATCAGGAGGGGACTTCAGCAGGGACCCAAGGAAAGACGTGAAAGAACAGACACTATAGAAAAGGTGAACCCTTTTGATCCAATCTTACTGTAAAGCCAAAGGGAGTGAGTACTGTTTTAAGTGACCCTGGCCCCATCCCATATTGGTGCTCTGCCTGTTGGGTCAGCCAGCTCTTCGGCTGGTCCCTGATTTGAAAGTTATGTTTTTTGTATATTTATTTCCAGAGACCTTAGCAGCAGTTACATTTCATAAAGGAAGTTTTGATACCTCTTTTGTTCCCTGCTATGTCTGCCATCACCCACAACAGTGCCTAGCACAAAGAAAGCACTCAATAGATATTTGCTGAGTGAATGAATGAATGATGTTTCTTCATGAACAGACGAGGAAACTGAGGCATAATGTGATTAACTGCCTGGTCCATCATATCATTTGTTCTATCAAAATTGCAAGTAATAGAAACCAATTTGAGTCAGATTACGAAGAAGGAGTATGACATGAGGGTCCCAAGAGTCTCAAAGACGCCAGGGTCTTCAGGAGCTGACCTGGACACCTCTGGATCCCTCTCCCTTCCTCTTCTCTCCTCTGAGGTCTCTCTCTCTCTCTCTCACAGTTCCAGCCCCAGGAAGGGACTCTGAATCTCTCCTGGTCCTTGTCCCAGATTCCCAGGAGGGGCTTCTGGTCAGGGCTCTGTCCACCATTGCATGACTTTGCAGCAGTTCAATTCAATGAGTGGAGGGGCTGAAGAACTCATCAAGGTGAGAGGAGCTGCTCACGTTCTCATAGATTTCTCGGCGGATGGTTAGATCTAGAGAACACATAATCTGGTTGGTGTGAATGAGACCCCTAAGTATTTACTCTGGAAATTCTCATGATATCTTTACTGAGGAGTCTTCTATCTGTGAAAATGCATAATTATGGAACAAGTCCTGAGGATTGTCTAAAATAAGGAAAAACCTGAGCCCACTAGTGTGAAGAGGAAGGCTTCTGTTCTCTGACTAACCCAGGATGGGACACACACCCATTCGTCTACCTTGCAGGGTTCAGGGAGCCGAGTTGCTAAGAAGCAGAGAATAGACTAGAGACAGTGACAGCCCCTGGCTGGCATTCCGCCCTACAGGTGCATTCATTTTTCAATACTGAGCTGTATTTGAAGGCCAGTCATTCCTGCGGATGATTTAAAGATATTTTCCCTCTGACAGGATCACTCTACAGTATCAATTGCCTCCTTCATACATTTTCCTCATTCTTCAAGGCCTGAGTATGCCAAAAAGGAAGACCTGAGAGGGATAAGGGTTGCCAGGATGTTTCTGTAAATCTTCCACAGCTCTTGGGGGCACCCAGCAGGCATTTGAAAACTGAGTTATAGCCAGGTGTGGTGGCTCACGCCCCAGCACTTTGGGAGGCCGAGGCGGGTGGATCACCTGAGGTCAGGAGTTCGAGACCAGACTGGCCAACATGGTGAAACCCTGTCTCTTCTAAAAATACAAAAATTAGGCGGGCGTGGTGGTGGGTGCCTGTAATCTCAGCTACTCGAGAGGTTGAGGCAGGAGAATCGCTTGAACCCGGGAGGCGGAGGTAGCAGTGAGTGGAGATGGCACCATTGCACCTCCAGCAGCCTGGGCAAATAGAGCGAAACTCTGTCTCAAAAAAAAAAAGAAAGAAAGAAAGAAAACTGACTGACGCCCTGTGGCTGGCCTTCTTTTGTCTTTTTTGTTTTGACAGCAAAAGCCATATAGACCTTGAATGCTATGACAGGCAGGACACATTTGTAAAATAGGAAATAATTACACTCACACTTTTTAGGTGCTATGTTTCCTTCCTCATTTTATTTTCTCACATGCAAGTAAACTTTTCAATGGACCTAACGTCTCATCTGACAGAGAACACAGCCTTAAGGTCAGAGCAGATGATCAGCCCGGAACCCACTCCAGACTGGGCTGCAGTTCTGCGTGTGACCACACAGTGTCGCTATCTTCTCAGTTCTAGCCGAATAGCTCCGGCTCGCACCTTGGTTCAAAAAAAAAATTTTTTTTTTTTTTTGGCTGGGCACGGTGGCTCACACCTGTAATCCCAGCACTTTGGGAGGCTGAGGCAGGGCGTGGGGGGGTGGGGGAATCACTTGAGGTCAGGAGTTCGAGACCAGCCTGGCCAACAAGGTGAACCCCTCTCTCTACTAAAAATACAAAAAAATTAGCAGGGTGTGGTAGCCTGCACCCCCGTAATCCCAGCTACTGAGCAGGCTGAGGCAGGAGAATCGCTTGAACTGGGAAGCACAGGTTGTGGTGAGTCGAGACCATGCCACTGCACTCCAGCCTGGGCGACAGAGCAAGGCTCCGTCTCAAAAACAAAAAATTGTAAATGTAAAAAAAGTTGGGTGGTGAATCCTTGCGGATTGATGGCAGAAAACAGAATCTGGACAGCAGCAAAGCTGAGTTCTAGATTTTTCATTTGGATAAATGTGGGAAGAATTAGGTCAGTCTTATTTTACTTATTTTTAAAACATCGAGTGAGGAGGGCAATGCAGTTAGGAAAGCAAACATCAAAGGAATGCCTTGTCCTGCTCGGCTGGACCCTCAAGACATCCACAGTACTTTTCGTGCTTGAAGGTTATGATGAAGGAGGTGAGTAATAATTATAGCTACCATTTATGGAGTACTACTGTGTACCAGCTGCTTTACATATATTACATGTAATCCTCTCAGGACCTCTGCAGTGTAGCCAATATTATCCCTGTGTTTCAGATGGGAAAGCTAACACTCAGAGCGGTGAAGCGGCATCCTTCACCTCACACAGCTAGTAATTCATGCTGACTCCAGACCTCTTTCAGGTGGATTTCTGGGTAAGGAATTTAAGTGGATTTCTGGGTAAGGAATCTAGTCAGCTAAAATAACAAGTGCCCATTTCCTTCTAAGTCTCAGGGAGTGTACAACAATCTTCCTCATCTTTCCACCGTGAATTCTGAATGAGAAGAGTGACTAGGGAGATTTCATTTGGTAGGGGCATATGGCAAGGGGAACTTGGGGATCCCAAATCTAAAGTAAACAGGCCAGGTGTGGTGGCTCATGCCTGCAATCCCAAGATTTTGGGGGGCCTGAGGCAGGGGGATCACTTGAGACCAGGAGTTTGAACCAGCCTGAGCAACATAGTGAGACCCTGTCTCTGCAAAAAAAAAAAAAAAAAAAAATGCTGAATGCAGTGGCTTATGCCTGTAATCCCAGCCCTTTGGGAGGCTGAAGTAGATGGATTGCATGAGTCTAGGAGTTCGAGACCAGACTGGGCAACATGGCGAGACCCTGTCTCTATAAAAAAAAAACACCACAAAAAATTATCTGGGCATGGTGGTGCCTGCCTGTAGTCCCAGCTACTCAGGAGGCAAAAGTGGGAGGATCACCTGAGCACAAGAGGTCGAGGCTGCAGTGAGCCGTGATCATGTCACTGCATTCCTCCAGCCTGGGTAACAGTGAGACCCTGTATTAAAAAAAAAAAAAAATCTAGGCATGGTGGCACATACCTGTAGTCCCAGCTACTGGGGAGGGTGAGGTGGGAGGATTGCTGAGCCCAGGAGTTCAAGGCTACAGTGAGACATCATCGTGCCACTGCACTCCAGCCTGGGTTACAGTGAGACCCTGTCTCAAAAAAAAAAAAAAAAAAAAGGAAACAGATAAAGCATACAGGGCTAAACAGCACAGAAAATGCTGCAAAAGTTGAAGATAGTATATTGATGTACATATTGAAGCAAAGAGAAAACTGGTGCCTTGGACAATGGAACTAGATGGGTAAGTCACATTCGGTAGGAAATTTAGAGGTGGTGCCTGGGGGCTTCATTTTACAAGACAGCTATGGGCATTCTCTACCACATGCCTCCCTCGAATTTACTCAAAGGGAAACCCTCTCTCCACTGGCTTTCCCAGGCGTTAGGAGTCAATGGTTTTGAATAAGAGTGAAGATTAAAATTCAGAAGAACTCCAAACCTGTCTGATCTTGAGCGGATGGGGCCATGGACTAAGCTTCTGAACTCCCTTTTCCAATCTGCTCTTCCAGCCTCTTGATCTCTGTGCCAGGACTCAACTCCATCACAAATGCATAATTCCTATCACAAGGAGACAACCTTAAATATTTTTGAATTAAGTGATATGTTTTCAGCTACTCAAAGGCTCCATCCCTAAACTCAGTGTGGCCCTGGCACTGTGACATGCTGGCGATGCAGTCCCGCCAGTCACAGCACAGAAACTGCATGTCGTGCTGGATGGAGCAGGGGACTCTACGAGAGGCTCTGCTGGGACAGAAGGTAGGAAGCAGAAGCAGGTATTGGGAGTCCATAGGAGAATGCAGTGCTCGCTTCCTAGTGTACCCACTGAGGGGGCAAGAGAAGGAACAGCGGCTCCTGCCTCTATGTGACTCAGCTCCTGCCTGGGGCTTCTGGGTTCAGAGCAGGGGAGTGGAGAGATGAGGGTCTTAGATGAGAGAGGCGGAATGAGCAGCTCTTGGGACTCCTCATGGCCCCACAGTCTCTACCTGCTCAGAGAAAAATGAGCCCAGGTGAGGGGAGGAGGTGTTCATATGTTATGGGAGAGGGAGGGTGACTGGGTGTGGAGCAGAGCTTGGGCTGCACCTGGCTACCTCAGTCTGAGGAGTCTCAAGTGCTACCTAATGTGTGGCAATGGGGACGGAGGTGGGTTTTTTCCCCTTTTTCTGGTGTTGGTAAGGAGGAAGCTCATGCATCCTGGGCACTGGTTCCATCCCTTCATCTGGCTAAATTCAAATCATCTGGGGAGATTTAAAAATTCAGAGTCTGCCAGCCTGGAATTCTAGCTCACACTGGAATTCTAGCACTTTGGGAGGCTGAGGCAGGAGAATCACTTGAGTTCAGGGGTTTGAGGCCAGCCTGGGCGACATAGTAAGACCTTGTCTCTATTGAAAAAACATCAGATTCCTAGGGCCCAGGCCTTGAGATTCTGATTGAGTCAATTTGGGGTGGGGTCTGGAATTGACTCTGTGTTTTAAAAAGATGCCTTGGGTGATTCTGCTTAGCAGCTATAATAGGGGATTGTTGATATGTGATTACATTTGACTACACCAAGCTTTCCATGCAGTGACATGGCCATTTGCAGACAGAGCTGGGTTTAGAGGAAATGTAGCCAGGGCCTCAGGCTGTTAGAGGTCTAAGGATGGGGATTCAGAGTAAAGCATCAGTATCTACCCACTCAACATTGGATCTGGAGTGAGTGTGGTGGCACATACTTGTAGTCCCAGCTACTCTGGAGGCTGAGGTGAGAGAGAGGATTGCTTGAGCCCAGGAGTTTGGGGGTGTGGTGTGATAACGATCATGCCTGTGAATAGCTACTGCATTCTGCACTCCAGCCTGGACAACATAGTGAGACTCCATTTCTTTTTTCTTTTTTTTTTTTTTTTTTTGAGACAGAGTCTCTCTCCATTGGCAGTGGTGCGATCTTGGCTCACTGCAACATCTGCCTTCTGGGTTCAAGCAATTCTCCTGCCTCAGCCTCCCGAGTATCTGGGATTACAGACACGCGCCACCACACCCAGCTAATTTTTTTGTGTTTTTAGTAGAGATGGGGTTTCACCATATTGGCCAGGCTGGTCTCAAACTCCTGACCTCGTGATCAGCCCACCTTGGCCTCCCAAAGTGCTGGGATTACAGGCGTGAGCCACCGCACTTGGCCTGAGACTCTATTTCTTAAAAAAAAAAAAAAAAAAAAAAAAAGATTGGACCTGGGAAAAGGAAGGAATGGAGGAATGGTAAACTATCCTGGATTAGCATCTTGCAAAAGACTAAAATCAGAGTCCATCCTTAAATCCTCCCACATGATAAAATGTGTGGTCTTAATTTCCTGGATCTGTTTCTAACCTCCAGTGTGGTCAGCTGGACCAGCATTAGGTGATCAGATGAGGAAGGGAATATTTTGTGAGGCAAACCCAAGCCCTAAGCTTGGTCTGCATCTGTGACCTGGTTCTGCAGCTTTGGAGAGGTGCACAAGAGACTATGTGCATCCAAACAGCCTCGCAATCAGACCGTACAAGATCACGCAGCTCACAAATCTGGACAGACCTGAAAGATCATATCTCAAACGAAGCCTCTGAATGTCGCCGGCTCCCCATGCAGGCCCGAGCAGGGAAAAGCCAGCAACCACACAGTTGCACACATGCTGCTGGCTCTGCCCTAGCACTGGCCCAGAATCCAGCTGGAGCTTCTCGTTCTCTCTTGAGAAAGTCCCCAGGGGCTGTCTTCAGCAGTCCTGAACTTGGGAACTTGGGCTGCATGCTGAATTAAGAACTCACCCAAGTGAAAACTGTGTTAATCTGTAAAGTCAATTTGACTCTTTGATGGGCAGAGAAATTTGGCTTGCTTTATTTATTTATTTATTTATTTTCAGACAGAGTCTCACTCTGTCACCCAGGCTGGAGTGCAGTAGCTCAATCATAGTTCACTGGAGATTTGACCTCTTGGGCTCAAGAGATCCTCCCATCTCAGCCTCCTCAATAGCTAGGACTACAGGTGCACGCCAGCACGCCCAGATAATTTTGTTCATTTTTTTGTAGAGACAGGGTCTCACTCTATTGCCCAGGCTGGTCTTGAATTCCTGGACTCAAGTATTCCTCCTGCCTCAGCCTCCCAAGTAGCTCAGACCACCAGTGTGCGCTACCATGACCAGCTATTTTTTTTTTTTTTTAATTTTTTGTAGAGACTGGGGTCTCACTGTGTTGCCTAGGCTGGCCTCAAACTCCTGGGCTCAAGCAATCTTCCTGCCTTGGCAGCCCAAAGTCCTGGGATTACAGGCATAAACCACCATGCCAGGTGCCAGGTCAGAGATGTGGTTTTTTTAATCCTAGGGTCAAGAAACCAGAATTGTAGCGCTGGCTCTGCTGTCAAATTGTTCAAAAGCCTCTGAGGAAGAAGGGTCAGGCTTCCAGGCTTTATTTGCTCCTCAGTTCCCCGTGCCAGCTCAGGGTTTTTGCAAAGTTTAGCTGCCATAGAAGCTTTGGAAAGTTTAGTTTCCAGTGCTCTGGAAAATGTATATGATCCCATTCTTGCATTCGTTATTATTTCAGTTCTGCTGTGGAGTGTTGTGAACTGACCCAGTAACCACAGGCTAGTTCTCTGTTTTCTAAGCCCCTTATTGCTTTTTTCCAACAAAGTAGTCAAAAACACTTTCTCTGCTAAACAAACTTTTTTTCTTTTTTGTAACAGAAAAGACCAAAGGTAGAAATACAGCATAGCTTTCTTTCTTTCTTTTTTTTTTTTTTGAGACACAGTCTTGCTCATTGCCCAGGCTGGAGTGCAATGGTGAGATCTCGGCTCACTGCAACCTCCACCTCCCGGGCTCAAGCGATTCTCCTGCCTCGGCCTCCCTAGTAGCTGGGACTACAGGCACATGCCACCACGCCTGGCTAATTTTTGTATTTTCAGTAGAGATGGGTTTTTGCCATGTTGGCCAGGCTGGTCTCGAACTCCTGACCTCAGGTGATCCGCCCGCCTCGACCTCCCAAAGTGCTGGGACTACAGGTGTGAGCCACCGCGCCCGGCCTTACAGCATGGATTTCTAAACAGAGTGGCTATTTGTTGCTGGGACAGGTAACTGAGAGGATAGATTTCATTCCCCAGAAAAGTTTAAGAAAATAAGAGCATTTAGATGTTTTTAGAATTTAGTAGAGTCTAGAGCCAGGGAGAAAACCAGACATTCTCTGGAGATTCATTTCAGCTAGAGGGTTCTGTGTGTCCCATCTCCCTTTCAGGAGTTAATCAGCCTCTAAAAACAGCAAGGGCACAGGATTCAGTACAGAGGACCTGGCTTCCCAGCCAACTAGTTAAGTGATTCCAGGCAGTTTCCTCAGCAATAAAACAGAAATAATACTCTCTCTACCTCAAATTAAATCATATGGATGTGAAAGCCTTTTGTAAAATATAAACTTTTAAAATATTGAGGCTGGGCATGGTGGCTCATGCCCGTAATCCCAGCACTTTGGGAGGCTGAGGTAGCAGGATTACTTGAGCCCAGAAGTTTGAGGTTACAGTGAGCTAGGATCGAGCCACTGTACTCCAGACTGGGTGGCAGAGCAAGACCCTGTATTAAAAAAGAAAAGGGTAATGGTATATCTTATATAGATATAGATAAGTGTATAAGATATAGCTTGCTTATGTCATGGCAAGATCAATGAAAATATGCTTTTTTTAAAGAGTAAAGTTTATTATGTAAGCTCTTGGGAATCATCTCAACTGAAGCCAACCACAAATGCAAGGGGTCTAACCTTGATGATCCAGATTTGTTTGGTCTTTTGTATACCCAGAAATCCACCATCCTTCTCTATGTTGGTCTTGGTCTTTCCTGAGAAGGCCAGTACCTGAAAAATGAGCATTCCACCTTCCACCTCCCATCACATGGGAGTCTTTTTTTTTTTTTTTTTTTAAATCCCCAGTCTGTTTACCACTTTGTCCTAAGAATCAAAGACTTAGGAAACTTCTTCTTTTTTTTTCTGGAGACAGGGTCTCACTCTGTCGCCCAGGCTGGAGTGCAGTGGCATGATCTCAGCTCACTGCAACCTCTGCCTCCCAGGCTCAAGCGATTTTCCTGCCTCAGCCTCCTGAATAGCTGGAATTACAGGCACGTGCCACCACGCCCGGCTAATTTTTGTATTTTTTTTAGTAGAGACAAGGTTTCACCAGCTGGCCAGGCTGATCCTTATCTCCTGACCTCAAGTGATCTGCCCGCCTCGGCCTCCCAAAGTGCTGGGATTACAGGCGTGAGCCACCGCTCCCGGTCAAGGAAACTTCAAGAAGGCAAAGGCAAGGAGGCCCACCCCTGGGCCCTCAGAGGACATGGACAGGGAGTGGACTCTGAAAGGAGCTCTGGGAATGGACTCTGCCCCCGCTAGCCCCCAGGGCCTGGCCGCCTACACCCAGCTGCTTCTCCTCACTGGCCTCTGCCCCAGACCATGACAGCCACATCAGGGACGTGGAGCTGGGAAGCATCCCCCCTTCTCACAAAAGGTCTGTGACAGCGGAGAAGATTCCCAGGATCTCAGGCTAGAAGCTGGAAGGCATTTTCTGAGGGCCACATGATTCCACCAGCTGGAGTTTTCTGTTACCATTGTACAGTCCTTGATTTCTGGGACACAAGATGTTCTTTTAGGCTTTCCTGAATAACAAAGATCACACATACACTTGTTTATCTGGGGAGATGCCTTCCCGTTCTAAACAACTGACTTACAAATTCTCTTTCTGAGAACAATGCCCATTCATAAGTTGGGAACATTCTGTATGAGTGACTTCTGGCTGGGAAGGCACAATTCTCAGGAGGGGGAGGAGTTCTCAGGAGACCCCTGTAAAGTGGGCCTGTGCTTAGACACTCAGGTCCCCGTGTTTGCTAGAAACACTTGGGCACACACAGGTGCCTGTTCCAAGCCTTCCTCCCAAGGAACACACCTGTGCATGTGAGTCACATGTCCTGCCAACGTGCCACCTAATCTTCACCCTGAGCTGGGGAGTATTGGGTAACTGTGTCCTCACCAAAGTCACCCAGCTGCTTGGGTAACACCTTCAGATAGTATCCAGGCCAAAACATATTAAGAAAAAAAATGCACTCACAGCTAGAACACTTATTCCTGCTTATCTTTTAACAATGCAAGGGTAGGGAAATTGTTTGGAAATCAAAACATGGAAGTTCGTTCATCCTCCCAACTCGTGAAGTTCTAAGGCAGAGACTGGCTAAGCTTTTGTGGGACCTAAAAGTTATATAATCAGGGTGGGGCAGTTTAAATAATTACAAATACGAAATTATGAACAGGGCCTTAGAAGGCGAGGGAGAGGCCCTGAAACTTGAGCTTCATTCACTTAATGGAAAATCCAACTCTGATTCTAGGGGAAGAATCTAGAAGATTCCATGAAAATACAATCTTACAGAGCTGTAAATGACTTTCCCTAAAATACTTTTAATACTTCTTGTCTTAGTGGATCCTGGCTTTTCTTTGACAATGTCATTCAGTTGAAAACCCTCTGGGTAAAGGCTCTTCGCCTCCTGGCACCCCCATGTGGGCGGGAGGTGCTGCTCTCAGGGTCTTCACACCCCACCATTGCAGCCCTTCGCTCAGCCGTCTCTCCAGCCGGACCATCCTCTCTGCATTTTGGTCCCTGTCCTCCGCCCACCCTGGGGCCCCTCTGCAATGCACTGAGGGTCAGGGGCGCACGGACGTCTTCCTCCCAGCCCCTCATCCGCCAGCGAGCTGAGCCGCGCCTGGGCCCCTGTCACCGCGCCATCGCTCCTTCGGGACCTGAAGCCTCCGTGCTCAGCGACCCCCCTGCAACCCACTGCGACCCCCACCCTTGCTGTGCCCTCCGCCTCAGCACGGCCCTCCCGGAGCTGTGTGCCCTCCCTGACTTCATCTTCGCCCCTCCCCTGCCTGGCTCTCCCACTGCCAGTCACCCCAACCCCGCCCCAGCAGCGGCCTAGAGTTCCCTCTCCCCTCGAAGGCCTCGCGGCGGACTCGGCTCGGGGCATGGGGGAGGCGGGAGGCGGGAGGCGGGAGGCGGGAGGCGGGAGGCGGGAGGCGGGAGGCGGGAGGCGGGGGGCGGGGCCGCAGCTCCGCCCTCGGGAAATGGCTCCGCCTCCCTCGCCGGGAACTGCCTTCAGGCGCCGTCTGCAGCGACTCCCCACCCCGCGGGCCATGTCAGCGGACGGGCACCTCCGCGGGCGCAGAGCGAGTCACACGTGCATCCTCTCACCCTTCCCCCGCTGCACCGCCCGCTGTCCAGCCCTCTCTTCCTGTTTTCTCCCACTGCAGAGTTGGCTAAAGAACACTGCAGACTTGGGCCAATTTGCCCCTGCCCAGATTCCTGATTCCTGGCCTCGCGGCCCCACCGCTGTCTTCCTCTCCCCTCCCGGGTTTCCTCTCGCCCCCAGCCCCAGCCCTCTGTGGCCGCGGCCTGCTCTGCCTGAGCTGCGCCTCCGGAGGTTCCGCCGCCCCTTCGCCTCCCCCTCCTCACTTCCCGCCTCCCCCTCCCCACTTCCCGCCTCCCCCTCCTCACTTCCCGCCTCCCCCTCCTCACTTCCCGCCTCCCCCTCCTCACTTCCCGCCTCCCCCTCCTCACTTCCCGCCTCCCCCTCCTCACTTCCCGCCTCCCTCCTGAGAGGTCCGCTGTCGGGAGAGAGGACTCGGTGTGTGCTCCGCTCGCCCTCCGTGAGAGTCCCTCAGGGCACAAGCAGCGCTTCCTGAAGCTCGGTTAGCCCCTCACCCACCAGCTGCAAGGATGGGGACCCTGCCTTTCTCATCGCTCATCGCCCAGGGCCTGGCCGGGAGGAGGGCCTGTAACCGGGAGGAGCTGCCCGCTCTTCCGTGCCCCGCCCCCCAGCGCACCTGCCCGCGAACATGAGGCAGCCGGGGGGTCCGCTGGGGCAGAGTGCGGGGTGAAGGGGTGCACTGGGCACTCAGCGCGGCCCTTGGGAGGCAGGGCCGCCCCAGCCTGCTCTCTCGTCTAGGACGGCCGTCCGGATGCAGGAGCCCCGGGGAAAACAACTGGCTGGACGGGGCGGCCTTCAGTGTCTCTCCCAGCCTGAGAGTCGCTTCCCACCACCTGGGCACGAACCTGCTCTGCGATCTCCGGCAAGTTCCTGCGCCTCCTATCGGTACAATGCAGATCGTGGCGTCTTCCCTCTCCCCTGTGAGGATCGTGAGCCTATGCGTGTGAGGCCACCAAATCCCAATTCGTATGAACGTGCTGGAAGCAAGGGGGTCAGAGCACTTAGCGGCTCTCTCCTCTGGTGGGGAGAAGACAATGATTTTCTTAAGGACACAGTTTGATGGTGGAGGCTTGAGAGCGGCTACAGTTGGAGCCACTGGAGAGAGAGAGCTGGCCTCTGGAAATGGGTGCTGAGTTATGTAGTGGCCGATTCACTGCAGGATGTCTGCTAGACTGTACGCTTGCTGAAGGCAGCACCAGTTATCTATCTGTCTCACCGTTCACTACAGAATTGTCCGCACCAAGCACAGCATGGACTCTGTTAGTGCAGCAAACATTTGGTGAAGGAAGGAAGGAGGGAATTAAAGGAGGAAGAAAGGAAAGAAAGGAGAAAGATAAAAAAGGAAGAAAGGAGGAAGGGAAGGAAGGAAGGAAGATGGAGGGAAGGAGGGAAAGGAGGGAAGGAGGGAAAGGAGGGAAGGAGGGAAAGGAGGAAAGGAGGGAAGGGATGAAGAAAGGGAGAGAGAAGGAAAGAAAGGAAGGAGGGAAGGAAGGAGGAAAACAGGAGGGAAGGAAGGGGGAAAGGAAGGGAGGAAGGAAGGAGGCTGCTTAGGGGTAAAATGTCTGTAGGGAGGATGCAGCCAGGCCACGAGCTAATAGAAGGTGCAGAATGTCAAGCTGCTGAGATGGACCATGGAAGGCAAGAAGAATGAAGGAATGCCCACCCAGTCCTCAATGACAAATAATGAGCTTGTTTTATTTTGCTTTTTCCTCGATCTTAATTTTTAATCCCCAATGCCTGAATGATGGTGTTCTGTGAAGACATTTGTGTTCGGGTAGAGAGAAGGGGAAAGAATGCTGGGACTGGCCCACCATGGCCTTGGGACTGGCCCACCATGGCCTTGGGACTGGCCCACTATGGCCCTGCCCTTACAAACTAGAGGAGAGTAATTAAATGAAAACGATGACAAGGATGTGCATGTAAAACATTTAAAGGCAGGGTGCGGTGGCTCATGCCTGTAATCCTAGCACTTTGGGAGGCTGAGGCAGGAGGATTGCTTGAGCCCAGGAATTTGAGACCAGCCTGGGCAACAAGGTGTAAACGTGTCTCTACAAAACATAGAAAAATTAGCTGGGCATGGTGGTGCACACCTGTGGTCTCAGCTACTCAGGAGGCTGAGGTGGGAGGATCACTTGAGCCCGGGAGGTCGAGGCTGCAGTGAGCTAAGATCTCACCACTGTACTCCAGTCTGGGTAACGGAGCAAGACCCTGTTTCAAAAATACATGAATGAAATAATAAAAATTAAGAACACACAAAAGTAGATTCAAAATATTACACACACTTTTACACCTGTATCTCTCTCTCCATCTTTATGTATTGGAAAGCATGAGTTCACACTGATAATCTCCAAGTCCAGGCCGACAGCATGAGTCCATTCTTGTTTTCTCCCTTTCCCTTCTCTGCCAGTAAGAAACCCGGCTCCACAGGGAGTGAAAAGAATGAAAAAGCAGCAGTAGGTCACTAAGGTCCCAGCTTCCCTGTGCCAGCCCTGCCATGGTGCCTCCAAGGATGCAGACCCGTCTGGGGCAGAGGTCTTTAAGGAGACCAACTTGGCACCAGAAGTTTCTTCAGATTGAAAGAACTCTGGGAAGTGTCAGTGGTTAGGACAGATTTAGGATACCCTATAAATATACAGTAGGGCAAAGTTAAGTCAAGGACTCCTGGAGCCTTTGGGGTTATGTTGAACCTCCAGGGTTCACCTGGATTAACTCTGGTGGCTTCCAGCTGTTGATCTCACCCTAGACCCAGGAATCAGGTATGATTTGAGTCAAAAATGGGAAGTAGGGGAGAAATGAAGAAAATTAAAAGAAAACAATAAAGGTATCACCACTTAAAAACATTAGTATTGATAAAATTGACTACATAAACATTAAAAATTTCCATGTGGCAAAAATAGCTAAGATGAACCAAAATATAAACAATTAACTGGGAAAATATTTGCAACACATATGACAGTTAATTTTCTTCACATGCAAAGTACACTTAAGAGTGAATAAGATAATCAGCCCCAAAGAAAAATAGGCAAAAGACCTTAAAAAACCATAGAAGAAGAAATATATCTGGCTTTTTTTTTTTCTTTTTTTCTTCGAGACAGAGTTTTTGCTCTTGTTGCCCAGGCTGTAGTGCAATGGCATGATCTCAACTCACCGCAACCTCCGCCTCCCAGGTTCAAATGATGTGATTCTCCTGCCTTAGCCTCCCAAGTAGCTGGGATTACAGACATGTGCCACGACGCCCGGCTAATCTTGTATTTTTAGTAGAGACGGGGTTTCTCCATGTTGGTCAGGCTGGTCTCAAACTCCCGACCTCAGATGATCCACCCACCTCGGCCTCCCAAAGTGCTGGGATTACAGGCATGAGCCACCAAGCCCGGCCTGCCTGGCTTTCAAACACATGAAAAGGTGCTCACCCTCACTTATAATAAAAGAAATAATTCTATTATATTTCTAATACATTACCAATACATGGTTTCCAATACATAAATTCAAAGTATAAGAGGTATTTTTTATGGATTAGATGAATAAAAATTAAGCATTTTGATAAATTTCTGTGTGAAAGAAGATGTGGAGAAATAGGTGTTCCATGCATTACTGGTGGAAGTAAAAATTGGTGCCCTTTCTTTGAAACAATCTATCAAACGCACATATCTTTTGATCCAGTAAGCCCGCCTCTACAAAATTATCCTACAGATACACTCACACATGTGCACAAAGATATCTGCACAAGAACTTTCCTGCAGCATTATTTGAGGAGCAAAGTCTAAAAGAACCTGAATGCCTGCCATTAGGGGGAAGGGATATTAAACATGATTATTGTGCAAAATGGTGCTATATATTGTTCACAGATGTATATATGTATGTATATGACATATAAAAAATTACAGAAAGGTTGTAAATAATTTCCAATAGTGCTCCCCTCTAAGGATGGGAGGAAGGACGCAGGACTGGCCACAAAGGCCACAGAGTATTTTCAACTTCATCTGTAGCATTTTACTTATTTTTATGTAAAGAAAGGAAAAAAAACCAGCTATACTAAATGTTTTTTTATCAACTCTGGTTGGTGGAGACTTCATTTATTACACTCTTATTTTTAGGGTGGGTATAAGATGATATCTTTTGTGTAAAAAGAGGCCCCCTGAGCTTGTTTATGTGTAAATGTCCCTAGAAAGACAGTCAGGGTCACAGTGGCTGGTGTGGCAAAGGGCAACAAGGAAGTGGGTGGGGAGACTGGTTTTTCATTGCACATTCTTACTGCTTATATATTTTGCAATTTGAATGTACTACTTACAAAGAATGATTATAAAACAAGCAAACAAAAGGCATGTCTCCTGTGCCTGAGAGGAAGGGAAGGGGAAAGAAAAGGCTTCTTTCCCTTCTCTGAAGCCTTTGCCTGAGGCCAGTGGGTAAATACTGATGCTGAGACGGGGGAGGAGAGAGAGACAGAGAGAGACAGAGACAGAGATGGAGACACACACACACACACACAGAGACAGAGACACACAGAGATGGAAACAGGGAGAGAGAGAGACAGAGAGACAGAGACAGACAGACAGAGACAGAGAGAGGCAGAGAGAGACAGACAGAGACAGAGAGTCCCCTGAGAGGCTGGTCTGCTTTGGAAATACTCATGGTTTGCCCAGAGGAGCAAGCAATGTGGGCCAAGCTGAGTCTTGAGAACTATTAGCACACCAAGTAGGTAGTGGCCCAGGCAGGAAAAAACACTAAGAAATGTCCAGTGTAGGCCAGGCGTGGTGGCTCATGCCTGTACTCCCAGCACTTTGGGAGGTTGAGGGGGGGAGGATCGCTTGAGGCCACGAGCTCACGACCAGGCTGGGCAATATAGTGAGACCCCCATCTCTCCCAAAAAGTAAAAAAATTTAGCCAGCTACGGTGGTGCATGCCTGTAGTCCCAGCTGCTTGGGAGGGTGAGGCAGGAAGATCCCTTGAGCCTGGGAGGTTGAGGCCGCAGTGAGCCATGATTGCGCCATTGCACTCCAGCCTGGGCAACAGAGGGAGATTCCATCTCAAAAAGAAAAATATATATATCCAGCGTGGCCAAGATATTTTAGGGCGAGAAGAAGGATCAGGAAGCCTCCTGGCCAAACTTTCAGCCGACAATCCTATCCTCAATGTCTGAGACTACCAAGTCCTCAACAAGAAACAAAAACTGAGGGTCCAAACGATGAAAAACAAACCATAAAGAACTAACTACCAACGTGAATAAACTTTGAAGGCGTTGTGCTAAGGGAAATGAGCTAGTCACAAAAGGACGACTACTCTACGATTCCACTTATATGAGGTACTACGAATAGTCAAATTCAGAGACAGTAGAACGGTGGCCACCGGTGGCTGGCAGGGCAGGATGGGGAGTTAGTGTTTAATGGGGACAGAGTTTCAGTTGGGAAAGAAATAAAATTTCTGGAGATGAACGGTGGTGATGGTGGCACAAAAATGTGAGTGCACTTAATGTCACAGAACTGTTCACTTGAGCATTTTAAAATTGTTATTTATTTTAGAGACAGGTTCTTGCTCTGTCACACAGGCTGGAGGGCAGTGGTGTGATCAGAGCTCACTATAGCCTTGAACTCCTAGGCTCAAGTGATCTTCCTGCCTTGGCCTCCCAAGGAGCTGGGACTACGGGTGTATGCCACCATGCCCAGTTAATTAAAAAAAAATTTTTTTTTTTTTTAGAGATGAAGTTGCTATGTTGACCAAGCTGGTTTCAAACGCCTGGCCTCAAACGATCCTCCCATCTCAGCCTCCCAAAGCTTGGGATTACAGGTGTCAGCCACTGTGCCCCGGCCTACTTAAAAATTGTTAAAATAGTATATGTTATTTTATATATTTTTTACCACAATTTTAACAATAAACTTTCACTAGACATTTAACCAGTCTTACTACCTCCTCCTGATCTAAGCCCTCCTGTCTTTTTCCTGTACATTTTCTGCCAAGAGTGTGAAATACGACTTTGATACACACTTACATATGTTTTAAAAACACCTAATAACAACAACAGAACTAAACTAAAAACAACAGACAACTCCTATCTGCTGGAGGCAGTGAATCTCAGGTTTCCTTCACACAAAGCGGAAATGGCCAGTAAACCCACTCTGTTTCCGTGCTGGCCAAGGGAGAAAAAGCACTGCAGACACCCGCCCGACCCTTCAACCTCCAGACAGACGCAGTGCTTTCTAACAAAACAAAAACAAACGAAAAACAACCCAACGACTTAAAACCACAAGGGAAACCTTTACCCAATCCAAGCGACCCCTTGCTTCGGTTTGGGCAGATGGCATTTCACCACTTTTTGACCTTTTAACCAGTACCCTTGCTGAATTTCTTTCCAAAGCCAGAGTCATAATACGTGAGAGCGAGCATTTCTCAAGTGCTGGGCTTCAGGGAGGGCCCTGGTCTTTGGACGGTGAACAGAACTAGGGCAGAGGGAGTCCTATCTCGAGGAGATGACGCTGCTGCCCTACAGCAGCCAGCACTGCTTTTGTAACTCTGTAGTGATGGCCCAATCTCTGCTTGCCCCCACTCTGATCGGCCCTCTTTATTTTAGTCTCGCCTTTGAAACAAGTCTGGGTGACAGCCAAGATGTCCAGTGGCCAAGTCATGCTATGCCACTTCTACCAATGAGATGCTCCCTCCAGCCTCAGCCAGCAGAGACTGTCCTCTGGACCTAGAGCCCCACAAGTGGTGCCACGAGATCAGCACCTGGGGACCCACGATCTGGAAGTGTAATTGGTTTCAGACTCAGATAGAGAAATGGAAAGTCCTGATATTGATTGGAAAGCCTAGTTATAATATTCCTAATCTGGCTTGATCCTTGTCTAAAAAGACCTTTTATTTTAGTTGTAGCTTATTTGGCTGGCAAACAGGAGCTCTGGTTTAGGGAGGAGGAATGGGAATGGGGAGAAGTAGGCTATTATAATAATTGAGTACAATTTGAATCCTTTACACATTATGGTTTTTTTGGTTTTTTGGGTTTTTTTTGAGATAGTCTCGCTCTGTCACCCAGGCAGGAGTATAATGGTGTGATCTTGGCTCACTGCAACCTCCACCTCTTGGGCTCAAGCGATTCTCCTGCCTCAGCCTCCTGATGAGCTGGGACTACAGGCACCTGCCACCATGCCCAGCTAATTTTTTTTGTATTTTTAGTAGAGACGGGGTTTCACTATATTGGCCAGGCTGGTCTCAAACTCCTGATCTCATGATCCACCCGCGTCGGCCTCCCAAAGTGCTGGGATTACAGGCATGAGCCACCACAATCAGCCCTGCATTATGTTTTTAATCACCCTCAAATAGATGCTAATAAGTTGTCAGAAACATCATGAGCTGTTGCTGGGATACAGCTCTTTCACAGCCCAAAGAGCCCCTTGACACATCTTGTTTTTTCTGGTGAAAAAATAAGAGGACTCATTTTAGTTAGGCTCATTCACAAAAACCAGGGGGGCTCATTCACAAAAACCAGGCGGACTCATTCTAGAGTCATATGGCCTCCAAAAGCTCAGACCAGAAGCGTACTGTGCTCCTGTCACACTCTAATCTGACTCTGTTTCTGGAAGAATTTGGAGAGGTGAGTGCCAATATCGTATTACTTTCTCAGGCTGAGAATTTGAGGGTGGAGGCTGGCAGGCTCCTGAGGGAAAGAGAATAAACCAGGAGGAAAGGGGAGCTTGAGCTCGGCCCTTTGGTTTTCCCTGGAGGCCTTGCTTGGGGGCCAAAGGTTCTTGGCCTGCGTCTTCCCCTCCTCCCTGGGCGCTCATTAGCAGAGCGCCAGCCTCGCTTCCACTGCGGGCAACTCCACGCTGCCCCTCGGGCGTCCTCTCCCCCTCACTCACTCACAGCTCATTTGAAAAGGCTTTACTCTCCAACTTTAAGTTTATTGCTTCAACTAAATTCCACCTTTTTTTCATATGAAGTCGCAGATGTGCTCCCAGGTGGTGGTTGGCCTGGTGTTCTGAGTCATGGGTCTACGGAGGCCGCCGCACCTTGACGCTCGGTGAAAGGTCGCCACGGTGCCCTTGCTTGTGATTAGCCCTTTGTAAGTGCAGTGCTCATTTTACCCTATGGTTCTGAACAAGCAGGAATGACTGAATCCTGAAGTTGAAGTAGTGTAGCTTTTCCCTGAGATTCAGATGTGTTTACTTTTACACCTTTAAAAAAACCCAACTTTATCAATACAGCTTCGCAGACATCATTGCTCCCGCCGTTGCTTTTTCTAGCTTTTAAGGCTGGACGTATACCAAGCAAGCTCCTCATCACCACCAGGCCCTTGCCCAGGTCCACAACAGGGACCAGAAACTTCAGCCTAAGCCCCACTGCTGTGGCTCAGGTGCCATCAACAAGTCTTGACCAGAGCAGGAACCTTTTCTAAGCTCCTAGAATATAGTTGTCATACCTTGACTAGCTGTCATCAACTCCCTCCCCACAGAATAGTAGCTCTGCATACCTGCTGAGATCCTGCCATAAATGGTCAGGCCACCAGCAATTACACTGTTGCCACACCCTGACTTTTTTTTTGAGATGGAGTCTTGCTCAAGGAACTTAGTACTTTATATGCCACCACCCTATCTAACATGCTATTTTGCAGTGATACTTCATATCTTTACAGATCCATCATCAATGTAATATACAGTTATACAGCGAATGCATGTTTAGATTTATTTAAAGCTTTATTAGTTTCTTTGCTCACCATTGCTTTCCATTTTTTGGAGGGATCACTCTTTTTTTTTCTTTTGTGTGCATGTGTATGTGTATGAGAAGTAGATCATACATGTAAAAATATATGAAAAAATATGCACATATCGCAGTATTGGTGGATGAATACTATGATGTCTGAGATACATTTCAGAATAATCTGGGAGGGGAGAAAGTAAGTGAGGGTGGAGATAAAATAAAATTGGTTGTGTACTAATAATTATTTAATAATTATTAAAGTTGTGACTGGGTGCAGTGGTTCACACCTGTAATCCCAGTACTCTGGGAGGCTGAGGCAGGTGGACTGTTTGAGCCCAGGAGTTGGAGACCAGCCTGGACAACATGGCAAAACTCTGTCTCTACTAAAACTACAAAAATTAGCCAAGCGTAGTGGTGTGGTCCTGTAATCCCAGCTACTCGGGAGGCTGAGGTGGGAGGATTGCTTCAGCCCTCGGGCGGAGGTTGCAGTGGGCCAAGACTGTGCACTGCACTCCAGCCTGGGCCACAGAGCAAGACCCAGTCTAAAAGGAAAAAAAAAAGAAAAATTGAATTTGTGTACTGATACTTATTTAATAATTATTAAAGCTGTGTACTAATAACTATTAAAGCTGGAGTATAGATACAGGGAGCTAGCTCTATTTTTGTATGCGTTTGAAATTTTTCATACATGTTAAAGGATATAGAAAAAAGTAAAAGGTCCTGGGACTCAATGTTCACCCTGTAGCTGACGAGTTGTGTGGCTTTTTTTTTTTGAGATGGAGTCTCGCTCTGTCACCAGACTGGAGTGCAGTGGTGGGATCTTGGCTCACTGCAACCTCTGCCTCCTGGGTTCAAGCAATTCTCCTGCCCCAGCCTCCGGAGTAGCTGGGACTACAGGTGCGCACCACCACGCCCAGCTGATTTTTGTATTTTTAGTAGAGAGTTTCACCTTGTTGGCCAGGATAGTCTCCATCTCTTGACCTCAAGTGATCTTCCCGCCTTGGCCTCCCAAAGTGCTGGGATTACAGGTGTGAGCCACCGTGCCAGGCCCGAGCTGTGTCACTTTTTATAAGTCACTTCCTTCCTCTGCACCTTGGTTTCTTTCTCTCTAAAATAATGCAGTTGGACTAGACGATCATTTAAGATCCCTTCCTGCTTTGACAGGTGAGATATCATTAATCTTTTGTGTTGTTTCTGTTATTTTGTTTTTTACTAAGATAAAATTTACATCCCATATAATTTGCCTTTTTTTTTTTTTTTGGTGATGGAATCTCACTCTGTCACCCAAGCTGGAGTGCAGTGGCACAGTCTCAGCTCCCAGCAACCTCTACCTCCCAGGTTCAAGCGATTCTCCTGCCTCAGCCTCCTGAGTAGCTGGGATTACAGGCGCCTGCCCCAACGCTTGGCTAATTTTTGTATTTTTAGTAGAGACCGGGTTTCACCATGTTGGCCAAGCTGGTCTTGAACTCCTGACCTCAAGTGATTTGCCTGCCTCAGCCTCCCAAAGTGATGGGATTACAGGCGTGAGCCACTGTGCCCAGCTGTGAAGTGGTATCTTATTGTGATTTTGACTTTCATTTCCCTAATGACTAATGATATTGGACATTTTTCATGCCCTCTTATAGATCTTCTTTGAAGAAAAGTCTATTCAAATCTTTTGCCCATTTTTAAATTGAGTTATTTATTTATTTATTTATTTATTTATTTATTTTGAGACAGAGTCTCAGTCTGTCGTCCAGGCTGGAGTGTAGTGGTGCGATCTCAGCTCACTGCAACCTCTGCCTCCCGGGTTCAAGTGATTCTCCTGCCTCAGCCTCCCAAGTAGCTGAGACTACAGGTGCCTGCCACTATGCCTGGCTAATTTTTATATTTTTATAGAGATGGGGTTTCACCATGTTGGCCAGGCTGGTCTTGAACTCCTGACTTTGTGACCTGCCCTCCTTAGCCTCCCAAAGTAATGGGATTACAGGCATGAGCCACCACACCCAGCCGAGTTATTTATCTTTTTATTGTTGAGGTATAGGAGCTCTTTATCTATTCTAGGTATAAAACCCTTATTAAATATATGATTTATAAATATTTTCTCCAATTTTGGGTTGTTTTTTCACTTTCTTGATACATGACAGCCTTTAGTTTTGGTGAAACCTAATTTATCTAATTGTCCTTGGTTGCTTGCATTTTATGTATTATACCTAAGAAATGATTGCCTATTCCAATATCACAAATATTTATCCTTACATTTTCTTCTGAGAATTTTTATAGTTTTTGCTCTTACATTTAGGTCTTTGATCATTTGAGTTTATTTTTGTATATAGTGTGAAGGCGTGAATTTAGGGGGTCTAAATTCACTATTTTGCATATGTATGTCTGTTATCCAAGCACCATTTGTTGAAAAGACTGACCTTTCCCCACTGAACGGTCTTGCCACTCTTGTCAGAGATTGACCATGGATGTATCAGCTTACATCTGGACTTTCCATTCTGTTGCATTGAAATACATGTTTATTTTTATGTCAGTACCACACTGTCTTCATTAGTGTAGCTTTAAAGTAAGTTTTGAAATTGGGAAGTGTGAGCCCTCTAACTTTTATCTTCTTTTTCAAGATTGTTTTGGTTATTCTGGGTCCTTGCTTTTCCATGTGAGTTTTAGGATCACTTTGTCTATTTCTGCAAAAAAAAAAAAGTAGTTGGAATTCATGAATCTTTAATTCACACCAAACTCCTCACTACAATGTCCTCTATGAGAACTAGTACGTTGTCTAACTTGGTCATTGTTGTATCTCCAACACCTAGCACAGGCCTGACCTAGAGTAAGCTCTTAATATTTAATGAATGAATGGCAAGAAAAAAAAGCACAGTTTAGAGAACAGCAATAAAATGTACCCAGTGGAACATTACCACACCTCAGAAGACACCTGCATGCCACTCCATGATGAACTCCTCCATCATTTCTTTTTTTTTGAGACAGAGTCTCACTCTGTCACCCAGGCTGGAGTGCAGGGGCGTGATCTCGGCTCACTGCAACCTCTGCTTCCCAGGTTCAAGCAATTCTCCCACCTCAGCCTACTGAGTATCTGGGACTACAGGCTCACACCAGCACACCCGGCTAATTTTTGTATTTTTAGTAGAATCGGAGTTTCACCATTTGGCCAGGCTGGTCTTGAACTCCTTACCTCAGGTGATCCACCTGCCTCGGTCTCCCAAAGTGCTGGGATTACAGGCGTGAGCCACCACGCCTGGATCCCTCCATCATTTCTTTGCTTTTAAAAAAATAACGAACTGTGGCCAAGCGGAGGCAGGTGGATCACCTGAGGTCAGGAGTTCGCGACCAACCTGACCAACATGCTAAAACCCTGCCTATACTAAAAATACAAAATTAGCCAGGTGTGGTGGCACATGCCTGTAATCCCAGCTACTCAGGAGGCTGAGGCAGGAGAGAATCGTTTGAACCCGGGGTGGGGGGCGGAGGCTGCAGTGAGCTGAGATCACATCACCACACTCCAGCCTGAGTGACAAAGCAAGACTCCGTGTCAAAAAATAAATAAATAGGCCAGCACGGTGGCTCAGGCCTGTAATCCCAGCACTTTGGGAGGCCGAGGCAGACGGATCATGAGGTCAGGAGATTGAGAACATCCTGGCTAACATGTGAAACCCCGTCTCTACTAAAAATACAAAAAATTAGCTGGACGTGGTGGCGGGCGCCTGTAGTCCCAGCTACTTGGGAGGCTGAGGCAGGGGAATCACTTGAACCCACAAGGTGGAGGTTGCAGTGAGCCGACATCGGGCCACCACACTCCACCAGCCTGGGCGACACAGCGAGACTCCGTCTCAAAAAATAAAAATAAAAATAAAATAAATAAATCAGTAGCACCTTATTTATTTATTTGGGTTATTTCCGGGCTTTTGTTATAATAAATCATGATGTTGTTACATATTTCCTTATGTCCCTCATACAGGAGTTTCTATACCTAGCAGTGGAATTCTGGGGTCTTAGGATATGCACGTATTCAACTTTACTTGGTAATCCAAACCTTGCTCCAAAGTGGGTATACAAATTTACATTTCCACCCAAAGTAGGTGAGAATTCTTACCATTGTTCTTTCCTTCTGGGTTCAGTTTTCTTCTTCTGCAAGTACACACTTTAGCTGTTTTTTTTTTTTTTTTCAGAGAGGAACTGAATGTTAAACTCTCCTCGTCTTTGTTTTATTGAAAATGTCTTTATTTTATTGAAAAGTCTTTATTTTGTTTGCATTCTTGAATGAGAACTTATATAAATATAAAATTCTAGATTGATAATGTTTTTGTTTTTTTCTCAATACTTTGAAAATACTATTCCATTATCTTTGGGCCTTTATTGTTGGATTTAATTGTAGTTCTTTTGTCTTCTGTCTCTGGTAGCTTCTAAGATTTTTGTCTGTGGTGCCTGCAATTTCACCATGATATGTCTAGGTGTAAATTTCTTCTTGTTTATTGGTTTGGCACTTGTCATGATTTCTGAGTCTGAGGATTCATATCTTTTTTTTTTTTTTTTTTTTTTTTTTTTTGAGATGGAGTCTCGCTCTGTCGCCCAGGCTGGAGGGCAGTGGCGCGATCTCGGCTCACTGCAGGCTCTGCCTCCCAGGTTCACGCCATTCTCCTGCCTCAGCCTCCCGAGTAGCTGGGACTACAGGCGCCCACCACCAGCCCGGCTAATTTTTTTGTATTTTTAGTAGAGACGGGGTTTCACCGTGTTAGCCGGGATGCTCTCAATCTCCTGACCTCGTGATCTGCCCGCCTCGGCCTCCCAAAGGGCTAGGATTACAGGCGTGAGCCACCGCGCCCGGCCAAGGATTCATGTCTTTCATCAATTCTCGGAATTTTTTTTTAATTCTGGGAAATTATCAGTGATGATCTCTTGAATATTTATGATCCTCTGTTCTCTCCCTTTTCTCCTTCTGGATCACCTATGAGTGATACAGTAGACATATTATCCTCCTTGCTTCCAAATCTCTATTTTTTTTTTTTTTTCCCTAGACAGAGTCTTGCTCTGTTACCCAGGCTGGAGTGCAGTGGCATGATCTTGGCTCACTGCAACCTCTGCCTCCCGGGTTCCTGCCTCAGCCTCCCGAGTAGCTGGGATTACAGGTGTGCACCACCACGCCTGGATGATTTTTGTATTTTTAGTAGAGATGGGGTTTCACCATATTGGCCAGACTGGTCTCAAACTCCTGACCTAAAATGTCCACCCGGCTCGGCCTTCCAAAGTGCTGGGATTACAGGCGTGAGCCACGGCGACCGGCCGCCAAATCTCTATTTTCTCTTTCTCATTTTATGCTGCCTTCTGGGTAAATTCATCCAGCAGATTCAGCTAAGTGTCGAATCTGCCGTTTAACCTATTCACTAAGTTTTATTTGTAATTTCTGGAAGTTTGATTGTTTTGCATTTCTACCTGTTCTTATTTCATTCACTCTTGTTTATTCTTGCATTTCTTCTTTTACACATTTTATTATTTAAAAATACTAACTTTATCGTATATCCTCTATCATATTGTTCTAAAAGTAAACCTTAAGCTCACATAAGGCACAGGCTCATGGTTATTAATTCCTCAGGGAAGGTTGTTTTTTTTTTTTTCCCCTTGTCCTCTACCTTCTAGAGCAAATGAAGCTTGAATTCACAGGTACTGTAGTGGTCTTGGTTCCCTTTGTGTTTCAGGCACCTGGTTATTTAACTTTCTTTCTTGAGTGTTCAGCTTTGTATTTATTTTAGTTTTTAGAGACAGAATCTCATTCTGTCACCCAGGCTGGAGTATAGTGGCATATCCATAGCTCACTGCAACCTCAAACTACTGGGTTCAAGAGATCCTCCCACCTCAGTCTCCCAAAGAGCTAGGCCTACAGGTACATGCCACCATGCTTGTTTTGTAGAGATGGGGGGCTTGCTATGTTGTCTAGGTTGGTCTCGAACTCCTGGCTTCAAGTGATCCTCCTGCCTTGGGCTCCCAAAGTGCTGGGATTACAGGCAGGAGCTACTGCACCCAACCTGGCTTTTTTTTTCCCCCCCCAAGATGGAGTCTCACTCTGTCGCCCAGGCTGGAGTGCAGTGCTGCGATCTCGGCTCACTGCAACCTCCCACTCCCGGGTTCAAGCGTTTCTCCTGCGTCAGCCTCCCAAGTAGCTGGGATTACAGGTGCCTGCCACCACACCCAGCTAATTTTTGTATTTTTAGTAGAGGTGGGGTTTCACCATGTTGGCCGGGCTAGTCTTAAACTCCTGACCTCGTGATCTGCCAGCCTTGGCCTCCCAAAGTGCTAGGATTACAGGTGTGAGCCACCGCGCCCAGCCCTGGCTTTGTATTTAAAAGTAGGCTTATTGAGTTTACTCAGCAGTTGTAGGTGTTTGTAGCAGGACAATTTTCAGGTTATCTGGTCTGCCAACTTGTTAAACTTGAAATCTATTAATTAACTCTATGTTTTCATTAAGCCATTTTTATTATGGTAAAATACACATACCATAAAAATTATTAATTAACATTTAATAGGATGGCTAAAGTTGCAGACAGAGAGCCCATTTCAGTCGTGCCACTGCACTCCAGCCTAGGCAACAGAGTGAGACTCTCTCTCAAAAAAAAAAAAAAAAAAAGAGCCCATTTTAGTTGCTGTGTGAGGAATGACTTCGTAATAGGCTAGTAGGAAGCAAAGGATTTCCAAGGAATGATAGAGAGGCAGAAAGTGAAGGGTATATTCTGGGAATGGTAAATAGTTGGTTTGGCAGGACCTTGGTACATGGTACATGTAATAATGTGAGTGAATTTCTGAAATAGTAAGTTAGGGCCAGATTGTGGAGAGCCTTGGATTTCAGCTTAAAGGAATTCAGACTTTGAGAGCTTTTGAAAGTTTCTGAACTTAACTCATTTTGAAAGTTGGTCTTGGCAGCAGTAGATGGAGTGGATTGGAGGGTGTTGAGATTGACGACAGGGAGACCAATTAGGAACATATTGCAGTAGTCCAGGGAGGCATGAAGGTACATAATAGGGATAAGGTCTGACAAAGGCTCAGAGCTGTTGAAATGACCAAAGCATAATTGTAGTTATTAACCAAACTGGGGCCAAGAGGAGATGCCAATACAGACATATGACAGCATTCTCTAGAGTAAGTCACTTCCCAGCGGAACAGCATTATGAACTCTTAGAGACTTGCTGGTGTCCTCTAATGAAGTCACATGCTGTTTATAAAATGTCGCCTAATTGGCCTATTGAGCCAGCCAGAGCCCTCCTTTGATCTGAACCAAGACTTGAAAAAGCATGCGTCAGTGCAATTTGAAAAACAGTATTAAAATAGAGAAAGTAGAGTAAAACAGATAGATCTGTAGCTCTACAGAGTATAAACAACTGTTTTTAGCATCAGCCCAAAGAGTTTTAAGTGGTCTCCCATTATTTGCTTCTACTGTTAATAAGATCTTCTAAAATCATTGCTCTGAACTTTCAATCTTCAAATTTCTTAGCAGGACAATTTAATCACCTATTTCTATTGGGTTACATATATATATATATATATATTTTTTTTTTTTTTTGAGACAGTCTTGCTCTGTTGCCCAGGCTGCAGTGCAGTGGCACCATCTCGGCTCACCGCAACCTCTGCCTCCCAGGTTGAAACAATCCTCTTGCCTCAGCCTCCTGAATAGCTGGAATTACAGGCATGCGCCACCACACCCAGCTAATTTTTGTATTTTTAGTAGAGACCGGGTTTCACCATGTTGGCCAGGCTGGTCTCAAACTCCTCACCTTGTGATCCACCTGCCTCGGCCTCCCAAAGTGCTGGGATTACAGGCATGAGCCACCGCACCCAGCCTGGGTTTTATATCTAGTTAGCATGATGACAACCCAAATGACTTGGTTTGCATTTGTTTTCCTATTGCTCTAGTGTGTTCTAAGGTCGCTTTCATATGTATCCTGTGTGTGAATTCCCCTTTCCCAAATTGTTGTGGATTGTATCATAACTTGTCAGTTAGCTAAATGTAAATGAGCATCGGCTTTCTAGAGATTTAATTTTTTTTTAGCATTTAATTGCTGAATGAAAAGCAATAGGACTATGAAGCCAAGAAGTTATTTGGAGAAGAACTTGAATTACTTGATTCTGAGGATGGGTAATCAAAACATGATTGTGAAGAAATGGAGTTATTATATATGTTATATATAATTTATTACATATATATTTAAAACTTGAATGATATTTTGAAATTATATTGATCATACTACTAAAAAGCATTCAGATACACTTGGCTCCCTTTTTCCCCTTTCCTTCCTTCTATTAACAATTATTGAGCACTCATTGTGGGCCAGGCACTGTGTTATATGCTGGAAGTTATAGTGGTTTATTCTTCAATTTTGAAATAATTTGGCAGTTGATAAAAATCTTTAAAGTTTGTTTTTTTTAAAATAGTTCTGGCCAGGCGCAGTGGCTCACGCCTGTAATCCCAGCACTTTGGGAGGCCAAGGTGGGTGGATCACCTGAGGTCAGGAGTTCGAGATTAGCCTGGCTAACATGGTGAAACCCTGTCTCTACTAAAAATGCAAAATTAGCTGGGCATGGTGGTGCATGCCTGTAATCCCAGCTACTCGGGAGGCTGAGGCAGGAGAATCGCTTGAACGGGGGAGGCGGAGGTTGCAGTGAGCTGAAATTGTGCCACTGCACTCCAGCCTGGGCGACAGAGTAAGACTCCGTCTCAAAAAAAAGTCAGTTCTTGGATTTTGATGACATGGTGCTATGTAAGGCTTACAGGGTTATTAGTGCCCTGAGTCCACACTTCACAGAGTTATTAGATTTAAATTTTCAACTTTTATTTTAGAGACAGGGTCTTTCTCTGTTGCACAGACTGGAGTGCAGTGGTGCAATCATAGCTGACTGAAGCCTGGAACTCC
Organism: Pongo abelii; assembly: GCF_028885655.2. NCBI lineage: Eukaryota > Metazoa > Chordata > Mammalia > Primates > Hominidae > Pongo > Pongo abelii. The sequence continues at coordinate 1,721,882 of NC_071995.2, forward strand.
TGGGCTCAAGCAATCCTCCCACTTCAGCCTCCTGAGTAGTTGGGACTACAGGTATGCACCACTATGCCTGGCTAGTTTAAAAAAATTTTTTTTTTTTTTGTAGAGACAAGGGCCTTACCATTTGTCCAGGCTGGTACTGAACTCCTAGGTTCAGGCAATCTTCCCACCTCGTCTTCCCAAAGTGTTGGGATTACAGGCGTGAGCCACCTTGCCCGGCCTCATCATTAGACTTAAAAATCTTTTTGTCTTTGGTAGTTGTTTTACAATTTTAAACAACTAGTGGCTGTAGTAGGCATTCTTAACCAGGAATAAAGTCATAAATGTAAATGTATGGTCTCGGAGGAGCAGGGGCAGTCCTCTGTGAATCTGTAAATATTTGGTGTATATAGTTATTTTTCTGAGGGTATAGATGCTCAAAGGAGTCTATAACCTGAAAAAGGTTCAGAGCAACTGTTTGCCTTGCTTCATTCAGCTCCCAGAATAGTGTCCTTTGTTATGTAGACTAGTGACTATGTGCTTGGGCATTAGAGTCACACTCCGTGTATTTGAATCCTGGCTCTGCTATGTAATAGCTGTGTGACCTTAAACAAGTCATTTAACCCCTCTGTGCCTCAGTTCCTCAGCTGTAAAATGAGGCTAACAATAGTATTTATGTCGTGGCGTTGTGGTGAGGATTACATGAGTTAATGTATATAAATAACTAACAAAATGCTCAGCACATAGTAAATATTCTGTACACATATCAGCTATTGTTATTATAATAATTACATGAGTATGGCATTGATGGTAATGATGGTGAAAACCATGATGACTTCTACCTTCCTGAAGCCACTTAAGAGTGAGTAACAACAGCCAAAGTTACTTAGGAATAAAAGATTAAAAAAAAAAAATAGAGCATGACAATGGACGGCCACAATAAATGTTACCCAGCTGGTCATTCTAGGAAAAGCTGACACCACCCTTCCCTTCCTGTTCTAGTTTATGGCCAGCCAGGCTCTGAAGTTTCGATAGTCTGACTCAACTGCTGAGAGGAATGTATTCCAGTTGAAGCACAGTGGCAAGAACAATTTGTTTTTTAGATTTAGCTGAAATATATTCTGATTCTATTTTTTAGCCTTGGATGGAACTGGCTCTTTGCCACGGTTTGTTTTTTCCCCATGGAATGTGTATTGTTGATGCTCTACCATGATAAAGAGCGAGTGGGGAAATGGGAACTTTTATTAGCTGACCTAAAGCTCATCTCTCCTAGTTCTGCCACAAAACACTCTGGCAGTCTAAGAGACATGTCCTTTATCTCCATCTCCACCTACTGACCTCCCCAGCTGAGAGGGTTAGGCAAAGTAAATCAGCTTAGAATTTATTCCAAAGGTCTTTAACTTTTTCTAGCTTTTAATGACTGAAGTTTTTAGATAATTGAGTTTCAGGGCTATCTGATCACCTTTGTTGGGTCAATTTTGCCTCTCCTCAAATGCCTGAGAATGATGTTTTTTCATTATTATTTTTGGGGTCTCTACTTTTTTTCTTTATCCCTTCCTTGCACAAATAACTGCCAGTTCCTGAAGCCACTGCCCCCAGGAATTTGCTTCCTGTAACAACAGGTACTTCTCTGTCTGGGTTCTCCCTCTGGAAAAAGCTCATTCAAGGATCCCCTGATTCCAAAGTGCCAAGTAGAAATTGTATAAATTGAATTAATTCAGATGCTGTGTATCAGGCTTAAAATCCAATAGATATGTAGGTAATTGTCTGAATATTTTCCACAGTAAAAGACTGAAGTCTAAGGTCTAACTCCCATTGCAGTACATAAATTGCAGGGCCCAGTGCAAAGGGAAAATGAGGGGTCTCTTATTCAAAAGTTATTAAAAATTTCAAGACAGTAACAACAGAGCATCAAACCAAGAATAGGGGCCAGGAACGGTGGCTCATGCCTGTAATCCCAGCACTTTGAGAGGCGGAGGCGGGCAGATCACCTGAGGTCAGGAGTTCGAGACCAGCCTGGCCAACATGGTGAAACCCCATGTCTACTAAAAATACAAAATTAGCTGGGTGTGGTGGTGCATACTTGTAATGCCAGCTACCTGGGAGGCTGAGGCAGGAGAATCACTTGAACCTCAGAGGCAGAGGTTGCAGTGAGGCGAGATCGTACCATCGCATGACAGCCTGGGCAAGAAGAGCAAAACGCGGTCTCAAAAAAAAAAACCCAAAAAACAAAACCCAAGCATAGGGCACTTTCAAGTACAGGGCCCTGAGCAACTAACTGCATAGGCCATCCACCTAGGAAGCCAGGCCTGCATGGAGCCCACGAATCAGAATCTTTGGAATCTGACTGGAAAAAAAAATCTGACTTCTGGGGCCTACCAGAATCTCTGGGATAATATCCGGGAATCGACTTTTTTTTTTTTTTTTAAATACAGGGTCTTGCTCTGTTGCTCAGGCTGGAGTGCAGTGGCTTGATCATGGCTCACTGCAGCCTCAACCTCCTGGGCTCAAGCAAACCTCCAACCTCAGCCTTCCAAGTAGCTGGGACTACAGGTATGCTCACACTGGTTATTTTTAAAAGGATCTCACTATGTTGCTCAGGCTGGTCTCGAACTCCTGGACTCAAGTGATCCTCCCACCTCAGCCTCCCAAAGTGCTGGGATTACAGGTGTGAGCCACCGTGCCCAGCCAGAATTAACATTCTTAATAAGCTCTCTAGATGTTGACTTTTGAGAATCTCACACCTATTTTCTTTATTTGCTTGGGAAGAAGAAAGAACAATGTTGGGTTTTTGTCTGTTTGTTTGTTTGTTTGTTTTTGAGATGGAGTCTCGCTCTGTTGCCCAGGCTAGAGAGCAACGGCGCAATCTCGGCTGACTGCAACCTCTGCCTCCCAGGTTCAAGTGATTCTCCTGCCTCAGCCTCCGGAGTAGCTGGGACTACAAGTGCACCACCATGCCCGGCTAATTTTTTGTATTGTTTAGTAGAGACAAGGTTTCACCATGTTGGCCAGGGTGGTCTTGATCTCCTGATCTTGTGATCTGTCTGCCTTGGCCTCCCAAAGTGCTGGGATTACATGCATGAGCCACTGCGCCTGGTTCATTTTTTTTTTTAAGAGACAGAGTCACCCTCTGTCACCCAGGCTGGAGTTCAGTGGCATGATCATAGCTCAATGCAGTATCAATCTTCTGGGCTCAAGTGATCCTCCCACCTCAGCCTCCTTAGTAGCTGGGATTACAGGTGTGTGCCAGCCACCATACCTGGCTTTTTATTTTAATTTCTGTAGAGATGGAGTCTCACTATGCTGCCAGGCTGGTCTTGAACTCCTGGGTTCAAGTGATCCTCCTGCCTTGGCCTTCCAAAGTGCTGGAATGACAGGTGTGAGCCACCATGCCTGGCCAATTATCTTTTCTTTTCTTTTCTTTTTTCTGAGACAGAGTCTGGTTCTGTTGCCCAGGCTGGAGTACAGTGGTGGGAACTCGACTCACTGCAGCCTCCGCCTCCTGGTTTCAAGCAATTCTTGTGCCTCAGCCACGGAGTAGCTGGGATTATAGGTGTGCGCCACCATGCTCGGCTAATTTTTGTATTTTTATTAGGGACAGGGTCTCGACATGTTGGCCAGGCTGGTCTCAAACTCCTAACCTTAAGTGGTCCGCCCACCTCTGCCTCTCAAAGTGAGCCACCGTGCCTGGCCCCAATTCTCTTTTAAAAGTATTCGGCTTGGTTTCCTAGATGGGCAACTGACAGCACTTATGTTGCATCTCTAGCAGCATTTCTTTGAGCTCTTTCACTCTTTTTCTGTTTTCCTCTTTCTCCCCTATGATTTTATGCTTGTCTTGGGCCTGCCCGCAATACCTCAGGTGTGGCTAGACTTGGCTGACGGCATCCAAGGCATATGAAATTATTAGAGAAAGTTTGAGGGGAAGGAGTAAGACTTTCGATAGTCTGGATTTTTCATTAAGAATTTTATTTTTGCTATAGCCTGCTTTTCCTACCCAGTTTTGCCTTTGCTTCTAATCTAAACCAAAAGAAAAGGAAAAAAATTTTTTGAGAAACAAAATTATGAGAACAATCTCAACCCCTACCTCAGTGATTATTTAGTCACAATCACTGGAATTCAATTCCAGATCAGTTCTTCTTCCTCCACAGTAAATGCCTGCCAGTCCTTGCAACTTATTTCTGCAAATTGTCACTTCACCAGATTGTGACCTCAAGGGCTCAGGGATTCATCCTGTATAACTTGATGAAATTATTTATATCAAACTATCCTGACTAAACCTGGTCCTGAGTTCTGAGTTTAGCTATACATCATTGAGATATTGCAAGGTTAATAAACCTCTTTAGATTATGGATTTAAAATTTTAGCACAACAAATAAAATGCTCTTTTTTCGGCTTACAGTTCTGTGTGTGTGGGTGAGCGCATAAGCAGTCACTGAGTAGAACAGATGCTGTCTTGAATTTTTTCTTAATAAAAAGATGACAGATTTTTAATTACTAGGTGCTTCTAAATTACTTAAGAAATGACATTTTTCTTTATTGATTTCACCTGTATTTCCTGTTTTTCTGTAGTTGTAGCTTCTAACACACATCTTTATTACTCTCTATTTTTAAGATAATGAAAACTTTGTGTTTCTATTTTCATTCTCACAGCAAAGGAGAGATTAAATGGAAACAACCCTTTATAACTTTGAAATATTATGTAATCCTGGCATTCTTAAAAGAATTTTTTGCTTGCCTTTTACTTTGGCAAAATACTTGTATCTAAAGATATATAAAGAACACTGATGGCCAGGCATGGTGGCTCACGTCTGTAATCCAAGCACTTTGGGAGGCCGAGGCAGGCAGATCACTTGAGGTCAGAAGTTCGAGACCAGCATGGTCAACATGGTGAAACCCTGTCTCTACTAACAATACAAAAATTAGCCGGGTGCGGTGGCACACGCCTGTGATTCCAGCTACTTGGGAGGCTGAGGTATAAGAATTGCTTGAACCCAGGAAGCAGAGGTTGCAGTGAGTAGAGATTGCACCACTGCACTCCAGTTTGGGTGAAAAAGTGAGACTCTGTCTCAAAAAAAAAAAAAAAAAAAGAACACTTACAGCTCAATAATAAGAGGGAAAACAATCTCATTTTAAAAAATGGGCAAAAAGTTTGAACAGACACATCACAAAAGAAAATATAAGAAAGGCCAATAAACACATGAAAAGGCTCAACATCATTAACAATCAGAAAAAGGCAAATTAAAACCACAATGAGATAACACTGACATACCCACTAGAATAGCTAAAATAAAAAATTTGACAATACTAAGGGTTAGCAAGGATATGGAACAACTGGAAATCTCATATATTGCTGGTGAGGGTGTAAAATGGGGAAACAATTTGGCAGTTTCTCATAAAATTAAACATAAATTTATATGATTTTGCTAATTCACCCCTCTTATCGAAAGTAAATGAAAACACATGTCCTCTTAAAGATTTGTACATAAATGTTCACAATAGCTTTATTTATAACAATCAGGGACTAGACGTTGGGCACAGTGGCTCACATTTGTAATCCCAGTAATGTCGGAGGCCAACATGGGAGGATCGCTTGAGGCCAAGAGTTTGAGGACAGCCTGGGCAGTTTAGCAAGACCCTGTCTTTACAAAAAATAATAAAATTAGCGATGCATGGTGGCACATGCCTGTAGTCCCTGCTACTTGGGAGGCTGATATAGGAGGATTGTTTGTGCCCAGGAGATCAAGGCTGCAGTGAGCTACAATTGCATCACTGCACTCCATCCTGGGTGACAGAGTGAGACTCACAAAACAACAACAACAACAAAAACAAGAAATTACCCAAACATTCATCAATAGGTGAATGGATAAAGAAATGGAATACTACCTAGCAACAGAAAGTGATGAACTATGATGAATGCAATAGCATGAATGAAACTCAAAAACCCCATGCTGAGAGAAAGTTGACAGAACAAGAGTACATGTCCCACGATTCCATTAATGGGAAATTCTAGAAGAGGCAAAAGCATTCTATAGTGGCAGAAAGAATATCAGTGGTTGCTTGGAGCCAGGCTTGGGAGAGGAAATACTGACTGCAAATAGGCATGGGGGGACTGGTGGGGGGTGTTGGAAATGTTGCACATTTTGACTGAGGTTATGCTTCCATGGGAGTATACATTTGTCAAACCTCATTTGAACTCACACTTAAAAAGAGGGTGCATTTTATATAAAAATATACTTCAATAAAGTTGTTTTTGTCATCTACTTAAAAAGTTCAGAGAAGCCTCTGATATATATCCATGTACATACCACCTAGGATTCATAAATGTTAAATGTTTTGTTACTTGCTTCATCTTTTTCACATAGAAGAAACGAAATATTACAGATAAAGATCTCTCCATAGCTCCCAGGCCTATTGTTCACCCCTTCCCACCGGCAAGTAGATTCCTAAAGTTGTATTTATCCTTTCTGTCCATCTAAAACATGTATTCACTGACATCTTCATTTTATTGATGAAGGTAGCAAAGCTTAACAAGAGCTAATGCATAAGCCATAGATAAACAATGACTTTGTCAGCAGCACAGCCAGTAATGATGTTCTATCTTAAGTTTAATCTGCAGGACTATGTTATCTAACCTGCGTTTGAGGAGCTGCTAATGTAATTTATGTAATTATTGGAGTGTTTATACTGGTCTTTCTCTTCAGTGTTTTTTTTTTTTTGAGACGGAGTCTTGCTCTGTCGCCCAGGCTGGAGTGCAGTGGTGCCATCATAGCTCACTGCAGCCTGGAACTCCTGGGCCCAGTGATCCTCCAGCCTTGGCCTCTGGAGTGCTATCTTGGCTCACTGCAAGCTCTGCCTCCCGGGTTCATGCCATTCTCCTGCCTCAGCCTCCCGAGTAGCTGGGACTACAGGCGCCCCCACCATACCTGGCTAATTTTTTTGTATTTTTAGTAGAGACGGGGTTTCACCGTGTTAGCCAGGATGGTCTCGATCTCCTGACCTGGTGATCCGCCCACCTTGGCATCCCAAAGTGCTGCTATTACAGGTGTGAGCCACGGCGACCTGCCCTGATTAATGTAGTTTTAAGCAATATAACAATTTGATATCAGTGATTTGTTTAATTGCAATTAAGATGGAATACAGATATTTATGTATTTCCCTCTAATTTTCTCAAATAGATTACTAGACTATTTGCAAAGCATCTAACACCACTGAATCCTAAACAGCTGGCTGGATTTCACTGTTCTATGGACACTATATGAGACAACCAGAGGGACTGATGTGACGACATTCCTTGCCCTTTCTTTTGATTTATCTTTTTTATGGTGTATCTTCTATGTTGTCCAGATTTCCCCCTCAGTTCTAATGTTTATATTTTAAAAGTTGATAAATATTGGAGCTGAAAAGAAGAGTTTATGCTAGAATTAAGTATTTTGTAATAATGAAGCTGTTAATTTCTCTTTGTAATTTTTTTTTTTTAATTCACAGACACAGGTCTCTGAAAGAACACTCTAATTCTGGTTTTCACTGGTGAAGTAATTTGTCTTTTTTCCTTCTTAAAAATAGATATGATTCTGATAAGAAAAACGATAGCTTGTCTTTTCTCTATAAGAGAAGCAATACAAACCAGTTTCAAACTCAAGTTTAAATTCACACTGGGATCTAGGGTATTTTTTCTTTCAGAATTTGAAAGTTCGCTAGGTACAGTGGCTCACGCCTATAATCCCAGCACTTTGGGAGGTAGGAGGATTGCTCGAGCCCAGGAGTTTGAGACCAGCCCGGGCAACAGAGTGAGACTCTCTTTTTACGAAAAAAAATTTTAAAGCTGAACGTTCATTTGCTTTTAGCTTTAGATACATCTTCTTCTTCTTCTTCTTTTTTTTTTTTTTAGAGATGGGGTCTCACTCTGTTTCCCAGGCTGGAGTGCAGTGGTGCCATCGTAGCTCACTGCAGCCTGGAACTCCTGGGCCCAGTGATCCTCCAGCCTTGGCCTCTGGAGTAGCTGAGACTACAGGTGCGCACTACCATGCCTTAGATACATATTCAAATCTCATTGGCTATTGCCTTGGATATCACAATGGAGTTTAACTCTGTCCATCATGTCAGCAATATACTATAGTGTCACTGGAGCCACAACTGGATTATGAATGTGACTCACCTAGTGATGCGCCATCCTTTTCAATAACATCTGATAATTGCAGAGATGACTACATCAGACTAGTTGAGCCACAGGGTACTGTTGGGTCACTGGCGACTGGCATGTGGGATAGGGGTGGAAGGGAATCTTTTTTTGGTGCTGCAGAAGATAAGGGGCTCTACCCTCCTGTGGAGTAGTGTGATACCCCAAGAATGGAGAAAACAGAAATTCTCAAGATACGCAGCTGATGCTGGAGGATAGAGAATTTTACGAATTTTTCTTGTTTTTTGGAAAGCTAATCAGAAGACAATATATAAAGTTTAGTAACTGAAGTATGGTCAGGGAGAGGGCCTGAAAATTCTGCTTTGGAATATTTAATGGTGACATTTAGATAAGGGTTAAGGGTGAAGCCAGCCTTATGCATGTGGGGATCAGGGGAATGTTCCTCAGGTGCTCAGGTCAGGGACAATGGCAACATCCTCAATAGCTAAGGAGGTGTGGGTATTTTGAGGAAACGATGTAGTTTGTTTCATCACTATATAAGCATCAGGAACTGGCAGTAGTGATATGTGAATGGGATCAAGGCGACCGAGAACAAGGTGTGAAACTTTAGGGAAATGGTAAGGCTGTCTTTCACCTGGTTCAGCACACGGTGAACTGTTCCAGAGGTAGCTTCTTAAAGCCCTTCGTTTTGTCAAACCAGAATCTTTTCTTGTTTGTTTGTTTTTGAGACAGAGTCTTGCTCTGTCACACAGGCTGGAGTGCAGTGGCACGATCTCAGCTCACTGCAACTTCTGCCTCTCAGGTTCAAGTGATTCTCCTGCCTCAGCCTCCAGAGTAGCTGGGATTACAGGCACGCGCGACCATGCTTGGCTAATTTTTTGTATTTTTGTAGAGACGGGGTTTCGCCATGTTGGCCAGGCTGTTTTTGAACTCCTGACCTCAAGTGATCTGCCCGTCTCGGCCTCCCAAAGTGCTGGGATTACAGGTGTGAGCCACCGCGCTTGGCCTGGAAACCAGTCTTTAAGAGAAAGGGATGCAGGAAAGATTGGAGATCTTTGAAAAATCTCTTTTTAAAAAAATTATCTTTTTCGCTGTAGTTCTGTCACCTTTAGTAGACTCTTTATTAAGCCTAAGAATCTTATACTTCTTATCTCTGTTCTATGTGAGTTGGTATAACGGGTCAAATTCGCAATCCAGAAATGCTTGTATTGTTTCTGATGTGCTGAGGAGGTGTACAATTGTCTTCCTTGATTTCAACCTCAAAAGCTTTATATCTTTACCTGGGAACATAGAAGTCATTATTATTATGTCTTTCACAAATTATGTAAACTTAAAAAATTATATTTTCAATGTAAACCACTCCTTGGAGGAAATTAGTTCCTTTAACATTTATTTCCTAATTTTAATTTCTACTAGTTTTATCTCTTTCAAGCTTAAATGAGTGGGCCTTAGTTCTGTGTTATTGCCATCTTAATCATGTTCTTTGTGATTTTAGTAGCTTTACTTTTTAAAACTTACATTTCCATAATGAAGACTTCTGTATTTTTGTTTTTTTCGTCATATATCCTACTCCAGCTCCCTCAAGACCTGTCAGCTTTTCCCTGCACCCTTTGTTATCTCTTGCTGTGGTCCAACGGGAAGGACAGTAAGCCATGGGCACAGACTTTCCCTAAATCGTATGGATTTCCTTTAGTCAATAACAAGAATTTTGATAGTTAAGGCATTTACGCCTTAAGAATGTGATAAATTCCCCCTCCTACTGAATGTAAAGAACTATTTTTCTATGCAGACTAACTCTTATATTCACTTTTCTTATAGAATAAGTATGTAACCAAATCTGTTCTTGGCTTCTAAGAAGTTAGAACTCAATGTAAAGCTGACTTGTAGAAAATTACTTACTCATTCCGGGTAAATGGACGCAGGTATTTAGTGCTTAAGTAGGTTCTGATATACCATTACATTAACATCATTTTAAAAATCGCTCTGAATTATATGTATTTTAAGAGTGACTGGGTTTTTAAAAAAATAGAAGTGGTAGAGCATAAATCATAATCTTTAATAAGGTAATAAAAGGCAAACATTATTGCTCTGGGCAAAACTTGGCTAATGCTTTTGGATTTATTTCCTAAGTCTTCACAGACGACGCTCCGCATCCTATCAGCCCTTGGCAGAGACACACGATCCAGCCTAAATCCTCAAATTCTGGCTCTTGCCCAAAGTGTGTAGCCAGTATCCATAGAGACTGCGAAAAGCATCCGCGAGCCGGGGCGGCCCCCTCCTCCTCAGCTCCAAATTGCTTCCTTTTTCAGTGGGAGGAAAAAACTCCGAGGAGTTGTGTGAGTGCCTAAGGAGCGCACGCTCCTGGGTCCCTCAACGCCCAGTATAGTTTTCGCTAAGTTCCTGGCCGAACCACAGCTCCCACGATGCACCCAGGTTCTAGAGCGGTCAGAGGGGCAGCTTCCGGTTTAGGACAGCGCGGCTGCGCACGGCGTGTGGTCTTATTGGTTTAAACCGCCTCGTGCGATGCGCGTCACGGCGACGTGCGGTCGTGGGGGCGGGGAGACGCGGCGGCGGCGGTCGCTGTCGCGGCGGCGCGAGCGCGATTCCAGAAGCGGCATCGCGGCGGCGGCAGCGGCGGCGGCTACACCGGGCTTGGCCCCTTCCCTCCTCCGTTCCCCCCTCCTCCCCCCTCCCCTCAGCGGTGGCTCCCAAGAAGTCGGAGACACGCGGCGAGGCGGCGACGGGCTCTGGGTGAGGGTCTCTGGAGTGTGGGCGCCGTTTCCTGGGCGCAGAGGGAGAGCCTGGGGTCGGGGGGAGGCGAGAGCTGAGGGGGCGAATGTCCCTGGCGCGGGCGGGAGAGCGCGCTCTCGGCCCGGCCCGCAACTTGATCCCTAAGTCTGACCTGCCGCCCGGCGCGCCTTGGCCTGAGGGGCGGTCGTGTGGGGACCTGGAGCCGCCCTCCTTGCGACCGCTGTCGGAGGAGTCCGGCGCCCACTGCCGCCCTCGCCTCGCCTCTCGCGGTGGAGGGTCGGAGCCTGCTGCCCTCCGCTCACCTTCGGGTGCAGTTGCTCCAGCTCCCTGCCCGCGGAGAGGATCTCCCCGCCCTTCTTCGTCTCTCGTCTGTTTTTATCACTTCTAGGAATTTCTTTGGTGGAAGCTTGGGATGGGCTCTCAGCGCTACTTTCACAGTGACTGGGGTGGGGAGAGTTCCCTCACCTTTCTCAGGTGGCGCGTCGGGCAGCCTGCTTGGTACCTTGAGTTCTGTTTTCCCAAGCCCCCGTCCGTCAGTGTTCGCTTCTTTTAAAATTACCGATAACAGGGTTATAAATCAGTTTTTAGGGGGTTCGGAGAGAGTTTGGGTTGGAAACTGTTAGCTCTTTTTTCCTCTTGGCTTTTGATTTTGATTTAAACGTTTGCCTCTGAAATTTTGACAACTTCATAAGATGGTCCAAAAGTGAATTTTGGTAGAAAGATTTAAATGCACAATTGGGATTTTATGGGGGTACGGTGACTTCATTGCAGGTTGTTGACTTTTTTTTTTTTTAAATAAGGTGTTCTTTTAATTTTTCGACTCTGGGTTTCTGAGACTTGGTTATTGTCCCCCATTTCTGTTCCAAAAGCAGACTTTTTTTTTTTATCACCCCTTCCCCTCACCCAGAGAATCCCTTTAAACGCCAAGAAATCTGTCATAACATTTAGCATTATTTGATCACAAAACTTTTCCAAATGAAAACTAAAAATTCCTTCAGAAAAAAGCATCCGTCTACCCATAGCATTATTTTTTGGGCGGAGATTATACGTCTTGTCAGTTCTGAAAGTTTGAAGTGACCTCTTACCAAAGGCCACCCTTATGTCTCCTTAAACGACTCTTAGGTAATTCCTAGATGTTTTCATCCGTTCTTATAAATTTGTTGTCAGAGTGCTGATTGTGATGATCTGTAACTAAAATTATTTCATCAGTAAAGATTTCCACACGTGGCAGCTGCTTGTTGGTGAATTATGAAATTTGAAAAAATTGCAAATTAAATGTGAAAGGCATATTTCTTTTAACTTCTGATTGTAACTCTGCCCACCAGTATACGTTCCTATCTGGACTTTGGTCTGCTTAGCAGATTTCCTCTTTTCACTTGGCACTAGGAATGAAAGTAGGATTTCCAGAGCCTAAAAGAGAGTTTTTTTTTTTTTCTATCCCTAGGCTCCTTGTATGAATTTATAAATAAATGATTTTTTTTCTATCAGTAGTATCAATTTAGCTGGTGCACTTTTTTTTTTTTAGTATAAATCACATTTTGTTTCCTAAAATGAAAATAATTTTGTTTTATTCTTTATTTCAGGGATTGACAGATTTTAAAGCCTGCAGGCCAAGTCCTGCCAGTTGCCTCTTTTTGTAAATAAAGATTTGATTAGGCCTGGTGCGGTCGCTGACGCCGGTAATCCCAGCACTTTGGGAGGTCGAGGCGGGCAGATAACCTGAGATCAGGAGTTTGAGACCAGCTTGGCCAACATGGTGAAACCCCGTCCCTATTAAAACTACAAAAATTAGCCGGGTGTGGTGGCGCACGCTTGTTATCCCAGCTGCCCGGGAGGCTGAGGCAGGAGAATCGTTTAAACCCGGGAGGTGGAGGTTGCAGTGAGCCAAGATTGCGCCATTGCACTCCAGCCTGAGCAACAAGAGCGAAACTCCGTCTTAAAAAAAGAGGAAGAAAAAAGTTTTTATTAGAACATAGCCATATGCAGTCGTTTAGGTATTGTCTGTGGTTTCTTTTGGGGTACAGCAGCAGAGTTGAGTAGTTGTGCCAGAGAGCCATATGGCCTGTAACACCTAATATTTATTTACTATGTGGACCTTAATATAAAAAGTTTGCCGAGCTCCATTAAAAATGATACGTAGTCAATGTCGAAAAATTTAAATGAGTCAGAAAATTGTAAAGGAGAAAGTAAAAGTTATTTACAAGTACACCACTTGGGGATTTTTTTGTGTGACTATAGAATCTGTTGGTGATTGTTTTTTATATAAATTAGCTCAAGTTGATAAATGTTGGTTTGTAATCTGCTTTTTTTTTTGTTTGTTTTTTGAGACGGAGTTTCGCTTTTGTTGCCCAGGCTGGAGTGCAATGGCACGATCTTGGCTCACTGCAACCTCCGCCTCCCAGGTTCAAGCAATTCTCCTGCCTCAGCCTCTCGAGTAGCTGGGATTACAGGTGTGCGCCACCCAGCCCGGCTAATTTTTTTTTTTTTTTATTTATTTTTAGTAGAGACGGGGTTTCACCATGTTGGCCAGGCTGGTCTCGAACTCCTCAGGGGATCCACCTGCCTCACCCCTCAAAGTGCTGGGATTACAGGTGTGAGCAACCGTGCCCAGCCCTGTAATCTGCTTTTTTAAAAAGTATTTCATTATTTGTATTTGGGTTTTGATTGCTTTTGTATTTTCTGCATTGGAGGTCTTTCTAGAGAGGGGCTTATGAACCGAGTTTTCCTGATTAGTCTTACCAGTCAAGATTTAAAAAGAAAATCCAGGAATAATAATAAATGCTTGGTAATGAAGATGCTGGGTAACATTTATTGAGCACTTACTATGTACTAGACAATTTCCACTACTTTATGTGTATTAAATTATTTAATTGCTGTGGCAGCTCTGTGAGTGTATACTATAATTTCTGTTTTACAGGTGAGGAAACTAAGGCAAGGAGAAAAATCAAGTAACTGTTGGAAGTTTATCAGCTAGCAAATGGTGGAGCTAGGATTTGATTTCATGCAGTCTGATTTGAGAAACCCAAATTCTTAACAATATGCTACAGAGCCTCTACTTACATTATTGCTCAGTGTAGAAAGTTTAGACAGTCCAGAGATAATACGGTCATCCGTTGGTGTCTGTAGGGATTGCTTCTAGGACCTTTGGTGGATACCAAGATCCACAGATGCTCAAATTTCTCATATAAATGGCATAGTATTTGCATATAACCTGTGCATATCCTCCCAAATACTTTATATCATTTCTAGATTACTTATAATACCTAATACAATATAAATGCTGTGTAAATAGTTGTTATACTGTATTGTTTAGGGAATAAAGACAAGAAAAAAAGTCTGCATGTTTCAAATACAGATGCTATATTAAACTTTTTGGATCCAAGCTTGGTTGAATCCACAGACATAGAGCCCATGGATATGGAGGGCCAACTGTGTAATGTAAAAAAATTCCTTCTCATGTGCTAGTTTCCAGTTTCATCCTTTGTAGGTAACCATGGGCAAAAGTTTGATACAGGTCTTTTCACCTCTCTTTGTGTGCATATACAAGTAATTATTTGCAAATTTGTCTGCATATTCAGAATTTAAAAATTACACTTTTTTTTAGCAGCTTTAGATGTACAGAAATTTGAGCCGATAGCCCAGAAAGTTCCTATATTCCCTTCCCTCCCCTCGTTTCTCCTATTGCGAACATCTTGCATTAATTTGACACATTTATTGCATTTGATGAGCCCATATCAATATGTTGTTATTTATTAGTCCATAGTTTACATAGGGCTTATTCTTTGTGTTGCAGTTTTTTTTTTTTTTTTTTTTTTTTTAAGATCTCACTCTATCTCAGGCTGGAGTGCACTGGTGCCGTCATAGCTCTGCAGCCTCGACCTCCCGGGCTCAAGCGATCCTCCCAATTTAGCCTCCCAAAGTGTTAGGGTTACAGGCATGAGCCACTGCACTTGGCTGAGAGTTGTTTTTTACAAAAATGGGATCAAGCCCAGTGGTGGCTTGTGCCTGTAGTCCCAGCTACTTGGGAGGTTGAGGTGGGAGGATTGCTTGAGGCTAGGAGTTTGAGACCAGTCTGGGCAACACAGCATGACTCTGTCTCTTTAAAAAAAAAAAAAAAAAAAAAAAGTGGGCTGAGGGCGGTGGCTAACGCCTGTAATCCGTGCACTTTGGGAGGCCAAGGCAGGTGAATCACCTGAGGTCAGGAGTTCGAGACCAACCTGGCCAATATGATAAAACCCCATCTCTACTAAAAATACAAAAAAAAAAAAAATTAGCTGGGTATGGTGGTGTGCGCCTGTAATCCCAACTACTCAGGAGGTTGAGGCAGGAGAATCGCTTGAACCTGGGAGGCAGAGGTTGCAGTGAGCCGAGATTGCGCCACTGCACTCCAGCCTGGACAACAAGAGCAAAACTCCATCTCAAAAAAAAAAAAAAAAAAAAGACGAAACCAGTCATTAAGCAGTCATTCACCTTTTTTGGTGGTTTTCAGGATATAGTGCTTTTGGACTTTCTAATGTAAACATTCTTGATTTACTAATTTTCAGATTAATGACAATTTATTTTGGGAATGGAAGGCTGGCTTGGATGTTACTTTTTCTCTCTCTTTTTCTATTTTTCTGTTTTATTTTTTTTTTTTTTTACGTGTACCTCGTAGTGGCAGCAGCTTTTCCCCAAAGGAATGCTTATTTTTTTGGACTGGACATTTTGGCTATACCTAATCATCAAAGTTCTTCTTTTTTCTCTTTATTTCTGGATTTGGAAAATGGATTCATTTTGGTTTTCTTCTTCATAAATTCTTTTTGGTCTGTCCAGCCATTGCAGTTGCTAGTCATGTCTCTTTGTCAGACTTTGGCTTTTTATGACGGTCATCAATGTTAGAAAAAATTACTTGCTGTTTATCACTGTCTATTTCAATACATTTCCTCTTGGGCTTTCTCTGGGGTCAGCATTGAATTTTTCCTTAGTTGAGCCATGCAGATTTTCTAGAAGTCATCCTTTAGTTTGGCTTTTTACTCCTCCATGGGTGCTGTTCAGCTTCTAGGAGATTTCTTGCAGTTTCTACTCGTCAACAGATTCACCAGCAGCACCCTCCTCCTCACTGAGACTGGTGCTTCCCCACCCATCTTTATCATTTTTGGCCTTCTCTTTTTCTTTCTCTTTTCTTTTTTCCTTCTTTTTTTTTTTTTTTTGGTTACAGGGTCTTACTCTGTTGCCCAGACTGGAGTGCAGTGGTGCAATTGTAGTTTACTGCAACCTCCGCTTCATGGGCTCAAGTGATCCTCCCACTTCAGCTTCCCAAGTAGCTGGGATTACAGGCATGCACCACCATGCCTGGCTAATGTTTGTATTTTTTGTAGAAACAGGGTTTTGCCATGTTGTCCAGGCTGGTCTTGAACTCCTGGCCTCGAGCGATCCTCCTCCCTCAGCCTCTTGAATAGCTGGATTTAACAGGCAGGAGCCATTGTCCCTGGCCATATTCTTGCACTCTTGATTTTACTGGGGCCTCTGTCAGCTTACCCTGGAATTTATTCTGTATCATCTGAGGATTTGGAAGAACTGAATCACAGTTACAGTAGACAGCATCATATTCTTATCCTTGTGTGTTTTATACTGGGACAGGTCTTGAGGAAGTTCATCTGTCATGGCTAGGGAACATTGAGCTATTACCTATTATAGCACTGATTTGGACTGTCATGCCTAAAGTTCTTGTTCATAACATCATGGTTGGTCACAGTCATGAGCAATAACTGAGTGATCTCTGGGACTAACAGGTGATGAAATACATGTTTAGCAAACAGTGATTTCTGTTACTTCTCTGTGGTGCAGCAGCAGAAATTTTGCCCAAAGGCATAGAAGTTAGAGGGCTTATGAATTTCTACCAATCTGGAAATAAGATTTATGAGCATCATGTTACTTCAGACCTCTGCTTAGAGATTTCTAGCTGTGTGCTTCAGGAGTGTTTTGGTAAAACTTTGAGGATCATGAATAAAGCTAATAGCTTAAAAGTTAAACACGTTGAGTTTTTTCTTCTTTTGTTTCTCGGGCACTTTTCATAACATTTTCAGTGTTTTGTGTTTGGAGCCACTCTTCCCAGTGACATGCTGCACTAGTATGTCTCTTGTCACTTTATCCTCAGATTCTGAGTCTGTCCTATTTGTTTCTCTTCTTCATCTTATCCTAGGAAGAATGTCAAGGTGGCAACCAATATCTCGAAACATGCAGTTGTGATGACATTGACAGTTTTGGCATCAGTCAAGATGTTTCTTGTAGAGTTCAGTCATAACATCCAAAGATATCTTGGCTGCAGTTACATTGCTGTCTCTTAACACGGTGTATATGAAATTCTGCAGTACTGTATCTACTTTATTCTTGTGTTTTACAGTTATATTCTTGCTATCAGTCACAACATGAGTATGTAAAGTCTCAAAAGCTTATTATGGCAACTTGGAAGTTCAAAGAAGAGCTCTAGCAAACTTGATGGATGGATATGATACTTCTCAGCAAGATCAAAGCTTTGCAAAATGTTATTAGATGATTTTGATTCAAGACAGTACAGTATAATTGTAGGAAAGTAGATCTTTTAGCTCTTGAGGAAAGTTACTTAGATGTTCTTGGTAACAGTGACCAATCTGTGCCATAAATATCACCAGCTCTGTCAATTCTTTGCCGGGTTTATTGGTTTTAATTTGAGAATCTCCATATTGGATTTGTAGTGCATATAGTACTGCTGTAGAAACCCTTTAATGTCAGCCAGTGGCTCCACTTTATTAGATTCTGTAACTGCTGCTTGTTACTGGGCAGCTAGTTTCTGCAGGACATGTTGGCTGTAGACTGGATCCACAGTGAGTAGTTCTCAGAGAACCCGTACTGCTGACATTTGCAAACCCATTTCAGCTATGGTGTGGAGTTGTGGCGTTGTACTTCTGAATGTGACCAGAAACAGCGTTTGGGAGCTCAGCAGGTGGTGCTGTCTTGGCTGATTGTGTGTGTGTGTGTGTGTGTGTGTGTGTGTGTGTGTGTGTGTGTATTTTATTTAATTTCTGAGACAGGGTCTTGCTCTGTCACCCAGGCTGGAGTGCCATGGCACAATCACGGCTCACTGCCCTCTCGAACTCAAACAAACAGTCCTCCCAACTGAGACTCCCACGTAGCTGGGACTATAGATGCACGCCAGGCTAATTTTTGCATTTTTAATAGAGACGAGGTTTTGCCATGTTGCCCAGGCTGGCCTTGAACTCCTGGACTCAAGTGATCCTCTTTGCCTTAGCTTCTCAAAGTGCTGGGATTATAGGCATGAGCCACCATGCCAGGCCCTGTGTGTGTGTTTTTAAAATTAATATTTGTGGCTTACTTTACATCTGCATCTACTCTCTTCTTTTTAGTAGTTCTCTAGTGTAGTATTATTAAATGGATATTCTATAACTTAATACTGCTCTTATTGATGGATATTTAGATTATATAAATGGATTGTAAATTGTCCATACATTTTATGTATATTTATTGCAAGCTAATTCCCCTTTAGTAATTTTGTAATAGTTGAAGAAAACACATTTTTCATTTTGATGTGTATTATCAGACTGCCATCCAGAAACGTCACAGCAATGTAAACTCTTACCAGAAATGTGGGTGGGGTCTAGCTTCTCTGTGTCATTACAAATTAAAAAAAAAAATTCGTTTATCTGATAGGAGGTTAAGCATTTGCAGTATATTCTGTCTAACTGGGAGATGTGCTTTGTTTCAATAGCATTCTTTTAAAGTTGATTTACTATTACTTCAGGTGGAGCATGCATTCTGTTCCTGGGCCTCCCTTAGGTGGAGCTGCTCCACCTATTTACGTTCTCTGCTTGGCTCTTGAAAGCATATGGTTTTGTTATCACTGATCAAAAAGAATCTGGGTGCCTGCCTAATAGACTATATATTTCTTGAGGGTAAGGAACGTGTAACTTTCTTGATATCTACTAGCAGGTCTGGTATATAGCAGGTGGTAAGTAAATGGTCTTTTAAAAACCTAAATTGGTTCATGAACCAATAACTGTTGGGGTTACTGCTGAGTGAAGCAGTAACTGTTGGGGTTACTGCTGAGTGAAGTGTGCTTTAAAATATTTTCAAATTGTGGAATACAAACTTGAAAAACTGCAGTGCATGCTGGGCGCGGTGGCTCAGGCCTGTAATCCCAGCACTTTGGGACGCCAAGGTGGGCGGATCACCTGAGTTTGGGAGTTCGAGACCAGCCTGGCCAACATGGCGAAACCCCCGTCTCTACTGAAAATACTAAAACAAAACAAAACAAAACAAAAACAAAAATTAGCCAGGCATGGTGGCCACTGCTTGTAATCCCAGCTACTTGGGAGACCGAGGCAGGAGAATCACTTGAACCCGGGAGGCAGAGGTTGTGGTGAGCTGAGATCGCACCATTGCACTCCAGCCTGGGCAACAAGAGCGAAACTCCATCTTAAAAAGAAAAGAAAAACTTCAGTATAAAATTGTCACTTTGGCGTATGTTGTCTCTCATCTTTCATCTCTAAAATGAGTTAAATAGGACGAACTGATATCTTAGGACCTGTTAGGAAATAATTAGCCTATTTTATAAGTACATTTGGTATTTAGAAATTGGAAGTTGAGGAATTTATTAAAAAGGGGATTTGTTTAACATTACTTATGGTTTTGAGTTTTCTGGATTGGAGTATACCATGTGTTAGAAGGGGATATATGTTGGCTAATGATATTATAGATTGGCTTAATTAGACAAGTGTCCAGACAGTAGGAAAAGGGAAGCTAAATTCCGAGAATTGCCAGATTATCTTCAGGCATGGGAAAAATAACTGGAAAAGGACACTTAAGTTTTTTAGTGGAAGACTACAACAAAATGGTATTTTCTTTATAACTGACTGATCATATTACACATTCTTACTGGATTTATTGAATATAAGAATATTCTTATTTCCACAATATCTGTGTACTAGAAAACAAAAACAAAACATACAACGCATATAGTCTTAAAAGGGGCAAAATTAGTTAGCTTATTACACTTTGGCCATTTAGGCCTTTCTTTTGTATGTTTGTTGTTAGTATATCAGCTGATTATTTTTCATTGACAACATATTCACTTGTATGCTGTTTTGAAATTAAGTTTAGTGAACATGTATGCCTAGTTGTATCCATATATCCATTCCTTTGGTTAAGGAGGATGTTTTTGTGGTAGGGGTTACATTATGAAAACTTCAGCAGAATGGAACAGAACGTTGACTTTATTTTCTTGAAATTTATTTTATCCTATTTCTTCCAGAAAGGATATCTGGTAACTTAAAATAAAAGATCTGGAAGTATAATAAAATATGTGTAAGAAAAAGAAATCAGGGAAAGGACAAAGCATATATTCTTTTCCCAAGTGACAGCATAATTCAATGACTAAGAATAAAAATTGGGTTTGAATTTGCTTGGCAGTGAGGGTAAAAATGGAAGTATGGTAAAATACATAGCACTAAACTGAAAGGAGGAACAAGACCAATTTTTCAGGGGTGAAATCCTCTCTTCACAGATTTTTAAGAAACTATTTAAACTGGACATTATATAAAAGTGTTTTGTTGTTGTTAGTGGCCCTAGATAAAAAAAAAAAAAAAAAGGTGAGGGCTAAGCATTAAGATTTCAAGCCAATGAAATACATTTTAGGGATTGATTTGAATTTAGGCTGCAGATGTATGTTTTATTTGGCCAATATAGGTTTTTTTTTTCTTAAAATATTTCAAACATACATGAGACTACAGAGACCAATATAATTAATATTCATATATTAACCATACAGCTGTAGCACATCTTAGCATGTTCCCATATTTCTCATTTTTTTGAGGAAAAAAATATCATGTACAGTTGAAGCAACTTCTTGGATTACAGTTTACTTTCTTCCCAGAAGTTAACTATTATTCTGAGTATGGTGTTGATCTTTTTTTTTTTTTTTTTTTTTTTTTGGAAACAGGGTCTCACTCTGTCACCCAGGCTAGAGTACAGGCGCATGATCATGGCTCACTGCAGCCCATCTCCTTTGCTCAAGCAATCCTCCCACTTCAGCCTTCCAAGTAGCTGGGAACTCGGGTTTACACCACTGTGCCCAGCTAATATTTGTATATTTTGTAGAGATTGGGTTTCGCCTGTTGCCCAGGCTGGTCTCCTGTGCTCAAGCAGTCCAACCTCGGCCTCCCAAAAGTGCTGGGATTACAGGTGTGAGCCACCACTCCTGGCCTGATCATTTTTAATGCATGTTTTTATGTAATTACTACATGAGTATATATTCACAAACAAATCATAGTATTGCTTTGCATATTTTCAGATTTGATGTAAATGATGTATTCTGCCTATTCTATAATTTGTCTTTCATGAAAACTTTTTTGATTTATATGAAACTGCTGATACGTTACCATTTTGACCTCCAAAAATGACAGTTTTATATGGCCCACCCTAATAGTCATTACTTTTATCTGCTGTAAAATTATTTTCTATTATATGAATATAGCCAGATAAAATTTATTTATTCTCATGTTGATAGGCATTTAGATTGTTTCCAGGTTTTCATGTATTAAAAATAATGTTACATTGAACATTCCTTATTAGTAATCATTGTGCTTACATTTAAGATTTTTGGCAAGTTTTAAAAACTGCATGTTGTGGCCGGGCACTGTGGCTTCAGCCTGTAATATCAGCACTTTGGGAGGCTGAGGTGGGTGGATCACCTGAGGTCAGGAGTTTGAGGCCAGCCTGACCAACATGGTGAAACTCCATCTCTCCTAAAAATACAAACATTAGCTGGGTGGGGTGGCGGGTGCCTGTAATCACAGCTACTCAGGAGGCTGAGGCAGGAGAATCGCTTGAATCTGGGAGGCAGAGGTTGCAGTGAGCCGAGATCATGCCATTGCACTCCAGCTTGGGTGACGAGCGAAACTCCATCTTAAAAAACAAATGAACAAACAAAACCCTCGCATGTCGTGACTCCCTAATGGATTGTGAAATCAATTTAGGAATTAGAAAAGTATCAGGTTGTATTGCAAACAATAAGGATAAAATGTTTTGTGAAATTTTTATTTCTGTGTGTATGTATGTGGTTATTAAGTTTGAAATGAAGCCCTCTATGGTGAATTACCCAGAATTGCAATTATTGGGCTGAAGATTTTGGAGGTTATGGGAATTTTTTTAGCTGTATTGGATATTGTCAAATTTGCTGTCACTTTGCATATTTTAGCACTAGAGTATGAGAATTTGCTATCTTCCGATTGTTATGATTCATGGCATTGTCAGATTTTTTACATGTTTACAAATCAGATGAGTGTGAAATGGTACCACATTGTCTTAATTTTTATTTTTGATTATGGGGTTGAGTATGTTTTCAAATGTTAGGTGACTATTCAAGTGTTTGTTTCTTGAATTGGCTGTTCTTTTCCTTCCACAGCCATTTGGGTGGTCTTTCTAAATTGATTTTAGAAAGTTTTAAGTTCGTTACATACTTTGATTATGTTTGTTAAGTGAATTGCAGCTGTCTTTTCTCAGTCTGTGTGGCTTATCTCTTAACTTTTTATATGGTTTGTTTTGTTAAATAGAAATGATTATTATAAAATATATCACTATTTTCTTGTTTGTGTTTTATTTAAGAAATCTGGGGTGATCACTCTGTGGTTCTCCTCATGCACATGAATAAATTTGTTACTTCATTTCTTCAGTTGATCTCCCTTTTGTGAGGTGGTTTTTAAGTGAACCATTAAAGAGCAAAGGAGAAGTTTTCCCGTGACTCCCACACTGCTATTCAAAACTTCCTGGGTTAGTAAGCCTTCTTGTGAATTGTCTTTAAAATGTTTATTAAAAACTCTTAGGAGCTCTC
Organism: Pongo abelii; assembly: GCF_028885655.2. Taxonomy (NCBI): domain Eukaryota; kingdom Metazoa; phylum Chordata; class Mammalia; order Primates; family Hominidae; genus Pongo; species Pongo abelii. Next base: position 1,744,609 of record NC_071995.2, read on the forward strand.
ATATAAAGTCTTAAATTTGTGTACAAAGATGCTTTCTGACATTGCTTGACTAGTGAAGAAAGTTAAAACAATCTAAATGTTAAAAAATATTATATGTATCCAGACTTCAGAATTTTTTTGTAGACATTAAGAGAATAAGCTAGAGCTATACATTGTGACATGAAAATGCCTACTATATACTAGTTAAGTTTTTTAAAAAGTATATTACAGAGTAAATATGCACAGTATAATCTTACAGTGCAAAATTTTTGCAGGCACATATGTATATGATATATGCAATCTATGCATATAGAAGGGTCTGAAAATATATAATAGTTGCCACTGGAGTGGTATGTGGGTTTGTGTTGCTTTAATTTTTTTCAGTACACATTTAGACAAAAGTAGAAAACAATTTAAAAGAAATTTGGCTGGGTGTGGTGGCTCATGGCCGTAATCTCAGTACTTTGGGTGGCTGAGATAGGAAGTTTGCTTGAGCCCAAGGGTTTGAGACCAACCTGGGCAACAGAGTGAGACCTGTCTCTACAAAAAAATTAAAACATTAGCCAAGTGTGGTAGTGCGTGCCGGGACTGAGGTGGGAGGATAGCTTGAACCTGGGAGGTCAAGGCTGCAGTGAGCTGTGATTGAGCCACTGCACTCCAGCCTGGGTGACAGAGCGAGACACTGTCACACGAATAAATAAATAAATAAATGGGAGAATCTTAATAACCTTGGAGTATGGAATAGATTTGTTTGTTTTTTTGTTTGCGACAGGGCTCAAGTTATCCTACCACCTCAGCCTCTCTAGTAGCTAAGACTAGAGGCATGTGCCACCACACATGATTAATTTAATTTAGTTTTGTGAGGACAGGATCTCACTATGTTGCCCAGGCTGGTCTCAAACTCCTGGCCTAACTGATCCTCCTGCCTCAGCCTCCCAAAGTGCTGGGATTACAGATGTGAACCACTGTGCCCCCACCAGTTTTTTTTTTTTATATGTATATTTGGGTCTTGATTCTACCTGGAAATTTTTTTTTTTTTTGGTGTGTGATGTGAGGCAGGGATCAAATTTAATTTTATTATATGCATACCCAATAACCATATTACTGTTAACAGAGTGTTTTGAATTTTTGAGTTATAATTTTTAAAAGCAGCACATGGTTTCTTGTTAAGCACAATTACAGTCTTTTTGTCCTTCACCAGGCTGCTTCATATATTCAAGTTTGTGATCTCTGTGACCAGAGTGATATGATTGGTGGATTACTTGGTCCAGAAATAGAACCTAGAAGAGTAGATACAGAGTATATTTTGTAGGTCTCACTCAAATGTCATTTCTCTTACTATTTAAATAGAAATTAGATTGCACTTTCTTTCTTCTCTAATAAACTTGCTTTCACTTAAAAAAGAAATTGGATTGCAGACAATTTGAGGGTATACATTAATGAGGAAACAGATTGCTGGTTTTTTGCATTGCTGGCTACAGACCTTGGAAACTAGAGAAGCACATGGTTGATTGATTGATATCTTGTTCTAAAACTTGAGCATACTTAAATGTATTTGGTCATCCAGCTATTATCACATATATATTCTAACGTTTGAGACTTTTAATTTTGACTTTAGGGGATGTATATCAATAAAGTTGTCTTAACTTTCTGAGGTGTTTGATATAAAACACTGTAAATCACTTAGTTTAAGTATGAAGACTATTTTTCTTTCCTCTTCAGAGGGTTTTTATTACACTTTTAGTCTAAGAAGTGTTGCTGCTGAGGCCTTCACATGTATGTTCTAAATTTTTCTTTTTTCTTTTTATTCCTTTTCTTTCTCATACTGGTGGTCAGAAGAAGGCCTTATGATTTAGTAGAATTGAGCAATATTGAGAAAGATTGTCGATACAAGTTTATTTTTAGATTTCTTAGACTTGTAAAATTGAGAAAGATAACTAACCACTTCCTTGAATTTTCCATTTGCAGCATTATAAAGCAAACAAACAAACAGACAAAAAGGCAAAACAGACTTGTGCTCTGGAGGGTAATATGTGAGATGAGATAGAGCCCTGAATGATTGTTATTTAATAATGGGAGAAAGGTGCTTTATCACTTCAAAGTAGGGTTTTGATTTTGCCTGAAAGATTAACTGTACAGGCCACACGTTTTATCTGAACAGATTTTATTTTTGAAGTAGTTTAAACAGTGGGTAATGTGCTATTATAGTACAGATGATTTATGGAAGGAAGTCTTTACATATTTGATATATTTTGGCACAAAATATATAATCCTAGGTTTTTCAGGATTTCCCTGACTATAATATTTAGAACTTCCTTGTATTAGCATTTTTATGTACAGATTGAGCATCTCTAATCCAAAAATCTGAAATCTGAAATCTGAAATCTGAAATGCTTCCAAACCTGAAACTTTTCGACACCACAAGTGGAAAATTCCACACCTGACTTCCAGTGACAAGTTGCAGTCAGAACTTTGTTTCATGCACACAATTACAAAACATTGTATAAAATTACCTTCAGGCTATGAAACAAATGCATTTTGTGTTTAGACGGGTTATATCCCCAAGATATTTTATTATGTATATACAAATATTCCAAAATCTGAAAAAATTCCAAATCCAAAACACTTCTGGGTACTAATCTTTGTTTCAAAAACAATAGTCATTATTATAGATCTTGGGAAATGAGGATAACCGTTGTAATATGGCTGTAAAAGAGTTGTAGAAAGACTTTTCTCCTTTAAAGACATCGTGTTTTTAGCTTTGACCACTACCAGTGGTTATAATGCATTGTTTGTGCCTTTATTGAAGTCCTATAAGATGGTGGTAAAAGCATGGACTTTGAAGTCAGATAGATAAAGATTTGAATTCAGGGTCTTCCACTTAAGTTTGTGTTTTGATGAATTGCTTGATCTCCATGAACCTCATTTCTTCATCTATAAAATGGGACCCCACTTGATAAGGATTGTTGGAGATGATAGGTGAAGGGTCAACTACTGGGCCTTGTTCCAAGTTGTCTTCAGTAGTGAAGTAACAATTCACCTTCTCCTACAGAGAGATAACATCATGATGTGGGAAGAAGGGAACTACTTACTTTTGTGGGAGGCAGTGTTGTATAATAGGCCATTTCTTGCTTCTCTGTTTTGTACGTTGTGTAACCTTAGGGAGATTATCCAGAAAGTTTTACCCTCAGTCTTCTCATTGGTAAATAGAGATAATGCTACCTATGTAACAGCAGAGTTTTAAAGCTAAATGAGAATGTTTATAAAAGCTCACCTTATCTGGCACATGGTAACATGGTAACTTCTATTAATACATTTTTATGGTGATAAGCAATAATATTGTGCTTCTGAAGTAGGTCACAAGAGGGGCTTTTGGTTGGAGAAACCAGAATGGTTATGAATTAGTCCGTGTTTACTTTGAGGGAGTAAAGACTAGGGAGTATTCATTGAAGGAAGACTGTTTAGGAGGCTGCTATTACTTGGCTAAAATACAAATAATGTGACTCAAATAATAGTTTCTCAAAATTTTGTGTAATCTAGGCCTATGTAAATAAACTTTACTGTTGTTTTATTAGGATTTAAAATCAACTTTATTGAAGTATAATTTAAACAACGAAATATACTCATTTTAGGGGTGCAGTTAGATGACTTTTGATAACGCACATACCCAGATAACCATCACCCTAATCAAGGTAATAGAATTTCTGTTATCTCCAAAACCTTCCTCGTGTCCCTAACAGTCAGTGCACCACACCCCTCCCCTCCTCTGGTTCAAGGAAACCACTGATTTGCATACATTCATTTTTGTCTCTTAGAATTTCATGTAAGTGGGCTGGGTAAGGTGGCTCATGCCCATATTTCCATCACTTTGAGAGGCTGAGGTGGGAGGATCTCTTGAGCCAGGAGTTCGAGGCTGCAGTGGGCCAGGATCACACCACTGCAGTCCAGCTGAGTGACGGTGTGAGACCCGGTCTCAAGAAAAAAACTTCGTGTGTGTAAATGGAATCATACTGTACGTATTCTTTAATGCATGGCTGCTTTCACTCCGCATGTTTTTGAGAGTCCTCCAGGTTGCTTTGTGTTCCAGTAGTTTGTTGCCTTTTATTGCTGAGTAGTATTCACTGTGGTATGGCTATACCACAATTTGTTTCTTCATTCACCTGATATTTGGGTTTCCAGTTTTTGGCTATTATGATTAAAGTGGCAATGAACTTGATGTACAAGTCTTTTTGTGGACTTAAGTTTTTATTTCTCTTGGGCAAATAGGAGTAGAATAGCTGAGTTATATTTTGCAGTGTATATTTTGCAGTTTCTTAATAAGTTAAACAGTTTTGCAAACTGATTGTGCCATTTTATCTTCCTGTAATCTCATTTATGTTATATGCTGTGTTTTTAATTTTAACTTTTTTTTCAGTGTGAATTGATATCTTATTGCGGTTTTAATTTACATTTTTCTTTTTAAAAGTTTTGTTTTTTGTTTTGAGACAGGGTCTTGTCTGTTGCCCAGGTTGATGTGATCCTGGCTCACTGCAGCCTTGACTTCCCAGGCTCAAGGAATCTTTCCACCCCAGCCTCCCAAGTAGCTGGGACTACAGGTGCATGCCATCACATCCAGCTAATTTTATTTTGTAAAAATTTTTATGTAGAGACGAGATCTTGCTATGTGCCCAGGCTGGTCTTTAAATCTGGGGCTCAAGTGATCTTCCCGCCTCAGTCTCCCAAAGTGCTGGGATTATAGGTGTCAGCCACTATGCCTCGCCTTATTTGCATTTTTCTGATAGCAAATGATGTTGAACACTTTTTCATGTGTTCATTGGCCATTTGTATATCCTTTTATTAGATGAGGTGTCTAATTCTTAATTCGTTTTTAAAAAAGTTTTTAAAAATTACTGAGTTACAAGTTCTTTGTATGTTGTGGATACAAGTACTTTGTCAGCCGTGTGAATTTTGAATATACAGTCAGCCCTCCTTGTCTGAGGGTTCCACATCCACGGATTTAACGAATCTAAGATGGAAAATGTTTGGTAAAAAAATAACAATATGCGAATAAAAAATAATACAAATAAAAAATACAGTATAACAGCTATTTATATAGCATTTAATCATATTAGGTATTATAAATAATCTAGAGATTGATTTAAAGTATAAGGAAGATGTGCATATGCAAATATGGGTTTTTTTTTTAAAATAAAGGACTTGAGCATCCTTGAATTTTGGTGTTCAGTTTTGGGTGGATTAGGAGGGTAGAGAGGGGTTCTTGAAACCAGTCCCCCAAGGATACCGAGAGATGACTATTCTTTTGTTCTGTGGCTTGCTTTTCATGTTCTTAACAGTCTTTGGAAGAGCAGATGTTTCTTAATTTTGTTGAGTCCAGTTTATCACTTTTTACTTATGGTTAGCGCTTTTTGTGTCTTAAGAAGTATTTAGCTACACCAAGGTTGTAAAGATTTTCACCTGTGTTTATTTTGGAAGCCTTACAGTTTTAGACATTACATTTAAGCCTATGATCTATTTCAAGTTAATTTTTGTGTAGGATGTGAGGTAAAAGTTCAGGTTCTCCTCTCCCATATGAATATCCAGTTGTTCAAGCACCATTTGGTAAAAAGACTATTCTTTCCTCATGTAATTACTTTGATCTTTGTTGAAAATCAGTTGTCCATAAATGAGTGGGTCTTTTTATTATTGCATTGATCTGTATACGTATACTTTTTTTTTTTTTTTGAGACAGAGTCTTGTTCTGTCATCCAGGCTGGAGTGCAATGGCACAGTCTTGGGTCACTGCAACATCCGCCTCCCAGGTTCAAGCGATTCTCCTGCCTCAGCCTCCCGAGTAGCTGGGATTACAGGCATGCACCACCATGCCCGGCTAATTTTCATATTTTTAGTAGAGACGGGATTTCACCATGTTGGCCAGGCTGGTCTCTAACTCCTGACCTCAGGTGATCCACCTGCCTATACCTCCCAAAGTGCTGAATTACATGTGTGAGCCACTGTGCCTGGCCCTGCATATCTATACTTAGGCCAGTACTACACTTGATTACTGTAGCTTTATGGTAAATTTTGGTTACTCTAGATTCTTTGCATTTCCATAAATTTTGGTATTAATAGTGTCAGTTTCTATTAAAAAGCCTGCTGGAATTTGTTTGTGTTGTATTAAGTATACAGATCATTTGGGAGAGAATTGTCATTTAAAAAATATTGAGTCTTCTGGTCCTTGAAAATGGTGTATCTTATTATTTTTTAAGGTTCTTTAGTTTCTCTCAGCAGTGTTTTGTAGTTTTCAGTGTAGGACGTGTTGGACATCTTTTATTGGATTTATTCCAAATTATTTTAAGTGCTTAAATGGGAATTTTTTTAAAGTTTCATTTTTTCCAGTTTGGTGCTAATATGTAGATTACAACTGATTGGTGGTCTCTCTAGCATGTAGAAATTCCTTAATAAGTAGTCAGATGGAATTTAATTTGTTCTCATTTAACTTTCTGGAGAAAATAATCATCTAAAAGAACAAAAGATTATCTCTGAATTTGAATGGGTTTTAAATTTGTATGACTATGTGGCTTATTTTAATTTCTCTGAATTTGAAACATAGAAGTACATTTGGATTTTATGGTAAAATATACAATATTGGATATAAGTGGAGACATGTAGAGATCATTCAACAGATGAGAGGATATAGCTATAGAAAAGCAGAATTGAAAATTTTTAGATGGAAAAATATTCAATATTTATATTAAATATAATATTTTAAAGTAGAAAGTGCTTGAGTAGTATGATTAAAAAGAGGAAACTTGTTTTCATTTGAATACATTTTGGCCTACAAGAATGTCTGTTACTGGCTTAAGTATTTTTCTTTGTATATACCGTCAGATGATTTACCATTTCCCAGCCAAACCTGATTGGTTGGCCCAGTACAACTCTCTTCTCTCTTTTAAGCTGTGTCCTTGATAGTATTTCTGTTCATCCTGCCTAGAAGATTGTGTTCTCACGCAGTTTTCTGTTGTTGGTTCCAAAACATGGTGTAAATGAGAGGATTGTAAAATGCGCCAATCAGCACTCCGTAAAAATGCACCAGTCAGTGCTCTGTGGCTAGCTAGAGGTTTGTAAAATGGACCCCTCAGCACACTGTAAAATGGACCAATCAGCGCTCTGTAAAATGGACCAATCAGCAGGACATGGGCAGGGACAAATAAGGGAATAAAAGCTGGGCACCCCAGCCATCAGCTGCAACCCAGTCTGGTCCCCTTCCATGCTGTGGAAGCTTTTTTCTTTCTCACTTCACAATAAATCTTGCTGCTGCTCACTCTTTGGGTCTGTGCCACCTTTAAGAGCTGTAACACTCACTGTGAAGGTCTGCGGCTTCATTCTTGAAGTTAGCGAGACCACGAACCCACCGGAAGGAACCAACTCTGGACACATCTTAGTGACCCAGATGGGACCATTGAACCCCTTTCGCTTGCTATTCTGTCCTATTTTTCCTTAGAATTCAGGGGCTGAACACCGGGGCACCTGTCGGCCAGTTAAAAGCAACTAACGTGGCCGCCAGACTAAAGACACGGGTGTTAGGCTCTCTGGGAAAGGGCTCTCTAACAACCCCCGACTCTTCAGAGTTGGGAGCGTTGGTTTGCCTGGAACCAGCTTCCTCTTTACCTGTACTTCTGGGCTGAGCCAAGGGTTGACAAGAGAGGAAAGCCATTCAGCTGCGGGCTCCCAACAAAAAGTTGGTTGACCCTGTAGCCATGAGGGGAACTCTGTAGGTCAGCCAAAGGTTCAGTGGGTCGGTCCAGGGGTCCTTGGTAGAAGTTGTTAGTTGAACTCATTTGGGTTTCCATTTATAAGACCATCTATAGCTTGATGGCATCGATCCTGGAGGAAACAAATTTGACAAGGAGGTTAAACATACAGGGCCTGAAGGCGAGTAATTGTAAGATGGCTGTTATGGGACCTAGAAAGGAGAGAAGCCATGTTGCCCAGCTCCAGAGATTGGTATAAGAGTTTGAAGGGCGTTGTCTGATTTCAGAAGCCTTTTCCTGTAAATGCTGGGTGGTGTCTCGTACTATCACTCACTGGTTAGTGTAAAAGCAACACTCTTCCCCTAAGAAGGTGCATAGTCCTCCTTTCTCAGCAGTGAGGAAGTCTAGGCCTTGGCAGTTTTGGAGAGTCACTGCTGCCAAAGAGTCTATCTGGGATTGTAGAGGAAGGATAGATTTTGTTATTTCTTGCAGACTGTCTGAGAAATCCTTTGAGAGTGTGTGGTAGTAGGATAATGAAGTAGATAAATCTGCTATTCCAATTCCTGTAGCAGTGGCCATTCCTAACCCTATAAGTAGGAGTATTAGTTGTATGGCCCTGCGCTGACAGACTTGAGTTTTGAAGGGGCACTGATAGAGTCTGATTTCCGGGGGCAATGTTAATGTTGGGACTTAGGAAGACTAAGGTGCAGGTGCCTGTCCAGTTGGTGAGGAGGCAGATACAGGTTGAAGTTCCACATAAGAAGAATATGCCTTGGCTGGGTAAACAGAAATTTACCCTGGCTTTTAAAGGAATAGGGTACACTGTTTTTTCTTTACTACTTCTATCTCTCTGTCTCTTCTTCTCTCTCTCTCTTTCTCTCTTTCTGACTTCTTTGTTTGTCTCTTCCTCTCTCTGTTTCTCTCTTTCTGACTCCCTCTTTGTCTCTTCCTCTCTCTCTCTTTCCTCTCTGCTGGTCTTTCCCTGCCTCTGCCAGCTGCTTATGCTGCTGTTCTCCCCTCTCCTTTCCCTTTTTGATGGCTTCAGCAGTGTAAGACTGCCACCTCCTTGGGTTTTTGCACTGCGTGCAATAACTCCATGATTTCCTTGTGGTATTTAATGGGGTTCACCCAGAGGTTAGGAACTCCCATTCTTTCCATATTGCATCAGGGGCATGTAGGATTAGATAAGCGTATTTGTTATCTCTATACACATTTATTCTTTTTCTCTTTCCCAGTTCTAAGGCTCGGGTAAGTGCCACTAGTTCTGCTATCTGGCCGCTGGTCCCTGGGGGAAGAGGCTTACTTTCAAGTACTGTTACATCACTAACTATGGCATAACCTGCCCTTTGTATCCCATTCTCCACAAATGAACTGCAATCGGTATATAGGTTAAGGTCAGGATTAGGTAAGGGGACTTCTAAGAGATCCTCTTGGGTGGTATAAGTCTGGACCATAATTTGTTGGCAGTCATGCTCGATTGGTTCCCCATCCTCTGGGAGAAAAGTGGCAGGGTTGAGAGCCACACAGATGCATATTTGAAGCACCGGTCCCTCAAGGAGTAGCACCTGGTATCTAAGCAGGCGGTTGTCTGATAGCCATAAACTTCCTTTGGCACCTAGTGTGCCATTTACATCATGAGTAGTCCAGACAGTGAGATTCTTTCCTAGTATTATTTTGATAGCCTCTGATACCAAGACGGCCACTGCTGCAACTACCCGTAAACAGTGAGGCCAGCCTTTTGCCACTGGTTGTGGGGTTGTCCCACGAGTCTGAGTAAGGACTCCAAGAGCTATTCCTGCTCTCTCTGTGACGTATAAAGAGAAGTTTTGTCCTGTGGGAAGGCTTAAGGCTGGAGCTTGTACTAGGGCCTGGTTTAAGGTTTTGAAGGTTGTTTCTGCCTCTGGTTCCCATTCTGCTAGGTGAATATTTGCCCTCTGGGTCTCCTTTATTAGAGTATAGAGTGGCCTGGCCATCTTGCTGTATCCAGGGATCTGTAGTCGGCAAAAGCTGGTGATTCCAAGGAACCCCTGCAACTGTTTTAATGTCTTAGGGCGAGGATAAGCCAGTATAGGCTGTATTTGTTCGTTGCTGAGGGCCCTGGTTCCTCTGGCTAAGATTAGGCCTAGATATTTGACTTGTTGTAGGCAGAGCTGGGCCTTCGATTTAGATGCCTTGTACCCTTGATTAGCTAGAAAGTTCAAGAGATCTTGAGTAGCTTGCTGGCATGAGGCTTCAGAACTGGCAGCCAAAAGTAAATCATCCACAAACTAAAGGACCAGAGTACCTGGACTTGAGAAGTGACCTTGATCTTGGGCCAGTGCCTGACCAAACAGATGGGGGCTATCCCTGAACCTTTGGGGCAAGACCGTCCACGTAAGTTGGGACGTGTGGTCTGTGGGATCCTCAAAGGCAAAGAGAAACTGGGAGTCAGAGTGCAGGGGAGTACAGAAGGAGGCATCCTTGAGGTCCAGAACTGTGAACGATTCTGCTTTCTCTGGTATTTGAGAGAGCAGGGTATAGGGCTTGGGTACAACTGGGTATAGAGGAATTACTGCTTCATTGATGAGTCTAAGATCTTGCACTAGTCTCCACTGACTGGTTTTTGTACTCCTAGAATTGGGGTGTTGCAGGGACTGCTGCATTTTCTTAGTAGGCCTTGAGCTTTTAAATGTCTAACAATATCCTGTAATCCTTTATGAGCTTCAGGCTTTAAGGGATATTGCCTTTGATAAGGAAAAGTGGTGGGGTCTTTTAGCCTTATTTGGAGTGGGCGGGCATATTTTGCCCATCTGAATTGTCCTTCCAATGCCCAGACTTCAGGGTTGATTCCTTCCTCAAGCAAGGGACAACAAATGGGTAACTTGTTCCCCATATTCATGTAGATAATAGCTCCAGCTTTGGCTAATATGTCCCTCCCTAATAAGGGTATGGGACTTTCAGGCATAACAAGAAAGGCATGTGAAAAGAGCAAAGTCTCCCAATTACCACTGAGAAGGTGGGAGAAATACCTGGTTACAGGCTGTCCCAGGATTCCTCGGATGGTAACGGACCTTGAGGACAGCTGTCCGGGACAGGAGATTAACACTGAGCCTCAGATGGTAACGGACCTTGAGGACAGCCGTCTGGGACAGGAGATTAACACTGATAAAGCTGTATTGGTGTCCAGGAGGAAGTCAATTTCCTGGCCCTCAATGGTTAAACATACCCGGGGTTCAGTGAGGGTGATGACATGAGCTGGGGCTTGCCCTGGGCACCCTCAGTCCTGTTGGATCATCTAGTTGGGGGCTTCTGGCCCAGAGAACCTTTGTCCTTTGGGGCAGTGCACCTTCCAGTGATTGCCTTGGCATAGTGGACATGGGCGAGGGGGCAGCTTGTTTCTCGTTGGACAATCTTTTTTAAAGTGTCCTTGCAAACCAAACTGATAACAAGCCTTACCGGGTGATTGGCCTGCTCCATTTTCTGTCCTCTCTGAACCACCAAGGTCTGTTTGTCTGAGGGCCATGACTAAGGCTGTGGCCTTTCTCTTATCTCGCTTTTCCTTTTCAGCCTGTTCTTCTTGGTCCCTACTGTAGAACACCGAGGTTGCCAGGTTTAATAATGTGTCCAAATTTTGTTCAGGGGCCAGGGCTAGCTTTTGGAGTTTTCTCCTGATACCTGCAGCTGACTGGGTAATAAACTTATCTTTTAGAATCAGTTGACCCTCGAGTGAGTCGGGTAACAGGGAAGTATATTCTTAAGGCCTCCCGTAGCCGCTCGAGGAAGGCGGTAGGATTTTCTTCCTTTCCCTGAGTTATGGTGGACATCATTGAATAATTCATGGGCTTTTTCCTAATTCTTCTTAGTCCTTCTAGAACACAGGTTAACAGATGTTTGCGACTCCAGTCCCCATGATCTGAGTCGAGGACCCGGTGGGGATCCACACTGAGAATGGCTTGCTGACCAGTAGGGAATTTGTCCCTTTCTTCGACTATCATTCTGTCATTTACCTGACTGAGATGCCAGGTATCTCCAAACTCTCGGGCTGCAACTAAAGCTGCATTCTTTTCATTAAAGGCCAGGGTTTGATCTAACAATAGCATGACATCTCTCCAAGTGAGGTTGAAGGTTTGCCCTAGACCCTATAGGACATCTGTATACCTATCAGGATCATCTGAAAACTTCCCCAGGTCTACCATCATCTGCTTTAAATCAGAGAGAGAGAGAGAGAAGGGGACATGTACCTGGGTTGGGCCAAATTCCCCTCCCCCTACAGCTTGAAGGGGACATAACCGATAGCCTGGGAGTTTTTGTGGTCCTTTGGAGATTTCTTTGCTTGTTTCCTTCTGGGTGGTGGAGATTAGAGGAGGCTTATCGTTAATAGGAAGGGGAGCTGTAGGAAGGCTAGGATATGGAGGTAAGCTGAGAGGTCCTCCTCCCCAACATTGCGAGCTTTGCATAGTTGTGGATTATCCTTTAGTGAAAAGAAAGCTTGGACATAAGGTATTTCACTCCATTTGCCTTCCCTCTTACAGAAAAGGTCAAGCTGCAGGATAGTATTGTAATTTATATTTCCCTCAGGTGGCCATTTTTGACCATCAGAGAGAGAATATTGGGGCCAGGCCGTAGTGCAGAAAAAAATGAGCCGCCTCTGTTTCAGGGTTTGCGGGTCAAATTGGTCCCGCAATGCATCCAGTGGCTTAGGATGCATTTCAAGGGTGAGCCTGTTGATGCCTGTGTGTTTCCCGTCTGAAAGAAAAAACCGCCTGTTGTTTTGGTTTCCCCCCCCCACCCTCCCAACCCCGAGTTACCATCGCTTTAAAAGCCGGAGGACCATTGTCGCTTTGGCTGGCCTATAGAATTCCCCTCTGGAGGACACTGCCACTGCAGGGCCCCTTCTTTACCCCTATCCAGCAGGAAGTAGCTAGAATGGGCATCACCCAATTCCCAGCAGCAGTTGGGGTGTCCTGTTTAGAGGGGGGATTGAGAGGTGAAGCCAGCTGGACTTCTGGGTTGGGTGGGGACTTGGAGAACTTTGATATCTTACAAGAGGATTGTAAAATGCACCAGTCAGCACTCTGTAAAAATGCACCAATCAGTGCTCTGTGGCTAGCTAGAGGTTTGTAAAATGGACCAGTCAGCACCCTGTAAAATGGACCAGTCAGCACCCTGTAAAATTGACCAATCAGCACTCTGTAAAATGGACCAATCAGCAGGACATGGAGGGGGACAAATAAGGGACTAAAAGCTGGCCACTCCAGCCAGCAGTGGCAACCTGATCGGATCTCCTTCCACGCCATAGAAGCTTTGTTCTTTCGCTCTTCACAATAAATCTTGCTGCTGCTCACTCTTTGGGTCCGTGCCACCTTTAAGAGCTGTAACACTCACTGTGAAGGTCTGCGGCTTCATTCTTGAAGTCAGCAAGCCCACGAGCCCACTGGAGGGAACCAACTCCGCACACATAAAGATGAGGAAAATTGTTCTTTAGGCTTTGAAGACTTTACTATGTGCAGTTAGCATTGTTGAATGTGGTGGTCTCTGAGAGCATTGTAATTCTGATGATACAGGCATTTGTTAAAAATGGGATGAAATTGAAGATGGTTTATTGCCTTTTATATCATCTTTTGGATTTGTGATCAAGACAAACCTTTGAAAATGTTTGTAGTTATTAATATGACCAGAAACTGGAACTGTTTCAGTTGGGCACAGGAGAGATTAGTAGTAGTATTGCTGTTAATCATTATGTAAGAGATGATAATGTTTGGGTTTAACCTTCGATTGTAATATGGTATTCCTAACATTCCTGACTAAAAGGCTAGTGAATAAAAAATAATGCATTTACAACTATATTAGAACTGCATTGCAGAAAGCATATGAAATTTCAAGTTTAGGAAATTTCCTGCTTTAAAACTTTTTTCTTCACACTTCACGGTTTCAGCACTTATGTGTGATGCATCTAGAAGATGCATCTGGTTTCACCAAATGCAGTACTGCACCTGAATTACATTTTCAGTATTTATTTATTCAGTATTTATTTTCAGTCTTTATTTCCTAAAGGTTAATTTTCTTTAAAACCTTAGCAATTTTTCATCCAGCCCTTTTCATATTATAATCATTTGCTTGTGTGATTTTACCACACACTGTATCCAACTAGGTAGCATTACTGGAAAACTTATTTGATTTTTTGCCAAATGGGAGATGGCTAGAATATTTTTTGTAGTAGAGAATATGTAGAGAAAATGCTTTAATTGATCCCTGACCAAATTCAGCAAGAAAAACTTATGTAAACCTTAATAAGCAAGCAATAGAAGTTAAGATGGTAATATTCTGACTTTGGATATAAACACTCAAACATGAGCTCTGCTACTGGAAAGTAAGAAGTAAAATTAGTGTTCAGTTGAGATGAGTCAACTTGTTGATCATCTGTCTAGCCTACTGTGATAGGAATGGTTGTAAGACTTGGAAGTTTTTCCTGTCCTAAGTTGATAAGCATTTGAGTGGAAAGAGAGTCACTTTTCTCTTGAAGTTTTTCACTTTAGAATTTTCAAACTGTTTAAAGTCTTTTAAAATTTTCCGAGTCACTTCTTTATTTTCTAGGCTGCGCATATTAAGAGAATTATTGCCTTTTTATCCTTTAAAATGTAATACCCTCATCTTTAGTGGTTGTCCCTGCTGAGGTTATATTGCTTAGAACATAACGTTTATGTTTGGTTAAAATTTCACTGAGCCGCTGGGCACGGAGGCTCACGCCTGTAATCCCAGCACTTTGGGAGGCGAGGCGGGTGGATCACCTGAGGTCAGGAGTTTGAGACCAGCCTGATCAACATGGAGAAACCCTGTCTCTGCTAAAAATACAAAATTAGCCGGGCGTGGTGGCACATGCCTGTAATCACAGCTACTTGGGAGGCTGAGGCAGGAGAATTGCTTGAACCTGGGAGGCGGAGGTTGTGGTGAGCTGAGATCGTGCCATTGTACTCCAACCTGGGCAATGGGAACGAAATTCCATCTTAAGGAAAAAAAAAATTCGGCCTCTGAAAAGCACTAGGGACTAAGCAATTTGACTATGTAGGCTTTATTATTAGATTTGTGTGTTTATATTATAAGGAAAACAAATTTTTAGTAAAATACAATGTATTTTGTTCATTTTGTTTAGTTCATTGCTGGATTGCTGGTCTCTAGAACTTTTCCTGGCACAGAATAAACATATAATAAGTATTTTTTAAATGATGTACTTAATTTTATTACCCTACCATGCTTGAAACTGTGACTTTATGTTATAGTTTCCTTTAGCAAAAGGTAAAACTATAGTCAATATATAGATTAGAAATAAATTTTTAAAAATCTTCATTTACTCTAATGTAATAGCATCATTTTACATGTATACATGCTTTTCAGATTTATGACTCATTTGGTTTAAGTTTGGGGCATTTGGATGTTTCTGATGTTGAATGATAAAATGTAAGCTTAAAAAAATTCTCCTTCGAGTTTTATACTGCTGTATATTGTGTATAGCCTCTCTTTCATAATGATACTTGGACTGTGATGGTGTAGAGTGACTCTTATTTTAATCTGAATGCATTCGAGATATTTCAAGTTCTTGAAAGACTGTTACACTTCTTGGGATGGTCATCATCATATTTTTGAAGCAGAGATCCTAAAACTTAAAAACCTCAGAGAAAGTCCAGCATCTATTTTCAGCTCCTTGTTTTTTAAAGCTTTAGAACTTGACTTTGTACTCTTTGGTGAGGTGACAAAACAAATTTAGATTTTTTTTTTTTTTAACTGAGGACTTCAAAAAATTTTTGTGATGTTTACAGTATTTTGTCTTTTTAGAAAGTCAGATTTGTTGAGGTATAGTTTACACTCAGTGAAATTCACCCATTTTAGATGTATGGTTCTGTGAATTTTGACAGACATTACTGAAATGGCTAAAGTGGACTGCTATCTAGCAGACAGTGCTAAAATAGCAACTTAGCAATTAAAATGTCATCTTTTTATCACTTTGGGAAGATTCTCATTGGTATTTTTCCATGGGTACAATAAGAGACCAGCAGTGTGGCAGGCTTTCACTGGCTTTTTCCCCCAACTCTACTTCACATAATGGTGAGATTTTCCTATTTTCTTAGGAAAGTCAGCTAATGGGGTAGGGTGATAAGCTAGGACGGGTTCCTTGTGATTCTATTTAAAGGTTGGTCTACTTAATGCTGGGGGAAAAAAGAAGTGTAGTGATACAACATGTTGTCTGCCTTTACATTTTCAAAATAATTTTAAGGAAATAAACTGCTGTTTGATTCGAAATGCTTCTTTGTGTTATGGCAGTTAAGATTTTTATTAACACCAGGGCTCGAGAATGCCTGTTAAAAATCTAGGTGTTGCTCCTTCTCAGCTACCAACTATACCTTTTTTTAAGGTCCATATTAGTAACATATGTTGGGAACTTTTCCCATGTTATCAGTTATGCTTTTTCAGTTTTTTTTTTTATTGAGACTTTTCTACTCAAAAAGGTTCTGAGTATTTAGAAAGTACTCCAATTGTAATCATTCTTTTTATTGCTTCTGGAATGTAGCAAGGCTCCATGTTCTTCCCCATTTCTTGACAGTTTCTTAATATCTTCAAACATTGTTGTAGAGTA
Source organism: Pongo abelii (assembly GCF_028885655.2). Taxonomy (NCBI): domain Eukaryota; kingdom Metazoa; phylum Chordata; class Mammalia; order Primates; family Hominidae; genus Pongo; species Pongo abelii. The sequence goes on from NC_071995.2 coordinate 1,760,926, forward strand.
TAATGTACTATCTGTGTTGAAATACTTGGCTTTGGCATTTAAGTGCTATCATGCATTTATTTGAGAACAGTTTATGGCTCATTCAGACATTGTGGATAAGAGCATTGACTTAGGTGTCAGGCAGAATAAATTTAGTCTGACTCTGCCATTTAGTAACTATATGAACATGGATAAGTTAATTATAACTGCTCTAGCTGTTTTGTCATCTGCCAAATGGGGAAAATAATCATATGTATCTTCCAGGATTGTTGTAAGGATTAAAGAGATAATCCTTGGGAAATATTTTATTGCATGTAGTAAGCACTCAGAGCATGTTAGCTGCTCCTGTCATCCTCACTTAGCAGAAGTTTTTTTTTGTTTTCATATATATAGATATATTTTTTTTTTGGAGATAGTCTTGCTCTGTCGCCAGGCTGGAGTGCAGTGGTGCAATCTTAGCTCACTGCAACCTCCGCCTCCTGGGTTCAAGCAATTCTCCTGCGACAGCCTGTGGAGTAGCTGGGATTACAGGTGTCTACCACCATGCCCAGCTAATTGTTGTATTTTTTTTAAGCAGAGATGGGGTTTTGCTATGTTGGCCAGGCTGGTCTCGACCTCCTGACCTCAAGTGATCCACCTGCCTCGGCCTCCCAAAGTGTTGGAATTACAGGCTGGAGCCACCATGCCTGGCCTTAGCAGAGGTTTTTGAGCTCGCTCTTTGCATCCCAGACCATGCTTGGTGTTGTGGATACAAGTGGATTCTAAAGAAGGCTTCCCCATCTTAAGAAGTTTCATAGTTCAAGAAGGGAAGACAGGCATGTAAACAGATAAATGCAATAAGTTGTGACATATGCTATATCAGAAACAAATGAAAAGAATAAAGGAGTTAGTATCATAAGCCTGGGGGGAGGTCAGGGAAAGACATTTCTATCCCTGACTTATTTTTGATGTGTGAATAGTAGTTTCCTGTTGACTTATTTGACAGATATTTACTGAATACACTTCACTTTTGCCAGGCACTATTTTAGGTGCTGGGAATACCACTGGTTTCATGGAAGACAATTTTTCCATGGACTGTTGGGCGGGTGGTGGAGGGGATGGTTTTGGGATGATCCAAGTGCATTACATTTATTGTGCACTTTATTTCTATTATTACTACATTGTAATATATAATGAAATAATTATATAACTCACAATAATGTCGAATCAGTGGGAGCCCTGAGCTTGTTTTTCCACAACTAGACTGTCCCATATGGGAGTGATGGGAGACAGTGGCAGATCATCAGGCATTAGATTCTCATAAGGAGCGTGCAACCTAGATCACAATAGGGTTCAGGCTTCTATGAGAATCTAATGCCACCGCTGATTTTACAGGAGGCGGAGCTCAGGTGGTAATGCAAGCAGTGGGGAGCAGCTGTAAACACAGATGAAGCTTTAGAGTTCCTCCTGCTGTGAGGCCAGGTTCCTAACAGGCCACGGAATTGGCTTGTAGCCTAGGCATTGGAGACCCCTGCTGTATAGGAGTTGTGAAAGGAAATTAAATCTTGGGGCCCCCAGTCCCTAAACCAAAGGAAAAAGTCAGGTTGGGAACTGCTGAGGGCAAACCTGCCTTCCATTCTATTCAAAATCATCCCTCTGCTCACTGAGATAGGTACATATCTGATTGCCTCCCTTGGAAAGGCTAATCAGAAATGCAGCCATTGGTCTCTCACCTAACTGTAACCTGGAAGCCCCCTCCCCGATTTGAGTCGTCTTGCCTTTTCTTTAAGTTGTCCTGCCTTTCTAGACCAAAGCAGTGTACTTCTTACATATATTGATCGGTGTCTCAAGTCTCCCCAAAATGCGTAAAACTAAGCTGTGCTCCAACCACCTTGAGCACATGTCAGGACTTCCTGAGGCTGTGTCACGGGAGCATCCTCAACCTTGGCAAAATAAAATAAACTTTTTTTTTTTTTTTTTTGAGATGGAGTCTCACTGTCATCCAGGCTGGAGTGCAGTGGGACGATCTTGGCTCACTGCAGCCTCCACCTCCCAGGTTCAAGTGATTCTCTTCCCTCAGCCTCCTGAGTAGCTGGGATTACAGGCACATGCCACCACACCTGGCTAATTCTTGTATTTTTAGTACAGATGGGGTTTCACCATGTTGGCCAGGCTGGTCTTGAATTCCTGACCTCAACTGATCCGCTTGCCTCGGCCTGCCACAGTGCTGAGATTACAGGCGTGAGCCACTGTGCCCAGCCTGCAAAATAAGCTTTCTAAATTAACTGAGACCTGTCTCGAATTTTCAGGGTTCACATAATAAAGAAGACAGATAATGTCTCTACTCTCAGGAGCTTTCAGTCTAGTGGGAAAAGTTCAGTAGTAAACAAATAAAAATACCAGAGACAAGTGCTATGAAAGAGACTAAAAGGTGATGTAATAAGGAGAGACTGAGGGGTTGCTTTACATTGCATGGTCAGGGAAGGATCCTTTGAGTAGGTAACCTTTGAGATCTTCCTACAAAAGAATCAGCCATGGCAAAGATTAGAGGGATGAGCATTCTACCATAGGGAACCATGTTACACAAAGCCCCTTGAGCTTTTGGAGTATTTAAGGAGCAGACAGGTCAGTGTGGCTGGAATGTAATGGGCAAGGGGTAGAGTGGTGCAAAATGAGATCAGAGATAGTCAGGGTCTAAATCATTTAAGGCTTTGTAAGCCAGAGTAAGGAGTTTCTAGGTGTAAACGCAAGCCAGTGGAGGGCTGTTAGCAGGGGGAATGCCTTTTGAAAAAGATTACCGTCACTGCCGTGTGAGGACCGGATTCTGAGGTTAAGGGTAACAAGGGTAGAATTTAGGAGACCTTTGGAGGCTGTTGTATTAGTATAGGTGAGAGGTGGTGGTGGCTTGGGCCAGAGAGTAAATTAGTGGAGAAAAATAGATTGATTTGGGCTGTGTTTTGAAGACTGAATCAACAGGACTTGCTGACTGCATGTGATCAAGGCAAATCCTAGGACTTGAGCACTTAGAAGATTGGTGGTGCAGTTTACTGAAATGGATAAGACTGGAGGGGAGAGCAGGTTTGGTGGGACAGTCGTGAGTTCTGTTTTGTTACGTTTGAGGTGCCAATTAGACATCTATGTAGAGATTTCATACTTGGTGGTAGGTAATAGTAGTACTCTGGAATTCAGTGAGAGTTTAGGGCCAGGGATAAATATTTAGGAGTAACTGATATGTGTCTGCTAGATTTGGTAATAAGGAGTTCCTAAGTGACCTTGACAAGTGTGGTCTTAGTGGGAATGGAAACTAGATTGTAGAGAAGTATCAGGTGAAGGATGGAATGAGAATATGAAGTTGGGGAATGGAGACAGTGACAATAGACTCCTAAGAAATTTTCCTGTGAAAAGGGAAGCAGAAAAATGGTTTGTGTCCACAAGTAAGGCCCAGATTTGAATCTTACTTTTATACTTGCCTGGATACAGTTATTATTTGAGCACATTCTAAAGTTTAAGATATTTTATGTACCCTACACAGTCCTGTCTGCAAATATTGAGATAGATGATACTTTTCCTTCTGTGACATGAGAGTACTTAGTTTAGGGAAGTTAAGTGACAGTCCAAGTAGAACCTGTATTTGGACTCACTCACTTTGACTGTAGATGCAGAGTACTTTTCATTATACCAAAATGCTCCTTAAACTTTTATTATCTTGGTCAAATCCAATCTACCTTAGAGTTTTTGGAAGGATTACAAGATGAGAGATGTGAAAATTCTTTGCAAGCTGTAAATTGTTACACAAATATAGAAATTCCTTACTTTAAAATGCCCCATTATGTCTTCTTTGTGCATGACTTTTTAGGACATAGTAGGCAGTGGCCTTGAAGTTCATTTTGGATCATAGCCTATCTATCTCATTAGAGCCCAGAGAATGTAAGCAGACTGTTAGAGACATAGAGACATAGAATGTAAGCAGACTGTTAGAGACAAAGCTATCTATGGCATATGAATCGAATGTGGATCATGTTTAATTGAACATTTTTACCCTGGTTTAATGATCTTGTCTTCCTTCGCATGTTCCATAAGGTCTTATAATCCTCCCCAAAGGAGCTCTTCCCAAAAATAATTCCTTCTAAAAATGTGGAAGGGCTGAGCACAGTGGCTCATGCCTGTAATCCCAGCACTTTGGGATGCTGAGGCAGGTGGATCACCTGAGGTCAGGAATTGGAGCCTGGCCAACATAGTGAAACCCCGTCTCTACTGAAAAAAAAAAGAAAAAAAAATTAGCCAGGTGTGGTGGTGGGTGCCTGTGCCTGTACTCCCAGTTACTCAGGAGACTGAGTTGGAAGAATTGCTTGAAGTGAGAGGTGGAGATTGCAGTGAGCCAAGATTGTGCCACTGCATTCCAGTCTGGGTGACAGAGCAAGACTCCATCTCAAAAACAAAACAAAACAACGACAACAAAAGTGGAAGTAACTTTAAAAAACTGCAAAAAAGCCAATCCTGAAAGGTTACAAACTATATCATTCCAAAAGCTGTGGAAAACAGTAACGTGAGTCCTCAAAGAATTAAAAATAGAATTACCCTGTGATCCAGCAATTCTACTTCTGGGTATATACTCAAAAGAACTGAAAGCAGCAGGGTCTTGAAGGGGTATTTGTACACCCATGCTCATAGCAGCATTATTGACAACAGCTAAACCCTGGAAGTAGTCCAGCTGTCCACAAATGGAGGAACAGATAAGCAAAATGTTACTGGTATACATACAAAATGGAATCTCTTTTTTTGGGGGGGAGACAGAGTCTTGCACTGTTGCCCGGGCTGAAGTGCAATGGTGTGATCTTGGCTCACCGCAACCTCTGCCTCCCGGGTTCAAGCGATTCTCCTGCCTCAGCCTCCCTAGTAGCTGGGATTACAGGTGTCCGCCACTACGCCCAGCTAATTTTTTGTATTTTTAGTAGAGACGGGGTTTCACTATGTTGGCCAGGCTGGTCTTGAACTCCTGACCTCGTGATCCACCTGCCTTGGCCTCCCAAAGTGCTGGGATTACAGAGGTGAGCCACCACACCCAGCCACAAAATGGAATCTTATTTAACCTTTCAAAGGAGAGAAATTCTGACATGCTACAACCTGGATGAATCTTGAGAACAGTACGCTAAGTGAAACTGGCTGGTCAAACCAGTCACAAAAAGACAAATACTGTATGATTCCACTTTAATGAGGTACTTAGAGTAGTACAAATCACAGAGACAGAAAGTAGAATGGTAGTTCCCAGGGGTTGAGGGGAAGAGGGAATGGAGAGTTACTGTTTAACAGGTATAGTTTCAGTTTTGCAAGTTGTAGAGTTCTAGAGCTAGATGGTTGTAATGGTCACACAACAATATAAATGTACTCAGTAACATTAACTGTGCACTTAAAAATAATTTAGATGGTAAATTTTATGTTATGTGTATTTTACTATGCCATCATGCCTGGCTAATTTTTTTGTTTTGTTTTGTTTTGATTTTTTGGTGACAGGGTCTCACTCTGTTGCCCAGGCTGGAATGCGGTGGCACGATCATGGCTCACTGTAGCCTCGACTTCCTGGACTCAAGTGATCCTCCCATCACAGCCTCCCAAGTAGCTGGGACTACAGGTGTACACCACCACTCCTGGCTAATTTTTACTAACTCACTCCCTTTTTTCCCTCCTTTCAGTATTCACTCATTCATTTAACAGATAATGACTGAACAACTGTTATGTATTATTAGGTATTATATATTATTCCTGGGAGCAGACTATTAAGAGTCACTCTATACCATCGCAGTCCCAAGTGTCATTATGAAAGAGGGGCTATACACAATACAGCAGTATAAAACTGTAAACAGATTTTTTTAAGCCTACATTTTATCAGTCAACATCAGAAACATCCAAATACCCCAAACTTCCTTTTTTTTTTTTTGAAACAGAGTTTCACTCTTGTCGCCCAGGCTGGAGTGCAATGGCGCGATCTCGGCTCACTGCAGCCTCTGCCTCCTGGGTTCAAGTGATTCTCCTGCCTCAGCCTCCTGAGTAGCTGGGATTATAAGCATGCGCCACCATGCCTGGTTAATTTTTGTATAGTAGAGACGGGGTTTCACTATATGTTGGCCAGGCTGGTCTTGAACTACTGCCCCCAGGTGATCCACCAGTCTTGGCCTCCCAAAGTGCTGGGATTACAGGTGTGAACCACCACGCTCGGCCAAATGTCCCAAACTTAAACCAAATGGACTATAAATCAATTCCCTGAAAAACTGGTATACATGTAAAATGATGCTATTACATTACAGTAAATGAAGATTTTTAAAAAATTTATTGTCTATATATTGACTACAGTTTTACCTTTCGCTAAAGGAAACTATAATATAAAGTCACATTTTCAAGCATGGTAGGGTAATAAAACTAAGTACTTCATTTAAAAATACTTATTATATGTTTATTCTTTGCCAGGCAATGTTCTAGAGACCGGCAGTCCAGCAATGAACTAAGCAAAATGAACAAAATACATTATATTTTACTAAAAATTTGTTTTCCATATAATACAAAAACAAATTAATAATAAAGCCTACATTAATGCATTGTACTAATCTGTCTTGGTGAGAAGTCCAATTTATGAACATATAGTAGAAATGATTTTAGTTTCTTTTTTTTCCCCTAGAGAATGTGATGTTTATTCATTAATTTATTCATTCACTCAAGAAATCTTTATTGAATGTCTACTGGGTATCAGTTGCAGTTTGGGATTCAGCAGTGAACAAAACATAAATGCTTGCCCTTATGGAACCTACAATCTGTTGGTTTTTAAAAAAGTGTCTCTCCTGGATTAGTGTTAGATTTCTAGACCAGAAGTGTCAATGAAGTTTAACAATTTCTTCAGGCAGAGAAAATTGCTTTTGAGGTATCACTTAAGCAACCTTAGTATTTCTAAGCAACATAACTGCCTTTTGAGGTATGAACTGAAGGGAAGTGAAGTATAAGAAATAGAGTTGAGATTTTTTTTTTTCTTTTTTTTTTTGAGACGGAGTTTCACTCTTGTCACCCAGGCTGGAGTGCAATGGCACCATCTTGGCTCACTGCAGCCTCCGCTTCCTGGGTTCAAGGGATTCTCCTGCCTCACCCTCTGAGTAGCTGGGATTACAGGAGCATGCCACCACAGCCAGCTAATTTTTGTATTTTTAGTAGAGACGGGGTTTCACCATCTTGGCCAGGCTAGTCTCGAACTCCTGACTTCAGGTGATCTGCCCGTGTTGGCCTCCCAAAGTGCTGGGATTACAGGTGTGAACCACCACCCCTGGCTGAGTTGGGATTTTTAATTTTCCATAGCTTTCCCATTAGGAAGGCAACTTGGTGTGACTATATTTGAGAGTCAAGAGATCTGGGTTCTAATCCTCATTTCATCATCTAATACTTTGTGTGTTTCAGAATTCTTCACAGTGATCCTTGCTTGTCCTCCTTTGTATAGCTTTTTTTTTTTTTTTAAAGGATCTTATCCACTGTTGTGCCAGTAACTATGCTAGTGTCACTTTTTATGCTAGTAATAGTTCTATTTTCAAGTTCATTCTGTTTCCTGAATTTAAATTTGTGTTTCCTAGTGCCAACTGAACATTTCTGTCATTTCATACTCCATTTCCAGAAAGAAACTCATTATTGTTCCGCTTTGAATTTGCTTCCCTTCTTTATGATCTTTTCATCTTGGCAAATAGCATTGCTATGTACCCAGCTGCCTAAGGAAAAACCCTGAGTCATCATCTCTCTATATTTCATTGACCCTCATTCAGTCATTCAAATATTGCTTCTCTTGAGTATATCTTGAATCTATCCTTTATGCTCTAATTTCTGAACAGAACTGACACTCTTTGTCCTGCATGTTCTACTTTCTTTGCACAGAATACCTTTTCTTTAGTTGGCAAACTCCAACTCATTGGTTAATGTCCAGCTCAAATGTTAACTCCTGTAAAACCTTCACCATTTCTTTTAGGCAGAATTAGTGATTCCTGAGTCTTTGCTCTTAGAGCATGTAGGTCAAGTGTGTACTGTATTTCTGTTCTTTCACAGTTTTTTATTCGATTGTCTGTAGAATAGACTTTATTATTGTCAAGGGGAAGACAGCCTTAGCAAAATTTTGAAATAAGTCATTGTGTGCCTAAGCATAAATTAGTTTGTGAGAACATACTTTTTAAAGAGAAATGTAGTAGGGTATCTTTTTCCAGTAAGCATTGCATGTATAATCATTCACTCATTGCATGTCTAATTATTAATTAAATATTCTTTATTAATTAAAGACTGCTCTGGTCTCTCCAGAAGTCTTCCATGGCCGCCCTCATCCCCACCCTCCGGAGGAATCTGAAGCCACATGTGCCCCTCCGGCACCCACAGCCCCTGCCTCTCCCAGCGCAGCAGTGCCTGAGCCTCAGTGTATTCCAAGAGTCGAAACCCTTGGTCTGCTGCCCCTCCCCACCAGAATGTTTCTGTCCCATTCTTACCTACTCAAGGCCCTTTCAGTAGCCCCTTGGTGTGTTCTCTTCCTATGCACCAGGGCAACTTCCGAACTCACCACTTTCCTGGAAAGACCCCCAACATCTTCGGGGAGCGGTCCCCTACAGGCGTGGCTCCAGATGCCCATGCACACAGAAACACTGTTTAAAAAAAAAAAAAGGATACTGGTGGGAGGGGCTTTGTAACTGAGGAGGTTTAGAAATTGAAAACTGATGTGTATTTCCTTTCTTTCCTCATTGTCACTTCCCAGCCACCCAGAGATATTGAAGGACAGCTGAGCTCCCCTACTTGCTGAAAATGCATTGATCAAATTTGTGTAGGATTTCCACATCTATTTATGGGCTCAGAACACTTTCTAGTTACTTGTTCCTTCCTATCAGCTGTTTTCTGTTTGTGTTAGATTTTTTTTTTTCTGAGATGAAGTCTCGCTCTTGTCCCCCGGGCTGGAGTGCAGTGGCGCGATCTCAGCTCACTGCAACCTCCGCCTCCCAGTTTCAAGGGATTCTCCTGCCTCAGCCTCCCAAGCAGCTGGGATTGCAGGCGCCTGCTGCCACATCCGGCTAATTTTTGTATTTTTAGTAGAGATGGGGTTTCACCATGTTGACCAGGCTGGTCTCAAACTCCTGACCTCAAATCCGCCCACCTCGGCCTTTCAAAGTTCTGGGGTTAGAGGCGTGAACACCAGGCCTGGCCTCATGCAGAGCTTTAAAAAAAAATCTTAACACGGCTGGGTGCAGTGGCTCACGCCTGTAATCCCAGCACTTTGAGAGGCCAAGGTGGGCGGATCACCTGAGGTCAGGAGTTCCAGACCAGCCTGGCCAATATGGTGAAACCCCGTCTCTACTAAAGATACAAAAAATTAGCCGGGTGTGGTGTTGCACGCCTGTAATCCCAGCTACTCTGGAGGCTGAGGCAGGAGAATTGCTTGAACCTGGGAGGTGGAGGTTGCAGTGAGCCAAGATGGCGCCATTGCACTCTAGGGTGGGCAACAGGGCGAGACTCCGTCTTAAAAAAAAAAAAAAATAAATAAATAAAAGAAAGCTGTGCATGATACAATACAGTACTCACAGAATTTTGGCCAGTGAAAATTTTCTGTGTTAGTAGAATAAAAATGAACTCTTCTGATTTACAGATATTGATAGTCTGGTGTTTCCATCTTCCATCTTGACTCCCTTTTACTGTTAAAAAATCTCAGAACAAAGTAAAGCCAGTTCCAAATACTTTTCCTAGTTCTACACTGTTTTTTTTTTTAACAAGACAGTCATTTATCTGAGTACAACAGAACAGTTCATTGTTAATACTTTGTTTCTGTGTGCTTTAAATCTTTTTTCCCCCTCTACCCATAATCTCCCTTTGTAAACTTTGAATGTTTTGTCAGTAGATCATCATTGTAGGTAAAGATATTGCACATCAAGACTGTTGATCTTCCCCATTCTTCCTGGAATATACTGGAAGCTATCAGGACTGAGGTTAATTTCTCCATTCCTAGAGTTATATTGTAATAAATATTGGAATACTGGCTTTTGTGTATTTTTTTGTGTTACTTAGTTTTTGGAGAAAGGAAATATTTCTAGACTTTCTTGACTTGTCATAACTTTTTATTGTTAAAGAATATAGTTTAAAAATTATTAAATATTAGGGAGCCTTCTGTTTCATTGGGACTTTAAGGAATGATAGCCATAGGAAGGGATATATCTTATCATAAAGCTTTTAAAAAATAATATATTTATTAAAATTTTTTAAATTTATTTTTTATTTTTAGAAACAGGGTCTTACTCTATTGCCCAGGCTGGTCTCAAACTTCTGGGCTCAAGTGATTCTCCTGCCTTGACCTCCCAAAGTGTTGGGATTACAGGCATGAGCCAATGAGCTCAGCCAGTTTTTTTTTTTTTTTTTTTGAGTGTTGTTTTTTTTTGATAACTTCTAATTATTTTCTTATCCTATCCCTAATAGTTGGCATCAGTTAATGAACTAGTTTTGATTCCCCAAAAGCCCTCTCTAAATCTCCTGTATTTTGCTTTACGTTCTATCTCTTTTGTTTATTTCTTAGGAGAGAAATGTCATTTATGTAATCAGTTCTTATTTTGTAATACTGGGCAGTAAGAAAGCAGGGAAAAGCACAAAACTTGGCACATAGTAAATTTTGTTGCTTGAACAAATTAATGAATGAATGAACTTGCAGGATAAGAGTGCACCCTATTTAGTGGTACTGTTTAATTATTTCATGATCCATAGCCAAGAACGAAGGCTTACTGGAAGGGAACACACAACAAAAAAAGGTGAGGGAAAAGTGTTAATATATCATTTAAGTGACTGTATTACAACAATATTATGTTGTCACTCCTGAGCATGAGATGTGATTCTCATTTACATTTCAAGCTAATTTGGTTAGCTGGGGGAATTCTTAGGCATCTTGAGAGATAATTAGATATACCCCTTAGGACCTCACATAATTATAATCACTATTAGGGGTATTAAAGTTTTTTTTTTTTTTAAACGAAAGCTTACGGGGAAAAGTTGTGATTGGTAAGCGTTTTTTTCTCTTAGTGTTCTCAAAATCTTAGGAGATACATTATTTGAAACAGTTGTTTAATCAATTCTACTTTAGTAGAAACCAACCCTCTATATTGTTATTGCTAACATTTTGTTATCTTGGTTTTTAGATGAAATCTTTAGCATCAGTTGGGCTCATTAGCACCTCTACTAAGAGAAGCAAGCACAGAATGGAAGGGAGAGCAAATCATAACTTTTTAAGAAGTTATTTCTCCTTAGTTAAAAGTTTGGAAGAGAAGCAAGTTGAAACCGTAGGCTGATTATATAAAAGTTTGAGTTATCAGCTCTCTTATATGTAATGCAGGTTGATTATAAGTTTCTGGGCTGTTGTGACAACAAGAAAATTATGTTTATTATTAAAAACTTGTTTATGCTGCATATATGTGAAGGGCATTATACTGTGACAAAGCTAACAATAAAACATACATTTTAATATTTCAGATTCCTTATTTTGTTTGTTTAGAGACAGGGTCTTACTATTGCCCAGGCTGGAGTGCAGTGATGCAGTCATGGCTTACTGAAGCCTCAAATTCCTGGGCTCAAGCGATCCTCCTCCCTCACCCTCCCGAGTAGCTGGGACTACAGGCATGTGACACTGTGTGGCAAATGTTTTGTAGAGGCGACATCTTATTATGTTGTCTAGGCTGGTCTCGAACTTTCTCCCGCTTCAGCCTCCCAAAGTTCTGGGAGCCACTGTGCTGGGCCAGATTCCTTTTTTTAAATTGTGGGAAAATACATGTAACATAAAATTTACTATATTAACCATTTTAAAGGGTACAATTCAGTGGCGTTAGGTATATTCACAATGTTGTACGATCATCACACTACCTAGTTCCGGAACTACTTTATGGTCCCAATCAGAAACTATGCACATTATACAGTAACTCCTCATTGTTCTCTTCTCCCAGCTCCTGGTAAGTTCTATTACACTTTCTGACACTATCAGTTTGCCAGTTCTAGGTATCATATAAATGGAGTCATATAGCATGTCTTTTTGTGTCTGGCTTATTTCACATTGCATACATGTTATAGCATGTATCAAAATTTTATTCCTTTTGGCTGGGTTTGGTGGCTCATGCCTGTAATCCCAGCCCTTTGGGAAGCTGAGCTGGGCAGATCACCTGAGGTCAGGAGTTTGAGACCAGCCTGGCCAACATGGTGAAGCCCTGTCTTTACTAAAAATACAAAAATTAGCCAGGCGTGGTGGCGTGTGCCTGTAATCCCAGCTACTTGAGAGGCTGAGGCAGGAGAATCGCTGGAATCCGCAGGGCAGAGGTTGCAGTGAGCCGAGATCGTGCAGCTGCACTCTAGCCTGCATGACAGAGTGAGACTTGGTCTGAAAACAAAAACAAAAAAACACCAAGTTTATTTTAAAAAAAGCTTAGACTTTTTTTTATATTACAGAAAAATTGAGTGAAAAGTACAGAGTTCCCATATATATACCCGCTGCTTGGTACCACCAGTTTCCTGTTACTAACATCTTGCATTAGTGTGGTACATTTGTTACAGTTGATGAGCTGATATTAATACATTTTTAATTAAATTGAATAGTTTTGCATTAGGGTTCACTCTGTGTGTTGTACATTCTGTGGGTTTTGACACATGTATGAAAGGTATCCACTACTTACAGTTCTCACAGAATAGTTTCACTGCCCTAAATATTCAGTGTTTCATCTATTCATCCCTAAATCCCTGCCAACCACTGATCTTTTTACTGTCTCCTTAGTTTTGTCTTTTCCAAAATGTCATATAATTGGAGTCATATAATATGTAATCTTCTGATTTATTTCTTTCCACTGGCAATATACACTTAAGGTTCTCCATGGCTTTTCATGGCTTCATAGCTCATTTCTTTTTATTGCTGAATAGTTCACTGTTGTATGGATGTGTACCACAGTTTGTTTATTCATTGACCTATTAAAGACTATCTTGGTTGCTTCCCAGTTTTGGCAGTTAGGAATAAAGCTACTATAAACACTTGTATGCAAGTTTTTGTGTGCCCATAAGTTTTTAACTCATTTGGGTAAATTGTATGCCTTTCTAACTTTTGTATTTATGCATACACTTTTATATAGTTGTAGAACTTAGTTTTATCTAGTTGTAATAATTTTGTTTTATGTTTTAAGATAACATAAACAATCTTCATGCTGTTTTTGAATGCTCCCTGATATTAAAATGAGAAAATGAATTTATTATGTACTTTTTAAATTTTTCTGTTACTCATTAATTGCTTCCATTTTCCCCCGCCTTAATAAATACTTTTGTGTGTGTAGTTTTTCTGTTTTGTATTGCTTTAGGATAAAATTCAACGAGAAACAGTAAAGAGTACAGTTGTTGGGATCAAGGCCATTTTAGATAATTCTTGATATGCAGTAAGGTTTCACAATGGGAAACCTTGTTAGATTTACAGTGGAGGTTTGCTGCAGTTTATTTTGTGGCCTTCTAGACAAGAGTAGCACCAGTTATCTGTGTAATTTTACTTAGAAAAAAAACAAACTTTTCACTGGTTCTTTGAAGTGGTAGTAAGCTTCCCTACTGTTGGTTTTGTTCAAAAATCACTGTTTGCTATCTGGATCTTCTTGATTACTTCAGAACTTTATGTAATAGTTTATTGAGGTTCTTAGGTACAGGTAGCTAACACGGGCTTGACTTTATCTTACTATGGTACAATCTAAATATATATTTAATGTTGTTAATTAAGATTATCATTCACAGATGCTCCCTTATATATAGGTGGAGAAACTGAGGCTTCCCTTGAGACACCATGCTCCTGGATATAACCCTGAGAGCAGTTAAACTCTTGAGACCTGCATTCTTTATTTTTCTTAATTATCAGTACAATTATTGGATCAGAGTTTCTTCTTTCTTTTTTGTGAGTCATTAAATTCCATTTTTAAAAGGTATCTTTTGAATACATACATTTACAGGTTTGGAAAATATATTTCTAGTTAAACCATGTGTTCTTATTTATTTTTTTTTATTTTTTAATTATATTTTAAGTTTTAGGGTACATGTGCACAACGTGCAGGTTTGTTACATATGTATACATGTGCCATGTTGGTGTGCTGTAACCGTTAACTCATCATTTAACATTAGGTATATCTCTTAATGCTATCCCTCCCCCCTCCCCCAACCCCACAACAGGCCCCGATGTGTGATGTTCCCCTTCCTGTGTCCATGTGTTCTCATTGTTCAATTCCCACCTATGAGTGAGAACATGCAGTGTTTGGTTTTTTGTCCTTGCGATAGTTTGCTGAGAATGATGGTTTCCAGCTTCATCCATGTCCCTACAAAGGACATGAACACATCATTTTTTATGGCTGCATAGTATTCCATGGTGTATATGTGCCACATTTTCTTAATCCGGTCCATCATTGTTGGACATTTGGGTTGGTTCAAAGTCTTTGCTATTGTGAATAGAGTGCCGCAATAAACATATGTGTGCATGTGTCTTTATAGCAGCATGTTTTATAATCCTTTGGGTATATACCCAGTAATGGGATGGCTAGGTCAAATGGTATTTCTAGTTCTAGATCTTTGGGGAATTGCCACACTGACTTCCACAATGGTTGAACTAGTTTACAGTCCCACCAACAGTGTAAAAGTGTTCCTATTTCTCCACATCCTCTCCAGCACCTGTTGTTTCCTGACTTTTTAATGATCGCCATTCTAACTGGTGTGAGATGGTATCTCATTGTGGTTTTGATTTGCATTTCTCTGATGGCCAGTGATGATGAGCATTTTTTCATGTGTCCTTTGGCTGCATAAATGTCTTCTTTTGAGAAGTGTCTGTTCATATCCTTTGCCCACTTTTTGATGGGGTCATTTGTTTTTTTCTTGTAAATTTGTTTGAGTTCATTGTAGATTCTGGATATAAGCCCTTTGTCAGATGAGTAGATTGCAGAAATTTTCTCCCATTCTGTAGGTTGCCTGTTCACTCTGATGGTAGTTTCTTTTGCTGTGCAGAAGCTCCTTAGTTTAATTAGATCCCATTTGTCAATTTTGGCTTTTATTACCATTGCTTTTGGTGTTTTAGACATGAAGTCCTTGCCCATGCCTATGTCCTGAATGGTATTACCTAGGTTTTCTTCTAGGGTTTTTATGGTTTTAGGTCTAACATTTAAGTCTTTAATCCATCTTGAATTAATTTTTGTATAAGGTGTAAGGAAGGGATCGAGTTTCAGCTTTCTACATATGACTAGCCAGTTTTCCCAGCACCATTTATTACATAGGGAATCCTTTCCCCATTTCTTGTTTTTGTCAGGTTTGTCAAAGATTAGATAGTTGTAGATATGTGGCATTATTTCTGAGGCCTCTGTTCTGGTCTATATCTCTGTTTTGGTAGCAGTACCATGCTGTTTTGGTTACTGTAGCCTTGTAGTGTAGTTTGAAGTCAGGTAGCATGACGCCTCCAGCTTTGTTCTTTTGGCTTAGGATTGACTTGGCAATGCGGGCTCTTTTTTAGTTCCATATGAACTTTAAAGTAGTTTTTTCCAAATCTGTGAAGAAAGTCATTGGTAGCTTGATGGGGATGGCATTGAATCTATAAATTACCTTGGGCAGTATGGCCATTTTCACAATATTGATTCTTCCTACCCATGAGCATGGAATGTTCTTCCACTTGTTTGTATCCTCTTTTATTTCATTGAGCAGTGGTTTGTAGTTCCTCCTTGAAGAGGTCCTTCATATCCCTTGAAAGTTGGATTCCTAGGTATTTTATTCTCTTTGAAGCAATTGTGAATGGGAGTTCACTCATGATTTGGCTCTCTGTTTGTCTGTTATTGGTTTATAAGAATGCTTGTGATTTTTGCACATTGATTTTGTATCCTGAGACTTTGCTGAAGTTGCCTATCAGCTTAAGGAGATTTTGGGCTGAGACGATGGGGTTTTCTAGATATACAGTCATGTCATCTGCAAACAGGGACAATTTGACTTCTTCTTTTCCTAATTGAATACCCTTTATTTCCTTCTCCTGCTTGATTGCCCTGGCCAGAACTTCCAACACTATGTTGAATAGGAGTGGTGAGAGGGGGCATCCCTGTCTTGTGCCAGTTTTCAAAGGGAATGCTTCCAGTTTTTGTCCACTCAGTATGATATTGGCTGTGGGTTTGTCAGATAGCTATTATTTTGACATACGTCCCATTAGTACCTAATTTATTGAGAGTTTTTAGCATGAAGGATTGTTGAATTTTGTCAAAGGCCTTTTCTGCATCTTTTGAGATAATCATATGGTTTTTGTTGTTGGTTCTGTTTATATGCTGGATTATGTTTATTGATTTGCGTATGTTGAACCAGCCTTGCATCCCAGGGATGAAGCCCACTTGATCATGGTGGATAAGCTTTTTGATGTGCTGCTAGATTCGGTTTTCCAGTATTTTATTGAGGATTTTTGCATCGATGTTCATCAGAGATATTGGTCTAAAATTCTCTTTTTTTGTTTTGTCTCTGCCAGGCTTTGGTATCAGGATGATGCTGGCCTCATAAAATGAGTTAGGGAGGATTCTCTTTTTTTCTATTGACTGGAATAGTTTCGGGAGGAATGGCACCAGCTCCTCCTTGTACCTCTGGTAGAATTCGGCTGTGAATCCATCTGGTCCTGGACTTTTTTTGGTTGGTAAGTTATTAATTATTGCCTCAATTTCAGAGCCTGTTATTGGTTTATTCAGAGATTCAGCTTCTTCCTGGTTTAGTCTTGGGAGGGTGTATGTGTCGAGGAATTTATCCATTTCTTCTAGATTTTCTAGTTTATTTGTGTAGAGGTGTTTATAGTAGTCTCTGATGGTAGTTTGTATTTCTGTGGGATCAGTGGTGATATCCCCTTTATCATTTTTTATTGTGTCTATTTGATTCTTCTCTCTTTTCTTCTTTATTATTCTTGCTAGCGGTCTATCAATTTTGTTGATCTTTTCAAAAAACCAGCTCCTGGATTCATTGATTTTTTTGAAGGGTTTTTTGTGTCTCTATTTCCTTCAGTTTTGCTCTGATCTTAGTTATTTCTTGCCTTCTGCTAGCTTTTGAATGTGTTTGCTCTTGCTTCTTTAGTTCTTTTAATTGTGATGTTAGGGTGTCAATTTTAGATCTTTCCTGCTTTCTCTTGTGGGCATTTAGTGCTATAAATTTCCCTCTACACACTGCTTTGAATGTGTCCCAGAGATTCTGATACGTTGTGTCTTTGTTCTCATTGGTTTCAAAGAACATCTTTATTTCTGCCTTCATTTCATTATGTACCCAGTAGTCATTCAGGAGCAGGTTTTTCAGTTTCCATGTAGTTTATTTTTGATTCAGAAAATTTGGTCAGAATTAGTGTCTACACAATGGGCCTGTTTTCATGTCCACCAGGCATTATGGCTGAGTGAAAAGCCAGAAGGGCCCGATTTTGAACTTTTCTTCCACTTACCAGCCATGAGACTGAGCAACCTGCACGAACTGTGTGAGCCTTGAATTCTTCAGTTGCAGAAATGAGGTGTTGAATCCTTCAGGTTGTTAGGAAGAATAAATGAGATAATGGGCACCTGAAAGCATATATTTATGTTAGGAATATATAATTATTGCTGTTTGAAATTGTAGCCTGTATATGTTATATTTGCAGAGTGCCCAAATACTTGTTCCTCAGATATAGAGTTTACGTACATCTCAATGTACCTTTTATAGTTGAAGTTGTTTTGTTTTGAGAGAAGACTGAAGTTATTTGTGGGTTTTTTTTTTTACAGTATTGTCATATGGAAAATACATGTTAATTATCAGGGTTTAGGTTTTCTGCTGAGTGTGTTTCAAATTAAGTCATTTCCCTCTAGAATTGATAGTTTGTTGTCTTCATGTTATTTATAATCATTTCCAAGTTTACCAGATAGAAAAACCCTTACTGAAATTTTGGAAAAAAAGTACACCAGTGAGTTGTTTGCTAATCTTCCTGTAGTTGTCACGCAGACTGACTGTTTATATTTTTTGGAGACAGAGTCTTACTCTGTCACCCAGGCCGGAGTGCCGTGGTGTGATCTTGGCTCACTGTGACCTCTACCTCCTGGGTTCGAGCAATTCTCGTGCCCCAGCCTCACGCTTGGGTAATTTTTTGTATTTTTAGTAGAGATGGGGTTTCACCATGTTGGCCAGGCTGGTCTTGAACTCCTGACCTCAAGTGATCTGCCCATCTTGGCCTCCCAAAGTGCTAGGATTACAGGTGGAGCCACCGCGCCTGGCCCAGACTGACCCTTTACAGCATCACTCCTGTTCCTTGCATATTCATGCTTCCAATTTAAGATTTTGTCAATTACTTATTACAGTTGCCATGTATCAAGTTCCCTTTTTTTGATAATTGGTTCTTTTCTCTTCTATATACTAAGGCAGGGGTGGGAATAAATGTCACAGCATTACCACTACTTGATTTGCTTTTAATGTGTTACTCTCTTGTACTCCTACCTTATTAGTTTTAGTAGTTTATGGCTGGGTGTGGTAGCTCTTGCCTGTAGTCCCAGTACTTTGGGAGGCTGAGATGGATGGATTGCTTGAGCCCAGGAGTTTGAGACCGGCCTGGGCAACATGAAGAAACCCTGTCTCTACAAAAAAAAAAAAAAGTTAACCAGGCATGGTGGTATGTGCCTGTGGTCCCAGCTGCTCGGGAAACTGAGGTGGGAGGATCACTTGAATCTGGGAAATTGAGGCTGCAGTATGAGCTTTGATTGTACTACTGTGCTCAGCCTGGGTGACAGAGTGAGACCTTGTCTCAAAAAAAAAGTTTTAGTAGTTTCTGTGTTTTATTTGTAAATTTAACTCCGTATTGAGCCAGAAAAGCACAAGCCCTGTAATTTCTCATTTTAGAGAAAACCATTCCTTTTTTTCCTTCCCCAAGGAGTTTCTCCTTCCTATTTTTTTCTTTAAAGAGAGTTTGGCAGAATTCCAGAGCCTAAAATAATAAAATAAAAGTAATTAAATGAATTCTCCAGCCAGCAGAAACCATCTTATGTTGAATTGCTAGTGGTTTATGCTGGTCCCCCTTTGACCTTCTTTCACTTTTTGGAGGTGGATGAACTTTTCCACTCAAAACTATCTTGTCAGCCTCACACATATTTATTAAAGGAGTGAGTATGCTTAAGAGACAGATTTTTTTGTGTTGGTTGAAGAAACCATTTTGGATATTTTTCTCTATTGTGACTGGGACTGAATTTTTAGATTGATTCATATTTTCCTTTGAAGAACAAAGGAACATTTTTCTTGAAAATGAGAATTAACAGGAGCATTAATTAATAACAACAAAAAGTCTGTCTGTTAAATGTATTTGGGGAGATTATTTGTTTTCAAAGAATAACATTTGTTGTGTGAGTCATTATATTCAGCAAAATTTCTTTTGTGATAATTTTATGCTGCCATAAAATTTTTTGGGAAAATAACTTTAAAAAACTTCAAAAAATTTTATTTTAGAGGGGCAGTAGTGCAGTTGGAAGAGGAATTTTAAGTCAAAGAACAGTAAAACATGAATTCTTTCCGAAGACAGTTGAAAATTTACTGTGCATCAGGAACATTATTTAGCTCTGAACATAAAAAATGATTAAGGTACTGCTCTCTGCCTTTATGTCTTTGCGTGTAGTCTAATGGGAGACACAAGTAAATAAGAAACAATGGGTCAAGGTCATTATAGTAGTAGTTACACAGGTAGGTGCATAGGCTTCTAGTCTAGCCATTGGGATGCTGTGTGAATTGTAGCTATGTGGAGAAGCCTTGAGATTTCCCTCTCTGAAAGTAAAATTATTGCCTTAGGGCAGGGTTAGCAAACTATAGCTAGCCCCTGGGTATCTACCTGTTTTTGTATGGCTCATGAGCAAAGATTGGTGTTTACATTTAAAAATAGTTTAAACAAAATAATGTTTTGTGATAGATGAATGAAAATTATATGAAATGGAAATCTCAGTGTTAATAAAGTTTTATTGGAACACAGCCACATTAATTCATTTACATATTGTCTGACCACTTTTGTGCTGCACTAGCTGAGTTGAGTTTTTTGTAGGAGAGACCTTTTGTGGCCCATGAAACCTAAAATATTTATAATCTGGGCTTTTATTATAGAAAATGTTTGTTGAGCCTTCTTTAGAGTGTTATGAGCACTGACTTTTTATGACCTCAATCACACATGCAGCTTCCTTAAATTCCTTATGATGTGTTTAAAAGTTAAATTAGCTGTGTGCAGTGGCTTACGCCTGTAATCCCAGCACTTTAGGAGGCTGAGGTGGGTGGATCACCTGTGGTCAGGAGTTCAAGACCAGCCTGGCCAACATGGTGAAACCCTGTCTATACTAAAAATACAAAAAATTAACCGGGCGTGGTGGCATGTGCCTGTAATCCCAGCTACTCAGAAGGCTGAGGCAGGAAAATTGCTTGAACCTGGGAGGCAGAGGTTGCGGTGAACTGAGATCGCGTCGTTGTACTCCTGCCTGGGCGACAAGAGCGAGGCTCCATCTCAAAAAAAAAAAAGTTAAATTTTAAGTGGCTGTATAAAGGATTATGATGATGCCTACCTTGAATGGTAAACTTTTAGATGTAACTTTTCAGTTATTTCTGCAGAAAAATGCTAAAGTGATGTGCTATTCTATTGAAAGCCAAGTGTATTGATTTGCTAGGCCTGCCATAAAGTACTGCAGACTGGGTGGCTTAAATGACAGAAATGTATTTTCTCACAGTTCTGGAGGCTAGAGTTTCAAGATCAACATGTCAGCAGGTTTGGTTTCTCCTATCACCCCTCTCCTTGGCTTGCAATTGTTGCCTTCTCTCTGTCCTCACAGGGCCTTTCCTCTGGGCATGTGTTCCTCCCTGGTGTCTCTTCTTACAAGGACATCAGTCATAGTGGATTAGGCCCCCCCACCTTGTAACTTCATTTAACCTTGATTACCTCTCTAAAGCCTCTATTTCCAAATACAGTCACATTGTAAAGTACTGGGGGTTAGGACTTAACGTATGAATTTTGAGAGGCTACAATCAGTGCACACCACCAAGGAATTTCTGATAGAAACTTCATTTGTTTACACATTAAGCAGATCTTGAGGGTGTGTACTGTGTGACAGATCCTGTTCTAGATAAGTATGGGTGTGTACTGTGTGACAGATCCTGTTTTACATATGTATGTGTGTGTACTATGTGACAGATCCTGTTTTAGATACGTATGGTGAACAAGACAAACAAGATTTGACACTTAAGAGGCTGGTGGTTTAGTTGAGAAAGACAGATAATTAATAGGAAAATAAATATTTGAGAGAGTGATAAGGACGGTGAAGGAAATTAAACCGTGTAAAGTGTTAGAATGATTAGTGTGAAGGGTGGTCAGGTAAGGGCTTCCTGAAAAGGTGACCTTTTACCTGGGAGCTTAAATGGTAAGGGATAGCTAGCTAGTTAAGTTCCCAGGCATGTTTCTAGGGCCTGATGTTGATCAAGATTGGTATGGAAAATGATCAAAAGAATAGTGAGTCAATTAGGGAGCTTTATAAGTTGAGGTTGGAGAGGTTGGTGGGGCAAAATCATTAAGGGCCTTGTGGGAATTATGGTAAAGATTTGGCTTCCTTTTGCACAAGGAATAAAATCTGGAGGGATTTTAGCAGGGGAGTGACATGATTTTTCTGTTTGAAAGAGCACTTTGGCTGCTAAATAAAGAGAGGAAACTGCAGGTATGAGAGTAGAAGATAGGGAGGCTCGTTAGGGGATTATCAAAGTATTGTAGGTCAGAGATATTGGTGGTTTAGCTAAGATAGTAGCAGGGAAGAGAAAAAGAAAGGGAAATAATTTGAGAGATATTTTGGGAGATAAAATCCATGTATTATTTACTAATGGGTTAAGTATGGGGGCTTAGGAAAAGGGAAGAATATCTTTGGCAATAGTGTTGTGTAATACTGTCCACTGTAGCAAGTGAACCTATAGTGTTAGCAAATCAGATAGATGATTGCTGCAGCAGCAAGTTACAGAATATAATTTGGAAAGGAAAAAAGCCTTCAATCATTAAATAGGAAAACAGAAGGCAGGTAAACAATGCTATGGTTTAATTATGTTCAGCTTACAGGCTTATAGCTACTAGAAAACCAATGGGGAATTCATAGTTTGCCATAGAGAATGCCTTTGGGACACATAACCTGCTTGGAATGAAAAAGCCCTGGAGGGTATTATAAAATAACAAATGTCAGGTTTGATGGAATGACTATGCATGCAATTAAGTGATTTTCTTTAGTGCTAGAGTTCTTTTTTCCTAGGTAAATCATTTTAAAAAATGGACCAGACTTTGTGAAAGTAGATATGTTACATAAAATAATGTTAGCTAAAGATGAATGGAATAGGTTAAGAGTGTCTTCTTGAAAATTTGAACTATATCTCTTTCAAAAAGAATTTTATTACCTCTAGGCTGGACTTGACTGAAAAGTTAAAAAAAAAAAAAGAAAATCTTACGATTGTTGAACTCCCAATGAGGAGTCAGAGAATTGTGAGAGCCAGGGTCTGTTTTTTGTCACTTTTGTCTCTCTCTCTCTTTTTTTAAAATAGCATCTTGCTATCCGCCAGGCTGAAGTGCAGTGGTGCGATTACAGCTCCTTGCAGCTTTGAACTGTCAAGCTCAAGCGATCCCACCACTTCAGTGTCCTGAGTAGTTGGGACTGCAGGTGCACACCACCACGCCTGGCTTATTTTTGCATTTTTTGTAGAGACAGGGTCTTGCCGTGTTGCCCAGGCTGGTCTTGAACTCCTGGGCTCAAGCCATCTGCCCACCTGGGCCTCCCAAAGTGCTGGGATTACAGGCATGAGCCACTGTGCCCAGCTACCACTTTTTTCTATGTTTAGAAATCTACCTCTGAGCCTTATTCCCCATCCATAAGGCAGGTAACCACTAGATGGCTAATTTTGAAAGAGCGAGAGCATTCAGAGATGCACAGTAATTCTAAGTTCTGAGTAGAATACAGTCATCACTTGGTATCCATGGGGGATTGGTTCCAGGACCTCCCATGGATACCAAAATCTGTGGATGCTCAAGTTCCTGATAGAGAATGGCATAGTGTTTGCATATAACCTATGCACATCTTCCTGTATATTGTAAATCATGTCTAGATTACTTGTAGTACCAAATACAATGTAAATGCTCTGTAAATAGTTATTATACTGTATTGTTTAGGGAAAAAGTCTACATGTTCAGAGTAGATGTAATTTTAAAAATCTGGATAATTTCCATCTGTGGTTGGTTGAATCCACAGATGCAGAACCCATGGATACAGAGGGCTGACTGAACATAAAAGCAAGGCAAGTGTGATAGCAGCCTTCTTTACTTCAGGATTCAGGATTTACTTCTTTACTTCAGGATCAAATATTTTTACTTTTCCAATTTATTTTTTTGTTTGTGAAGAGTTGGGAGTTGCTGGGTTTAGTTATGCTACTCTCTTATTAAGGGAGAATATAGCAATCTTAGAGGGATTTGCAAACCATAGCTCTTTGGGAAACATTCAAAATTTTCCTTGTGTAAGAAATTTTATGAGTCTCGAGGGCCGGATGTGGTTGCTCATGCCTGTAGTCCCAGCACTTTGAGAGGCCAAGGCTGGAGGATCTCTTGAGGTCAGGGGTTTGAAACTGGCCTGGCCAGCATGGTGAAACCCCATCTCTACCCCCCCCAAAAAAAAAAAAAACAGTGAGCCAAGATTGTGCCACTGCACTCCAGCCTGGGCAACAGAGCGAGACTCCGTCTAAAAAAAAAGACATTCTATGAGTCTTAAATTACATCAAGTAGCTTTGGAGGCAATAGCTTAAATTCTCTAAAATACTGGGCACATTAGCTCATGCCTGTAAGCACTTTGGGAGGCTGAGATGGGAGGATCACTTGGGGCCAGTAGTTCAAAACCAGCCTGGGCAACAGAGTGAGACTCTAGTGCTACAAAAAAATTAAAAATTAGCTGGGTGTGGTGGCACACACCTGTAGTCTTAGCTTCTCTGGATGGAGGCTGAGGCGGGAGGATTGCTTGGGCACAGAAATTCAAGGTTACAGTGAGCTGTGATTGTGCCACTGCACTCCAGAGCGAGACCCTATCTCTAAAAATATTAAATTAAAAAAAAAACCCATACAACTCAAATTTCCAGGTACTGTTATTAATATGAGTTATCTTGAACTGTTGAAAAATTAATCACTTATTGTTGATTTCTATCTGCATATTAAAGATCTGGCTTAAGAGTCTCGCATTTGATGAATAGGCTTTTCTATGTTATATACAAGAAAAAGGAGATAAAATAATTTAACTTTTTTATTACATTAAAAAACAGGACTCTGGGAATTGTCACTTTATGATCAGCCTTTTATTTTTTCCAGACTGTGTCATTGTGTATGCCTGTCCCACCCAACGGATGAGACCACTGGTCATGTTTAGCTCAAATTTATGTTGGATAGAGGTTATAGGATGGTCCTTATCTAAATGCAGAAAGGAATGTTTATTTTGCTGTTACGTTTTATGTGGGATAAAATGCTTGAAAGGTCTTTTTTTTTTTTTTGAGATGGAGTCTTGCTCTGTCGCCCAGGCTGGAGTGCAGTGGTACTATCTTGGCTCACTGCAAGCTCTGCCTCCCAGGTTCATGCCATTCTCCTGTCTCAGCCTCCTGAGTAGCTGGGACTACAGGCAGCCGCCACCATGCCTAGCTAATTTTTTGTATGTTTAGTAGAGACAGGGTTTCACCACGTTAGCCAGGATGGTCTTGATCTCCTGACCTCGTGATCTGCCTGTCTCGGCCTCCCAAAGTGCTGGGATTGCAGGTGTGAGCCACCACGTCCAGCTTTTTTTTTTTTTTCCCCCGAGACAGAGTCTTTGGCTCTGTCACCCCGGCTGGTTAGTAGCTGGAACTATAGGCGCGTACCGCCACGACCGGCTAATTTTTGTATTTTTTTGTAGAGACGGGGTTTCACCATGTTGACCAGGCTGATCTTGAACTCCTGACCTTAAGTGATCCACCTGCCTTGGCCTCCCAAAGTGCTGGGATTACAAGTGTGAGCCACTGCACCTGACCTACTTGAAAATTCTTAAATGGTGCCTTATACTTTCTGGTAATAAAAGCACTATTTTAATGTTCGGAACTATTTTCATTATTTGCTAACCTTACAATTAAAAAATCCTTTTATATTTATCTTTGGATAGATATGAGGGGACCTCAAAAAGTTTGTGGAAAAATGGAATTAAAAGATAAAAATACAAAATATAAACTTTATTCTCAATATAAGCTCTATCGAGTTCAAGAAACTTTTGTAAGCAATAATGCTAGCCATTTAGTCCACTCCTAAAGAAGTGAGGGTCCTGTAACCATATCAATATGTGCAGTCTTTTTTTTCATTATTAACTAAAGAAAAATGGGTGCCCTTTAAATTTTTTTTTAAGATTAGGAAACAAAAAGTCAGAAGGAGCCAATCAGCACTGTTTGGTGGATGCCCGGTGATTTCCCATTGAAACCCTAGCAAAACTGCCTATTTGAGAGGAATGAGCAGGAACCTTGTTGTGGTGAAAGTCAACAAGATTCCTTGAGCATTCCAAAAAGCTTTTGTCATGACCTTTGCTCTTGATGGGTTTGCTTTTGCTCTAACTGGATCACTTTCATCTGTTGGTACCCATTGCTTTGTTTTTTTTCTTTGTCTTCAGGATCACACTGGTAAAGTCATGTTTCATCTCCTGTTAAAATTTTTCAAAGAAATTCCACATGCTGTTGTTGCCACTTGTTTAAAATTTGCATTGAAGGCACTGCTTTTGTCTGTGGCCAATCTGAGCACAATGGTTTTAGTACCCATCAATCAGAAAGTTTGTTCAACTTAAATTTTTTTGTTAGATTTGTATAAGCTGAATGAATTTATATGTCTATGATATTGGCTGTTTGTGCTGTTAATCATTGGATCTCTACATTTAGGTTACAAATGGGATGAATTTTTTCCTAAAAAATTTATGTTGATAGTCTGCTACTGCAGGCTTCATCTTCAATATCATCTTGTCCCTTCTTACAATGAATTGTCCTATTTATAAACTGCTGATTTCTTAGGGGCATTGTTTCTATAAAGTTTTCGTAAAGCACCAGTGATTTTACCATTCTTCCACTCAAACTTCACCATAAATTTGATGTTTGTTCTTGCTTCAATTTTAGCAGAATTCATGTTGCTCTGTTAGGGTGCTTTTCAAACCAATGTCTTATCCTTAGTGCCTCAAACTACATCTTGTTCAGATGTGTTATAACAAGTTAGTACCAGCTTATTTTGGTGCAAAATTTTTTTGAAATTCATGCATAGTTTTTTCGTAAAACATATGTTACATGAACTTTTTGAAGATCCCTTGTACCTGCAGTCCAAAATTCAGAAGTTACTAAAGAATGTAAAATAAAAATAAGTCTTCTTCCTATGCTTGTTTTCACTTACCCAGTTTCCTTCCTTATCTTCCTGATGGATTAAAAAAAAAAATGACATGATCTAAAAAACATGATCTATTTTGGGTCTAAGGACATGTATAGCTTGAAAGTGAAAGGACTGAAAGAGTTATCACATGCAAATAGTAACTAAAAGAGAGCTGGGACAGTTCGCTAATATCAGACAGGATAGATTTTTAGTTAAAAACTCTTATAAACACTTATTATTAAGAGGCTGGGTGTGGTGGCTCATGCCTGTAATCCCAGCACTTTGGGAGGCTGAGGTGTGTGGATCACTTGAGGTAAAACTTCATCTTTACTAAAAATACAAAGATTAGCCGGGCGTGGTGGTGTGTGCCTGTAATCCCAGCTGCTCAGGAGGCTGAGGCAGGAGAATTGCTTGAACCAGGGAGACGGAACTTGCAGTGAGCCGAGATCGAGCCATTGCACTCCACCCTGGGCGACAGAACAAGACTGCCTAAAAAACAAAAAACCTTCTTGTAAGAGACAAGGAAGAGCATTAAATAGAAGAGTCGATACACCAAGAAGATATAACAATTATAAACATGTATATACCGAACATCAGAGCTCCAAATAACCTGAAGCAAATATTGACCTCATTGAGCAACAGACAGATCTAAAATAATAACTGGAGACTTTAATATGCCACTTTCAATAATGGATAGAACAACTAGACAGATCTAGTCTAGTTAGAAGTAGAGTAGAATTATAGGCGTGGTGGCTCACGCCTATAATCCTAACATTTTACCAGACTGAGATGGGAGGATTGCTGGAGCTCAGCAGTTTGAGACCAGCCTGGATAAATAGTGAGACCTTGTCTCTACTAAAAATTAAAAAATTAGCTGGGCATGTTGTTGCACTCCTGTTGTCCCAGCTACTTGGAAGGCTGAGGTGAGAAGATTGCTTGAACCCAGGAGTTTGAGGTTGCAGTGAACTGGATCATGTCCTTGCACTCCAGTCTGGGCAACAGAGTAAGTAAGACCTTGTCTCCCCCACTAACTCCACCACCCCCCCCCAAAAAAATAAACAAAACAAAACAAAGAAATAGAAGACTTTAACACCGCTGTAAACCAATTGGGCCTAATAGACATGTATACCACAATCCACTCAGTAGCTATTTTTCTCAAGTGCACACAGAACATTCTTCAGGATAGACCATATACTATGCCATAAAATTAGTCTTAATAAATTTAAAAAGATTGAAATTATACAAAGTGCCTTTTCTAATCACAATGGAATGAAAGTGGAAATATGAGAACGAGAACTGGAAAATTCACAAATATGTGGAAATTAACACACTTAACCATTAGTTCAAAAATCACAAGGTAAATAAGAAAATATCGAGACAAAAACACAGCATACCAAAACTTAGGGGTTGTAATATATGTATCACTTTATACAATTGGCTTTTCAAAATCAGTTAAGACAAAAGGTAAACATTTATATAATTACAGGTACTCTTTTTTGTTGGGCGGTGGTTGGTGGGTGGTATGTGGATTTGAATTACTGTTTGAGGTCACTTGCTTTCAGGCTTTTGCATTTCTTTTAAGGGGGATCTTCCAGGAACAAAATCTGTTTTATTGCTTTTTAAAATCTGAGAAGGTCTGTTTTGCCTTCAGTTTTGAAATGTAGTTTTGCTAGATATAAGATTGGTTGACAGGTTTTTTTTTTTCTTTTATTTGAACACTTTGATTATGTTATCTCATTGTTTTCTGTCTGCCATTGTTTCTGCTTTGAAGTCAGCTGCTAATCTTACTGGGTTCCATTTTAAAATAATGAGTCATTTGGTTCTTGCTGCTTTTAAGATTTTCTCCTTGACTTTGACTTTCAACATTTTTACTGTGAGGCATCTGGATGTCCTTGCCTTTCTCTTAGTTAAAATATATTGAGTTTCCTGGATGTGTGGTTTATTGTTTTCAATACACTTGTGGAGTTTTCAGCCATTATTTCTTTGAATTTTTTTTTCCCTTCTACTACTTTCTCTCCTCTCCTTTTAGAGTACCAAACTGTGCCTAGTGGTGTCCCACATAGCTCTAAGATTTTCCAGTTTACTGTTGAGCCCCCCCCTTTATTTTTAAATTTCTATTATTGTAATTTTCAGCTTCATAATTTTTATTTGGTTCTTTTTTGTAGTTTACGTCTCTTCATTGATCTCTATCTGAGGTGATATTGTCATTATGCTTTCCTTCACTTTTATTATTTATTTATTTTTTTTTTAGAGATGGAGTCTCTCTCTCTTGCCCTGGCTGGAGTGCAGTGGCGCGATCTCGGCTCACTGCAAGCTCCGCCTCCCAGGTTCATGCCATTCTCCTGCCTCAGCCTCCTGAGTAGCTGGGACTACAGGCTTCCACCACCATGCCCGGCTAATTTTTGTATTTTTAGTAGAGACGGAGTTTCACCGTGTTAGCCAGGATAGTCTCGATCTCCTGACCTTGTGATCTGCCTGCCTCAACCTCACAAAGTGCTGGGATTACAGGCGTAAGCCACCGCCTTCACTTCTTTAATCATGGTTTCCTTTGGTTCCGTGAACACATTTATAATGGTTAAAGTCTTTTTCTGTTAAATTCGACATCTTGTTTCTCATCGTTTTTTATTGCCTGTTTTCCCTTAGTGTATGGACTATACTTTTCTGTTTACATGCCTTGTAATTTTTTGTTGGAAACTGAACATGTTAGATAATACATTATAACAGTTCTGGGCACTGGTTCCTTTTCCTCCAGGGCTTGTTATTGTTATTTGCTTGGTATTTGTTTAGTGACTGACTGGATTCATTTAGTGCAGTTTGTTTCCCTCCGTAGTGTTCAGCCTCTGCTACTGTTCCTCTGGAAGGTGTAATTACGGATATGCCCCCAGTTAGGATGCGTTGACAGTGCTTTTGGTAGGGCTCTCTTCTTTTCTTTCCTGGAATACACCCAGTTTTTAAACTCCACTAATTGCTGGCTGATTGCTCCAATCAATCAGTTGACTGATTTCAACCAATGCCTTGGGGTAAAATGTTCTATAGAATAATCCAAATTCTGACTCATTTGAAGGAATAGTTTCTGAGGTCAGTGTTTAATTTTTGGTCTGATTGTACCAGATACCTTATTCCCTGGTTCACTTCTGCAAACTAACCTACAGCTTAGCCTGTATCTTGATTGTCTAATTGCATGTATCTTGATTATCTTCCCAATTGCCTTTCAGCTCCGCTATTCTTTAGAGCACCTTTAGGCCTTGACTTCATGCTATGTTGCAAATGAAGTCAGGGTCTTTGGGAAAAGATTAGGTGCTGTTTTTTGGTTTTTGGGTGTGTGTTTTAATCTGCTTCTCACCCCAGGCAAACAGTCTGAGCTTGGGCTTTAGAGGTGTGGGAGTGGGAACAATGACAAGTTTCTCTCTGAGTGACATGCTCTGAGTGCTCGGTGGGAGGTAGGCAGTAGCCTGGGGTCCTCCTGGTGTGGAACCACCACCTCAAGAGCAGGGTCAAGAAGGATTGGGGTTTCATTATTTTCAGTGTGCCCGGTCCTAGGTAGAGCCTTCATTCCACAAGTAGGGGTTTGGCAGAAGGGTGCCTCCACTTCTAAACTGTTCATGAAGGACTTAGCCTTCAGCAATAGGTAGCTGGGGAAGGATGGGAAGTACTGATGTCTTATCTCTGGGGAAGAAATCCCGTTGTCTGGGTGCTGGGGGCAGAGGGAGCCCTGTGTTCTTGCCTTCCTCATTATGGAGTGGAGTCTTCTTTTCTGAGCTGGGAGAGAGTGGGAAGGAAAAAAGAGGTTCAAATACCACGGACTCTTGCCTTTCTTACCGAATTTTCTAGATGTGTTCTTGAATAGATGTTTCTTCATTTGCTGTTTGCCTTTTGGACCATTTCCAGAGGTTTTTGATGGTCAGTTTTTACAAGTTTCTCTTGGGAACAAGCCAGTGGAACCCTTTACACTGTCATTCATGCCAGAAGTCACTCTCCTTGTTGTTACCATTCTTAAATTTTAGTCATTCTGATTAGGTTTGTAGTAACATTGCATTGTGTTTTTAATTTGCGTTTCTCCCTGCAGCCTCAGAACTCCTGGGCTCAAGTAATCCTCCCACCTCAGCCTCCTAAGAACTAGGACTGTAGGCGTGTGCCACAGTCCCCAACCTGGCTAATTTTTTTAGTTTTTTTTTTTTTTTTTAAAAGAGATAGGGTCTTGCTATGTTGCCCATGCTGGTCTCGAACTCCTGGCCTCAAGCTGTCCTCCCACAGCGCATGGATTACACGTGTGAGCCACCACGCCCAACCTATGCTGAAAATCTTTCCATGTGATGATTTGCCATCAGTATATCTACCCTCTTTGGTGAAATATTTGTTCATGTTATTTTCCATTTTATGGTTGGATTGTTAGTTTTTGTGCTGTTTAGTTTGGAGACTTCTTTATATAGTTTAGATAGTAGTCCTATCTGTGTTGGTTATGTGATGTGCAAATATTTTCTTCTAGTCTAACTTGTCTTTTCAACATTTTAACAGGCTCTTTCTTTTTTTTTTTGAGACGGAGTCTCATTCTGTCACCCAGGCTGGAGTGCAGTGGCGCGATCTCGGCTCACTGCAAGCTCCACCTCCCGGGTTCACGCCATTCTCCTGCCTCAGCCTCCCGAGTAGCTGGGACTACAGGCGCCTGCCACCATGCCTGGCTAATTTTTTATATTTTTATTAGAGATGGGGTTTCACCGTGTTAGCCAGGATGGTCTCAATCTCCTGACCTTGTGATCCGCCCACCTCAGCCTCCCAAAGTGCTGGGATTACAGGCATGAGCCGCCCCACCCATCCTGCGTTTTACATTTAAGTCTGTGATCCATTTTGAGTTAATTTTTGTATGAAGTGTGACCTAAATTTGCAGGTTGAAGTTTTTTTTTTTTTTAAAGTTTTTTGCCTATGGATGTTCAATTATTTCAGCACCATTTATTGAAAAGTTTATCCTTCTATTATTGAATTGCTTTGGATATTTGTAAACGTGTTTAGGGAAAAACTCTCCTCAAACTGTGTTTTTCCTCTACTGTCATACCACAGCAATAATCAACACAGAAGAAGACTTCTGTGATCACATGCATGGGGTTGTTTTCCCCACACACCAAGCAGCAGACACCAGCCTGAGTGTCCTCTAATTCAGTTCGACACTATCTCCGGGTCATTGGTGTCAGATCCCACAAGTTGAGGGCTCCGTACCTAAGACTGCTCCCCCAACACACACACCAGTTATAAGTCGGGGCCTCCAGAACTTCTGACCCAACCAGCTTCAAGTTGGGGTTCCCATGGCCCCCTCTTTGGGTTCATTAATTTGCTGGACTGGCACACAGAACTCAGGGAAACACTTATTTATGCTTACTAGTTTATTATAAAGAATATTGCAAAGGTTACAGATGAAGGTACGTGCTTGGCTATGTATGGGGGAAGGGGTGTGGAACTTTCATGTCCTCCCTGGATGCTCCACCCACCAGGAACCTCTGCGTGTTCAGCTGTCTTGAAGTTCACTGAACCCTGTCCTCTTGGGTTTTTATGGAAGCTTCATGACATCGACATTCCTACCCCAAGGGCATAGATGGGACCCTACATGAGAGAGTCTTAAGACCTGCAATCAGAAAGTCGGGAGAACATGAAGTGTGGAAGGAGGGCAGGAGAAAGCCAGAGGCCTGCCTCTGAGGCCCAGCACTTCCAGCATTATAATGAAAGACTGGAATAAAGGCTATGGGAGTTAAAGCCAGGAACCATGGATGAAGACCAACAGATATCATAGCACCACAATAAAATAACAGGCATACTTGTGTGGGGGGTTCTCTATTCTGTTCTGTTACTCTATGTGTGTATTCTTTTGCCGATACCAACACAGTCTTGACTAGCTATGTAGTTGGCCTTCAGCGAGGTCTTTTTCGATTGTTTTAGCTGTTTTGGAGCTTTGCCTTCCATGTAAGTTTTATAATGAGTTTTTATCTACAAAAATCCTTGCTGGGATCTTGATGGGAATTGTATTAACCTATAGAACAATTTGGAGAGAATTGACATCTTTACTGAGTCAGTATATTGCTGAGAACATAGTATAACATATTGCTATTTGTTTAGTTTTTTTTTTTTTTTTTTTTTTTTTTGAGAAGTGGGGTCTCATGCTGTTGTCCAGGCTGGAGTGCAGTGGTGTCATCATAGTTCACTGCAGCCTCGAACTCCTGGACTCACGCAGTTCTCTCACCGCATTCTCTTGAGTACCTAGACTACACAGGTGCATGCCACTAAACTCAGCTAACTTTTAATTTTTTTTTTTAGTGACATGGTCTTGTTGCCCAAGCTGGTCTCAAACTCCTGGTCTTGAAGTGATCCTCTTGCCTCAGTCTCTTGTATTTGTTTAGATTTCTGATTTATTTCATCAGCATTTTGGAATTTTTAGCATATAGAGCCTATACGTATTTTGCTAAGTGTATACTTAAAGTGTTTAATTTTCTGTGGAGCAGTTGTAAATGGTATTGTTTAAAATTTCAGTTTCTACATGTTTATTGTTAATATATAGAAAAGTAAATGATGGCTGGGCACAGTGGCTTATGCCTTTAATCCCAGCACTTTGGGAGGCCAACGTGAGAGGATCACTTGAGTTCAGGAGTTCAAGACCGGCCTGGGCAACACAGCGAGACTCCATCACTACAAGAAATTTACAAAAAAAAAAAAAAGGCCAGGTATGGTGGTGTGCACCTGTAATCCTAAGTACTTGGGAGGTGGAGGGCAGGAGGATTCGTTGAGCCCAGGAGTTCAAGGTTACAGTGAGGTATGATTGCACCATTGCACTCCAGCCTGGGCAACAGAGACCCTGTGTCTCTAGAAAGAAAAGAGAAGTGATTGATATTT
The DNA here is from genome assembly GCF_028885655.2 of Pongo abelii. Lineage (NCBI taxonomy): Eukaryota > Metazoa > Chordata > Mammalia > Primates > Hominidae > Pongo > Pongo abelii. The sequence continues at coordinate 1,794,176 of NC_071995.2, forward strand.
GAGTGTTGATCTTGAATTCTTCCTGAACTCATTATTTCTAGAATTTTTTTGGTAGCTCCTCAGTAACATTTTAAGATTTATTTTGAAGTGTTTTATCTTTTTTCTATTGTGATATATTCTTATTTCATAATGACCAAATATTGTGGGGTTTTAGGATGAAGGCTGTTGAAATCCATATATCAATTTTATGCCCAATCACATTGATGATTTTTCTTATTTATAATTTTTTCTTTAGTTGATTCTCCTGGATTTTATAGATAAAAGAGTCATATAATCTGCAAATAGTTACAGTTTACCTTTTTTTCCCCAATTTTTATACTCATCTTTTTTCCTCACTTAATTATCTAAGACTTCCAAGATAGAGTTAAATAATGCTGGTGATACCATTTTCTGGCTTTAGACTCTTAGACTTGTTTGCTTTTTTTTTTTTCTTCAAGGCATTGCACGCTAGTAGGAATTCATTTTATTTCAGTAGGTAGAATGCAAATAAAGTAAAACATATAGTAAATTTCAGTTCTCTAGTGTGTTCTAGTATTGGGGTATTCTGTTTTGTTAAATTTATGGGAACCTGAAGGTTTACATACTTTTACTTCAACAGTTCTATTATTGAAAGTCAATATTATAGGCCTTCCTGCTTTCTGTAGAGTGGCCAATATTTGATTTCTTTGTAGATTTTGCAGCACTTTATTTTCTTCATTCTTATTTTATCATACTTGTCAATTTAGAAAACATTATTGATAGGAATGTATATTGATCTCAGGACTTTACTGGAGAGTTGATTTTCTTCTTTTTATTTTAAGGAGGATCCTTAGAAATTATTGGGGAAATCTTATTTGTTGTCATTTGGTTTCTTTTTCTGAGATGAGGATTACAAAACAATTCTAACTAATGGAGCATTTCAGTTTTTTTTTTAATTTTTTATTACGAGACAGGGTCTTTGCTTTGTTACTCAGGCTGGAGTGTAGTAATGCCATCAGAGCTCAGTGCAACCTTGAACTCCTGGGCTCAAGTGATCCTCCCACTTCAGCCTCTTGAGTAGCTAGGACTACAGCCATTAGCCACGTGCCACCACACCCGGCTAATTAAAAAAAAATTTTTTTTGTAGAGGTGGGTCTCACTTTGTTGCCCAGGCTGGTTTTGAACTGCTGGGCTCAAGTGATCCTCCTGCCACAGCTACCCAAAGTGCTGGGATTACAGGTGTGAGCCACTGTGCCCGCCTGAGCATGCGTTGATAGTCTCATAAATGAGCAACATTCCTCCATATATAGCTCCTGCTGATGAGAAGTTTGGTGGTGTGGTGATATTTTTCTTTTCTTTTCTTTTCTTTCTTCCTTTTTTCTTTTTGAGATGGAGTTGCCAGGCTGGAGTGCAGTGGCATGATCTCGGCTCACTGCAGTCTCTGCCTCCCGGGTGTGAGCAATTCTCCTGCCTCAGCCTCCTGAGTAGCTGGGATTACAGGCACGCGCCACCACACCCAGCTAATTTTTTGTATTTTTAGTAGAGACTAATTTTTTGTATTTTTAGTAGAGGGTTTCACCATGTTGGCCAGGATGGTCTCGATCTTCTGACCTCATGATCCGCCCATCTCGGCCTCCCAAAGTGCTGGGATTACAGGTGTGAGCCACTGCTCCTGGCCTCTTTTTTTTTTTTAAAGATAATATCTCGCTCTGTTGCCCAGGCTGGAGTGCAGTGGCGTGATCTTGGCTCACTGCAAACTCCCCCTCCCAGGCTCAAGTGATCCTCTCACCTTGGCCTCCCTAAGTGCTGGGATTACAGGCATGAGCCACTGTGCCTAACCTAGTGTGGTGATATTTCAAGAACACTTTACAAAGCTTCATTCTACTTGCTACAGCTTGAGCATAAAGATCCTGACTCTGTAGTTTTCTTGTGATATAAACCAACTACATTTAGGGTTCATTTTCTTATCTTTTGCTCACCCCAGTCTTAATTTTGTTGCACAGTGGAAAGCACATGAACTTCATGAGGTTCAGAAACTGGGTATAACACAGCCGCTTCTCTTTGAATCCTAATGACCTTGAATAAGTTATCCAATCTCTAATCCTCAAAATGGAGGATAATAATACCTCAGAGGGCTATATTTAAAGATGCTGTGAAAGTACCACATGTAAATTATCCAGTACAGAATTTACCTTTGTTGATTCTCAGTAAATGTTTGCTGCCTCTCCACTGAAACAAAATGAAATGGTGTGAATAGCTTTGTGAGCTTTAAATAATCTAATTAAATAGAAGTCATCATTCTGTTTCCTCTTTCAGAAATGGGCATTAATAACATAATTTATAATCTCAGTAGTATCATGTGCTTGGCCAGGTACATGCCCAGGTTTGGTATTCTTTAGATTTTTGTTTCTTCTTGCCCTACATACTTTGAAAGCCCTTGGAGAAATCCTACAGCAAATTCACATGATTTATGAAACCAACAGTTGACTAATTCTTACTCTATTTCTTTGACTAATTCTTAGTCTATGTATCCACATATATGAACACTAAATCTACCTGTTACCTTCTTTTTATGGTATCTAGGTTCTCCTACTTTGCCCTACTTCTCCTTTCCCCACTAAGAACTTTGAACCACATGGAATTTATTAGCTAGCATATACCCTGGTCTCTTCCTGTTTTGGTATTTCTGGTTGGATTGACTGTGATAATCCTTACTGGATATTCGACTAATTGTCTAAAATAAGCTTACATATCATGAGTTAAGAGGTAGAGTGCCAAGGACTTGAAAAGCTTGAACTCCTAGGACTTACTTGCTGCAGTCCAGTTTAGAGAGAAATTAATGATTTCTGAAAATGTTCTTAGCACTCAAGAGCATTGAAATATTATCAAATATTCATTACACATTTGTCTGCATAGCACTTTCTGGGAACCCAGATGGATGTAAAACATGTATGCTTTGGTTCTGAGTTTCTTCCTTCTAGGGTAGTCTAGTTAGAGTTCAGAACAAATCAAAAAAGTTGAAATGTAAGACATTAAGCCTTTTGAATACAAAATATTATGGATAATATGTGCTTATAAATTTGAAGACTTTGTCCTATTTATTTTTTATAAAGTATGGTGAATTTTGTTTTCCTTTACCTGTGAACTAGAAATAAAAATACCCTGTAGGGCTATTGTGATGTTTAAATGAGATTGGATATGTAAAGCCCAGTTATAATATATAAACTTACATATATTCTTTCTAATACATACAATTAGTATTTAGAATTCTAATTTCTAATTGTATACTATTTTTTAAATTAAACAAGTAATATGATACATGGTTAAAAAAATGCAGGCAGAACAAAGTAAGTATTCTTCTCACTTCAGACCCGAGGTTCTTCCCTATGTTCTTCTGTACCAAGAGTATGGTTTTAAATATTTTTCATTAATTATTCTAGAACATATGCACTTACATATACTTACATATTTTTATAACATATAAGTGGGAACATATTATTCATGTTGTCTTGTATCCTGTGTTTTTCATTTAAAAAGAGATTTTTGGCTATATTCCCTGTCAACAAATATAGCTTTTAAATACATTATTCTTTTATTGATTGCTGAGTATTCTATCGTTTGGATATATGATAATATAACTGATATTTTCCCCCAGCACTCCTTTAATGCATTTTTTTCAAAACTTTCATCTTCTTAGGATCAACTCACTATCCTGAAGGTCCATTCTCCCAAGAAGAAGGGACAGAAAGACAGATCTATTTGTAAGAAAGGCTTGGGTATCCCATGAACGAGCCAACAGAAAACCGATTGGGGTGCAGCAGGACTCCAGAGCCAGATATAAGGCTCAGAAAAGGGCACCAACTGGATGGTACAAGAAGAGGTGATAATGACAGCCACCAAGGAGATTTGGAGCCCATTTTAGAGGCATCTGTTCTGTCTTCCCATCATAAAAAAGTAAGTCAAATTGGAAGGATGATAAACAAAGGAAAAAATGTGGAGGTTGTGGCAGAGGGAGGATATGGGAAAAAAAAAAAGTGTGGGTCCATTGCTGGAGAGAGGATGGGGTGGTAAGAAGGAAACTTGCACATTTGTATTTTTTTCTTCTGGATAACTTGAAGTCTCTTATCTTTATTATTATTGTTATTATTATTATTATTATTATTATTATTATTACTATTGAAACGGAGTCTCGCTCTGTCACCCAGGCTGGAGTGCAGTGGCATGATCTCGGCTCACTGCAACCTCCGCCTCCCGGGTTCAAGCGATTCTCCTGCCTCAGCCTCCCAAGTAGCTGGGACTACAGGTACATGCCACCATGCCAGGCTAATATTTGTAGCTTTAGTAGAGACGAGGTTTTGCCATGTTGTCCAGGCTGGTCTCGAACTCCTTACCTCAGGTATCCTCCCACCTCGGCCTCCCAAAGTGCTGGGATTACAGGCGTGAGTCATCGTGCCCGGCTTCTTATTCTTAAATTAGCTTAGATATTATTTGATTTTGATTTTATGGTTAATGTCTTTCTGCTGACTCTTTTTTTTAATTTCGGAGACAGGCTCGCTCTGTCGCCAGGCTGGAGTGCAGTGGCACGATCTTGGCTCACTGCAACCTCTACCTCCCAAGTTCAAGCGATTCTCCTGCCTCAGCTTCCCGAGTAGCTGGGATTACAGGCACCCGCCACCACGCCTGGCTAATTTTTTGTATTTTTAGTAGAGATGGAGTTTCACCATGTTGGCCAGGATGGTCTCCATCTCAACCTCCTTATCCACCTGCCTCGACCTACCTGAGTGCTGGGATTATAGACGTGAACGACTGCGCCCGGCCTCTGCTGACTCTTAAAAGCATACTTAACCTGCTTTATCTTGCTGAAGGGAGAAGACGTGTTCTATAGATACCATATAATCTGTCTAATTTAACCATACTTTAGTTATGACGTTATCTGTTATTTTTGGAGAAATTCAAATTGCGTGTTAGAGCTACTTTTCCAGAAATTGTTTACCTCCAGTGTATACCTTGGGAGTCAGTAGAGTTCTGAAAGCTGAAGCAGATTTTATTCTTTCATTTCCTAGAGAAAAGAGCAACCTTTAGGCAACTATACCTATAGAGCAAAAGTATCAGAAAGTCATTGTTACAGACATTTTGCTATGTGCTTTGGAACTTCCAAATTATATAGCATGTGTTTAATGTTTTATTACTAGTACAGTGTTTCTCAGACTGTGGGTTGTACCTATTAGTGGGTTTTGAAATTAATTGTATTATAAAGTGTTAAAAATTAAAGATCAAAATAGAATAAAAACATTGAAGTGTGTATATAGTAATACACATTTAAATTGTTATTTTATTTTTATATAGTTATGTATATAAATATGAATAATATATGAAATACATGTCTTACAACGGATTGTGGTTAACATTTTGAAAGCCTCTACTGGGAACAGCAGCTTGGGGAAGAGGGTTTTGAGGTAGAGGAAACAAGCTAGTGCCAAGGTCCAAAGGTGGGAATATGCTTATCTTCCTTGCCTTCCCCTCCTGCCTCCCACCACCACCTGTGCCTGCTTGTATCATCTTTCTCTTCTTTCATCTTCTCCGTTATTTTATTTTATTATTATTATTATTATCTTTTTTTTGAGATGGAGTCTGGCTCTGTCACCCAGGCTGGAGTGCAGCGGCACCATCTCGGCTCAGTGCAACCTCCGCCTCCCAGGTTCAAGTGATTCTCCTGTCTCAACCTTCCGAGTAGCTGGGACTACAGGCCTGCGTAACCACATCCGGCTAATTTTTGTATTTTTAGTAGAGACGGGGTTTCACCATGTTGGCCAGGCTGGTCTTAAACTCCTGACTTCAAGTGATCCGCCCACCTTGGCCCCGCAAAGTGCTGAGATTACAGGCGTGAGCCACTGTGCCCAGCCTTCTTTTTTTTTAAAGGACCAAAAGAAAGCCAGTGTAGTTAGAGCATGAGGAACTAGAGGGAAGAGTGAAATGAGATGAGGTCAATGGGCCAGTCAGAGAACAGATTATACAGGTTTATTGAGGGAATTTAAATTTTATTTTAATAAAATTGCCTGGCAAGTGGGCAGCTTTTGGGGTGTTTAAACATGGAGACATTTGTGTTTTTAAAAGTATCACTCTGGTTGTGGAATGGATTATTTGAAGACAGAATGGAAGAGGGACCCAGGTGTTAGAATATAGATGAGAGGTGATGTCACTTGAAACAGCGTGGTGGGAGCAGCAGAAATGGAGGGAAATGGTTGGATTCTGGGTATATTTTGTGGGTCAAATCAACAAGACTTCCTGATGGATTAGCTGTAGAGTGAGGAAAATAGAGGAATCAAGGCTGATTCTCTGAGCTGAACTGAAATGGTAAAGCAAGAGGGAGGAGCGGGTTTAAGGTAGGGAAATCAAGGGTGGTGTTTTGGAAATGTGAGATTCGAGATTCTTATTAGATATCTTAGAAGATATATTGAGGAGTCAGTAAATGTGTCCCTATAAGATTTTTATTTACCTCTGTTTCTTAACTATTTTTAAAACTGATACTGTTCTTACAGAATCTAAGAAATTTTCAAGCTTGAAAGAATTTCAGGCTAGCCAATTTGAGATTCATAATGGCAATAAAATTCTGTTTATCATGCCACATTATTTTTAATTGCATACAAAGATCTAACATGTCACCCAGGGACCATTTCACCCACTGCTCTGTTTGGTCGCCAGTCTTTTGTCTCTCTTTTCAGCAATGGTGAGGCGGATATCCTTTCCTCAGGGAAGAGAAGTCTGTGGTTTGTTGCCCTTACCAATAACAAAAATGTTGGAAAGTTGAGTGGCAAAGCTGTTGCCATTGGCATCTTTCATGTGAACCACATCAAAAGATCCAGGGTGCCTCTCTCTGCTGGTTATCACACCAATTCTTCCCAGGTTAGCACCTACAGTCACCATACACAGGTTACCAGTGTCGAACTTGATGAAATCGGTAATCTTGCCAGTCTACAAATCAGTCTGAATGGTATCATTCACCTTGATGAGGGAATCAGGGTAGCAGTTGGTGCCGGGCATCATGAGTCACCAGATGAAGGATTCCTTTTGTGCCCACAGAGATTTTTCTCACTTTGTATTTGGCTTCCTCAGGTGTAATAGGATGTACAGCAAAACGACCCTTGGTGTCATAGATGAGACGGAAATTCTCTCCCGTCTTGTCAATGCTGATGACATCCATGAATCCAGCAGGGTAGGTTATATCAGTTTGGACCTTGCCATCGATCTTAATGAACCTCTGCATGTAATCTTTACTTCATCTCCTGTCAGGGCATACTTAAGTCTGTTCCTTAGGAATATGATGGGGAGACACTCTCTCAACTTGTGGGGACTGGTGGATGGACGAGGAGCAAACACACCAGTCAATTTATCCAGCATCCAATACTTTGGAGCTGCCACCCACTTCAGATGCTTCTTGGGACCACGCACCATGGCTGCGTTAGGCAAGGAAAGCAAAATATATTTTTAGAGTCCAGAACTTGCCCACCCAATCACTTTTGTGTCAGATTTACATTAATTGATTTTTTTATGTGTTGTAATACTATATATTTTTGTTTACTGTCTTCACTGGTTGAAGTGGTATCTTCTGTAGATTATATTTGTGTTTTAATTTCGCTAAGAAATAATTAGGTGGATGGGATTTTTCCCATCCTTATGAATGAACTCATTTATTGCCCTGAAAGCCTTTCTTTGATTTTCCTTTAATCTTGAGCTAATGCAGAAGTTAGCAGTATGAACAAAAGAACCATTTTTTCTTTCATTTGTTTTAATAGATTTTTCTGTGAGGAGCCAAGGAAAGAAAGGATCCATAGGTTGTGGAGTGTTAGAGCTGAAAAGGCCCTCCCAAATCATCTTGTTTGCCTTCCTCAATTTACCAGTGAGGAAATTGTGTTTTTATTCCCAATGAAAATTTGCGTATGTTGTTTCTCTTTGGAGTTGAAGTTGTTTGCTGAAAAAGAGAATCTATATGCAGTACTGTCCCTTGCTGCCAATTTCACGGTTAATGTATACTACACATGGGAGCTAGAAAAGAAGGGGGATAGATAAGAGTTACAGAGAACTGCAGTTTTGAGACTGAAAGGCAAAATATTAATATCTTCAAATGATTTGAGGAGTTCCATATGCTGATTTTTTGTTTTGTTTGGAGAAAGGACTCATTTCTTAAAATTTTCAGTTTTGAAGTTGAAACATCTGAACTGTAGACTGCAACCTTCTCGATAATTCTAGTAATACCTTAATTGTATCACTTTTACAGACATTATCTCATTTGCTTCTCAAAACTATACTCTGATATAGAAAGAGCAGATATGATTTCTTTTTGAAAGTGGACGAAAACAGGATTTAAAAAGGTTAGTTTAGTAATTTGCCCAAGGTAACATGACAAAATGAGAGCATGTGCTAAGTCTTCTGACTGCTCTTTCTGCTGAACAAAGCTGCCTTTATGAAAATTGGCACCAGATTGACTTAATGTTTCTGAATTCCAAACTCAGTCCCTGAGTTGTTTATATTGAGCCTAGAGGTTAGATTCAACAGTTGGTCTTGTTTTTTGACAGAAGTTGTTGCAGACCTCATTTTCTGTTAGGCCAGAGTAATTTTGCTTCTCAGATGTGTTCTAACTTTGTAATGGGTTTTCTGTTTATTTTGAAAGCAAATAGAACGAATATATCATAGTACAGTCATTCACATTTCTAACAATTTTGCATCATTTTCTTTGTTTTTTCCCCTCTTTTAGAAGATGCAGATCTTAACTAAATTGCTTAGGCTTCATTTAAAACATGATGGGAGCCCTTAGGCTCTCTTAAGTTGTGGAGATTGGCATTCACATGCCAATCATGAATAAGGATAAAAGCAAAATAGGAAAAGCAGCAGGGGTGTCTCGTTTTTTATTAAGTGGAATTCTGAATTTATAAAGTAAGATTTAAGGTAATTATGTGCATTACAGACTGGTATCTTTTTGTACAAGTCTTTACCGCCAGGTTTCTTTAAATCAATAAACCTATTAGGAGTGCCCACCTGATCACATATTGCCCTTTATAGAAAAGTACAAATGCCAGGATTTTGTTCCAGACCTGCTGAATCAGAATCTTTGGATCCTGGGTATATTTTTTTTGTTTCACAACTAAGGTGCTCACTACTGTTTAAAAACCTCCTTCCTGGCCAGGCGCAGTGGCACACACCTGTAACGTCAGCACTTTGGGAGGCCGAGGCAGGCAGATCATGAGGTCAGGAGTTTGAGACCAGCGTATCCATCATGCTGAAACCCCTCTCTACTAAAAATACAAAAATTAGCTAGGTGTGGTGGCAGGCACCTGTAATCCCAGCTACTTGAGAGGCTGAGGTAGGGGAATCGCTTGAACCTGGGAGGTGGAGGTTGCAGTGAACCAAGATTGCACCACTGCACTCCAGCCTGGATGACAGAGTAAGACTCCGTCTCGGGGAAAACAAAACAAACAAAACAAAACAAAAAAAACAACCTCCTTCCCGTAGGAGATAGTTAAGGAAAACAAACAAACAAAAAACCAAACCAGTCCCTAATTTTTTTTGATATTTGTTTTAAATAAGTATTTTATTTAAAATAGTTAATGTATTAAAAACTTCTTAGCAACATGCTTTGCAAAGAAATCTTAACACATTCTCTGAAGATTATTAGGGAAATAAAGTTAGATTTATTTACTGTTTGTTAAAGGTAAATATGACATTTACTCACAGTTGAGTCTTAAAAATTTTTTTTTGAGATAAATTTTACATACCATAAAATTAACCCATTTAAAGTATACAATTTAATGGTTTTATTAGTCACAGAGTTGTACAACCATCACTTCATTCTAACTTTAGAACATTTTTATCATCCCCTAAAGAAACCTTAACCCATTTGCCATCACTTCCCATCTCTACCCCCAACCCTAGGCAACCTCTCTAGTCTACTTTCCGTCTCCATGGCTTTGTCTATTCTGGACTTTTAAATAAATGGAAGTGTAAGGCGTGTAGTGTTTTGTGTCTAGCTTCTTCTACTTAGCATAATGTTTTTAAGTTTCATCAATATTGTAGTATGTACCAGTACTTCATTCCTCTTTATGACTGAATAATATTCCATTGTATGGATATACAGAGAGGTTCTTTCATATTTGTAGTTTCAGTCTGTGGTTTCAGTTACCCCTGGGTCAACTGAGATCTGGAAATATTAAATGGAAAATTCCAGAAATAATTTAAAAGTTTTAAACTTTGTGCTGATCTGAGTGGTGTGATGAAGTCTCTCACCTTCCTTGCCCTGTCCTGCCTTACCCAGGAAATGAATCATCCCTTTGTCCAGCATATCCATGTTGCAGATGGCTGGCTGCTTAGTTACTTAGTAGCCTTCTGGTTATAAGGTCACAGATCACAAGAAGCGTGAGTGCAATACACTAAGATATTTTGAGTGAAAGAGAGAGCATATTCACATAACTTTTTTTTTTTACAGTATATTGTTATAATTGTTCTATTTTATTATTGGTTGTTGTTAATCTCTTACTGTACCTAATTTATAAATTAAACTGTGTTATATGTATGTATAGGAAAAAACAGCATATATAGGGTCCAGCAGTATCCATGATTTCAGGCATCCACTAGGGGTCTTAGAACATATTTCCTGTGGATGGGGGGAAACTACTGTACTATAGTTTATCCAGTAATGAGTTGATGGACACTTGGATTGTTTCCACTTTTTGACTGTTGCAAATAATGTTGCTGTTATCATTCATGTAGAAGCTTTTGTATGGATGTGTTTTCATTTCTGTTGGGTGTATACTCAGGAGGGATTTTTCTGGGTTATATGTTAACTCTGTGTTTAACATTTTGAGAAACTACCAGACTGTTTTTCATAGCAGCTGCACCAGTTTATATTCCCACCAACAATGTGTGGGGGTTCCACTTTCTCCACACCCACACTAACTATTGTTACTATATTTTGAATATAACTATCCTAGTGGGTGTGAAACGATATTTCTTCATAGTCAGTTAACTCTTGAGCTTTTATCAAGAGACCTGCCTAGGTTAACTTTAGCTCAGGATTTTAAGTATTAACCTCTTTGTGGAATTTGGAAATAGAAGCTAAATTCAAACTTACTATGAAACTCAAGTTGTGTCAGTTTAACTTCAAATGGTCTTCTCATCATCTGTTCTGCCATTACTTTAATCTAAGCCACCACCATCTTCCATCTGGAATACACCTGACAGGACTTCTTGTGCTGTCCAATATATTCTTCACACAGTTCCTAGAGAGAGCTCTTAAAAATATAAAGTTTATGATGCCATTCCCATTTAAGAAATTCATTTGTTTCCCATTGCACTTATGGTAAAATCCCAAATCCTTTCTATAACCTTTGGGATCCTGTGTGATCTCACTGCTACCCTGTCTGGCCAGCTTCATTTCAGGACGTTCTTCTCCGTGTTCACTGAGCTGCAGCCACATTGGCCTTGTTTCAATTTCTTAAACAGGCTGGGCTCTTTCCAGCTTCAGAGCCTTCAGACATGGCTCTTTCCTCTGCCCGGAGTGTTGTTACACCCACACCTCTGGCTAACTGCTGTTCATCCTTCAGTATTCAGGTTAAGTTCTCTACTTCCACTTCATTCTATTTCAAGTTTCCCATTGTTATCTTTAATTACCTTTTATTTTCCATTACAGTGCGTATCATGACATATATTTGTGTGACTTATATATTTATGTTTATAAACATATAAAGAACATTTTATAAAAATTTATGATTGTTTAATAATTGTTTTTGCTTGTAGACTCTTCAGTTCCATGGTGGTAAGAATCTTGCCTTTTTGTTTTCCTCTGATATCCTCAGAGTCTAACCTAGTCTTTGAGTGGCATATAACAAATAGTTGTTGAATGAATTTATCAGCAACAAATTTAAAGTTCTGTGTCTAAGTGGTTTCAAGTAGTTTCTTTAAAGAGATGTACAAAAGGAGCGCGTGGGGACGTATACTATTTAGATGCTTAGGGAAGCTTAACTAATCTACTTCTTTAATCTTAGAATAAATGCATTTTTATCAGGAGAATAATGACAGTTCACTTTTATTGATCTTTTACAATGGATGAAGCAATGTTTTGAGCTCGTTTGAATATGTTATTCATTCCTAAAGTAGCCTTTTGGAATAGATATTATTAGAATCTGCTTTACAGATGCGGAAGCTGAGGGTTCACGTGAATGTGTGTGTATTATACACTGGGACTCTTGTCATGGGGATGATATACTGTTTCTCTTCAAAGGGGCAGGATTTTCTTTTCATTGCTTTATTGTAAAAAGTGCAATATGGCAATTTCAGTGGTTATTTGCCTTTAATACATTTTAAAGTACATTATTTCCATAGATGGTAAGAATTGTGGAAAAAGAGACCCTGTGATAGGTGATAGTGATCCATTGTAGTTGTGGAATTGGCTCTCAAGTAACATTAAATAAAATACCTGTGTGTACAGTTAGATTACGTTTACCTGTGCATAGGAATCCCTTCCTTATTTGAGGTGATGGAGAGGTTAGTCTCTTTGGTTCCTTATGAAGCAGAATGGATTTTTAGAAAGAGTATTAGAAACTAAATACTTTAAAATTGAAATCTCTGCAGTAGGAATCTGTATTTGTCACAAGTTCCGTTATGTGATTGTGAGGCACACTTAACGATTGAGAGCCAGTGATCAAGTTTTCTTTTCATAATGCATATACGTAAGTTCCAGACTGGTAGGAATTACATCAGGGTAAAGCTGGGCCTAGAGGAGCTGGGTGTTTCCTCTTTTGTAAATGCAGTATGTAATAGTATGCCTCTTGTCTCACAGGGTTGTAATGAGAATAACTTAGTGCATGTAAGGCAGCGGTAACACTGCCTGGTACAGAGAAAGCACTTAATAAATGTTAGATGTAGCATATCATTGGAGGTATATATTTGTGTCAAAAAGAAAACACTTCCTCTGTTATCTCCAAAGGACAAAGTTAATCTTTCTTTATTTCTTTTTGTTTTTATTAGATTTGTATTTATCTTATAAAAAATAGATTGGTGGTTATCTGTCTCCACTCACTTGAACACGTTTATTCTCTGCATCCAAAATAGTCCAGGAATGGCTGGACCTGGTGCTCATGCCTGTAATCCTAACAACTTTGAGAGGCTGAGGCGGGCAGATCGCTTGAGCCTGGGAGTTCGAGACCAGCCTGGACAACATAGCGAAACCTTCTCTCTACAAAGAATACAAAAATTATCTGGGCCTGGTGGCATGTACCTGTAGTCCCAGCTACTTGGGAGGCTGAGATGGGAGAATCGCTTGAGCCCAGGAATTCGAGGCTGCAGTGAGCCATGATTGTGCCACTGCACTCCAGCCTTGGCAACAGAGTAAGACCCTGGCTCAAAACAAAAAATTACACATATAATGTATATTCCAAGAATATTGTATTTGTGCAATATTTAAGTAAAGAAATGAATGATTAAACCTGAGTTTTAGTCCTGGCTGTACTGCCAGCCAGATGTGTGACTTTGGCCAATTTTCTTGATTTCTTTGGGTTTCATTTTCCTTACATTAAAATGGAGATGTTTAACTGGGTGATAAACATCTAAGATTTTCTTATCCTCAAAATTTCTGTGGTCCCCGACACTATATTAATACTTTTTTGTAATGGGATAAAAAATGAGTGCGAGTCATAGTTTACTTTTTTCATAAATCAATCCAGTAGGTATCTTTGCTTAAGCAGCCCTGTTTAATGCCTTCTTTGATCACTTTTATCATGCCTGGTTTTATTTAGTGAAGCCATTTCTGTGGACTAGTAAATAATTTTGAAGGAAATAGTTTGGTAAAAGGGAAAAAGCAGGGTTTTGTACAGAGTGACCTCAATTTGTATCCCTGATCTCTTCTATATCATTATTTTTCAAACTTGTGTGTAAGAGGACCCTTCAAACAAAAACAACAAAAACCTTATAAAAGTATTACACACACACACACACACACACACACACATATTGTAAGTGGATAGTCTGATAAACTTTTATAAACTAGACACTCCTGTATAACCAGCACTCCTGGAGGTCTCTTTATTACCTCCTCATAGTAACTGCCTATTCCCACTCCCCCAAAGGTAACCATTACCCTGACTTCTAATGGCATAGATTAATTTTGCTTGTTTTTATACTTTATCTCATTGTAATCATTCCATATATACTCTTGTATCTGGCTTCTTTTGCTCAGTATCATGTTTGTGAAATTCATCTGTATTTTCTGGGATAGCTGTAGATTATTCATTTTTATTGGTCTGTGGTATTTCTTTACATTACTGTACCAATTTTTATTTTATTTATATGAAGGCAACCTGGGTTGTATCTAACTTGGGGCTATTATAAATAATGTTGCTATGAACATTTCAGTACTTGTTTTTTAGTGAACAAATGTATGCACTTCCATTAGCTACATACCTGTGAGTGGAATTACTGCGTTAGGAAGATGATCCCATTCTCCCTTTAAACATCAAAAATATTTAACAGACCTCACTACATGATACTCACATTTTAAATATTAGTTTGAAAAAAATACATGATAGAAATTGGCTATGAATTCAGTTCATCTTAAGTGAATTTGTATTTTGTAATTCACGCAGCACCTGCATGTATTTTAAAGTAGTTACATCTACTTTATGAATATGAGACATTTATTCAGTCTACAGATTACATTTAATGTGCATATACACTTGCATAATTTTTGAAGTAATTAGCCAAGATAGTGGTGTTAGGTTGGGAATTAAGGTACTGCTTAAAGCTGTCTACCTTCTCTTAGCTTCTGTTTCTTCATTTACCATGTTTGATCCAGATTTCCACTTAATAAAATGGGTATAGAAATATGCTCATTTCAGAAAATTGTTATGAGGGTTTGATTAATTTGTAAAAAGCACTTAGTATAATGTCTGGCATGTAGTGTATAATAAATAATAATTGTTACTCTGTCCTTCCTTTATAATAGTACTTGACTACTCCATAACTGTAGTAAATCCTGATAAACACATCTTGAAGTTATCCACATATCTCAGCCACCCTTAACTTCAACAACCTTTACATAAAGGTGATTTCTAAATCTGTCATCTTAGCGCAGTCTTCTTTTTTTTCCCCCTTTTTTCTTCTATAGCCTTCAAATGAGAAGTGCTTTCTTCTTTATTGGACTTGTAACCATTTCAAATTGAACTAATGTTAAACTAAGGTTAACTGTCCACTCCCCCATCAGCTTTTCCTTCTATTCTAACTTCCTAATCCTAATTTCTCTTAAATAGTACCAACTTACTTTCAGGTACTCAAACTTGGTTCCTAGACTGTCAAGAGTGGAAGGGATCCCATCAGTCATTTAGTTTAGTAGACACATGGATGCTTTTAATCCTTCTACAAATGTTTTTAGTTTCTTTACCATGTGTTGGCACTTTGGACTTGAGAAGACATAGTTTTTGCCCTTAAGCAGCATGTAGTTTAGTTGGAGAGACAGGTAAATCAGTACATTTGTGGTGAGTGCTGTGTGATTTTATGCACAGATTACTATGGTAGTAACTCCAGCTGCAAATGGATTTAGCTAAGAAAGGACTAAAGGACATTTTTGACAAAGGGAACAGCAGATGTGAAGATTCAGAAGCAGATGTAATATGATGCCTGTAGGGAATAGTAATAATAATAGCTAATGTTTATTGAGTACACACTGGCACATACTGACGTCTGAACCTGAAAAATGTCTAGCATAGCTGGAATGAAAGGTCAAGGTATAGTGGGGTGGAGGGTGTGGTGGTAAGTAAGACAAGACAGCTGGGGCCTGAAATCTAGGTCTTTAGCCTCCTGGTCCAGTATTATACCATCATTCAAATTTCTTTTTGCAATTTATATCAGTTTCAAATTTTGTGTAATGTTGTGTACTGGTTGAAATGATTAGACCATTGCCCCTAGGCCTCTGACCCTAAAGCCTGGACTCTTTTAACTATATTTGCTAAAGTGTATAGTTAGGAGGCATTTTTAAGCTTTTGGACAAAAACATAAGAGAGGCATTTCAAACCAGGTTGTCCTGATCTTTATTTTTATGGCTCCCCTCTGCCTCCCTGCTCCCTTTCTGAGCTTTCAAGATATTAGGTTGAATAAAGAGATCAGCCTTTATGGTTGTCCTACTTTTCCTCTGCTCCAGATTCTTCTTTATAAATTGGGAGATAAGGAACTTTTATTCATTCAACCTTCATATTCTGTTAAACTGGTTTACTTTAACCAAAATCAAGAATGCCACTATATAATAGTTTATTATAAGAAAACTAACTTGTAAATAGACTCTTGTCAATCACTTCATTTTATTTTCATGGAGAAGCCTGCTTAAGAAATTCAATTAAGATTAGAGGCTGGGCGTGGTGGCTCACGCCTGTAATCCCAGCACTTCGGGAAGCTGAGGCAGGTGGATCACCTGAGGTCAGGAGTTCAAGGCCAGCCTGGCCAACATGGTGAAACCCCGTCTCTACTAAAAATATAAATTATTAGCCGGGCGTGGTGGCAGGCGCCTATAATCCCAGCTACTTGGGAGGCTGAGGCAGGAGAATCGCTTGAACCCGGGAGGCAGAGGTTGCAGTGAGCCAAGATTGCGCCATCACACTCCAGCCTGGGGGACAAGAGCAAGACTTCGTCAAAACAAACAAACAAACAAAAAAACCAAACAAACAAAAAAAAGATAGCATTGCTATTAGAGAATTTTTTAAAAACTGAGTGATTTTAAAGATCTTTTCCATTAAGCTTTGATGGAAGTCAGAGTATATATATTCCTAGGCAGGCCAAAATGAATATTCATATAGACTAGATTTTGTAGTTATTCTTTTGGAGAATACTGGGTATACATCCATCAATACTTATTCTTCAGCTGTCATTTTTTTTTTTGTAGATACCTTTGTTTCCACAAACCTCTTTGTTTTCATTTGTTAGTAATATCAGCTTGCTAATGCCCTTGCTACACATTTCCAATTTCTAAAGTTAAGGCTGGCTTCAACCTGTCAACTTGCAAAAAGACCATAAAAATCACCTGTTGATCAAACTAAGCCAGGTTTATTATATACTCCAGTAAGGGTGAACACTGCCCTAAAGAGTCCTAGAAGTATTTCAGAAAGAAAGTATTGGATATGGATATTTACAGGGTTTTGGGGTCTGGTTTCAAGTAGTTTAAGGAGATTTTACTTGGCCCCGTTCTGAGTTTGTGATAGAATTCTTGGATCAAGTCTTGATAAACAAATATTTATTTGATAAGTGAGCATGTTTGCCCAGTTGAGCAATTTATTGTTCTAAGGATCTAATTGAGCAGTCTGTTGTTCAGTTAAATGAATTTTTGAGAAATTCCTAAAGCTAATGATGAAGTTATTTACTGGTTTGCATTCTTACCTTCCTGGGCAAGAATTTCCGAGAACAAATAATAAAGTTACGTTGATATAGGGGCCTTAGATCTTAGTCCTCATAATTAAGCTATGTGAATGCAGAAGGTCTCAGTTCTTAATGACATTTATAAAGGCAGACAAGTTTTAATCAAAGGTTTACTGTCTCCAGCCCTGGATATTGTACCATTTCTTGACGTTTTTCATCTAATTGTGGATGGTAGATGGTATCATGATTGTGAGTCTTTGTGGCGCTTCGTGTACTTCCACTAACATTTAAATACATCATTTATGTTTTGCTACTTTCCTAAATGCCCCTGAAGCTTTAGATGAACTAGTCTCTTTTTCTCAACATGGCACTTTTGCTTTTCCCTCTTGGTTATTTTCCTTTATCTCATCTTTGCAAAATTTTTATTCTTCATGCAGCCTTTCCTGAGCCTCATCATTTCTATCTTTGAACTAGCTATACCTTTTTTTCTATGAAGTCATTTATGTGGCTTATTTAGCACTTTATTAGATTGTAAGTCTGTGGAAGACAGAGACTATGTTTTATTCATCTTATTTTTAATCATCTAATAAATATTTGTTAAACTGAATTACTCTGTTGAATTGAGTTAGACCAAAACCAGTAAATACCCAATAGGTTTGTGAATTGTTTTCATATTAGACTGATCTTAAAGACCTTTTATCTTTATCACTATGGTTCTCTGTCTTTCCAAAGGTAAAGTGTACTCTGGAAAATTCTCATTTTAGATTGCAGTTTGGACAGATCATCAAAGTCAAATGTTACTATGTTTTGAAATACAGTCAGCAAAGTTCTCACAGATGGACTTTACTGAAAACAGATGGTAGGAGGGGGGAGATATTTCAGAATGTCTTTGTGCTCATTTCAAAGCATTGACCTCTACAAGTTTAAATATAGTTATTCATAGAAAAACCTGGAGAATTAAGTTTTATGCCTTTATTCTTGGCAGCTTTGGTTTTGTTTAATCTGTCACAATGTCATGTTTCTTGTCATAATTTTGTTGAGGGTATGGTAAGGAGTATGACAACAGAAGCAGAACATAGCGTGCATGTGATCATTGAATATAGATACAATTTATTGTTCAGAGAGGTATCTTTGGGTACTGTGGTTTGGTGGCTGTTGGATGGAAGTTAGAAATAGTAATTTCACTCATAATAAAATAGTTATTTGGACTTAATATTGGAAGACAGAGATTATTTTAAATATAGTGTCTAGCATAGTCTTTCCAAGCCATCAGTATGTGACATATGGTATACCCTAGGGAAAGTATTTTTTTAGCCAGTGTTTAACTCTGCCACTGTATTCTTACTTTATCCTCTCTCTAACCCAGGGAACTGCATTTACCACCACGCACACCATGTGGATACCTCACTAGCAACTCCATAATACTTGAAAACAATAAATAGTTAATTATGGTCTAGTATTTTAATTTATCCTTTGAGAACATATTTGTGAATATTCCTTTATACAAGGGTAGGACTTGGTCATAATACTTGATAAATCAACAGATTTATTAATACTTTGCCCTTCTGAAGGAAATTGTTTTTGTTTGTTTCTCTTGTTGCCCAGGCTGGAGTGCAATGGCACGATCTCAGCTCACTGCAACCCCCGCCTCCTGGTTCAAGCGATTCTCCTGTCTCAAGCCTCCTGAGTACCTGGGATTACAGGCGCTCGCCACCTCACCTGGCTGATTCTTGTATTTGTAGTAGAGACAGGGTTTCACCATGTTGGCCAGTCTGGTCTCGACCTCCTGACCTCAGGTGGTGCATCCGCCTTGGCCTCCCAAAGTGCTGGGATTACAGGTGCGCGCCACTGTGCCTGGCCGGAAATAATTCTTTGATAAAGATTCTGAATCTTGCTGACATATTGGGATGGATGGAAATATTTATCTTTACTAAAGTAATTTTTTTTTTTTTTGAGACAGGGTGTAACTCTGTTGCCCAGGCTGAAATGCAATGGCACGATCACAGCTCATTGCAACCTCGACCTCCTGGGGCTCAAGGAGTCCTCCCCCTCAGCCTCTTGAGTAGCTGGGACTGCAAACAGGCACGCAACACCACTCCTGGCTAATTTTTATATTTTTTGTAGAGATGGGGTTTTACCATGTTGCCCAGGCTGGTCTCAAGCTCCTGGGCTCAAGCCATCCTCCTGTCTTGGCCGCTATCAGTAGTCCTGTATGTAACCAGTTGCACTTAGCCTGATAATCAAAATTACTGATTGTGAGTAATCTCATTGATTACTTACGGAATCATATTGATTCAGAGTGCAATTTCATCATGTTTTACTTAATGGTAGTATACATTAACCATATTGTGTTTTACGTGCATATCTGTAGTTTCGAAACTGCCGACAATAATTTGTATGAGAATAAAGACTCTTTGTTTCTGTTTCTTTGGAGAATCAAATACATATTGAATATGTGCAAATATCTGAGCTATTTTATGTAACATGATTTTATATTTTAACATCGGTCTGCTATAATCATTTCAAGCTATTGCCCGTTTTCAGGTTTTATATAATTTTAATGGAATTTTATCATTTTAATTTCATGTTTAATTAGGTACAGCCCTCATTAACTTATTGTTGAAAGTCTTCTAGAGCATTTATTAATTTAGCCATCACGTAAGTATGTTCCAGAAGCCATGGGAAAGAAGACAGACACTTAAAAATCTAGTTTAGGAAATGATACACTAAAAATGTAAAATTATATTAAACATTAAACAAAATAGTATTAGTCAATAAAAGAGCTGTAATCAGATATTACTGTCAAATGAGAGGCACAGACTTAAGTGCTAAAGAAGTCAGAAGAAGTAGTAAGAAGAAACAGAAGTCAGAAGAAGCAATTGCTGTGGATTAGATAGGTTATGCAGTCTCTAATGAAAATTGGTTCTTGGTGGGGTAGGGGGGTGAAAAACTATTAAATACTACTATGGTTTGTAACCCCCCATAGGGCCACAGTACATAGATAGTATATCTGTGTTATTAAAATTCATGGGGATGAGGAAAGTGATCTAAAATGTCCCGGGGCCGGCTGCAGTGGCTCATACCTATAATCCCAACACGTTGGAAGCTGAGGCAGGAGGATTGCTTGAGGCCAGGAGTTCAGGACCAGCCTGAGCAACATAGACCTTGTCTCTACACACATGCATGTGCACACAACAGACACAGTGGTGCATACCTGTAGTGCGCGCCTGCACACACACGTGCGCACAGTGGTGTACACCTGTAGCCCCAGCTATTCAGGAGGCTTAGGTGGAGGATTGCTTGAGGCCAGGAGGTTGAGGCTGCAGTGAGCCATGATCGCACCACTGTACTCCAGGAGCCTGGGTGACAGAGCAAGACCCCGGGGTCTCAAAGAAAAACGCTGTCTCAAAGGAAAAAAAAAAAAAGGTCCCGGGGCTTGTGGGTTAGCAGTAATGAAAGGTTGAGGAACACGAGTTTAGGATAAAGAAGGGTTTTAAATAGGAACTATGAAGTTTAGTCATTGAAGGATAGATGGTAAGTTTTAGGTAAACAAAGATGGAGAGGTTATTTTATTCAAGATGGTTTTCTTGGAGATTATATGTTTTTATAAAATCAGACTGGGTGTGTAACATGTCTCACATGCCGCATCATAGCCTCTAGTTAGTGTCTTATAAACTGAAGTAAAGGAAAATTAAAATCTCAGAATTTCCTTTTAAACAAGATCAAATTGTAGTAGATTACCCATTGCTCTGTGTTCATTCTTACCAATTAGTTTTTTGATTAGAGGTAGAGGATTCATTCATTTCTTTGTGCAGTCATGTTAGCAGTACTGTTTATCTAAACAGACTCTTGGTTACATATGGAATTATGGTTCTCTTGTGCTGTCTTATTCGTTGAGTTAAAGAATTATAGAATTTTTTAGAGATGTAGAAGACTGTAGATTGTTTAAACTCCTCCCTTGATATATAGGGAGAAAATGGACCTGCAATGAGGATCCATCCATTGATGTTAGTGGTAGAGCTGGCCTCACCACTTTGGTCTCCTGACTTCCAGTCTACTGCCCTTCTTCTCACAATATCATTTTATCTAAACCAGTATGAACCTTGGTCTGGAGGCAGAAATTTTAATTTTAGTAATTTATCTCTTTAGACCATACCAGATTGTCACTTCTTTTTCCATTTCCCTAGACAAATCAGTCATTTTCTCCAGAATGTGGAAAGGCAGTGGGTTTTGGAGTTTGACTTTTCCACTTCAGCTTTAACCTTGGACAACTTATTTAACTTCTTTGCCTAATGCCCTTATATGTTAAATGGGAATGAGAATACTTACTTAATAAGGTGGTTGTTAGGATTAAGTTAGATGACCTATATATAAAGCCCTTTCCTCTGTGTTGGATGTATTTTAAAAATTTATTAAATGTTTTTCTCCTCTTTCTTTCTCTGCCACCTAGAGTACTTACCACATTGTGTATCACAGTTAGTTATTTTATGTGTCCCAGGTGCGAGTCTTGGAGGTTTTCCCCTCAGTAATTTCTCAACTTTATGTAATATTATTATGGGGTCTATGACATAATTTTTAAAAAAACAAACCAGTAAAGCCAGGAATTTGCTACTGAAACAGAGATGCTGCTATAGTAGACAGTTAATTCATCTGTCAGAGAAGAATTGAGTACTAGTGTTCATTTTTAATACTAATAATTCTGTAATAAACTGACTTACTATATTGTTGATTCTTGTCTAAGGCCTTGTTTTGACCTTAAGAATTTCATTATAATTCTGCAAGGGAAATGTATTGATTGTGTCATTTGGCTCCCAGTCTCTGTCCTTGACTGTTTCTGTGATTGCCTTGCAGAGCTCTGAGGAACATGAGTACAGTGATGAAGCTCCACAGGAAGATGAGGGGTTTATGGGCATGTCCCCTCTCTTACAAGCCCATCATGCTATGGAAAAAATGGAAGAATTTGTTTGTAAGGTAAGAGTGCAATTTCTTGTCATTGTCATGCCATATATTTAGCCCTTCCGAAACAGAAACATTTAAAGAGAGTGGTAGTACTATAGCCTTTGGTTTGCTTTGGGGAAGATCTGTGGCAAGATGGGGACAGAAGTGGTCTTGGGACTCTAATCCTGTTGGAGACAGAATACATTTGTTGGCTTGTAGTAGCCATGATAAAGCTCTGATAAAACTAGGATGTCCAGCTGGGAAACAAACATTTCCTAATGTAGGTTAACAGAGTAAATGTCTTATTGGTGGTTTAGACAAACAGAATGAAACATAATCAGAAGTGGTTGACGCCTGGAGATATGAAAATGCCTTCCTCAGGTCCCTTAAATCTGTTCTGCTGAGTGACTGCAATGGCAAATGTACTGTTCTTTCTAGGGATTCTGTGAGTATTCAGGCTACTCTTGAGAGAGACATTTTCCAGTTTTCATGTGCATCTGGTATTTTCAGTTCAGCTGGTATACAGTCTGTCTCTAAGGCTTTTCTCCCAGTCCATTGTCTTGATTCCCTAGGACCTATTATGGGATTCTTTTTTTTTTTTTCTAAAATAGTAATTAGAATTGAGTTTGCCTGCTTAGAGAAAATAGACACACTGGTAAACTTGTAGGTACTTAATCAATCAGATCAGTAAGAGCCCTGGCAGGTAGGATCTAATTAACATAAGTTGATCAGTCTGTGTATATATGTATGTGTATGTAAATTGATTTATTAAACATTTCTGGAGAACTCTTTTTTAGAGAGAAATTTTTGTGACACTTAGCTTTTCATGGCTTTTATGAAACCAAAACTTTTTATGCACATGGTCTTAGATCCAGGGGACTAAATATAGGTTTTCTTACATTCACAATAATGCTGGAAATAATTGGGATCAGTGGACTTAGAATACTATTACTTTGGACCAGGGTATGAAAAGAGAACATTGTGAAGAGAACATTGTGATCTGAACACAGACATCCTTTCCAAGACTAAGGGTCCAGTGGGTTTTCAGGGGGAGTTTAAACATTTATGGGTCTGTAATAGAAAATTTTAGCCAGTTTGAAAATGAGTGAAGAAACAACTCAACAGAACAATAGATTCATTCTAGTGATCACTGTCTCAGGAGAATTAGTACAAAAGGATACAAAAGATTATTTTGTTTTTAAAATGCAAATTTGGTGTGAAGAACTCTCTCAAAGTTGGCAAATTCAGTATCTGGGCCATTAGGGAATTTTAATATTTAGAGATCAGCGGGGGTACCGTCGCTGACTTAACTGCCTTTTTGTCCTCTCCCTTTCTGAACAGAGAGCCAAGAATAAAACAAATAAAACTCTAGATTTAACAGTGAATCGGAGAATAAATAGGGCAGGACATTTGTTTGCTACAAACTATGATCTTCTGAAGAAAAAGGAGTATTGTAAATATCCCTTAGCAGTTTGTTGATGACAGCAGAATGAAGAGGCATCCTGTTACACAGTGTTGTCTGGTGTGGCTGAACCCTGCCATGGCAGTGCAACTGACCACACTTGAAAACCAGCCATGTCTAGTGGCACAGGGA
Organism: Pongo abelii; assembly: GCF_028885655.2. NCBI lineage: Eukaryota > Metazoa > Chordata > Mammalia > Primates > Hominidae > Pongo > Pongo abelii. The sequence continues at coordinate 1,818,051 of NC_071995.2, forward strand.
TTCTATTTCTTGGACTGGAAGCAAGTAAACAGAGACAGTTTAATATGAAATGTGCTGTGGATAATTTAGTCTTTAGAGTTTTCACGTTTGATCTTGGTCACTCTTTTTTCCCTTAGACTTCAGTTTTTGCTATTTTACCAGCATAACCAGGTCCATGTGGGAATAGGATGTATGCTATGGGGAGTTTATTTGTTTTTGAGATTTACTTATTTTTGAGTCTCGCTCTGTCGCTAGGCTGGAGTTCAGTGGCACGATCTTGGCTCACTGCAACCTCCAACTCCCGGGTTCAAGTGATTCTCCTTCCTCAGCCTCCCAAGTAGCTGGGATTACAGGCATGTGCCACCATGCCCGGCTAATTTTTGTATTTTTTAGTAGAGATGGGGTTTCACCATGTTGGCCAGGATGGTCTCAATCTCCTGACCTCGTGATCCACCCGCCTCGGCCTCCCATAGTGCTGGGATTACAGGCGTGAGCCACTGCGCCCAGCTGTTTTTTTAAGAAATGTTTTTGTGCATTTTATGGTCTAATATACCCACATACCCAGTGGATTATTACTAAGATATTTGAAGGTAGGCAGTGTCTTTGTCAAGCTTATAAATAAATATGTCTTTGGCTAAGCCGTGATCTTATTTTTTTATTCTAGGGGGTAAAAGAGGATACCTATTTGTGTTGGAATTTGGCTGACTGTATATGACTCCAGGTTGAGAATGAGGGTGCAGTGTCTATTGAATGTGTCACTAATTGCAGTTTAATTAAGAAAGTATAGCTCCTTGTCTCAGTATTTAGACCACTAGAACATTTGTTTAGAAATAACAGGGAAAATCACTCTGAAATTATATGCATATATAACCAGTAAGAAACTCACATATCCTTTTTGAATGTAAAAAAGGAACATATGACACTTTTGTCTGTGTGGGGTAGCAGAGTAGCACTTTGGATACAGCAGAGCTGTGTGCACATTGTGAATTGCCCTGAAGATGTAAGCATTGATTTCTATCTTCCTCTCCCTCTCAGAAAATAAAATTCCTCCACAAAAGATAATAGCAACATTCTGTAAGGTTAATCTCAACAATAGTGGTCTTTTCCCAAATTCAAATTTGATGCAAAAAATTCAGTATCTTGGTCTCTCTCTGACACTAAAAGAAGCAGACTGCAGAGGTTGACAGACTTCCAACAATTCCAACAGAAGGGATACTAGGATCCCTGATCCTCTTTCTCTCTTTCTCTCCATAAAGTCCTGTGGAAGATCTCATACAGCTACTTTTGTAAGTGGTAGTACTATTAGCAGCAGATGTTAAAAATATAGATTAGTCTTTTGGCATTATTTTATTTTATTGTATGTTAGGAGCAAGCATAGAATGGCCAGATTAGCACCAGTAACCACAGACCCCACGTTTTGAGTTGGAAGGTGAGGGAGGAGAGGTTATGTATGGCTGGGGGCAGGAAGAGCAGGGAAGAGGCGGGGGGCTAGTTTGGATAGAGTGTTAAGAGGGACACATCTGTTCTTAAATTGTTAGTCCTCACTTCCTTTGGATGTGGAGATGTTACACAGAGGATTAGTTCTTTTACAAATATCTGTAAGGAAGTAAGAGAGCAGAGAACAAGAAACAGGTTGTGGAGCAAAAGGAATGGGCACAGTAGCTGGTGAGTAAGTGGCAGTCTTTCCATAGAGTAGAGAGAGAGCCAGGTTTCCATGGCTTACCCATATTGTCACAAGACCCCTGTAGTGGGTAGGGTGGAGGTCATTGTCTGAAGGTGAATCTTGCTGATTTGCAGCCTGGATTCTTGCTTTATAGGGTAATAGACTGGAAGAACTGCTGAGCCCACATTAGCTGGAAGATAAACCATGTGCCTGCCATTTTTCCTTACATCTTTCTGTCTAGCAGAAGCAAGTTAGTCAAGATTAAGTGATCCTTGTGGTGTGAGCTCTCGGGGCTATGAGACATTAAAAGAAGCAGGGTGCAGAGGTTGACAGACTTCCTACAGAGGGATATCGGATTTCTCATCCCTTTTCCTGTAGAATCTGATGCGGGAGGGATCATGAGGAAACGGGAGGAAAGGGCGCTGAGGGACTGAAAGGGCGGTTAGGGCTGAGCTTCTTTACCATCTCTCTGCCGCATGAGAAGGAAGATGGATTAGTCACTAACTGTCTGACAGGGGATAGCCCCTGGGGATAGTCATGTACTGTCTTTGGAGTAGATGCCAGGGATTACTAACTAATTCATGAAATGCTTTGTGTCATTTTGTTTGACCTTCATGATTTCCCTATGAAGTAACTGAAGCGCTATTTTACAAATGAAGGAACTGCAGGTTGGAGGTTTTATAATTAATTAAATCTCATATAGCTAGTTAATGCCAGGGATCCACAATTTTCTGACTCCTGTGCTCCTTCTTTTCTGCTTTATCATATTTGCGTAGTGGGAAGAGAAGAAAGAGTAAGATGGAGAGAGAGATTTTAGCAAAAGGCACAAAAGTATGATTCTATATAATTCTGTTTTTACCAATAGGAATATTAAATATAAAAATGTTCATATTTAATACCACAGGGATTTATCAGAGGTAAAGTCTGTTATATAGGATGAAGGGGTCAGTATGAGTGAGACTTTGAAACCTTCATCCCACCATTAGCCAGGTTGAAACAAAGTTTGAAACCATTCTTTTAGGGCAATTTCCTATGAATTTGTTTACTCTTTCGTTTTCCTAAGGCCCCCACTTAAAAATATGTTTTTTTCTTTCCTTTTTTTTTTTTTTTTTGAGGCAGAGTTTTGCTCTTGTTGCCCAGGCTGGAGTGCAATGGCATCATCTCAGCTCACCACAACCTCCGCCTCCCGGGTTCAAGCAATTCTCCTGCCTCAGCCTCCCGAGTAAGTGGGATTACAGGCATGTGCCACCACATCCGGCTAATTTTTTGTATTTTTAGTAGAGATGGGGTTTCTCCATGTTGGTCAGGCTGGTCTCGAACTCCTGACCTCAGGTGATCCGCCCACCTTGGCCTCCCAAAGTGCTGGGATTTAAAGCCTTAACCACCATGCCCGGCAAAAATATCTTTTTCATCAGTCTTTAAAGAACTCAGAATATAAGACAATATACATTTTGAGATGTTTGCCTTTTTTAAAAATGAATTATTTTTCCCATTATAAAACAGTGTGATAAGACACAGTTGTTAGGGGTCAGTGTTGGTTACTGACAACTAAAATCACAAAGATGTTTGATAATACCCCTCTGCCAGGTATGGGAAGGTCGGTGGCGAGTGATCCCTCATGATGTACTACCAGACTGGCTCAAGGATAATGACTTCCTCTTGCATGGACACCGGCCTCCTATGCCTTCTTTCCGGGCCTGTTTTAAGAGCATTTTCAGAATACACACAGAAACAGGCAACATTTGGACACATCTCTTAGGTATGTAATGTCAGTGATGTAATGAGCTGGCGATTCACTTTGTTCCTTTTTATTTTCATGTATTTGAGGGTAAGCACAGAACTTCAGAAATGTATTTGGATTTGCCATTTTGTTTTCTGAATATCTAATGATGAATTTTCTCACTGGTTTACTCATAGTTTATCCTGGTTTGCACTATGATTTTGTTATAACTTAAGTCATATTTCTTTCTACTAGATTTTCAGATATTGTCCTTAAACCAGGCCAAATAACAGTTGCTATACAAAATGTGGTTTCATATTGTAGTGACCACTGAGAAGAAAGTATTATTTAATAGAAGTAATCTGATCTTTTAAAGTGCATTACTTATATGCACTGCTAATTTTCAGTTTGGCCTGAAGTAGAATATGGACTGTAATTTTTTCTCCATAATGATTGTATATTAAAGAAAGAATACTGTAGAGGAAAGAATAGTCTTTCCAACAAATGGTGCTGGGATGGCTGAGCCATATGTAAAAGATTGATCCCGAACTCACATATACAAAAGTGAACCCAAAATGGATCAAAGACCCAAACATAAGAGCAAAAACTATAAAATCTTTAGGAGAAAACAGATATAAATCCTTGTGACTTTAGATTAGGTGACTGTTTCTTAGAATTGCCACCAAAGAAAAAATAGATAAATTGGACTTCATCAAAATTAAAAACGTTGGTATATCAAAGTGCATTATCAAGAAAGTGAAAAGACAACCCATAGAGAAGAGAATATTTACAAATCAGCTAGTTGGTAAGGATCTAATAAATAACTCCTACAACTCAACAATAAAGACAACCGATTTTAAAAATGGGTAAAACATCTGAATAGATGTTCTTCCAGAGAAGATCTAAAATGGCCAATAAGCACATGAAAAGATGTTTATCATCGTTAGGCATTTAGGAAAATGCAAATCAAATGCTTTGAGAAATGCAGTGAGAAATCTCAACACTTCACACCCACTAAGATGGTTATAATCAAGAAAATGAAAAATAACAAGTCGTGGCAAGGATGTGGGGAAATTGGAACTTTCATATGTTGCCAGTAGGAATGTGAAATGGGGCAGTCCCCATGGAAAAGTCTGGCAGTTCCTCAAAAAGTTACACAGAGTTACCAGAAATCCACTCCTAGTATATTACCCAAGATGCCTGAAAACATGTTCACATAAAAACATGAACACAGAAGTTTACAGCAACATTATTCATAATAGCTAAAAAGTAGAAGCAACCCAGATGTCTGTCGACTGGTAATGGATAAACAAAATATGGTATATTCATACACTGGAGTATTATTGAGCTGCAAAAAGGGATGAAGCACTGATAACATGTCACAGCATGGGTGAGCCTTGAAAACATTTGCTAAGTGAAAGAAGCCAGACACAGAAGGTCACATGTTGTTTGATTCTACATGCATGAAATGTCCAGAACAGGAAAATCCATAAAGACAGTAGATTAGTGGTTGTTTAGGGCTGTAAGGAGTGGGGAATGGGGGATGACAGCAGATACAGTACTTCTGTTTGGGGTGATGAAAATATTTTGAAATTAGTTAGTGGTGATGGTTGTACAACCTTGTGAATATACTAGTTTCTGGCCTTACTCCATTTGATTTGCATTTCTTATCACACATTTGATTTCCATGGTGCCTCTAAGTTCCTGCCTGCTAGTATAGTGAGAGGAGAGTAGAGAGTCAAATCAAGTTTGTTGCTGACTTCTAATTCAAGGGTAATTTTTAATTAAAATGATAAAACAATTACTTAGCAAATGTCGAACTTAAAATGTCTGTGCCTGCCTTGTGTTAGGTGGCCCTTCCCTAAGCAATAGGAACATGGCATCTTTCTGTGTGGAACAGTTTAAGAATTGGTTAGGAAATGGCCTGAGTAGGCATTTTGTCCTTAACTCTTGAATCTCCTGAACCAGCTGATGAGGACCGGAGAAGCAGCATGATGCTCCCTGACAGCTATTGGTAGAGGAAAGCTGTATTTCTTGGCAGGGTTTAGGGGTATTGGAATTCATTGTAAAAACAAAAGCAAAAGCACAATGGACCTTTGAAAGCTGGACTATGAGGTATGTGCCAAAAACTGTATAAATGAAACTATTCTACATCTAGAGGTAGAAATGGCTTCATTATGTCTTCTAAGAAGTAGCAGCAGTGTCTGATTTCTTTTTAGATTATGCCCTTAGATAAGTTTTTATATTCTGTATATTCAGTTTATGAAGCTGAAGTATTTCTGATACCAACAATGTTAGAAGTAAACCACAGGTTTGGATAGGCTTCAGGTATTTGGAAGATTTTTCTCATTGAACTTTTGATTCAGATATTGTTGTAATGCAGAAGGATTGAAAACAGAATCAGTTATAATGCTGTCTCTTCTAAAGGGTGATATTTTATCTATTTTCTATGCTCTTTTTTCCTAGGTTGTGTATTCTTCCTGTGCCTGGGGATCTTTTATATGTTTCGCCCAAATATCTCCTTTGTGGCCCCTCTGCAAGAGAAGGTGGTCTTCGGGTTATTTTTCTTAGGAGCCATTCTCTGCCTGTCTTTCTCGTGGCTCTTCCACACAGTCTACTGCCACTCGGAGGGGGTCTCCCGGCTCTTCTCTAAGTAAGTATCCGTAAAGTCCGTACTTCGGCCAGTGATTTAGACGTGTAGTGCAGTAGGGAAAAACGTTCAGCAGAGTTGGCAGAATTCTTAATATCATCTCATGGAAACTTTTTTTATAAAAAAATTAAAGAGCAACCCAGTTTGGCTCTTAGCTGTTTTTGATGGCTTATGTCATGAGGGATTAATTGGAACCTGTAGTGGCCAGTAGTTTTTAAATTACTGCATTAAATGGATTTTTTTTTTTTTTCTGTCGTAGACTGGATTACTCTGGTATTGCTCTTCTGATTATGGGAAGTTTTGTTCCTTGGCTTTATTATTCTTTCTACTGTAATCCACAACCTTGCTTCATCTACTTGATTGTCATCTGTGTGCTGGGCATTGCAGCCATTATAGTCTCCCAGTGGGACATGTTTGCCACCCCTCAGTATCGGGGGGTAAGAGCAGGTAAGAGCACGTGGAGGTTCTACATTCGACATTCATTTATTCACTAGTTAAATTCACTATTTATTAAAGTTCTACCATTTGCCAAACATTATGCTGTGTATTTGTGATGCCAAGATGAAGAAATCATAGTTCCTATTGTTGGGGTTTTTTTTTTATGTAGTAGTCGTAGTAGTTGTTGTTGTTAGTAATGTTTATTAATTGTCTAAAAGCATTAGGGTTGAGGGGTCATGGTGAGTATGAGGTGATGTAATTTGGGACTGTTACGTACTTGAGTTTATGGCTAAACACCATCCAGAAAGCGGTAGTCTATAACTTTTGTAAATAATGATTTCTCTTACTCAGTGTGGAGTGTACTTTTTGTAGTGATTCTTTTTTCGTTGTCATTTTCTGTTTTGTTTTATATTTTTATTTTATAATGGATAATCTGCTTAAGGCTTCACCCCCATGCTGATTATGTTTTGTTAAAGTGGGCACCGTATCTCCCTTCTGATGTAGGGATAAAGGGGCTTTTTATATTTAGGATAATGCCTGTTTAGCTGGAGATCATAGAGAAAGCCACAAGCTCCTCAGTGCCTTGGCTGAGTCTTCTTGTAGGGCATGGAGTTAGCAGAGATGTTCTTGTCTCCTACTCAGTGTCAAACTCAGTGCCCACTGAGAATGAACAAGGAGCGTTTTTCCTTTCGTCCTTAAACCCCCAAAACCATTTAGTATTAAAATCTAAGCCCTGGATCATCTGCAGGTACCTGGCAGGTTAGACACAGAAGTAACTTCATGTCAGTGATCACTGTGACAACACTCTGCCCTCCTCCTTTTTGTGTTTATATGAGCAAACGAGCATTGGTCAGGGCCAGCTTTCAGCAGCACTTGAGTAGTACAGTGGTGTTAAGCCTGCTTGAGCACATGAGATAAGAATGTCTTTGCTGAGTAGAGCTGAGCATTCTGCTGTTTACATACATCAGAAGAACCAAGTTCCTGAGCCTTTGACTTAGAGAATGATAGGCAGAAACCATTAGCAGCCTTTGTTTAGCATGTAGAGGAAAAGAACAAGTGAATAGTACAAAAGTCTAGCAAATCTTTCCTTAGAGGAGCAGAGGTAGGAAATAGTTTTTCTTTAGGTCTGCTTGGTTCTTATCTTTTGTGAGAGCAGCATTGCCATTTTCCTCTCCTCTTTTAGATGTCCATTTTATTTGTGAGTATGCATACCATATCTATGCTTACATATATTGATGTATACCAGCAGTTTATTTGGTAATGTCCAAAGCAAGTAATAGGTTCTTTATCTGTTGAGAAAGCTTACCAAATGACAGCTTGTTTTGCAAGGGTCATTGTGAACTCTGTGTCAAAATGTAGGAGCGGTTACTGGCTGAGTCAGGGAGTTCCTGTGTTGCTTTGGCTGATACACAGGTTTCAAAGTGGATTTAGATCAGTGGACTTCAAATTTTTTTTTTCATCATGACATTTTCTATTCCAGTCCTGAACACGTGTATCTATACATAAGTTCATGTATATATAAATTACAAAACTTTAACAAAATAGTATTTAATCCTCCACTTATGTTACAGTCTGATATTTTAAATTTTATTCTAGTTCATTTTAAAAAATGCTGGTTGAGACTCATTTAATTGATCTTAGAACTTAGGTCATATCCAGAAGTTTAAAAAAACATTAGATGCTTCTGGAGGCAGTAAGGCAGTAAGGCAGTAGGGCTGTGGCTGAGTGATTTGCTAAACTTTTGTACTTGATTGCTATTTAGGGGCCTGGAAGCTTTCAGAAATCTCTCTCTCATCTTACTCAGTATAGTATTCTCTCCCATCCCCTACCCCCATTAGGTCATTTGTTAAAGGCATTTAACAATTTTTAAGTGCCCAGTTATAGGTTATAGATTTAGATTAAATTTTTTCTTTTCTTTTTTTTTCTTTCTTTCTTTTTTTTTTTTTTTTTTTTTTTTGGAGATGGAGTCTTGCTTTGTAGCCCAGGCTGGAGTGCAGTGGTGCCATCTTGGCTCCTGACCTCAAGTGATCTGCCTGCCTCGGCCTCCCAAAGTGCTGGGATTACAGGTGTGAGCCACTGCGCCCAGCCTTAGATTCCTATTAAAAATAGATGATGCCAGGTGATATGATCATTCATTGCCTCTCCACCGCAACAACGTCTGTTGCTTCAAAGAGAAGATGGGATACGTAAAATTGCTTGTATTGTAACCTGTGTCTGTAAAAGGACAGGCTAGGACAGTTTAAATAAACTCCTGGAGCTGTCCTTTCTGACAACATTTAGCAACATTAATTCAAAACCCTTGAAGACTGCTGACTATACTAAGCTAGGCCTTTCTTAGTGAGGCTCATTGCTTTTTTTTTTTTTTTTTTTTGAAATGGAGTTTCACTCCTGTTGCCCAAGCTGGAGTGCAATGGTGTGATCTCGGCTCACCGCAGCCTCTGCCCTGGGCTTCAGGTGATTCTCCTGCCTCAGCCTCCCGAGTAGCTGGGATTACAGGAGTGCGCTACCACGCCTGGCTACTTTTTGGATGTTTAGTAGAAATGGGGTTTCACCCTGTTAGCCAGGCTGGTCCCAAAGTGCTGGGATTACAGGTGTGAGCCACTGCACCTGGCTGGCTCCTTGCATTTGTAAATCTTTAGAACATAGCTGTGTTGTCTTGTGTGACAGTGTCCCAGAGTTTGAAGAACCTTCTTTTTCCTTTAAAACTGGAAGCTAATTTTGTATGCTACTTTGAAATATTCAGTTTACAGTTAATGGTGCTGTGCTGTAATATTGACTTCTGACTCTTTGTTTCTCTTCTGCATTACTTTACTCTCTTCTTGTGACTCCTAGGAGTGTTTTTGGGCCTAGGCCTGAGTGGAATCATTCCTACCTTGCACTATGTCATCTCGGAGGGGTTCCTCAAGGCCGCCACCATAGGGCAGATAGGCTGGCTGATGCTGATGGCCAGCCTCTACATCACAGGAGCTGCCCTGTATGCTGCCCGGATCCCTGAACGCTTTTTTCCTGGCAAATGTGACATCTGGGTAAGTATGTCAGGGGTGACTGAGTGTGTAGGTATCTGCTCATGGGTTATTGGCATCCTGCAGAGTGATGCAATAGAAAAAGTTTTAGACACAAAGTCAGGAGAGTTGTATCCTGGTCCTAACTCCCTATTGAGCTGTCTTTCTCTGGACAATAAGTACAATATAACTAACATTTAGTGAGTACTTCCTTGGTGCTCAGCATGGTACAGAGTGCTTTGCATGGATTACCTCGTTAAATACATTAGCCCTATGTGGTATGATAACTCTTGTTAATGTCTTCATTTTACAAAGCAGGAGGCTAAGGCTTAGGGAGGTGAGGCCACTTGTCCAAGCCATGTGGCTATTAAGTGGTAGAACAGGAATTTGAATTAGGCTAGTTTTAATATCAGAATCTGTGCTCCTTTTGACAATGGAAAGTCATTTTGCCATTCTTTGTCTCAGTTTCCTTATTTATGAAATGAGGATGATAGAACAGATTTTTACCAGAGCCCTTTTTAGGACCAGATTTCTACCAGGGTCTTTTTTTATACCGAAATTTAGTGATTTGTAATGAGAGACTGAGTGTATGTATGTCTGGTGGAAGAAGAGGGATTGTGAAGAAGAGGGAACTGGATTGAACTGGATTGTGGTCATTGGTAAGAGAGGAGGAAAGACAAGAGGGAAAAGAAAATATAAGGACTGATATAGATAGAAAAACTTATAACCAAAGAGGGCCTGAAATATTTTCAACAAGACAACATTGGAAATACGCTTAATGTGAAATCTGACCTTTGTAATTCTGTTCCTCAGCCTATTGCTGATTATTATAGACTAAGCTGATCATCTCATCTGTTTAAAGTTTAGTTTAGCTATCTGTAAAATGAAGATGATCTTGAACTTAAGCAATCTTTCTAGCTTCAAATTAGCTAATTTATCTTTCTGATTCATCATCATCATTTTAACATTGGTATGGAGGGGTTTTTGCCCTTTATCCCCTTTCTTTGGGGAAATTAATCCCCTTTGGTTTCCTAGGAAACATCTCTTGGGATGTGACTTGATTTCTTCTAGTTTTTGCTTCTAAAATCAGTGTTTTTCTCTTGATAAATACTGCTTTGCCACTGTACTTTTTCATTTTGAGATTATAATGACAGAATAGTGTAATTTTTGAAGTGCAGTGAGCAATTGATTACCCTTCTTGAGATGTGGAATAGCATTCAACAGAACAGGTAAAATCAGAAATAATGTCACTTGCTTGTAGACCAGCTTCTGACTTGAGAAGTAAAAGGGCCTGTTTGCTTAGTTTTTGACACATTATGTAGTTCATGAAATTTCAGAATCGTAGCACTGAAGGGAACTCTGGGGACCATATGTTGTGACATTCCACACACGATCCTGGAAGCCTCTTTAGTTTTTCTAACAGAGAGCAACATTTAAATGACCATAGCTCTAGTCCTCTTGTCCATGACAAAATGTCCATCAGCAGTGAGTAGGAAAAGGACTGTGTGTGTAATCATAGCCCATGGCTAGGTGTCAAGGGATCCTTGGGACCTTTGTGGCCTGTTAGCAAGAGAGTCTGTATGTCATTTGCCACTGGTTTCAGTGTTAAGTGTGTAGATTTTTATGTGTAGAGCTTAGTGGCAGCACCTTGGTTTCTTTGGGAACAGCTGGCTTTCAGCTCAGCAGAATGTGATACACCTAATGGATGTTCCAGGATCTGTGGACACCTTGAATTTGAGCTCTGTCACATCCATTCCCTGCCTTCTGCTCAGCATAAACCAGGATTAAACGATCCTAAGAATCTTTAGCAGTCTTAATAATGTATGGGTTTCTCTACCCGCTTCTCTTCTTTTTTCCCCTCCAGTTTCACTCTCATCAGCTGTTTCATATCTTTGTGGTTGCTGGAGCTTTTGTTCACTTCCATGGTGTCTCAAACCTCCAGGAGTTTCGTTTCATGATCGGCGGGGGCTGCAGTGAAGAGGATGCACTGTGATACCTACCAGTCGCTGGGACTATGACCCTAAACCAGGGCCTGCAGCACTTGCGGGCCTCCCTGCCGGCTACTGATGCCAGTACCAGAGGAGCCCCAAAACTTTGACAGCCTTGTGGGCTTTGTGACGGCCCAGGGGCTCTGCGTGGTACATGACTGAGAAGAGAAAAACAAAAATAAATCATACCTCAAAGGATGGAGTGCATCAATTGGGAGAAAAGGAGACATAGCCCAAACCCTGGCTTATTCTTGGGATCTACTGATTGCGGGCTCTGCAAGACCCTTGGCAAACTGGCTTCTGATCCATATCATATTTATTTGTAGAAGATGGCGAAACAGTTTAGCTGGTGGTTCTTTCTTCTCCCTTTCTCTCTCTCTATGACAATAATACAAACCAATTTAGGTGAACATTTGTATCCGATAAGGGGTGGGAGTGTGATTTTAAATGCTCTTTTGGGAGAACAAAGAAATTAATGTAAATAAGATTTCTAACTGTTTAAATAAGACTTTATATAAATGTTGAAAACAGGGGTAAGGGAGGGAGGGAGAATTTTTGTATAGAATGAAACATGCAAGTACCACACACTGTTTGAATTTTGCACAAAAAGTGACTGTAGGAGGAGCAGGTGATAGCCCCAGAATGGACAGTGTCTTGGTGCACCAAGGTGCCTTCTAAAGGCTGACATACCTTGGACCCTAATGGGGCAGAGAGTATAACCCTAGCCCAGTGGTCACATGACCACTCCCTTTGGGAGGCCTGAGGTAGAGGGGAGTGGTATGTGTTTTCTCAGTGGAAGCAGCACATGAATGGGTGACAGGATGTTAGATAAAGGCTCTAGTTAGGGTGTCATTGTCATTTGAGAGACTGACGCACTCCTAGCAGCTGGTAATGGGGTGCTGGAGACCACGGAGGAGCTCTAGAAACATTAGCATGGGCTGATCTGATTACTTCCTGGCATCCTGCTCGCTTTTATGGTAAGTCTTATTAGAGGGATGTGACAGTTTGCCACATCCTTGCTGTGGAGCTCTGGAACACTCTCTAAATTTCCCTCTATTAAAAATCACTGCCCTAACTACCCTTCCTCCTTGAGGGAATAGAAATGGACCTTTCTCTGACATAGTTCTTGGCATGGAGCCAGCCACAAATGAGATTCTGACGTGTCCAGGTTTCTCCTGAGCTCGTCTACATAGATTGGTAGACCCTTCCTTTGGATCAGGAAAGATGAGTTTTACCTCTGGTACACTGTCTTGGTAAGCCTGGATGTGACAGACACCTCGGCTCTCCTTGAATAAGAAAGCCAGCAGAACTCTTAAAGCCAATTGTAGTACAGAGTTGTCAGCACTCACTGAACCCCACTTTGCAGGGATAGAGTGGTGTGGCATTTTAGAGACAATGGTATGTTATTGCCAGGGAGTGAGGTACAAGACGATGGCTCATGTCCCAGGCCTACCTGATACGGTGTCAGAGAAAGTGGTGGGGAAAGGATCTGGTTCATGGAATTCTGATCTTGGCCCATAGGTGAACCACCAAAATAGTGCTTGAGTCTTAGGTTACTGTCATCAAAGACTTGGGATGACTCCATTATACCCTGGGATTGTGGGTATTAGAACTAAACATGGAGGTCCTGAGCATGGGGACTGGCATCCTCAGTAGGTGTTTGGGAATATGGGAAGGGTCTCTTATTTATTCAATAGAGTTTTCTCAGTTATTTTCCTCCCTTGCCCTTCCAATCTCCAGCAAAAGGTGGGATCCAGGAAGAAAGAATCCAGTGTAGAAGTTGAGAAGAACTTGAACGTTTTGATTCTGGATAAGGTCACTGTCCTAGGTGCTAGGTGGACCGAGCAAAAGACTCAGTGGATGAACTGGTGCAGTGCCTGACAGAATAAAGAACAGTATTAATCCCTTTGAGAAAGCATAGTCCAGCAGGACAGTGGCCATTTGGACAGAAGCCCACTTAGTTTCTTGGGAGCAACAGCACATATCAGAAGCCAGACTTGCTCTTCGGTCATGCACTTTGGGATACAGCGTATAGGTGCAGCCCTGTCACAACACCAACAGAAGTAGCAGCCTCTGGGTGCAGTCACCCACACCCCAAAGCTGGAAGGATCTGGTTCAACATAGCACAAACCCTTAGGAAAAATGAAATTAACATCACTGATGTGTAATCCAGTAAAATCTCCCTCTTTTGGGTGTGTATGTGGGCATGTGTGTGCCCATTTCTATGTGTGTGTCTATGTGCAGCTCACTACCAACAGCCTCATGTGCACTTGACCTGACAGTGCTCGCTGAGAACTCTCACCAGGTTGGCGCCTGAATGCCTTACTCTCAGCAGTCAGAGGCTTGCTTGCTCTGTGCAGATTTTTAATTTTCTTTTTTGGCCCTAGGCTGGTTGGGACCTCTACAGCTTCATTCTTTCACCATTAAATAGTGGCCTTTTTCAGTATTTTCCCTCTTCCCCTTTATAAATTATGCTAAAGCCACAAAGCACATTTTTGGGGATCATAGAAGGTTGGGGTTCCAGAAAGGCATCTGTGTGATGGTTCCATTGATGTGGGATTTCCCTACTTGCTGTATTCTCAGTTTCTAATAAAAAGAACCAAATGAAATGTGACCTGTTGTGTGTTTTTTTATTGCTGTTCAGCTTACCTCCCCTTAGCTTTTGGCACTTTTCTGAAGCTCTAATTTAGACACTGTGATTTAAGAAATTTTTGGAAACTTCCCATTCGGGATGCAGAAATCAAAGTGCTTGTGCCCAACTCCTGTTTCCTAACTCAAGCTTTCATTGTAACTTGGACCAGGTTTAGAATGGAGGGGAGAGCAGCTCTAAGGGGCAGTTCTTATTATTGAAGTTTATAAAAATAGTCTCTAATGTAACACTTGATGCCAAGGGATGTGTTAGAGAACTGTCGATGTCATATGATCATAATCATAACCCTTTGAGCCAATCAGGAGTATTTTCACTCTCATTTTATAGATGGGGAAACTGAAGCTTAGGTAAGTTTAAGAATGACTCTAGTGCCAGCGCTGTATTGGAGAAAAGAGTGAAGAGAATATTTAAGAAAACCTTTCTGTATTTATTATTCTGATTAAACAGTCTCATATACATTGACTTAAAGGTTTTGGGGTTCATTAACCTAGTCCCTTCTATATGAGAAGAGGATCTGGTTTGAGTTGGTGTTTGAAATAATAATAATAAAAAAAGGAATTCCAACCCTTTTGCCTTAGGTAAATTTAGTTTTTGGAAGGGCATTTTCAGCATCGGGATAATATGTTCATTCTGATCTCATTTTTAGGTATAGATTTAACTTTAGAGTGTCCCATACCTTACCTGGGCATAGACATTGGATCATTCCCTGCTTTTGACAAACAATATTAATTGAAGCCTGCTAATAACCCACTTGTCTTTTCCTTGTCTCTTCCTAAAAGGCATCTGAGCCGGGCGTGGTGGCTGATGCCTGTAATGCCAGCACTTTGGAAGGCCGAGGTGGGCGGATCACAAGGTCAGGAGTTCGAGACCACCTTGGCCAAAATGGTGAAACCCCATCTCTACTAAAAATACAAAAAATTAGCTGGGCGTGGTGGCGGGCACCTGTAATCCCAATGGTGAAACCCCGTCTCTACTAAAAATACAAAAAATTAGCTGGGCGTGGTGGCACGCACCTGTAATCCCAGCTACTCGGGAGGCTGAGGCAGGGGAATTGCTTGAACCTGGGAGGTGGAGGTTGCAGTGGGCTGAGACCACGCCACTGCACTCCAGCCTGGGTGACAGAGCGAGACTCCATCTCCCAAAAAAAAGGTTGTCTGTATGGTTCCTGATACTCAGGTGATGTTATGTGGTGGTTGTAGAGGAAGTAGATAAGGACAAGTTTGGATTCTGACTTTACAGAGTGCTAGGCTCTGGGTGCCTAGAGAACCCTCTGGGCAATGTTACTTTAAAATCATTCCAAAAACAACATCCTCTTCTTGAATATTCGGCTTCAATTGTAGTGTTTCATTTTGTCCTCCCCTAAGAGGGCATGAACCATTTGCTAGCCAGCACCGCCCCCTACTCCCCACCAACACCCTATTTAATCTACAGATCTTTCCTGCCTTCAGCTGTTTGACTTGGTGAAACAAGGGCAGCCTGTCTCACTCATGTAGAGGCTGCTTATGGCATGGGGCAAGAAGGAAACGTCACGTGTGGTGGCCTCTTGTCACTGCCATCCTACTGTCCCACCGTCCCTACCCTGCTACGCTACCTGGAAATGAAAAGAGTAGCTTCAGATCTCGGTTGTGCCATTTACCATGTAGCGTGGGCAAGTGGCCGTTTGCTTGTCTAGCCTCGGTGTTCTGTTAAAATGAGGCCAACGATACATCCTCTAGAGCCCACGCTGAGATGCTGTGGCTTCTATAGCTAATTTCCTCAAACTTCCCATAGTGATTGGCTGGGTTTTCTGCCAAACCCTCGCTCCGATTCCGTCCTTTTCTGGACTTGATTTACTTTTCTGGCCTTATGATATGCCCACTTTCTTGCCTCCCAGCCGGCCCCTGAACCAAAACTTCACTGAGCTTAATGAAGTGGTTGAAGCATTTTCCCTGAAAGCTCTTCTATTAAAATACACAACATTATTATGTGGATTTAGTAGTTAACATATCCTTGGTACAGAGGAAGGAAGATCTGACAGCATCCTTAAGTTCCTGGTCCTCCAAAGGTGTACAACACAAGATTTCAAAATTCTGCATTCTAATTTATTAAATGACTTAGGTTCCAAGTTCATGCCTCTTGAGAGCAGGTGATGGGCTTTAGAGTGAGCCAGGCTGCCACCTGCTGTCCTTTAGTGGTTCTGCTAAAAGCAGAAGAGGAATCGTTCTGACCTTCAAAGGCAAAGCTTATGAGAATATTCTGTTCTCCAAGGTAGAGGTTAGTTTATCAGAAATGGTTTTTCCTTCCAATGGTCTTGAAAGGGATTCCCTTTGGCCATGCAGAGATATGGGGCCCAGAGGAAGCAGACAAAACAAGGCCAGAAGCTGCTCCAGCTTCCTAAACTTGGCTTTTTAAGAGTTGATAAATTTGCCTGAAAGTGCTCTTCCTGTTTGGGTGGGGAAGATAACCCTTCCAAAAGATACCACTGGGTTATTGTCCTAGAGAGACTGCTGTTTGGTGTCTGTGAGTTGGTAGTTGGGGTCAAATGCAGTTGGAGGTCAGAATGTGCCTTAATGCCAAAGAATGAACGGCAGGTGGGCGGCCACAGCCTTGGCAGGAAGTGGCAGGGCGAGAGTTAGTGCTCACCCTGCTGTGCTCAGCATAGGTGGAGCCTCGTGACACATGGTTGGGACACTCAATGATGGCAGCCCAGGGGCTGGAAAGGGCTCCTTGCTGCTTTCTTAAGCCTGGTGGGCCTGTTGAACACCTTATTGTTCCTGGCATCTAAATTGTAATTTCTTTGTCCCCACCTCCATGAAACAAGGTAATGTAATGATCGCAGTTAGCATGTATTTATTTAGCGTTTACTATATGCCAGGCAGTTTCAAGCATGTTATGTGAATATATCACATTCAATCTTCACATACTCTTCCAATAATTTGGAGGCAATTTTCAACTCGGCTGCAGTTTCTATAACATAGGACTAATGATAGTACCCACTTTCAGGGGGCTGTTGTGAGGATGGAATGAGCTGAAACATGTTATTTATTTGGTACGTGTAAACCTTAGCTGTTCTAGCATAATTCTGCCACTTAAACTGGCTTCTCCGAGCTTCAGTGTCTTCTGCTGTAAGGGGGCATTAATACTGCCCTCACAGGGTTGTTGCAAGACATGATGGTAAGAGTGACATTCTGTAACCTGTAATGTAAGTGTGTTTTACAGAGTTGGCATTTGGCCTACTCTAGAGGCAAGTTAGGGCTATTTGCTGGTAGGAAACTTGTGAAGTGTGGAGGCTGAGGGTGATGGAGGAGTGGGGGAAGGGCCCCCAAAGCCCTGTATACTATCCATGTCCATCACTGGGGTTCGTTAAACGGAAAGATTTGAGGCCAGCCTCTCCCAAATTTCTCCATGGTTTTGCCCTTAATGTTGCTCTCATTGTGAAGACTGTTGTCGCCTGGGATCCAGGTCTTGGGGTTTGGTCGGGGGAGGAAGCTGCAGGGCCTTGGGACCCTGGGGGAGATGTGTGTGTGCTGGGGGTGAGTTCCCAGATAGAGCTTCCCTCCCAGTGGACCCTGCTGAGCAAGTTGGAATGTTCCCACAAGTTCCAACCCTAAGGAGTTCACTCCAGGGACAGAGTCAAGTAGATTCTTTTGTAAATCTTTGGCCAGAAAAGAGTACAACGACTGCTCTTTTTCACTATTTTACAGCTTTTTTTGCCGTCCCCTAAATGTACATCAATTTCCATGCAGCAATTGCATGTCTCGGCCTACTGGCTTTTCATAGATGCAAACTTTCCTTTAGGGCTTTGTAAAGAAGTTTTGGGAAGTTCTTCAATAGCAGCAGTTTGGGGACATCACATGTAGCCCTGTCAATATTTCCTGAATGGATTTCATTCCTTTCTCAGTCTTGACCATTCCCTTACCCAGCTCCCACCCCAACATAGTCAAAACCTTCTTGAGCAGCAGCTAGGAAGGTGAGCTGCCTCCCACCACGAGCCTCACTTTGGGGAATCTATGCTTTAGTTGCGGGATGTTCTTGCCTTAGCCTCATCTCCGCATTTGGCCTCATTCTGCTGCTTTTTCTCAGTACCCAGAAGTCCTTGGGTTCTACCAGACACCACTCCGACAGAAAGGGTCAGAAACAACTGACCCTTTCTTGGCTGGGTCTGGACTCTGGAGTACAGGAAGAACTAAATTATTTTGTCTTGGTCCAAGCTGAGCTCATGCTGGCTTCCCAAAGAGGAGACAGGACGGTTAGGTTAGAAGTATGCTCATATTGAGACCTAGGGCGGATGGCACCGGGCACCATGAAGCATCTTGAAAGTGGTGCCAGGTGATTGGTTTCTTGTTCCATCCAGCATTCTCCGGAGGCAGGGGCCACCAGCCCAGGATTGAGAGGAGCGTTGGCCTGGGGGCGACCCAACTGCAGTTAGCTGCATCCCATGTCAGTGCTGACTTTTTGGGATGGCCCTGGAAGGATCACCTTGCCAAAACACAGGTCAGGCTGGGTGGTGTCACCGCAGGAGTTGGGGCAGTAGCCCCCAGGCACACACAGGCAGCAGGAGTAGGGGCGGCGAGGCTGAGGTGTCCGAGGCGCCGCCGCAGTCCTGGGCATTCTCCTGTGAACGCAGAGCGGAGGTGAGAAGGCAGCACTCAGAGGAGGACCCTCGAAAAGGGAGGGGCTTCCACCATTCATGGGGGCCAAAATCCTGGGGAAAGGGGAGTTTTGGAAGGCAGGGGAAGCACTGCTACCTTTCTTAGGCCCCTACCTTTTGGGGGAAAAGCAAAGGCTGGTCCCTCAGCCTGGGAGGGGAGCACCAGCCTTCTCTGCTTGGCCCCAGGCTTGGAGTGGCTGCGGGGTCATCCTCTCAGAATGGCTTCAGGAAAGTCCTCAACTCTGGGAGCATCTCTGATGGGGATTATTGGTCCCAGCAGACCGGACTGTGTATGAAGCACCTGGCTCAGGGCCTGACACCTGGGTCTCGGTTCTGGATCCGTACCAGCCACTATGACTATTGTCCACATGACAGCCTCCTCACATTGCTCAGATCATTCGGAACTAAGTGTAGCGGGAATGAGGACAAGATGGGAAAACTGCATTCGAATTCACCTAGGGCCCAAGCCCTAGGAAGCGTGACTCTTTGTTAAAGCACCTTGGGATCCCGGTTGAGTTCGTATTTTAATGACACAGGGGATCTGCTGTGTTTTCACACCACCATGTCAACAAATGTGAAGGGATTTTCCCACCCCACTCTCTGGACAGCAACTGGGTGTCTGTCCTGAAACTCAATTCAAGTCTGAGACTCTCAAGAGTTAGCATTAGATCCTGCAAGTTACAGGGCTCAGTCCCACAAGGTGGCTGTCACTTCAGATGCCAATCGCAAGCCCCAGGTCTCCTGTCCTTCTGACAGACTGGCTGTAAATCTGGGGTTCCCATGAGCCTGTCTCTGGCTCTGTGATTTGTTAGCGTGGCTCACTAAACTCAGGAAGGTGCTTCCCTCACCTTTACCAGTTTATTATAAAGGACGCAGCTCAGGCAGCCGAGTGGAAGACACACATAGGCCAAGGCACGGGGTGCGCAGAGCTCCCACACCCTTTCACCAACTCGGACACTCTCCAAACACAATGGTTCAGGGATTTTATGGAGGCTTCATTACGATCATTGATTAAATCTTTGGCCATTGGTGATCAACTCAATCTCCAGCCCCCTTCCTTTCCCAGAAGCCAGGGGCTTGGAGCCAAAATTCCCAACCCTCTAATCCTGCCTTGGTGTTTCCTGTGGCCAGCGCTCGTCCTGTCTAGGGCCCCCAGCCACCAGTCATCTAATTAGCATACAAAGATACCTCTATCATTCCAAGGGTCTTAGAGGCACCTGTGAAGGAACCAGGGACTAAGACCAAAAGGTGCGCCTATCACCCTAACCATTCAGGAAATAAGGGTTTTAGGAGCTTGCCAGGAATCAAAGACTAAAGATCTGTTTCTTATTATATCACAGTGTCACAGGGCATAAACGCGAATGTTTCCCCGGAAAAGCACAGGCACAGGTGTGTTCATTGGCATCCATATATGCTCCTGTCTTCAGGGGCACAGACCCAGGCACAGAGGGCTTGGGGATGAAGATCCAGCCCACCCTCGATCCGCCTCGACCCGCACCTCTGGATGGAAGGCGTGGCAGGAGTCTGGTCGCCGGCGGAGCTTCTGGGAGCGCATCCGGTCACATTTGACAGAGGCATTATGTGCAGAAGCCACTGTTAAGGTCAATATCTCAGGACCAGAGCCCATTCTGCAGACTGGAACAAGGTCTGGAAGAACCTGCTCTGGTGCCACCAGTTGCCCTGCAAGCAGCTTTAGGGTCAGCAGGCAGCACCGGGGCCCAGGGAAGGGTTAGAGAACAAATAACGGAGCCCTGTGGAGGACAGACGGGTGGTGAAGGAGGCTGGCCCCGCTGCTCAAAATCTGAGCCCTACAGACACCTCCTACAGCCCCCGCCCCCACCGCACACATCCACGAGCATTGCAGGATATATTTGACTTCTGTCGCCTCCTGCAGCACTGGTGGGAAGATGCTGCAGTCACAGGTGGGGTCTGTCACCAGGAGGAGGAGGTTACTGTTGGGAATCTGCTGCACCACAAATACCCTGCGGCAAAGAAAGGGAGTCGAGGATGGCTCCGTGGCGACCACGAGAAGGGCTTCTAGGGAAGGAACTTCTGGAGACTTTAGTGTGGAGTTAGGGTGGCAGGGAAGCCCGGAACCATGAGGCAGGGCGGGTCAGGGCAGCTAAGGGAACGGGCCTGGCAGATGGCTCAGTCCTACTGGCTTTCCTCACAAGCCTTTGCTGCTGCATTTCCTTTCCTAGCAGACTGGAGAAAGTGAGGAAGTCCAAACTGGGCCGCTTTGGAGAGTGCAGAGTTGTTATTAATATATGCAGGGACGACAGGCGTAAATCCAGACCGTCCAGAGCACGGGCGAGGCAACACTTGCTCTGGGTGAGGGTGGTGGCGGCAGGCCTGGGCGAAGCGGCAGCGCTGGAGCTCGGCCACCAGGTGGCGCAGTGGTCCCGCGCTCGGCCAGGCCGCCCTGCGAGGAGTGGCGCGGAGTGGGGCGGAGCCCGCCCACCAGGCCCACGGCCTTCCCAGCAGTCCCAGCGGCCGCCTACCGAGCGCCTCCCCGGGGACGGGTGGTCTCACACACCCACGTGTGCACACCACGGCCATGTATACTCCTAGCCTTCACAGCTCTATATGAGGCTGGTGTTGTGCCCATTTTGTAGATGAGAAAATGGAGACTGGAGGAGGCGAAGTCACTTGCCCACGGTCATGAGCCGGGGAGAGCAGAGCCAGTTTTAAACTCAGGAGTGTCTACTCTGAAGCCCTCGCGTCACTCCAGAGACTGCGGGCTCTGTCCTCCCACCGAGGCATTGAGACAAGTGCACAGGGAACGCTAATCTCAACCCTCAACCCTGCACATAACCCGGGTGAAACCCGCGCAGCACGACGCGCAGGGACGGGGAGAAGGGAGCCCCCGATGCCAGCGCCGCAGGTGCCGCACTGTTAATGGTGTGCCACGGGCCTGGGGGTCTAGGGACCGCCTGGCGAGCGGCACGTCAGGCTGAGGCGACCCTCGAGGAGGCTGCTGCATTCCCAGCGTGGGGGTCCTCCGGGGCTCGGGTGCGGGGACTCAGCAGGAGAGACCCGTCCGGCCTCCCCGCCTCCCTGGGGCCAGGGCGGGTTGCAACTAGCGGCTTCCACACAGCAGGAAGCCGGACAGAGCTGCTGCCCACGGGGCTCCCAGCGACCCGAGGACGTCGCACACTTTCGGGCTTCTCTTCTCACACCTCCCTCTGCCTTCCAAGTTCTCCCCGTGCAGCTCAGCCGCGGGCACTGGCACCACCCTGGGCACCGCCTGAGCAGGGGTGGGGGAGACCCGCTGAAGGGCCCACTCGCCCAGAGACGCCGTGGGGTCACGGCTGCGGCCTTGGTGGGGTGGGCTCTGTCAGGCCTCTGAGCCCAAGCCATCGCATCCCCTGTGACTTGCACATATACGCCCAGATGGCCTGAAGTAACTGAAGAATCACAAAAGAAGTAAAAAGGCCCTGCCCTGCCTTAACTGATGACATTCCACCATTGTGATTTGTTCCTGCCCCACCTTAACTGAGTGATTAACCCTGTGAATTTCCTTCTCCTGACTCAGAAGCTCCCCCACTGAGCACCTTGTGACCCCCCGCCCCTGCCCACCAGAGAACAACCCCCTTTGACTGTAATTTTCCTTTACCTTCCCAAATCCTATAAAACGGCCCCACCCCTATCTGCCTTCACTGACTCTCTTTTCGGACTCAGCCCGCCTGCACCCAGGTGAAATAAACAGCCTTGTTGCTCACACAAAGCCTGTTTGGTGGTCTCTTCACATGGACGCGCATGAAATTTGGTGCCATGTCTCGGATCGGGGGACCTCCCTTGGGAGATCAATCCTCCATCCTCCTGCTCTTTGCTCAGTGAGAAAGATCCATCTATGACCTCAGGTCCTCAGACCGACCAGCCCAAGAAATATCTCACCAATTTCAAATCCGGTAAGCGGCCTCTTTTTACTCTCTTCTCCAACTTCCCTCACTATCCCTCAACCTCTTTCTCCTTTCAATCTTGGCGCTACACTTCAATCTCTCCTTTCTCTTAATTTCAATTCCTTTCATTTTCTGGTAGAGACAAAGGAGACACGTTTTATCCATGGACCCAAAACTCCGGCGCCGGTCAGAGACTGGGAAGGCAGCCTTCCCTTGGTGTTTAATCATTGCAGGGACGCCTCTCTGATTATTCACCCACGTTTCAAAGGTGTCAGAACACGCAGAGACGCCTGCCTTGGTACTTCACCCTTAGCGGCAAGTCCCGCTTTTCTGGGGGAGGGGCAAGTACCCCAAACCCTTCTCTCTGTTTCTCTACCCCTTCTCTGCTTTTCTGGGGGAGGGGCAAGTACCCCCAACCCCTTCTCCTTCACCCTTAGTGGCAAGTCCCGCTTTTCTGGGGGAGGGGCAAGTACCCCTCAACCCCTTCTCCTTCACCCTTAGCGGCAAGTCCTGCTTTTCTGGGGGAGGGGCAAGTACCCCTCAACCCCTTCTCCTTCACCCTTAGCGGCAAGTCCCGCTTTTCTAGGGGGCAAGAACCCCCAATCCCTTATTTCCGCACCCCGACCTCTTATCTTTGTGCCCCAATCCCTTATTTCCACACCCCAACCTCTTATCTCTGTGCCCCAATCACTTATTTCCGTGCCCCAACCCTTTCTCTGCTTTTCTGGAGGGCAAGAAACCCCCACCCCTTCTCCGTGTCTCTACTCTTTTCTCTGGGCTTGCCTCCTTCACTATGGGCAAGCTTCCACCTTCCATTCCTCCTTCTCCCTTAGCCTGTGTCCTTAAGAACTTTAAAACCTCTTCAACTTTCATCTGACCTAAAATCTAAGTGTCTTATTTTCTTCTGCAATGCCGCTTGACCCCAATACAAACTCGACAGTAGTTCCAAATAGCCGGAAAACGCCACTTTCAATTTTTCCATCCTACAAGATCTAAATAATTCTTGTTGTAAAATGGGCAAATGGTCTGAGGTGCCTGACGTCCAGGCATTCTTTTACACATCAGTCCCTTCCTAGTCTCTGTGCCCAGTGCAACTCGTCCCAAATCTTCCTTCTTTCCCTCCCACCTGTCCCCTCAGTCCCAACCCCAAGCGTCACTGAGTCTTTTTAATCTTCCTTTTCTACAGACCCATCTGACCTCTCCCCTCCTCGCCAGGCCGAGCTAGGTCCTA
Organism: Pongo abelii; assembly: GCF_028885655.2. Lineage (NCBI taxonomy): Eukaryota > Metazoa > Chordata > Mammalia > Primates > Hominidae > Pongo > Pongo abelii. Next base: position 1,841,904 of record NC_071995.2, read on the forward strand.
ATTCTTCCTCAGCCTCCGCTCCTCCACCCTATAATCCTTTTATCACCTCCCCTCCTCACACCTGGTCCGGCTTACAGTTTCCTTCTGTGACTAGCCCTCCCCCTCCTGCCCAGCAATTTCCTCTTAAAAAGGTGGCTGGAGCTAAAGGAATAGTCAAGGCTAATGCTCCTTTTTCTTTATCCCAAATCAGAAGCGTTTAGGCTCTTTTTCATCAAATATAAAAACCCAGCCCAGTTCAAGGCTCGTTCAGCAGTAACCCTGAGATGCTTTACAGCCCTAGACCCTAAAAGGTCAAAAGGCCATCTTATTCTCAATATACATTTTATTACCCAATCTGCTCCTGACATTAAATAAAACTCCAAAAATTGGAATCTGGCCCTCAAACCCCACAACAGGACTTAATTAACCTCACCTTCAAGGTGTACAATAAAAAAAAAAAGTTGCAATTCCTTGCCTCCACTGTGAGACAAACCCCAGCCACATCTCCAGCACACAAGAACTTCCAAACGCCTGAACCGCAGCAGCCAGGCACTCCTCCAGAACCTCCTCCCCCAGGAGCTTGCTACGAGTGCCAGAAATCTGACCACCAGGCCAAGGAATGCCTGCAGCCCGGGATTCCTCCTAAGCTGTGTCCCATCTGTGCGGGACCCCACTGGAAATCGGACTGTCCAACTCACCTGGCAGCCACTCCGAGAGCCGCTGGAACTCTGGCCCAAGGCTCTCTGACTAACTCCTTCTCAGCTTAGCGGCTGAAGACTGACGCTGCCCGATCACCTCGAAAGCCCCGTAGACCATCACAGATGCTGAGCTTCGAGTAACTCTCACAGTGGAAGGTAAGTCCGTCCCCTTAATCAATATGGAGGCTACCCACTCCACATTACCTTCTCTTCAAGGGCCTGTTTCCCTTGCCTACGTAACTGTTGTAGGTATTGACAGCCAGGCTTCTATACCCTCTTAAAACTCCCCAACTCTGGTGCCCACTTAGACAATACTCTTTTAAGCACTCCTTTTAGTTATCCCCACCTGCCCAGTTCCCTTATTAGGCTGAGACACTTTAACTAAATTATCTGCTTCCCTGACTATTCCTGGACTACAGCTACATCTCATTGCCGCCCTTCTTCCCAATCCGAAGCCTCCTTTGTGTCCTCCTCTTGTATCCCCCCACCTTAACCCACAAGTACAAGATACCTCTACTCCCTCCTTGAAGACTGATCATGCACCCCTTACCATCTCATTAAAACCTAATCACCCTTACCCCGCTCAATGTCAAGATCCCATCCCACAGCATGCTTTAAAAGGATTAAAGCCTGTTATCACTCGCCTGCTACAGCGTGGGCTTTTAAAGCCTTTAAACTCTCCTTAGCATTCCCCCATTTTACCCGTCCTAAAACGCTTACAAGTTAGTTCAGAATCTGCGCCTTATCAACCAAATTGTTTTGCCTATCCACCCCGTGGTGCCAAACCCATATACTCTCCTATCCTCAATACCTCCCTCCACAACCCATTATTCTGTTCTGGATCTCAAACATGCTTTCTTTACTATTCCTTTGCACCCTTCATCCCAGCCTCTCTTTGCTTTCACTTAGACTGACCCTGACACCCATCAGGCTCAGCAAATTACCTGGGCTGTACTGCCGCGAGGCTTCACAGACAGCCCCCATTACTTCAGTCAAGCCCAAATTTCATCCTCATCTGTTACCTATCTCGTCATAATTCTCGTAAAAACACACATGCTCTCCCTGATGATCGTGTCCGATTAATCTCCCAAACCTCAATCCCTTACAAAACAACAACTCCTTTCCTTCCTAGGCATGGTTAGTGCGGTCAGAATTCTTACACAAGAGCCAGGACCGCACCCTGTAGCCTTTCTGTCCAAACAACTTGACCTTACTGTTTTAGCCTAGCCCTCATGTCTGCGTGCAGCGGCTGCCGCTGCTTTAATACTTTTAGAGGCCCTCAAAATCACAAACTATGCTCAACTCACTCTCTACATTTCTCATAACTTCCAAAATCTATTTTCTTCCTCATACCTGATGCATATACTTTCTGCTCCCTGGCTCCTTCAGCTGTACTCACTCTTCATTAAGTCCCACAATCACCATTGTTCCTGGCCCAGACTTCAATCCAGCCTCCCACATTATTCCTGATACCACACCTGACCCTCATGACTGCATCTCTCTGATCCACCTGATGTTCATCCCATTTCCCCACATTTCCTTCTTCCCTGTTTCTCACCCTGATCATGCTTGATTTATTGATGGCAGTTCCACCAGGCCTAATCGCCACACACCAGCAAAGGCAGGCTATGCTATAGTACAAGCCACTAGCCCACCTCTTAGAACCTCTCATTTTCTTTCCATCGTGGAAATCTATCCTCAAGGAAATAACTTCTCAGTGTTCCATCTGCTATTCTACTATTACTCAGGGATTATTCAGGCCCCCTCCCTTCCCTACACATCAAGCTTGAGGATTTGCGCCCACCCAGGACCGGCAAATTAGCTTTACTCAACATGCCCCATCAGGAAACTAAAATACCTCTTAGTCTAGGTAGACACTTTCACTGGATAGGTACAGGCCTTTCCTACAGGGTCTGAGAAGGCCACCGCAGTCATTTCTTCCCTTCTGTCAGACATAATTCCTCAGTTTAGCCTTCCCACCTCTATACAGTCTGATAACAGACCAGCCTTTATTAGTTAAATCAGCCAAGCATTTTTTCAGGCTCTTAGTATTCAGTGACAGACTAATGGTCTATTAAAAACACACCTCACCAAGCTCAGCCACCAACTTAAAAAGGACTGGACAATACTTTTACCACTTTCCCTTCTCAGAAGTCAGACCTGTCCTCAGAATGCCACAAGGTACAGCCCATTTAAGCTCCTGTATAGACGCTCCTTTTTATTAGGCCCCAGTCTCATTCCAGACACCAGACCAACTTAGACTGTGCCCCAAAAAACTTGTCATCCCTACTATTTTCTGTCTAGTCATACCCCTATTCTCCGTTCTCAACTACTCATATGTGCCCTGCTCTTGTTTACACTGCTGGTTTACACTGTTTCTCCAAGCCATCACAGCTGATATCTCCTGGTGCTATCCCCAAACTGCCACTCTTAACTCCTGAAGTAAATAAATAATCTTTGCTGGCAGGACTATGCCGAATCTCCTTAGGCACCCTAATCAGATGTCCTAGGTCCTCCCAATTCTTAGACCTTTTCCATTTAGTTTTTCAATTCATACAAAACCGTATCCAGGCCATCACCAATAAATCTACACGACAAATGTTTTTTCTAACAACCCCACAATATCACCCCTTACCACAAAATCTTCCTTCAGCTTAATCTCTCCCACTCTAGGTTCCCAGGCTGCCCCTAAGCCCGCTTGAAGCAGCCCTGAGAAACATCGCCCATTCTCTCTCCATACCACCCCCCAAAAATTTTCGCTGCCCCAACACTTCAACACTATTTTGTTTTATTTTTCTTATTAATATAAGAAGGCAGGAATGTCAGGCCTCTGAACCCAAGCCAAGCCATCGCATCCCCTGTGACTTGCACATATACGCCCAGATGGCCTGAAGTAACTGAAGAATCACAAAAGAAGTAAAAAGGCCCTGCCCTGCCTTAACTGATGACATTCCACCATTGTGATTTGTTCCTGCCCCACCTTAACTGAGTGATTAACCCTGTGAATTTCCTTCTCCTGACTCAGAAGCTCCCCCACTGAGCACCTTGTGACCCCCCACCCCTGCCCACCAGAGAACAACCCCCTTTGACTGTAATTTTCCTTTACCTTCCCAAATCCTATAAAACGGCCCCACCCCTATCTGCCTTCACTGACTCTCTTTTCGGACTCAGCCCGCCTGCACCCAGGTGAAATAAACAGCCTTGTTGCTCACACAAAGCCTGTTTGGTGGTCTCTTCACATGGACGCGCACGAAAGGCTCGACACACAGGGTCTGGCCTCGGGACCACCTCTCCCCACTCCCGGCTGTCCCGGTCCCCAGCCGTCCTGCCCGCCTCAGATCTTCCGCCTCCTGCGTGTTTCCTCCCCTAAGGACGGGCGGGGAAGACCCTGGGAGCGTGGGCTTTGCACTTAGAAGCATCTCCCGCCTCCGGGCTGTGGAGCCGGCTCCCTGGGGGTTCCGCGGCCCTGCCTAGACTTCCGTCTTGCCGAGGGCAGGAGGAGTGTGGCGGGACGGTCAGCGCCGCCCTGGGGTCTTACTTCTGGCAGGGCCCGCACTCGATGATCCCGTTGGCCTCCTGGATGGCCGGCTGGTACACGAACACGGGGTACTCCGTGTCGCAGGGCTGCAGCTGGTCCTGCTTCTTGTGTTTGTGGGCTGCAGGCAGACAGAGAAAGGACATCATGCCACTGAAGGGGCCTCTGGCCTGGGGTGACCTCGCCTCAGCACTCCCAGGGCCAGAGTTCACCCCAGTCCATCTGCAGATGGTCCCTCCTCAGGCAGTTCTCAGGACACGTGTGGGAGGAGCCAGTGGGGGTGAAGGGAGGGAAGACACACGGAGTCTCTGAAGAGAGTGGCTTCACACGGGGAGCACCGCAGGGGCCCTGTGCCTCGGTGGAGGGAAAGCGCTTCCTCTCTGGGAGCCTGGCCCTCACTGTGAGCTGGGGGCAGTGCACCATCTCCAGGGCTCCTTCCAGCACTCAGATCCCGGGGGAGGGTCTGAGGGGGAGCAGAGGCACTAGGGGCACCAAGGGGTGGCTTGGGGGTACTTAGGCCCACCACCCCTCCCTTCACTGTGGACAGACCCAGTGCAGTTCCTGGGCAATCCTGCCCTCCTCTCCCGCATAGCCAGGCCCACGCTCCACCCATTGGGCCTGAGCGCCTGGGGTGGGGGCAGCCGGGCAGGTGGGCTCCAGGCCTGGGGCTGCGGAAGCCCAGAAGGCACAGCCACCCGGCGCGGGACTCTTTGGGGGCTGTGCGATTTGCCCTAGCTCCCTGGGACAAGGACAGTGGACTCAACCAAAGGTGGAGGTGAGTGCCTCAGCCCCGCTCTGTGGGACCCAAGTCCGTTCCCTCCCGGAGCCTCCTGAGGTGGGCACATGGCAGAGCAGGGCCCTGCCGCACAGGCTCTCTGCGTGGCACTTCTGTTCTCAGGGCCTGGCTGTAGCCCCCAGGTATAGACCTAGAGGTAGGGGGCACAGGTGTGAGCTACCTTCCCAGGCTCATGCAGAGTCCTACAGGAGAGCATGGGTCTCCTCAACTTCCAAACCCAGAAACTTCCAGCCAGAGCTCGAAACCCAGAGGGGACACTAGCTGGCATGCAGAAAACCGTCACTGAGAGGAGCAAGCCCACAGCAGCCAGGGCTGTGAGTTTTGTCCCCAGGGCTGGGCACAGAAGCCTGCCTGACAACGGCAGGGTTGAGTGGCATCCCCAGGGTCATGCAGTGGAAGGGGCTGCAGCACCTACACCCCGGCCTGGGACTCCAAGTCCAGTGCTCCTTCACTGAGGACACTGACACTTGCGCAGGCCAGGCCAGGCCTGCTACGCTAGGGGGAGGAGCTCCAGGGGACAGGTACCCCAGAGAAGAGAAATTCTGAGCAGGCAGATTGAGGGGGATCATCTTCAACTTTTGCAAAATGCAGCTGCTGACAGAGACAGAGGGAACAGTGTCCTGTCACTGACACCTAGTGACTGTGAACGACCCAGAGCAGCCCCACCGGATCGTGGATGTGAGTCCAGAAGGAGTGTGGAGACACAGCCCGAACCGCCCTGAGCCCAGGGGCAGAGGAAGTCCCAAGCCAAGGCCAGCAGAAAAGAACACAGAGCAAGCCAGAGAGGGGACCACAGCGGAGATGAAGAGATGGGATAAGCTGGGGGCAGCCCAGGTGGTGGGAAGTTCTGGAACCCCATGGCAAAGGTTCTATGAACACGGAGGAGCTGAGCAGAGCCCGCTGAGGCAAGACGGCCTCCTGTGGTCATGGAGGGCCCAGGCGCCCGGGCAGTGAGTGCTTTGAAAGGCCAGGCTCATTGCTGCCCTGCGCGTGTGGCCACAGCCACAGGGCTTTGTGTTGGGGCCTCTCATGGTCGCTGCCTATGGGGGACTCTGTCCTCAGACACAGGGTCCCACAGGGGAATCATCCTGAGTGCTTCCTGGGGCCCCTGGAACCCGGAGTCCCGCTGAGGGCTGGTGATGCCTGAGCTGGGGCGCCGCTGTTTGCTTCTCCGAGGGGTGGGCTGGAGGTTGCTCACTCATACTGGCTCACGGCCACTCGGCCACACCACCCTTCCTCTTGGAATCTTACGTGTTCTCACCCAAGAGGAGGCTGGAGTTTCTCATTTTCCCTGGGGCCTGACTGTCCTCATGTGGGATGAGAACTGAGCTAGACTCCCCAGTCCCCCAACCCCCAGGAATGGTACTTTAAACCGGGAGAGCTCAGCCCTGCTTGGGGTCATTCCTGGGCCAGGTCATGGAGGGCGGGTTCTTTGTAGCTCCTGCTGCGTCCCCAACCCACTGCCAGCAGGGATCGCCTCAGTGGGGCTACTTACAGTGATGGAAGACGCTTTTGGCTGGCCGGAACATAAGCCCAGCACAGGGTGGACACGGCACAGGAAGAACATGGTGGCACATGAGGGCAGGATGTCATGGGGTGGTGATGATGGCACATGGAGTGGTGGTGTCCCAAGATGATGTCACACACAGAGCCAGGAGTGAGGGAGGCGATGAGAGAAGGCCACGCAGGGTGAGACGTGAACAACGATGCTTCAGGGCCGCCTATCCCCACTGTCACCCACCCCACGGGGAATGGTCTCACATTAGTGGACCAAAATGCCACTGCTCTTCAGCACATGGCCCTGCAGCTCCATGCACTCACCCTCGGCCCCTCTGTCGTACCAGGAGCCCCAGACACTCCACTCCAGCAGGAACCTGTCGGACACAGGACTGAATCTCGGAGACCTCCGAGCCCTCCTGACTTGGGTTCCCAAGGGGCTGGAGTATCCCTGACAGCCCCCGGCCCATCCCCTCTCCTCCAGGACACCCTCTTCCCTGCTTGAGGGCTCTGGTGTGAGCAATGAGGTCCCTCCCAGGGGCAGCATTCAGGGAAGAGGTGGTGTCCATGCCCAGGGATTGTGCCCTCCTTCCCCGGGGTCTGGTAGCAAGTGGGTTGTCCTGGAGACCTTGCAGCCTCCTGCTCAAGGACACCCTCCTAAGCTACCCTCGCATGCAGCCCTCCACCAGCCCCATGTCTACCCCCACTCACAGCACCAGCTCCTGCAGCAGCCACCTGGTCGCCGTCAAGAAGGCAGAAATTGGCTGGGAAGGAGAGAGTGCACACCGCTCACACCTAGGTCCAAGGGTGAGGGTGCCCCCCCCAGCCAACACCAGCACTACCCTCAAAGAGACCAGAGAGTGGGCTGCCCTGCCACTGGGAGTGGGGGCAGCAGAGCACAGGCCCGCAGCCCAGCACCCCCATCCCCCTACCTCCCATCTGCCCTGCAGAGCTGAACTAGCTGGGAAATGCCTATTGCAGGTCAGACATCTCGGGTGGGGTTGGACATGCCCCTCCAGGAGACGAGTGAAGCCCTCATCCTGGTGCTGCACTGCTGAGGATCCCTGGTGATCAAGTGGCAGTGTCAGGGGCTGAGGCTGGGGCAGGCTGCTCTCTCTGTCTCCGCCAGAGGCCCTGTTATGTCACAACTACCAGAGCAGTCCCTTTGAAGCCCCAAAGCCAGACCAAGAGGCCTGCCTGGGAGCGGGACTGAGAGCAGTGGCTCTGAGCAGAAGGTGGAGACGGTCAAGGTAGGGCCCTGGGGCCAGACAGCCAAGGTGGGTGAGAACAAGGACCAGTGACCTCATTCCAGGACAGGGCAGAGGACTGGCTGGCTGGCTGGCAGAGGGAAGGGCTGGGTGACACTCACGCTGACCAGGGGCTGGGCTGCGCTGTGGTGGTGACTCGAGGGTTTGCACATGGCCTGATAGTCATACATGGTCACTCTGAAAATCAGACGTGGGCTGTAATGAGTCCAAAGCCACCCCCACCCCCTGCCCCTGCCTCAGGAGCCTTTACTAGCAGAGCATCCGTTTACCGCAATTCCCAAGGGCACCTGAGCTAGGCCAGCAGATGAGAAGACAGCTCATGCTGAAAATTACATTTCTGCACTTGGAATGGTTTAAAGACAATGAAGAGCAAATGGCTTTTGCCCTCGGAGTTGGACGGTCTTCCCTCTAGGATCTGAGCTGCGGGGTCCCTCCCAGGGATGCCCACATGCCCTTATGCCCTCCCCACATCATGCTGACGCCCTGGCTCCATAAAGGTTGCTTTTGGAGCTCTTTGGGGGCACCCACTGTGGGTTTTGGAGGTCAGGATCCTGAGATCCGCCAGGACCTCTTAGAGTCAGCTCTCGGTTTGCTGTGTCTATTGGGACTGGGGAGGAGTGTGCCCCACTTACTGGCTGAACACCCCCATGCTGAGCAGCTGGGTCATGACAGCACCATCCACCTCCCCCAGAAATCTTCCCATCTGTGAGAGAGGGACAGCAGAGAGAGAGGGAGGGAGAGAGATGGAGCAGGATGGAGCCTTCCGAGTCCAGCATTATTTATTCAGCTCAGGTCCAGGCTTTTGGTGCCAGGTGGGCTTTCCCTCTAACTGCCTCTCAGCATAATCCAGCTGAACCCTTCCACCCACGCCCCTCTCCGGTCCTGGCTCCCTCCTCACCGTCCAGCCTGGTGCTTCGTAAACTGGAAGCAGTCACCCGCTTGCTGACTATGAGACCAACCTAGAGGCTGCAATATGATTTTTTTAAAGGTACAGAATTCCTCGGAACAATTCTGTGTGAATCACTTGCAGCAAGGTTAAAGAATGTTTCATGAAACTGGATTTGTTGTATATGCTGTGTGTGTGTGTGTGTGTGTGTGTGTGTGTGTGTGTGTTGGGTCAGATATAAAACACGTTTCTGCAGGTCAAGGTCAAAAGCAGCGCCTGTCTCATGCACGCTGGTGTCCTCATCTTCCCAGTGTGAGAGGGCTGCTGTCGCTTTTGATGTCCCTCCACCACCTCCCACAATCAGTGTGCCCTGTGGATCAGTCATTTGTCGCCTCCACGACAATGACCTTACCGGATCCCTTGCCCTGTCTCCACTGTCCACCTGCCCTCCTAACTGACGTCTCCCCTTGTCCCCTGTGGCACCGCCAGAGTCATCTTACTCAAACGCAACATGGATGGGTCACTCTTGCCTTCATTTCCAAAAAATAAAACAGGACCCTCCCTCCTGCCCCCAGCTCCCCTTTTGTTGTCCATCAGCCAGCATTTTGTGGCTTCTGTGCCTTGCGCCAGGCAGTGGCCCCCTAGCTGGCTGAGAATGGCCTCAGGCCCTCCACTCTGCCACCTCTCATGGCCTCTGTACCAGCCTTGGCCTCTTGAGTCTGCCGTTTCTCAGCATGGCAGGGTGGCAGAGCTTGGGCTTTGGTGTTGGATTTCGCCTTTAATGTAGGCTGTCTTTAAAAATTGGGGATAGCGTGTGTCTGGCGTGTGGCTCCCAGTAAATACTTGAAAAATGGCAGCCATCGTTAGGAGGAGAGGTCCGGGGTCCGGCGTGGCTGCTCTCCCTGCCCTGATTACCCTTTCTCTGTCCTCATGCCAAGGAATTTTTTTCCTCACCCTCGCTGGGAAGTCTTTCGATTCTAACTTTCCCAGCCAGAACAAGGCCTTCCTCTGCACTCTGGCAGCCTGTGGAGTCCTAGTCTCACTCTGCCTGATAAGATATTTGGTTGAAAACTGTATGAGAACAGGACATGTCTTACTCATCTCTGAATTCCCCAGAGTATCTTGGTACCTGGACATACTCAGTCAGTGTGGAATTTTGGTAGGGAGGGAGGTGGGAACCAAGCTGATGGCCATGTCAGGTTCTTCATGGAGAGCTTTCTAGCTGCCAGGGCCCAAAATGATGACATGTGTGACAACTATCAATAAAAAGAAATGCAAGGCTGGTACAGGAGCTGAGGCACATGGGCCTGGCCAATCTCAAGGAAAGCCAGGCATTGTCTGGGTGCCCACCTGGGGCCTGCCCTGGGCAGCCAAGTAGACTCCAGCAAGCCTTCTGAAGGGAACAGAGATTTATTCCAGACAAGGGCTAGTCAGAATGCACAACTCCTGAACACCCAATGAACAACCAGAGAAGTTCTCTCTCAAATAAGAGATGATGGTGCAGTTTCAGGACAATAACCCCAGCACCATGCCCGTGGTTCATAACGCTGTGACTTACAATCAGCCAATATGGGGCCACAGGTCCCCCATGCGCCCACGCCAGGAATCTGGGATGAAGTCAGGAAGTATTACTTTCCAAATTGGACTTAAATAACAAAACATAGTCCTTACATCCTACAGTATTTCCGGTATACGTGGAAATGGCTGACTTATAAAATTAAAACGTAAGGATGCAACCCACTAAAAATGCATGGCAAATTGTAATCTAAAAATGGACGGGTCAATTACAAAAGTAAGCAGCATGAAAACAGATTCAGACAAAGGTACTCAGACTTGTCTGTCTACACTCTGCTAGCTCTTTACCTGGAATGGCCTGACCACCAAAAACTATTTCATAACACCTTTTATTCATAAGGCACTCACCAGGTGAGTCTGATGCAAAAATGAATGAAATGGACACGAATCAAGAGCTTCAGACTAGTTTGCATGGACAGACAGGGAACACACGAACTCTCAGACAGGGCTGGCTGACAACCGGCACCTCCTACAGTGGTGGAAAAGAGTGGGAACCCAAAACCCTGGCAGGCTGCATGGAAGAAGGCAGTGGACATGGCAGGGGGACAGCAGGGAGGGTCAAGGGCATTCCAGCGACAGAACAACACACGGGAATGTGAAAGGCATTGAAATCCTGCCTGTTCTTCACGGCGCAGCCCTAAAGCTCTCCCTGGTGCCTCCAGCTAGAGTAGACTCTCTCAGCTGGGGCTCGCTTTTTGCTATTCTAGTTACTGTGTGTGTGTGTGTGTGTGTGTGTGTGTGTGTGTCCCCTCCGTCACTCCTTCACCACCTGACAGCAGGATTCTAGGGGACAGAAATCCACCTCTGTCCCACAGCACCGCACCATGTCCTGTTCACAGTTATTATTCCATGCATATTTGCTGAAGGAATGTGTGAGGGAATGAATGACCCGAGTCTTCTGCTCCCTGGGAAAGTGCAGCGGGGTGGAGACAAGGCTTCTGACGAGGGTGGTCTTAATTCCTACAAGCCTGTCCCATTCTCCTTCCTAATTCTAGGCTTATTCACCAACAACCCTGTGGTTTAGACCCTGGATTCTGAGAAGAGAGGTCCCTGAGAGCAAGGATGTGTATCCTGGACACTAGAAAAATGTATCCCCCTCCATAAATAACAAACTTGATTTTTCTAGGATTTGTCACTCTGGCAGAAAATATCCATTCTCCCCGTCTTCTTTAGTTAGCCAGCCTGACTTTAATTATGGCAACCATGTGCTCAGCGAAAAGACTACATTTCCCAGTAGACCTTGCGGCAGGGACTGGCCAATGGAATGTGAGCAGGGCCCTGGGAGGGACTTCCGGGAAGCGGGCCCAGCGCCTCTTGCCTCTTCCCCATCCTTGCCCTTGCGCTCTGGGAAGTGGACTGGAAGGCAGGAGCTCCCCCGAGCTATGCTGGGATCGTGCGGATGGGGACAGGCCGGGCCCAGGCTGCCTTCATCCATTCTTTTATGAGAGAATAAACCTTTAGTTGTTTAAGCCACTTCTCTTCTGGCAGCAGAATGCAATTCCTGGCTGATAGTTTCTTTTGAACTTTGTCAGGGCAAATCCCTGACTCAAATAGAGTCCCTGAACCTGCAAAGCCAAGGTCCAAACGTCGACGTGGGATGCCTTGTCGATTTAGGAGCCCCAGACCGCCCATGGAGTGGCATCGAAAGCATAGCACGATGCAGGGGCCTGACCGCCCCAGCCCACCTTTCACGGGGGACAATTCACAAATAAGCAGTGGCCCATGGGCTGCTTGAACTCTGGGGCTGGGTCAAAAGAGTCGAGGACCCCCTGCCTGGCCTTCAAGTCTGGAGGGAGGCTGGGGGAGGAGGTCCTGCGAGCACCACCCAGAAGCCTGCAGGGGAAGCAGATGGAGGCAGAGGCAGGCAACCAAGTGATGAGAGGTTGGGCAGTCCCTCCCAGGCCTGGACTAATTTGCAGGGCTGTGGGAGGCTGTGCCCAGAAAGAAGGGGTGCTCTTGACTCTGGTGACAGATGGAGTAAATGTCCCATGGCCTCCTTACCTGGGGACAGCCTCCGTTTCTTCTCTAAAGATGGGAGCTCATCCTCCTAAGGGGTGTGGACACTCAAGTCCCTGTGTCTGGCTCGTGTGGGGATCAGTTTCCTTTTGTCTGCTCCTGGCTTGTGCAGCCTCACCTGCCCGTCCGTCCTCCAGGCTGCAGTCTCCTAAGGAGTGTTTTGGACACTCAGGGGTGCCTGGGAGGGACGTGGAGGAGCAGGGTGGGGGTGGGGCAGCACTGCACTCCCCAGAAAGTCACCTGAAGAGCCTGTCTCTGACCACGACAGGATTAATTCTATTCCTGGAGGGCCCAGTGGAGCAGGGCCATTTGGGACGCCAGGAAGGCAGAGGGAGCACTGCTGCCAGGGCATGTGGTGCCCTGGAAGATGGCCAAAGCAGGCTGCCCAGAGTGGAAAGGATGGGAACATGTGCCAGGCTGGGAGAGTGACTTGAAGATGAGGAGCCTGGGCTGGGCGGGCTGTAGGGGGCAGGGAAGGTGAGAGGGATTCAGAGAAACAGGAGCCAAGGCCCAGACAGGCATGCCTGACGCCCCCTGACGACAGAAAGGGACGCCCTGCTCTGAGGGCCTGCCCGGTCCCGGCTCACTGGGCTGGGGTGTGGAGGGAGCAGGGTGCTGTGCTCTGAGAGATCCAGGTCCCTCAGGGAAAGGTGCTGGGACGGAGCCTCGGATTTTCTAGGCTGCAGTTGCTGCCCCTTGAAGATCCACTTTGAAGCTCCCATGGGTGGGTGCTGCCCAGAAGCAAATGACAGGAATCGGAGTCCCCAGATTCAGGGTGACAGATCCACTATAAATATTACAAAGCTCCACAAAGCCGCTGTCATTGTCTGTCCCCAGCTGTCTGCTTCTCTTTCTAGGCCCCACATCGAGGGTTGCAATCTTGTCATCCATAACTCTTATTATTATAAGAACGAGCCCTGGCCTGGAACAGAGGCCAAATGTCTATCAGCAGGCCTGGAACACCACCGGCACCAAGAAAGAGCCAAGCAGCCACTCCCTCAGGCTGGCTGCAGATGAGGCCCTTGTGGTTTCCCCACTCACTGACTACATGGAGGAGGGCGTGCAAGGACTTTGTCTGGGAAGAATCTTTGCATCTGTAGCTCAACAGGCTTCTCTCTCCGGGTCCCTGGGTGAACCCTAGCAGGGACAAGGAGTCGCTGGAAGCTTCTGACACATTTGCCCAGTCAGGAAAGTGACAGCAGCCAGCTAAAGTGCATCCAGAACCACAGCAGCCATGAGGCCTGGGGAGGGTTTTCAACCCACCATGCACCCAGTCACCTGGAAGGGCCCCTTTGAGCCGACTGCCGGACCCCAACCCCAGAGTGCCTGAGTCCCTAGGTCTGGGGTGGGACCCTGGCAAATCTGCATCTCTAACAAGCTCCCAGATGCTGGGGCTTCTGTCCTTCAGCCACACTGGAGGCCTAGAGATAAGCAGGGAGGAGCAGTGAGGAGTGAATGAGTTAGGCGAGGCCAAGCCCTGTGGCCCTCGATGGCGCTTGTGTGTTTGGGGAAGAGGAGCAGGTTTGGGTCGGTTGGTGGGAGTTGGTGGTGGGCAGACTCTAAAGTGGTTCACAATGATCCCGGCCTCCTGGGAGTCCTGCCCTTGTGTAAGCCCCTCCTCTTGAGTATAGGTTGGACATAGTAACTTGTTTCTAGGAAGCAGAATATGGTAAAGGTGATGGGGTATCACTTCTGACATCAGGTTTCAAAAGACTGTCACTTCCACCTTGGTCTGCTCAGTCTGATGAAGGAACTTTGAGCTGTGAGCTGCCCTGTGAACTTTGCTGTGAGCTGCCCTGTGGGAGAGGGGGCCTCTGCCTCACAGCCCTGGAGGAACTCCATGCTGCCAACATGTGACCAGATGCAGATCCTTCTCCAGTCAAGCCTGGACATGACAGCAGCCCTGGGGACCTTGAATGCCGTAGCCTTGTGCAAGACCCTGAGCCAGCCGCACCCAGATTCCTTACCCACAGAAACTGCCAGATTTTAAGTCTTCTGGTTGTAAGCCACTCTTTTTGCGATCATTTGTTATGCAGCAATAGATAACTGCTATAGAGTTGTTAAATGAATAAGTTTTTTTTAAAAACAGCAAAAACAGATGGATGGACAGAGGGTCGGACAGCTGAACAAGTGGCATTAGCCCCAGACTCTCCACCGCCCTGTCTTCCACTCATCTCTCAGTCTAGCGCCTGCTACCTCCAGCCCTCACTCTCAGGCCAGTTCAGTTCTCCACACAGTTATCGAGTGCTGTGTGCCAGGCACCACGCCAGGCGGGGTCCCTGGCCTGGTGCCCTCCCATAACCCGACACAGTTCAGGCTGCATGGTCAGAGCTTGCAGAGTGAGGAAAGAGGAACTGAGCCCTGTCACAGTGTCATGACTCCCAGGGCCTTGACACTAGCCCAGAGCTTAACACAGGGTTGGGATTCCTGGGCCTTGCCTTTCAGGTCCTAGAGGCATTGGTCCTAATTCCATGAGACTCAGCCGAGCGCAGCAAGTGAATGAACTCTGCCTTAAGCGGTGACACAGTGACCTGGGTGGGGCTCAGGGCCAGGAGTGTCACCCAGGGGGCCGGGACTTGCAGCCTCCACACCCACCAGAGAAGGCCAACCTAGCTGGGGCCATGAATTGTGCCCTGCAAATGCTGAGGTCCCATCAAGACCAGTGTTCTCCCAGCTCAGTTCCCCTTCCAAGAGGTCTTTTCTGGAGTCTTCTTCCCCTCTTCTTTGCTGCTCTTCAGTTGGCTTTCTAGGTTTGAATTCTAGCTTTTCTGTTGCTGTGCGTTTTGGGGTTAATGCCCTAACCTTGCGGGACCTCATTTTCCCCTCTTGTGTAAAGTGAGACTAATAAGGTCCCAGCAGATGATGTGGGGGCCCCTCCTCCCTTCTGGGGCCTCACCATTGGGGGAGCAAGGGTGAGCCACGCACGGCGGGAGCGGGGGCCCTGGCAGGAGCCTCTAGAAGGTCAGTTCGTTTCTGCCCTGCTTCATTTCATGGAGGATTTGGATGGCATATAAAACTACACATGGGGTAAAAAGGTAATAGAATCATTAAGAAAATGGGGGTGAATGAGTTAAGTAAACAAATATATTATAAAATACAAATCTCTGAGTAACTGATTGCTACCACATCTAATCCAAACATGTTCTCAGTGATTTTACAATCTGTGAAGACATGTGAGAAAATGTGGTCCGGACAGAATAGGACCAAAGTGGCCCAGTGGGTTATGAGAGGGTCCCCCGAGGGGTTCCTATCTCGAGATGCCACGTGCTCACCAGCGTCTCAAGGCTGGGGTGATTTCCCTCCAGGGCCAGCTCCCCGCACGGTTGTCCGGCTGCCTCTGGAGCAGGGGCTGGCAATTACAGCCCCTAGGCCAAGCCTGGCTCACTGTTGATTCATGTGAGCCCTTGATCTAAGACTGGCTTTTCCATGTTCAAGTGGTTGGGGAAAAAAGTCAAAAGATGGATAACATCTCATGACACATGAAATTTATATGAAATTCACATTTCAGTATTCAAAGGTTTTACTGGAGCAATGCCACGTGCATTTGCTTGCAGATAGCCCATGGCTGCTTTCTTGCTGCAACAGCAGGGCTGAGTCTCATGAAGCTCAAAACCAACATGTGCATCTGCCCCTTTAGGAAACGCTCGCCTACCCCTGCTCTAGAGCTTGCTCTCAGGCTTGGCCATCCTCTCCCTCTGTCCTGCCACCTCCCATCCCAGTGTCCAGGATGCAAGCTCTCTCTAGGATGCCTTAGCCCATGCTCCGGCCCTTGAAAGCCAGCACCACGGGAGGCCTGGGGACATGGTCAGTCTCAGTCACCCAGGGCGAGAGGGGTTGGAGCACGAATGAGGGGGCATCAGGTGATCCCAGAGCCTCACACCAACCACTGGTTTCAACTCTCGTCATCACCGGTTTTCTCCCAGAGCAATGGAAAAATACAAAGGCCCAGCGCTCTGTCTGAGGAGGAGTGAAATGGCCGAAAGGGGTCATGAAAGGGAGAAGGGGGGTGGGTACCAGAGGCAGGCGCCCAGGTGACCGTGAGGCACAATTAGCTGTGTGTCCTGCAAAGCCCCCTCCCTAGTCCCACCAACAGGAAGTAGAACGAAACCATCTTTGGCTTCTCTGCTCTGGTGGCGGAGACCTGCTGCTCATTAAGTGGGTCATTTAAACGCTACCCCAAGGAGTTAGATTTCATGACCCGCTAGTGCCCCTTTGTCCTCACTTGCCTTCTTTCCCAAGTCTCCTTCCGACACCCCTGCTCCCGTTCCCGCCCTGTTCCGACTTCTTTGGATCCGAAGCCACATCCCGTTCAGGCCAGACCACAGCCCTACGATGCGTGGAGGCGGCCTTGGCCACGACCTCCGCATCAGCCTCCACATCCCAGGCACTTAGGGCCTTCAGCTGGGGCTGGCTCAGACGCTGTGTAGTCCAGCCCCCCGCGAGACACAGCTAATGGAAGCCGCTTGCCCACATCACGTTTCTAATTAGTAGCAAAGCTCACACAGAACCAAATACTATGCCTCTTTCCCCGAGGCTCAGGCAGGAGGCTGTTCTGATGCTTCTGCCTTGCTTCAAGGAAATACATCTGGTGAATATATCTGGATTTGCTTCAGGTTTGAATGGACTTCTTTCTCAGTTTGATTCCTGGCTAAAGAAATAATCCATTTTGAGGCCCCTTTTGGAGCCCAGCAAGTATAAAAATATTATTGTACTTTCTCTTTTTCCTTTCTGAGCACACGCTGGGTTCAGGAAGATACCCACAGCCAGCGGGGGCGGGGGGAAGATTAGGATGTGCAAGCCAGGCATTCAGGCGAGAAAGCATCACGCCCATCCCCCATTTCTTCTCTGACACACCGAATGCCGGGTGTGGTGGGCGAGAGTATAATTTTCCATAAGGTCCAGACAGGACAAGAACATGAAGTGGGGAAGCCGCGTCTTCTGGGCCCCACGATGGTAGAAAGGCAGGCGGGGGTTGGGGAGTGATTTGATGAGTGAGTGTGCTTGGATCCCTGTGGGGAGGCCCCGAGTGAGGCTGAGCCAGTGTGGCCAGGCAGGGCCCTGAGATGGGGTTACTGAGTGGCTCCTACCAGGCACGGGAGGAGGCCAGGCTAGTGACAGATAAAATGAAGAAGTAATATTTTCTCTGACTCTCTGAGTTGAAAAATGCTCCAAATTCTGCCTTTTGCTCTGTTGACTCTGGCGTCAAGAACACCGTGTTCTTCAGACCTTTCACCTGAATTGGCCCCCAGCAGGGTTCCCTTGGGGGCCATGGGGCTGTCTTTGGCTGGAGTGGCTGCCTGATGTCTCCAGTCCTCCTGCTGCCCTCTCCCCCTCGTTCTACATCCCCAGTGACTCACCTCTTGGGACCTCTTGGAGATCAGAATGAACCCGTTGTTGTCAATGACGAAGCAGTCCAGATCCTGAGAGGAAACCCAGAGGAGAGGTTATGCCAGGGCCCTCACCCTGCCCGGTCCTCTGGCCTGTCCCCCAGCTCTGGAAGGCAGCGTGGCAGCTTCACTGCAGGGGAGAGCATTTGGGAGAGGGAAGCTGGCCTGCCAGGAGGACCGGGCGGAGGGCCATGGCTCCCTCCTCCACCTTCCTCACACGGGCAGAACTTACACTGTCCTCGCAGCTCTGTGTGCACGGCCCGTCCACGGTGCTGCACTGGAAGAAAGAGGAGAGACTGAATGTGGGACACTGCATGTGTGGTAGAAATGGCATGTGTTAGTGGGAAAGCTGCGTGTGTGGTACATTTGCAGTGTGTGTGCATGTGTGCATGGGGTGTGTATCTGCATGCAGAGGGCACGTGTGTGGGGTGTGGGATGTGTGTATCGTATGTGGAGAGCACGTCTGTGAGGTGTGTGCGTGTGTGTGTCCGTGTGTGGGGTGTCTGTATGGGGACGGCACATGCGTGTGGTGTGTGTTAGCACTGTGTGTGTGGTATGCATGTGGTATGTGGCCTGTGGGTGCCTGGCTGGTGGATTGGCCCAGGTAGCCCTTCTAGAGGTGCAGGCTCTGCAGTCCCCGGGCCTCGTTGCTGGTGTGGGGAGGGGGCTTTGTGGGTTCTGCAGGGCTCCTGCACTGACTGTCTGGTGAGGCGGTGGGTGACCGCAGCCCCCTGCCCTCCGTCCCTCTCAATTCACTCTCGGGCTCCCTGCACCTGCCCAAAGTCAGGCCGCAGCAGCGAGTGATGGGGGCCGGAGGGGCTTGGCGTTGCGGGACATTGGGGCTGAGGGAGCTTGAGGGAGATGATGAGGGCAGCTCAGAAGCTCAGAGGGACCTGAGGGCTCTGGGGAAGCAGAGGGGAAAGGAGCCAGTAGAACGGACAGGACCGGGCCAGGGAGAGCTGGGAGTTCTCAGCCAGAAGCCGCTGTTGTCTCTGGCATCTCTTGCCAGCCATCAGGGCCTGGACCCTGGACCTTGGACGGTGGATCGAGGTGGCTCTCCCTTTGCAGCGGGGAGGCGTGCCAGTGGCTTTGGGGTGGTGAGAAGGGGTGACTCTGGGTCGTGCCCCTCAGCACTGGGCTGGGAGGGGCTGGGGACCAGCGCTGAGGCCTGGCCTGCAGGCTGGGGAGCTGAGGGGCTGAGAAGCAGAGGGGCCGGGAGGGCATCCTGAGAGCCTCAAGGCAGCGGAGCATCCAAGGGGAGGGCGAGGGGGTCTCACACCCAGGGGAGCGTGGTGAGTCCCCAGCCCCGACCTGGCCCGACATCACACCTACCTGCCGCGTTGCCGCCCAGAATTTGCGCTGGAGGAATTCCAGCTTCATTTGGACGCCCACGGCTACAGGGCAGGAAGAGCGAGCGCAAGGCCAGGGAAGAGACGGGGAGAGAAAAAAATAGAGTCAAGTTAAAGAGAGGAGGTGCTTCCGCAGGAACTGAGGAGAGAGACAGCAGCGGATGGGAGGACTGCGTCAGAGGGCAGAGAGCAAATTGAGGTTCCTGGGGAGTGGGAGGGGTGGGGGAAGAAGAGAGACGGCAGCCCCTCTCGTCCCCACTGGAAGAACGCCAGAAAGTGCCCAGCAGTGATGAGGCTCCCATTCCAGAGAACAATGAGGGCAGATTCATCCTAGATCTCTGGGAACTCAAGGCTGGTGGATGGGACAGCTCAGTCCCCCCTTTCCCATAGATGGGAATGTAGAGGCCAGAGAGACCCACCCATTTGACCAAATCACGTGACCAAGAGTGGCGACCTGAGACTGGAATTCAGGGCCGTTGCCCTAGCAACTCATGGGCTCCTTGGATCTTAACCTGGTGTAACCATTTCTTTAACACCCTCTGTCTGCTCAGGATCTTCCCCGCTTTATAAGGAGGCTCTTTTCCAGCTCAAAGCCAGGTTCGGATTTGCCCAGGGCTGCAGGTGGGTTCCAGGAAACTACAGGCACCACCAGCTGGCAAATAGTTCTCTTTTGATGACTCTGCTTACAAGGGCCACCCCTGCCTTTCTGGTTCCCAAATAGGCTTGGAGAACCCAAGCGGGTGCTCACATATCAAGAGAAATCTGGGACAAAGAGCTCCAGGAAAACTTGGGGCCAATGAATAGAAAGAAGCGGCAGGTTATATTGAAAAGAAGAAGAATTTCAAAACTAGGCCAGCTTCTTAGTGTCTGGTATAATAATATCAAAACTGCACTGGGCGCTTAGAACGTGTCCAGCACCTCACATGCATGAGTGTATTGAATCCCGCAGCAGGCCAGTCCTATTATTATTCTGACTTTCCAAGCTGAAGAAATGGAGGCTTTTCAGAGTCACATGGCTTGCCCAAGTCACCAGCTCGTTAATCACAGAAGCAGGACTGCAGCCTGGGCCTGTCTATCCCTGAACCTGCCTCGTCTCTGAACCTGGACTGAGTCCTGGTGGTTGGGAAGGAGTGGCAGGCACAGGCAAGCCGCTGTCTACTCAGGCTCCGGTCTCCTCATCTGTGGAACGTCAACGGATGTGGCTTCTTAACCATCACGCTGTGTCCATCACAGTCATTCTCACTTCTCGAGTACCCAGTTGGTGGGAGTTCCAGTATGGCACAGAGATACAGGATTGTGTTTTTGTTTTTTCAATCTGGAATGATCTTAGAGAAATTTGATGGGAAAAATGAGAGCAGGGAAGGGTCAAAGGCCAGAGGTCCAGCCCTGCATTTTCCAGGGTTGTGATCTTTGCATTTTGTCTCCTCAGCTGCAAGATGAGTCACGGTTCCACTTCCCCTAGAAGGGCAGAAGTTGCATAAGATTGTTGAGGCTCAAGTGGGATAATGTGTGAGGCTGTTACTCTAGACTAGAGCCTTGGTTTTTAAACTTCAGCGTGCATCAGAATCGCCTGGGGTTTGTTAGAACCCCACCCCCAGAGTTTCTCCTTCAGGGGGTCCAGGGTGGGCCTGAGAGTTTCTGAAGTGTTCCCAGGGGTTGCCGATGCTGCTAGTCCAGGCACTATATTTAGGGAACCCCTGTCCTAAAGCCTCACCAATTGAACCTTCTAAGATGATGAAGATGACCTACATCTGTGCTGTCCTAAACAGTAGCCAATAGCCACATGTGGCTACTGAGAACTCGGAGTGTGGCTAGCACGCCTGAGGACCTGAATTTAAAAAAAATTTAATTTTAATTAACTTAAATTTAAATAGCCACGTATGGTTGGTGGCCACGGTTTTGGACAGTGTTGTTCTAGAGCTAATCTGAGTTTGCCGATGAAGAAACTGAGGCTTTGAGAGGCCCCTCCCCTTCCTTGGAGTCTCATGGCAATCCTGGGGTGGTACTCTGGCTGGCTGGCCTTCTTGAACGTGTCCTATGATATGGGAACATTTGAGTGCTTTGGGGGTGTCTTTGTTGCTTTGAGGTCCAGGTAGCTGAAAGGAGTGGGCTGGAAGGGGAGGGGTAGACCCATTTGCTGGCTCATGACAAAGATGAGAGCTGCAGACACAGTGCACAGCAGCAGGTGAGGTGTGCTCAGGGCTTAGCATGGCCGTGCTCCTCCTCCTGCTCATGTGCCCCTCTAAGGTTGCGGGGACCCCTCAGTCTCTCCTCCTTCTTTTCCCTTATAAGACCACCCTAGATATTCATTTTAGACAGATTTCTTTCACCTGTAGGAAAAGGCTAAATGAAAGAGGATCATCAGAGTGAATCACGCTAGTGCTCAGAATGACCAGCTCTTCGGGATTGAAGAAAGCTTCCTTCATCCTGTCCTTGGCCTCCAGTGGTCAAAGAGGCCTCACATTATTCCTAGAATGAGACTCTGCCTTTCCATTTGATGGCTCAGTGTCAAGTCGCATAGAATCATGAGATTTCTGAGCTGGAAGAAATTCTATGACTCTAACATGGGGAGTCTGGAGAGGGTGGGGGTGTAGGTTTTGAGGCTCCTTGGGCAGAAATGGGGGGAGCAGGGCACAGAGCAGATTTTCCCCCACTTGGTTCCATTCCAAGCTCCTCCAAGGCAAGCTGTGTGTCTTGCCCCGGGTGTCCTTTGCGAAATTTAGGGCATTGCAACCGCCTATTGGCATGTTGTCTGCCCTTGGGTCACAGAGCCCTAATGAGTGCGTTTTACCATCCTCTTGTAAGACAAAAAAGTTCTCCAAGTCCCCACTCGACCCAAGAAGTCCAGCTGGCTTCACCTCTCACTTTGAACTTGGCATGTTCTTCCCCAGACCTGACCCTCCTTGAGACTTCTCCATTTCAGGACACATTTTCTATCTGATTGCTATCACTTTCCCTCCTCCTATCCAAGGTCTCCACACCTCAGTTCCAAAACTTTGTAAATCTGTCTGCTTCCCTCCATCTCCACGGTTACCATGCTTGGCCAAGCCAACATTGCTCTCACTTGGATTAATGCAAGCACCCCCAAACTGGCCCCCGCTTTCCATCCTGCCTCTCTCTGATCCATTCTCCACGTAGAGTGGATCTTTCTGAAGATCAAATCACACCACTCCCTGGCTTAAAATCCTCTAATGTCGTCCCATTGCTCTTTTTTGTTTGTTTTGTGTTTTTGAGACAGAGTCTCACTCTGTCACCCAGGCTGGAGTGCAGTGGCACGATCTCAGCTCATTGCAACCTCCACCTCCCGGGTTCAAGTGATTCTCCTGCCTCAGCCTCCCTGGTAGCTAGGATTACAGGTGCGTGTGACACCGTGCATGGCTAATTTTTGTATTTCTAGTGGAGATGGGGTTTTACCATGTTAGCCAGGCTGGTCTCAAACTCTTGACCTCAAGTGATCTACCCGCCTCAGCCTCCCAAAGTGCTGGGACTACAGGCATGAGTCATCATGCCTGGTCCCCATTGATCTTAAAATCTAAACTTGTAAGATGGCCACGGGAACTGGCTCTGCTGATTTCTCTGATTTCAACCAGAAACACTTCACGTCTCAAACATGTTAAGCTCATTCTCACCCCAAGGCATTTGTACCAGCTGTTCTCTCCTCCTGGAATGCTCTTCCCCTAGAACTTTACATGGCTGGCTCCTTCCCATCGTCAGGTCTCAGCCCAACATCATCTCCTAGACTGGCTGTCCCCGGCCTCCCGAGATAAAGCCGGCCAGGGGGACCTCCCTCACCTTTCACTCTCTATCTCATTACTTTTTTAATTTTCTAAGTGACATGATTTGTTCATCTATTTGATTTCTCATTTATTGTGTGTCTGGGGCTAATAGCAGGCAGGGGATTGAGTCTTGATCCCCAGCACCTAGAATCGTACCTATCACAGTGTGGCTCCATAAATTTTTCTTGAGCTACGTAAGCAAATTCAACTCGAGCCGAGCCAGCCACTTGACAGGGAAGCAGAATTCTGCCAGGTCTCACTGTCCCTTCCCTCCAAGCTTCAGGGGACCTTGCTGACCTCCTTCCTCTCCATTTTGCTGTGCCCTCTCACTGTCCCTGAACTTAAGATCCTGGAGGTTGAGCTGTGCTCTGGGTCCCTTGAAGACTTTGGAGGCAATCCACTAAGAAATGGGGATTTAAGTGAGACACGAAGAAGAACTTCCTTATGGCAAGAACTATAAGATGTTGAAGATAAGACACAGTATTGGGAGTAAAGGCGGTGAGGCACAGAAATGCATTTACCAGTGAGTCAACGGTGTTCTGCCGTGCCCAACCGCTTGCACCCTCTGGCTTGCATCATATTGAATCCTTCTGTCAACTGCAGTCCCACAACCCAAGTTGTGCTTTTCCACTCCAGACACCCAGGGAACCGAGTCCCCAGGATCCCTGCTCTGCTCATTCGGTGAGTGGCTACTTGCGGGGAGGACTGCCCTTCCTCCCATCATCTCTTGCTAGCCAGCTGTGTGCAGGAGAAAACACCTTATGATATTATGTTTGCAGGCAAGCTCACACCTTTCGCTGAAGAGAAATTCAGGCAAAGGGCCTGAGGGAATGCAAGGCAGTCGGCTTTTCCTGTTGCTTTCCTGGGAGTTATCAGGAAACCTTCCCTGATGCCTGTGCATGGTGGGCCCCTGTTTTAGACCCTGACCTTGGTCCCCAGGAGGGCCTGTCATGACCTGAAAGAGGACGACAAATCTCAGACCGCTTCCTGCCCCAGCGGGCCTCCTGCCCCAGTTGACCTGGATCCCTTCCCTCCCTCCTGTCCTGCCTCTCCGGGCTGTCCCTTGCCTTCCCTCTCTGCCCTGCATCTCCACATTGATCTCGTGCCTTCCTCCAAAGCAGCTTTCCTGTAAGATCGCAGCTCAGCTCCGCTGGCAGACAATGTAACAAAGAGCCTCAATAAGGCCAAGCCGGCAGGCAGCTTATCAAGATGTACGTCTTTGCTGTGCACACAGACTGTCACCTCGGTGCTGCTGTGTCATCACAGAAGGCAAAACCAAAGAGCTGCGCATGCACACACACATACATGCACACACATGGACACACACATACCCATGCATGCACACATGGACACACACATACATGCACACACGGACACACACATACCCATGCATGCACACATGGACACACACATACATACACACACACTTGCACACACATACCCATGCATGCACACATGGACACACACATACATGCACACACATGCACACACATACATGCACACACGGACACACACATACATGCACACACACTTGCACACACATACCCATGCATGCACACACGGACACAGGCATACACACACACTCGCACACACATACATGCACATGGACACACATACATGCACACACTTGCACACACATGCACACATGGACACACACATGCACACTTGCACACACATACATGCACACACACTTGCACACACACATGCACACACACATGCACACACTTGCACACACATACATGCACATACTTGCACACACTTGCACACACACATACATGCACACACGGACGCACATATACATGCACACACACTTGCACAAACATACATGCACACACATGGATGCGCACATACATGCACACACTTGCACACACACGGACACATACATGCACACACACTTGCACACACACGGACACACACATACATGCACACACTTGCACACACATACATGCACACAGGACCCACATACATGCGCACACACTTGCACACACACATGCACACTTGCACACACACACGCACACACTTGCACACACACTTGCACGCACACATACATGGACACACACGGACACACATACATGCACACACATTTGCACACATACCCATGCATACACACATGGACACACACGGACACACACTTGCACACACACACATGCACACACACTTGCACACACATGGACGCACACATACATGCACACACGGACGCACACATACATGCACACACTCTTGCACACACATACCCATGCATGCACACACGGACACACAGGCATACACACACGCTTGCACACACATGCATATACACATGTGCACCATGCACATGCACACACACGTACACACACATGCACACACATAGCATGCACATGAACATATGAGTTTGCACACTGTTGAGTGCTGTGGTCCCAGGAGTCAGAAGCTCCAGCTTTGCCCTCCTAGCCCTTTATCTGCTTCTCTTTCCTCCCCCTCTGTCTTGAGAACCTAACTGGGAGACTGCGTGTTGTACGGGATGGGGACTGTGGGGCATGAGAGGGATCATCTTTTGTAACACAAGCTGAGGACCCAGCAGGTGCACAGCGAATACTTAGGTCACAGAAGGCCAGTGCCAGAAGGGAGACCAGAGATCTCAACCCATCTCCTAATTCTGCAGGGCAGGAATCCCAGCCAGCAAGGCCCAGGACTGCTGAGTGAACTCACTAGCTAACTAGTCACTGAGCAACAGAGTCTGGAGTCTGGGTCCCCTGATGCCCAGTCTTGAGCTCTTTCATCTCCTCCATTCCTCACTCCATTGACACGAAGGCACTGGGGCCTGAAGGACACGGAACAGGTGAGGCTGGTCCCTCTGCTTGAACAGCTCTGTGTAGGAAAGGAGATGAAGCAGACCACAGAAAGCTCCTGCACAACATGAGGGTGGCCCAAAGAGAATGCCAGAGATCGGAGGAGGAGCGGGGCCGGTCCTGTGGTTTTCCGGGGAAACGTCACCTTGCGGGGGGCGTTTAAGGAAGGGGGAAGCCACCTATAGGCTGGAGATCATTTCAGGCCCAGGGAAGGACACGCTTTCATGGAGATGGAGAAGCAGGAAGTGTGTTTATGGGGACATGGGAGCCTCTTTTGCTTGAAAGTGGGATGTGTCGGAGGCACCAGCATGAGAGGTCAGAGGCGGGATTCCCCAGAGGTAAAAGACACTGCAGCTCCAGCCTTGTGCTGCCCGGGGACCTGGCAGAACGGACAGAAGGGAGTGTGCAGGAGCATCCTTCTAGGGGCATCCTGAGTCCAGGGGGTTCTTCTACCCCCACCCCAGTCCTGGCTGTGAATCCCCCCAGCAAAGCAGGCAAAATGGAAGAGGGATATAGGACATGGTGATATATCGCTAGCACGGTGCTTCATCTGTCTACGGGCAGTGGACGCAAAGGAAGGGGGATTTAGGGTTCGTGCTCCAGGCTGGTGGGGCCCTGGCTCCCCTCTAGCTTGGTCCCCGACTCACTTGCAGCCACTTCCCATCTCTTAGGATATCAAGTTTTCTGACTTGCTTTGTCCTGATTGGTTAAGAAAGAGGCCTCCAAGTTCTTGAATGGCAGTCTCTTCCCTTCGCATGCCTGACCCATCACAGATAAGAGCAAGGAGCCCTGAGAAGCCAAGCTCATCCCTGGCGCTGAGAACGGTCTGCAAGCTGCTGCTGCAGGCTGCCCCGTGCCCAAACTCCCCGCCTGCCAACTCTGGCATTCTGCTTCCCTAAGTAGTCCTGGCGTCGGGTGGTCAGACCCCGAGGCTCAGTGACCTCTGCATGACCATGTGATCTCTGGCTTTGTGGGGGCTCAGGGCCCTTTCCTGTAGGGCCATCTGTCACATGGACATCCCTGTGCACCCTTCTTTTGTATGACTGAGAGAAGGGTTCAGTTTTTCCTTCTCTCGGGCAGGATGGGAGACTCTGCCTTGCATGTCTCTAAAACAGGAGAAAGCCCAGCTTCCCAGGGGGGCCTCCATCGGAACAAAAGTCAGCCGCTTGCTCTGTGTCTGCGCCTGTCCCTCTTTCCCCAGATGGAGGGGAAGAGAGGAGAGAGGCACAGAAGACAGGTGCAGCCGCGGGGGGTGAGGGAGAGCCTGGAGGCGCAGGATGGAAGATGGAGGTGGCGGTGAAACCGCTTTCCTCCTCCCTGGGGTCGGCAGCGATTCATCCACAGGCGCCTTTTTCCACTGAAATGTGAGCTTGGCCAGGGTGAGCGCTGCCCTCGCGGCCGTGGCGCCTCTGGTGTGCGCCTGTGTGTGCTGCTGCCGTTGTCATCACAGATGCACCCCAGCTGTCACTCCCCGCTCCGCTCTGGCTCGCTGCTCGCGCACACGCGCGCTCTCTCCTCCCTCGCCCCTTTCTTCCCTCTCTCCTCTCTCTCTCCCTCCATCCCTCTCTTTCCTTCTCAGTTGGTGACTGACCCAGCAGCCCCGTCCCCTGTCTGCCGCAAGCAGTCCGCCTCCTGGTGCTGTGTGCTGCGTGCCAGCCGCTGCTCCCGCTGAGTGGAGACTGGCACCAGTGCCCACTGCGCTCTGCCTGCCGGTGGTGTCTGGATTCCTCTAGGAATCCCGGGAGGGTCTTACTGGAGGGTTGAGAGCCACCGGATTGAAGGCGTTTGCGGTCAGAGTAAAGACGGGTGAGTGCCGAGTGACTGGTAGGAAGGAATGGAGGGTTGGTGGGGACAGGGGGTGGTCGGGGCTTGGGAAGTGGGGACCGGCCATCTCTGCCCTGCAGGAATAGCTGCAGTTGCTTCCTACCTGCGGGCAATTGCTGGGGCCGAAGAAGCTGCTCGGGCTCAGGCACCTGAGCATCCCAAAGGTGCACAACACTGGGAACTCTGAGCCCACAGTGCTGGGGACAAGAGCTGTGGATTCTGCTGGGAAGTGGGGAGGAGGGCAGCGCTGGTGCCAGATGACAGTCCCGGGTGGCATAGAAACCGGTCCCTGCAGCATGGGAGAAGCAGCCAAGAGCCTTGTGCTGTCGTTGTGCCTGGCTCTGCACAGACAGCCCCAAGAAACTCGGGGGTCATGGGAAGCGGTTGGGATGGCAGCCGGGTGCTGGGACAGGGCCAGGTCAGAAGGAAGGCTTGGGGTGGAGGGTGGCAGGGTGGAGGGCCTGGATGTCAGAGGCATGGGCACAGACCCAGGGCCTGGGCCTCCCTATAGCTTGCCTGCAGGTGGCTGTCCTTGGACAAGGGTGTGGAGGAACCCTCCCCCAGATGAGCATGGGTCCACTCAGCTGTGCGTGAAGCCTCCCTGGTGAGGGTGAGGCTGGCAGTGGACAGGAGAGAGGAGTATCACAGCCCTTCCCTGCTAGCCCAAGGGCAAGACAGGAGAACCAGGCCTGCGAGAACCTGCTGGGGTGTCCCGCAGCTGTGCACCCAGCCGTCCATCTGCAAATGGGTCAGGGAGCCTTAGTGGGGGCTGGGCACTGAGCTTGGGTGGGGGGTACACAGCGGGGCCAGGCCTGCCTGGCTTCTTGACCCAGGCAGGGAGCATGGACACCCTGAGTAGAGCGGGACAGTTGCTCTCAATCCCCCAGGCCCATTTGGACGGTGCTGGAGAGAGGAGCAGCCTGACCAGGAGTCGGAAGTTCACATTCCTGCATCTCCCCGCAGGTCTGGGGCTGGGTTGCAGGTGGCGGCCCTGTCTCTCCCCCACCCCCAAGCTGTCCACATTTCTGGGGGGTGTTGGCACCCGGCTGTCAGGGCTACTTGGGCAGTGCCTCTTTGTGACTCAGATGACACCCCTGCAGCTTAGATAACTGCCTCAGGTGGGGGCGGGGAGGGAGCCGAGCACGTGGAGCTGAGGCGGGGGAAGTCCAGCTGGTAGGGAAACCCGACAGCAGCTTCCGAGCTGCCAAGAAGAGCCCAGCTCTTCCCACCCCCACCTCCCCACCGGCAGAAAGAAAGTCTCAGCACTGCCAAAAGAGGGAGACCAGGAAAGCCAGGCCCGCGGGGAGGGGAAGGAGAGAGGCTGCTTAAGCAGCCGATCTGGTGTCTTTGGGGTTTGACAAAGCTTGTCTGGGCCCAGGAGGAGCAAACTCTGCTCCTGTTTCCCAGGCACCAGAGCCCAGGGGCTGCCTCTGGGCTGCTATGGCCTCAGCGGGCAGTATAGGAAGGAGGAGGGGACGGTATGTATGTGATGGTTGGGGGTGTCTGGGAACTCTGGGGGTGAGCAGAGGAGAAAGGAGCTAGCATAGAGGCTGTCTGCCCCTCTGGTCTTCCTCCTTTTTCCCCCAGCCAAGCCTCCCCTGTGCCCTGCCTGGGAACACCACCCTGAGCCCGGCCCCAGGGCCCAGTGGACACCTTAGCCTCCTTCATGTCAGGGAGCAGCTCCCATGAGGGGCCACTCAGGAGGCTTCTCTGTTCTGCTTCCCAGAGGGTCTGTTTGAGATTGGGAATATTTGACAAGGAAACGGGGGTGCAGGAGGCTGGGGGTGAGGATGGGGCATGTGTTTTAAAATGAACCAGGAGGGTATATGGCTGTTCCAAGTACAAATATAGAGATTTTAAAAACCTGGTTCCTCGATGCCTGGGCAGTGTGTGTGATGGGGGTGACGGGCAGGTGTCCTAGAGGGCCTGGGTGCCCAGACAGGCAGCGGCAGGGGGATCCCAGCCTAGGCGGCCGTGGCAGCCTCCCCTGCGTCCTGGCCACATGGAATCTCGGGGCTGTCTTTGGCCCAGGGCTCTGGCTGCCCACTCTCCGGGCTCCCTCTCAGCTTTCCTGAGGTTGGTAGAAGGGCAGGCCCCTGTAGGCCTAGGGTGTGCAGAGTGAAGGGGGCGGCAGAGTAGGCTGCCAATGCCCCCTTTACCCCTGAGTTCTGTGACTCTTCCATGCTGAGGGGTGTGGAGCCGTGACCAAGGGGAGATGCCGGGGGCGTAGGTGCACCCTAGGGCTAGCATGATGGCCCAGGAGTCAGGAATTCAGAGGTGGACGCCCGATGGGCATTATCTGGCTGTGTGTCTTGGATGCTTGATGTGGAGGGATAGACATGTGCAGAAGCCTGAGAGGAAGGGTGCGAACACCAGGTTTGTGGTGAGTGTGCTGGAGGTTTCTAGCTAGAGTCTGAGACTGGATTAATTAACCTCCATCTGAGGAGAAATGGAAGGGGCAGGTGCATGGAGCGGTCCAGGCTCCTGCCATCCCAGCCTAGCTCTCTGCAGTGAGTGAGTGCGTGCAGGCTGTTCCATGCTCTGAGGGGGCCGGGTGGGGTGCTAGCAGGGAGGCAGCTCCCACCCCCAGTCTCCTGGGGTGGCTACAGCCCACTCAGCTCCACACGTGGAACCCCCTGCTCCTACTGGGGCCTCCTGCTCCCCCACGGCCTCCCCAGTCTTGGCTCCCCCAGAACAGAGCTCCGGCCTACTCCCCTCACCTCAGCACACAACCCCCAGCCAGAAAGGTTTCTAGAAAGCCTCCCCAACCCTCCGTAAGATCCTGGCCTCCCAGGACTTCAAGAAGGGAGGCTGGGAAGAGGAGAACCTGGCTTGCTTGCATCTCAGTCCAGCAAGTCACAAAGCCTGTTCCTTCATCAGGGCAATGGGGACAAAAACAGCTGCCTTCTCAGCTCCAGCGAGAGTGGATCAGGCAATGGTGTGGACCCTGCAGAGGACCATTCAGAGGAAAGGCGGTGTCTTCCTTTCCTACCTCTGCCTTTCCTGTACAAGTAACCCCCACGTGTAAGCAGACAGACAACTGAGTGAGGAGCCACAGAGCTCGGGCTCAGAGCCGTATGATTCCATTTGCCTAACTTTAGGTGAGTTATTTAATTTCTGGTGCCTCAGTTTCCCCCATCTGCAAAATGATAGTAACAAGAACACTAACCTCAGAGAGTTGTTACAAGGATTAAGAAAACTACACAGGTTTGTGACTGTGGTAATTTTTTTCTCCCCAGGTCCCACTTAGCTTCTCAGTGGGTCCTGGAGGCTCAGGGACAGGCCAGCATGGTCTCCTCAGTGGCCGTTTGCCCTGCTGAGAGGTGCCCAGCCTAGTCGTATCAAACTCAAATATGCAGGAAAATCGCCTGCGGATCTTGTTAAAATTCAGATTCTGACTCGGTCATTCTGGGTGGGCCCTGAGACTGCCTTCCTACAAGGCTCCCAAGCTAGACAAATGCTGCTGGTCCGTGGACCACACTTTGAGTTGCAATGGGCTACACTCAAAGCCCCATGTTTCTGGCCCTCCAGAGTTCCTCATTTGACTGCTTTGAGCTCTTCAGCCCCATTCTCCAATCCTGGCTGTCTCTGGAAGGGAGGCCAGGGACTCTGTGGAGGCCTAGCCCCTTATCTTTGGCCTCCCTGTCTCTAGGACTGGGTTAGGAGCAGGCCCAGCACCCAGAGTGGATGAGACCATGGCACTTGGAGACAGGAGATCTCGCTGTCCCCCATGCTGCACCCTGGGTAGGGACTTCCCTCCCAGACTGTGAATTCATTTCAGCAAGCTGTCAGTGCCTGCTACGGCAGCTGCTCTCCAAGCTTCCCAATGTAGGTCACCCCCTTTCCTTAAGGAGGCTCCACTCTTCTGGGGGTGGGAAGGGGTCCTTTGGATGGAGGTGTGTTGGTAGGCAGAGGCTAAGGAACTAGGGAGTGCTGGCTGCAGCCCCACCTCTCCCTAGGAGTCCTTCTGTGGTGCCGCACACATATGACTGGTGTTCCCTGCAAGCTGCGCTGTTCTTCCTGCTCTCGGGAAGGCCCTGGTGTCCAGGAGGAAGCCCAAGGGACCCAGGGAGGCAGAACTGGCTGCTAAGAGAGCACAGGACATATCCGCATGGACCTGGGGGCCTTGTTTTCATCACATTTCTCTAAACATTATCAGGATCAACAGTGTCCTGCCACGTTGCAAGACAACACCTGTGGGTCTGCATTGTGGGGACTTGCCTGACTTGTGCAGGTGACATCCCATTAGAGGGCTGAAGATAGGACCTCCAGACCTGCACAAGAGGCCACCTTCACCAGCCTGTTTGCTGGTTAACCCCTGGGCTCACCGTGTGGGAGACACTGAGGGACGGGAAAGGGTGAGGTGGGATGCAAAAGAGGAGCCTATCCAGGGTAGGCAGAAGCCTTAGGTGGAAACTGGCCTGAGCTTGGGTGGGAGGGCTTCTCCACTATCTATCTGCCTGCAGCAAGCCAGAAGGAGTGGGAGCAGACACCTGGATGGGGAATCCAGCTTCAACATGGGCCCTGAGCAGAGGAGGTGTCTTATGGGTTAGGGACTGCCCTGCAGGGGTTCTCTCTAGACCTTAGTTCCAGGCTGGAGGTGGCTTACACATCTGTCTGTTGGGGGCATTTGGGAACTTAGAGGCATCTCACTCAGTTGCCTGAGTGTTGGCATTTGAGAAGTGCTGGAGTGCTGCCAGCAAGGTGCGTGTGTGCGTGTATGCAAGCATGTGGGCACATGTATGTTAGCACATGCCTAGCTGCACAGCTCTCTGTGGGTGTGTGTTTGCATCACGTGCTGTGTACAGAGCTCCAGGCACAGGTCTGGGAGGCCTGTGTGTGTGCCCTGCTCTGTGCACACTAAGTATCTCCCTGAAAGGGCCACTGCTGGGTGACAGTCGCCAGGGAGTGATGAGCAGCCTGGCTCTGAAACCTGCAATCCAGTCGCAGACTTACCATGTGACCTTGGACAAGTGATCAACATCTCTGTGCCTTGGGTGGCCGTGGACTGTGAGCTCTTGATATGGGCATTCTTGATTGAATAAGAGAGATTGTGCTGAAGGTCAGGGCTCGAGGGACAGACAGCATAGATGCTGCTGTTTGAAGGCAGACCTGTGAGGGCCGTAGGTGTGGGGCAGAAATACATAGACTCCACAGGCCTGGGGTGCTCAGGAATGAGAAACAACCTCACAGGTGAGGTTGGTGGGATGGGGAAAGAAAGCTGTCACAATAGACCTGCTGCTGACACCCCTCTCCCTTGGAGGGAGGAACTGCTGCTCCCTCATGCCTGTCCTGGGCTCAAGTCCAAGCTAGGAGCAGGAGCCTCTGCCTGAATTTCCATGGTGATGAGCACTGGGTGTGTTAACTCTCTTCCCTTCACTAGATTGATCCTCATAGAAATTCCACCAAGCAGGTATTGCGGTCACCATTTCTAGACATAAAGAAGCTGAGGCCCAGAGGGTTTAAGCAGTTTGTTTGAAGAACTGGCCAGAGATTTGAACCCAGAACCCCCACCCCTGCCAACTGGCACCAGGAGCCCACTGCAGCCTGTCCTTGAGAGAGTGGTTAGAGAACCATGACAGCGCCACGCTCAGGGGCTCCTCCACCCCTCACGCCAGGGACGTGGGTCCACCTGAAGGCTGCACGGGCACCTGGGCTGCCTGCAATCCCACATCTGTGCCCAGTCTTGTGACCCCTCTGCCAATGCCTGCAGGGCCCTCAGCGGACTGGCACCCTCGCTGTGTGGGGGAAGGGGAGGAAAGACAGCCAAGAGGGCAGCGCTCCGCTCCTCAGCAGGCTGCCCTTGCCGGGGGCAGAGCCGATTGTCCTGTTCTAACTGAGCACTGCTGTGGCTGCCTGAGGAGCCCCCAAGGAGGGAGGGGCCAAGGGGAGCAGAGGGGAGAAGATGGGGCAACAGGGTTTGCAGCAGGACCCTAATGCCCGAGGGGAAACCTGCACAGACAGGCCAAGATTCTGGGCTCAGCACTGAAGCTTCTCGGCAGCTCCATCCACCTCTGGGCCTGTCTTTTTCACTCTGATATTGTCTCCTGGGCTCCCAGAATTACACAGGCCCATGGGGGCAGGGAGAGGGAGGCTGCAACCAGGAATCACCCAGGGACAAATCTGGCAACCAAGGAAGGTCAGAGGCTGGGAGCCGCCTGGAGCAGTGGGCTGACATAGGGAGCCCATGGAGGGTGAAGGAGAGGGGTGTGGGCATCCTCCCTCCCTCCCTGCCTATCTCCGCCCTCGCCAGCTGCAGCAGGTAAACACATGCCAGTCCCCTGTCCCCCTCTCTGATGGGCTGGCAGCCTGGGCCTCCCATCTGGAAGGAAGTGGAGACCCCAGCAGACAGCCTGTGTCCCAGTTGGGAGACACTCGGGGGCAGACCCTAGAAAGGGTAAGTGCTCCCTTGTCCCCTCCGAAGGAAGCGTGCTCCTGCACCCTGGCCGCCTCAGCACCCCTGCTCTGCGATCTCACCTCTCCTTGTGTCCCTGTCTCTTCCTAGCAGCTGCCGCAGCATGAACCCCTGAGCTGATGAGTCTTATTATAGCCCGGCTGGCGGAAGACAGAGTGCTGCTATTCACCTCTGTGTGGGCGTCGGTGGTGCAGGGGGAAGCAGCAGGCCGTCCAGCGGCTCACACCCTACGCGGCTGCAGCTGCCAAGGGCCTGGCCCCTGCCTCCCTCGGGCCATGGTGAGCTGTGGCGGGGCTGGAGAAACTGGGACCCAGGTGAGGGGAGCCTCCGGGGACAAGTTACAGTTGTGGCCTGTGACCTCACTCTGCTCACCTCGGACAGATGACCTCAGTTTCTTCACCCGTAACTCAAGGAATGCCCAGATGGGAGACCAGGTTGCCATGAAAACATTTGAGTGATCAACATACTCGAGAGGCAACAAGAAGGCAGAGGAGGCTGGGTGGGCACACGGGTGCGCCCCCGGCTTTGCAGCACTGTGCCTGACCCTCGGGCTCCTGGAAAGCCGAAGCCTGCCCCGCCCCCACCCCAGGGGGTTGAAGGCTTCCTGGCTCCTCTTCTTCCCCCACCCAGGGAATCACAACTGAGAGGAAGAGGAGAGGGCATGAGGAGTGTAAAGAGACACCCGGGCCCTCTCCCTAACCCCTGGGCTGGAACGGGGCTCCCGCGCCTGCCTGCGCTCAGTGCTCCTCCCTCCCTCAGGACTGACAGGCGGCGTACCCAGGGGCTCCTCTCTCCCCAGAGCGACAGGGCCCGGAGAGCCGTGGGCCTCACCATGCTGGCGCCGGGCAGCAGCCCTGAGCAGAGGGGCAGGCTCGCCCTGCAGTGGAGGCAGGTCTCCTGTGAGTACACCCCTGGCCCGGGAGGAGGGTGCGGGTGGGGTGGGGGTGCCGAGGTGACTGTAGGTGGCGCCATATGGGACCTTAGCAACATTTAGGCTGCAGGGAGGCCCACGCCAGATCTTCCTGGGGTACCCGAGGCTATGTTCTGGGAAGCCAGGGTCACGCCCACGGTGACAGCATCCCTGCCAGTCAGAGTCACCGCTGAGTGCTGAGTGGTTAGACCTGGAGCTGGAGGCCACGACAGTTGTTCTACCTCCCCCAGGTAAGTCTCTGTGAGCTTGCTGGGGTCCCGGATAAGAGAAGAGCTCTGCTGGAATGCAGGCCTGCTGAGTCTTAAACAGCCTCACTGGTGCCTGAGCTTGTCAGCCTGTGTCACAGACTGCGGCGAGCCCTTTTGCTCCCATGGGGAACTGCTCCCTTGGCTGGCCTCAGCCAGGAGCTGGGTCAGCTTGGAGATGTCTCTTATGCTCCTTACGCCTCCGCCTTCCCAACTCTCAGCAGATGACCTAGTGGGCTCGTGGGATGTGGCGCTGGAAGAGACTTTGGGGAGTGGGTCCAACCCCTCCTGCATATAGGCAGACTGAGCCGTCCATTTACCAAAAAGGGGAGGAAGCGTGAATGAAGGCAATGCTTGGCAGCTGTCAGGGTGAAGGGAGCCCTGAGAATTCTCTTTATATGTGGCAAAGGGACAAGGTCAGCAAGGGCTGGTCTGCCCAAGGCTACACGGTGGCAGGGAGGAAACGGTCCCGCAGGACGGCATTCCGCCTTGCTTCCCGCTGTGATCCAGTGCCCCACAACACAGGCAGCCTGAATTATTCACCATGTGAGAGAGGCTGGCCCCTGAGTGACTCAGATCTCCTTTCAACCTCATTCTAGAATCACTCAACACCTCGCAATACGGGATTATGTTTTCTTGTCACTGGAGCTTTTATGCCACCCTGGTCTCCAGGGAGGTGGCGGGGGGGCAGGGAGTTGCTCTTCAGCAGCAGCTCTCTTGGCCGCTGTCAGGCCCTTCTCTGGGAGGGGCGGGCGCCTTCTGATGATGCAGATCCTTTTGAGAGGGAGCTGAATGGGTTTGATTTTATTTCCTGGGGAAAGTCAAGTCTGAAGAATGCTGATTTTCAAATGGCTAGGGGTGGTGGTATGGGGCTGGCTGATCTGGTAGCAGACGGGCTCAGAGGGGTGACAGGGTGAGCGGAGACATGAGGTAACCCAAGATGGCCAGAAAAAGGGTCTCCAGTGGCTTCGATGGCTGTGCCTGTGCTCACTTCTCACCAAGAACAGCGAGGCTTGCTGTTAGGCGGCAGGGAGGCCTGGGCCAGATCTAGCCACATGTCAGCTCTCAGCTGTCATCGATCCTCCAGGCAGGGAAGGGTAGAGTCTCATCCTATTCCTTCAAGCTCCACCCTCTGGGACACCAGACACCCAGACCCCTACTGGACAAGACTCAAGGCTGTTCAGACCCAGCTCACAGCCCATCGGCCCACCCCGACCTGGGACAGCCAGGTCCCAGGTCCCAGGTCCCAGGTTGGGATGGGCCGATGGGCTGTGAGCTGGGTCTGAACTTCTCCATCAGTTCTCTGGCTGGGGTCTTCTCTCTAGGCTGGGTGGAACTGACCTTGGCTGGGCTGACCTGGTGGGGCTGAACTAGTTTGAATTCTTCCCAGTTCTCTTTCACGATGAGCAGGCTTCTCTGCTACTCAGGAGGACACTTGGGTTTTTGAGGCCACTATCGGAAAGGACTGCCGCACAATGGAAGGCACTGCTCTGATGTGATTGTTCCCTGAGGGTTACTTCTCCCAGCCCTACAGACGGGACCCCATGCTCGCTACGCAGAAGGGTCTTGGGCAAAAGATGGGACCAGGAAAGGAATTCTGTTAATCGGGCCATTGTGCAGGAATGCTCGGCACAGAAGCCCAGGCTGAGGGCCTGGATGGCTTTAGGGTGGGGGTTAAAGTGGAATGTGTCCTGGGCCCCATGACTTGTCAATGTTGAAGTGGGTTTGTGCATCTCAGCCTGTCACTCCCACAGTGGGACCCTGGGTGCACAGCCTGGGCTCTAAATCCTCATGCCAAGTTGCTGGCGTCATCATGGGTGTGGGGTTCATGGAAACATAACAGCACTTGGGACGCTGTGAGGGACAGGGCTAGGAGTGCTGTTTTGTGCTCTCGCCTTTCCATACACAGCTCCAGAGTTGGGGTGGGCCACATCTGGCCATTTTCCCTGGGAAAGAGAAACTTTGTCCCGGCAGTGACACTGGGAGAAGGCATGGGAGCAGGTTTCTCTGACAACCTTATCTCCTTTATCGTGTCAACATCCATGGTGTCAGTGGGACCCAAACTCCCCGGGAGATGACTGTGGGAGGCCCTTCGAGCTTCCTATCCCTGTGCACCAGCATGGCTTGTCCTCTGGGCTCTGGCTGAGTCTGCAGGGTCATTCTCCACTCAAGTGATTTCTCTGCCAGATGTGTGGCAAGGCAGGGCACCCTGCAGACACTGTGTGATGTCCATTAATATGGAAGTGGCTTTGGATTTGTTAATTATCCTTTTATGTGGTTAATAAATGTTTATGCATTGAGTGTGGCTTGTGCCAAACGAGATAAAGCCAAGAGCCTGTTAGGAGCTAGAAAGGAGGGAAGAGAAGCAGGAGGTGGTGACCTGTCCTATTGCTTTCTTTCCCCCGTCTGTCCCTCCCACCAAGGGATCACCTGCTGGATTGCCCTGTATGCTGTGGAAGCCCTCCCCACCTGCCCTTTCTCCTGCAAGTGTGACAGCCGCAGCCTGGAGGTGGACTGCAGTGGCCTAGGCCTCACCACGGTGCCCCCAGATGTGCCTGCAGCCACCCGAACCCTCTTGCTCTTGAACAATAAGCTGAGTGCCCTGCCAAGCTGGGCTTTCGCCAACCTGTCCAGCCTGCAGCGGTTGGACCTGTCCAACAACTTCCTGGACCAGCTGCCCCACTCCATTTTCAGGGACCTGACGAATCTGACTGAGCTGCAGCTGCGCAATAACAGCATCAGGACCCTGGACAGGGACCTGCTGCGGCACTCGCCGCTGCTCCGCCACCTGGACCTGTCCATCAACGGCCTGGCCCAGTTGCCCCCTGGCCTTTTTGACGGGCTCCTGGCTCTGCGCTCCCTCTCGCTTCGCTCCAACCGTCTGCAGAATCTGGACCGGCTGACATTTGAACCCCTAGCGAACCTGCAGCTGCTGCAGGTCGGGGATAACCCCTGGGAGTGTGACTGTAACCTGCGTGAGTTCAAACACTGGATGGAGTGGTTCTCCTACCGAGGTGAGCACAGCTGGCCCTGCTGGGGCCCGAGGGATTGGGACAATCACCTCTGGCCCCACACTTTCCTCCTGGTGGCTGGGTGCTGACTCAGAGAGCAGGCCAGGGGAAAGAAGGGGGCGACACTGCCTCTGTGCCAGCTCGGCTAGAAAAGTCACAAGCCTCCCCTCAGATAAGCCATCACTCTTCCTGCCAATGGGAGAGAGGCTGGTGCTGCTCCCTCCACCCCCACCCTCCCCTCCCTGCTCTGCATCCCCTCCCCCAGCCAGCTCCCCGCTTTCTCCTAGGAGGTCTCATTGAACTGGATCTCCCTTTCTTAGGTTACATAAGGGCAATAAAGACACCTGGGCTTTGTATCCCACCAGGTTTGCCTGTGGGCTTCCCCAGTGTGGTAGAAGGAGGGAGAAAAACAGCTCTTCTTCTGAAGAGTACAGCCATCTCTTAAACATCTCCCCTTACATGAGAGGGGAATACAATGAATCCTCAGTAAAACAAAATCTTCCTTTTGGTGACAGTGCCAACTTCCTCTCCCAAGTTTTGTTATCCAAACTTTAAGAAGAAGTCAAATGGGTTAGGTTTTACTTTCTTCCCTTCCCTTTTTCTTTAATATGGGAAAGTGCTGTAATGACCTATGACATGATCACATGACATGGGACAGGAGGGTGCCCAAGACCGTGGTGAGGAGGGCCAGGTCTGCGTCTGAATTTCGGCTCTGCCACCTGCTAGCTGTGTGATTTTGAGAAAGCTGTTACCCTCTCACTGTGGCAGGGCCTTGTCTGTAAAGTGGGAAGGAAACAATATCTATTTCGTAGGGTCATTGTGAGAATTAAATGTGGCAATGCACGGAACGTGGCTTGAGGGGTGCCCAGCACAAAGTAGATGCTCAATGAATGTTTGCTGAGCCAATGAATCAATATTTAAGTGGTGAAAATAATGCCAATGCTTTTTGTTAAAGTCTTACTACTTTCATTTCATCTCCAGCCACAATTTCAATTATTTCCATGAAATTCTCTTGTGTTAGTTAATTAAAAATGTTTTACAAACTATAAAGTGCCACCAAATGTTAGTCACTATGATAATTTCTCCCATTTTCCTGAGTGGGGAAATAATGATTACTACTTATATAGTTTCCAGTTGACCAATGTGTTTTCATGTACATGATTTTAAACCTTACAGCAGCTAATTGAGATAGACCTTCTTATTTTACAGCTAAGAAAACTAAGACTCATAAGTAATTAAATAAATTAAATAATTTTCACAAGATGACACAGCCAGGATTCAACCTTGGGTCTTCCGAGCAGGGAAATGAGGCTGCATCCCTGTCAGCACCCAGCTTTGCGTCCCCAGGCAGCACTGATACATGTTCCTGGGATGTGAGGTTTGCTGCAGGCCACCCAGGCGTCAGCTGCACAGGGGAACTAGGCCAGATGTCTTCAGACACTCCTCTCCTATGGTCGCTGGGAACTGAATTCCCAGCACAAAAAGGCATGCCATAAGAATGTGCGTTTTTCAGACTTTTTCAATGGCAGAGTTGCTTTCAACATTGCATTTCTTAAAAACAAAATCCTGGAATATTTCCATCGGCATCCCAGGGAAAGATTGATGCCTATTTTATGAGGAGACTTGCGGCAGATGGGCTACAGAGGGAGCTGCCAGTGACGGAGTGGCTGCAGCCCGCATCTTTTTAGCAGGGGGTCTAGTGCCTGCATCTAGATTTCACTGGAAGCTGAAAGAGGGCCAGAATCCAACTTTCACTTCCTAGGGGACGTCTAGACAGATTATTGTCCTCAGCCACCCTCTCTCTCACCCCACCCCTGTCCTGCATCTGTGTCTCCCTATATCCGAGCCAGGCTCCACCATCATCATGAAGACATCCTGGCGAGCCCGTGCACCCATGTACCCACACCTCCTCATCAACACCAGCCTCCTCTCCTTGGCCTCGTGTGCCTCCAGGATTCCCCCTCCAGATGCTTTTGTACTCACAGGGCTGTGGTTGGGGCACTGATGGGGCCATTGGATTGCTCCTAAGGAGGAAAAGGAGAACATTCTTGCCCAACTCTTTTCCTGTCTACACTAAGAAGGGAGCTGCCCATTCTTAGGCAACCAAAAGGTCTTGCATGGAGGGGCAGTGGCAGGGGCAGTGGGTTTTGACTGCTGTCCTTTGAGTAAGAGGTAAGAATCCTAGAAGGATAAGATGCTGTGTTGAGAACAGTATCCTGGGCTCATAGACAGGTGATGAGCAGACAGACTCGGGGGCAGAGAGTGTGGCAGGGACGCTCAGCTCTCTGCAATGACAGCCCTTTCCTGGGAACCTCTCCATGTTAGCACTGCCTTACGCTGTGGGTCAGTTTGGCCCGGGAGAGGACAGGCTGGATGGAAGTGACTGCATGCTTCTCTATAAAATGGGAATAAAGACAATATC
The DNA here is from genome assembly GCF_028885655.2 of Pongo abelii. Lineage (NCBI taxonomy): Eukaryota > Metazoa > Chordata > Mammalia > Primates > Hominidae > Pongo > Pongo abelii. Next base: position 1,882,339 of record NC_071995.2, read on the forward strand.
CACTTCACATGGCTTCTGCGAGGATGAAATGGCATGATATACGTAACTCACTGAGGACTTGGCTCAATCAATGCTGTTTTCCCTCCTCCGCTTCCTCTTCTATAGATGGTGATTCCAGGATTGACTACATTGCTGATAAAAACTACCTTCTGGGGCTTCCGTTTTGGGGAGCTGGGGATGGGGAGAGGGAGTGCAAGTTCTGGATGCCTGGTCAGCTCTTTTTCTCTTCTGCACGTAGGGGGGCGCTTGGACCAGCTTGCCTGCACCCTGCCCAAGGAGCTGAGGGGGAAGGACATGCGGATGGTCCCCATGGAGATGTTCAACTACTGCTCCCAGCTGGAGGACGAGAATAGCTCAGCTGGGCTGGATATTCCTGGGCCACCCTGCACCAAGGCCAGTCCAGAGCCTGCTAGGCCCAAGCCCGGGGCTGAGCCAGAGCCGGAGCCCAGCACGGCCTGCCCACAAAAGCAGAGGCACCGGCCGGCGAGCGTGAGGCGAGCCATGGGCACGGTGATCATCGCAGGGGTTGTGTGCGGCATCGTCTGCATCATGATGGTGGTGGCCGCTGCCTACGGCTGCATCTACGCCTCCCTTATGGCCAGGTACCACCGGGAGCTCAAAAAGCGCCAGCCCCTGATGGGGGACCCCGAGGGCGAGCACGAGGACCAGAAGCAGATCTCTTCTGTGGCCTGAGCGCCCAGCCCCACCCGGCCAGGTAGGAAGGGCGGGGAGAGCACACGGCATTGCTCAGCCACAGCCCCCACCTTGACCCAGCGCTGGCCACTGCCTCCCCCAGTCCACCCTCCTCCCCGCCCTCCCGCAGACAAGCCACACCGGGTTCTCTCCCTGCACTTTTGAGGCTCCCTGAAAGCCACCGTGCTGGGGGCTCCTGCTGATGCTCCTGTCTGGGCCAGTAAATCTTTGGAACATCTGGGGGATCTCCCTAAGCTCTGGCCACAGCAAAGCAAGGAGGTGTGTGCAAGAGGAGGCTTCTGGACTGGGCATTCCCCTGTTGCCCTTCCTGTCGTGGGGTGGCCATAGCTGGTGACTCTTCCTACCTTGCTGGTCCCACCTCACCTGCATTGAGGGGACGGGGAGGGAGGGATCTGAGGGATGAAGGTAGATGTCTGAGACTCTCCTAAGCCAGAAGGACGTTCTTAACACCTCTGCAGTGTGAAAGCTGGTCCAGCTCTACAACTGTTGGTACCAATGTGCAAACACACCAGCCCTGCCATCTGGACCCAGCACTCAGAAACACCACACACCCCTGGCCGACGCCATCATGCCCCTGGATCTGCTATCGGTCACACTGACCACATGCTCCTGGATTCGCTAATTCACTCACACACCCATCGCATCACCAGTGCAGTCACATGGATTGAAAGAATTAATATACACACACACACACACGCACACACACACACTCACACGGTCACATGGAGACCGAGGCTATGAGCACTCGAACAGCAGAGACATGCTCTTCCCCGGGGGTCTCCCTGAGATCACAGAGCCTCTTGCTTGCTCACTGCAATCTTCTCAAGTCAACAGCAGGAAGGAACTCAACCAGTAACACCAGGATCCTTTGAGATCCTCTAAAGTGGGCCAAAGTGGTGCCACTGGAGGAGCCTTCCTGTCACCATGGTAACCCTCTCACACCTCTCCTGCTGGGCTTTCCCGGGACACCACCCAGGGGCCTGGAGCGGCTGCATGTGTGCATGGTGGCCTCCTGAGAACCCAGCCACACACCACTGGTGTTGCCTCGGTTCTGCCCACGCACCTCACAGCACCAGGCCCTGTGGGGCCCCCACCGATTCCTCCACAGCCTGCAGCCTGGCACCGTGACTCTGTGCCTCTCACCCTCCATCTTCAGTACTCCTGGCCTGTGACTTCAAGGCTGGGACTTGGTGGTGCTTTGCCATTGGTGGCCCCCTCTGGGGAAAGCAGGTGGCACGCAGAGAAAACGGTGGCTCCCCTGAGGCTCGTTGCCTGCCAGCTTATCGCAGACAGAGCCCAGGAGCGGGAGGGGGTGGCCACATGCTGCCCAGAGGCTCCCAGGATGGGGCCTCTGTTCCCGGGCTGTGTCTGCTCAGTGTGGCTCCCTAGAGCACTTCCTTGCACCCAGGCGGGGGCCAAACCAGAGAGTGGGTGGGGAGCCTGTCTGGGACGGAGCCACCTGCTGCCAAGGCAGTGCAGGTTTTCCAGGTTACCTGTCCCCCTCCCTAGCTCCGCCCCTCCTCAGAGTGTGAAGATGGTGGGTACCTAGGTGTCATGCTCACAGGCTCAGGAGGCATCAGGCTCGTGCCTGGCTCTGGGATGGAATCTCGACGGGGGCTCAGGAGGAGGCCAGCGAGAACCCTGAAGCCAAGGGTCTGAGCAGAGGGAGTTGGCAGGCCTAGCTCCCGTGCCCCGCTCTGACCCTCCCTGCTCATGCGGCAGTGGGTGGGTGAGGTGGGCTGGGGGCCTGGAGGAGTGCCTTTGAGGAGGTCGGTCCTGGCAGGTGGACAGAGGACGCCTGGCATGGGCTGCTTACTGGGACCCCAGGCTGCCCTGGCCGCGGCCACAGTCTTCCTTCTTTTGGCGTGTGGGCTGGTACCAGATCTGGGGATTTTCTAAAGGGACTGGGGGGAGGGGAGGGCATTGTCAATGGTGGTATCTTTAGCCTGAGACAGAAGATTTTTAAAGGCAAAATTATATTTCTGGTTTGTTGTTTCAGAAGACCAATAAAGACTGTATTTTCCTACGTACCTCCTGGTTTCATTGGGTGGGAAGGGACCTGGGTGCCAGGAGAGTTGCTTCCTGTCCCCCACCTCCCCAGGAGGCTGGACAAAGCGCCGGTGGCCATGACCCTGATGCACAGGGCTCTGATGACAGACGGTGCCTCCCGCTCAGGGCCAGGGCTGGGGCACCGCTAGGAGAGGGTGGAGGCCGAGTCCTGGATCAGAGCGAGGCCCTGTGGCTGGGGGCAGTGAGCTCCCGGCCTGGCAGAGCCAGGATGGTAAATCCACCCTGGCCTGACAGGCAGGTTCCTGAGCTTCAGGGCAGCTTCGCTGGGCAGCACCGAGGTTGTGGTGCGAAGGTGAGCTGGGGAGCCCACCGTGGCCCGTGCCCTGTGGGTGCTGCTCATCCACCCAGGCTTGACATGAATCGGCCCTGGCAGCCAGGACAGATGGGCTCGTGTGGTGAGAAGGCACTGTTTGCCCAGAGGATGCCGCCGCACAGTGGGAGGGGAGAGCAGTTGGAGGGGCCTCGGCTGACTGGGTTCTTTCAGCCTCACTGGATGCTGGCAGGGCTGCTGGCCGGGAGGAGGAGCCTGTTCAGGACTTACTCAGGCGTCGGCAAACCACATTCTGGGCCTGCAGAGTGAACCCTCCACGGGGCTCAGCAGGTGGGCCCCGGAATTACGGACTGGAGGGCTGGGGAGTGAGGCACCGAGTAGAGGGGATGAGGAAGAGCATCAGACTCTGGGGTTAGGAGCATGCTGCAATCCCCATTGAAGAGCGGGCTCAATGCTCGGCCCAAGAACCCCCTCCTCGGCTATATGGTTCATTAGTCTTCAGAGGCCAAGGCGGAATTCTCTCCTTCCTAGGATCTTCCTTGGATAACAACCCAGCGAGCCAGGAGCAAACGCTGGAGGGAAGTGAGCCATCAGGGTCCCCAGGAGTTCAGCTCCATTCCACGGCAGAGCTGGGTGTCTGCCTTCCCCAGGTGGTGATAAGTGTAGGGATGTTGCTCTCCTATAGCCCTAATAATTATAGCAGGGCCCAAGACAAGTCTTCCCAAGCCCCACTGCAGAAGCAAGAACGGGGCTCCTCCCAGGCCTGGCACAGTTCTCTGTCATGCTTATGTGTGTAATTCAAATGTCATGGTTCCCAGACAGAAGCCCTCAAAGGTCTGAAGGCTGGGCCTGTACTGAGGCTGACCTCTCAGGAGGGGAGAACTCTTGCAGCCCTGGCCGGCAGGAAGGGCCTCTGTGCAGGGGCTTGTGTACATTGCAACTCGTGCTGGAAGAACGCCCGTCTGCTGGACAAACACTTGCCCGTTACAGCCCCATCCTGGAGCTTGACCTCATTCCTCACCTAGGGCCTGGAGGACATGGAGAATTGAAAACAGATCCTGATCCAAAAGTTAGATCTCTGGAAATTTTGCAGTAGCTGTCTGTAAACCACCTGCTTAGGGATGAACAGGATCTCTACTGGTCCGCTGCCCTCTGTGTGAGCCGGTGGTGTTATACACAGCAGTGACGCGCAGCCCGCCGCTGCCCCCATGGCTGGGCTGAGTGCCCGTCTCCTACCTTCCCCTCGAGCTCGGTGCACAATCGTCACCATACAGCCCCCACCACAGACACCACACTCAGCAGGCCTGGTGCTCACACGCTCACAGTGCCAGCCGTTTCCAGGGACAGCAAATGAACCACCTACCCCTCCTTCAGCTACAGGCTCCAGCTGGCCCCAGGATCACGGAGGCTAGCCACAGGCCAGGGAGAGGAAGTGACAGAAGGAGACCAAAAGAAAAATCATAGTTGAAGTATCAGGTCTCCAGCACCCCATTCTTTTCCTCTGGCATTCATGCATCCCAGAGTGTAAGAGCGATTGTCTGCAGTGAGTTAAACTGGAGGCACTGGGACACTGTTTCTATGGCAACCCCTCTCGGCTCTAATTCAGCTCTGAGTTAAAAATGCTATCAAATAATTGGAGAGTGCAGGAAAGCACAGCCAGCAGCCTGACCCCCTGTCCCATCTTTCCTAGACCTCCAGGTGTACAGGAGCTGAGAAGGCCCCCATCACGTGGGAGCAGCACAGGCACGGGCTTGGCTGGGAGCACAGGACAGTCTGCAGGGAGACGATTTCGGAGTCAAAGTTTGGCCTGGAAATTGGGTCTGGGTTTAGTGTGCCCTGGGCCTAGGGAAGCACGGCAGCCGGGAGGGCACAAATCCCTTCCAAGTGCTGCAGGTGGCTGCATCGCAGACGACCAGTGACACGGGGCTTCTACTCAGGCGATTTGGCAATGTCAGACGGAGCCATTCTCCCCCCATCGCTTATCCCAGAGTGGCACACAGCCCAGGACCCCAACTCAGGACAGCCCTGGTGCCCTCTCTGAGGTGGGAAGACAGAGCCCAGCCGGCTCCTTCCATCCCCTTTGCCCTGACCCTGTCTGGTCCGTCCCCATCCTGCTGCGAGAGACCTCACCTGGCCAGGGCCTCGGTTACAAGGCAGGTGCCTGACAGCTGCGTTCATGGAGCCAGGATGGCCGAGCTCTAGTGCCTGTTGGATCGCGCAACTTTTCAGAACACAGCTGGGTCCCAGATACTGAAGCTAAAACAAGGGTAAGGAGGGCTTCATTGCAGGGACCTGATCGTTCTCAGACAGCTAGGCAGAGACACCAAGGACTCTGCAGGCACTAAGAAACTGAAAGTCAGGAGAAGCTTGTGAGCGTCACGGCTGCTCTCATCACGTAAGCCACAGCAAACCGCAGCACAGGGCAGGGAACCTGGGTTCCAACGAGAGGCGGTCTGCGTTCAAATCCCAGCCTCATTCATTATTAGCTGTGGGGCTTTGGGCAAGTAATTTTTCTGTGTCTCAGTCTCCTCCGCCGTAAAATAGAGCCAGAACCATCACCTTCACTGGGTCACCCCAAGGACTGCATGGAGGCAGTCCACAGTGCCTGGCACATGCTGAACATGCACACTGAGCTCATGCCTCAGGGGTTCGAGTCACAGTCCCACTTCCCTCTTAAGCAGGATACGAGACCCCAAGGCAATAGGAGACGGAGCACGTAAGGGAATGACACAGCACGTAAGGGAATGACACAGGAATCAGCATCCATTGTTTGCTCTATAAAGAGGCAGGGCATCTGGGTGGTTAATAACACCTTTGGGGGAAAAGACAGGTCTGAACTGAATTATGGCATCCGATCCCCGCTAGTTGGGTTGCTTTGAGCCAAACGTTCTGAGCCTATGGTCCTCATTTATAAAATAGGCACTGACAGTAATACCTACACTCTAAAATATTTGTAAAGGTTAAATCAGTTAATACTGCAAAAGAGCTTACTCAAGCTTTAATGTTTAGGCAAATCAGTAGGAATCTCAGTAAAGCGCACTCTGGTTGAACAGGTATGGGCTGGAACCTGAGACTATGTGTTTCTAACAGAGGCTCAGGCAATTTCAGTGCTGCTGGTCTTCAGGTCATCTTTTCGACAGCAAAGCTTTCAAGAAGTTACCACACTGTAAATACTCAGTAAGTATTAGCTTTATGATGATGGCGATGATTGATAAAAGGCCTAGAATAAACGAGCTCTGCCTGCCAGCCTTCCTTCCAGCCATAGAATGCCTCAGTAATGCTCTATTAACCCGCAGGAAGTGTTTCGCAAGAGAAGTTTGCATACAGTAAATATATTATGTGGAAGAGGGGGTGGGTGGGGGCCGGCGGGGGGCTGGGCTGCAGTCTCTGTTCCGTGTGGCCGTGCAGATCTCCTAGCCTCTCTGGGCTTCATTTTGCTCACTTCATGAATACTTTTACATCCAAAGTTTTATGGTTTTACAAATGAAATGGCTTAGGAAGAGTGCGCTTCCACCCATCCCACATTTCACCGGCAGGACTGTGGCCCTGGCCACATGTGCGGGGCCTCCTGCTGTGATGTATGCCTTGCTCTAGAAGCTGTCCCCAGCTTCCCGGCCTCAGCACCACAAGGGCGGTTCCTACCTGCAGCGATGGCTGTCTTCTTGTCCACCGTCACCGCCACAGCTGTGCTTGCCGTCACCACCATGGGCTCCCCCGCACTTTCTGGGGAAACAAAGACAACCCAGTCACTGGGGAAGAGCTGTGGTTGGGGCAGGTGGAGCGCTACCACTTTCTTGGAATAGGAGATGGAAATAGAAGCAGGCGAAGGCATCCTTGGAAGAATCGAGGCGAGGGTGGGGACGGGGTCGTGTTTGGAGAAGTTGCTGCTGTGATGGTGACCCCAACACGGGTCTTGGACAGACACACACATGGCCTCTGGCTGCCAGCACAGTGCAGGGCTGCAGTGTCCCCACGACACCGGGGTTTCTGCTTGTCTGTCGGCTGCAGCATGCATCTTGCCCACAACACCTGTGTTGCATCCAGTGATCCCTTCCAATGGAAGGAAGGACAGGGCTACATTTCAGCACTGGGTGGTGGGTGATCCTGGATTGCTCTCTGTGAGTCTGCATGAGTCAGGGAGGATGCTGACAGTCAGTCCCAATCAGGAAGCCAGATGCCACAGCTGAGCCACTGTGAAGCCCTGGGCAGCGAGGTGACGGACCCTCCACCGCACAACCGCTCTCCGGGTCTTTCACTTGCTTCACAGCTGTTGCTCCACTTCTGGGACTCTCTGCAGCAACTCAAGGCAAGTCCTGAGGCTCCTGAAGGCCACAGGGCTTGCCTTGCATTGCTCTCTCCACTTCTTCTGGAACAATCAGGCCACGATAGGTGCACAGTTTAGAGGGCAGTTTCAGCTCCACATCGAAACAGAGCTTTCTGGCTCTGACCGGGGCTGGCTACTGCAGGGCCCCAGGCTTCTTAATTCTCATCAGTCCCTGGCCCCGGACTTGAATTTCAAAGCACTCTTGTCTGCAGGTCAAATGCAGACTAAACTTCTGAGAAAGGGGCAAACAGTTTCTGATGTGCTATCACATTTTGTTAGAATGTCTTGATGTCAAATGTTGCATGAAGCAAACGTGTCACGGGACTCTTGTGTGGCGATTATTACAACAGTGTCAATTGTCCTGGGACTTACCCACCAGCTTCTCACATCTGCCACGTCGCCAAAATTACCCATCACACCCGCTGTCGTCAAATATCTCAAGAAACCTAAAACTGCAGTCTGATTCCAGGAACTTCCAATATGTAAGGTTGTCCTTGATTCTAGAAATTTGCCCCATGATGACGAAGGGACAATTCCCCACCTTGCATCTAGAGACATCTCGAAGGTGGTGACGTGGCAGCCCCGACAGTATTCCCTGGGTCCCACAGCCCATTTTCTGGAACAGACCTTCTGCCGCATTTGTACCCCAGCCAGCAGAGGCTTGTAGGAAATGCGGATGTGAGGATGTGGAGACACTAATGATGCAGTCTCTGGGGACATCAGGGATTTCAGTGCCTGGCTCACTGTGGCTACCTGGCCCAGCACCTGGTGGGGATGATCAGGGCATGGAGTGCAGGAGGGGGCGGGGCCCAGGGAGAGGTGGGCTGTGGACATATTGCTGAGGCTCTGCTGTGTGCGGACAGGTTTCTAGGCACTTACTGCACAATGCAGCTCCACGTGGTCAGGACTTAGCCCACCAGGCCCCGGCAAAAGGCAACCATGTCAACCTAGAGAGACAGGGGAGCTTCCCCTCACCCTGGAGGCAGCTCGTCCTCTTTCCCCCATTGAAACGCAGTTGTTTTCCTTCTTTTGGGGTGGAAGGGAGTGTGCAGAGGTGGCCACGTGTCTAAGCGTGTGCGTGCGCTGAGCGAGTGAGTGGGCTGTGGAGAGGAAGTGGGCCCCGCCTCCCTCCTCACCAGGCCCCCTTTTTGGGCTCCAGCTTCCCTCTTTTCTCCTCGTGGCTCAGCTTCTCACCCACCCACCCTCCCACCTCATCGCCACATAAAGCTCCCCCAGCAGCCAGCAGGCTCAGTCCTGGTGAATGCGGGCAGGAGGGGACCTATCATCAGGGCCTGGGGCAGGGGCTGGGGCCTCACTATAGAACCTCTCCAGGGGCCTGTGGGTGCCCTCCCTGGGGAGCCCACTGTGCTGCTATTGAGGGTGTGGCCACGGAGGAGGAGCTGCCTCTTTCAGCCTTGGGGTGGATGGTGTGGGAAGGGGTCTCCCCTTTGCTTCCAGAGCCTTCCTGCTGGGCTTGCACTGGCAATAAAAACTCCCCCTCCCTCTTTCCTTACATTCAGTGTGGTAACGGGGCCTGGGCTTGGATTAGGGCAGAGCTTGGCTCTGTGGCTCCCTTGCTGTGTGACCCTGGGCAAGTCACAGAACCTCTCTGAGCCTCACGTTCTCCTTGTGTAAGTTGAGGGATAATGACAGCACTTATCTCACGGGGTTGTGAAGCATAGTAGTTATTGGCTCGTGTGTGGAGGGAACAGCACAGGTGGGAGTAGGGGTGTAGCACCAGGTGAGGAAGGCGGAATTCCGGAGGGGGCGGGGTGGAGCTCCTCCCTGCTGTTTGCCTTCCCTGTCCTTGTCCCAGGAGGAGCCCCGGGATCCTGGGCCTTCCCAGCCATCAGCTCCAGGACATTTCTCCATCATGACGCTTGAGGACGGTTTTGGCAAAGTGGTGGTGGAAGGCCTTTGGCAGAAGGGCATCCTAAAGGGGAAGTTCTGAGTGACCCCAGCCCTGGCTCTCCTTTCAGAAGTCTCCACCCTCCTGCATCCCCTCCTGGGGCTCACCCCACCTGCCTGTGCACACTCTCCAGGCCCCTGAATCCATGTGCTGGAATGGGATCTGCCGCCCCAGCACTCACCTGGTGGAGGGGTGGTGGAGGGGTGGCTGTGCCATGCACTCTGGGATCCCTGGACAAGCCCCCGAAGCTCCCTGGGCTACAGTCGCTTTGAGTGTAAATGAAGAGCACCAGGCTATGCAGACACTGAAGCCTCTGCAGGTCTAAACAGTTGGCGATTTTTCTGGTGCTCTGTTAGAGTCACCTAATTTTTCTTATTTTGGTTATTTTCCAGAATGGGGGCTGGGGCTGGCTGGCAGTTGGGTGCCCATCAACTCTGAGAGTCTTCCTGGTCCCTGGCCGTGCAGGGATTTTGTGGCTGCCTCATACCCCACCCTCCCCACCACCTGCCCGGCACAGCCTCTCTCTTGAGCTGAGAGGGGCTTGTGGAGCAGGCTGGGAGCTCTCTGAGGCTGGTCCTGGGTGGTCCTGAGTAACTGGGGACTGGTTGCTTTCTTTCTGTTTGGGAAGAGCAGGGCAGCCCCACTGACTTAGTGAGTACTGCAGCCCCTAATGAAACCACCCATCTGGGTGGTTTATGAAGCTTTCACAGACATGCTGGATAAATAGAAGAATCTTAGAGATGGACTCTTCTGATCTCATATTTGGAATTGGGGGGCTAGAATCCCATGCTGGGTTTTTAAACTCCAACTTTGATGGCTGGCTAGGGAATCAAATGATCAGGCCCACCTTCAGCGTGGGACCTGTGGTGTGGGAAGGTGCCAATGAGCTTTTTTAAGTCACTAATGCATGGCAGGAGGGAAGGCAGGAGGGGAACCCTGGTGGTCTGGACATTCTATTCCATATCTCGTTCCCATTTCCCACTAAGAGCACAGCAGGAGGAGAGATGAGACTGGCCTGAGACTGGCCCAGCCCCAGGAGCACAGGGCTGTGGGTTACCTGGTCCTTCTGCCCAGCGGAGGTTGAAGACGAAGCTGCCAGCAGGATGCTCTGAGGCCTGGCGGTACCACAGCGGGAAGCGGTCCAGGGTGAACACGCTGGCCTCGTCTTCAGGCGTCAGGAACTTCCTGCAAGGAGGAAGATATGGTACCTCTCCCCAAATCTGTGAACACAGTCATCCCTCTTTCCTTTTCTCACACAAGGTCAGCTTGGCTGGGCTAAGAGAGTGATTTTAGCCCCTAAATTAGTACTGCCCCAGACAATGTTTCCCAGCAATTCTTGCCTTTTCCAGAAACAAAATGATGTTGCATCTGACTAGCAGCTAGAAGAGGTATAGGGTCTGTATAATGAGGGAATACTTTCCATTTTTATGTAAACTCTTTTGCCTGCAGGGTTTCTTTCTTTTGGATAGAGCCTAATTTCTTCTTGTCTGGCTCATTGGCACGTCTGAGGGAGGAAGCTGTAGTCAGCTCTATCACTGCACTAATAGGAGGGCATCAATCCCCCCAAATGGTTCCTTCAAGAGGATTGCCTCTAGGTTTTTGCATACATTATGAGTTTCCTTTTTTCGAGCAGCTTTACCTTGCTAATTATGGTTTTGCATTCCCTGAACACACAGCAGCCCACAGAAGGGAGTGTTCGGCCAGAAGCAGAGTGGGATGCAGGGAGAAGCAGGGTGGGGGTGGGGAGCAGACACATTGCTGTGGATAATCCACAAGGTGGATAACTGAGATTTGGTTTTGAGAGTGACGGGCTCACATGTACCAGAAGCAACCTGCCTTGTGACACAGTTCCTGGGCTGCCATTCACCTCAAGTCTGGGTGAAGGGAGCCCCGGGGAGTGCTCACAGGAGGCAGAGGCACTGGGAAGGTCTGTCTGCCTCGAATCTCCTGCTTCCAGTCTTAGAAGCCTCTGAGAGGGGGCGAGGGAAGGGTCAGGGAGGCACTGGTGCTCTTTCTTCTCCACCTCCGCAGGGATGGGTTGGGGGGAGGAGGGGAGGGAGGAGGGAGGGAAAGGGAAGAGCAACTTAATTTGTTTTCCTAGAAAGCCTCAGCTTTGCTTAGCAAGTGTGGATTTGTCACAGAGTCCTGGAAGAAGCTCAAAGATGGCGCTCCGTGGCTGGGCGTGCTTAGCGAGAGGAGCAGCTGGCGGGTGGGAGGCGAGGAGAGTAGGGTCAGGTCGCCTCAGGGGCCCTGGGCTGCTCTCCAGGTGCCTGAAGGTCCTCACCTGTTGGAGTCTCCTGGGTTGCGAAGCGGCAGGTGGCACTGCTCGGCCCCCAACCCCTCCTCTGGGCTCCCATCCTCCTTTGAGCACCTGGGTGGGCCAGCCCCTGATTCCCCCAGAACCTGGCCTTGGCTTAGAGCAGGGTTTCTCAGCCTTGACACCAGTGACATTTTGTGCCAGGCAATTCCTGTGGTGGCTGCCCCGCGCATCGTAGGATGTTTAGCAGCATCCCTGTAGATGCCAGTAGGAAGCTCTCTGCCTCCCACAGTGTGGCAACCAAAAGTGTCTCCAGACATTGCTGAATGTCACAAAATCACCCCCAGTTGAACATTCCTGGTGTGGAGGCCTAAACCTTCCATGGCCTACAGGGAGTTGGGCCTGGACTCCTACCAGGCAGAGTAAGAGACCACAAATCTCCCACACCAACGTGGGAGCGGGTGGCTCATGAAGGCACTGTGGGGTGAGCGCCCCACCTACCACAGGGCCCCAGCAGCACCTCCTCTCCCCTTAGGAGTGGGGAAAAGAGACACAGCCAGAAGATTCAGCCTGTCACACAGAGACCAGCCCAGAGAGGAAAGCAATTTCGGCTTTCTCCCTTACAGATTCCTCTAGGTGGATTCTCCGACCAACCCTCAACTTCAAAGTCTCTCCCTGACTGGTCCAGCCTCCATCCTGTCCTAGGGACCCACCACCAGGATGTGTGAGGCTTTGGGGAAGGGCTGCTTTTCCCACTGTCCCAATCTGTCAATCCCCATCCTTCTGCCCTGCTGGGCTCCCAGGGGTCCAGCATGCTGGAGACCCTGTGCCAGTCCACCCACGGCCCAGGAACACACCGTGGGACTCTGGCCCTTTCCGCCCTGCAGGGATTGTCCTCCCGGGGTGGCCGGCCCAACCCACCTGTCGGAGACCTTCTCGGAGCCCACGAACAAGCTGCTTCTCAGGAGGCCAGCCCGGGTGCCCAGGAAGGCCATGTCCACCACCTGCTCAGACTCTCTGTGTGGCAGACAGAGCGGGACTGGTCACCACGTGGCTGTGGCAAGAGCTTGGGAGAGACCTGCAGGGGTGTGGGGGCCTCTCCTTGCTCCTGCCTGGCCTGGCTCAGGGGAGACTTTCCAGGAAGGCTGCGTTCCTGGGAAGGGGCTGGGACACGCACCCTGGTGGCATCCATGGTGCACATCAGGTTTCAGGCCTGGCTTCCGGGCAGCACCCCTGTGAAGTGGAGCCCTGGGCCTCTGCCTCTCTGCCCCGGCAGATCTAGCTCTTAATTTGTTCTGGCTTTTGGGGAGTTCGATCTAGAAGATGGAACTTGGAAGGAAGATTCTGTCCTGGGACCTAAGGAACAGGAACTTCTCATGTCCAGCACATACCTGGCACCTCCACATACTTCCCTTATTACTGAAATGTGAAGGGAGGGGGAACAGGCACTGCCTACACCCACCCAGGAGAAGTCCCGACGGACCTCATAACCTTGCCGTCGAGACTTGAAAGAAGACAGATCCATGAGCTAGTTGGCATCACATATCTCCCTCCCAGTCTCAAAGCCACAATACTTCGACTGGGGTGGGAAGTCATCTCTTTTAACCCAGATGATATTCTTGTCTTTGGCACAGTGGATAGGAGGCTATTACCTAGTTCCTCTCCATGCCCAAGGGTGTGTGCTATAGAGAGCATACAAAGTAGGCAATCCCGAAGCACTGCCAGGCTCAGAGGCTGGACTGCGGGGGTCTTCCTCATGGATAGACCCTGCAGTGTCTATGGGTGGTACCTGGGACTGGAGTAAGGTCTGAAAAATCACTGAGGGAAAGGGTCTCCCCCACCTACTCCAGTCCTGTAGCCAGGGGGCTTGCACAGGGTGGGTTCGGGGGTCATAGGACTCGAGCCGCACAGAGCCCTGCTGCAGACCTCTGAGTCAGACTCTCTGGGGACAGGGCCTAAGCTCCTGGTTATCCCTAAAGCTTCCTGATTCAATTCTCTGTTCAAAAGCAGAGAGAATGGGCCAATGGGTCTCACTACCCATAATTTGGCTTCAACAATCACCAACCTGGGGCTGGTCTCAATTCAGCCACTGCCTCCTCCAACCCCTCAACTAGATTATTTTGAAGCAAATCCCAGATATTTCATGGGTAAATATTTTAATTTATACAATCAAAATAAAAATAATTTTTTAAAAAAACTTCGATGCCATTATTACACCTTAAAAAAACCTGACGATTCATTAATATGATCAGATAATCCAGTCACCTCATGAATTTTTTTAAGTTTGGCTGAATCAGAATCTGCCTAAGGCTCACGCATGGCAACTGGTATCTCTTATTTGTCTGTCTGTCTCTGTCTGTCTTTATTGAGATATCATTCAAATACCATCCATTCAACCACCTAAAAGTGTGTGATTCTATAGTTTTTAATGTATTCACAGAGTTGTGCAACCATCAGCACTGTGAATTTTAGAACATTTTCATCACCCCAGAAAGAAACCCCATAACCATTAGCAGTCATCTTTGGCCTCTTTTAACCTGATTCCCTTTCTCTCTCCACTCTCCCTCTCCCCTTCTCTTTTCCTTGCAATTGATGTGTGGAACAAACAGAGTGACAAAGGGTGCTTGCCTGTGAGGATTCTCTGGTTCTGGCCTTGGCGGATTGCCACCCTGGGGTGCTCTTCAGCCTGCTCTGTGTCCCCTTGTGTCCCCTACATTGCCTGTCAACTGGCCGTGAGACCTCAGGGCCTGACAGGGTTCCAGTTTGTGTTTTTACAAGGCTGTTCTTCACAAAAGGCACACACTCTGATTGATTAGGGCATGAAAAATACATGCATTCTTTTGTTTCTTATTTTATTTTTACCTGAAATATCTGTCAAAGGAAAAACTTCTCCTCATCAATATTTAGTTATCCTGAAGTACAACTTTTATAGAAGAGGCAGGATAAATGATTTATTCTTTTTGTTTCTTTGTTAGGTTTTAGGATAATGAGTTGTTTTCCTAACAATCTTCCAAAGATGGCCAATGAGGTTTTTTCCAGTATCATTATGAACTCAAATATTTTAACATATTTCATATGTTTTAACCCATTGCAGTTATTATTATTATTATTTTTATTTAAAGACAGGTTCTCACTATGTTGCCCAGGCTGGCCTTGAACTCCTGGGCTCAAACGATCCTCTCGCCTGAGCCTCCCATGAGGCTGGGATTACAGCGGTGCCTCCACAGCCAGCTCCTGCTGTGATTATAATTACTTTTGCTGCTCTGATCATCCACCTTTGGCCAGTGAGGGCCTCCTCCAGCTGGCTCTGGGGTCCCTTGGGCACAATATCATTTGTCTTTGGTAACTTCTTGCTTCCTCGTATGACAAGATGTTCCAGGTTCACTGTGCATATTTCCTGCCCCTGTCCTGGAATCAGACATTTCTTCTAGGAGCATGGGCTCATTTTAATGAGGACTAACATTGAAAGTCCAAAGTCTGGGGCTGGAGCACTCACTGCGGTGGGCCCTTTCAGGGGAGAGAGCTAGGATATCCTTTTAATTTCTTTAAGAGAAATACATCATGAGTTCAAATTGATATTTCTGATTCAAATTTAGCATTCCATCTAATCTTAACTTCTTTGATTTTCGAAATTTGCATATCTCTTTTCTCTTTTGCTGAAGATCTTGGTTCTTAATGACATTAATATAATACGATTTGCTCTGTCTATTCAGAATAACAATGCCAATACCATTTCTAGTAATGTGATTACTGAGGACTGCTTAACATTTTATTTATTTAGTGTTTACAATTCTAAAGCCCCTTGAAAAAATTCCCATATGTTCGATTATTTAATGAACTTGATATATGGCTAGGTTTAGCCGTTTCATTTGCTTTCAATTACTACAGGTTACTTTTTACTTTTTAAAATTTTATTTTGTTTTATGATTAGATAAAGCATTTACATGGTTCCAAAGTCAATATGGAGAATAAGGCCTATTCAGGGGAGTCTGTCTCTGTATCCATCTCCTTGTTCCTTCACTCTTCCTGTAGGTAACCTGACTTTTGGTTCCTTGTTCCACTAAAAAGTATGTGGCTGTATGTGTACATACATATATGCATGTACATCTATATGTACATTTGTGAAAGTAATTATGAAAATATATTTGTATTTTCTCTTTCTATATAAGCAGTGGAAATATTATTCATACTTTTTTCATTACTGAAGCTTATTTCATAGTGGCAGTATATAGAGATATTCTAATTTTTCACAGCTGCATAGAATTCCATTATGTGGATCCACCATGATTTACGTAACTAGGCTCCCACTGATGAACGTTTGGGTTGTTTCCAATCTTCTACTGTTACTAAAGGTGCTATAATGAGCAGCTCATAGGTACGTTTTTTTCATATTTTTGCCAGTGTATCTTTGGGATAAGGTTCCTAGAAGTGAGGTTGCTGGGTCAAAGTGTAAATGTACATGAAATTGTGCTAGATGTCATCAAATTCCCCTCGACGGGGTTTGAAACATTTCATATCCCACCCACAATCTACGAGTGCCTGACTCCCCACAGTTCTGCCAACAGTGCGCGCTGACAAGCTCAGGTGGCTTTCAGTCTGAGAGGCGAGAAGTCCAATCTGGGCATAGTTGTCATTTGCATTTCAGATTACATGTTAGGTTGAGCATTGTTTTTCTTCATATTTTAAGACTATTTGAATTGTTCTTCTAAGGACCATTTGCATTTTTCCTCTGAACTGTTCGTATTTCTTGACTACTTTCCCTCTAAGATAATTGGCCTCTTAAGTCTCAATTTTTGAAGTCCTTTATCGTGAATACATAATATATAGAGTAACTCTTTATCTGTTTTATAAGTTGCAAACACCTTTCCAGTTTGTAATTTCTCTTTTTACCTTGCTCGTGTTTTTATTTCTGCCATAGAAACATATTTTTTTCTTTTTTTTAAAAAAAGATGAGGTTGGCCAGGTGCGGTGGCTCACGCCTGTAATCCCAGCACTTTGGGAGGCCGAGGCGGGGGGATCACGAGGTCAGGAGATCGAGACCATCCTGGCTAACACGGTGAAACCCCGTCTCTACTAAAAATACAAAAAAATATAAAAAATTCACCGGGCGTGGTGGCAGGCGCCTGTAGTCCCAGCTACTCGGGAGGCTGAGGCAGGAGAATGGCGACATTGTGCCACTGCACTCCAGCCTGGGCAACAGAGCAAGACTCCGTCTCAAAAAAAAAAAAAAAAAATAGATGAGGTCTTGCTCTGTTGCCCAGGCAAGAGTGTGGTGACATGACCATGCCTCATTGCAGCCTCCACCTCCTGGGCTCAAGTGATCCTCCCACCTCAGCCTCCTGAGTAGGTGGGACTACAGGTGTGCACTACCACACCTGACTAAGTTATTATTTTTATTTTAGAGATGGGGTCTTGTCATTTTTCCCAGGCTGGTCTTGAACTTTCAGGCTAAAGTGATCCTCCTACCTGAGCCTCCTAAGTGGCTGGGACTACAGGCACGAGCCACTACACCCGACCACAGAAACATTTTTAATGTTGTTAAATTTATCCGTCATTCCTTTATTGCTTCTGAATTTTGAGTCATTGTTGGGAAAGGTTTCCCCACTCCTAGATTTTAGAGCAATTGGCTCATGTTTTCCTTTAGTATTTATATGGTTTCATTTTTTACATTTGAATCTCTGAGTCATTTGGACTTCATCCAGGTGTATGGTGTGAGAAAAGAACACAATTTTATCATTCTCCATATGGCTCTCAAACCGGTGATTTAAAAATCCATCTTTCCTTCATTGATTTGACAGGATGCCTCTGTCATAGACTAAATTTTCACATGTATTTAGATGAGTTTCCGGATTTCCTTTTCTGTTCCTGTGGTCTGCCTGCCTTTTCTTGTGCCAATACCATACTTTATAAATCTCAGAGGCTTTGTCATGTGTTTTAATATCTTGGTAGGCCCAACCTCCCTTCTTTGCTTTTTTTTGGTGCGTGTTTTTGTGTGTGTGTGTGTGTGTGTGTGTTTTAGAGTTTTCCTGGTTATTCTTGCTTGTTCTTCCAAATGAACTTGATAATCAGTTTATCTAGATGCAGAAAAAGACTGATGGTGTTTTCATTGGGGTTAACATTAACTTAGGGAGGATTAATATCTTTATGATGTTGAAGTCTCCTATCCAAAAACACTGTCTTTCCATGTGTTCCAGCCTCTACTTTTGTGTTTTCAGGAGTGTTTCATAATTTTCCTTATATAAGTTTTTGAACAGTTCCTATAGTTTATGTCATATGTTCTTGTAGTCTTATAACTTTATCATGTATTATTTCTTGCCTTTTAAAATAAGCCTTCTCATATCTTCTATCTTTTTTTGTGTGTAGATAAAGGCTATTAATTTTTTAATGTTGATATTATAACCTGCTACTTTACTAAATTCTCTCATTGGGTATAGCAATTTTCTTACTAATTCTTCTGGGGTTTCCAGATATATAATTATGTCGTCTTTAAACAGAGACAATTTTACTTCTTTCTTTCCAATTCTAATTGCCTCTGCTTGCTTTCTCTTGTCTAATTCCTTCTAGCCTTGTTAAATAGCAATGGGGAAGTAGGCATGCTTGTCTTGGTCCTGTCTTTAGTGAGAGAGCCTCTAGCCCCATTAAGATGTTACTTTCATGCTTAGGTCAATTTTAATTTTACTGAGTGCCTTTAACGAACAAGAATGGTATGGCTGGGCATGGCAGCTCATGCCTGTAATCCCAACACTTTGGGAGGCTGAGGTGGGAGGGTTGTTTGAGGCCAGGAGTTCAAGACCAGCCTGAGCAACATAGAGAGACTCCATCTCTACAAAATTTTTTTAAATGAATGAATATTAATATTTATTTAATGCCTTTTCTATATCTTTGAAGATGGTTATGTATTTTTTTCTCCTTAACTGTATGCTATTTTATATTAACTTCCTAGGAAGTCTTTTCTGAAGCATGCTCTGGTTAAGAATATTTCCTTCTCAATATTTCTCCACATTGAAAATCATCTCTAACTAATCTCTGAGGTTGGAAAGATGAAGATGCTGCCCCTCTCCAAACCTATTTGCTCCAGCCCTCTGTAGAAGGCACAACAGTGCAGGGTTTAAGAGTCTGGGCGCAGGAGTGAGGCTGCCTGCTGTTGATTCCAGCTCTGCCACTTTTGAGGCATATGACCTCAGGCGAGTTGCTTGATCTCACCATGCTTTGGTTTCCTCATCCATCAAATGGCAGTAATAATGAGAGCTCCTGTGTGGATGAGGACTGTGGTGAGGATCAAATGGGTTATATACACTAAGCACTCCGAACAGTGCCTGGCCCACTATATTCTTTTTCTTTCTTTATTCTAATTTTGTATAGGTCATATATTCATACAGTTCAAAATTACACCAACATGTTAGACAGGGTGAAAAGTGTCCCTTCCATCCCTGTTTCAGTTACCCATTTTCCAACCAGAAATAGCTAATGAGGAATGTTTCCTGAGTAGCCTTGTGTAGAAAGTATATAGATCATAGATGTTATCTATATAATCCACACAAATACTATGGCACCTGCTTTTTACAGAAAAGGTAGCGTACTATACTATGTAGAATGGTAGCATTCCACATCTTGCTTTTTTTCAATAGGAGACTGTCCCTATAAAATTCTGTAGGTGTTTTTTATAGGGTAGCACTAAAAAACTAATTTTTAATTTTCTAGTATCTAATTATGTGCTTAAATTTATTGACTGTCTAGGGGAGGTTTGACATCTTCACAATGTTGAATCTTCCTATTCAGGAGCAAGGTATGACCCACTGCGACCTTAACCTCATTAATACCTTACTCAGCCCCCCAACACTCATGGGCACACACATGCCCTACACTCACACTCACATGCCACTCATATTCTTTCTACCAGGCCACTAAACACAAGAGTACCAGGAGAAGACCAGCAAAGGGAGCGAGGATTTCTAAGGGGCTGGGAAAACCGAGGCAAGTTCATTGGCACCATGACCTTACCTGCTGGAAACCTATTTGAACTGCTCTTTGGCCAGGGGCATTTTGGCCATTGAAGTCTCATGGCTGGAGTCCAACCCAGAGAAAGGAGCTGTCGGAATGGGACTATCCTGGGGTGGGGATTTAGTCCAGTGCTCAGGGGGACCTCCACTTGATCTTAGGCCACAGGACGTGGGTTCTCTCCTGAGCCACCAGCCAGATGGTGAGGGGTCCCAACTTAGCCAAGGGAATTCTGGGGGCTGGTTGGGGCCTGGGAACCTGGGAACCTGGACCTACTTGGAGATGTTGAGGGCCAGCGCTGTCCAGTAGGCTTCCATGGGGGCTGTCACCACCGCGTCAAACAGCACCTCCCGGACCAGCTCCTCGTCACCTGGGTGCAAAACATCAGGGGACCAGGCCACATGCTTCCTCCACGCTCATGAACACAACTCTCCCACCCTAAGTTCAGGGAGAAGATGTGCTTCCTGAACGTGTCTATGGGACATGTAAAACTATCTCTGTGAGCTTGAGGGAGCCGCCTCACCTCTGTCTGTCTTCACTTTCTCAACTCCAAAAAATATGTCAGTACAACAGCTTGATATCTGAGGCTCTTTCCAATTGTAACATCTGATGAACTTAGGAGACCCTCAGTGACCTCAGGTTGGATCTTCCCAGTCTCCCCCATCTCAACTCTTCCTCACCTGCTTCTTAACCATCCAGACACCTTGGCCTTTGGTCAGTTCTGTGAATTTTTTGTTGTTGTTGTTGTTGAGATGGAGTCTCATTCTGTTGCCCAGGCTGGAGTACAGTGGCATGATCTTGGCTCACTTCAACCTCTGCCTCCCAGGTTTAAGCAATTCTCCTGCCTCAGCCTCCCAAGTAGCTGGGACCACAGGTGCACACCACCACACCTGGCTAATTTTTGTATTTTTTGTAGAGACAAGGTTTCACTATGTTGGCCAGGCTGATCTAGAACTCCTGACCTCAAGTGATCTGCCCACCTTGGCCTCCCAAAGTGCTGGCATTATAGGCATGAGCCACTGCCCCTGGCCAGTTCTGTGAATTTGACCTTGCCAAGCTCCTCCTTGCCTCAGAGCCCCTATACATGCTGTTTCCCTTGATCTGGATGTTCTTTTTCCCAGTCTTTGCATGGAGGCTCTTTCTTTTTCCTCTCTCATTTAAAAAATTTATTTATCTTTACTGAGGTAAAATTCACATAAAATGAAACTGACCAATTTAAAGTATGCAATTCAGTCAGTGGCATTTAGTACATTCACAATGTTGTACAACCACCACCTCTATTTAGTTCCAAAATATTTTTGTCATCCCCAAAGGAGATCCTCCTCACCTTGGTGAGGAGGTGTCACAAAAGAGCCACCCAAGTGGCTTAACAGGATCTCCTTTAAAGCAGGCCTATTTCTCTCCCACACAGCATCCTGTTCATGGCACTTATCACAACTTATAACAACCTATATCTATATATGTAGGCTTATTTGCTTATCACCTGGCTTCTCCACTAGAATGTAAGCTCCATGAGAGCAAGGGCCTTGTCTGTGTTATCTCTGTAGCTCCAATACCTACCCCAGGGCCTGACACAGGGTGCAAGCTCAGTACAGATTTGTTGATGAAATGAATAAATAAGTAAGTAAGTGCCCTGTTGGATTGGCATGGGAGGCAGTCTTCTTATGGGGGTGACAATTATGTGACAGGATGACCTGCTCTTTCTTCCAAAGAGGAAGAAGGAGGCGCAAGCTAAGGATGTGGCCTAATGAGCTCACCACTCGCATTAGTGCAGGTGAGAAGGCCATGTGACTATGGAGCAGAGACTGAAGTGTCACAGCTGCAAGACAAGGAGCACCTGGGGCTCCTAGACCTGGAAGAGGTGAGCTAGGTTAGCCTGAGGAACTGGTTTAGAAAACACAGCCCACAGGCTTCGAGTCATCTTGCCAAATGCTCCCCTTGTGGAGATGAGGACTTCCGGTGAAGAGTGGCAGCCATTTGCCCAGAGGTCCACTTCTAGATAGTGGTAGGGAAAAAGCTGACAGACTCTGAATGGTGCTTTCCTCTGACCCTTAACAGAGCTTGGTGGATAGAGGCTGAAAAAGATCCCAGTCCCTGACCTGGGGATCCATACATGTTACCACAGTTCCAGGGTGCTTAAATACCAGCTCAGCCCTGTGGTAAGGCTGGCTATGCCTTTTTCTTTGGGAATCTCCCCGTTTGATCTAAGCCATCCATGTGCTACTGGGATAGGGCTGTGCAGCAGCCTTCCCCTGCCTTCCCACCTCTCCTGGCAAAGTCCTGAGCTTCAGGGCCCCAGAGGAAAAGCTCGCCTCAGTGGGTGGCCAGCACTCACACTCCAGGTCTGGGTCCTTCCTGGTGAGGAAGCGGATCATGGCCTCTAGCTGGCTGAGCTTCCGGTGGTCTGGGTCAATATCTGTGATGCAGTAGATCCTGAAACCCAGGAAAGTCAGTGTTATCTCAAAAAATTCCACCTGTCTCCCTCCCATTTTTTACTCCTCACTTACCAGTCACTGGCCAGGGCCAGGTCTGGGTGAAGCAAGTCGTGCAGGCCTGAAACCAGAGTCCACATTCAGGGTGATGCTCCCTCACTGCCTTGAGGGTGTGTGTCTCAATTGTAGAAACAGCCACCCAGTGAGTTTCTAAAGAAAGGGACTCAGAGTAGGAGAACGTGGCTAAGTCTGCACAGGTCCCACCTCCTGAAATGCGTTCTTCTCATTGTTTCATGTCCAAATCCAACCCCTTCTTCAACGTTAAGGGCAAATGCCGTCAATGAGCTGCCCAGCCAGTGGGAGCATCTCCTCCTGCAGCCCTCACGCTCGCCCAGCCAGTGGGAGCACCTCCTCCTCCTGCAGCCCTCACGCTCGCCCAGCCAGTGGGAGCACCTCCTCCTCCTGCAGCCCTCACGCTCGCCCAGCCAGTGGGAGCACCTCCTCCTCCTGCAGCCCTCACGCTCGCCCAGCCAGTGGGAGCACCTCCTCCTCCTGCAGCCCTCACGCTCGCGCAGCCAGTGGGAGCACGTCCTCCTCCTGCAGCCCTCACGCTCGCCCAGCCAGTGGGAGCACCTCCTCCTCCTGCAGCCCTCACGCTCGCCCAGCCAGTGGGAGCACCTCCTCCTCCTGCAGCCCTCACGCTCGCCCAGCCAGTGGGAGCACCTCCTCCTCCTGCAGCCCTCACGCTCGCCCAGCCAGTGGGAGCATCTCCTCCTGCAGCCCTCACGCTCGCCCAGCCAGTGGGAGCACCTCCTCCTCCTGCAGCCCTCACGCTCGCCCAGCCAGTGGGAGCATCTTCTCCTGCAGCCCTCACGCTCGCCCAGCCAGTGGGAGCACCTCCTCCTCCTGCAGCCCTCACGCTCGCCCAGCCAGTGGGAGCACCTCCTCCTCCTGCAGCCCTCACGCTCGCCCAGCCAGTGGGAGCACCTCCTCCTCCTGCAGCCCTCACGCTCGCCCAGCCAGTGGGAGCACCTCCTCCTCCTGCAGCCCTCACGCTCGCCCAGCCAGTGGGAGCACCTCCTCCTCCTGCAGCCCTCACGCTCGCCTAGCCAGTGGGAGCACCTCCTCCTCCTGCAGCCCTCACGCTCGCCCAGCCAGTGGGAGCACCTCCTCCTCCTGCAGCCCTCACGCTTGCACAGCCAGTGGGAGCATCTTCTCCTCCTGCAGCCCTCACGCTCGCCTAGCCAGTGGGAGCACCTCCTCCTCCTGCAGCCCTCACGCTCGCCCAGCCAGTGGGAGCATCTTCTCCTCCTGCAGCCCTCACGCTCGCCCAGCCAGTGGGAGCATCTCCTCCTGCAGCCCTCACGCTCCTCCTCCCCATCCAGGGTGGATTTGGGTTATTATGGGCATGTAATAACCTTGTGCTTCTGCCAGACAGCAGCTTCCTGAGGAAGCTGCATCTTGTTCCTCCTAGCAACTCCCTCAAAGGGAGGTGATACTTTGAAACCAGTGATTTTGGTTTCATTGGCTTCATCCCCAGGGTGGGCCCTGTGTGTTTTGCGGCCTCTCACCTAACACAGAGCCAGCCTGACCTCATGCTGAGTATGTGCTGTTGACTGAAAGAATGATGAGCTGATGCTCCATGGCACCCACTCAGAGCTAAGAAATGAACAGGTGCTCCACTGAGGGTAAGTCCAAGGAGGGGATGACAGAAAGGCCAGTGGGGCATCTGTGGAGCCTCACAAGGGCTGCTGCTCTGATGTAGACACAGGGCAAGCAGCTGGAAGGGGAGTTCCTTGCCCACAGAAGCCCAGGAGACTCCGGGATTCCAAGCCCCTGACCACTGGAATGTCTCACTCCTAGGAGTGGGTATAAGACAGCACCCTCTGTCTCCTGGAGGAGTGCGCCCTGGGAATATCTGGGCCGAGGAAGAAATGTGTAGGAAGAAGAAGGAGGCCTAGGGATGATGGGGAACAGAGGAGAGTGCCCCAGTGCTAGGATCTGTGCTGTGGAAGGGCAGACACAGCTTCCAGGTGAGCACACAGCTAGTGCCTGACTCAGTCCAGGTGCGGGAGAGGGGATCTACCAGGGGCAGCTCCCAGACAGATGACAGCTAAGCTGGGGCCTGAGAGTGGGTCAAAGTGTGCTGGGAGAGGAGGGCACTCCAGGGCAGAGCAAAGCAGCCAGGAGGAGCAGGCCCATCAGCAGTGATGTGGGCAGACTTGGCATTTCTAGGAAGATCCTTCTGGCTGAAGCTCAGAGAGGAAACGAGTCAGGGAGACCAGGTGGAAGCTATTGTGGTTGTCCACGAGAGAGGTGACAATGACCAGGATGGTTGTAGGAAGGCGGGGTAATGAGATGTACTCAGCAGATAGCAGAGGGTAGTATGTGGGTGTTAAACAGAAAGTGGCCACCTCTTCCAGGGGTTCCTGGGACATCTGTGACCCCTGAGATAGGTTTTGGTCTCCTAAGGTGATTGGGCCACAGTAAGTCACGGGCAGGAGGGATGGGGTTGGGTGGGGCTCCTCTCCCCGCCTCCACCACTGTTCTCTGCCATCTCACTTTGGTTCGCATCCCATAAGCTCCAGGTATGGGCTGAATTGTGTCCCCCAGAAGATATGTTGAAGTCCTGACCTGTGAATGTGACCTTCTTTGGAAATAGGGTCTTGGCAGAAGTAATCAAATTAAGATGCGATCATTAGGATAGGCCCTGATCCCATATGAGTGGTGTCCTTATAAGAAGAGGTAATGAAGACAGTGAGAGGCAGCTGAGGGGAGAGGGCCACGGGATCAGGGAGCAGAGACTGAAGTGTTGCAGCTGCAAGACGAGGAGCACCTGAGGCTCCTAGATCTGGAAGAGGTGAGTGAGGACTCCCCTGGAGGCTTTGTGGGGAGCACGGCCTTTCCAACACCTGACTTGGGACTTCCCGCCTCCAGAACTGTGAGAGAATACATGTCTGCTGTCTTAGGATGCCATGTTCGTGGTACTTTGTGCTGAGAGCCTTAGCAAATGAATACAGGCTTCCCTCCTCTTTCCGGCCTCCTTTCTCATCACCTTTGCAGTCACCTGGCAGGGAAATTTCAGCTTTGAGCTTTGTTTAAAAAACACACTGCCTTGACGGCCCTCCCAGTCCAGCAAGGCCTCCCGGAACCTAGCAGTGCGGTTGGCAGGCCTCAGGCTCTGCTGGTTTGACGACTGACCCACAGATTCTGCATGCCCCGGGAGCCAGGGACACACATGCCCCTCTCCACCTGGCAGCATTGTTCTGAGAGGCTGCTCTGGAGCCTGGGAGCAGGGAGGCTGTCACACTGGCTCTGGTTGGGGTTGGCCCTGCCCAGTGTCCCATGAGAGCCCATTATTTTCTGCTTAACTGTCCCTCAGTCCCTGGTACCGACCCACCTTCTTCCACAGACGTGTTCCCCAGAAGGATGTATTCTCCGTGGCCCCGGGACAGCACCACCCCCAAACTGTGGGGAGAGAAGAGAAGGCACTCATTTAGCAGCAGCAGATGCCGGCCTGTCTCCCGGGCCTTGTCCTTGCCCTTACCAACACTAGGTGTATGGGCTTTTTGTACCCACGACGAGTGGTGTGCTCCTCACGCCCCCTTCTTTGCCTCTGGCCTCACAGCCATCCCCTCCAGAATGGAGGCGGTGCTTCCAGTTTCCCAGCAGCCTTCCTTCCTAAGCAGGACCCTGGCCATTCTGTAGACCAAGAGCCCTCTCAGCTTCCATTTTCATCAAGGGACATCCTGAACCTCACAGGCATCCCCTGAAATGTAGAACAGTCTCTCTGTTTCACAGGGGGTCCCACAAATAGGAGCTCCTTTTCCTACCTGGTGAGTCCTGCTGTGCCTTCCTCTCCTTGGCTGAACATCGGTTTTGAGCCTTGGCTGAATATCTGACTTTCTTGGGGAACTTTAAAAGATGCAAGTGCATGCGCTCTACCCCCAGAAATTCTGATTAAATTGGTCTGGCCAGCCTGGGCAACACAGCGAGACCCCAACTCTAAAATTTTTTTTTAATCAAAAAATTAGTGGGGTGTGGTGGCACGCTCCTGTACTGTCCCAGGTACTCGGGAGGCTGAGGTGGGAGGATCGCTTGAGCCTGGGAGGTGGAGGCTGTAGTAAGCGGTTTGTGCCACGGCACTTCAGCCTGGGAGACAGAGTGAGATCCTGTCTCAAAAAAAATTGGTTTTGGATGAAGCCTGGGCAGTGGCAACTTCACATAATTCCTCAGGTATTCCAGTGAGCAGTCAGGGCTGGGAACCAGGGCTTTGTGGAGAAATCAGATAATTCAGAGGTAATGGCCACTTGTTTCCTATTCTGCCTAATACCTAGAGCCAAATATTTCTACAGTTGCATGGAACCTGAGATCTTCCAATTTGATCCTCTCACTGCTTTAGGATCTTAACTGGATGATATCACTTAATCTTCACAACATCACTAAGAAGCAGCTGTTATTGTTACCCCCATTTTACAATTGAAATCTAAGGCACAGAGAAGTTAAGTGAAACTCAAAGACTGTTAACAGAGTTGTAGGAGGCAGAGGTGACACATCAGTAAAGCAGGGAGTGCTGGACCTCAGAGCCTCTTCTCAAAGACAGGGCTAACTGCCCTCGGGGAAATGGCCTGTTAAGGCAGCTTGGCTGATGGACGCTGATGAACAGTGAAATAACAATGGCATCTGAAAGGGCTTGCCTGGGGCCCACAGGAGCATAGCACAGACCATACACTTGACCAAGTTTACACAGCCTGTAAATGGTAGAGCTGGGGTTCACGTCCAGGCATTTTGGCTCTGGAACCTGCATTCTAGGCTACACTGGCAAAGAAGGTCTAGACCTCAAGTTTCCTGAATGCTGACCTGGGTCTTTTGCTATTACCACAAAATTGCCCACTAAATATGAGTTGCTGGTATTCATGTTCAACCCTCACCCCCTGCAAATAAAGCCTGTGTCCCTCACCTGAAAGGAGTGTCGCTGATGTCAGTGAAGAAGTAGTCATTGGTCAGGAAAA
Source organism: Pongo abelii (assembly GCF_028885655.2). Taxonomy (NCBI): domain Eukaryota; kingdom Metazoa; phylum Chordata; class Mammalia; order Primates; family Hominidae; genus Pongo; species Pongo abelii. Next base: position 1,909,326 of record NC_071995.2, read on the forward strand.
GAACTCGCTTCTGAAAGAGTAGACAAGGAAAGAGTGCTCATGCAGAGAAGAGCGGCCCCCAGCCCCCACCTCCCCCCCAGGGCTCTTGGGGTCTTCATCATCACTGTACAGTCCCCCCGCCTTCTTGTCTGCTCCCTGACCAGCCCCTACATAGCTCATGCTAGTGACACCCATAGGCAGATCCTCTCAAGGTGCAGCAAACTGCAGCCCTTTGGGGCGTGGCCTGGATTTCAGGATCAAGGTCTGGACCTGCACTGCCCATAACAATAGTCCCTAAGCAGCACTGAGCACTTGAAATGTGTGGCCAAGGAACTGAATTTTCAGATTTTAGTTAACATAACTTTAAACTTAGCTAGCAAATGTGGCTAGTGGCTATATTGGGCAGTGCCAATGTAGACCGTGACTCTGGTTCCTAGAGGGTTGAGGTTGGGGCTGTCAGTGTGTGCTAAGAACTTCTGGAGCCCATGTATACCTACACAATCCACTTAAACCTCCTTGCCCTCAAAGACGCCCAGGGAGAAGGGGTGCACCATTCTCCCTCCACTGTCATCCGTGCCCAGGCCATAGGACCTTTTCACAACTTCCTTTTCCTTTCAGAGCTGCCATCTTTTAGCCTTGGTTTACTTTGTATAAACTAGGGCATCATGTAGTACAAAAGTGGCTAAGGGCATGGCTGGGCTTAGATGAACCAGGATTGAAGCCCAGTTCAGCCACTTTCAACCTGTGTGCTCTTGAGCAAGTTACTTCACTGCCTGTTCTCATTTGTAAATCAGGATTGTCCATGGCCTCTCTTGCACGAGGCTGCCGTGAGGGTGCATTCAGGGTGCTGAGGTTCTGTGGATTGTCCTGTCCGTCACACAAGTTCATGTCATTGGGAAAGCCACATTTTGCAGTTGGCCCAGGACTTGTTCTTATTCCCTTTACTTCTTTCTGACTTTCCTTCTTTGATTTTGGAAATTGGAGTGAGGTGTCAGAAGGGACAGAGAGAGAGAGGACGGCAACAAAAGCCTTGCTTTCTCTAGGGAACTGGCTTTATGCCAAATCAGAATGCACCGTTCACAAAACTGGACCCATCCCCTGGTCATGCCCTCCGGCTCCTCTGCCCAGTCAGACCCCCTCTGTAGCTTCTCTCTATTGCAGCGGCCATGGGATGTCCTGGAAGATGTCTTGGGGGAGTCAGGTGCCCTGTGCTCCAAGGAGCAGCTGGCTTGAGTGTCAGAACTGGAGATCATCTTTTTATTTTTACTTTTTTTTTTTTTGAGACGGAGTCTCCCTCTTGTTGCCCAGGCTAGAGTGCAATGGCGTGATCTTGACTCACTGCAACCTCCGCCTCCTGGGTTCAAGCAATTCTCCTACCTCAGCCCCCAGAGTAGCTGGGATTACAGGCACGCGCCACCACACCCAGCTAATTTTTGTATTATTAGTAGAGACAGGGTTTCACCATGTTGGTCAGGCTGGTCTCAAACTCCTGACCTCAGGTGATCCGCCTGCCTCGGCCTCCCAAAGTGCTGGGATTATAGGCATGAGCCACCATGCTTGGCCTATCTTTTTTTTTAATTGAAGAAAAGGGTGGAATGCACAGATCTTCCATGTATTACCTAATTAGCTTCGATACATGTATCCAGCCCTGTGATTACCACCCCGTCAAGATACAGAACAGCCTCTCCAGTCTCTCTGCCTACCCCTTCTGGTCCATCCCGTCCCATCCTTCACAGGCAAACTCTGTTCTGGATTCTGTCACCATAGATTGGTTTTGCCTGTTCTTATAGTATGACACACACAAAAATTGTGTCTGGCTTCTTTTGTTCAAAATAACGTTTTCAGTGTCTGTCTATATTGCTGTGTGTCCAGTAGTTTGTTCCTTTCTGCTGCTGAGTAGTATCCCAGCGTGTGGACACAGCCCAGTATGCTTCTACGCTCACCGATTGATGGATATTTTGGTATATTTTGGTTGTTCCTCCTTTGGGGCTACAACGAATAAAGCTACCATAAATATCCTGGGACATGTGTTTGCATTTCTCTTGCTAAAAACCTAGGAATGGAATCTGGAACCGATGGTAAATGTATGTTTACCTTTATAAGAAAACTGCCAATTTCCCAAAGGTGTTTTGCCATTTTATACGCCTATTAGCAATGTTTGAGAGTTCCAGTTTCTCCACATTGCTGCCAGTATTTGGTGTTATTAGTCTTTTAAATTTTAGCCACTATAGAGAAGGTGAACTGGAATCTTGCAGGGTTTTTTTGTTTGTTTGTTTGTTTGTTTGTTTTCACAGAGTCTCACTCTGTCGCCAGGTTGTCTCACTGCAGCCTTGGCCTCCCGGGTTCAAGCAATTCTTATGCCTTAGCCCCTGAGCAGCTGGCAACACAGGCACACAACACCATGTCTAGCTAATTTTTGTATTTTTAGTAGAGACGGAGTTTCGTTATGTTGGCCAGGCTGGTCTTGAACTCCTGGCCTCAAGTGATCTGCCCACCTTGGCCTCCCAAAGTGTTGGGATTAGAGGCATGAACCACCGTGCCCAGCTAAATCTTGTAGTTTTGATTTGCATTTCACTGATGACTAATAATGTTGAGCATCTTTGCACAACTTCCTTTATGAAGTGTCTGCTCAGTGCTCTGAGCATTTTTTATTGGGCTTTAGTCTTTTTGTTATTGCTTTGTAGGAGTTCTTTATGTATTTTGGATACAAGTCTGTCTGCTTTTTCATTTTCTTACTGGTGCCTTTTGAGGAGCAGAACTTTTACTTTCAATGAAGTCTAGTTTACCAGATTTTATTTCATGTTTAGTGCTTTCTGTGTTTTTGTCTAGGAAATCTTTGCATATCCTCAGGTTGAGAAGATTTTCCCCTATTTTTTCTTGTAAAAGCTTTACAGTTTTAGCTTTTACATTGAGGGTTATGATTCATCAAATTAGTTTTTGTATGTGGTGTGAGCTATGGCTCAATGTTTCTTCTCCCCCATATTTATTCAGTTGTTCTAGGACCATCTGTTGAAAAGATTGCCTTGCTCCAATGACACTCCAAGGTGTCTTGATTGAAAAATCAATTGATAATATATGTGTGGGTTATTTCTAGGTTCTCTATTCAGGTCATTCACCCATTTTTCTTTGGTCAATACCACCCAGCTTGGTTATTGTAGCTTTATAGTAAGTTTTGAAATCAGATACTGTGAATTGTCCAAATTTGTTCTTCTATTTCAAGATAATTTTGCCTATTCTAGGTCCTCTGCATTTTCATATAAATTTTAGAACCAGCTTGTCTGTTTCTAGAAGTCTGTTCAAATTTTGATCGGATTGCACTGAATCTATAGATCAATTTGGGGAGAATGAATGTGTTAACAATACTGATCTTAACCCATAAACAGAATTATATCTTTCTATATTTACTTTTTTCTTTGATATTCTTTCAGCAATGTTTTGTAGTTTTCAGTGTAGAGGTCATATATACGTTTGTTAAATTTATTCCTAAGTATTTTATGTTATTTGATGCTATTGTCATTGGAACTTTAAAATATTTCATTTTCTTTTTTTTTTTCTTTCTTTTTTGAAGAAAGAGACTTTTCGTTAGCACTGTTACAGGCAATGCATTATGTGAGCTGGTCCTGTGTACAACACTCCCAGGCCACAGCAGACACATCAGTAGAGAATATCTATCTAATATTGTACACAGCGCAGAAACAGGATCACCCTGAATGTCAACAGAAGACTGAAAATCACTTTACAAAAAAAAATAATAATAATAACACCCATTTTCATATTTTAAAAAGTGCCAGCCCTTGAGCGGCAGAGTTTCGGAAATGCCGGAGGACATGCCACCAGGTGCCTTCGCTGGAACGTGGCTGCCAGCCGTGTGTGGCCGGGCCCATCCCGTCCAAAGACAAATGTCTGGAGTGCTTCAGCTCATCTTTAAAAGGCGGCCAGGCCCGTTTATCTTTGGAGTTCTTCTGTCTTAGGATTTTCCCTCTCTACTGTTTGTAATTTCATGAGCACGTCAGCCTAACGGTGAGCCGACCTTCAGGCTTCTAAGCGTGAAGGCCGGAGACTTTCCCTTTGTAAGGCTTAAATCTGAGTGCAGCAAAGAATGAGGAAACCAACCCCGGACATTTTAAAGTCGAATGACAATGGAGCCAGTGCCAATTTTGAGAAGCACTCCCATCGTCCCTTAGAGTTCTATTTTGGTAAATACGAATGTTTAACCAGTCAGCAAAATATTTAACCCAGTTGGCAAAATTAACACCGTCATTTCCGAAGTTACTCTGCTGTGTATGGCAAATGCTGCAAGATGAACATCACATTTGATGAAGCACATTTGAGAAACGTTTGCCAGAAAGTGTGCCTCCGTCTCAGGACCCTAAGCCCAGGGGGATGAACAGAGACCCCCGCAGCTCTGTGCCTGCTGCCGTGCGGGTGACTCCTCTTCCTGCCGACAAGGTGGGCGATGAGAACGAGGAGGACCAGTCCCACCAGGGCGCCGCCGACGGCGATGGGGATCGGCGTGTTATTCTCGTCCAGCAGACGCTCCTCCGCAGATCCGAACTGGTTGCCTTCCACCTTGAAAGCCTGGCCCCACACTGGGAATATGTGGATTGAAAACGGCTTCGTGCCGCGGCCACGCTCCGCTCCGGCTGTAGAACGGCCGACGGCTGCCTGCAATGCTCCCAGGGAGTCGCTGGCAGCTTTAAAAGTGGGGTCTCTGGAGTCAGGAAGAGTCGTATTCAACTGGATTCCTCGTAGGAAAATCCGGCTAGAACCTGCGTTCATCCCAAACTGGAAGCCCAGGACCGTGCTGCCCTCGCTGCGCCGCTCCCGGGTCTCCAGGTGGGCGCCGCGCTCCCGCTGGCTGAGGTCTTGCCCAGGTGGATGTTGAACAGTCTTGTCACCGTCGTGTGGTCCCTCCTCTCTGGGCGAGGTTCAGCTGCAGTCCCGCGCTGGCCGGCGGGCAGGTCCCGTGGGTGCCGCTCACGCCGTACCTGTCCACGGAGGGGAGAAGGGGCTCTCGGCGCCGTGGCGGGGAAGGCGCGTCTCTCCCTTGCGGAAGCTGCTGTTGGAAATCTAGGCCTGGATCGGGGCGCCGCGGAGCCTGATGGTCTCGCTGTTCATGCGGACCCGGGTGCCTTGATATCTGGTAGAGATTCCACAGTCTTGATTTCCTTGGAGCTTGCACTGAGGAAAAGGTGTGTGTCTGACAAGTTGTAAACAAAACTCATGAGCTGGATGCTGTCACGTGTTGCATTTCTTGTGAAATGGAAGGTCAGTGTCCGTCTTCCTCCAAAACACAATCACGAGCCTGGGGTCGGAAGTGTTCTCTTTACTGCAAGAGCCACTGTCGAGCACTTCTGCATTGGATGGCAGGTCAAAGGTCACGTTCTTAGCGCCACTCTTAGGGTCATAGTCCATCGAGAAGGCAGCGGAGAGGTTGGCCATTATGCAGGCTGTCCCGTTGCCCTTTTTCACCGCATCCACCGCGGATGCACCATGCACGAGGCCCAGCAGCAGCAGCACCAGGGGCAGCTGGGGGCTCCACCCGAGGCAGCCCGGGCAGCAGGCGGCGAGGGGAGCCGGGGTGTGGGGACCCAGGGTGTGGGGAGCCGGGGCGGCGGGAGGCGGTTGCGGGGCGCTGGCCTGAAGGACGGTGGCGTTCCTGGACCAAAACTATTCCATTTTCTGTTTGCTGCTATATATGCAAATAACATTAATTTTTATAAAATTGTGTTCTGTGAACTTGCTAAACTTACCTATTAATTCTAGTGTTTGTTTTATAGATTCTTGGGATGTTCCATGGAAACAATAATTTTGTCCATGAATGAAGGCAGTTTTACTTCTTCCTTCCTTGTCTTTGTGCCTTTTATTTTGTTTTCTTGCCTTACTGCAGGGGCTGGGACCTACAGTGCAAGGCTGAATAGAAGTGGTGAGAAGTCCTCCTTGCCTTGTTCTCAATTTTAGGGTGAGAGTGTTCAATATTTTACCATCAAAAGTTAGCTCCAGGTTTTTCATAGATGCCTTTCATCAGAGGGAAGAAGTTTCTTTCTGTTCTTAAATTTTGTCAAATGCTCTTTTAGCATCTATTGAGATTACTCTCTATCTTTTCTTTTTTATTCTGTTAATGTAATAAATTGCACTGATTGATTAACTTTTTCAATGTCAAATTAACTTTAAATTTTTGAGATAACTCTTCTATGTGCTATTGTTGCCATATAATTTACACTTACATATATTACAAACCCCACAATGCAACATCGAAACTTTTGCTTTAAATAGTCAGTTGTCTTTTTGAGAAATTAAGAGAATAAATAAAATATAGTCTTTTATTAACCCACGTTGTTTATCATTTCCAGAATGGTTGATTCTCTCCTGTAGACCTGCAGTTGATGTCACTTTATTTCAGCCTAAAGAATTTTCTGAAGCATTTTTGCTGCTGGTCTTGATAGTAATGAAACCTCTGTTTCCTTCTATCTGAAAATGTCTTTTTTTTTTGGAGACATAGTCTCACTCTGTTGCCCAAGCTGGAGTGCAGTGGCATGATCACAGCTCACTGCAGCCTCAACCTCCTGGGCTCAAGTGATTCTCCCGCCTCAGTCTCCTGAGTAGCTGGGACTACAAGTGCATGCCACCACACCTGGCTAATTTTTTTTTTTTTTTGTATTTTTTTGTAGAGATGGGGTCTCCCTATGTTGTCCAGGCTGGTCACGAACTCCTGGGCTCAAGTGATCCTCCTGCCTTGGCCTCCCAAAGCGCTGGGATTACAGGTGTGAGCCACTGCCCTGGCCTGAAAATGTCCTTACTGAAGACGTTATCCTTATTTTTGAAGTGTATTTTCTCTTTCTACAGAAATTTGAGTTGACAGTTTTTTCTTCTCTCGGCACTTTAACGATGTTATTTTGTTGGTTCTTATATACAGCAGTCTTATTGTTTCCCTTTATGTAATGCATCTTTTTTCCTTTAGCTTTTTTGAAGATTTTCTCTTACCTTTGAATTTTAGTAGCTGGGCTTTGAAGTACGCAGGTGTGGTTCTCTTTGTCTTTTTATCCTGCTTGGGGTTTGCTGAGATTCTTGGATCTGTAGATTGCTGGTTTATATCAAATTCAGGACATTTTTGACAATTAGTTTTTCAAATATGCTTTTTTTTTGCTTGAGTTTTTCTCCTTTCCTTCTAGGGCTCCAAGAACATGTAATCAGACCACTTGATACCATCTCATGGGTTGCTGAAGTTCTGTTTCTTTCTCTGTCTTTTTCCCCATTTTCCCCGTTTTTTAAATTGGATAATTTCTACTGATCCATCTTTAAGTTCACTGTCCCTTTATTCTACAACCTGCTGGTAAGCCCATCCAGTAAAGCTTTCATTTCAGATATGGTACTTTTTGGTTTTAAAGTTTTCATTTGGAAGCATAAGAAACAAAAGCTAAAATAAAAAGTGACTAGAAACCTTCTGCATAGCAAACAATCAATAAAATGAAATGGCAACCTATGGATTGGGAGAAAATATTTGCACATTTTATAAGGGACATAAAAATCTTATAAAATATATGGTTTGCAAATATTTTATAATATCCAAAATATATAAGGAACCCACACAACTCAACAGCAAAAAAAAAAAAAAAAACACCCCACACATCCAAATAATCTGATTTAAATATGGACCTGAATAGACCTTTCTCAAAAGAAGACATAAAATGGCCAACAGGTATGTGAAAAGCTGCTCAACATCATCGATTGTCAGAGAAATGCAAACCAAAACCACAATGAGATGCCACCTCATACTTCTTAGGATGGCTTTTACCAAAAAGACAAGAAATAAGTGTAGGCAAGGGTGTGAAGAAAGGGGAACCTTTGTACACTGTTGGTGGGAATGTAGGTTGGTGCAACCACTGTGGAAAACAATATGGAGGCGCCTAAAGAAATGAAAAGTAGAACTGCCATGTGACCCAGGAGTCCTGCTTCTGGGCATATACCCAAGGGAAAGGACATCACCACCTCATAAAGATATCTGCACTTCCATGTTCATTGCACCATTGATAGCCAAGATATTGAAACAACTGAAGTATCTGTTGATGGATGCATAAAGAAATTGTGGTGCTTATAAATACAAAGGAATATTATTCAGCCTTAACAAAGAAGGAGATTCTGCCATTTGCTACAACATGGATGAACCTAGAGGACATTATGCTAAGTGAAATTAGCCAGACACAGAAAAAAATGCTGTGTGATCTCACTTATATGTGGAATCTAAAATAAAAATAGAATACATAGAAACAGAGAAAAATGGTGGTTACTAGCAGCAGGGGAAGGCACAGTGGGAGGTGGGGAATGAGAAAACATTGGTCAAAAGGTACCAACTTGTGGTTATCTAGGATGACTAAGGCTAGAGCTCTAATGTACAACATGAGGACTAGAGTTCATTGTATTGTATTGTACACTGGAAACTGGCCAAGAGCATAGAGTTTAGGTGTCCTTACCACACACACACTAAAGCAAAGGTAACTATATGAGATGATGGGTATGCTAATTTGCCTGACTGTAGTCATCCCTTCACTTCACTTTGTATATCAAGATAAGTACAGTTGGTCCTCCATATCCACAGGTTCCACATCCCTGGGTTCGATCAATTGTGGATCAAAAAGTATTCCAGAAAAAAGGATAGTTGCATCTGTACTGAATATGTACAGACTTTTTCTTGTCATTGTTGCTTAAACAATACAGTGTAGCTATCTACATAGCATTTACACTGTATTAGGTTTTATAAGTAATCTGGAGATGATTTAATGTATTAGGGAAGACTGTGTAGATTACACGTAAATCTACACCATTTAATAGAAGGGACTGGGGCATCCATGGATTTTGGTATCTTTGGGGTGTCCTGGTCCAATCCCCATGGATGCTGAGGGACGACTGTGCATCATGTTGTGCACCTTAAATATATACAATCAAAAAGCAGGTCTAAAGCAAGAAAAAAAATTCCTGTTTGGTTTTTATAATGATTTTGTACTGTGTCAAATTAGCTAAGCTGGAACCACACTTCCAGACTCAATGCCCAGTGTAGTTTCAAGTCAGGGTTGGCCAAAGAGAAGTGTGTGTGAGATTTGCAGACAGAAGGGCAGTGGTAGCCATTTTGCACATTGAAGTCCTCACAGAATACCAGGCTCTGCCATTCTTTGCTGTAACCTACTGCCGTGCTTTCTTGGCATGGGCCGCAGCCAGATTCAAAGCCACCCGCTGCTGCTGGCTCTCCTCCTTCAGTTTCCCTGAGACCTAACCTGGTGAGGATGCAGCCCCTCATGGAGGGCACTGGCTCCGTCTGCAGGTCATCTGCCATCCTTATGGGTAGAGTTGGTGAGTGACAGATGTGGGTTTCAGTTTGTTTTCACGGATTCCTGTTTTTCCTCTTGAGTTCCAGTTCGTACTTGCTTTCTTCCACATCTCATCCAGCTTTCCTTCCCAACTGCTGGTCATGCTGACCTACAATGACTTCAAGCTCACCATTGGATGAAGCTTTCCATAGATTTCATCACCAGCTCCCACAATTTCATAAGGTCTAATCCCTACAATAAAATCCTACATTCTATCACTCATAGGGGCTCTGTTCTTTGACCAAGCCCTAACTATTTCTCTGCTGGGATTCTCCATCTATTCCCTCATTATGAACATCTTTTCCTTTACACAGTTACAATGTCCGCACTAAAGTCATTCTAACAGCTGGGTCATAACAATTTTTATTATATACTGGATATTTGAGGGGTAGGCTGTAGATACTCTTGTCTTTCTTTGAAGAGTGTTTTTGTATTAAGCAGTAGTTAAATGATTGGCTGATAAGAACTGACTGTGTAGAGGCTTGAATTCACATTTTGTTTGGGTGGGTCTGTCTCAGCTTTGTCTTTAGGCCTAGAGTGAATCTCTTGGTCTTGGGACAGTCTTTACTCCTAAGGTGTAGTTCTTCTGTGCTTTCAAAGGAAATCCCGAGGTGTTTACCAAGTCCCTCCACCTCTGTGTGACGCACACTCCAAACTGTCCCTACTACACATGCAAGAGCTGAGATCCCGTGTTGAGATCCTGCTCTGGAATCCTGCTTTCGGCTTTCAAGTGTTGCATTCCACTGGGGCACCTCGAGGCTCCCCTGTGTCTGCAGGGCTCAGGAGTCAGCCAGGAATTTGAGGGGAGTTTGTAAACAGATTTGGGGTCTAACCTCCCTGTGGCTCGCTGCTTCTGGGCTAGCCCGCCTCATTTCCAGACACTGTGGAAACGCAAATTCTGTTCTCTGACTGACACTTCACGGTGACAACTGCAGCCTTCTGCTTGAATTCTAGCTGTTGCGCTCCAGACAGACTGGGGAGTGCCCTTTGGGAAAAAGAGCCATAGAAACACGTATTGCACCCAATGCAGTTCTCTTGATTCAAGGGTTGTTGCTGCCTGCTTTTGGTCACTTTCAAGTGCCTTTCCATTTTTGTTTTTCGTATTTTGTTCAGAGTTTATAATTATTATCTGCTGAAGGGTGAGTCTAGTCAAGCTACACCTTACTCAAATGAACTTTGAGATCACCTTCTAAGGCTGAAGTAAAAGGAAGAGAGAAGGGTGTGGGGGGTTGGGAGGGGGTCTGTGAATTCTGTTAATTCTGCTCTGATGTCTTAGGCTGGGAGTAAGGAGGTATCAGAGAAATCTGCTCCTTTAATACACTGACTCCTTCTGCTGGACAAAAATGTGAGGGGAAGAGAGAGAGAGAAAGAGAGTGTAAGAGCACGTCACAGAGTACTCTAGCCCTGTGTTCCTGAAATCCAGGGTGCAGGGATTCAAGGGCACTGGAGGAACACAAGGCGAAGCTGCTCTGCATGCCAGCCGCTGGTGTGTGTGTATAAGTGTGTGTTGCTGGTGTGTGTGTACATGTGTGCTGCTGTTGTGTGCATATGTACACGTGTGTTGCTGGTGTGTGTGTACACGTGTGTGCTGCTGGTATGTGTGTGTACACGTGCCACTGGCATGTGTACACCTGTATGTTGCTGGTGTGTGTGTACATGTGTGTGCTGCTAGTGTGTACATATGTACATGTGTGTGTTGCTGGTGTATGTGTGTACACATGTATGCCACTGGTGTGTGCATGTGTACACGTGTTACTGGTGTGTGTACACATGCATGCTGCTGGCATGTGTGTACACATGTGCTGCTGGTGTGTGTGTACACATGTATGCAACCGGCATGTGTGTACAATACACGTGTGCCACTGGTGTATGTACATGTGTGCTGCTGGTGTGTGTGCATATTCACGCGTGGACTCCAGTCAGTGCAGTTAATTTGGAAGAACCCAGAGGCTAGGAAGGAACACTGTCTGCCCCTTCCCTTCCCCATTGCTAATTATTGCTTGAAATGGTCAAAAACGAGAATGACAGAATGAGTCCCAGGTTAGACTCCAGGACACTTTGCTCTTCTGCTTTCTTCTTTTAAACTTGTGTCCAAGGATGTCTGGCCAGCATGCTGCTAATGGGTTAGAAATTGTGGCACCTGTTACTGGTCTGCAATTTGGGACAAAACCCCTGCCATCAAAGTGGCAAATGGGAGGCCCGCCAGTCAAAGCTGGGCTTCTTACGAGTTTAACATCCTAGATGTTGGCCCAGGTTGTGTTTTTAACATTTTTGGAATTAGTTGCACATGTTTTAAACATGGGTCTTAGCCGTCTCCTGCAGATGGTGTGTGTTCTCTCCAGTTTGCCACAGTTCCCAGAGCCCCCTGCACAGACGCCTGTCTGCTTCTCTTACTCGTATTTACTAACAAATACAAGTTTGGCCCCATAGGTTTCTGGGTTTGTGAGTCCTGCCCTAAATTATGCTGTTGATGTGTGGAAAATAAGGATACCTGTAAAATCCCCTGGAGAAAACAACACGGCAGGCGGTCCTGTACCAGGAGGATGGCTCGAACAGTAACAGATATTCCCACAAGGCTTTTAGAAAGCTTTCCTCAGCCTAGACCTAGACCTGGAGACGGTTTCTACTGAGAAACAAGCTCATAAGTTGAGACCACTGAGCTGAGAGGGAGGGCTAGATAGATCAGCAGGCAGGCCGACCATGGGGCGGTTGGATGGCTCTGTGAGAGCTGTGTGGAGGAGACAGGGCCCTTGGCAGTGAAGAAAATGCAGCCATTATGGGGATGAGTGGCAGCCTAAGACATCAGAGCAGTGAGAGCCAGACACTGCCTCGGTGGCCCCACACCAGCAAAATGCCCTGCACAGGGTGGAGGCTGCCAGGCTCCCGGGGTCAGGGTGAAAAGATGGAGGATGAAGGAGGGCTGAGTGGTGATAGAATGGGGTAGAGGGAGAGGAGAAGGCGATGAGTGTTCAAGGTGGAATAGAAATGCTATGCTAAAGCGAACTCTGGGAAACCTTTAAGGCTGGAGAGTTGAGAATTCAGGGCCAGTCCTACAGAAAAGGCCTTCTACGGCAGTGGTTACGAATGGGAGATCTCGGAGCAGTTACACGTGGGCTTTGCAGTTAATCATCTGGGTGACCCTGGGCAAGTTTTTAGCCTCTCTGAATATCCTCATCTGTCAAATGGGGATAGGATAGGCCCACGCTCAGGTTGTGAGTGTTCAATGAGTGAATACTTGAGAGCGCCCAGCCCAGTTTCTTATAAATGTTAGTTTCCATCATTATTATTAGCTGTACTAATAGTAGTAAGACATGAACCCCTAAGTGCTATGGAACGTCCATTATGGTCATGATCGTCGTCATCCTCATTGAATGTTCTTTATGTTGAAGCACCCATATATCAGGAAGCCTTTGCAAAATTGCAAATATATAACCCAGATGGTTTATTAGTAGCAATGAACAAACTTTGAAAGGATGGGCAGAGGTTTCAGAAGTTCAGCCTGCTGCATTTGGTTAGGACTCTGCCTCAGTGGCTTTGAGAAGCATAAAAGCAGCAAGAGATCCCTGGGCACTGGGGGAAAGGGTAGACGAGAACCACACCCACTGCGTGTGTCAGTCTGTATTAGATACAGTATAGCCACATTCAGATCTACCTTTAAGCTGTCCTGTGCCATAAGCATACTAAATTCTTCATTGTCAGTTCAGTGCTGTGGCTGTGCTGGGCTACGTGAGAGCTCATCTGTGCATGTGAGCAGGAATCTGGTTGGGATAAAGGTGGGTGCCTGTGGAAGAAGCCTCTATTCTTTTGGATCAGGAGAAGGAACAGCTGCCACTGGTGGTCTGACCTCACTATAGTGCCCAGTCTGCCTGAAGGAGGCCTTTCTCAGCCCAGAGCTTACAAAAAGCCAGGCAGATGCCACCAAAATCAGACACTGGTTCCAGTGAAAATCAGTCTGGCCTAAAAGGGATGCTTCCTTGTCTCTCCCTGTGCTTTCTTGTTTGGCTTTCATGGAGGTCTGTGTTGTGGAAGAACTTGGGTCTAATTGCTGCAGGCAGATGCCTGTGCTCTTTCAGCTGAGGCAGATGGGCAGGGGAGGAGGAGGTGGGGGTGGCTGTGAGGGAGGAGGTGACATTTGTAAATATGTCAAGGGACAATGCAGAATCAGTAGACACATTGGAACCTTTTAAGTGAGAAGATGAAATGATCTTTTATAAATGATGCACATGGTTGTAAAGATAGTAAAGGGATTAGTGAGGGTATTGATTCCTAACTATCTGGGAATGAGAGTGGATGAACATCAGCTGTAGGGAATAGTGAATATTTCAATCTCGTCCCGTATAACATTTCACAAGAGCTGCTTACCATTTACAAAATTAGCTGTCACTTTTCCACTTTTCATTATAAACAACAAAAGGGCCAGTAGCAGGCAGCATAAGGAGGAAAGAAGAGCTGTAAATGCGCTGGCCAGCCTTCTCCCCAGCTCAGCGGTCTCCCAAAAGCCAAGCGTTGAATGAGCAATCCTGTCACTCCCTGGCTAGGTGCTTCTCCAGGGCCAATGCACCCTGGGTATACTCCCTGATGGACCCTCTAGGTGCAGCAAGCACTCAACTCTTCAGCTATAATTAGGCTAAGTCCAGGTCCCTCGTCACTACTCCAAACCCAATTAATGAAGATGCCTTCCTAGGCCACGCCCTGGCTGTTTCTAGCTCCTTACCCCTTTATCCATCGGAACCTTCACATCCATCGAGAGAGTACCTGTTTCCCTATTGATCATGGCTGTTCTCAGCTTCAGGAGGAAAGACAATGGCATTAGTTCTTTGGCTCACAGGGGAGGGTGAAAGTATGGCATTCTTCAGACCAGATTAGACCCCAGAAACACTTTTGGTTCTTCCCTTTTTCCTCTGAGAGAGATACCAGGAGGGAAGACAGACCTGACTCTAAGCTCTATCTAGCTCATAATTCCAGGCATTCACCAAGATCCCACTCCCATGTGTACTGATGCACTGGGGTACAGAGTGCCAAGTTGCTGGGACATAATTTCCTCTAGGATGAGATATTGCAATCAAAAGCCAAGCTAAAACATCAGTAAAACTCAAACTCTGCAGCTTATACACATGATCTCATCCAGCCTCAGTAGTCCTTGTGATTCAAGAAGATATTGTTATATTTTTATAGTTGTTAAAAGAATTGCTCATTTTAGGCATTGCTTGTGGCTTGAGCTTGGAAAGGCTCTGGGACGAACCTGTTCTGCCTGACAGGAACAGAGTGACCTCAAAGCTCACAGCCACACAGCTGACCCATTTAGTTGGATGTAGAGCTAAACTAGCTTCCCTTCCCCCTATTTTCCCCACTCACAGATTCAGCCTGGTCTTCCCATTCCACTTCCGAGAGATCCACACTGTTGTAGTTAGGTTTGGGTTTTAGTTTCTTCCCCTCTCTGTACTGGAGTAGGCAGGTTAGGAAGAAAAACATGTGGTCAGAATACGTCCTGCTCAAGTTTATTTCTTCTGCAAAGCCTTTCAGGTATATTCATAAAAGCAAAGGATTCCTTAGAAATCAATCAATCCAGTAATTACTTAAGGTTATCTGGGCAAACTTCCACCTGATACAGAGCTCCCCTTACTGACATCTATGACAGATGGTCTCACGGCCTCTGAGTGAATCTTCCCCATGGCAGGGAGCTCCCTATCTCGTGAGTCAGCTTGTTGGAGCTTTGGACAGCCCTAATTGTTAGAAAGTTCCTCCTCACACAAAGCTGAAATCCATCTCCCTGTTACTCCCACCCACTGATCTTCCTTCTTTCCCCTGGAGCTGCATAGAACGTGTTCCACCTGACTCACGCCTAAGACTTCACTGCTCCAACTGAGCTTGCCCGGTGTGCAGGTGCCTCTGCTCCCTCTGAATATGCTGTACTTTGTCTTCAATGTCACTCTCAAAATGGAGTTCCCAGGACAAAAGCCAACCTTCCAAATGGGGTCTGACCAGTGTGGCATGGGCTGTGATCTGTGCACTAAGGCGTCAGGGGGCCCTGACTGCTGCCTGCGCTTCTGCTGTCTTCCTGGCCAGCCACACTGACCTGGCAGTTCAGGCGGAGATTTCAGACAGTTCAGTCCCCTTGGTCTTCCTCATGGGACACACTGTCAGGTCCCTCTTCACAATCGTAAGCTTAGGCGTTGAGTATTTCACAGAGCTCTCCAGGCATCCCTAATACATTTCATCTTGCTAGTTTCAGCCCATTGTTTTAGAAGACTGCTTTCTGAATACTAATTTTCTCATTTAATGTATTAGCCATACCTTCCAGACTTTATGGCATCTGCCTTCTGCATTTTCGTCTTAGGGATAAAATATTTGAATGGGACAGACACAAGGACAGATCAGTGCTTAATAAAGACTTCCCTTCAACTTGACATACAGCCATTAATCAACATGCTGAGTGTTATTATTTTCTGGCCCTGACTTCTCTCTCTCTGAAGCCACGACAGATGTCATCAAGTTATCTATGATTAGGTCTGCAGCACTTCCCGGGTTTAGTTTATTAACCCCAATCAAAAAAGGAAAGAGGATAGTTTATCACTGAGGTAAATTAAGGATTAATTAGCATGTCTGCTTTGAGCCAAATGAGGCCCCCAGCAGATGCCTGGACAGCTCCGGTCCCCTATCACTGTGTATCTTGCTTCTGCCAGTTTTTTGTTTGTTCACTTTTTTCGGGGAAGTGTCGTGCTGATTTCCTGCCTGTTCAGGGGATCTGTAGGATCCCCTTTCCCCTCTTTTTCTCCTTTCCCATGCCTGGATCATGCTTCTTGGTCTTATTAATGACCATACTCATCAAACAGCCCTGTCCTGCCATCTTTTACATGGGATCTGTTTCCTTTGGGTGGGGCTCAACATTCCATTGCCATTTCCTAAATCCTGCAAAGCCTGAAGATCATCTGTAGCTCCTCATTTTAAAACTGCAATTCTACTCCATTAATACTCCTACATGGGGCACTGACATAGAAAGATGTCAGTCCAGTGGCATGGCGCTTTTAATTTATTACTGG
The DNA here is from genome assembly GCF_028885655.2 of Pongo abelii. Lineage (NCBI taxonomy): Eukaryota > Metazoa > Chordata > Mammalia > Primates > Hominidae > Pongo > Pongo abelii. Next base: position 1,925,707 of record NC_071995.2, read on the forward strand.
GCATATCCTCGTTATTTTTTCTTTTTCAAACGTAACTATTGTTTTCCTGATAGTGCTTTCCTCAGATAACTCATTACATTGGCTTTGCTATATCTTTTGTTGTGTAATAGTGTCCTGTGTGGTATTATTCCCTAATTGTTTCATTTGTGTAAGTCTAGTTTTCTTAATTAGAGTACAAGCCTCTGTTTATAGCACTCTTCACTGCATCATGAGGTCAGGCACGAGGAGGTCCACACTGTGAATCAACTGGTTGAAGTCTTATATTCATCTAGAGTACACAGATTCATCTAGAGTACATAAACAGGCAGTTTATGATCAGTACCCCTCAATTCTACAAGTCAGCTCCAGAATCAGCATATTATTTACCTAGTGAGTCATTCTGCTGGCACTGGGGCTGTTCCCCGCAGAACCCCTTGGTACAAGGGAGTGACATGTTATGGGTTCAGATGCTTGCCTGGCAGAGCCTGATTTGGCAGACAGTGTGAACAGAGTGGCTTCCAGTGTGCCCTGATGTCTCTCTATTCAGAACCCCTAGAGTTTGCCTTAAATAGTTAATCATTGCCTTGCAGATATTCAGTGTCTATTTGAACCAGGTGGAATGAATGGAGTGTGGCTTAGACTGACCTCTCCAAATGACACCTGGGCAGATGAGGCCCTAAGTTCTCCGGAAGGTGCTCCGCTGTCTGTCCTCTGTTGCCATCTGTTATTCACCACAAGACTGGTAGAGGGCAAAGGGCTATGATTCTCCTAGGATTTTAGCTCCCTCCATCCCAACAATCACACTGAGAGCTGTGGTCATTATCGCTGCATAGTGCCCAAGTGCATGACTAGCTCCTGGAGGCAGAGCTTTCAGATAAGACAATGCAACTTTCTTCCTCAGCCATCAGATGCTCAGTTGAACTCATGTGAAAATACCCTGGCCTCTGCGTCACGGTGAAGAGGGCTGGGAGGGCCAGGAGCACTCAGGAATGCATCCTAAGCTATGCTGCTCAGGAGAGGGCTCCCCTGCCATTTCTATGGTTAGCTCCTTGTTCACCCAACTTCGCAGGCCCCCAGAGTTCTGAGAGACTCCAAGCAGATGTGAATAATGGCCCTGCGGGCTCTTTAGCCTCAAAACTGCACACTTCATTACGTGCTCTCTGGCCTACTCATCAGTCATTTCACATGTTTTTGCCTTGTCTCTTCTGATAGAATCTAAACAACTTGAAAACAGGGACCATGACTCGAATACATTTTTTTTTCTCATATTACCCACTGGGTTCCTAAATAGAGCCCAATGTGTGTTTGTTGTTTTAATCGTTTTTGTGAATTACCCCCAAATCCCATACAGTAAGGATCCCAAGGCAAAGAAGATCTGTACCTACCAGGGGCCGGAGGTCGGGATGGGAGAGGATGTAGCCATTGTTGGTGTTCAGAAAGGCGTATCCGTGCACTCCAAGCTGCCAGAGTCCAGGGTGGAGGCACATTAGGCCTGCTGTTTGTGCTGGGCATCTGGAGTTGGGCAGGGGTTTGGGGGCCACAGGACGGTCAAAGATGGCAGCTCACAGCAGTGAGTGTTTTCAATAGGAACATAACTGAGCCAGTGCCATGCTTCCATCCATTGATTGAGCAGTCCTTTCCAAACTGGACTGTTTATAGCAACCATCATAATACATATTATTACCTGACTTCTTTCCCACCACATGTTCTGGGTGCTTTGATGATGTAGTCTCACTCACCCTCACAGCAGGACTGTGTGGCACGGAGGAGCAGACTGAGAAACTGAGACACTGGGCAGGGAAAGGACTTACTGAAGGCCACAGAGCAAGTCATAGTTCGTGGTGGGAAAGGGACCCAGGGGCACCAGTTGCTGCTCCCATGCTCAGCACCTGCACTTCTTGGGCGGTGATGGAGGGGCCCCATCCCAGCTCTGGGCTTGGCTTGCCTGGAGAGAGGCTCCCATCATGGGGGAGGGGATTTCCTCTTGGGGAACCTGTGATCCCCACAGGGAACAGACCCAGGCTCACCTTGTACCGGGGTGCCAGCTTCATCAGCTCTCTCAGGGCCACATCTGAGCCCACCACACCCAGGAGAATGCCATGGGATCGCTGGAAGGAAAGACACAAGGGGTGGGGGAGACCCAGCTTCCCTGTGTACAAGGTTAGACTGGACCCTGGGCCTGTCCAGAGCCTGGAAGAGAAAGCCACTTAGGCTTTAAGTGGTTCTTCCTCTGCAGTTAGATTCTAGGCTGGGAATAAAAATCTAGACTCTATCAGATGAGGTCCCAGGAGCAAAACCAGCTGCTAGGAAGATTAATACTCAGTATTAATATTTAAGTTGTAATATTTAAATGGAATCCAAAGTTAAATGAAATATTAATCTTCACGGCACAGGGTGAAGTTATCGGGATCTCAGGGACCATAACTCACGGGGGCTCTGAAGCATACGGAGCCTGTAATGAAACATTTCCTGACCTGATGGAGGATGGAAGGCTCGAGAAATCCCCTCACCAGAGGCCTTTACAGACAAGTTAGAGTCTGCACAACCTGGCAGATTAAGCATGGCTTTGCAGGAAGGCTGACGGGCAACCCTCCAGCCTTATATCCCCAAGGCAGGGGTCCCAACTGCAGAGCAGCGAAACTACTCCCAGCCAGCCAGCAGAGTCACTGGAGAAGCCATGGAAAAGCACAGACCACCAGCCCACCTCCAACCAGGAGAGTCTGGGGCAGCTACTCTGGGACAGGCCTGGAAATCTGCATTCAAACCCTCCCAAGGTGGCTCAGAGGCACAGCCAAGTCAAGAATCACTGGTCTAAAGATGCCACTGAAGCCCCAGGTTCTAATCCCTGCTACAACGTCTCCAGGAGCAGCCACTCACCGTTTCGTTCTTCTTGCTGAAGACTGGCATGGCCACAGTGGTGAGTAGCATCACGCTCTGAGCCTGTGAGCTGAGGAGCTGTCAGGGAGGGGAGAATGGGGGTCAGAAGATACGGCCTAGGGCCACTGGTTTGCCGCACTCAGAGCACCCAGTGCGGATATCCAACAGTCACTACCTCAATTATCCAGCATCACCTTCCCACAGGAAGGAGGAAATCCCAAATGAGGGTTCCTTTCTCTGCAAAAGGAGAGTTGGCAGGAATGCTGGGGGCCAGAGGTGGACTGGAGGGGAGGACCAGGCTGATGTCACTCAGCAGGGTCCTGAGCCCCATGACCCAGCCCCAAGCACATTCACTAAGCTCTCTCGTCTCAGCGAGGCCCAGGCCGAGTGTTAAGCGCAAACCCAGGAAACAGGCCCATCTGCCTGCCCAGAAACAGAGGGGCTTTGCACAGTACGAGCTTTCCAGAAACCTCTGATATGGACTTAAGGTTGCTACAGGTGAGAGGGAGGACATTGACCCAGAGCTACCCAGAAACACAAGCACACCCCAAGGAACCGCAGCGCAAAGGCAGGCCGTGGTGCAGCTGTAGTGGGCTTCAGGGCCATTCCTAGCACACAGGTCAGACCCACGTGGTCTCCACTCACAACACCAGAGCCAGAACCCTTGCCACCTCTAGATGGCTGTCCGCCCTGACTGGCTGGGCTCACTGTGCCAGCTCCTCCAGCTACTTGAAAGGGGCTCCGCAATGTGTGCCCCGCTTTATAACAAAAGTAGGCTTCTGACAAGCATGTGGGAAGAGAGGTATCATAAGTCCGACCTTGGATGAGATCAACTAAAGGAGACTGCTGAGTCATGGAAGTCCACAGTTGACTTTCTTGGAGAAGGAAGCACATTTTGGCCACCACGTCTCTTTCTCTCGCCTCATCTGAGTTTTCAATTTAGAGTTAGAGGTAAGGCTTTCTGAGAGTGAACCACGATGACATCTAATTGTTTTCTGAGCTTGGACACATCTCTATGGGCTGCATGAGGGCTTTCCAGTCTCCTTCCTGAGTTAGGAATGCATGAAGCCAGCTTGTCCCTGGCTCCCAGAGAGCAGCTCCCAGGCTCTTGGAGGCCCCTGTGGCCTGCTCTCCCTAGGACATGTCTCAGTCTGGGAGGAGTCCAGTCACAGCTGTCCCTGCACTTATGTTTCTGGACACCCTTGCAAGGGCGGACACCTGCCCTGGGCTCAGGGGAGTGACATCCTCCACTCAGAGGGTCCCGAAGTGGGTCCAGGAGACCTGCAGGTGACCCTTAACTTCAGGGACTCCTAAGTCAGGGACAGGAGAGGGAAGGAGGAAGACAGAGGAGATGTAGGGACTGGTTGCAGGGGGCAGTTCTCACTGAGGGAGAGGTGTAAAAGTGAAGATCAAACTGTGAACTGTGGCCTGGTCTGTGTGCATGGAGGTAAGAGAGCGCCAGAAGGTCAGGCTGTTCATAGAATACTAAGGACATCCTAGCACCGTCTGACATCAGTTACAGCACACAGGGAAGCCGGGGTTGCCTCTACCCACCTTCTGCCAAACTCACACCCAACACTCCAGGCCACCTTCAGCAGGTATGGCCTATGCCCGGCTTCTCTCATCGGATTTCATGGTTCCGAAAGCCTTCGCTTTCCAGCTCCCGTGGCATGACCACAACACTCCCAGGTGAGGGAGGCCCACACAGAGCACCGGAGCCCTGGCCCCTCCTGCCAGGCTGGCTACTGGCAGGCAGATGAATGCACAGGTGATGGAGAGGAAGTGCAGGTGCCAGGGTTCACAGGAAGACAGCTCAAAGAAGATCCCCTCCTGTCCTCCTTCTCCCCACCCACCTGTCTCTCATCAAACCTGGACACACAGGGCCCTATGAACACTTAGACAAGGGAGGGAGAGCCCTGCCCAAAGGCAGCCAGCTCGTCCCTTCTCAGCAGCAGTCGGTAATGGTCAGATGACATCTGCTGAGCATGGCCTTGTTGGCTGAGCCCCTTTAAAGTAGACTAATGAGCTTTTCATCCCAAATTTGGCCAGATGGCTTATGTCTACTATTAACAGGTGCAGGTAAGCATGCCACTGCTTTTGGACGTAGAGCAACTCAGAAGAAAGCTGACCATTGCATCGTTGAATTCCCAGCCTCCTTTGTCAGCACGGGGACTGAGTTCTGGCCAGTGAGAGGTGAATTCTGGGTTCTGGCAAGAGTCCCTGCAAGTTTCCCTCACAGGGGCGAAGTATCCCCCTTCCCCTTCCACAGCCTGATGCTTAAGTGTGGTTTCAGTTGACTCATGTTCCACCAGCCTCCTGAGCACGAGGATGAGGGCCACATCCCTGGGACAGCAAAGGGGACGGCAGGGAGGAGCCTGGGTCCCTGATGACCAGACCAGAGAGCTCGTGGTCAGCTCTGGGCTTTGTTTACCCAAGGGGGACATTCACTTCTATCTTATTTAAGCCACTCTTTTTGGGTCTCTCTGGAGCCCAGCCTGATACATCATCACTGAAGCAGGTGGCTGCCTATGTGATGGGGATTTGAGAAGTGGCAGAAAGGTCTCCCTTCCCCCAAAAGGTCCCATCTGAATCTCTCCCTTTGATGTTCATTCTTTTGTGCAAGTCATTGCTGCCTGCAGTCCTTTGAAAATGCAGGGACCCAGGAAGGGAGAACATGTGTTCCAGCTGTGGGATGGTGGATTCTTGGTCTGACCCCTTTCTCCCCCAGGGAGGGATGATGAGGGAGGTGAGGACTGTGGGGGAGGAGGGAGGAACAACTTCGGAGCAGGGACCCTGTCCATGGAGAGCACCCCGGGCAGGTCTGCTGGGGGTCTAAGACAGCATATGGGCAGTGGTCCCATTAGTGGGCTGAGGGCTGTCAGGAAAAGAGGAGGAAAAGCATGGAAAAGCGGCTTCATTCACCCCTTCTTAACGTTCCCTAAGGAGGTGCTAGGCCCACCCCTTTCCTGACCAAGGAGGTGACTTCTTGCTCCCTGGGGTCCCTAACTCTGAGGTGGGCTTCTCGAGCTGGGAGCTACTGCCAGGCTCACCTTGCTGTCCATGTAGGCCTCTGTCCAGATGATGTCATGGTCGTGGTTGATGACCATGGGGCGGCTGAGCACGTGCAGGTATTCCATCACGTTCTCCTGGGTGTCCGCCAGGGTTGAGATCTGCGTGTAGTAGCCTGCAGTGGGGAGGGCCGCGTGGGTGTGGAAGGCAGGGCTTCCCTGGGAACCCCTCGCCAGGGCCTGCACCCTCCCCAGCTGCTGACGGCTCATAGCCGAATCCTCTCTGGAAACTGGCCCGGGGCACAGGGAGCTGCTTCCCCACAGTTGTGTCCTTTACCCGGGGCAGCCGCAGGCCAGTGGGGGGCCAAGGCTCACCCTGCCTCACCCTGGAAGATCTCTGAGGGGCTCTCCCACCCAGAGCTCCGCAAAGGAGCAGCAGGGCCTGATGCAAGGGTGTTGGGGGTCAGCTTCTCCCTCTCCCAGCCCCGCCCTCCCCACTTCCTCACAGGAGCATCTCATGAGAGTGCCCTGTAAGCTTTCTTCGGTCATCTTAGGCCTCTTCAGGGAACCCAATCAGAGGCAGAGATTTCTGCCTCTCCACTCCTCCTTCCTCTGGCCCTTGTCCTTGCTCAGGTTGTGGGGTGGGTGTTATAGCCTATTCCCTGGAGCCATGGTGACACTCCAAAGCGCAGGTGGCGCAGAAGGCTGTGAATGGCCTCTCCATTCTCCTGGCCCCCACCTCCCACCGTGTCCATCCCCCTCGCCAGTGAGATGCAGCACCTCTCTGCTCCCAGCAGGTCTCAGACCCTTTCAGCATGCTGTTCCCTCTGTCTGGAACACCCTTCCAGTCGCCCCACTGACTTGGAGAGTGCCTTCCTCATGGCCCCTGGCACCCTGAACAGTCTGTGTCTCTCCACTATCAAAGCACATTTCAGGCTGTATCGTGGGTGGTGGTTTACTCGTATGTCTCCCTGCTGGACAATACCAAGAGGCAGAGACTGACCCTGAGTCCATCCTGATCCCTCTTGGTCCCCCAGTGCCTGGAAATGGTGCCAGGTGCATAGTGGATGCTCAGTGAATTTTTGTTGAATCATTGGGGTCTGGTCAGAGATAGATGAGGACCATTCACACACAAAACATTATTCCAGAGAAAACAGTGACCCTCTGCTTTTTGTCTGGGAGCAGAACCAGAGTCCATGGCTTAATTTGCCAAAAGAAAGAATGGGGGCAGGATGGAGACAGAGCTGACGTTGTCTCACCTTGCTTTTTCCAAATACGAAGGAGGGACTGAGGCTGTTGTTCTTGATGTAGCACTGCTCCTCTTAGGGGCCCATGGGGAAGCCCGTGCTCAGCACCTCCAGGGCTGGGTAACCCTGTCCCCTGTGCTCAGGTGCAGGTGGGAAGGCACCTGCCGGCCCGGCACTCACCTTTGTTGTTGCATGCAATCCACTTCATGCGGTCAGCAAAAGACACTTCTCTCCCAATGAGGTAAGTGAAAACTCGGACCTAACCCACAAGACACAGATGCACTCAGCAGCAAAATTCCTGGCCATAAGTAATGTTAACATTGTTTATGTGAGTCTTAGATGTTGGGCCCAGTGCTTCTCAGTCTTCGGGTTCTCCAATTTCACCCCCTGAGGCCCAGGCAGCAACACAATTTGCCCAGGGCCATGGGGACTGTGGGTAGGTGCCAGGCTGAGATTTACAGCCTGGCAGTTCTGATGTCCCCAAACCATATTCTGGTCCCTCACCCCAAACCTCCTACATCAGGCCTCTGTGTCTCGGGTTGCCATAATTTTGGAACACCCAATTAAAATGTATTTGAAAGCAAGAATGGCTCTAATAGGAAAGCAGATTTGAATGGGGGCCATCCTTTTAGGGGCCCTGCTGGTGATCCCATCCATGGCAGCAGGAGAGGCTTTTTTCTCTCTGGACACCTGCGGGAGGGTCACCTTACAGTCTGGCCAGTTATACTTCTCAAACACCGGCTCATAGTCCTCCACGGCGCCGTCGCTGATGAGCATGATGGCCTGGTTGCAGAGGCTTCCTTGCTTGGCCTCTTGGAACTGTGTAGGGAAGAGGAATGACCATGACCACAGGCCAAGCCTGCCCCCCTCCACCTGCCGCCCTCCACCTGCCCCCCCCACCTGCCCCCCTCCACCTGCCCCCCCACCTGCCCCCTCCACCTGCCCCCCTCCACCTGCCGCCCCCCACCTGCCGCCCCCCACCTGCCGCCCCCCACCTGCCCCCCTCTACCTGCCCCCTCCACCTGCCCCCCCCACCTGCCCCCCTCCACCTGCCCCCTCCACCTGCCGCCCTCCACCTGCCGCCCTCCACCTGCCGCCCCCACCTGCCCCCCTCCACCTGCCCCCTCCACCTGCCGCCCTCCACCTGCCGCCCCCACCTGCCCCCCCCACCTGCCCCTCCCACTTGCCGCCCTCTACCTGCCCCCCCACCTGCCCCCTCCACCTGCCCCCCTCCACCTGCCGCCCCCCACCTGCCGCCCCCCACCTGCCCCCCTCCACCTGCCCCCCTCCACCTGCCCCCCTCCACCTGCCGCCCCCCACCTGCCCCCCTCCACCTGCCCCCCTCACCTGCCGCCCTCCACCTGCCGCCCCCACCTGCCCCCCTCCACCTGCCCCTCCCACTTGCCGCCCTCTACCTGCCCCCCCACCTGCCCCCCCACCTGCCCCCTCCACCTGCCCCCCTCCACCTGCCCCCCCGCCCCCCCCACCTGCCCCCCTCCACCTGCCCCCCCGCCCCCCCACCTGCCCCCCCCACCTGCCCCCTCCACCTGCCCCCCCGCCCCCCTCCACCTGCCCCCCCCCACCTGCCCCCCTCCACCTGCCGCCCTCCACCTGCCCCCCCACCTGCCGCCCTCCACCTGCCCCCCCACCTGCCCCCCTCCACCTGCCCCCCTCCACCTGCCGCCCTCCACCTGCCGCCCCCCACCTGCCCCGCTCCACCTGCCCCCTCCACCTGCCGCCCTCCACCTGCCCCCCCACCTGCCGCCCTCCACCTGCTCCCCTCCACCTGCCCCCCCTCCACCTGCCCCCCCCGCCCCCCCGCCCCCCTCCACCTGCCCCCCCGCCCCCCTCCACCTGCCCCCCTCCACCTGCCCCCCCCGCCCCCTCCACCTGCCCCCCCCACCTGCCCCCCTCCACCTGCTGCCCTCCACCTGCCCCCCCCACCTGCCGCCCTCCACTTGCCCCCCCACCGGCCCCCCCACCTGCCCCCCCACCAGCCCCCCCACCTGCCCCCCTCCAACTGCCCCCCCACCTGCCCCCCCCACCTGCCCCCCTCCACCTGCCGCCCTCCACCTGCCGCCCCCCACCTGCCCCCCTCCACCTGCCCCCTCCACCTGCCGCCCCCCACCTGCCGCCCCCCACCTGCCGCCCCCACCTGCCCCCCTCCACCTGCCCGCCCCCACCTGCCGCCCTCCACCTGCCGCCCTCCACCTGCCCCCCTCCACCTGCCGCCCTCCACCTGCCACCCCCACCTGCCCCCCTCCACCTGCCCCCTCCACCTGCCCCCCTCCACCTGCCCCCCTGCCCCCCTCCACCTGCCCCCCCACCTGCCCCCCTCCACCTGCCCCCTCCACCTGCCGCCCCCACCTGCCCCCCTCCACCTGCCCCTCCCACTTGCCGCCCTCCACCTGCCGCCCCCCTGCCCCCTCCACCTGCCCCCCCATCTGCCGCCCTCCACCTGCCCCCCCACCTGCTCCCCTCCACCTGCCCCCCCCGCCCCCCCACCTGCCCCCCTCCACCTGCCCCCCCGCCCCCCTCCACCTGCCCCCCTCCACCTGCCCCCCCCGCCCCCTCCACCTGCCCCCCCACCTGCCCCCCTGCACCTGCCGCCCTCCACCTGCCCCCCTCCACCTGCCGCCCTCCACCTGCCACCCCCACCTGCCCCCCTCCACCTGCCCCCTCCACCTGCCCCCCTCCACCTGCCCCCCTGCCCCCCTCCACCTGCCCCCCCACCTGCCCCCCTCCACCTGCCCCCTCCACCTGCCGCCCCCACCTGCCCCCCTCCACCTGCCCCTCCCACTTGCCGCCCTCCACCTGCCGCCCCCCCGCCCCCTCCACCTGCCCCCCCATCTGCCGCCCTCCACCTGCCCCCCCACCTGCCCCCCCACCTGCTCCCCTCCACCTGCCCCCCCCGCCCCCCCACCTGCCCCCCTCCACCTGCCCCCCCGCCCCCCTCCACCTGCCCCCCTCCACCTGCCCCCCCGCCCCCCTCCACCTGCCCCCCTCCACCTGCCCCCCCCGCCCCCTCCACCTGCCCCCCCACCTGCCCCCCTGCACCTGCCGCCCTCCACCTGCCCCCCCCACCTGCCGCCCTCCACCTGCCCCCCCACCTGCCCCCCCACCTGCCCCCCTCCACCTGCCCCCCCACCTGCCCCCCTCCACCTGCCCCCCTCCACCTGCTGCCCCCACCTGCCCCCCTCCACCTGCCGCCCCCCACCTGCCGCCCCCACCTGCCCCCCTCCACCTGCCGCCCCCACCTGCTGCCCCCACCTGCCCCCCTCCACCTGCCGCCCTCCACCTGCCACCCCCACCTGCCCCCCTCCACCTGCCGCCCCCACCTGCCCCCCTCCACCTGCCCCCTCCACCTGCCCCCTGCCCCCCTCCACCTGCCCCCCCACCTGCTCCCCTCCACCTGCCCCCTCCACCTGCTGCCCTCCACCTGCCGCCCCCACCTGCCCCCCTCCACCTGCCCCCCCACCTGCCGCCCTCCACCTGCCCCTCCACCTGCCCCCCTCACCTGCCCCCCCCACCTGCCCCCCCACCTGCCCCCCTCCACCTGCCCCCTTGATCTGCCCCCCTCCACCTGCCCCCCCACCTGCCCCCCTCCACCTGCCCCCCTCCACCTACCGCCTTCCTCCCAGGCCTCCCCTCCCAGGCCTCATTACAGCAGGCACCTGCTTCAGGATCTGGAAGGCTTCTCTCAGGGCTTGGTCCACGACCCCCACACCTTTGACCATCAACTCCTCCACCAGCAGTTTGAAATGCTGTCATGGGTGAGATATTAGAGAAGCATCAGGGGGTTGAGTGGGCCAGTGGAGCTTCATGTTTGGTGTTAATTTAGGAGGCTGTTTAGGGCCATCCAGAAGGACATGATTGCAGGGCCTGTGTCTCCATGATGCAGCTCAGTTCATGGACTGGTCCTCTACAATAGGTGTTTCTCAAATGTCCCCAAGATAAACTGAAAGAGGGTGAATGACTTGGTGCACATCCATGGCCACTATTGGCGGGAAATGCCAAGTGTGAAACTGAGTACAGGGGGAGGACAGTTCTGGGATGGAGGCAGGGTAACCTCGGCTTCCAGACCACAGCCCGCAGACCGCAGCCCAGGGGTGCGCACTTCACAGAAGAAAGTGTGGAGGTGCCCAGGGCAGAGGCCCGACTTCAAGAGGAACTCAGACCCCAACTCCTCCATCACAGAGGGAGGAATCTATGATGTGCAAAAGCTCTCTTTAAAAAATTATTGCCATGTCCTCTCCTCCTTGGTCTTTTACCAGAGAAAAGGACGACACTCAATGAAGTTTAAATTTGTCCTCCTTTCAGGGAAGCTGCTTATGAAAACTGACATAATGGAAAGGCCTAGGTGGGAGGCAAAAGGGGAAATTGAGTCCTATATAATCCACACGGTGAAAAACCAGTCCTGAATAAGGAAGGTTCCCTTTGATATGAGGTCTCTATCTGCTCACTGTTTGCTCTGATAAGCAGCAGTGTGTTTACAGGGAGGTTCCCTGGGTTGTTTGCAGGGTAACGTGCTCTGCTGTCATTCCAGGTGCCATGGGAATAAGCAAAAGGGGCCACAGAAACAGTCTACAGAGACAACCGCCCACCATCCAGACAAGAGCAGGGGCTTGGAAGTCTCAGGCCACAGTGGACACTCACCTCTCGATTGTCTCGGTCCGCCTGGACGAGGATCCCTTTAAAACAAGGCTCGATGTAATGGACGTAGTCATTGTACTGCAGTTGCAGTGAGTTGAGGGGAGGTGGGGGGAGAATAAACAGCATCAGGTTGCAAAGTCCAGGCCCAGCAAAGACACTCACTCAGGTCACTGGGTGGTCAGGGGTTGTGGGTCACCTTGGTACCTGTGTATGATTTCTAGAGCAAGTGAGAGCTATTCTAGAACAGGAAGGCGTATTTACCGCAATGATATTAACGAAGTCATTCTCCCCCAGGGTGTCCAAGATGGTGGTGATGGTGTGCTTGGCAATAGTCATCCTCAGCCCCTTCATACTGCCGCTCACGTCCACCAAAATCACTATGTCCTTGGGAGAAGTAGCAGCTTGAATGTACCTGAAGGAAGAAAGGGACATGCCCAAGATGGGAAAACCAAAGCCGGGACCAATACCTGACCAAGGGGTCTGCAGTTATTTCTCTTCAGATGCTGGCTCAAGCTCACCCAAAGTTCAGGACAACCCATCTATGCCAGGTGTTACATGCTTCATAACCACTTGACAGTGCTGAAGCCATCTGGGGTGGCAGTGGTTGGGGATGTGCCCACCTAACAGGCCAGGTCAAGCCCTGCAGGTAACTCTTGTTCCTTTTGATTTAGACCAACCAGGGTCCCTGAGGGGCTGGCAGCAGAAAGGGAGAGAGCTGGGCTTCAGATTCTGTTACAAACTTGCCAAAAAAGCGGTGTTGAAGGAGAGGAGAGCCTAACAAAAGGTTGATGTGGAGACAGCTCAGTGTCCTGGCAGCAGGTTTAGGTTGGGAAAGACAAATGTGATCAGTCCTGGAGCAAGGCAATTGTAGAGGGAAGGGAGGAATGCTGGCCCTCTTCCTGCTCTTGGGTCGGGTTAGGGTTCTACACACCCAAGGCAAAACCCAAAAGCTATGAGATAAATACCCGGGCCGCAAACCTTTCCCCTATGAGCTCTTACCAGCCGCGGTTTCGGCAGTCAAAAGTAATGACTCCATTCTCATCAGGTGTCCATTTTATACCTGGGAGAATAAAGACTCGTTCTTTTACTAGCTTGGTGAGGCCACCCCAGATCCCCTGGCCGGGTGTGGACCCCCAGGATGGCCATGATCCCCAGGGCAGAACAGCTTTGGAGCTAGGGAACAGGGTGGGGAACACTGGGACATGCCCTGTAGACTGAGACAAGCTGGCAAGGAGACATCTACCAGCCAAACTGCCCAGATGCAGAGCTGGGGGTAATTTCACAGGTAGGTCCACATAGGTGGTGCCTGGGACTAATTTGTGAGGCAAAACCTCATATCAAATAGTGGAGGGGGAAGCTTTGGAGAAGTGTGACTTTTAACATCCATTACCATCCAGCAAAGTGTGGACAAAATGTTGAAAAAGGCAAGTGCTCTGACTTCTAACCCACTTGCCTCTAGGTGTTAAGCTCATTAGCACTCAAGATCCTTCCTGTTGGCTGGGATGGGAGAAATGATTTGGCTCTATGACTGTAGGCTCTTTGAGGTCAGAGATTCCTAGAACCCAGCAGAGTATATGCTTAATAAATGTCTGTTACTTGAATGAAAGGACAAATGAATGGATATGAAAGATCTTGCATTGACCCAGTAGCAGAATGCTGGTGTAGATTTTTATCCTATTCCCCTAATAAAAAAATTTGTATAGATGCACAGAAAACACTGACATGATCCACAATAGAATCTTGATTTGAAAAGACTTTATGATTGGGAATAGTGGGTTTAAAATAAGAAGAGTAAAAATAACAGGTGGAATTGCAATATGTTGTGATTGGGATAGACAAAATGATTGTAGCAGTATTACGAATGTCTAGAAGCTCCAAGGGCCCTTCCTACTCCACAGTGGTTAGGCTTCAGATGACATACACCCTTTGAGGCACTGCTGGCATCTCAAAGGTAGGAGAGGTTTTCAGAGACCATGCTCTCAAAACCAAACAAATGAGAACGGAGCCCCAGGGGTGAGGCGTATGTGTGAGGTCAGCACCCAAAGCCTTGAAGGTGGGAAGCAGAGCCATGGGAGTGTGATGTGATGGGAGCTTGAGCACCACTGGTCTGACCTAGTCTTGCAGGCAGTCATGGGAGGTGGGGCTTTCCTGAGGCCCCATTCTTACAGCAACATGGTCATGGGGAATTTGATCCTTAGAACAGCAATGAGGAGGAGAAGCTGAGTCTGAGATTACTGGCTCTTAACCAAAACCTTCGAAGAGGACTTTGGAGGTCCTGGATGAGGGTACCCTCAAGTCCAAGTGGAAACAGAAGCAAATTTTCTTGTGGATTCCCAACTCAGACCCACTGGACTCCGAAGAGGACAAGAAGCATGGCCTCACAAGCAAAGATCGCCAAATACATAAGGAGCAGACCCCTATTAGTGGGAAGCAGCAGATTCAAGAGCTACCTCAAGAGCTGGATATAGCTTCTCAAGAATTACAGATGTTGGAATGGCCAAATACCAAACACAAACTAGGTAGGTATGAGAAGAACACACAATACAAAGAACATATAAGAAATGACCAGGAATGAAGAAACAGCCTTACAAATATGAAGCTTTCAGAGATGAAAAAATGTATAGGTTGAAAAAATAAATTAAATGGATAGTGCTTTATTCATGGGTAAAAAGAAAATGCATACATTTGTGGATGTATCCAGAGTTCTACTGAGGCTGGAATGAGAAGGTTTAATACACATCTGATTAGAGTCACAGAAAGAGAAAAGGGAGAGCATGGAGGAAAGGTGATGGTTAAAGAGATGATATTGGCAAATATTCTAGAACTGATTAAAAATCCAATTCCACAGATCCAGGAAGCACAATGTATCCCAAACAGCATGAATAAAAAGATATCCACATATAGACACATAGTAGTGGAACTGCAGAGCTTCGAAGGCAAATAAATAAATAAACAAATACCATGAAGGCAGCCAGAAAGCCCACAACACCTACAAAGGAAGAGCAGTTAAACTGGTATATTTTCCCAACATCAATGAAAGCCAGAAGACAGTGGATAAACAGTTTTAAGCTGTTGAGAGAATATAATTATTGATTTAGAATTGCATTGTCAGCAAAACTATCATTCAAGAATGAGGATAAAAGGAAACATTTGTAGATAAACATAATCTAAAGCAGTTTATACTGAAGGCCCCACTGTAAAGGAACTTCTGGAAGACTTACTTTAAGAAGAAGGGGAATGATATGGGAAAAACATCCTGACATGCATGTGGGAATGGTGAACAAATAAAATGGTAAATAAGTCATTAATTCCAAGTAAGTAATGTTTATATCAAATAACAATACTTGTGTGTCTGATTTGTGGGGATGAAAAATTTGAAATATTGACAATAGAATGGAAGTCTAGAATAAAGAGATAGAAACACAAAAGTTCTAAAGGCCTTTGCTGACTGAGACGAGAGTAAAAATATTATTTAATTTTAATTTTTTATTTTTAGAGATGGGATCCTGCTATATTGCCCAGGATGGTCCTGAACTCCTGGGCAAGGGAACCTCCTGCCTCAGCCCCCACTAGTAGCTGGAACTATAGGTGCAAACCAGGTTCCCAGCTTAATTTTAAAATGTTATTGTATTAAATATGCCTGATAAGACTTCAGGGGTAATAACTGAAAGAACAAAAACAAGGGGACAAGTTCTAAAGTGCTAGAGAGAAAAAAAGTTATATTGGGGAAATTTATTTTTTAAATGTTAAGTATTTAAAAAGGAAAAAAGGAGAAAAAGAAAATATAAAAACACCAGGACAAATAAAAATTTAAAAAATAAGATAATAGACTTCAAGATGGCTGACTAGAGGCATCTGGTACTTTCCTCCTCCACAAAGAAGGACAAAAATAGCAGGTAGATAATCACACTTCGAATAGATCATCCAAGAGAGAACACTGGAATTCAACAGAGAAGTGACAGGAAACACCTAAAGCAAGGAAGAAGACAGAAGCAAGTCACCCTGCTTGGACAGGATTGGCTGGGAGCCTCTCCAGGTTCCTCAATGCAATGAAAGGATAAGTGAGAGACCCCCAGAAGTCCACATTCCCACCATGGATTCCTGTAATCCTAGCCGCAGGAGAGCCTCTAGACTCTTGTAGGCCTTAAGACTAACACAGGGAGCTGCCTGGAGTCTGGGTGAGGGCATTGCTCCAGAGAGGGAGCTCACACTGGATCTCATACATCTCCAGATCCCTAAGCAGCTGCAGCACAGCACGATATCAAGAGTTCAGACTCCACCAGACTGCATCCTGCCTGGGGGCCCAACAGCTTCTGGATCTTCATATCCCTGGAGACCCACTGACATTTCCTTCCCACAGCCACCACTGTGGCTGGATGCTGCCACCAGGGCTGAAGCGTGAGCTATTGGCAATAACCCCACTGCCCTTGGCAGTGAAATCACCACAAATTTTCATGCACCCTGAAGACAAAATCCTCCATGTACAGCCATTGCACTGTGGGCTGCTGCCAACAGGGATGAAATACAAGTGAAGCAAGCATTCGTCAGCCGCCTGCATCTGGCTGCTGCCACTGAAAGCAACCTCACCCTCCCCAATAGCAGGGCTGCCACACAGCCACTGCTGCCCCAACCCGAGCATTCCACCAGGGGCCAAGGGATCACCCCACCCTTGCCTACCACAGCCAGTGTCTGCATGCCCCAGCAGAGGGCATTGGGACAGGTCTACCTGACCTGGCTCTGTGTTCCCCCCACCCAGTGCCAGTATCCTGTCTGGGGCCTGGGAACTGCCCAGCCCACTCTATCACGATTGGCACCTGAGAACTTCTCCCAGCGTCCTGAGTTCAGGGCCACTCAACTTCCTGCTACCACCATAGGTTGCACCCACCCTTACATGCAACCCACAGGCCTGGGGACTGAACTGCCCAGCTCATTGCAGCCACTGCCAAGAGCAGCACAGACCACTTAGGAGGCAGAGGGTTGCCCCACGACTGCTAATGATTGCATCACCTTTGCCACACCCACTTCTCTGGGGACTGAAAGCCTGCCCAACAGCCTGGCCCACCACTACTACTACTGTCCCCTGAGCAAGCTACCTGGAGGCCCAAGAATTGGCCTGTCTGGACCCACTAACACCAGTGCCAGTATACACCTCCCTGGGACCCAAGGACATGCATGCTCGGCCCACTGCAAGGACAGGATCACCTGGCATCCTTGTCCCCAGAAAAACTTCACCACAGCCTCCACTAACAATGCCACCCTAAGCCACTAAGGAAATCACAGACACCACAGATGCTGTTTATAGCTGAAGAAATCATATGGAGACTACACTACTGCATGCATCTAAGATCAAAGTCAAAATGTCCTACCCAACCAACACCATAGATATAGCTTTAGGAAAAAGTCCTCCCATATAAAAGCAAATTTTAAAAATGGGAAGATGCAACTATTACACCAGATGCACAGATATCAATGTAAGGACACAAGAAATATGAAAAAGCAAGGAAATACGACACCTCCAAAGAACACAATAATTCTTCAGCAACAGATTCCAATAAAAAAAATTTATATAATACCAGAAAATGAATTTAAAATAATATTAAAGAAGCTCAGTGAGATGCAAGAGAATACAGAAAAGCAATGCAAAGAAATAAAAAAAACTCAGGATATGAATAAGAAATTTGCTAAGAAGATAGATATCATTACAAAGAACCAAACAGAAATTCTGAAACTGAAGAATTCATTAAATGAAATACAAAATACATTTGTAAACGTTAACAATAGACTAGATCAAGCAGAAGAAAGAATTTCAGAACTCGAAGACAGGTCTTTTGAAATAACTCAGACAAAAATTTTCTTTAAAAAAAGAATAAACAAAGCCTATGTGACATACAGGACATCATTAAGTGGCCAAATGTTCACATTTTTGGTGTCCCATAAGGCAAAAGAAACAAAAAGGATGGAAAGCCTATTTCACAAAATACTAGCTGGAAACTTTCCAAGTCTAGCAAGCGATTATGACATCAGGACACAGGAAGCTCATAGATCCTCAAACACATATAATTCAAAAAGGTCTTCTTCACAGTACATTGTAGTCAAACTGTAAAAAGTTAAGGACAAAGAGAGAATTCTAAAAACAGCAAGGGAAAATTGTCTAGTTGCTTACAAGGGAACTTCCATGAGACTAGCAGTGGATTTCTCAACAGAAGCCTTTCAGATCAGGAGAGAATGAGATGATATATTCAAATTTATTGGGAAAGGAAAAAAACTACTAGTCAAGCATACTACACCCAGCAAAGTTATCCCTTATAAACAAAGGACAAATAAAATATTTCCCAGATAAGCAAAAGCTGAGGGAATTCATCACCACTAGACTTGCTCTACAAGAAATTCTTGAATTGTCCTGAAAAAGAAAGGACAATATCTACCATCATGAAAACACATGAAAGTATAAAATTCACTGGCAGAGCAAACACAAATAAGGAAGAGAAAGGACTCAAATGTTACCACTACAGAAAACTACCAAACCACAATGATAAACAATAAGAGAAAAAGAAAGGAACAAAGGATATCCAAAATAGCCAGAAATCAATTAATACAATGACAGGAATAGCTCTCACATATTGATAATAACGTTGAATGTAAACAGATTAAACTTTCTATTTAAAAGGTATAGACTAGCTGAATGGTTTAAAAAAAATGAACCAACTATATGCTGTCTAGAAGAAACTCATCTCACCTGTGAAGACATATACAGAATGAAATGGAAGAAAAAAGATATTCCACGCAAACAGAAACCAAAAGCAAACAGGAGTAGCTATACTTATATCAGATAAAACAAACTTTAAGTCAAAAACAGATACAGAAAAAAGAGATGAAGGAGGTCATTATATAATGACAAAGGGATCAAGTTAGCAAGAGTATATAGCAATTCTAAACCTATGTGCACCCAACACTGGAACACCCAGATATATGTGGCAAATATTATTAGATCTAAAGGGAGAGACAGACTCCAATACCATAACAGTTGGAATGTAAACACCCCACTCTCAGCATTATGTAGATAATTTAGACAGAAAATTACCAAAAAAATTGGATTTAAACTGCATGTTTGACTAAATGGACCTAGGCATTTACAGAACATTTTATCTGACAGCCACAGAATGCACATTATTCTCACCAGCACATGAAACATTCTCCAGGACAGATCATATATTAAGACACAAAACAAGTCTCAGTAAATTAATCCCGGCACTTTGGGAGGCTGAGGCAGGTGGATCACGAGGTCAGGAGCTGAAGATCAGCCTGGCCAAGATGGTGAAACCCCATCTCTACTAAAAATACAAAAAAAATTAGCCAGGCATGGTGGTGGGCGCCTGTAATCCCAGCTACTCGGGAGACTGAGGCAGAGAATTGCTTAAACCCAGGAGGCAGAGGATGCAGTGAGCAGAGATCACACCACTGCACTCCAGCCTAGGAGACAGAGCAAAACTCCATCTCAAAAAAATATATAATAATAATAATTGAAATAATTTTTAGTATCTTCTCAGACTACAATAGAATAAAACTAGAAATCAATAACAAGAGAAATTTTAGAAACTATTCAAATACATGAAAATTAAGCAACATGCACCTGAATGACCAATGGGTCAAGGAAGAAATTAAGGAGGAAATTTAAAACTTACTTGGAACAAATGAAAATTGAAAAACAATATACCAAAACTTGTGGGATACAGTAAAAGCAGTATAAAGAGGACAGTTTGTAGCAATAAGTGCTTACATCAAATAGTAGAAAGATTTCTAATAATCTAATAGTACACCTCAAGGAAATATAAAAGCAAGAACAAACCAAACCTAAAATTAGTGAATGGAAAAAAATAATGAATACTGCAACAGAAACAAACAAACTAGAGACTAAAAAATTATGAAGGATCCACAAAATGAAAAGTTGATTTTTAAAAAAGATAAAATCAATAAACCGCTAGCTAGACTAACTAAGAACAAAGAGAGAGGACCCAAATGAACAAAATCAGAAATGAAAAAAGGATACATTACAATGAATACCACATAAATAGAGACCATTATAAGCAACTACACACTAAGACAAACTGGAAAACCTAGAGGAAATGGATAAATTCCTGGACACATACAAGCTACCAAGATTGAACTGAAATAAATAGAAAACCTGAACAGACCAATAACACATAATAAAATTGAACCTGTAATAAAAAGCCTCCCAACAAAGGAAAATCTAGGACCAGATAGACT
The DNA here is from genome assembly GCF_028885655.2 of Pongo abelii. Taxonomy (NCBI): domain Eukaryota; kingdom Metazoa; phylum Chordata; class Mammalia; order Primates; family Hominidae; genus Pongo; species Pongo abelii. The sequence continues at coordinate 1,945,736 of NC_071995.2, forward strand.
CACTGTCAAATTGTACCAAACTTTCAAAGAACTAACACCAATTATCCTCAAGTTATTCCAAAATATTGGAGAGGATGGAATTCTCCATAACTCGTTCTGTGAGGCCAGCGTTACTCTAATATCAAAACCAGCTAAAGACACAACAACAACAAAAGAAAACTACAGGCCAGTATCCCTGATGACCATAGATGCAAAAAATCCTCAACAAAATACTAGCAAGCCAAATCCAACAGCACATCAAAAATATAATATGCCATGATCAAGTGGGATTTATACTAAGGATGCAAGGATGGTTCAACATATGCAAATCAATAAAAGTAATACATGACATCAAAAGAATGAAAGACAATAACCATATAATCATCTTCATAGATGAAGAAAAAGCACTTAATAAAATTCAACATTGCTTCATGGTTAGAAATTCGCAGCAAACTAGGCATAGAAGGAAAATACCTCAACATAATAAAGATCATATATAACAAACCCACAGGTAACATCATACAGAATGGGGAAAAGCTGAAAGCCTTTCCTCTAAGAACTGGAACAAAAAAAAGATGCCCACTTTCACCACTCCTATTCAACATAGTATTCTAAGTCCTTGCCAGAGCAATCAGGCAAGAGAAAGAAATAAAAAGCATCCAAATTGGAAAAGAGGAAGTCAAACTATTCTTCTTTGCAGATGGCATAATCTTATATCTAGAAAAACCTAAAGACTCCACCAAAAAACTCTTAGACATGATAAATACATTCAGTACAGTTACAGGACATAAAATCAATATACAAAAATCCGCAGTGTTTCTATATACCAATAATGAACTAGCTGAGAAAGAAATCAAGAAGGCAATCTCATTTACAGTAACTACCAAAAAAGTACCTAGGATTAAATTTAACCAAGAAGGTGAAAGACCTGAATAATGAAAGCTACAAACTGATGAAAAAAATTGAAGAGGATACAAATGAGAAGATTTTATGTTTATGGACTGGGATAATTAAAATCATGAAAATGACCATACTGCCCAAAGCAATCTACAGATTTAATGCAATGATTATCAAAATACCAATGCCATTTTTCACAAGAGTAGAAAAAAATCATAAAATTCATATGGAACGGAAAAAAAAGTCAGAATAGCTAAAGCAATCCTGAGTAAAAACAAAAACATAAACAAAAACAAAAAACAAAGCTGGAGGCATCACACTGCCTGACTTCAAAGTATGTTTCAAGGCTGTTTAGTAACCCAAACAGCATGATATTGGTATAAAAACAGACCCAAAGACCAATGAAACAGAATAGAGAACCCAGAAATAAATCCATATATTTACAGCCAGCAATTTTCTTTTTAAAAATTAATTACTTAATTAATTAGTTTTTAGAGGTAGGGTCTTGCTCTGCCACCCAGGCTGGAGTGCAATGGCGTGCAAGACTCACTGCAGTCTTGAACTCCTGGGCTCAAGCAATCCTCTCACCTCAGCCTTCTAAATAGCTAGGACTATAGCCATGTGCCACCACACCTGGTTACATTTTAAAATTTTTTGTAGAGATAGGGGTCTCACTATGCTGCCCAGGCTGGCCTCAAACTCATGGCCTCACATGATCCTCCCACCTTGATCTCCTAAAGTGTTGAGATTACAAGTGTGAGCCACCGTGCCTGGCCTCAAGCCAGCTAATTTTCAACGAAGGCACCAAGAACATACAACAAGAAAAGAACAATCTGTTCAATAAATGGTGCTGGGAAAATTGGATTTCCATATGCAGAAGAATAAAACTGGATCCCTATCTCTCATGATTTATAAAAATCAACTCAAAATGGATTAAAGACTTAAATGTAAGTCCCCAAACTATAAAGCTACTAGAAGAAAACGTAGGGGAAATACTTAAGAACATTGGTCTCTACAGAAATTTTATGGATAAGACCTCAAAAGCACAGGCAACAAAAACAAAACAAACAAATGGGACTCTATTAAGCTAAAAAGCTTCTGCACAGCAAAGGAAACAATCTACAATGAAGAGACAACCTGTTGAATGAGAGAATTATTTGCAAACTATTCATCTGACAAGGGACTAATATCCAGACTATCTAAGAAACTCAAACAACTCAACAGTAAAAACAAAACAAAACAAAACAAAACAAATAATCCCATTGAAATGTGGGCAAAAGACATGAATAGACATTTCTCAAAAGACATGAATAGACATTTCTCAAAAGACGACATACAAATGGCCAATAGATATATGAAAAAACGCTCAATATCACGAATCACAAGGGAAATGCAAATCAATACTACAAAGATATATCATCTCATCCCAGTTAGAATAGCTATTAATAAACACACACACACACACACACACACACACACACCCCCACACAAAACAGATGCTAGCAAGGATGCAGAGAAAAGGAAACTCATATGCCATTGGTGGGAATGTAAATTAGTATAACCACTATGGAAAACAATATGGTGATTTCTCAAAAAACTAAAAATAGAACTACCATATGATGCCACTACCTAGAATGTATCCAAAGGGAAAGAAATCTGTTTATCAAAGGTATACCTGCACTGGCATCTTTATCACAGCACTATTCACAATAGCAAAGATACAAAATCAATCTAAGTGTCCATCAAAAGATGAATAAAGCAGATGTGGTATATACATAGAATGGAATATTTGGCCGCCAAAAAAATGAAATGCCATTTGCAGCAACATGGATGAACTGGAGGGTGTTAAGTGAAACAAGCTAGGCACAGAAAAACAAACACTGGGCCAGGAGCGGTGGCTCTTGCTTGTAATCCAAGCACTTTGGAAGGCTGAGGCAGGAGGATCACTTGAGGCCACGAGTTCAAGACAAGCACTACGTGTTCTCGTTCATATGTGGGAGCTAAAAAAGTTGATCTCATGGGGGTAGAGAGCAGAATGACAGATACCAGAGTCTGGGAAATGTGTGTGGGTGCGTGGGGGAGGAATAAAGAGGAAGGTTAGTGGGCACGAACATACAATTAGATAGAAGGAATGAGCTCTAATATTTGATAGCAGAGTAGGGTGACTATAGTTAGCACTGCATTGTATATTTCACAATAGTTAGAAGAGAGGACTTGAAATGTTCCCAACACATAGAAATGATAAATACTCCAGGTGATGGACATCCCCAAATACTCTGACTTGATCATTACACCTTCTATGCATATAACAAAATATTACATATTCCCATAAATATGTGCAAGTATTATGTATCAGTAAAAATAAGATGATAGCACATTCAAATATACCAATGTTCACAATAAAAGTAAATATGCGTAACTTGCTAACTAGTAAAAGAGATTGCCAGTTTGGATAAAAATTTAAAAGCTATAAACTATTTTCAACAGATACGGCTAAAATGACAGAAAGTTTGAAAATAAAGGGATAGAGGAAAAAGCATATATCAGGTAAATACTAAGCATGAGCATGCTGCTGTCACTCTATGACTATCAGACAAAAGACATTAAAATAAAAAGTGTCGTAGGAGTTAATAAGGATCAAGCAAATATAAAATCAGCAAAGATACAGAAAATTTAAGCAATACAGTTAACAAGCTTGATCTAATGGCATGTATAGAAGTTTTCATCCAACAATGAGAGCACACATATTCTTCTCAAGCACATATGGAATATTTACAAAACTTGATGTCACACTCGGCCATTAAAATAAATTTAAATTTCACATAGTATATGCACCAAATTCTTGGACCACAAAACAACTGAGTTAAACATTTAGAATAAAAAGGTAAATATAAATATTTATCTACATTCCCATATTTGTAAATTTAAAAACATACTTTTAAATAACTGAAATATTGAAGAAATTACAGAGAATTTTCAAAATATTTAGAAGCAAATGATAATTAAAACACTACCTCCATACCAAAACTACAGGCAACAAAAGAAAAAATAGATAGACTGGACATCAAGATTAAAAACCTGTATGTATCAAAGGCTACAGTCAACAGAGTGAAAAGGCAACCCATAGAATGGGAGCAAATATTTGTAAATCATCAATCCAACAAGAGGTTAATGTTCAGAATATATAAAGAACTCCTATGACTCAACAACAACAACAACAACAACAACACCTGATTTAAAAATGAGCCAAGAACTTGAACAGATATTTCTCAAAGATGAGCAAATGGCCAATAAGCACATGAAAAGATGTTCAAAGTTATTAATCATTAAGGGCATGCAAATCAAAGTTGCCATGAGATACTACCTCACACCCATTAGGATGGCTACTACCAGAAAAACTAAAAAAAACTAAACAAAAAGAAAACTGCAGAAAATAACAAGCTGGCAAGGATTTAGAAAAGTCGGAACCCTTGTGATAGAGGCTGCATCATTTTACATTCCCACAACTGTGTGTGTGTGTGTGTATGTGTACATATATATGTATACACACAAAATGAAATATTATTCAGCCTCAAAAAGGAGGGAAATTCTGACATATGCTACAACACGGATGGACCTTAAGGGCATTATGCTAAGTGAAGGAAGCCCATCACAAAATGACAAATACTGTATGTTTCTACTTATATGTTGTACATAGAATAGTTAAATTCATAGAGATTAGCATAGAGGGTGCCAGAGGCTGGGGGGAGAAGAGAATGGAGAGTTATTGTTTAATAAGTATAAAGTTTTGCAAGATAAAAAGAGTTTTGGAGATGGATGGTGGTGATTGTTGCACAACAATGAGAATGCACTTATTATCAGTGATACTTTTAATAATTTCACTTAAAATGGTTAAGATAGTAAATTTTTATATTATATATATTTTGCCATAAATAAAAATAAAATTTAAAAAACCTCACTACCAATCAAAACCTGTGAGATGCAGCAAAAACAGAGCTTCTAGTGGCATAGTGTAGACTTAACATTTATTTTAGAAATACAGGGAGGCTAAAACTTAAAGCTACGTGTCTCATTTAAGAAGTCAGGAGGAGTAACAAAATAGACCCAAAGAAAGCGAAAGGAGAACATAAGACAGAGCTAAGATAGATGAAATAGAAAATAGAGAAATAGTTAAGAGAGTCAACGGAGACAAAAGATGATTCCTGATAAGACTAACAAGATAGAGAAATCTATGGGGAATTGGAAAGAAAAAAATGCATAATACTGTAAATTAAAAGGGGACACAATTACAGATACAGCAGAGATTTAAAAGATGATAATAAGAGAATAATAGATTCATACAAATAAATTTGAAAAGTCAGATAAAATGGATGGATTCTAAATAAAAGTACTTCAAATTTTAAGAAACAGAAAGCCACATTAGCATTACAAGTGATCAATAAATCAAAGCAGTAATTTTATCTTCCCATAAGAAAACATCAGGACTATATGCTTTATAGATGAAATCTATCAAGCATTTGAGGAAAAGATCATTCTAATCTTATTCAAATACTTCCAAAAACCGGAAAAAGAGGGACTATGAAGCTAGTATAATTTTGAAAACCTAACAAGGATAGTAAAGGAATGAAAAATTATGGGACCATTTCACTTATAAATATAGAAGCAAAAATCCTAAACAAAATATTAATAAACCAAATCTAGTAATGCATAAAAGGATAATTTACTATAATCAAGTTAGGTTTCTCATAGGAATGCAAGGATTGGTTAACATTAGAAAATTCAATAGTTAAGCAGACAGAAGACAATATGCATTTCACAAAAGAGGATATACATACAGCTAATAACATATAAAGAAATGCTCAACTTCATGAGCGATCAGGGAAATGCAATGCTAGACCACTATGAAATACTACTTTATACTAAAAAATTATTAACAAAAAATTGTTTTTTTGAGACAAGGTCTTGATCTGTCACTCAGGCTGGAGTGCAGTGACATGATCACAGCTCACTGTAGCCTCAGACTCCTGGGGTCAAGTGATCCTCCCACCTCAGTCTCCTGAATAGCACCACAGGTGCACATCACCACGACTGGCTAATTTTCATTTTTAAAAAAATTTTTGGTGGAGATGAGGTCTCACTATGTTGCCCAGGCTGGTCTTGAATTCCTGGGCTGAAGCAATCCTCCTGACTTGACCTCCCAAAGTGCTAGGATTACAGGCGTGAGTCACTGCACCTGGCCAACAAAAAACTTTTAAGTTTAACAACATTCAGAGTTAGATAAATTGTGCATCAATGGGATCTCTTATTCATTGCTTGTGGGAATATAATTGGTGTGAGTATTTTGGAAAACCAATTCGGAATTTTCTTTTCAAAGTTGAATGCCCACATATCTTAGGGCCTAGCAATTCCATTCCTTGAATGTCATTAGATAAAGATAAACAGGTCAATTCAGCAAGAGGATATAACAATTGTAAATATATATGCACCCCACACTGGAGCACCCAGATATATAAAGCTAATATTATTAGAGCTAAATAGAGAGACAGACCCCAATACATAACAGCTGGAGACTTCAACACCCCATTTTCAGCATTGGACAAATCATCCAGAGAGAAAATCAACAAAGAAACATCATACTTAATCTGCACTATGGGCCAAATAGACATATTACAGAACATTTCCCTCAATGGCTACAGAATACAAATTATTTTTAGCACATGGATCATTCTCAAGGATAGAGTACATTTAGGCCAGAAAATAAGTCTTAAAACATTTCAAAAAATTGAAATAACATAAAGTATTTTCTCTGATCACAATGGAATAAAACTAGAACTCAACAAGAAGAGGAATTTTGAAAACTATACAGAAACATGGAAATTAAACAATATGCTCTAGAATAATCACTTAGTCAATGAAGAGATTAAGAAGGAAATTGAAAAATTTCTTGAAACAAATGATAATGGAAACACAACATACTAAAACCTATGGGATACAGCAAAAGCAGTACTAAGATGGAAGTTTATAGCTTTAAGTGTCTACATCAAGAAAGTAGAAAATCTTTAAATAATCTAACAATACATCTTGAAGAACTAGAAAAACAAAAGCAAACCAAACCAAAAGCTAGTAGAAGAAAAGAAATAATAAAGATCAAACAGAAATAAGTGAAATTGAAATGATAAAAAAAACCAAAGATGAATGAAATGAAAAGTTGGTTTTTAAAAAAGATAAACAAAATTGACAAACCTTCAGCTCCACTAAGAAAAAAAGACAGAAGACTTAAATATATAAAATCATAGATGAAAAAGGAGACATTACAACTGATACCACAGAAATTCAAAGGATCATTAGAGGCTATTATGAGCAAGTATATGCCAATAAATTGGAAAACCTAGAAGAAATGAATAAATTCTTAGACACATACAACCTACTAAGATTGAACCATGAAGAAATCCAAAACCTGAACAGATAAATAACAAGTAATCCTATTGAAGTCATTGTAAAAAGTCTCTCAGCAAAGAAAAGGCTGGAACCTGATGGCTTCAGAATTGCTGAATTTTACCAAAAATTTAAAAAAGAACTGAAACTGATACCAATCCTACTCAAACTATTATGAAAAATAGAGGAGAAGGAAATACTTCCAAACTCAGTACACAAGGCCAGCATTATCCTGATACTGAATCCCAACAAAGACATACCAAAACAAAAACCAACCAAACAAAAAACCTACAGGCCAATATCCTTGAAGAGCATTGATGCAAAAATCCTCAATAAAAACACTAGCAAACTGAATACAGCAATACATTAAAAAGATCATTCATCATGACTAAGAGGGATTTATTCCATGCAAAGATGTTTCAACAAGTGCAAATCAGTCAATATAATACATCTTACCAACAGAAAGAAGGAAAAAAACTGTATAATCATTTCAATTGATGCAGAATAAGCATTTGATAAAATTCCACATTTCTTCATGGTAAAAACCCTAAAAAAACTGGGTATACAAGGAACATACCTCAACATAATACAAACCATATACAACAGACCCACAGCTAGTATCATATTAGATGGGGAAAGACTGAAAGCCTTTCCTCTAAGATCTGGAACAAGACAAGGATGTCCACTTTCACCACTTTCATTATTCAACATAGTACTAAAAGTCCTACCCAGAGCAATCAGACAAGAGAAAAAAATTAAGAGACTCCAAATTCGAAAGGAAGAAGTCAAATTATCCTTGTTTGCAGATAATATGATCTTATATTAGGAAAAACCTAAAGACTCCACCAAAAAACTATTAGAACTGATAAACAAACTCAGTAAAATTGCAGGAGACAAAGTCAATATACAAAAATCAGTAGCATTTCTATATGCCAACAGCAAACAATCTGAAAAAGAAATCAAGAAAGTAATCCCATTTACAATAGCCACAAATAAAATAAAATACCTGGAAATTAATTTAACCAAAAAAGTGAAAGGTCTGTACAAGGAAAATTATAAAATATTGATGCAAGAAATTGAAGATGACACAAAAAATGGAAAGATATTCCATGTTCATGGATTGGAAGAATTAATATAGTTAAAATGTCCATACTACCCAAAGCAATCTACACATTGAATGCAATCCCTATCAAAATACGAATGACATTCTTCACAGATATAGAAGAAACAATTCAAAAGTGTATATGGAACCAAAAAAGACCCAGAAGAGCCAAAGTTATCCTGAGCAAAAAGAACAAAACTGGAGGAGTAACATTACCTGACTTCAAATTATGCTACAGAGCTATGGTAACCAAAACAGCATAGCACTGGCATAAAACAGACACATAGATCAATGGAATGGAATAGAGAATGCAGAAATGAATCCATACATCTACAGTGAACTCATTTTCTACAAAGGTGCCAAGTACACACACTGGGGAGAGGACAGTCTCTTCAATAAATGGTGCTGGGAAAATTAAATATTCATATGAAAAAGAATGAAACTAGACTCCTATCGCTCATCATACACCAAAATCAAATCAAAGTGGATTACATACTTAAATCTAAGACCTCAAACTATGAAACTACTAAACGAAAACATTGGGGAAACTCTCCAGGACATTGAACTGGGCAAGGATTTCCTGAGTAATACCCCACAAGCACATGCAACCAAAGCAAACATTGACAAATGGGATTACATCAAGTTAAAAAGCTTCTGCACAGCAAAAGAAACAATCAACAAAGTAAATAGACAATGCACAGAATGGGAGAAAATATTTGCAAACTCCTATCCATATGAGTAGGGGTTAACAACCAGAATACATAAGAAGCTCAAACAACTCTATGGGAAAAAAAATCAAATAATCTGATTTTTAAATGGGAAAAAATCTGAATGTACGTGTCTCAAAAGAAGAAAGACAAATGGCAAACAGGTATATAAAAAGATGCTCAACATCACTGATTATCAGAGAAATACAAATCAAAACTACAATGAGATATCATCTCACCCCAATTAAAATGGCTTGTATCCAAAAAACAGGCAATTACAAATGCTGGCAAGGACTTGGAGAAACTCATACACTCATACACTGTTGATAAGAATGTAAATTAGTACAACCACTATGGAGAACAGTTTTGAGGTTCTTCAGAAAACTAGAAATAGAGCTACCATGTGATCCAGCCATCCCACTGCTAGGTATCTACCTAAAAGAAAGAAAATCAGTATGTTGAAGAGATATCTGCACTCCCATGTTTACTGCAGCACTATTTACAATAGCCAAGATTTGTAAACAATCTAAATGTCCATCAACATTAGATGAATGGATAAAGAAAATGTGGTACATGTATACAATGGAGTACTATTCAGCCACAAAGAGAATGAGATTCTGTCATTTGTAACAACATGAATGGAACCAGAGGCCACTATGTTAAGTGAAATAAGTCAGGTACATAAAGAAACTTCACGTCTCACTTATTTGTGGGGGCTAAAAATTAAAACAACTGAACCCATAGAGATAAAAATTAGAATAATAGCTACCAGAGGCTGGGAAGGGTAGCGATGGGGTTGGGGAGAAGTGGGATGGTTAATGGGTACAAAGAATAGAAAGAATGGATAAGATCTAGTATTTGATAGCACAACAGGGTAACTATAGTTAGTAATAATTTAATTTTACATTTTAAAATAACTAAAAGAGTATAATTGGACTGTTTGTAACACAAAGGATAAATGCTTGAGGCAATGGATATCCCATTTGCCCTGATATGATTATTACACATTGTATGCCTATATCAAAATATCTCATATACCCCATAAATATATACACATACTATATACCCACAAAAATTAAAAATTAAAAAAACAGAATAATTAGTTTGTGGTTTTGGGCACACAATGTATAAAGAAGGAATTTTGTGACATCAACAACCAAAATGGGTAGATAAGGAGCTGTAAAGGAGCTGAGTTTTTGTATGTTATTGAAGTTAAGCTGTTATAAATCCAAATTAGAATGTTATAATTTTAAGATGTGAAATGTAATCCCTCTGGTAACCAGAAATAAAATAACTATAGAATACATATAAAAGGAAATGAGAAAGAAATGTAAATGTTTCCCTATAAAAAAATCAACTAAACATAAAAGAAGACAGTAATGCAGAAAATGATGGACAAAAAAGCTTAAGGCTTATAGAAAACAAATAGCAAAATGATGGAAATAAGTCCCTCAACAGTAATTACTTTAAATATAAATGGATTAAACTTTCCAATCAAAACACAGAGATTGGCAGCATGGATAAAAACATAAAACTAGCAAGCAAAACTCAGGAGCATATGAAAAGGATTACACACCATAACCAAATAGGACTCATTCCTGGAATGCAAGGATGGTTCAACATATGAAAATTGATCAAGGTAATATACACGTTAACATAATGAAGGGAAAAAATTCCATGGCCATCCCAATGGATGCATAAAAAGCATTTCACAAAATTCAACATCCTTTGATGACAAAAACATTCAAAAAACTAGCAATAGAATGAAACTGATATAAAAACCATATATGGAAAATCACATCCCAAATATCATACTCTATGGTGAAAGACTAGAAGCTTTTTCTCTATTATCAAAAACAAGACCAGGATGTCCACTTTTGCTGCTTCTACTCAACATAGTATTGGAAATTTTAGCTAGAGCAATTAGGCATAAAAAAGAAATGAATGGCATTCAAACTGGAAAGAAAGAAGTAAAATTATGTCTGTTCACAGATGATCTCATATGTAGAATGCCCTAAAGATTCCACAAAAAACTGTTAGTTCTAATAAATAAATTCAGCAAAGTATCAGGGGACAAACTCAACACACAAAAATCAGTTGCATTTCTATACATTAACAGTGAACAATCTGAGAAATTATTTTTAAAAATCCTATTTATGATAACATCAAAAAGAATAAAATACTTAGAAATTAACTTAACCAATGAGGTGAAAGACATGTACAGTGAAAACTATGAAACACTGCTGACAGAAATTAAGGACAGAAATAATGGAAACACATTCCATATTCATGGACTGAAATACTTAATATTGTTAAGATGTCAGTACTGCCCAAGGTGGTCTACTGATTCATTGCAATCCCTATCACAATCTCAAAGAGCAAGAGAAACTCATTCTAAAATTTATACGGAACTCAAGAAACCCCAAATAGCCCAAACAATTTGGGGGGAAAGAAAAACTGATGGAGGCACACTTCCTGATTTTTAAGTTACTGAAAAGCTACAGTAATCAAAACAGCATGGTACTGGCATAAAGAAAGGTATATAGACCAATGAAATAGGATAAAAATCCCAGAAATAAACCCTCACATATATGATTAAATGATTTTTGACAAGAATACCAAGACCATTCAATGGAAGAAAGGCAGTCTTTTCAACAAATGGTGCTGGGGCAACTGTATATCCACATGAAAAAAGGGAAGTTGAACTCTTACCAAATACCATATACAAAAATTAACTAAAAACAGAAATGTAAGACCTAAAACTATAAAACTCCTGTTAGAAAACATAGGGGAAACACTTTATGACATTAGAGTTGGCAGTCATTCCTTGGGTATGACACCAAAGGCACAGGAAACAAAAGATAAAATAACCAAATTGGATTTCAGAAAAAATTTAAAAGTTTGTTCATCAAAAGACAATATGAACAGAGTAAAAAGGCAGCCCACAGAATGGGAGAAATTATTTGCAAATCACATATCTGATAAGGGATCAATATTCAGAATATATAGATAACTCCTAAAACTCAACAACAATAAAAATAGTGCAATTCAAAATAGTGAGAAATGGCCTCTCTCTACTGACTGATGCGTTCACATCTGGACTGTGTTGTTTACATATAAGTCGGTGTCTCTGAAAGCCCTGATGTGGCAGGAATATTTACAGGAATTCCACCCTGGAGTAGACAAGAGGGGCATGTGAGCTACTGCATGGAAGAAGGATAAACCTATTCATTGAAGCTCCAGAGAACCGAAACAGCCACAATAGCTAGCTGTGAATTCTGGCAGAGGAACACAATGCCAACTATGGGAACTGCAGGAGCTCTGAGGTCCCTTTGCACTCCAAGAGAGAGATTGACTTTCCAGCCTGTGGACACAGTGGAGTCCTCTCGGGCCTTTCTGGTTTCCTGTTTCAGAAAAGTGGGATAACTTTAAGACTTCCTGGACTGTGTGCTAAACTATAAAAATGGGTTGGGGTGAAATGGAGAGCTGACTTATTTTAAATGGGAATCAAAAAGAGGTAGAACTCTTGGAAACTTTGTGCTCTGTGTTTTCTATTTTTATTGATGGACTCTATTAAGTTGGCCACTAGCCACAGAGTGTGGCCTGTGCCATTTTCCGGATTGCTGTTGAACACTCTTGGCAAGTGCACCTCATTTTTCCAATTGGGACATAAAGTCCTTAAGGTAAAGAATTGTTTTATCCTTCTTTGTATCTCCCAAAGTAATTTTCATGGGACAGGAGCTTCATGTGGGCATTCATTGACTGGTTTCATGGTGTTTGATGGTTTCATTCATTCATATTCATTCATCCATTCCACAGCCCTTTAATATATGCATATCATGCAGTGAGAAGGGCTAAAGTGTGGGCTTGGAGATGCTTCGGGATAGGAGGACCAGCTCCATTCACTGGGGACCTGAGTGCCAGGGTCCATCTTCAGTGCCCCTATTGTCTTATTTCCAAAGAATCCCAGAAGGTCAGGGAGATGCAACTCCATGTCCTTACCTGGATAGATCCTGAAGAATCCAGTTGCACTGCCAAAATATTGCCAGGTCAACGTTGGGTCTCTCTGGAAGTTCTCCACAAAGACAGCATTCAAGGCTTCAGACATGTAGACTCCATTTAAAATATCTGGGTCTGAAGGGTGAGGTTATAGATTATGATCCTGTAGAACTTCTCAGGAAAATGGTGATCATGTCTGGTGAGTGTGCCTGGTGAGCGTGCCTGGTGGGCGTGCCTGGTAAGCGTGCCTGGTGGGTGTGTCTTGTGGGTGTGCCTGGTGAGTATGCCTGGTGGATGTGTCTGGTGGGTGTGTCTGGTGGGCCTGTCTGGTGGGCGGGTCTGGTGGGCGTGTCTGATGGGTGTGTCTGGTGGGCGTGTCTGGGGGGCGTGCCTGGTGAGTATGCCTGGTGGGTGTGTCTGGTGGGCGTGTCTGGTGAGCGTGCCTGGTGGGTGTGTCTGGTGGGTGTGCCTGGTGGGTGTGCCTGGTGAGTATGCCTGGTGGGTGTGTCTGATGGGTGTGCCTGGTGAGTATGCCTGGTGGGTGTGTCTGGTGGGTGTGTCTGGTGGGCGTGTCTGGTGGGCGTGCCTGGTGGGTGTGTCTGGTGGGCGTGCCTGGTGGGTGTGCCTGGTGAGTATGCCTGGTGGGTGTGTCTGGTGAGTATGCCTGGTGAGTATGCCTGGTGGGTGTGTCTGGTGGGCGTGTCTGGTGGGCGTGCCTGGTGGATGTGTCTGATGGGTGTGTCTGGTGGGCGTGTCTGGTGGGTGTGTCTGGTGTGCGTGTCTGGTGGGCGTGTCTGGTGGGTGTGTCTGGTGTGCGTGTCTGGTGGGTGTGTCTGGTGAGTATGCCTGGTGAGTATGCCTGGTGGGTGTGCCTGGTGGGCGTGTCTGGTGGGTGTGTCTGGTGGGCGTGCCTGGTGGGTGTGCCTGAGCTGAGCGTGCCGGCTACCTTTGTTGTACACGTTGGTGGGCAGCTGCACGCTGCTGATGGAGGTGTTCACCGGCAGGTTGCTGAAGTGCGCATTGGATTCCAGGAGGAACTCGGCGCCCAGCTCCACAAAGTTGCCCTTCTCGTCCCTCTCGTTGATCAGGACCGAGTTGTAATAGTCGAACTGGGGTGGATGGGTGAGGCCCACGGAGACGGCCCGAGCACAGGGACAGGCGGAGAGAGGAAGAGAAACGGCGCAGGTGAGAGGACGCGAGGGCCGGGGCCGGGCAGCCATCAGTGTCTACACAAGCACCCGCGGCGGCGCGCTGGGCACTGATCAGGGCGATTCGGGACAAAAATATCCAGGAGGCCGGCGCAGAGACGCATGAGGCCGACGTCTGATGACAGTCGTCCTGACCGCTGCCTCAGTCCCCAACTTGGTGCAGCGTGTGTTGACACGGCCGAGGCGGAGTGGAGACAGGCAGCCGCGGAGTCAAGGACAGGTAGAGACAAACAGCCCCATCAGCCCCCTCCACTTCTCGCAGGCCAGGAAGGTCCCAGAGCCCCAGAACGGAGCCTGCGCAATCCTGGGGCCTGCAGCCTTGGCCTCAGACCGGGCCCAGGTTCCGAGTCCCCCAGGTTCCGAGTCCCGCAGGTTCCAAGTCCCCCAGGTTCCGAGTCCCCCAGGTTCCGAGTCCCCCCGGTTCCGAGTCCCGCAGGTTCCGAGTCCCCCAGGTTCTGAGTCCCCCCAGGTTCCGAGTCCCGCAGGTTCCGAGTCCCGCAGGTTCCGAGTCCCCCAGGTTCCGAGTCCCGCAGGTTCCGAGTCCCCCAGGTTCTGAGTCCCCCCAGGTTCCAAGTCCCGCAGGTTCCGAGTCCCGCAGGTTCCGAGTCCCCCAGGTTCCGAGTCCCGCAGGTTCGAGTACCCCAGGTTCCGAGTCCTGCAGGTTCCGAATCCCGCAGCTGCCCTCGGCCTCTCCAACGCGGTGTTGGAGGGTGTGCTAGGATTGCCTCCAGCAGAGCCCCGGCCCCATTTCCTCCACACGACCGGGTTCACACCTGAACACCCCCCAGGACTGCCTCACGGACATCCCCACGCCAACTCCCACGCCAGGTTCCTGCACCCCACACCCGGCTCCTCCTCACGACACTGCGGCCCGCGCTGGCCTTCCACGCACACTCCCAGCCGCGTCCCTGCCCTGCTCAAGCCCTCTGCACCCACCTTTCCCTGCTGAGAAAGGCCCAGGCTCCCACGCTGACACCCAAGGCTCCCCCCACCCCCTCACCTAACTGTCCAAGGCCACTGTCTTCCTCACCAGCCTCTGGACACACAGGGCCCAGGTCCCACTGTTGCCTCAACCAACCTGGTGCGTGTTTGTTTGTTTATTTATTATTTATTTATTTACTTATTTGAGACGGAGTCTCGCTCTGTCGCCCAGGCTGGAGTGCAGTGGCACGATCTCGGCTCACTGCAAGCTCCACCTCCCGGGTTCACGCCATTCTCCTGCCTCAGCCTCCCAAAGTGCTGGCATTACAGGCGTGAGCCACCGCGCCCGGGCGTGTTTTCTTATTTCTGTGTTTTCTTTCTGCTGTGACCAAAGCCCCCTTTTCCAGGCCCTGCCTGCCTAAATCCCCCATGAGACCTGGGCGCAGCCCCAGGCCGCCCTGTCTGCAGGAGTTTTGGGGCAGCCCTCCCCTTCTCCAGCCTGCATTCTCCGCAGGTTCCATCCACCCATCTGTAGTGACTTGTGATGTGCTTTATACTGGAGTTCTTTGCACTGTGAGCTTCTTGAGGTCAAGAACAAGTTCCCATCCAGAGGCTAGCACATTGCTGTGCTTGTGAGGGGTGAGCAGTAAATGTCTATGGAATCAGTGGATCGACACCCTACCCCGCCACCCCCATATCTGGTACTCAGGCGATCCTGGCCCTCTAGCACCAGTGCCAGGTGTGGGACTCACCACCAGGGATTCATTGAATTCGTGGTTCAGGTCGGCCTCCTCAGCAGCCTCCACCAGATTCTGAGGGATGGGAACACAGAGGTAGGGAGAATGGGTAAAAGGAGCCCAGTGGGTTTTCAGCAAGTGAAACAGTTGCCGGGTGACCCAGCAATTCCACTCCTGGGTGTATGCCCAGAAGGATTGAAAACAGGGACGCAAACAAGAACTTAGGCACGAATATTCACAGCCATACTATGCATAACAGCTAAAAAGCACATGCATATGGCTAAGTGAAAGCAGCCCATCGGAAGAGACCATGCACCTGTGATCCCAACAACATGGCATTCTGGAAAAGGCAAGACTGGGGAGATAGAGAAGATAAGTGGTTGCCAGTGGTTGGGGATTTTTAGGGCAGTGAAATTCTTTTGTCTGATACTGTAATAGTGGATGCCTGTCATTGCACATGTTTCCAAACCCACAGAATGTACGAGAGTGAACCCTAATGTGTGCTATGGACTTGGGGATAATGGAGATTCATTGATTATACCCAATCTACCATGGATGCAGGATGTTGATCGTGGGGAAGGCTGTGGCAACAGGGGATGTATGGAAACTGTACTTTCTTCTACATTTTGCTGTGAACCTAAAATGGCTCTAAAAAATAAAGTCTACTAAAATATGCATGTGTGCCAAAGCCAAAAGGTGGAAACAACTCAAATATCTGTCATTTGATGAACCAATAAACAAAATGTGGGCTATGCACACAATGGAATATTATGCAGCCCTGAAAAGGAATGAAGTGTGGATGCACGGAACAACACAGATGAACCCTGTAGACATTATGCTAAGTGAAATAAGTCAGGTACAAATGGTCACGTATTGTATGATTCCATTTATGTGAAATACCCACAACAGGCAAATCCACAGACAGAAAGCAGAATAGTGGTTGCAGAGCTAAGAGGAGGGGGATAGGGGAGTGATTGCTTTCTTAGTACTCGGATGCTGTTTGGGGCGATGAAAAAGTTTTGGAACTAGATGATGGAGATGGTTGTACAACATTGTGGATGTACTTAATGCCACTAAATTATACACTTTAAAATGCTCAACTTTATGTTACCTGTATTTTACTGCAATACAATTTTTTTTTTTTTTTTTTTTGAGATGGAGTCTCACTCTGTCACCCAGGCTGGAGTGTGGTGGCGCAATCTCGGCTCACTGCAACCCCCGCCTCCTAGGTTCAAGTGATTCTCCTGCCTCAGCCTCCCGAGTAGCTGGGACTACAGGCACCCGCCACCACACCCGGCTAATTTTTGTATTTTTAGTAGAGACAGGGTTTCACCATGTTGGCCAGGATGGTCTTGATCTCTTGACCTCGTGATCTGCCGGCCTTGGCCTCCCAAAGTGCCTTCTGCGTGAGCCACCACGCCTGGCACATTTTTTTTTTCTTTTTTTCTAAAGAGCAGGCCAGCATCGCAGAGTGTCAGGGGAAGTCAGGGTGGGGGAAGTGCTTTGGGAGTCAGAGGACCCAAGATCCTATTCTGGCTTTGTCAGGGCCAAGCCACTAAGCCTCTCTGGTCCTCTGCTTACACAACTATAAATTGGGTAGGATAATTCCTGCCTCCCCACTCTCAGCCTACAGATCCTAGGATAAGGAAATCCCACAGGGGAAAGCTCATTTCAGGGAGGCTTTGCAGGAAACTTCCCATGCGCACCCTCATAGAAGGTCTGAGGCCCCCATACACCACCCTCAGGAGGGGCAGGGACCGGTGCTCAGAGGAAGTCTGCAGAGCAGCGCTTCTGTGGTCTCTGAGGCTGTGGAAAGGCACAGGGAGCCCGGAGCCCCAGGCTCTGGGGGTGTCCCAGGACTGCTTGCTGCTCTAGTGACACAAGGACCGACGCCTGAAGTCAGGCGAGTCTCATACCCCACTGTCTGTGTTTGCTCCAAGGAGGCTGTTTACACAACGCTCACTGATTGAAAGAGGCAGGTGTTACTGCGGGTGCCAGGCTGCGTGTGAGGCTAGTGCCTTCCTGCTGTGGTGTGTGATTCTGGGACCTAGGATAGGCTCTTGAGTCCCCAGGCATCTTCTCATTGGTTCCTGATGCTAAGATCCCTTGCCCCTACGCCTGCAGAAAGCTGCGAATTATAACAAGTAGGAAAGAAGGCCCCAGCAACCCTGACCCCGGCCTCCTCCCAGAATGGGGGTTGTGATGGGGGTGGGGGGAAAGACAGTACACTGGAGAGGCCACAGCTCGCCTGCCCTATCTGCCCCGTCCCCTGCTGCTTGGCCCTGGCCTCAGCCTCCCAACCCAGCCAACCATCCCCGATCTCCTCTCTCCTTATTCTCCTGGCTGGTCTTACGAGTCCTTTCAGGGAAAGCACTGGTCTTGGATGGTCCGATTCTTGGCTGGATGGAGTGGAGGACTGGGTCTCTCCAACCACACTGTATCTACTGGTTTATACCATCCAGGTCCCCATAGGCCTCAGTGCAGACACCTCATCCCAGAGAAGGGGACAGCTTCTGTTTCTCCTGGGACCCACCAGGCTTGGTGGATGTCCAGTAACAGTCACCTGGGCATAAGGCCCATCCCTGTAAGCACCTCTGCTGCCCGGGTGGCCCTCAGAGCACTTGGAAGCCATGAAGGTGGGTCCTGATGGCTGAATGAGGGTAAGGGAGGAATGAGGGTAAGGGAGGAATGAGGGTAAGGGAGGAATGAGGGTAAGGGAGGAATGAGGAGAGATGAGAAGGAGGACAGGAGAGTGGGGAGCTTGGCTTTGCTGGCTCCAGCTAGCTCGACTCCCACCCTCCTTCTGCTCGTCTGTCCATCCATTCCCAAAGTAATTCCTAGGTGCTCACCCCGTGCAGTGCTCTGTACTGGTCACTGGGTATGGCCTGGTGACTCAGAGTTCCTCACAATGCTGCAGGCTGACCCGGCAGTGCTGGGTCCCAGCCCCTCCCCTCTCCTCTTGCTTCCTGTCATTTCCTCTGTTACAGGGATTCTTGGAGTAAGGGTTCTTTTGGCTAACGGAGGTACAAGGTGGAATCTTGTAAGATAGGAGAGGGTCCCGAGGGTGGGAGGCTGCAGGGCCATGACATCGGGAGGGTCACTCTGCCACCTGCGTCATGGGGCTGGGGAGAAACGCCCTGCAGATCATAGCCCTGGAATACCTGGACGGCCTCGACTTTCCTCCGCAGCATGTTCTCCATGTCCTCTGAGAACTTCCTCACCAGCTCCAAGCCATCCACCTCCTCGATCTTCAGACTGGACTCCACATCCTTGTACTTCTGTTTGGGGAAAGTGGGAGAGATGGGTGCACGTGGTTTTGTACCAGGATAGTTGCACCTGTGTATGCATGGCCTCCAACCTCTCAACAGGTGCATTCCGGCACACGGAGCCTGGTTTACTCAACTAGGGTGAGGCCCAGCCCTCTCCTCCTTGGACAACATCCCCAGTGATAGAATAGCTGCCTCTCTTCAAATGTCCTCTCTGTTCCAGGTGCTCTAGACGCATTGCAGTTATAGCCTTAACAGGGGAGTAGAGCAAGGCTCAGAGAAGTCAGTGAACTTGACCAAGGTCAACAGCCAGGTGAGCAGGTGACCCCTGATGGGGCCAGGACTCTTAGGCATCCCCACCCATGTCCTTTGTGCAGAGCCACGCTGCATCCCAGGGCTTGTGAAACCACCCCTGGCATCAGTTCACCTTTCCTCAATGCCCCAGAAGAGGCATCTTGCTATGAAAGTGCCCCTGTGCACATGGATGTGAACCTCAATTCCCACTGTCCCGACAGAGCTCAGCAGCTCCAGGCACTGAGGACGGCTGCCTGACAACTGCCAGTGAGCCCAGGAAAGCCTGGAATGGGGTTTGGGTTTTCTCTCTGGGCCCAGGGGAGACCAGCTCTCACTGACTATGTGTATTGTGAATGTCTATTCACCCAGCTCTGCAATGTATTGGCCGTGTGACCACAGGCAAGCCAGTCAATCAGTTTCCTCATCTGTAGGCTGTGAAATTTACATAGATTTAGTGAATGCTCTAGAACGCATAGATTTTACAGAATGCTTTTACCCCAAACGGCCACATCAGTACTGCTCTATGCTCCTCGCCCCAGGTTGTGGTGCTTTGCAGCATAGGAGCGTGCTGTGAGGGGCAGGCGGGGTCTTAGCTGTCATCGCTGCAGTGGCCTGTGGGGGCCTGGGGAGCCGCCCACCCTGGCTCCTCTTATTTCCAGCAGGTCAGGCCTGGGGGCTGTGGGCAGCGCAGTTGAGCAGGGACATGCGGTCACATGCAGGCAGAAAAGCCTGGGATTCAGGATCTTTGTGATATGGAAAAGGTGCCTCATGAATTGGTGGTGGGAATGAAATAATGACGATGAAGCTCTTAGTGAGTAGTAATAATAGAGGAGGGTGAGCTGCCATTGGAACTGCTCAGGGGAGTTACAAATATTAGAGAACAGTGAAGTTGTTTATAACCTGGTAAGAAGACCAGCCAGCCATGAATCTGCACAGAAAGCAATGCATATTAAGGGGGCGGATGCTGGACATGGCTGGGGGGCTGACAGCTGGAGGGATGGGAGCTCTCCCTGCACAGAGGCCACAGCCCTTTCACCTTCTACGGCCCAAGCAGCTCCTAGGGCCCTGCACACGTCCTCCAAGTCTCCGCTAGCATCACAGGTGTTAGGCCTGCATCCCACTCCATCCACTCCCTCCGTCTCCCCTTTATTCTTCACCCCACCCCCACCCAGTACATCTCCTGCAGGTCTAATTCCACCTTGCCTCTGCTCCCTGAGGACCTGACACAATGCTCTTGACCACGCCCCCGAACCACTCCCACTGCCTTGCTCTGGGAGTTGAGCAAATCATTCACCTCCCTGGGCCTCAGTGTCCCCATCTGAAATAAGCCGATTTGATGGGATGCCCAAGGCCCCTCACAGCACTGGCATTTGGGGGCTTCGATGGCTGACTGCCCTCTGCCACCCGGTGGGCTCTCTGGAAGGGGGTGACTGACCTTCTGCAGCAAGAGGGAGCCCGAGTATTTGGTCACAGTGTTATACAGGTCCCCGCCGAATGTGTCAGCCCATAGCTTCACTCTGCCAGGCAACGAAAGGACACGTGTATACTCACACGTACATGCACAAATACAGAAACACACGCGTAGACATATGGGTTCACACACATAGAAAGCAAGTGTCTACACACAGACACCCGCTGATGCATGCACACTCAAACACACAGATGCATAAGCATAAGAAATGCACACACACGTACACACACATACATACCCCCCCCACACACGCGTATGCATACACACACGTGACATATGCCCAGAAACACACAAAAGAGCACCTGTCCCTCCTCCTCGTCCCTAAAGCTACAGCCACGGCCTGGGCAGGAGACGCGGAGAACCCACAGGACCCAGCGGCTGCACTGCTGTGTGCTGAATGTCCTCAGCAGGCTCTCCTGCTGAGGGTCATGGGGCAGGGCTGACGAGCCCAGGACTGAGCCTGACCCCAAGCTTCCGGGGCCTCTGGTTGGAGAGTGGCGGACAGAGAGGAGAGAAGGAGGGGAGAGGCAGTGGAC
The DNA here is from genome assembly GCF_028885655.2 of Pongo abelii. NCBI lineage: Eukaryota > Metazoa > Chordata > Mammalia > Primates > Hominidae > Pongo > Pongo abelii. Next base: position 1,967,288 of record NC_071995.2, read on the forward strand.
AGGCTCAGGCCACGGCCGGAGGACCTTAAGGACAAAGGAGGACCTGCCTGGCCACAGCTGTGGCCTCTCAAGGAATCGTTCCCTCCAGTGCACTCCACTCAAGGCCACTGGGGGTGCCGAACCCTCTGTTGAAACCTCAGAGAACGCATGAGGCAAGGGCACAGGAGGAAAAGGCTCTGAGCTGCCACTGCTGAGGCTGGGGGCAGGGCAGGCTGGGAGGGCATAAGCAGGCCACACCTCGCCCTCTGTGTAGGCAGCCTAGTGGGGAGCCCCGACCTCTTGCCCATGCCCCAGAAATGCACCACAATCCCACCATCTGGGCCAGGCTGGTGGGGTCCTGGGGGCAGGCACACAGGGCTGGGTCTGAGCCTCTCCAGATGGAGCGGAAGTGGTTTGCCTGTGCGATCCTTTCAAGATCAGCAGTCATCACTCAACCAATGTTTATCAAGGTCATACCATGTGGCAGCCTGGAGCCACCCCACAGTCCTCACCTTTGCAGGGACAGCTTTCTCATGTGGGTAGCATAGTACATGTTTGAAGGTGCCCATGAAGGTTGGGGAGGGGTAGTGGTATAAGGGAAGGCTTCCTGGGGGGGGGAGATCTGAGCTCTGGGTTAGAAGTTTGGTAGAGGTTAGTCTGCAAAGGGGTCTGGAAGCGGATTCTAGGTAGGGAGTACAGAAGAGCTTGGAGGAATAAAACATGACTTCCAGGTTTCCAGTGTGGATTGTTGACCTGATGGTGTTGTTATTGAATAAAATTAAGACTGTCAGGAAGGTCAGGGGGAACAAGTAGAGGAGGGTGAAAGGTGATGTGTGTACCTTGGGTTCTGTTAAATGTGAGGTTCCCGTTGTAGAGCTACCAAGTGCCATTGGGCAGGTTGTGCACTGCACAACTCTAGAAGGCACCAATTGTGTTCTATCTTGAAAGACACAAATCTGAATTTAAAACCTCACATGATGTTTAGGAAAAGCTGCCCATAAGCATTGGGTATGTGTCTAACAGTTAGAGACAGGGCTGGGAGTCATTAGTACAAAGGTAGGGATTGAAATTCTGAGGGCAGGAGGGGTCTCTCAAGGAGATTGTGCAGCATGAGATCTCTGAGCATCGACAGATGCTGGGGAGCACCCCCAACCTCAGGGGCAGGCAGAGGAGGAGGAGCACTTGAGGACAGCAGAGATAAGCCGTGCCCATGCAGGCCATGGAAGTCAAGCCACTGGGATCAAAGGAGAGCGGGGCTTGTGTGTCCCAAGCAACAGGGTCTGGGGAGACAAGGCCAGGAATGTCTCCTGGATTGGGCATGAGGGAGGCTTTGGGAACCCTGTGGAAACAGACTTGGGAGGAGGTGGAAGCTGGGCAGGCGGGAGGGAAAGACTGAGAAGAGAGGTTCAGCGGGAGTGAGGACAGGTGGAGCCAAGTCCTGGGCAGGCAGATGAGGCTGTGTGCAGGCTGTCATCTCCGGCAGCACCCAGGGCTTCTGCATAGATGGCCGCTGGAGCCCCCCTCCCTGAAGGCCTGGATTCCAGCCACCCTGACTTGGCCCTCAGCCCACTCCTGGAGTTGGCCCTCTCCTATCAGCTAGTGTGTGTTCTGGGGATGAAAATTGGTCTGAACATCTCCTGCAGCGACAGATAGCGTTACAGGCCGGCAGTGGGTGTAATGGTGAAAGTGCAGTCCAGGCTGACAGGAGTTCAAATCCCAGCACCTTCACTTCCTGGCCTTGTGAACTTGGGGAAGTCACCTGACCTCTCGGGGCCTCTGTTTCCTCAGCTGCAAAATAGGGATAAAAATAAGCCCCCACTGAATGGCTCTGCACACTAACGGTGTCATTTGTGAAGCACCCAGCTCCGTGCCAGGCAGGGAACAAGGAGAGCTATGCGGCTCGATGGGAAACGATGCTGCCTGATCCACTGCTCAGCAAAAGGCTAAACACAGGCACAGTGTGTCATTTAGGCTCCCTGTCCCCACTCCTGCTAAGACATGCAGTTGGCAGGTGGCTCTGTTGGTGGCCTGGCTATGGTGCTGGGCTCAAGCGGCTGGATTAAACAGGATGGGGTCTGTAGCACCTACAGTCTAGAAGGCTCTGCTCCCCACATGTATTGGAAATTTCCTTCCTAGGACCACCAGAGCTAGGGCCTAAAACACAGACACCCCGGAGAGGTTGCACAGTAATTTAAATGTACACCAAGGTGCACATGACTGATACTGGGTTCTTTCCTGGAGCTGGTCTTAATGGCCGGCTAGAGAATCAAGGTTGGAAGGAGGCAGAAAGGTGTAGAAATGGAAGACTGCGGCCACCAAAATCCATTTTTTTCCCCAGTTTCTGGACAAGTCACCTCCTGTGTGCATGAGACGTTCTGTGGGTTCAGAACTGCTTCCCCTTTTTGGAATGTCAAAATACCCATTTCCTACCAAACCCTCTGGGGAGCTGCAATGGCGAGATAACCCGGCTCCTCCAGGCCGCCTCATCTCAGCGATTATCCTGAAGGAGCACCCGCCCTGCAGGTGTCCCAGAAGCTGCTTGTCAGGCCAAGAAGACAGCAGCCCTGATGATCAGTTCTTCCTAAAGCCATCTGGCTTCTGGGGAGGGGCAGGTGGGACTCCAGAACTCACAGAGCTTTTGGGAGGAGAGAGAGGAGGCCGGAGAAGAAAAGGGCTTTACAGCAAGAGAGTGGTCAGTCGCAGCCACTGGGGAAAAGCCCAGAAGGAGGGCAGGGGCGGGGGGAGTGGGCAGAGGATGGAGGCCCAGCCCGGGAAGAAAGCGGGAAAGGGTGACGGGGTTTTTGGGGTGGGGTTGAACGTGATGCTTACGTTTCCAGAGGAATCTTGGCCTGCCCCCTTGTAGGGGACAGGGAGGTGCCTAGGAGCAGCAGCCACAGGAGGGCCGAGGTCTTCTGCACAGAGGTCCAGGCCACGGGCATTGGCTGGCGGGGAATCCAGCGGCTGGTGGAGCTGGGATTTGCGTGGAAGTTGGGGGTTGCAGGCATGGTGGGCCTGGGGTTGGGGAGAGGAAGGAGGGCAGAGCAGCCACAGACCATGAGCTCTGTCTGCCTGCCTCCCAGACCCCAGGGACGCCCCAAGGCTTTGTCTTCTGGGCCCTGGCGAGCCCAGGGTCTCCAGCCTCTCAGTCCTGGGTGGGGAGGGCTTCTCTCTGCTCCACAGCTGCAGCTCACAGAAGAGTCGCCCCACCTAGCAAGCAGGCCTCGGAGACAGGGACTGGGGGAGAGGCTGTGGCAACATGAACCCCTTTAATCTGCTGGCCTCTCCTCTAATCCTCTCCTGACAGCAGGGAGGGGGTGGCAGGGGGCGGGGAGCTGCCTCCCAAGATTACCGTGACTGCAGCTGGTTCCCTCAGGGCTGCAGTGCACCCCTCTGCTTTAAAGAGGCAGCCCCGTCCTGTGGGACCACCTTCTGGACCCAGGAAGGACTTGCTGTGACTCTGGCCAGAGGACAGCAGCTGAATTTGCACAGTACTCTGATTGACCCACAAATCTCTTGTTGACCCTGAGGTGGGGGCATGTCCTCATCCCTGCTTGGCAGAGGCTCTTGAGGCCCGGGGAGTCCCAGGGGCAGAGCTGGGACTCTGGCTGGTGCTTCCAGGCCTGCTGCCTTTGGGACAGGTCATAGGTCATAGGTGAAGTCAGTGGACCCACGCCTCCATATCTCAGCTGCTCGTGGGAGGGGCTGGGGACGCATTTGCTGTGCAACTGATGAAGCTTCGGGACCCCTGAATCCACAGACTCCCCCCTTTCCCGGAGAGCCCCTAGCAATGTGTTCCTGTGGCCAAGTGTTTTTGTAAAATATGCAAAAGTCGAGATAGTTTAACCGTAACCGATTGAGACTGTCTCTTTCCATCCCAACTTCTCTTCCGTCTGATAGACCCTTAGTTGGATGATGCGTGGGTGGCCGAGGGCACTTGGGGGATCCAGTTAAGAGGAAAGTGAGCTGGGGAAACATTTAATCTGGGCTTAGTGGGATATGCTGACGTGGCTCACAGTGACTTCTTTGTACAGAGAAGTTACCTCCAGCTGAGTGTAGGCTTCCAGGAACGCTCGTCCCACAGGACATCCCACCAGCACTTGCAGCAGGAGAGGCTGGGCCGGGATGTGAGCACACTCTGCCACACCCATCCCGGCCATGTGTGGTGGGAAGGGCAAAGTAACAGTCAAGAGCTCATCTGCAGAAAATCTGCAAAAAGCCACACAGGTAATATTGTTAGCGGAGGATTTGGTTCTCACCAAGGCCTGGCCAGGACAGAAGTTCTCTCCTGTTAGGAAAATAGTGGATATTGAAAGAATATACACCCTACATTGCTTTGTGTTCTGACGAGAGTTACACAAATTAGAACTGATCAAAATTCTTGTGTTGTGAGCCCAAACCAGTAGTAGTACCACATGGGTCCTCTGGGGGTGAAGTCATAGATTTTATGCAGTCCCCGTATCGGATTATTTTCTTAGTGTAACTGCTGCACTGTGTCTTCACAAAATCTGGTGGTTCCAGCAAAATGGTAAGCAAAATTGCCACCAACGCAGAGAAATGCTTGCAGAAGCAAGTGTTCTGATGACAAAACTCCCACACAGATTCATCAATAAGTCAGTGTTGTAGTATCAGAGTAATCTGGTGGCACAGTTTTGTGGCTGAATACAATGTATTTTTTAGAGGCATCTAAATGATTCCTATGAATGCCTTAATTTCACATAAATTTTGTACATGTTTTGAGGATTACAAATCAAACACATTTAGAAAAAATGCTACAGAGGTGCATTGGGCAGTCAACACATAAAAAGAATATAACTTCTCTAGGTTTTGTGAATTTGGTGGCATTCATCAGCTTCTTAAAATTTGTAATTTGGAATGATTTTTAAAACTAAACAAATATTCACCTTTTTTCAACTTTTTTATTGTGGCCCAATATAACATAAAATGTGCCATCTTAATCATTTTTGTAAGTGTACGGTTTAGTGTAATTAAATACATTTATCATGTTGTTCCACCTTCGCCACCATCTATCTCTCTAATTCTTTCATCTTGTAAAACTGAAACTCTGAACCCATTAAACACTAGCTCCCGTTCCCTCCTCCCCCAGCCGCTGGCGGGCACCACTCTACTTTGTGTGTCTCTGATGTTGATGGCTGTAGGGACCTCACAGAAGTGGAGTCATCACATAGTTGTCCTTCCATGACTGGCTTATTTCACTTAGCACAATGTCGGTAAGGTTCACCCACGGTGCAGCGTGTGTCAGAATTTCCTTACTTTTTGAGGGTGACTAATTGTGGATTAGTATTTCATTGTGTGGACAGACCTCATTTTGAGCATCCATTCCTCTATCGATGGACACTGGGGTGGTGTCCTCCTTTTGGCTACTGTGAAATATGCTGCTCTCGACACGGGTGTGCAAATGTCTCTTCGAGATCCTGCTTTCAATAATAAATATTCACTTTTATTTTTATGTTTGTATCTGTGATTTGCATTATTTTTCTTTTATGGATAACCACTCCCACATTATACAAGCTCCCACTGCCCCCACCAGGTTCCAGCACCCTGTCCGGAAAGGCTTCGCCTCCCTCTACTGTCAAGCGTGAGAGCGGCTTGGAAAGCTCCGTCCTTCACAGACACACTGGCGGCCTGGGTCCTGTGCGCCCCTTAGACATACTTAGGAAGCCTCAAAACCAGGGCTTCTCAGCCCAAGGCCACCGCTGGCCTCCAGGCAGCTGCCTCTGCCCACTTCCCCTTCAGGCTCCAGCGACGGCTTCCTTCCCCGACTCGGGGGAGGAGCGGGTCACACCCGGGCTGCATCCTGCGTCCCCTACATCCACACCTTTCCAAGGAGTCCTTTGGAAACCAGCTTTCCCCACCTGTTTCCTGCGGGCCCCTGTCTGGTCCCCCACCCTGCCTCTCATCATCTATTCTTAATGCGGCAACCGAAGGCTCTTTTCAAATATAAGTCAGACCCTGCGGCTCCTCTGCTCCGAAGCCCCCAGGGCTGCCCATCTCCCTTAGAGGAAAAGCCACAGTTTTGACCACAGCCACGAGGCCCTACCTGGCCGGAGCTGGCTCCTCCCCGACCGTGTCTCTCTGGGCGCGGGCTCCCGCTGCTCCTTGGGTGCCTCAGGCGCGCCCCCCATCGGTGCGGCTGACTCTGCGTTCGCAGTCCCTGCTATGGCGGTGTCTGCCTGCTTCCCCCTGCGTGGCCGGCTCCCTCATTTCCATCCGTGTCTGGCGTCGGGTTTCCTGCAGGAAGAGCCGGTACCCTTGGATCGCGCAGCTTGAGAAGAGTTTAACAGAGAGGCTATTTACAGAGGTGTGGACGGACTCCTGCAGGGAGACTGCAGTGGCCAGGGCTGGAAACCGCGGGAGTCAGCCCCTAAGCCTCAGGGAGGGGGACGGGGACGGGGACGGGAAAGCCACTGTACCCTGGAGAGAACAGGCTGTATGGGGAGGACTGTGGCCTCCGGTCAAGGGATGCGGCCAGCCACAGCAGTCCCATGGGAGGGCTGGGGCAGTGGACACCCACTCACCCTCTGCCTCCGCCGCTCTCCTGCTGGTGCCCCCACCTCATGAACCTTAGGAACTTATCCACGTGCCCCCGCTCCCCCCAGGACAGCCCCCCCAGGGCAGGGAGAGCACTCGGAGGGGCCAGCAGGAGACATCCAGCTCAAGTCTTCAGCGCCACCTTTTATGATGACAGTGGCCTTGAATGGGAGAGTGGCGGGCAGTGACGCACAACTTTGTGAATAGCCTGTCAAGCACTGAGCTGCAAACTTTAACATGGAGAATTTTACGGCGTATGAATTACTTCTTCATTAAAAAACTTTTTTTTTTTTTTTTGAAAATCACCTTTTTAATGAGTGAAGCCTTTCCTGGCTGCAAGATCCACCATCTTGGCCCGACCCCTGACGTTCCCTGTCCTTCTTCGCAGCATCTTTCTTCTCCTCAGTGGCTACCATGAGACGTGCCATATACAGGCCTCCTCCTCTAGCACGCAGCCTCCATAAGGGGCAGGGCCTGCGAGCTGTTTGTCCCTGCTGTATGCCCAGTCCCTCAGCACAAGGAAGTGAACGTATGATTGGAATGAAGGAGGGATTGAAAGGGGGGTGATTCTGGGTGGAGGTGAGGGCGCTTGGGCCAAGTCCTGCTTGTCTCCGCCTCCGCTCTCTGGGGCCTTTGAACAGGAGCCCCAGGGCCCCAGGGTCAGTTTGGAAACCCCCATGTAGCCAGGCAAGGCTTTCATTTCCCATTCATTTTACGGATGTGTCTCGGGCAGCTCATTTCATCTTCAAGTGACACAGGACATCACGAAGGCCTTCTGTGGTATTCATACGCCACTATTCATTGCATTGTGATTCACGACAGCAGAAGGTGGGAGCAACCCGTGTGTCCACCATGCATGGACATGGATCATGGATAAATCCAAGTGTCATCAAACAAACAAAACGTGGTATTGCACACGATGAACTATTAAAAGGAAGGAAATCCTGACACACGCTACAACATGGATGAATCTTGAGGACATTATGATGAGTGAAATAAGCCAGTCACAGAAGGACGAATACTGTATGATTCCATTTATACGTGGTTCTCAGATTCACAGAGACAGAAAGCAGAATGGTGGATGCCCAGGGCTGGAGGAGGGAGCAGTGGGGAGTTAGTGTTTAATGGGTGCAGAGCTTTGGTTCTGCAAGGTGAAAAGGGTTCTGGAGATGGAGGGTGGTGGTGGTTTCACAAGCGCATGAATGTATTTAGCACCACTGAACTAAAACATGCTTACGATGGTAAATTTTGAGTTACGTGTATTTTAGCACAATGTTTTAAAAGAAGAGAGAAAAAAGAGGTGTGTGTGGGGTGCTGTAGAGCTGCCCTGGGCAAAACCAGGAGTCCAGAACCCTCCCGACTTCCTCATCTCCCAGAGACTGCTTCTCATTCTTCAAACATCCATCGCTCCAAAATGCCAGTCTGGCTGGATTGCAGAGCTTTGAAAGGGAGAGTGCATTTCAGACTCCTAATGCCTTTAATCATGGCCCAGGCAATGTTTTTTGAGACAGAGTCTCGCTCTGTCGCCCAGGCTGGAGTGCAGTGGCGGGATCTTGGCTCACTGCAAGCTCCCCCTACCGGGTTCATGCCATTCTCCTGCCTCAGCCTCCTGAGTAGCTGGAACTACAGGCGCCCGCCACCATGCCTGGCTAATTTTTTTGTATTTTTAGTAGAGACGGGGTTTCACCATGTTAGCCAGGATGGTCTCGATCTCCTGACCTCGTGATCCGCCCGCCTCGGCCTCCCAAAGTGCTGGGATTACAGGTGTCAGCCACAGCACCCGGCCAGCCCATCCAATTTTTACTCAACAAGGGAGGAGGAAGTGAGAAATAAGGTCATTAAACAAAATGGTCTTGCTTGAACATGTGCCTCCTGCAACTACCCACACACACACACACGTGGACACACACATGCACACGCACGTCTCCCCACCCATCACTAAGAAATGCAGCTTGAATTCAGGTGGTAAACAAGCTCATCAGCCTAGTGTCAACCTAGATTTGCTGGTGCAGTCTCCTGCCTGCGGGATGTCAGGCCTCCAACTTGTACCTTCTGCCTGGAAAGTCTGAAGCACATCAAAGCCCGGGAAGAGAGGGCAGCGGGCTAATTAGAGGCTGGCCAGGCAGGCAGCCGCTGCGAGGCTGTGCAAAGAGGCAGTTTGCCAAAGAGCGGATCCCTGGGGACCTGCCATGTCTATAAATACCCTGAAGGTAACTTGTTAGAGGGTGTGTGTGTGTGTGTGTGTGTGTGTGCGAGAGAGAGAGAGAGAGAGAGAGAGAGAGAGAGAGAGTATGGGGAGGTAAAGACTGAAGCAGAAGAAACTCAGAGGGCCCGGCGGAGATTTCAAGCATCAAAGAACAGGTTTTGAGAGGAAAGACCAGAGGAAGTGCTGAGAGGCACCAGCAATTTCCTCATTTAACCAACAAGTGAGGGCTAGCTGTGAGCCCAGAGGATGTGTTCCAGGTTCTGACCTGTGATGGGTGGGCCCCAGGGCCCCATGCAGAAGGAAATGGGAAATGGAGGCAGAGTGGCAGTGTGACATTGTCCATGCCAGTGGCTCACCAGCATCCTGACAGCAACTTCACCATGGGGACAAGGGCGAGGCATATGAAGACTCTGGTCTGAATCCCAGGTCTATGTTGACCAGGTGTGCTGAGGTGCAGTGCAGGGGAGGACAGAGGGAGCACCCACCTGGGGAAGGAGGCCTGGAAACCACCCGGGAGGACGGAGGGAGCACCCACCTGGGAAAGGAGGCCTGGAAACCTCCCGGGAGGATGGAGGGAGCACCCACCTGGGAAAGGAGGCCTGGAAACCTCCCGGGAGGATGGAGGGAGCACCCACCTGGGGAAGGAGGCCTGGAAACCTCCCGGGAGGATGGAGGGAGCACCCACCTGGGGAAAGAGGCCTGGAAACCACCCGGGAGGATGGAGGGAGCACCCACCTGGGGAAGGAGGCCTGGAAACCACCCGAGAGGATGGAGGGAGCACCCACCTGGGGAAGGAGACCTGGAAACCACCTGGGAGGATGGAGGGAGCATACATCTGGGGAAGGAGGCCTGGAAACCTCCCGGGAGGATGGAGGGAGCACCCACCTGGGGAAGGAGGCCTGGAAACCTCCCGGGAGGATGGAGGGAGCACCCACCTGAGGAAGGAGTCCTGGAAACCACCCGGGAGGATGGAGGGAGCACTCACCTGGTGAAGGAGGCCAGGAAACCTCCTGGGAGGACGGAGAGAGCACCCACCTGGGGAAGGACGCCTGGAAACCTCCCAGGAGGATGGAGGGAGCACTCACCTGGGGAAGGAGGCCTGGAAACCACCTGGGAGGATGGAGAGGGCACCTACCTGGGGAAGGGGACCTGGCATCAGGTCTCAGCTCTGTAACTCAAAACGTGACTTTGGGCAAAGCACTCCCCGCTCTGGGCCTCAGTTTCCCCATCTGTATGTGGGAGGGGCCTGGGGTGCTGGAGTTCTCCACAGGTGGCTCTGACTTCCCTGCCCTGCTGCAGATGGCCCTATGTCTGAAAATAGTTTGCATGTGCTCAGCTCTGGCTGGTCCAGATCTTCTCATGAGGGGCTGTCCACATGACCTTGGCCAGAGAGAGGGTGCCGGCAGTCCTGAGAGCCAGGGCCTCTGTGCTTTATGTAATATAAAGACAAAATGTGTCTGTAATTAGCCTGTTAAATGGGGTGAGCATCTGCCTTGCAGTCTCATTGATATTAGTCATGTGCCTAACCAGCTCTTTACAGACAATGCGCAAGCTCAGGCTCTGGCATCTGGGGGTCTGGGCTTGAACCCCAGCACTGTCCCTTCCTAACCCTTTTATCTTATCTGTAAAATGGGGATGATACTACCTGTGTCAGGCAGAAATGTACTCAGCTGCAAGTAACAGAAAACCCAGATGACAAATAGGGATTTGTGAAAACAAGAAGTTTGGAGTGGGCAGTTCCAGTAGCAGCCCGTCTTGGCTCAGCTGCTCCATGATGTCTGCAGAGACCCAGGCCCTCCTTCTTTCTGCCTTCCCTCCTCTGCCTGCTGGCTTCATCCTCACGTAGTTCACCTCACAGTCGCAAGCCGGCTGCTGCCATTCAACATCATGTCCAAGTTCACAGTAGGGGACAAGAGAAGGGCCATGCCTCTGACTAATTGGCCAAAAGTGGGCAACGTGGTCACCCTCAGTGGCAAGGGAGGCTAGAAAGATGGGAACAGGATTACCATAACTTGTCTAACAAATCATGATCTGTTGCCTGGGGCTGGGTGTGGTTATCAAGGTAGAACAGAAGGGTACGATGTGGGCAACTAGGTCTGCCTCAGTCCTGTGAGTATTGAACAAAATGAGACAGGTAAAGCTCTCAGCACAGGGCCTGGCACTCAAAAACACTCTCCATTATCATGTACATGTGAGTTTTCTCCCTGTGTAAGGACCGATGGGCAAAACTTTACTCCCAAGACACTTTCAGGGGAGCTAGCAAAGGATGCACCCCTTCTTCTTCAGAGCAGAAAGCAAAGGTGTGCAAAAAGGGGCAGAGATTGGGCAGGGACTCATCTGTGGGGCCCAGGGGCCCATTTGCTCTTGGAGCCTTTCACAGCCTCTCTGGTTGTGTGCAGGGGAACAAGCCTCACCCACATGTGAGTCCGAAGACCTGGTTTTTAGTGTGCACCCTGAAACTGATCTCCTGTGCAACTTTGGCCTTTCGCTCTTAATTTTGTCATCTACATACAAGAGAGTCGGGTGAGAGGATCATCGGAGACAGTGCATGTGAGCTCATGATGTTCTATGCGAATGTGAGACATTTGAGCTCATGAGGAAGAAGCAAGGCAAGCTTAGGGAACATAGTGAGCTTAGTGACTGCGGGCGGTGGGTAGTGAGCACACACATGAACATACACACACACGCATGCACACATGTAATGCACCACACAGTACCAACCAAGCACATGTGCCGTGCATGCAGATGAATGCACATCCCATACACATTAAGACATAGGTTAGCTGTCTGCCAAGATGGACTCTGGTGACACATGGTATAAAAGCCTTGTCAAAGGAGAGGGGGAGATGGAGGATGCAATGCAGCTGGCCTGAGGTCAGCTGGCCCCCGGCAAGATGGTCTTGGTTATTCCCATCACGTCAGGCCAGAAGGCAGAGTTTCCAGGGCGCTCGCTGGGACATGCGGACAGGTGTTGACCATGTTGCTCCTCTTTGGAAGCCACCGCACTGCCCTTTGCAGTGACTCCGTCCAGTAGGGTCATGTTGCTAGAAAGTCTGGTCTCCAGGTCATCTCCATCTGCAGCTTTTCCATCTCTTTCGGGGCAGGCAAGAGGCTGTGACTACACAGTCAGCTGAGGCTGAGGAGGACGAGGGGAAGCAGAGGGGCCCAGAAGCCATGCCGGCCAGAGCCCTGGCTGCCCAGCAGTCAGGAGGGAGGGAGATGGAATCCTGGGAGAGTCGCTTTGAATCAGAAGTCCTCACAGCCCCCCTTTCAGCTCCCTACTTCACTTAGACTTGCACCTCTGCAGCTGTGCCTGGTCAGAACCCGGAGGAGGTGGGCAGCCAGCACGTGTAGCGTTACACCGGGAGGGTGGGTATGAGCACCTGGCCGGGCAGTCACCACTGCAGTGGAAATCAGTCCCTAAGCCCTGCCATTAGAAATACTGGGGCCCACGCCAGCTAATCCGAGGTGTTGGCAACGTGCTGAGATGTAACCATGCGCAGCTCAGAGCACCGGGCCAAGCCCAGAGGCCATAGCAGCCTGGAGGAGGCAACTCACAGCAGTGAGAGTGGGGAGTGGGGCTAGCTTGGCAGGAAGCCGAATGCTTCCTCGGAGAACCAGGCCAACTTCCAGGAAGGACGCCTGGTCCAGGTTGGCAGCTTGCTGGGAATTTGCTCTTCTGAGCTCCCCAAGGACAGCATTCCAGAAAGGCCAGAGAGGGCTGGTCAAGGATCTACTGAGGGTCACACCAAGGTCGGCATTATCCAGGGCCAACAAATGAAGACCAGCCAGGAGCCAGGGCTGCTGTCCGGGTTCTCCTTCAAGCAATCCATGGAGAAAATGTTGCCTTACAAACTGCGATGATGGGATTAAAATGAATCCCATTGGCCTTGGGAAGAGTCCATCTACTTCCTCCTGATGGGGGAAATGTACAGAAATGGTGCACGTGTTTCCTGGTAGAGAAAGGGAATTATGGGTGTGACCGTTTCGTGACTGTGGCTGGCCTTCACTGGTGAACTCTTGTTCCCTTGGCCCACCGCCCTCAGGGGCCAGCCCCATGGCTCGCCTTAGTTGGGCTGATGTTCCCGTGCTGAAAGCCTTGGGCACGCCTCGGAGGATAGAGGATGACTCTGGACCCCAGTTCCCCCTCTGGAAACAGTCCCGGAGGAGGTGGCAGAGGCGAGTGGGAGCCATCAAATGCTCATGCTCCAAGGGGCTTCTGGAGTTACTGGAGCTCAGCCCTCAACTTTCCAGAAACATAACTGAGACGAGAGAAGGATCCTCCTCGGTGTCATGCCCCATTCACGAAAGAGCCAGGACCACCGAGCCCAGGCTGCCTGCACCCACCGCACTGCCTGCGCGAGGCTTCGTGGGATGGGCCTCTCTCCGTGTCAGGCACAGCAGGGGCGATACAGAGGCGGGGGGATGGGATCCTTGCGCTCAGAGATACACCAGGGATACAATCAACGTGAAGACCATAATAGTCAAGGATAAATGTGAGAAGCGCTCTTGGATCATTACGGAACACACTGGCAGACACTTCTGAAGAGGTTAACACAACGGGGGTAGCATTTGAGTTTGAAAGAAGAATTAATCCTGATTAAGCTTCCAACACAGTGGCAACAAGGAGTGTTGTAGTGGCTAAGGGCTTGTTTAGGCTCTGCCATTTATTAACGACGTGATCTTGGGCACTTCCAACTCAAATTTCCTCCTCAATAGAATGCAGGGCAATGATACCTGCCCTGCGGGTGTCGGGGGAGGCGACATGGTGTGTATGACTTTCCTCCACATTGTCCAGCAAATGGCAAGATCTCTATAACCCTGTGGTCATCGTGGCTCCCCTTGTCATTATCATCCTCCTCACGCCCGTGGCCACCATGCATGGGTGGGGGCCGGGTGCCACTGGGAAGTCTGTCTGTAGCAGTCTCCCTAGGGGTGGGCGCAGTGACACCTGTGTAGCCCTTCCTCTGCCTGAGTCACACCTGTTCTGAAGCTACAAAATGAGGTGTGTAGGTGAGGAAGCAGAGAGGCATCTACTGGTTCTGATGAATCCTCAAAGCATTTTGGGGAACTACAGCTACAATTAAATTCAACTGGAGGTTTGTCCTCTCAGTCTGAGCCATGTGCTCATTTCAGAGTGTGGGGAAGGAGGGGTAAGGGGGGAGGAGAAAGAGGGGGAAGAGAAGGAAGAGAGGGAAGAGGAGGAGGAAGAGGGGGAGGAGGAGGAGGTAGAGGAGGAAGGGGGGTGAGGAGCAGGAGGAGGAGGAGGTAGAGGAGGAAGGGGGGGAGGAGGAGGAGGAGGAGGAGGTAGAGGAGGAAGGCGGTGAGGAGCAGGAGGAGGAGGAGAAAACCAGATGGGCATGGGGATGGTTCCGTCTGCTCAGGCTCACTTGTCCACTGGCCTGGGTCTCTCAGGCCTCCATCCTTCTGTTTCACAGCCTCAGTTCCTCTCTTGGTGGGGCCTCCTTGGGTCCCCAGGAAGAGACTGTGCTCCACGAACCTTTCCTTCTCTGCCTGTCTGGCCTTCGGCTTCTCCTTTTCTCTTGCTCCTCAATGTCTCCCCTTCCTTCTCTCCCACAGCGCCCAGCAAGCCTTTGCTACCTACCCACTGTGTGCCTGGCCCTGTGCCTGGCCCCAGGGTCCAGAACCCCTTAGCATGATGGCGATTTTTTGCCCTGGAGGAGCTCATATGCTGCTGAGAAGGCAGACACAAAAGAAAATACCAAGAGGCCAGAGAGCTCGCTCTGCCTGGGTCTCATGCCCTTATGAGGGTGGTTTCTGCCTGGAGTAAACCCCATGTGTCCGAACACCTGCTGCTCCATTGGGCCCTCAGAGTGGAGCATAGACCCTGCCTCGCCCCCACCTCAGGGAGCTCAGAGCCATCAGAAGACTGCCCGGCAGGGGTGGGGTGGGTACCACTTAGTGCTTCTGGCTGCAAGGAGCAGGAAACCCCTACTTGAGGACTGAAATAATAATAACAGTGTGACAGATCACAAGAAGCCAGAGGCAGGTGGCTCCAGGGCTGGCGAGTGCAGCAGGTCCGGGACGTCACCCAGGATGCAGGTTCCTTCCGTGTTTCCTCCTGCTGCCCTCAGCATTTCAGGTTGTCCTCCAGCTGGCTCCCCTCAGGGCCACAGGATGGCTGCCAGTGCTCCCATGCTGATTCCCAGGGCTTGCCCCAGACCTGGATTCAAAGCCCTGAGGTGGAGGGCCCCAGTCTCCCTGGGTGCCCCCAAGGTCCCCCTGGACTTCCTGTGTGGATACAGGAATGCTCAGCCTTGAGCCGGGGGCACGTCAGAGGAGCAGTGAGGGCAGCACATCCTGGAGTGAGCAGAGGCTGCAGACAGGGCTTCCACACAGACCATTTGCCTGTTACCAAATTTGAGGACAAAGGTTTCTTTCTTTTGAAGTCATGGGTTCCTGGATGGAGCCTTGTCTGACCCCAGCAGTGTGGTATAGGGGAGTCAATGAGCAGGAAGAGGACCAGCATCTTGTCAGGGCAGGGCCATGACTGGGGCCTGTACGTCTATCCCTGCAGAGCTGGTGGCAGAGTGGCAGATGCCGTGGTGGAGCACTGAGTGGAGCACTGGCGGACACGTGCACATGGCGATGAGGACGACACATAAACATGGCAGTTAGTGGAGGGAAAGCCAGAACGGGATTCATAACACAGAACCACAGAAATTAAACATAGATAAGTTGGGCGTGGCAGGGGGCACCTGTGGTCCCAGCTACTCAGGAGGCACCTGTGGTCCCAGCTACTCAGGAGGCTGAGGCAGGTGGGTCACTTGAGCCCAGGAGGTCGAGGCTGCAGTGAGCTATGATAGAGCCACTGCATTGTAGCCTGGGTGACAGTGAGATCCTGTCCTAAAAAAAAATAGGTCCACAGAGTTTCATGCAACTGAATACTACACAGTGATTAAAAATGGACATAACGAGGAGTGAAAGAATCCAGATAAAAGACGGTGAATACGCTGCTTTGTGTCACTCCATTTATGTGAAATTCCAGAAAGAAACCTATGATGACAAGAATCAGCATAGTGACATCCCAGAAGGTTAGTTTGACTAAGCAGGGTATATATGAGACCTTCTGAAGTGTTGGAAATGTTCTAGATTGTCGTCTGGATGTGGGTTAACACATGTATGCAGACACACACAGACGGCTGTTTATAAACTTCGCTGAGTTGTTCACTGAGGACTCTGCATACTTTTCTGCGTGCATCTTACACCTCTATAGAATATAAAGCCACGCACCCAAAACAATATACATTTTGTAAAAACACAAACAAAAAATAACACATTGAACAGAATACAATGGCTGAGGGGTTGTAGGGAATGGGAGTAGGGTACGGACATAAAAGGGAGGAAATGAACTTTTAAAGGGTCCTTGTCCAAACCAATGATGAAGGTTTATATACACTAAGGAGGAAGATTACCTTGATTGCTTGTGTGCCCAAGGGTGGGGGCGGGAGAGAAAAGAAAAAGCAACAGCAGCAGAATAGCAGAGGCAAGAAGTTCAGGGCTTCAGAGGCTTGGACCAGATGCACGTGGGGAGTGGCGGGGTCTCTGTGGGCAGCCTGGCACCACGGCTTCCTAGGCCCATTGCCAAGGGCAGGCCGCCCTGGTCTGCTCAATGTCAAGAACAAACTCCAAGATTGTGACAAAAGAATGCAGGACAGAGTTCTTGGCGGTGGTTACCCAGGGCTGGAGCTTCCCAGCCCTGGCGGGGAGCTGGCAGTGAAGACTCAACGTGCATCGTGCGTCTCTCTCCACAGCAGGGGAGATGGTGTGAGCTGGAGCGTGCACAACATTCAGGAGTGAAATTTTTAGTGAGCAGAAGTGGAGAGAAGGGGTGTGGGCTGAGGGTCACGTGAGGTGAAGTGAAGAGGTTCTGCCTGCTTCTCCCTGTCTGCAGAGGGAACATCCGCTGGGTGCTGTGGGGGCCAAACCACAGGGAACGAGACTCAGCGATGCTTGGGATGGAATTGGCAGAGGTTTGTTCCGCAGGATAACAGGAGACTGCTGGAAATGGGCTGGGGTGTGTGTGTGCAAATGTGTGTACATGTGTGTCTATGATGTGGATGTGTGGAGGTGCATTGTGTTAATGTATGTGTGCATGTATGTGTGTGCGTGTGTGAGTGAACGTATATGGGCATGTGTTAATGTGCCTGTCTATTGCATGTGTGTTTATGTGTGCATATGTGTACATGTGTGAATGTATGTGCGTATGTTTATGTGTGATGTGTATGTATATGTGAGGTGTATGTGCGTGTATTGCATGTGTTCACACGTGCATGTGTGTGTGTGTGCGTGTTTGTGTGTGATGCATATGTATATGTGAGGTGTATGTGCGTGTATATTGCATGTGTTTACACATGTGCATGTGTGTGTGTGCGTGTTTGTGTGTGATGTGTATGTATATGTGAGGTGTATGTGTGTATTGCATGTGTTTACACATGTGCATGTGTGTGTATGATGTGTATGTATATGTGAGGTGTATGTGCGTGTATTGCATGTGTTTACACATGTGCGTGTGTGTGTGCATGTTTGTGTGTGATGTGTATGTATATGTGAGGTGTATGTGCGTGTGTATTGCATGTGTTTATGCATGTGCATATGTATGTGTGCATGTGTGAATGTGTCTGTGTGTGATGTGTATGTATATGTGAAGTGTGTGTGTGTGTGTATGGCATGCGTGCATGTGCATGTGTATGTGTGTATACGTATGTGTGCAGGTGTGTGTACTTGTGTTCTGGAGAGACTGAGAAATTAAAGAATAAACAGAAGAGGCTCCCAGCAGGGGTGAATGGTCCTTTAATGAACCCCCCAAACTCTCCTTTCCTTTGCCTCCCAGGCTTGCCGTGCAGCCTCTTTAATTAATGCCTGTAGAATGCGTTCAGATGCTGGAAGGAGAAGCAGCAGCTTTATAAATAAACACAGACTTCTAAAGGTTGACTAATCCCTGAGTCCCCGAGGGAGAGAAGAGAGCTGTGCTGTGTTGGAGGAAGGGGCACTTTGAGCGAAGGAGGCAGCTGTGGCGGTTCACTGAGGTTTTGGTCCCGGCCCCCATTAGCAAGTTGCTTCTCCAGGGGCAGGCCCTGGCTCCTTTCTGGGCCTGTCTTCAGCAGCCAAAGGAAAGGCTTGAATTATGGCCTCACAAGATCCTTTCTCATGCTCCCATTTTATAAAGTGCCTGTTGTGGCCAAGGTCACAGAGTTGCCCCAGCTGAGCACAAAAGAGCACTTGAGAGAGGCAGGCAGGGGCCACGTGGCCGCCCCTCACATGCAGACAGCCTGGCCGGCTGCAGCCACCCGTGGAGTGACCTGTTCGCGGAGGTCCAGCTCAGAGCTCTGTAAGCAGGCTCAGCAAAGGCGAGGAACACGGAGGAGGAGGCTCCCGTCCACGGCAAACCCGGGCTGCAGGGCCATTCCACGCCGCAGAGCACCCCGACCTGGGGATGGAGCGGCCTCTCCAGGGGATGTGGAGGCAGAGAACGTGGTGGCCACCCTACACTCAGGACCAGGGGCCACCTCTGACAGTGATTTCCCCTAAACATAACATCTTAACCAGAAGGAAGGACCTGAAAGGAGAAACGGGGCTGGATGCTGAGATGTGAAGAAACTACATCTGGTAGAGACTCTTTATCTGACAGGGGAACCTGCCCTGTGTTTGCACGGCCTGGCTTTAGTACCCAGGGCGAAGAAATGATGGAGCTGGCCCACTCAGCCTCCTGACTTTAAGGGAGCTGTCGCCCACTGTCTGACTCATTTAGGCTTATCTAAGGGATCCCTGCGGCGGGAAGTTTGGCAGGGCCTACTTGGTGATATGTATGGGGATCATTTGTCTGCATTTGCCCAGGACAGTCTATGTTTCTGCCCATTGTCTGTGTGATAAGTGACAGTTCACACCCAGAAGTATCCTAGTTTGGATGATGAATTACGTGGTCACCCCATTGATGGACAACTGGGTGACACTAAAAAAGAGGACTTGAACCTCCAGAATCTTTGACTTTTAGAACTTTTTGGGCGTCTGTTCTCTGCAAAATCCCTCCAAAATGTTCTGCAGCCTTCAGCTGAAGTCATAAACAAGAAATTATTCCTCATTTGCCCACATTAGAGTGGAGTGTGATGGGGAAGTGAGTGACCCCGGTATCTGAGTTAGAGGAGGTTCCCTGAGACCCCAAAGCCAGGGTGGCCCCCATCGGACTAACATTTCCTAAGTGCTCACCCACAGGCACCCACATCACCACCCAGCTCACAGGCGTGCTGAGTCTAATCTGCATGGAACCCCTCACATGTGAGGCATTATTTTTTATTATTGGCATTATCAACTTCCTTATCTCATAAAAAGAGGAACAGACTCCCAAGGGGGAGATGGCCACATCCTGCTCTGTGAGTGGCCACACAGGAGCTAGAGCCCAGGTCCCTGGACCCCGCCTCCCCTCCGCAGGACACTGCCTCTATGCGCCTGGTCACAGTCAGACAGGGCAGGGCGCCCTGCTGGCGGCCAGGCCCGGGCAGTGGGGAGCAGAGGGCAGAATCCCTCACGGAGTCTCTGGTCTCTGGAGGGGCTGGACGGTGCTTTGCCAGCCACATCTCCCGCCAGTCTGTCTTTCGAGTTCCAGAACACCAAATGACTTGTATTCTACTCACTTCCCACCCAATCACACACACGCGACCCCACACACACACGCACACATGTGCAAGCACACATGTACACAGACACTATTGCTGCTTCTTGCCTTCCTGTCCTGGCTCATGCCATCTCTTTTGCCTTAAACTCCTGCTGCCCCCTTATTTTGTCAACTCTTACCCACCCTTTGAGAACCAGCATAGGCATCACCTCTTCCTGGAAGCCTTCCCTGACCTCCCATTTGCAGGTAGGTGACGGCCCTCACAACGTCATCTACAGTAAGTCTCCTTCCCACTGGTCTGTGAGACCCTGGGGGCCTGGGCTGGGTCTTACTCATCTCTGTGTCTCCAGCGTGGCATCTGATGGGTGGCGGCCATTCACACACAGGCTGGGCGCTGCACCGCCGGGCAGAGCTCCTTGTCCTTTCAGGACCTGTTATCTCAAGATTTCCTATCAAGCCGCAGTTTCCCAGCCTCTGTGCATGCTGGGAAACCTCTATCTACGCAGGAGGGAATAAAACCTAAGGAACAAGTGACCCCGGAGAAGTGCTATGGGCAGAAAATATAACAACACCAAAAATAATTTTGGACCAACTTATGACGGAGCCATAAGTGGCAATAGGAGAAGCTGGGACACACCTGACCTGTGAGGCTGACGGGGTAAGGGCCAGTTTTGCCTGGCACATCCCACAGGGCTGCCATCCAACGTAGAAAACGCCAGTGTGGAGCATGTGCCGCTCTGGCCCAAAGCAACCATTGCAAGGTTCCTAGGATTAACACCACAGAAAATCCTTTCCCCCTGATACTTATCTGGGTGGAGAAAGAGACAGGAGGTGGTGGGACTAGAACCCAGAGCTTTCTGAGTGCAGTGTTCTCTACACTACATCACACAGGATGAGGGGCTCCGGACAGCCTAGATCTTGGGACTGCCGCCTTGGTCTTTTGAGCTCCTTCAACTGTGTAGGTACCAGGTGTGCCTGACAGGTGGAGGGAGGAGCTGGGACATTCACAGAACTGTGTGTGTGCACGGCTGGGTGGGCTGCAGCTCCCGTCCTGGGCCAGGAGAATGTTGTCTTGGAGACGGGGCCCTGCTTGTCCTCCAGCATCTCTAACGCTGAGAACTCCCACCCATCCCTCGCATGTCTGTTTCAGTGTCTGCCGACCTCAGCAGGACGCTTTACCTTGGCTTCTCCCTAGATATTTGGCGCCTTTCATCTTGGCCCTCAGACTTTTAGGGAAATTCTTAGACTTTGGCTTATGACTGTCTGGTCTCCCACCCTTTCTCTTGCCTACTTAGTACATTTTTTTACCTCCTTCCTGCTGTGCCCTTAGTTAACTTGTCCGAGGCTTGGATTTCTTTCTTCTGCCTCCTTCAGAAGCCTGGGCTGCACAGCTTGGGCTGCTAGCTGGCGCGGGGCCACGCGCCTGTCTGTACTGCCCAGCCGCCGGGAGCGCCAGTCACCCAGTGCTCTGCTCTCCTCCCCGCCAACAGTCTGCACACGCAGTTTTTATTTGTGTACTTTTCTCAAGGCTCTCAGCTGTTGGCAGGCATTACTCATGACTCAATTTAGTGAACATCTATCTAGATACCCAAGGTTGAGTTAAATATACCAAGTATTTGTAACCACCTCCCTCACTCCTCTAATTGTAAGAGGGAGTGGGGTGCAGAGCATCTGAGATCTGAAAACCAAGTGTTCAGCAAAATGCTGGGCAGGCTCCCCAACTTGTGTGGCCATGCACCTTTACACCACGAAGCGCTGCCTCAGCCTGCGCGCTGCAAACGACGCATTTAACCTCAAAGATGACTCCATGTTCCAAAGCCTGCAAGGCAGGCTGATTTCTTGGAGAAGGGAGGAGGCGGCATGTCTGAATAGAGCAGGCCCTGTTAGAAAACAGAAGGCTTCTTCATTGCTAATAGGAGCGAGCGACCAATCTGTCCACATTCATCCAGAGACATGGTTCCTAAAACTGCACCCAACACTCCGCCCCTCCCCGCCCCACCTGCATCTACATTGACAAATGGAAACCGAGCCAAGCCTGGTGCTCAGAGCACTCGTTTCTAATGTGCCCCTGCCATCCTTGGCACCACATACTCCAGGGAAGTAGGCCTTGACAAGGGTGGACTGTTGGTTTCTCTTTATACCTGAGAGAACCAAAGGCTGTTACTCAATAGTTGAGATTTCTTGAGGTGGAAACGCACTTTCCTCTCAGATTTTCACCCTTCTCATTCAAGAGGAAGAAAGCAGGTCTTTCTGTCCTTGCTGGGTCTGAAAAGGGCAGGCAGGCTGCTGGTGTCGGAGGGAAGAACAAACTTACCAAATGCAACAGATCTGTGATTTCCAGGGCAATCCTTCAGTATGCAATATTTTGTTTTTTTTTTTTTTTTGGTTTTAGTTTTGTTTGTTGGCCCAGGGCTTACCTCTTAAAAGGGCTGGAAGAAGCCAGTACAAGGGGGCTATGTGTATCAGTAGGGCTGGGTATGCACACCAGACAGTTCTAGAAGATGCTAACAAAGGTTTCTCTCACTCTGCAATTATCACTATGCCTGGCCCTCTGAAGGGGGAGACCGAGCAGAGTGTTTCTTTTCAGAAGAAGATCCACGAAGTACAAATGCTATCAAACAGCACTGCCTTCTCCCACCTGGCAATTAAGGTGGTGCTTTACCCATAACAGCAGGGGCAAGAACAATACCGACACGGTATGTTACAAGTAATTATACTGCTGGGTATGTGGACCTCTTAAAGAGCTGTGGCACTTCCTTCATAAGGAAGGGAGAAGCGTTACTGTTTTCATTCCATTGATAAGGAAATGAGGGGAAGAACGCGGTAAAGCAAGGCGGCCACAGATCCCTAAGTGCCAATGACAGACTGAACACTCAGGACCTGGTAGATGGCAAACAAACGCCGGCCCAGCAGCTGCGGGCCTCTCCCAACAACTGGAGCATGGCCCCAGCACCACAGTCATGGCACAGACGGGCTGTCTGACATATGTTGCTCCCATTTAATCCTCATATGGACCTTGTGAGGGTCTTTCATTTTCTAAGTGAGAAAACAACATCCCAGAGATGCGCTTGTTCAGGAATTGAAGGCGGGTCTGTGTGACTCCACAGCTGGGTGCTCTGTACCCACACTGGACAGCTCTGGCTTCTGGAACTTCTACCAGGTTGAAGCCCACTGCACTGGATAAGGCTGCCTCGATGAACAGAAATCTCAGGGCTCCACCTGAGATTCAATTAGGTGAAAACTGCTGCCTGGGAGCCAGTGGCACCTAAGGAGTGGCGTCCATGATGTTCTCAGAATTTGGGCTGAGTGGGAAGAAGAAAAGCCCATTTATTTATGAAATCTAACTTTGGGTGCCTTAGATAACCCTTTTGATCTATTTCTTGGACTCACTAGAGAAAGTCCTTTTGTACAAAGACACTCTCATCTGCTTTGCTGTATAGAAGAAATAAGCACTCCATCACCAACTGCCCTTTGAAGGGTGACTTCGTCTTTGGTCTAAATGAATTGGGCCTGTGCCTTTTAAAATGATTTATTCCAGTAAAGGATGGAGAATTTATTATTTTTCAAAACAGATGACTGTGGTGTTGACCTAGAAAGGCCCGACTGAAGCCTGCAGGGCGGGTCTGACCATGCTGGGCTTGGGTTTGTTCCTCCGCCGCATCAGAACATGGGCACCTTTTCACATTAGATACTGCAACTGATACTTCTTTCTGTTTTGTTTACTCAATTCTGAAGCAAAAGAATAAATATTTCATGAAATTAGCCATTTGCTACTGCAAATACGTTAGGAACATTAAGTATGGAATTCATCTCTCCTTAGCTAGTAAAGCAACTCTAAACATGTAATTAGGATCAAAGATATATTTTTAAGGTTGCCAGCAGTTAATCAGATCATTGATTTTGTCCCATTTTTGTACATGTATCGTTGAAGCAAGCACTATTATCACTGACTTTGGAATAACAGATCCAAGTGTGTCTCTGTCCTTGCCCTGTTCTACTTATAAGAATATTGAGATACCATATATGCAATTATTAATTTCAAGTGTTTTGTGAAAACTTTGCATGGTTTATCACTATGTTAGATGTTGTAGGAGATACCAAAGAAACAAAAGAACTCACCCCTTCCTAAATGCTGGAGGGTAACACAGCAGACTCCTCGCCAAGGTCGGCACATAACAAAGGTTCAGTAACAGTCAATCCCTTTTCCACCCACCCTTTCTCTTCACAAGAAAAAGCACTCTCCTGCGGGAGGGTAGGGGAGGTGGTGTTCTAACAATGCTTTCACTTGATGGTGTGGCTGAACAAAGGTCTAGAGCTTAAAGTCCAAGCCTAGGTCTCAGAAACTGTAGGGAAACCTGTTTTCCTCATGCTTCCACTTTATGAACTGTAAAATGAGAATAAAACACCTGTCTGCTGTGCAGTAATCGAAGATCTTTTTATTATCCAAGAATAAGAAGGGCTTTTGAAATGCAAAGCTTTATTTATTACGAATACTCAGCAGGGACGAATTCTCATACATACTCTTAACAACTTGGCAGGGGCTCTTCTGACTCCTTCCAAGATTAAGCTCCTCATCTCTGTGAACATAAAACTCAACCTGCTACACAGCTTGCAGAACATGACGCCCTGAACGTCACAGTGACAATCTCCTGTGCCTTCCCCCTCAGCATGTTCTGCTAAGGGTGATATACTATCCATTCGGAAGCCCAGGCGGGCACATCCTGCTGCTTGGGTCCAAAAGAAATACCATGGGCTGGGATGGATGAAGCGTTGCTGGAAATCTGGGCCATTTGTCAACTCCTAGAACATCTATCCTCTAGAAACTAGCTATAAATACCTTTAGAAATAACTTCCTTCAAAGGATTGGGTAAAACATGCCAACTGGGTTTTTACAAATGAAAGGTTTACTTTGTCTGGTAAAAGAAAACCGTCATTACTTCCAAAGGCTCATTAAAGCCTTTGTAGGTTAACTTGTGGGATGACACTGCCACCTGGTGGTCGGCGTGCACTGTGCGCATGGAGCTCCCCCATGGAAGTTACACACCGCTCAAAGAACCACCAGACCTATTAATAAAGAACTAAGCTCCGAGAACAGCCCTTCCCACGGAGACACTGATTCTTCTGAAGTGGCTCCATACATTTAACGAAACATACTAAGCTTGGCATTTACTGAGTGACCTAAGCAAAGAATTTTCCTACCCACTCAATTCTTAGTACCAGGTGTACTGAAGGACGTGATTTCTAAAAGCAAAACAAAACAAAACAAAAATACTTGAAAGGCAGGCCTGGTGGTGACAAAATCTCTCAGCATTTGCTTGTGTGTAAAGGATTTTATTTCTCCTTCGCTTATGAAGCTTAGTTTGGCTGGATATGAAATTCTGGGTTGAAAATTCTATTTTTTTTTTTTTTTTGAGACGGGAGTCTCACTCTGTTGCCCGAGTAGCTGGGACTACAGGCGCCCTCCACCATGCCCGGCTAATTTTTTGTATTTTTAGTAGAGACAGGGTTTCACCGTGTTAGCCAGGATGGTCTCGATCTCCTGACCTCGTGATCCACCCATCTCGGCCTCCCAAAGTGCTGGGCTTACAGGCGTGAGCCACCGCGCCTGGCCCCTGAAAATTCTATTCTTTAAGAATGTTGAATATTGGCCCCCACTCTCTTCTGGCTTGTAGGGTTTCTGCAGAGATATCCACTGTTAGTCTGATGGGCTTCCCTTTGTGGGTAACTTGACCTTTCTGGCTGCCCTTAACATTTTTTCCTTCATTTCAACCTTGGTGAATCTGAAAATTATGTGTCTTGGGGTTGCTCTTCTCGAGGAGTATCTTTGTGGTGTTCTCTGTATTTCCTGAATTTGAATGTTGGCCTGCCTTGCTAGGTTGGGGAAGTTCTCTTGGATAATATCCTGAAGAGTGTTTTCCAGTTTGGTTCCATTCTCCCCGTCACTTTCAGGTACACCAATCAAATGCAGGTTTGGTCTTTTCACATAGTCCCATATTTCTTGGAGGCTCTGTTCATCCTTTTCATTTTTTTCCCTAATCTTGTCTTCAAGCTTTATTTCATTAAGTTGATCTTCAATCTCTGATATCCTTTTTTCTGCTTGATCAATTCGGCTACTGATACTTATGTATGCATTGCGAAGTTCTTGTGCTGTGTTTTTCAGCTCCATCAGGTCATATATGTTCTTCTCTAAACTGGTTATTCTAGTTAGCAATTCCTCTAACCTTTTTTCAAGGTTCTTAGCTTCCTTGCATTGGGTTAGAACATGCTTCTTTAGCTCGGAGGATTTTGTTATTACCCACCTTCTGAAGCCTACTTCTGCAATTCATTCTCCCTCCAGTTTTGTTCCCTTGCTGGCGAGGAGTCGTGATCCTTTGGAGGAGAAGAGGCATTCTGGTTTTTGGAATTTTTAGCCTTTTTGCACTGTTTTTTCCTCATCTTCGTGGATTTATCTTTGACGTTGATGACCTTTGGATGGGGTTTTTGTGTGGACATCCTTTTTGTTAATGTTGATGGTATTCCTTTCTGTTTGTTAGTTTTCCTTCTAACAGTCAGGCCCTCTGCTGCAGGTCTGCTGGAGTTTGCTGGAGGTCCACTCCGCACTAAATATGGAAAGGAAAAACTGGTACCAGCCACTGCAAAAACATACCAAATTGTAAAGACCATCGACATTATGAAGAAACTGCATCAACTAACAGGCAAAATAACCAGCTAGCATCATAATGACAGGATCAAGTTTACACATAACAATATTAACCTTAAATGTAAATGGGCTAAATGCCCCAATTAAAAGACACAGACTGGCAAATTGGATAAAGAGTCAATACCCATTGGTGTGCTGTATTCAGGAGACCCATCTCATGTGCAACGATACACGTAGGCTCAAAACAAAGGGATGGAGGAATATTTACCAAGCAAATGGAAAGAAAAAAAAAAGCAGAGGTTGCAATCCTAGTCTCTGATAAAACAGACTTTAAACCAACAAAGATCAAAAAGACAAAGAAGGCCATTACATAGTGGTAAAGGGATCAATGCAACAAGAAGAGTTAACTATCCTAAATATATATGCACCCAACACAGGAGCACCCAGATTCATAAAGCAAGTTCCTAGAAACCTACAGAGAGACTTAGACTCCCACATAATCATAGTGGGAGACTTTAACGACCCTCTGTCAATATTAGACAGATCAATGAGACAGAAAATTAACAAGGATATTCAGGACCTGAACTCAGCTTCGGACCAAACGAACCTAACAGACATCTACAGAACTCTTCTCCCCAAATCAACAGAATATACATTCTTCTCAGTACCACATCACACTTATTCTAAAATTGACCACATAATTGGAAGTAAAGCACTCCTTAGCAAAGGCAAAAGAATGGAAATCATAACAGACAGTCTCTCAGACCACTGTGCAATCAAATTAGAAACTCAGGATTAAGAAACTCACTCAAAACCACACAACTACATGGAAACTGAACAACCTGCTCCTGAATGACTACTGGGTAAATAACGAAATTAAGGCAGAAATAAGTAAGTTCTTCGAAACCAGTGAAAACAAAGACAAAACGCACCTGAATCTCTGGGACACAGCTAAAGGAGTGTTTAGAGGGAAATTTATAGCACTAAAATGCCTACAGAAGAAAGCAGGAATGATCTAAAATTGACACCCTAACATCACAATTAAAAGAACTAGAGAAGCAAGGGCAAACAAATTCACAAGCTAGCAGAAGACAAGAAATAACTAAAATCAGAGCAGAACTGAAGGAGACAGAAACACGAAAAACCCTTCAAAAAATCAATGAATCCAGGAGCTGGTTTTTTGAAAAGATTAACAAAATAGACAGACTGCTAGCCAGAATAATAAAGAAGAAAAGAGAGAAGAATCAAATAGACACAATAAAAAATGACAAAGGGGATATCACCACAGATCCCACAGAAATACAAACTACCATCAGAGAATACTATAAACACTTCTATGCAAATAAACAAGAAAATCTAGAAGAAATGGGTAAATTCCTGGACATATACACCCTCCCAAGACTAAACCAGGAAGAAGTCGAAGCCCTGAATAGGCCAATAACAAGTTCTGAAATTAAGGCAGTAATTAATAGCCTATCAACCCAGGACCAGATGGATTCACAGCTGAATTCTACCAGAGGTACAAAGAGGAGCTGGTACCATTCCTTCTGAAACTATTCCAAACAATAGAAAAAGAGGGACTCCTCCCTAACTCATTTTACGAGGCCAGCATCATCTTGATACCAAAACCTGGCAGAGACACAACAAAAAAAGAAAATTTCAGGTCAATATCCCTGATAAACATCAAAGCGAAAATCCTTAATGAAATACTGGCAAACAGAATCCAGCAGCACATGAAAAAGCTTATCCACCACGATCATGTCAGCTTCATCCCTCGGATGCAAGGTTGGTTCAACATACACAAACCAATAAACGTAATCCATCACATAAACAGAACCAATGACAAAAACCACATGATTATCTCAATAGATGCAGAAAAGGCCGTCGATAAAATTCAACACTGCTTCATGCTAAAAACTCTCAATAAACTAGGTATTGATGGAATGTATCTCAAAATAATAAGAGCTATTTACGACAAACCCACAGCCAATATCATACTGAATGGGCAAAAGCTGGAAGCATTCCCTTTGAAAACTGGCACAAGACAAGGATGCCCTCTCTCAATACTCTTATTCAACATAGTATTGGAAGTTCTGGCCAGGGCAATCAGGCAAGAGAAAGAAATAATATTCAAATAGGAACAGAGGAAGTCAAATTGTCTCTGTTTGCAGATGACATGATTGTATATTTAGAAAACCCCATCGTCTCAGCCCAAAATCTTAAACTGATAAGCAATTTCAGCGAAGTCTCAGGATACAAAATCAATGTGCAAAAATCACAAGCATTCCTATACACCAATAATAGACAAACAGAGAGCCAAATCATGAGTGAACTCCCATTCACAATTGCTACAAAGAGAATAAAATACCTAGGAATACAACTTGAAGAGGTGAAGGACCTCTTCAAGGAGACCTACAAACCACTACTCAAGGAAATAAGAGAGGACACAAAGAAATGGAAAAAACATTCCATGCTCATGGCTAGGAAGAATCAGTATCATCAAAATGGCCATACTGCCCAAAGTAATTTATAGATTCAATGCTATCCCTATCAAGCTACCACTGACTTTCTTCACAGAATTAGAAAAAACTACTTTAAATTTCATATGGAACCGAAAAAGAGCCCATAGAGCCAAGACAATCCTAAGCAAAAAGAACAAAGATGCAGGCATCACGCTACCTGACTTCAAACTATACTACAAGGCTACAGTAACCAAAACAGCATGGTGCTGGTACCAAAACAGATATATAGACCAATGGAACAGAACAGAGGCCTTCAGAAATAATGCCACACATCTACAACCATCTGACTTTTGACAAACCTGACAAAAACAAGCAATGGGGAAAGGATTCCCTATTTAATAAGTGGTGTTGGGAAAACTGGCTAGCCATATGCAGAAAACTGAAACTGGACCCCTTCCTTACACCTTATACAAAAATTAACTCAAGATGGATTAAAGACTTAAACATAAGACCTAAAACAATAAAAACCCTAGAAGAAAACCTAGGTAATACCATTCAGGACATAGGCATGGGCAAAGACTTCATGACTAAAACACCAAAAGCAATGGCAACAAAAGCCAAAATTGATAAATGGGATCTGATTAAACTAAAGAGTTTCTGCACAGCAAAAGAAACTATATCAGAATGAACAGGTAACCTACAGAATGGGAGACATTTTTTGCAATCTACCCATCTGACAAAGGGCTAATATCCAGAATCTACAAAGAACTTAAACAAATTTACAAGAAAAAAAATCCCATCAAAAAGTGGGCAAAGTATATTAACAGACACTTCTCAAAAGAAGACATTTATGTGGCCAACAAACATGAAAAAAAGCTCATCATCACTGGTCATTAGAGAAATGCAAATCAAAACCACAATGAGATACCATCTCACACCAGTTAGAATGGTGATCCTTAAAAAGTCAGGAAACAACAGATGCTGGAGAGGATGTGGAGAAATAGGAACGCTTTTACATTGTCGTTGGGAATGTAAATTAGTTCAACCATTGTGGAAGACAGTGTGGTGATTCCTCAAGGATCCAGAACCAGAAATACCATTTGACCCAGCAATCCCATTACTGGGTATATACCCAAAGGATTATAACTCTAATTATTACCCATTACTAGGTATATACCCAAAGGATTATAACTCTACTTATTACTGGGTATATACCCAAAGGATTGTAACTCTACTATAATCAAAGGATTATCATTCCACTATCAAGACACATGCACATGTATGTTTATTGCAGCACTATTCACAATAGCAAAGACTTGGAACCAACCCAAATGTCCATTAATAAGGAAAATATGGCATATATACACCCATGGAATACTATGCAGCCACAAAAAAGAATGAGTTCATGTCCTTTGCAGGGGCATGGATGAAGCTGGAAACCATCATTCTCAGCAAACTAACACAGTAACAGAAAACCAAACACTACATGTTCTCACTCACAAGTGGGAATTGAACAATGAGAATACATGGACATAGGGAGGGGAACATTACACACTGGGGTCTGTCATGGGGTGGGGGACTAGGGGAGGAAGAGCATTAGGAGAAATACCTAATGTAGATGATGGGTTGATGGGTGCAGCAAACCACCATGGCACATGTATACCCATGTAACAAACCTGCATGTTCTGTACAGGTACCCCAGAACTTAAAGTATAATAATAATTAAAAAAACTTGAGTATAAAAAAAAAGTCTGAAACATTTTACTTCATATCACACACACTTTTTTATAAAAAAGGCAGAAACATCGAAGGAAACAACACTCAACATGAAAGAACCTTGTGCCGGAGTTCTAGAAGGACCTTGAAAATCAGTTTTAAAGGGCCTTGCTGTCACATAGACTTTTTCATGGCTGCTTGAGTCATGCTGAAGAGATAGGCTTCATAGATTATATTTAAGAAGTTGTCATCGTTCTGGAAAACAAATCGAAAGACCTAAGAGAATGTTACTTGGTTGGCAGACACAAAAGGCTTCCTCTGTCTTAGAGCTGAACTGGCCTCTGGATACTGAGACGCTCGTCTCTCCTGTCTAACAGCTGGATACTGAGACGCTCGTCTCTCCCTGTCTAACAGCTGGATACTGAGACACTCATCTCTCCTGTCTAACAGCTGGATACTGAGACGCTCATCTCTCCTGTCTAACAGCTGGTAGTTTTTAATTGCATGTGTGAGTGTTAAGTGGGGTTGAAGGCGAGGCCGGACAGAGCTGATGGTTTTCCACGGTCAGTATGCACAGTAGCAAGAGCTCATTACACGCCAGCACAGATGGGCAGCCCAGACACATGGCAGCATGGAGCAAGGTTTACTCAAGAATAGCCTGCGTCTGCTGCATGAAAAGACATGAAGCCCCAGCAGACAGAGGAGTTAGGAGGACATGATCCAAGTCAGTGGTCTCAAAGTTTGGTTAAGAGATTGCTGTGGTGTGTTTTTTTGTTTCTTGTTTTTTGGGTTTTTGAGACTGGGTCTCACTCTGTCACCCAAGCTAAAGTGCAGTAGCGCCATCATAGCTCACTACAGCCTCAACCTCATGGCTTCAAGCGATCCTCCCACCTCAGCCTCCAGAGTAGCTAGGGCTACAGGTACGTGCTACCATGCCTGGCTTTTCAAGTTTTTTGTTAAGACAGGGTCTCACTATGTTGCTCAGTATGGTCTTGAACTCCTGGGCTCAAGTGAGCCTCCCACTTTGGCCTCCCCAAGTGTTGGGATTACAGGCATGAGCCACTGTAGTTCTTAAAGGGCCTCCAAGTCACCTACAATGTGTCTACTTTGTTTTGGGCATTACTTAGGATTTTACTTGCAATATGCTTCATCAGTACTTCATCAAAGCTAATATAAGTCTTCCCATAAGTTATGGAAAGTTTCTAGCCTTGCCAAGTGGGCAGGAGTAAGACTGGTAATCTCTGGGCTCTTTTGCCTGGCTAAGGAGTGAGAATCACGGTCTAATCAGTGGTTTTCCTCATGTTTTAATTCTAGAGACTTCTCCCTCCCACCCAAATTCTTTACAGTGTTAGTAATTCACCCACACTTCACATTCCCCCTTCATTCCCTCTTGGCACCCCACACAGATTTAGCATCATTCTCACGCAATGAAGAGAGTGATGTTATCCCTCTTTTTCCTGAAAAGTAGTCACAAAGTTCCTCTGCATGAGATTGTGTCCTAACAAGAGGCAGAGACTAAAAACAGACTGCTTGAGTGACTGGGAATATGAGGTGTGGTACACGGGAAGAAGTAAAATGCATGCAGAGAGTGGAGGGAAGGGGAATGTAATTTCTAATCCGCCATGTTCAGCAACTACTTTGGAGTAACAGAATCTCAAGACAATGTGAAGGGAATCAGCCAGAAAACACATGGATCTTTTAAATTCCAACTTAAGAAACTGGCTCAAAGTAAAGAGGTTCACAGATGTCTAATTCCTCATGAGCTTACTATGAATAGCTTTAAAAGGTGGCAAATATTTTTATCCTGATATTTACTGTTGACCTTATTTATCTCTGATTGTTATTATGCTTCTGCTGACTTCTAGCCCCATTCCTTTCATTCTCCCTCAAACATGTTTCCTTCTTTTGTAGTCTTGCTATGTTGCTCAGGCTGGTCTTGAACTCCTGGCCTCAAGCCATGCTCCCACCTGGGCTTCCCGAAGTGCTGGGATTACAGGCGTGAGCAGCCACTGCGCCCGGCCAACATGGAACCTTTTTAAAAATGCTGTACTAATTGAGACTACTGTCTTTTTAAGTAGGATAAGACAAGGGCAGAAGGGCTGGCCTGCTCTCTAAAGGCCATCTGATGCTTAAGCGAAGTACTACACAACTTTTCTTAAAGATTATCTACCAGAAAGACACCTAAATATGTTAACTGGGATGTCTGAAGTCTGTCTGGCTACACATGTTCCACTTCTCAAGGACTGCCATTGATTTCTTGGGTGTGCTTTGCTAGGGCGCCTGTGCTCAATGTTCTCCGGAGGCTGGTCCCTGCTAACATTCATGTGGTGAGCATGGCCCATGGGAGAGTACGTGGGAAGCGGCACTCGGGGGCCAGGCTGGGGGCATCCCAGCCCTGCTTATGTACGAGCTCTGTGCCTCAGACCAGTTGCTCAGCCTCAGTTTCCTTGTCTGTAGAATGGGAAAAATAACAGGGTTGTTGTGTAAGGAGTGAATGAGTTAATATGCTTGTGTGTAGCACTTAAAATAGGGCCCGGCACCAGCTCTGTGGAGCGTTAGCTATTACAGCACTCATTATTATTTCATAATTTCACAGGCAAGTGAGGCTAGCAGCTCACAAGGAGTCCTGTCACTCCATCCCGTCCTAATGAGCAGGTTTCAAAATGACTTGTAAAACATACCTGTAGCAGCCATGGCCATTATTTGCCTCCCTCCCTGTTTTCCACTCGCTCAGTGGCCTGTTCCCCACTCAACAGACGGCCCCTTGCCCAGGACTGCTCCCACCTCTACTTCCCAATGGTGAGTTTTCTGTCTGGGCCCCCAGCACCCAGGGTCCTCTCAGGGACTGCTTAATCCCCAGCATATGCTTCCTTCTCTTCTGACAGGTGATAGCTTGGAGGCCTTAGACAGTCCTTCAAATTACAAAATCCTTGAAGAGCTGAGACACCCAAAGCCACACTTGGTATTATAAATAACACCTAGCTAACTGAGCACAGAAGCCGCTGGGGTCAGGATGAGTTGTTACACGCACCTGTTATTCTCACGGAAGCTAAGCAGGCCTTGGCTGAGTCTTTATCTCATAGTTGCAGCCAGGAGGCCAACAGGCGTGGTCAGGTGCAAAGGGAGACGACATGCCCACTTACCTGAATGAGGTACAGCAGTGCCTCCTGGAGCTGGAGCTTGGTGAGTGGGCTGCTGGTGATCATGGAGGGCTCCGGGCTCTGTATAGGCAGGAGGAGGCTGGTGGCAGCAGCAGGTGGCTCCTGGCCTCCCACAGGCAAGAGGCCGCTCTCCCTTTCCTTTGGTGGGACAGAGGTGGGTTGTGCGAACACCATGGGGGACATGAGCAGAGAAGGAGCTGCTGTAGCAGGTATGCGCTGAGGTGAGATGACCTGCTCACAGCAAATACACACAGAGAGCGGGGTTCAGGAGCAGCTCATGGCATGACAGCTTGCAGTGGCAGATATGGGTGGTCTAAGCATTCCCTGTCCACAGCTTCCCCAGCTGAGAAAAGTTTATGGGAAACTGATTCTTGCTCCACTACTCCATGCACCTTCCTTCAGCATCACTGAGCAGCTCTGGTACCGTCTGCTGTGGTGACTATCGTTCCCACTGCATATGAAGCTTGGCCTCTGGGTGATAGCTTATTTTTCAGGCTACTGGTATTTGGCAAGTGCATTTAGGACTACTGACCTTTTCCTTAGACCTGGCTGTCCATGACCCTGACCTAAAGGTCTCACAACCTATGTGAGTTGCCACCCTTGTTAGGGGCCTACCCATTTCCCCTCCTGATCCCAGAGCACAGGAGGTGCTGTGAGAGCAATTCCCCACCCCTCCTGCAGCCTCACTCACTTCTCAGTGGGAGGGAGAGTGATGTGTGGGTCCACCCCTTCTGCGTCCTTCCCTGGCAGGATCTGCCTGCCTGCAGAGAGCCCTCATCTTCAGCTTCCGCAGCTGATGTGTTTGGGCTGACCTGGGCTGCCTGTTGCTCAGCCCTGCCAGAGCCTGTCTATTGAGTCTAACTCCCTTGGCAAACAGACCTGAAACCAAGTTTTCTAACAGCCCTTTCAGTTATGCAAGCGACATTTTGATCCTTATCTGACTGACTCCTACAGCTATCATTTGCTTCTAACTCAGGGAAGAAAAAGAATGTTATTTATCAGCCTCCAAACTCCCCAAAAGAACTCCTAAGAGGGAGGCATGGAGGCCAGCAAGCTAGAAGTTGCTGTAATTTTATAATCAATCCCTTAGCGTCTCTTTGAGCAAAAGTTGGCCTAGAGGAAGGCAGGCTGTTTCTTTTAACTTGTCCCTACATGACATTTCAAGGAGCGGTGCTGAGCAGTGATGCTCCCGGAGGAGGAGTCAAGCATTCTGAGCACAGCGTGGGCTGCTGAAATGCTTGCCTTTCTCACTCGGCTCTTGATATTTGTGAGCACTGAAAAGTCAAAGGAGTTGTACATCAGAAATTTAAGTCAGACTAAATTCATCCCATGCTTCTAATTCCAAATCATCAAAGAGGAAAAAAGCAGACATTTTTAAAAGAGGGACAATAACACTGAAATGAGGGGGAGTGGGAGTTATAAATATTGTTTCTATAGCAGTCGGTACTCAGATTTGGGATGTTAATAATAAATGAGAACACTTTGACTCAGGGGCTCACAAAGACTTTTGGTACATGCCTAAGATCTTTGTTTTCAAAAAACTGAATTTTTTTGTTTTGAGACAAGGTCTCACTCTACTGTCCAGGCTGGAGTGCAGTGGTGCGAACATGGCTGACTGCAGCCTCAACCTCTTGGGCTCAAGCAATCTTCCCACTTCAGTCTCCCAAGTAGCTGGAACCACAGTGGCGTGCCACCATACCCGGCTAATTAAAAACAAAAAATTCTTGTAGAGACAGGGTCTCATTATGTTGCCCAGGCTGGTCTGAAACTTCAGGGTTCAAGCGATTCTCCCGTCTTAACCTCCCAAAGTGCTGGGATTACAGGCACGAGTCACCATGCCCAGCCAAAAGTGAAAGATTTTTGAGAAACTGTTATAAGTTACATAACAGGCCAGATGCAGTGGCTCACGACTATCATCCCAGCACTTTGGAAGCCCGAGGTGGGTGGATCACCTGAGGTCAGGAGTTCAAGACCAGCCTGGCCAACATGGTAACACTCCGTCTCTACTAAAAAAATACAAAAAATTAGCCGGGTGTGGTGGCAGATGACTGTAATCCCTGCTACTCGGGAGGCTGAGGCAGCAGAATCACTTGAACCCGGGACGTGGAGGTTGTAGTGAGCCGAGATCGCACCATTGTACTCCAGCCTGGGCGACAAGAGTGAAACTCCATCTCAAAAAACAAAGGGCCAGTGATGATATATGTGATACACACGGAGAACTTTCCAATTTTTAAACTCAATGTACTTTCAATGAATGTGTTCCAATCCAAAGGGAAAACAATTCAGTGTCAGATCTCCAGATGTTACCCACACGCAGATGATCAATAGCTTGTGGTTTCCTCACTGTCCCAAGTCAGTGATGGACATGGAGAAGCATCTTCCCTAAAGGAGAGAATCTTTCTAAATCTTTCTAAAAACTGTCATATTTTCCCTCTCTGGCAGTTTGTGTGGGGGTGGAGGTGGGTGGCACGCAAACCTCTCCTGGTCTACAGTAGGCTATACTGACGATACAGAGAAAGACAAAAACTGGCTGCACCTTTCAGGAGGAAATAGGCTGTTTTTTGTTTATTTCAAGAACCTACAGCATGGGCTGTGGGTAAGGAGTCTGTTTTCTTCATCATTATGTACCCACATGTAGACAATGCCTGACATGTAGTAAGTGCTCAAAAATATTTACTAAATAAGTGAATAAACAATAATTTACTGTGGACTGAAAAACAAGAGGAGGTCAGATGCTTGGCATTCCAGAGTGATTTCAAGGCAGACCATACTAAGTTCCTACAGTCAAAAATTACGGTTTTCTCCCATGTCTGTGTTGGTCTTCAGACCTCCTAATATTATGAAGATTTAACTCTACAAGTAAATGCTCTTGGGTGGGGGGAAGTTCTCAGATTGTTAACCAAAGTGAAGATTCTCCTTCCAGGTAGAAAGTTCAGGCAATCAAGATGCACGGAGGTGGCTTCCGGCATCCTGCTCCAAACAGAAATGTACGTGACACATTGGTCCCTAGAGCACAGAAGTAGACTCTACATTTCACTGCATTACAGTAATACCTTTTTCTTTGTCTGTCTTTTTTTTTCTTAACAGACTGGGTCTCGCTCTGTCACCCAGGCTGGAGTGCAGTGGCATGATCATGGCTCACTGTAACCTCCGCCTCTTGAGCTCAAGGGATCCTCCCACCTCAGCCTCCCCAGTAGCTGGGGCTATAGGCGTGTGATACCAAGCCTGGCAAGGTTTTTTTTTGTTTGTTTGTTTTTTTTGGTAGGGACAGGGTCTTGCTATGCTGCCCAGGCTGTTTTATTTTGCCCCTGGTACATATTTACCTGGAAAAGAGGAGTCTGCTGTTCTGTGCTGGATGTCTTGTTGATCCAGGATTCCAAGGGTTTCCCTGTTCCAGAGCTCTGACTGAACACAGGAAACTTAGCGGCCAAGGCTGGCCGGTTAGAGGCATGCAGCTGCTGCTCCTGCTGCACAATCTGAAGCTTCTTCAGTAACTCTTGAGGGGAGATCACTCCAGAACTGCCAGTCTGATTACCAGAGATGGGGAGTGTTTGTCTTGGGAGTGTGGACTGTTCTCTTCCATGAGCCTGAGGTGGAAGGGAGCCATTGAAATAGGCCTGTGGTGGCTGAGCCAGACCCTTTCCTGGAGCCTGAGGGGTGACAGAAGTGGGAGCTCTGCTGCGGTTCAGGGCAGCTGAGCTGGCAGGTGCTGGTGTACTAGGGTCACACTTGTTTGCTGCCCCTGGGGTACTCTGAAGTTTCTCGAACAGGTTCTGAGTTCTGGAAGCATTTTGTACACCACGAGAAGTCCCAATGTTGTGAGGAGACCCTGGCCGGACAGGTCCTGTAAAAAATTCTCCCGCAGAATGGGTACTGCCATTTTCACAAGGCCGGTTTTCAGGCAGCTCTGACAATGGGTGGAGGTCTGCGCTCCTGACCATGAGTTTCTGAATGGCTGGACAGAGCTGCTTCTCAATGGGGGGTGAGTGTCTTCTGGGTTCCTCATAGGACAGGGAGCGCACAACCCCCTGCCTGATTGGAAGTTTCTCTTGCTGCTGCTGCTGCTGCTGCTGGTGGAGAGTCTGCGGAGGCTCCACAGTTTCCTGACATGTAGCTTTGTCTTGCTTCCCAAACAGAGCTGTCAAGGATAAGTGTTGGGGTTCAGGGTCTAAGGTCTGGAAAAAATAAAGATATCTGACATAAGTCTACAAACAATTTGGTTATATGAGGAAGTGCTATGAAATATAACTTATCTGATGACTTATTCTATTTACAAAGGATTGTTTAGAGAGAATGAAAAATAATAATAAACTTGAAAAATGAGATCCCCTTTTTAATGTCAGAAATTTTCACAGCATGCTCCCCTTGCACCCCCAAAACAGTTATTATATTTTAGTATCTGTTGACTGATAAAACAGGTATAAGATCTTCAAGGGCCTGGGGTTTCACAGATTGGGAACCACCTTGGTAGGAAATTATACGCACTAAAAAAATAAACAATCTCTTCAATAGGAAGCCCATCTAAGCCTGCAGAGTAATATGAGAATACAAAGGAATATAAGCATTTCAGAATTTCTAGTAGTTTTTCACAGAATTATGGAAATCTAGGGCTGGAAAGTAACGGAAGACTTTTAATCTAACTTGATCCTTTCAAATATATACTGGTAGAATTTAAAAAGTCCTTGGATACATAAAATCTACCTTGGCGCAGCCAGTTACAAAGCTACTTCCTTCCTGCTCTTTACTTCTGTTGCTTTCTGCATTGTTGCACTGAGAAAACACGAGGCCAGGCACAGTGGCTCATGCCTGTAATTCCTGCACTTTGGGAGGCCAAGGCAGGCAGACTGCTTGAGCTAAGGAGTTCAAGACCAGCCTGGGCAACATGGCAAAACCCCATCTCTACAAAAAATACAGAAATTGCCAGATGTGGCAGCACACGCCTGTAGTCCCAGCTACTTGGGAGGCTGAGGTGGGAGGATCGCTTGAGCCCAGGAGACACAAGTTGCAGTGAGCTGAGGTGGTGCCACTGCACTCCAGCCCAGGTAACAGGAATGAAACCTGTCTCAAAAAAAAAAAGAGGAAAGAAAAAAAAACAAGAGCTTCATTTTAAAGTCAACATATTCAGGTCTCGCTATTAAAATATAATAAAAACTTTCCATAAAACAAGCAACAAAAAGAAAGCTAAAAAATTAGAAAAGACTTCTTTTCTTTAAAAATTCAATATAAGATTTTCATTACTAGTCTTATGTCTTTTGGCTCCATGTTCATTTTCAAAACTGATTTAAACTAATTCCTTTAAGAAAATCTTTTTAATTAGTCATAGTCGTGATCAAATGACACAACAATGTTATATTTACAATCATTAATGGGACCTACAGATTGACAATTTTTGTCATTGCTGTACTATTCTGAAGTATATATATATATACTAATACAAAAGCTGCTGTAGTATTTCTAATTTAGATTGCAAATACAGTGACAAGTCATCATGTCTAAAGAGGAATTTTATACCACTCCTTTGGACTCTGAGCTCTCTGCAGCAGCTACCCCAGTCTATCGTGCTAGCACTGCGTCTGGCACAGAGGAGGTGCTCAGAAGTGTTCAAATCAATTTTGTTTCCTTAGTGGTTGTTCTCCCAGGTAGCCTTGGGAAACCACCCACCCCAGAAGAATATGGACTCAATGGGTAATGTTTCTGTCATCTCTGACAATGTTATTAGTTTTCTAGGGTGCTTTTTTGTTTGTTTTTGTTTTCTGAGACATGCTTTCTTGCCCAGGCTGGAGTGCAGTGGCACATTCCATAGCTCACTGTTGCCTCAAACTCCTAAGCTCAAGGGATCCTCCCGCCTCAGCCTCCAGAGCAGCTAGCACTATAGGTGCACGCCATCATGCCTGGCTAATTTTCTTGTAGAGATGGAGTCTCACTATGTTGCCGAGGCTGCTCTCAAACTTCTGGCCTCAAGTGATCCTCTCGCCTCAAGTGATCCTCTTGCCTCGGCCTCCCAAAGTGCTGGGATTACAGGCTTGAGCCACTGTGCTGGCTTGTTGTTTTTTAAAAAATACATTATCTTTTAAGGAGTTCAAGTTCACAAGAGATTAGCACAGAATGTGGTATATGCCAAAAGTAAAAACTTTAACCCTCTTCTAGGAAGAGTAAGTTATTAATAATGAAAAAATCTGTATTTTGAAATCCCACTTTCTTGGGTTTACCTGAAAGCATTCTTCAACAACACCAGGCCCTCCCCTGACTATATTCTGGGTCAAAGTTATTTAAGAATTCTAGAGACACACTGAATATGACAAGCAGAGGACTCCGTACCTGGTTGGGCTGAGGTATACGCTGTTGCTGGTTTTCACTGGGTTTCACTGGAATTGGTTTGATGAGATTTGGATTGTCATAGA
This sequence comes from Pongo abelii, assembly GCF_028885655.2. Classification (NCBI taxonomy): domain Eukaryota; kingdom Metazoa; phylum Chordata; class Mammalia; order Primates; family Hominidae; genus Pongo; species Pongo abelii. Next base: position 2,007,035 of record NC_071995.2, read on the forward strand.
TGGCAGAGGAACTGGTTATCTTTTTTGGCTCAGAACAGGTTTTACACTGAAATAGAAAAAAAAAATCACCTCATTTTTGGCTTAGAAAAGCTTTAGTCTTCTTAAAAGACTACCTTTTTACTTCTTATCTAATTGGTAGATGGCTGTGTTTTTGATAGATTTTCATGCACAAAGGAAAATCCCTTAAATTTCTCTAAGAGCTATGTTTGAGTATAAATCAAGTTCAAATTTAATTTTTCTTAGTTGGACAATTCAGTGCTCTAAATATTACTAACAACACCAGCCTCCAGGACCAGGGGTTCTTAAGACATCTGTATAATTGAAAGGCTCTGTGCTTAATATATTGACTATACATTTAAATATATATAGTCTAATGCCTTTCAATGATAAACAAATATAGAAACCATTCCTTAAATAACATGTCTGGACAATTTAAGCAGTTGTCTTAAAATTGGAGAGTAGTTGAGTACATTTCATCAAAGCAACTAAACCTTCTTTGGTCTACAAACCAAAAAGCTGACTCAAACCACTGATTTAAAAATTACTAACATCATCTTTATTTAATAAGTGACTTCTTGCATAAACAGAGTAATTCAAATCTGAGCGTTCTGAGCTACTTACTACAAATTAGAATTTTGTAGAGAAAGAGACAAGAGACAAATCTCATCATTTCCAACACTGACTCATTATCATACATTAATCTAACCAACCATGCAATTGCTAACACAGTAGGATTCATAACAAAAAGAGCATGGCAATGATACTGGTGTCTAGTTTGCTAAAGCACTAAATAAAACAATATAAAATGCTGCTTTCTGTACTACAGACTCTGAAGCATCATTAGTTTCCACTGTACAGCCAAGGCCTCAGGCCCCAAAATATTCCACACCTGACATGAAATGAAATATAAACACAATCTTGTCCCTCAGGAACCCAACATTCCCAATGTGTTTTACAGTTATCAATGTGTATTTTCTAATCCAACGATCTAGGGGTATGGCATCTATTACCACTGTATGCACTGTATGTGAGGTTAACCATACAAAAGATTCTTTTCCTCCAGGCATTCTATCAATAATTTGTATATTTAGCACAAGTATTATGTGGGATGCGAAATCACCTTATAAGTCATAAAGTGTTATTTCCAATTCTTCTTAGGTGAATGAGGGTATGGCGGCACGGACCAACTGGCTTGGCTTTCCCAAGTCATGGATAACCAAGATAAGATAAGAATACAGGCTAACATATAATCCCTTACACAATTTTGGCATGAAAAGTCTTGCTATTTAAAAGAACGTGAATGCTTACTTTCTTTGAATGACCCTTTCTGTATTTCTTCTTTTTTTATGTTCAGACACACTGAATTTCCGGCAAAGAAAAGCAGATTTTTTCCCAGCTTCCCTATGCCCATATCCATATGGGCTAAGAGGATGCTTTGTCTGTTGATATGAATAACCCTGATAGCTTTTCCTAGTTAAAATGTTATCTCCAGAAGCTGTTTTCTGTGTCACTACAACCGCCTACCTACAAAGCCTTGCTTTTATGTAACAATTGCTCCCTCTTATCAGAGTGCACAGAATTAATCATCCACCTCAGTAGTTTGTAGCTCATTTTCCAGTTGTTTAATTTTCTGTGATTTTCCCGACCTAAATATCTTTAAAATCCTGGGGGAAAAAACAGTTTTTGAAAAAGCATATAATGGATTCTTCACAGAGAACCTGAGGCATTTCTTTAAAACTTCAAAAACTTCCTCTATTGGATGCTGAGGTTAAAATACAATAAAACCCCAAAAAGTATGTCATATAATCCAGTTTTAATCACACACAAACACATACATACATAAATGTATGTATTTATGCCAAGAGAGATGTCTGAAACAAAATCCAATAAAAGTGTAAAAAGTTTCTATCTTTGGGTTATCGGATTATTGGTGATTTTTCTTTTTATATTCCTTTGAATTTTATCATTCAACAAAAAAAATTTCTATAATTTCATAAATAACTCACAGCTATATCCAGAAAAGAGCCAATAATTCTTGTCTTAAACCACAAAACACAAATAGTCCACTTCTGAATACTCCAAGCCTAACTATGCAGCCTGTAGATCATTTCTGGTCCTGGCTCTTGTTCTTACTAAAATTTGGTTATTTTATTGTTCACTTGCATCTCAACTAGAAACTGAATAGGGCGGAGATAAAAAGAGATGAAATGCAAATTAACATCTTTTCTACTTTAAAGCAGATTCACGGAAAGTTATTTCTCAAAAGAGAATGCACAAAATTTCAGCCAAAATAAGTTTTCAAATTATTTTATTAACCTCCTGTAAACTAGACAGACTTCACTTTACCAATATCATATATACTGATAGCTCGACATTTTCCTACTTCCACTTCTTGGGATGTTCACAAATTTAAGAATTCTAGAGAGACTTAAACATAAGGCCTGAAACTATAAACCTACTGGAAGAAAACAGGAGAAAAGCTCCCTAACATCGATCTGGGCAATGATTTTTTTGATGTGACCCTAAGGATAGGCAACAAAAGCAAAAGAGACAAACGGGATTACATCCAACCAAAAGGATTTTGCACAGCAAAGGAAACAACAGAGTGAAGAGATGACCTATGGAGCGGAGGAAAATACCTGTACACCATACATATGATAAGAGATTAATGTCCAAAATAGATAAGGAACTCAAACAACTCAACAGTAAGAAAAGAAAACAAATGTTCTGATCAAAAAACAGACAAAGGGCCTGAGTGGACATTTTTCAAAAGACATACATGTGGCCAACAGGTATATGAAAAATGCCCGACATCGCTAATTATCAGGGAAATGCAAATTAAAACCACAGTGAAATATCACCTGAAACCTGGTAGAATGTCTACCATCAAAAAGGCAAAACATAACTGGTGGCAAGGATGTACAGAAAAGGAAATCCTTGTATACTGTTGGTGGGAATATTAGTTAGCATAGCTATTATGGAAAATAGCATGTTGGGCCAGGCGCAGTGGTTCACGCCTGTAATCCCAGCACTTTGTGAGGCTGAGGCGGGCGGATCACGAGGTCAGCAGATTGAGACCATCCTGGCTAACACGGTGAAACCCCATCTCTACTAAAAATACAAAAAAATTAGCCAGGCGTGGTGGAGGGCGCCTGTAGTCCCAGCTACTCGGGAGGCTGAGGTAGGAGAATGGCATGAACCCAGGAGGTGGAGCTTGCCGTGAGCCAAGATTGCTCCACTGCACTCCAGCCTGGGCGACAGAGCAAGACTCTGTCTCAAAAAAAAAAAAAAAAAAAAAATTATGTTGGCTCCTCAAAAAATTAGAAATAGAACTACCACATGATCGAAGAATCCCATTTCTGGGTCTATATCCAGGGAAAATGAAATCAGTATGTTGAAGAGATAGCTGTATTCCTGTGTTCACCGCAACATTACAATAGCCAATATATGGAATAAACCTAAGTGTTCATCAATGAATGAATGGATAAAGAAAATGTGGTGTATAAACATAACAGAATACTATTCAGCCTTAAAAAAGAAGGAAGTTCTGTCATTTGCAACAACATGGATGAACTTGGAGGACATTATATTAGGTGAAATAAACCAGGCACAGAAAGGCAAGTACTGCATGATTTCACTCCTACATGAAATCCAGAGAAGCTGAACCCATTGAAGCACAGTAGGCTGGTAGTTGCCAGAGGCTGGGGGTAGGAGGATTTTGGAGATGTTGGTCAAAGGATACAAACTTTCAATTAGACAGGAGGAATAAGTTCAGGAGATTTATTGTACATCATGATGACTACAGTTAGTAGTAATATATTGTATACTGAAAGTTGCTAAAAGAGTAGATTTTAACTATTTTTGCCACACAAAAATGATAAATATGTGAGGTAATACATGTGTTAATTAGCTTGATTTAGGCACCCTATAATATATATGTATATCAAAATATCATGTTGTATACCATAAATACATACAATTTTAATTTTTCATTAAAAATAATTTAAAAAAGAAAACTTCAAAAAAAGTAAGTCTAGCATTGAAAAGCATCTCAGAAGTCTTTTAGTTTAATACTTATCCAACACAAGCCAAATTCTTTTATCACATCACCAATATGTAACCGTTCAATCTCTTCTTGAACACTTTAAGTAACGGAGACTCACTTCCCAACAAGAACTCTGAAGAAAAATTCTGTTTTCCTTCTCTCTCACTACCTTTCCATTTCACCCCCTTTCTTCTGTCTCAGAATCACTTTACTCAGGGTCTCCACATTTTCTGAAATATCTGTGTGTGAGTGCAGAGACAACATGAATGTAAGAAGGCGATGGAATGCTCCTTCCAAACATAAGGCACTGTTAGCTAGCAGGGTGCATGCACACCTAGTTAGGCAGGCCAAAAATAAGGCGATGGAAAAAGAACATCTGAAACAGGCCCTGAAAGCCGGATCATATTTTGATGGGTGAAGAAGGGGTGGGAACAGTATGAGAAAAGGCATGAAAGCACTCTTAGGAAGCAAAATGAGTATTCTGTTTGGCAGAAGTTTCAAATATTTGTAGAGGGTAGTAGGGTTAGAAGAACAATCTGAGGCCATCTTAGGGAAGGCTTGAAGACTCCAAGGGTTCCTGTACTGGGCAATGACAAACCAAGAAAAACGCAGACTAGGAAAGTAGCGTGATCATGCAGGTGTCCTGGTACACTGTATCACAACATCTGGCTGTTAATGGAAGAAGAAATAATTTCCTCTATTATTTATCTCACAGTTGGAGCAACTGACATTACACATATAACAACACATATTTGATTTTTACAGAGAAGCACCTTCTATACACGAATTAAGTGTCTGCACTTCATGTCAACATTATAACAAATCTGTGAGGGCATAAAGATGAACAGAACATTGTTTTAACTTCAACCAGTTTACAGTGTACTGGGAGAAGTTGACTTAATGTAATAAATGAGGAAGAACAAAATAAGTTTTAAATAGTAATAGACTGAGTTCACATGGAAGAATAATTAATTTGACTGAAGAGATCTGGGAAAACTCCATGTAAAAAGTGTCATTTTTACTAAGCCTTAAAGGATATGTAAATTCTGAAGGGTAAATAAAGTAAGGGGAAAAATATTCCAAGACATAGGCACAGTATAAAGTGATGGCCTAAATTAAATCTCCAGAACCGTATATGAGTGCTTCTGGGAGAGACAGAGAATGTGTGTGCTGTTCTTTTACGTGAGGGTCACTCACGTGAGGCCAGAGAGGAGACACAGGAGAGTCTCAGGAAAACAAAGTTTATTATACTCACAGGTCCTGGAGACAAGAGGCATGCCACGCTGCACAGGGCCACATGCGGAAGCCTCAGGGTGTCAGCAGCAAGGGGAAGGCGTAGGCTACAGCGTTTACTGAATTTCCTCAAGAAAGGCAAGGCAGGGCATGGTAAACAGGTTAAGATTGGCCAGTTTGAATAACTCCAGCAGGCTCTAAACTGTATGAGTGGTCCCCAGTTGCTGGGTACCTGGCCCTGGGATGATTAAGGCAGAGGAATATTGTACAGGCCAGAGATGAGGAGATATGTATGGCTCAGGATTGGTTAGTGTGCATATTAAAGGCATGCTCCTGGCTAAGCCCTTTGCTATCTCTGAAAACTGGCTGGTCATAGGAGGGGCAGTCTCCCCAGCCAGAAAGGATTTTAAGATGTCAAAACATTATAACATATAGAAGATAAAAAACAGAAACAATACAAGGTATGTGTGTGTTGAGAGGAGGGAGGGAAAGAAAGGAAAATAATTTTGTTCAATATTTGTATTTATTATTTATTTACCATTGTTACACTGTCTTCACAGAACATTAAGTTCCTAGAGGGCAGAAATGTCACCTTTTGAAGATTAATCTTTAGTGTGCATAATATAGTATAATTAATAAAGTATAACTAATTATTCAACTAGTTGCCAAGTCATCATAATATATTTTTTAATGACTTTTGAAGAATTAAAAAAACACAAAATGAATACAGAAATAGTTGTTACTGTCTGAAGCTGAGATTAAGGCATCTCTGTCCAGGCCATACAATAGAAGGATAATTAAACTGTGGCTCATTCACATTCATATTCCTTCCTTCATTCAATAGCCATTATTTAACACTCATCATATGCTAAGCACTTTGAAGACAATAAGGGATATAAAAGTGAATAAAGGATGTTCTTTGTACTCAAGAAGCTCACAGTCAAGGCAAAGGCATGTTAAAGAAACTTGTCGAACTGCCTATATGTGCCACTTCATTCAGGATTTTTCTGATTGCTTCCCCATAGCATCATTTAATTTGTTTTTCTACCTGGTCTCCCCTCACTCCCCACCCACTTTCACTTTCTGTAAACTAAAAAGAGCTCAAGGCTTAATGAGATTCAGGATCAACTCTTTGGGCAAGAATATTTCAAGATGGTGCTGTACATTTGACATCTTATCACATTAGGAAGCCAGAGAATCTGGTTATCTAACTTTTAATGATGATAATCAGTGGGGTTCAGGAGGAGGCAGCCTGATCCTTCCACTGTCAAGTTTCTATCAACCTTTCCCATAACATTAATATTACTGATGATCACTGCCTGAGTCAATTAATTTAAGCAGAGTGTCTTTAAGTTCTATTATTCCCTCCACATGTACTAGCTGGAATTCTCTGGTAGAGAAGAGCTCTCCCTCATTGACCAGGGATGTTTGATTACTCTGAGATAGAGTCCCTTTAGGGCAGGCAGGATAAAAGCTTAATTCATTCCCATTAATTGTCAATTTTCAGAGGAAGGAGTTGGTGCCTTAGCACCTTCAAATGGATAACTAATAATTATTTTGCTTCGTTTTATATGTTTGGTTTGCTTGTTCTCTTTCTCATTACCATGAACTCATAGATTTTTATACGTTCAATATGTTTTAATTCATTGTAGTCATTCCTGTTGATGTTAAATTTGATGCTCTGGTCAGTGTCCTTGAAGCTGATTTCTGTGCCCTTTCACATGACCCTATTGGTTTTACTATTCCAGACCCGGAATCAGAAATTTCTTTGAAGAGCCCTGACACCTTTTGGAAGGAAGTAATATTTAGAAATAACAATCTGGGTGATATAGATGCTTACTGCTACTGAGTTAGTAACTTTTATTTTTATGTCCTTTCAGGGCAAGAGTGAGAAACTCTATTTTTTGTGTCTATACCTAAGAAACAAAACATGAACTAATTCTGATATTTCCACTCAATCTTACATAGTTTTAACTTATTAGATTTGATTTTTTTCCCCTTACACTAAGGTTTTGGTTCCAACCACGTTTATCTAATTTCGTATTTATTATATCCACAACAGTAGAAAAATTACAATGCCAACAGTAGAAAAATTAAAATGCCAACATTACTACAAACAATAAAACCAATGAATGAAGTTTATAATTTCTTGCAATTCTTTTTGTCCTTAAAATATAACCCACTAAGAGTGTTCAGTTCAAGCAGCGGGTTTTGAAGTCACTTTAATTTTTTTCTAAGTAATTATGTGACAATATGATATTCAATTACATACATTTATTTCAGCTAGTTTCCAAATTCTATAATTTTTAAAAAATTTTATTTTTTGCCCATTTTTCTAGTGTTAATCTTGTACTTCTTAATTTTTAGGAGCTCTTCATAAAATAACCTTCCTGTTATTCTGGTGTAAACAATTTTTTTCTCAGTTGTTTTTGTATCTTTCTATTTGCTTGTGTTGTATTTAAACCTTGTAAAATGTTTTTTATTTTTATGTAGTTTAATTAATTGCTTTTGGGTTTTAAGGCATAATTGAAAGATTTCTCTTTTCCTAGATTATAAAGAAATCCATACAGATTTTCTTCTGGTACTTGAATCATTATATTTTTACATTTAAATTTCTAATACATTTGGAATTTATCCTGGTGTACGCTGTAAGGTACAGACTCAATTTTGTATTTTTAAAAATGGCTACCAGTTGCCCCAACAACATTTATTTAGGAATTCACTCAAATAGCTGACTTGAGATTATCATCTTTATCATATCCTAGATTTCATATACAATTGGATTTAATCCTAGACTTAGAATCTTAAATCTGTCCCATTGGTCTATCGGGCTGTTAGGTATCAACACCATCAACACCATACTGTTTGAAATGTTTAGACTTCAATGTTTTAAAATCAGGGAGAGCTCGCTCCATCCTCCCACTCATCTCCCCGATCTCCAACCCCTACTAATATCACTCTTCTTTGCCAGGATTTTCCCAGCTATTCTTTCTTGCATATTTCTTCCCATGAGCCTTACACTCAACTTGTCTAGATCAGAGAGTAAGGGAGAAGTGGGGAGGGGAGGGGAAAAGAAACCAGTGGTATTTATTTAGCGATCACCTTAAATGTAGAGATTTTTTTCTAAGAGCTTTATGTTGAACCTTCTTATCCAACAACAGGGCGTATATTTCCATTTGTTCAAGTCTATTTTTATGCCTTTCAGGAGTTTTTAAACATTTTCTGTATATAGGTTTTGCCCATTTCTCGTGAATTTTATTGCAAACAATTTTATATTCATTTGTTGCTACTGTAAATTGGGGTCTTGCAGTAAGTCTACAAGACTTACTACAAGTTGTATATATGAAGGCTATTGTATATATGAAGGCTACTGATTTTTCAGGCTATTTTTTAATCCACTTAAAGGCAAACAGTTTTCTTTAGCTTATAAAAAATCTATATTACAAATAAAGATTTTTTATTTATAATATAATTTTGTTTGGTGTAAGGAACAGCACCCACAGCACCTAGTCTTGCTAAACAAGAATATTCCCACTGCGGAACTGAAGTGTGTATGTATCACAAGGAAGGGCAAACACTCACCTTTGTGTATTCGTCTTTGGCCTTGATGAGCATTCGTAAAATATCTACTTCTTTGCCCTCTCCTGAATTGAGGATCATTGGGGAAATTCCTGCTCCAGTTCCCTGATGGGCTTTCAACTGTTCATACTGAGTTAGGCTAGAAAAACAGAGGGGAAAATCCACACAAGAAAAACCAATTCAACACAAACAATGTTTAAAACCATCCCAATTCTCACCTAGTTGTTTTCATCCTGTTACAACCATATTAGAAATAAGCTTGCTTAGGAATTTAAAGGAGAAAAATGAGAGTTGAGGTCCTGAATTCACTGACTACACAGATGAATCTAGGGTAGGGGTCAGCAAACCTGCGGGCCAAGTCCAGCCCACCACCTGTCTTTGTAAAGAAAGTCACAAACACAGCCAAGCTCAACACAGCCATGCTCTTTTGTTTACGTGTTGTTTATGGCTGCTTTTGCGTTACAAGGGCAGAATTCTATAGCTGGAACAGAAATCCTATGGACTGCAAAGCCTAAAATACTCACTCTCTGGTCCCTTTGAGAAGAGTTTGCCAACTCCTCACACAGTGCATTCTAAAGGATGCTCTCATTAGTTGCTAAGGAAACCCAATTTAGAGTTCTGAAATACTAAGGAAAGAACCCCCTACTTTACAGACTGCCTTGAAGTCAAGGCAAGGTTGATTCTGGCAACTCAAATCCTATAGCTCTCTGGCAGTTTCAAAACATGGTAAAGATTCCATTCTAACTTGGAGAAGAGGGGCCATTTAAAAAACCACTTAGAGCAACAAGGAGTTCTTCTGTTGCCTGGAAAACAATACAGAAGAGAGACCAGATTGCTCCTATATGCTGCTAGGTGATGTTGAGGAAAATATACTTTCCCTTTATGTGCCGTGACTTTCAGCTCACATTCTTACTATTGCCATGAAGTTTATGGTAACAAAGATCTGAGTACTTACTGAGAGACTTAATTCTAACTGGGGAGGGGGTCTGAATCCGCACAAATCAGCTGCTTATTGCTAGTAAATAATCAATTTCCTGCCCGAGCTGTTAGGTAATTACTGCAGAATGCTGACAATTTTAACATGGCCTCTTGGCTAAGCTACAGGGTATTTTTTAATCTGTATGAAATCCTATTATTATTATCCACTGCACAATTTACAGTAACACGAATGTTCTAGGAACTAGTTGTTATGGTGGTAATACCAGTCTGAATACACTTAATCACCATCTGCACCTTGAACTAGTTACCTAAAATTAGCTATCTCTCGCTAGACTTTCAGGAATCTATCTCATTTCTTAAAAGGTGCTCCCTGTTTTTCATTTCCGTGAGGTCACTTTCTAGTCATTTCATTGCCCCAGGATTTAAAAGTGAGGATTGATTCTTTTGCACACAGAGCTACAGTGTCATACCCATGTGGCAGCAGCCATCCTATGTGCTTGGCTGAGTCCAGTCCCAGGCTGTGACACAGCACGTGCAGGAAACTCATCTCACTCTGAGGCTCTTCCCATCCCCATAAATGGCAGGGAAATAACTGCCTCACAGTGAGCAGCCCTGGGCTCAAAAACTGATCAGTCAACCAATTGCAGAGCAGAGAGCAAGCCCTCCTCTTTCAATGCAATCAGGGAAGCCAAGAGTGGGAAAGTCAGACAGCAATTTTAAAGTTGCCCAAAATGCAGAATGGGACAAATCACAAGGTATCATAAGATTAAAAGAAAGAGACCAGTAACAAGGAAGAGAGACACAGTCGACTGATCACTAAGCTAATAGTAACTCAGCAATTTCTAAAGAGACAGAAAATAAAGACTACCTTAACTCAGTGTCTGAGACATGGGAGGAAATTCTGAGCTCCCACAAACATGTATACACAGTTAAAGGAAAGCATTTGGGGGAGGAAGGAAATGAAAGATTTTACAGAATCTGGAGCAGACTTTTAGGATGGCTCTGAATGTTCTTTTTACCAACAGGCATATTGATAACTTTTCAAAGCAAAAAATTGCTAATTTACAAATGAAAATATTAAAGAAAATTGCCATCTGGAACAATTCATATATATTTCATACACATGAAAAAATGAGTCATTCTAGATGATAAATATTATGTAGTGAAAACGCGGCAAGTTGTTCTTACGTCTATTTTTCATTTATTAATTAATACTAAATGTCTGCCTAACCACTGTGAAAAGGACTGCTGTGGGAGATATATTCTGTTAAGACTGAGTAGAGTTACATACACTTAGAAATACAAACAAAAGCACCAGGTCCTGAAAAATATTTAGCCTTTTAGTACTTACTTTTTCATAAGCTCTGCAATTCTTTGGCATTCTTCCTTATCATAAAACCAAATTCCATAGATGGACACTGCAAAAAACACATCAAACAAATTATGAGCGTCTTCAAAACTACAAAATAGAAAAAAATCTCCTTTCCATCTTAAACACATAATAATCTATGTGTTAAATTGATTTATTCAATAATTATTGAATAAATAAAAGCAATCATTGGGGTTAAAGCTTAAAAATACAGCATCGAGCCAGGCACAGTGGCTCACGCTTGTAATCCCAGTACTTTGGGATCACCTGAGGTCAGGCGTTCAAGACCAGCCTGGCCAACATGGTGAAACCCCATCTCTACTAAAAATACAAAAAAAATTAGCCAGGCCTGGTGGCGGGCGCCCATAATCCCAGCTACTCGGGATGCAGAGGCAGGAGAATCGCTTGAACCTGGGAGGTGGAGGTTGCTGTGAGCCAAGATCGCGCCATTGGACTCCAGCCTGGATGAAAAGAGCGAAACTCTGTCTCAAAAAAAAAAAAAAAAGCATCAAAATTTAAGTCCACAGAGAAATCTGTGGTGGTTTTGTGCAAAGACACGCACCCACACATATCGAATAAACTGTGTTCTGCTTAAAAATATAGCACCTGAACACAATAGGCATTTGGTAAAATCTTCTTAAGCAAATGAATACAGATTGAAAATGAAATCACAATTTCTAAACTTCCTGGCTTCGAGATATCATTGTTTCTACACTCCATTTGCACATTTCATAAACACATTTCATCTTTATTTTTAAATATTCAGAAACCTGATACTCAAATTATGCCTAGAAGCCTCCCTCCCCTTCTCCTTCTCTCAGGAACATGTTAACTGAGAAATTGGCTTTGTAAGCTGTAAGTTAGGGATAGGCTACTGGAAAAAATAAAATTTAATAATAAATCTCTGGCTTCAAAATGGTACAGAAAATTTACAACTGCTGAAAGATTAGATATGACTATGATTTCATCATTTAGTAATGAAAGAAACTGTGACATAATATACCTGCTATTGATTCATTCAATAATGTTCAAATAAGTTGTACACTTTAGTATGTGCCTATCTATATCATTTTTATAGCAAAGGCTGAAACAGCTCCAAAAGATATTTATAAATATCTAGTTGAGGATCTGATGGCATTAATCATCTAAGTAATGCATTAACTACATACACATTTAAAAAATCTTCACTGAAAATAGCAACAATGTTATGATAGGGCAATGAAAATCAACAAAACATGTTTTTAAAAGGGAAAAAAGACTTTAAATTCAAACTTTCCAAACACGTAATTATATTAATAGTATTTTGCTGTTAAAACAGCTGTGATATTCTAACTGCATCTTTTTTTCCCCTCTTACCTGACCAATGTCTGGGCATGGCATTTCTGCTTCTTGTCAGTAATGATTCAGACATCAAAAGGTACAAGAAATGTCTTTATAGTGCTATTTTAAGCAGGTATCTTAAAGAGGAACCTATGACTCTGAATTACTAACTTGCCAAAAGGTGGCAACAGGGCTTTAAACTTCGGTTTTGCAATGATCAGTGTACCAGAAATCTCTTATCTTACCTACCTGCATGTGAAGTGGGGGGAAGTAGGGGAAAAAATTCCAGCTTTTCCTTGAACAGGACCATTTTACTCTCTTAGATGGAAATATGTACACATTTTCCTCCTTGGTACACTGACTTTTTTTTTTTTTTTTTTTAAGAACATCTGAGTTCTGAAGCCCATGTGCTATGAGAGCTTTTACATCAAAACAAAATTCTTTCATCTCAAGATCATTGAATGTGTATCTTGAAACTTCATATTCAAGGTTGCTTCCAGTCCATCAACAATAATTCCCTACACAGATTCCTACACTAACCTGCCTACCTTCACATTCTTGAAGTCAAAGCAGATGGGATCACCGACGTTCCACCACTTAATAAATCTGAATATGTTTGTGTGTCTTGGTGACTTTAACCTTAGTTACAGAACTAGGAGCCTGGCCTGTTTTTTTGGTTATAGTGTAAGTTTTCTTTCCTTGAAGACTGACTTTTCCAAAACTATCAAAGGAGAAAGGTGGCAGTAAGGGAGAAAAACAGAGCATAACTCAGAAACACGAGGCCCAATGGCAGAGGAAAAAGCGGCCACTGTTGTCTCATGAATAGGCTCTATTAGTAAGAATATTCTGGGTATCTTTTGTTTGATGTTACACATTTGTGGCATTTGACATAAGGAATTAGGCTTTCGTAAGGGTGGGATGCCAAGAAAACTGGTGATACAAATAGAAGAGCAGTTTGGCATTGTCATCACCACGAGATAACTGAAATGCAGATTTAGGGAGGGAAAATGCTACGGAACATCTTTCAAATGTCAAAGCAAAAGGAAGGAAAGATTGAGTTTGCAGCAATTATTTAAGACATTGTGAAGACTTCTTTAGGACCCAACCATTTATCTCCAAAGCAAAATGGCTTTAAAAATTAAAATGAGATCATTTTGAGATAACTCTTTTGATCCCAGTTTAGTCTGGACAGAAAATCTAAATAGCCAAGGGGGAAAAAAAAACATTAACCAAGAGTTCCGGCTACCGAAAAGTGGCACCAAGATAAAATGCAGAACTGGGCCTAACTTTCTTCTCCCTAAAATAGTTTTGCAACTTGAGCTGCATTCCCCTGGGACAGAGGCTGTGAATTCCATGGAAGTACGCATTCCAAGTTTCCTGCCTCTTAGCCCTAAGGTCTACCAACCCCTGGACAAACCTATCACTCTTCCACACAAGAGGGTCTATCAAAGCAGTCTGTGGAGTTATATAAAAACCAGAGATCATCATGCCTTAGGGTGATGAGCTGACAGGCTGACAGAAACCATGAAGTTCACATTTCAATCCAAGTTTTCCCGTAAAGCCAATGGGTGAGAGGCCCATCCCTACATAGGCAGGGAGCAGAGCAGGGAAGACGAAAATACAAGGTTGAAAAGAATCAAGCAAGAAGGTGTTTTGTTTTGTTTTATTTTTTAGAATTCTAAAACTTAAAAGTAATTTTACTGTAACTTAAACTTGCAGCGATATGATATGGCCGTGTGAACTTTTGTGGCACTGAAATGTTACTGCAGGAATGGCTTCTGGGTTTTAAAAAATTACAAGAGATCATGAGCAGGATAATTATTTAGCTTTAAAAATCAACCAATTAATATACATCTGGAAATTCACAATGCTTCGAGCCTTTGTTCAGCCTGGTACGCCTGCATACCAGCCGCTTCCCAGCCACCTGTCTGCCGACACGGAGGTCAAGTTTAAGGGTACTTTGGTGCATGAAGCTCAACTCAACTATTTCTACATCTCTCCTGGAGGTAAGAAACCCTAAAGCGAAATAAAGAGTAGGAAGAACATGTTGAAATTTACTCTAAATATCCTAATGATACCTAGAATGTGATTTCCTCACTCTAAGAACTCATCTCTCCATATTTAATCAGGATTTACCACACACCGTTGTAAAATTTTGCCTGTAACTGCACTATCCTGGTTTATGCCGTTCTTTGGAAATTCTCAATTGAAAAAAAGTGATGTTTGAGGCAACAGGCAATGCAATACTGCCTTTACATAATAAAACACCGATCTTTTACTTTCCTTTTAACTCTGTCAGAAAGATCAAGGAGATCAAAATTTCCATATTAGACTTCATGTCTGGATTTTGTAGGTCCACAAAGACAAGGCAGAGAGCAAGCTGATTATATTCAATAGTGGTATTTTCTTTTTAAATTTCTTCAGTGGAAAAATCAAAAGCTGGTCAAATTGTAAGAGGTTAGTTAAGGGGCCATTAAAGGCAGTGTCAGCGTCACTCAAATGCACATTTTCATTTGTAACCCTTTGATTCTTATTAGCATGGTGCTATTAGTTCATTTTGCATGTTCTTTGGGGATTTGTCTCATCTTGTTTATGTTCCTAATAAATATTTCTGTTCGATCTGTTCTTTTAAGATATTTATAATTTGTTTTATATTTTACCCAAATACAACTCCAAATCATGAATGATAGCTTGTAATCGTCTAACGAGGACATGTGATAATGTTTGTGTAAATTTTTAAAAGAAGATATATATCCATTCAATTAGGAAGTGGATGGATGATAAACACATAATTACATGGGTAAAATTTAAATAGGCAGGACATCTGATTTGGTAATGTTCTTTCTAATATAATTTCACTAATTCCTCTCAAAAGGATAGGGAAATATGTTCTTCTTAGCGTTCAGCAAGGAAGGCATTTAAGTTCCCTCTTTTTACTCATGGAAACGTGGTAGTGTGAAATTACACAAACCTCTTCTGGGCATCTAAGGATAAACCAAAAATTAAACATTCCTTCAAACTCCACTCCTTCCATGAAGTCCTTCTCACAAGAGGAGAATAATATTTTCAGTGTAAGGATGGAGAATATCTAATCATATATTTGTGTAAACACTTGTTTCTGAGACTTCATTCAAATATATTGTTTCTTGATTTCCTGTAGCATTTATGTAGATCAAGCTTTAATAAATTTGACCATATTGATGATGACTAGTTACCAGCATATGGTAGTACACATGCACACACAGCTACTAGGCATTTGAAAGATCCCAAGATATTTAAAAAAAACAGAAAAATAGAACCATGAAATTTTAGAGGCAGAAGTCAGGTGAGAAGCACGCAGTTCAAGAAGCTATTTCACTCATGAGGAATCTGTGGTCTAACAAGGCTAAATAAGCTAGCCAAAGTCATTTTTCTTGGTTTAATGTTTCCCCTAAAACATGCCCTTTCCCCAGCCTTTCAAATGAAATAGATGAAGCATTCAAATTTGTTTTTACATATTGGATTGAGTTCTAGGCTTGGTTATAAAAGACTGGAATTAGTCTTTTTAAACCAAAGTTCATATGGACTCTCAAAAGGAAAAAAAGAAGGATGGAATGAAGGGAGGGGGGAGATCAGTGAGGAAGGGAGGGAGGGAGAGGGAGAAAAACAAAAAAGAAAGAGGAAGGGAATTAAGCTTTCTGGTAGTGGCAGTGTTTTCACAGCAGTAAACACTCGAGCAGCAATGACGCTGCCTGTGTGCTGGCATCCATAGATGGGAAACACAGGCTGCATTTGGCCGGCTCTGTGCGGATTCTGTACTTCTTCCCCATTTGGAATGTTTGCACTCAAAATGCTTTCCTCCGGCATGTTCTCTAATGCCTTTAAAGTAATGTTCTTCCATTCACCTTCCGCCTTAGCTTTACTGACCAAACACGGACACAATCTTGTAAAACAAAATCTTCACTGGCCACTGAGAGTCTACATAGCACTGTTATCTTTGGCCCCTGGTCTGCTTCTTTTCATATGACATGGTTTTACTGCACCTCACAAATCAGTGATCCCATGACCTGGGAATAATGGAAGGTTCAAAGCAGATGAGAAGCAGTTTCTATTTTATGGGTGACTAATACTCATCAACATTTTGGGGGAAACAGTAGAAATAACCCTCCCCTTTCTAAATAAATTAACGTTATTGGAAAGTTAATGCCATTAAAAACAAACAAAACTCTCTTAATTAAAGCATTATACTAATTTGGATTAAATTAATATGTACTCTCCAACTATAAATGAGAATTTATTACTTTCCCAGTAAAAGATGGATTTAATCTTTTAGAAAGTTTTAATTTATAATGGATTCATGTTATATCATTCAATCTTCCTAATCTTCACAGAGATCATTATCTTCCTAAACTGGGAACCTTGAGGTCATCTGCTACCCTCAGGTTTACCAGAGGCCACATGGGATCTTTTTCATCATATACTAATTTCCTAGTTTTATTTGTTCCTTTAATCTAAGAGATATAACAGAGTAAATAAACTTTTAAAAATTAGGAAGCAGAAAAGTCCATAGTTTATAAAAAATATAAATAGAAACAACTTATTCTGCTTTGTTGGTCACTTAAATTTATATTTTCGTTTGTTCATAATCTTGCTGATAAATTTCAAAATCTCCTTGGCCACAAATATCATGCAGGGAGTCCCTAATACATCTTTTCCTTCTCTCTACTCATCCTTGAATACCCAGGCTTTCTCGCTCCTTTAGGAATAAACAGTCCCAACTTTTTCTTTGCTTCTGTAGTTTTTTTGTACATCCTTGTACTAAAAAAGGTAATAAATTAAGCATTTATAAATCTGTTCCCTCCACTAGACTATATGCTCCTGGAGGGGAGGACTTTGTTAATACACTCAGTACAGCAACCAGCGTGTGCAGACATTCAACAAATACTTGCTGAGTTGAACCGAAATCTAAGACTTCAAGCTCTTCTACCATCAATAATCCTTGTAATTGCTGGTATCAATAATTATCACTTCCTGGAATAATTCAACATGTGGACTAGATATGCTAGAATTCTCTATCAATTGATTACACCTTCTACCAGAGATTTCAGTATGGACAGTCTCCTCACATCACCGCTTTTGTTCTCCTTCAACCTTCACTGAGAGTTTATTTTGCTTCAAACACTTTACCTTCTTATGCTTAAGTAATGTTGATGGGATTCTGTCATTAGGATATGAGCTGCCGAAGACTGTATATTTCGATTGATCCAGCACTATGTAGGCACTAATGTACTCACTTAATGTGTATTTATTATTACAACTCTACCATATACCATTTTTCCTGATTGACTACCTGTTAGGCACTGGCAACTAAGAGCTCAAAGGATGCAACAATTCTGCAAAATCACATGCATTTCTCTTCATTATGGAAAAACAAAGGACAAATAATAACTAATAGTACTTTGGTTTACCAGAAAATCTAAGATATTCATATTCCAGTCGTGTTTGATAATGGTAATCCCAAGCTTACATATATAAGTACCTAAATGATCTGAAAAATGTAAGATTTAGATGCATGTCAATTATTCCAGCAACACATTGACAATCTATTACCATAAGTGAATCTCAATGTATAGAAATAAGTCCAGTCTCCTGTAATCGCAGTTTTTGAGAAAGTTATGTTTAAACATATCTATTTATGCTTAAGCTTATTTTTAAAACAGAATATTTCTACAGGTCAAAAATTTGTTCCAGTGAAGAACAGACTTCTTCATATTTGAACTAGATGATTTAATCGAGTGTTTAACAATGATAGGAATAGCTCTGCTGAAAATAGCCTAACTATAAAACACATGATCACAGAAATATTTCTCCAATTTGACATAGCAGTAGTCTAGCCAAAGGAGCCTAGTGCTACTTCCTGATTAAAGAAAAGTCAAAGTTTCTTTATTTTTTCATTTTTACCTTAATCTGTGAATATAGACATAGGAGACACTACTTTCCAAAAGACTCTTTCCAAAAACCCTTTATGTTTAAACAGTTAAATTATGTTTTGGTTCTACTATGAAATAAGAGCTCTAAGGCTATATATAAGGTAATTCTAATATAAGTTCCTGGCCAAAATTGTTTTCCTTCTTCAAAACCCGTAATTTTTCCTTCTGTGGGTTAAGCAGTAAATTTACTTTGATTCCAGAACTTGACTATTCGAAACTATTTACTAAATGATTTTTGGACAAAAATTAGTAATATAAAACATAGAATCTAAAAGAACACACATTATACAGCCATAATGACCACTTACTATAGATAAAGGGTAGGGAAACTAAAAGATGCTTTCCTTATTAACCATTTAAGAAAATGTTTTGGAACCCAGCTTTTCTCTGCCAAGATTTAGACTTCCACCATGCTAAACTGGGCTCTCTTAAACACAAAATATAAAATACACTGCATGTCCAAGCCACAGATGCAGTGTATGAATCTGAATAGCATTACTATGTTTTCTTGGTCAAGCCGAGAACCTTAATAATCTTTATGGTTCAGGATAAAACAAGTGACTTTGCTTTGTAGTAGCTGTAAATCACCATATATGACTTTGCCACATGGGTTTTTCCTCACCTCAGCATGTCAGATTGTTAAGTTACATAAGAAATGTATATATTCACATGAAGGTTCTCTCCATGAGTCCCCTGGCAGTTATGATGGAAAAGTAGAAACTGTGTTAATTGGGTGGTCAGGGTGAAGAGAAGGGTTGTTTACCCACGCTGTGTATCTGCTTATGTGTGTGTTTCAAGGAACTATCTGGTGTCACAACTCAACACACAGAAAAACAGAAATACAAAATCCAGAGATACCACAAGGCTCAAGAGTGAAATTCTGCTTTACTTGAGATTTTTCAGAGCCTTCTTTAACTGGCAGAACACCAGTTCTTTAGATGGATAGTTTTCTTTAGAGTTTAGATCCCTTCCTTTCAGCCTAACTGGAGTACTGACAGAGAACAAAAAAGTCATTCTGGATTAAAGGTCAGAGTGACAAGTTTCATCACTCAAGTCACAGTAGATGTATAACCCTTTATCATATATTAACACGTTAGCTCTCTAAGCAATGGTGCATAATAAATAGATCAATTTTTCAGTCAGAATGGCAAAGGAGAATTGGAGACATAAAGTAAGATTCAGTGACCACATTATAATTTTTAAATTTTGGTGGCTCTTCTTTCTTTCTCATTAAGTGCAGGCTTAAAAGGAATCCTTGAAAGTTTCTAATGCAACCAACCACTCCTCTCACATACAGTAAAAGAGCCTCAGGACTGTATAGGTTACCTATTCTGACTAAATATGAAATGTCAAATTCCTCAGCTCCCATTCCATACTGCTCGTGATGTGAATTAGTCTACTTTAAGGTCTTGTCTTGCTGGGCAGATCCCGAAGAGAAATGTATTCTGTTATTCCTGCAAATACTAAGTTTTTGCCTAATAAGAATGTCAAGTATTTTTAGCCATATAGTTACTTTAAATATTAGTTTCTTGACCCTAGAGAGCTTTAGGGGTTCAATAAAATCCCTAAAACTATATGCAAAATGTCATGTATATATGCAAATTTTGGGAGGTGAAAAAGTGCAAAGCGTAGTCAAGCAAATATATTTGAGGAAAGGGGGAGAGGGAGGGAGGGAGGGGGAGGAAGGAAAGTAGGAAGTAAAGAAGGAAGAAATGAAGGAAAAAAGGGAAGAAGAAAAGTCTTCAGATTCTCATAGGGGTTTGTGACTCACAGAAGATTAGGAACTACTATTTGCGACTATCAATATGCCAATAAATATCCTAGAATGGAAAACAACCCTCAATTATCTCTGGGCAGATAATGTGTCTTTCATTTACTTGGTAATAAATTTACACAGAGTTCACTTTTAACTTTCCAAATTGCTTTTGTAGTCATTGCCTAAACTGATTGCAAGGTTAAGAAAAGACGTAACAAAGTCTCCAAGTCTTAGAATTTGTTAAGTTGGAAGAGCTTTTATTCCTCCATGTAGCCTGAAGCCTAGGAGAAAGCTTAAAAAGCACAGATCTGTTAGCATGCTCGGCCATGGAGAGGTGAATCACAGAGTTCAGCTGTGGCTACTGGTTTGCCTTCGTTGGAGAGGTGTCATTCTCAGTCTCTACCATGAAGTGGGAAACAGGAAGACATTTTGGAAAGCTTGACAACTTTGTGACTCCTGCTTGATCACTCCAAGCAGTGTATCTTCAAAGCTTTGTCTTATGCATTCTGATGTTCCAGACACTGCACAAAATCATCAGATACATATATACATATATAACAATTCTAGAATATAAGTGAGTTGCCAGTTTTGTTAAGTACACTGTACATGTCTATTTCTTATCTAAATCTGTTTATTTCCTGTGTTTATTTCGCACCACAGAATATAAGGAAAATATAAGATATGGTCTCTGCCCATAAGGGGCCTGTAATTTATTATCCATACCACTGCCTTCTCAATAGCCTAGATAATTAGCAACCAATTAATTAACGGTAACATAGTGGCAGAGAAAACGTTTTACAAAATGCATTCTAAGTATAGTGAGCAATATTGTTTCCAAATTATGACTCATCATTGTTCTCTAAATTTGACTTTCTTACTGCTATTATTTACAATGGGTATATACAGGTACACTTTAACTTTGGAGTTTTGGAAGAAAATCAAGTTTATACTTCATAAGATGTTCTATAATAAGCCACCAAGAAAATATCTACTATTATATTTTTAAACTGTATTGTTTTTATATGTTTCATTCTAGAGAAAGCACTGCAGAATAGATGCTAAGGCTCCTCTTTGCTAGGAAATTGACATTTTAAAAAATTGACTCTCAAGAGAGAAGTGGAAGGTTAATTCCCTCCACTCAGGAAAAATATTAAGTTGTACGGTTTCCATATTTTTGGCAAAGAGAAATCTTGCTTCTCTGACCATGGGGAGAAAGGAGATCTCGCAACCCAGAGAAAGGGGGCATAGCCTTCTCACTGATCTGGAAACTAGAAATGCAGACTCAACTATTTCTATTACCTCACATTACTTGGGGCTTTCAGTTGACATCAAGCTTTTGGTATTATGTTGGTTTAAAGTACTGAAGATGTGTTTTAGAACAAGGACTGCTTTATTTCCAGGTTGAAAAAGCCAAGACACAAAGTAGTAAAGAGTTAGTGTAATATTCTAACTAACAGCAGAGATCAGGGTTGGCAGAAACACTGGTTAATAAATGTCAGGAAAATAAAGAAGGGTAAAAAATTATCCTTAAATATTCATTTATTTAAATACTTCTTTTATAAGGTTCAATTATTTCTACTTTCTTACATTGAAGAATCATTTATGTACAAGAAAATGCACAGATCTTAAAGTGTTCTGCTCAGTGAGTTGGCAATAAAACACTCTTATGTAACCAACACTGAAAACAAGATATAAAATATTTTTATCACCGTTTTCCAGTCAACAACCACACCCCACTTCCACCACCAGCCCCAGCAGAGACAACCAATTTTTTACTTCTATCACCCTAGATCAGTTTTGCCTGTTCTTCAGCTTCATACAAATGGGGTCGTACAGTATATCCTCTTTCGTAGATGGCTTGCTTTGCTCAACATGTTTCTGAAATTAATTCATGTTGAATATATCAGTAGTTCATTTCTTCTTATTGCTGAGTAGTGTTCTATTATTATATACCAAAATTTGTTCATCTATGTAACTGTTGATGGGTATCCAGGTTATTACTAGATTTTTTTGCTATTATGAATAAAACTGCTTTGAGCATTTGTGTAGAAGTCTTTGTGTGGACATGTGCTTTTGGAGTCTCGCTCTGTCACCCAGGCTGGAGTGCAATGGCACGATCTTGGCTCACTGCTGCAACCTGCGCCTCCCGCGTTCAAGAGATTCTCCTGCCTCAGGCTCCCAAATTGCTGGGATTACAGGTGCCCGCCATCAAGCCTGGCTAATTTTTTTTATTTTTAGTAGAGATGGGGTTTCGCCATGTTGGCCAGGCTGGTCTCAAACTCCTGACCTCAGGTGATCCGCCTGCTTCGGCCTCCCAAAGTGTTGGAAATACAGGCATGAGCCACAGCGCCTGGCCTTTTGTTTGTTTGTTTTTGAGATGGAGTCTGGCTTCATCACCCAGACTGGAGTGCAATGGTCCCATCTTGGCTCACTACAACCTCCACCTTCAGGGTTCAAGCCATCCTGCCTTGGCCTCCCCAGTAGCTGGGATCACAGGGGCCTGCCACCATGCCTGGCTAATTTTTGTATTTTTAGTAGAGAGGGGGTTTCACCATGTTGGCCAGGCTCGTCTCGAACTCCTGACCTCCAGCGATCTGCCCGCCTCAGCCTCCCATAGTGTTGCGATTACAGGCGTGAGCCACCGTGCCCAGCCTGTTTCTCTTAAGTAAATAACTATGAATGGAACTTGTTGGATCATACGCTAGTTATATGTTTAAGTTTATAAGAAATTGCCAAATAGTTCTCCAAAGTAGTTGTAGCATATTACTCTTTCACAAGCAATGTATCAAAGTTTCCATTGCTCCACATCCTCATTAACACTTGTCTTTTTAATTTTAGCCATTCTAAGGAGTATGTGATATTCTTATTTGGGCTTTAATCTGCATAGGTTTCCAATGTCCAATAAGCATATGAAGAAATGCTCAATACAATCTGTTGTTATGGTAAAATGCAAATTAAAATCAGAATGAGATATCACTTCAGAATCCCCAGAAAATTAAAAACAAACAAACAATATCAAGTTCTGACAAGGATGTGGAGCAAATGGGAAAACTTAGACATTATTGGAGAGAGTATAAATGGGCACATAACTGTTCAGCAGTATCTCTAAAGCTAAACAAACCCCTACACTATGTCCCCATCAATTTCACTCCTAGGTATAAACCCAAGACAGATAAGCATACATATCCACCTAAAAAACATGGACGGGAATGTTCATGGCAACTTTATTCAGAATAGCTCAAATTTGGAAACAACTCAAATATCTATCGATAGGAGAATAAACAGACTGCAATATAATGATACAGTGGAATATTACACAGAATAAAAAGCAAGAAACTACTGCTACATGCATTAACTTCAAAGTACCTGATGAATAATGTTAAGAATCTTTTCATATGACTATTGGTATTTGTACATCTTCTTTAATTTTAAAGCGTCTTTTCAAATCTTTTGCTAATTTTTAAGTTGGCTTGTCTTTCTGTTGTTAATTTCTAAGTGTTATTTACATATTCTCAATATAGTGCTGTGTCAGATATATGTACATGTTCTCAATATGTTTTCCCAGTCTGGTTTTTCTTTTCATTTTCCTAAAGGTATCTTAAGAACAGAAGTTTTTAATTTGATGAAATTTTTACTTTTGATGAGGTAAAATTTATCATTTTTTGTTTTATAGTAAATGCTTATAAGTGTCATTTTAAATCTAGTGTTTGGTAATACTACCTTTAACTATTTTTAATAAAGAGTTATTTATTTTGTTGCTTCTATAAAAAGGAAAAAAAATTCTTATTTCATTTACAGATAAAACATCTATAGCATAAGCTTTTCTGTTTAAACCACACGGCCATGGTTTAACAGGGCCAGGAGGAAACAGAGATGTGACCTGTTTTCATGTATCATAATTAAGATATCAAGTTTAAAATAGTGAATGAACCTCTTAAATATCAAATCACAATATCTCAATAAGCATAAAACAAATTGAAGGAGACATCCATAAAAGTGCTTTTTAGAATTTAAATAAAGTTCTATAAAGAAAATTTATATTATATATCTGCATTATACATCATCTCATTCACATAGATAAAACTAACATTTTCCCATATTACATATCTCTTCCTTGAACTATTAAATTTCCCATGATGAGGATGTATGACATTCTCACAACTCACAATTACCTCTAGGAACTTTTAGGTAAATGTTACTACTGTATATATTAAAGTAACCTTGAGAAGCTGAGCAGTTCCTAGGTAAGCTGCTAAAATTACTTACTGCTTTGAGTTTCTACACAGGAACCACAGAGGTTCCTTAATGCCTAATGGCTAATGCTCCAGAAGAAAAAATAAAGAAATAGTTGTGAACTTTTAGGTTAAGTTTAATCAGTAGCTTTGAATAAAGAAATCCAATAAAAACAATTCAGTACTCATTGCAAATATTTAATTGTGCACGTTTAATGCAAGGAATTCAGTGCTATGGGGGACTGGAAAGACACCTTTGTCCTGAACGTGCTTGCACTCTAACAGAGAAGCTAGGACAAAATATTATACATAAGGTAAAATATAAGCACAACTAGTAATTGCCTTTATTTCTAGCTCAGATTTAGCATGTTATTTTGAACATATATGTTTACATGTCTGTCTTTTGTGCTAGGACGGTAAACTGTAAGGGGGAGGGATATATCTTATTCGTTACTTCCAAAATCCAACACAGAATCAGTTTCAACAGACAAGTGGTCAATAACAAATGGGCAAAGCAAACATAAGTACAACATAAAAGACATATACGCTGCAGTGAGACATCACAGCTATACAGGGGAATCACAAAAACATCCAGGGAGGTAAAGTTCCAGCTGGGTTTTGAAATGAGTAGAATTTATCTGGTAGAGATTGGTCAGAATGAGGGAGAGAATTCAAGGAGAAAAAAAAATATTTAAAAGCACGCAGGTAAGAGTGTTCTGGGAAAGTGTATATGCAGTTGTTTACTTGGAGCATTAGGCAAGCGTGCAAGAGTAGTAGCCGACATGACCTGAAAGGGTAACTGACCTGACTACAGCAAGCTTTAAATGTTAGGTGGAAAGTTTTACTTCAAAGGCATTTCAGATTTTGAGAAGGAAAGCAACTTAATTAGGTTTGTGCTATAGGAAGATAAATCCAGCTGTGGTTTTGGATGGAGGGGATAAGCCAGATGGGAATTATAAGGCTAATGGCATATCCTTTTTATGAATTGCTGGATTCAATTTGCTAGTATTTTTTCCTTTTTATTGTGTTAAAATATTAAAAACATTAAATTTCCAGTTTAAAATATGCAGTTCAGTGGCATTAAGCACATCCACAATATCGTGCAACCATCACCACTATCCATCTCCAGAACTTTTTCATCATCCCAAACTAAAACTCTGTACCCATTAAAAGATAACTCCCCACTCTCCATTCCCTGAAGCCCCTGAAAACCACTATTTTACTTTCTGTCTATATGAATTTGACTACTCTAGGTACCTCACAGAAGCGGAATCATACAATATTTGTTCTTTTGTGTCCGGTTTAACTTAGCATAATGTCTTCAAGGTTCATTCATGTTGTAGTATATATATCATAATTTTATTCTCTTTTGAGGTTGAATAATATTCCATTGTATGTGTATATAATATTTTGTTTATCCATTCATTCATTGATGGATGTTTGGGTTATTCCCATCATTTGGCTATTGTGAATAATGCTACTATAAACATTATTTTATTCGCATTTTGCTGAGGATTTTTATACCTATATTCACAAGAGACATTGATCGATAATTCTCTTTTCTTGAAATGTCTTTGCCTTGTTCTGGTATCAGGATAATGCTGCCCTCATAAAATGAGTTGGAAAATATTACCTCTTCTACTTTCTGAAAGAGATTGTGTAGAATTGGCATTATATTGGTATTACTCCTCCCTTGAATATTTGGTAGAATTCACCAGTTAAACTATCTGAACTTGGGGTTTTGTTAGATTTTTAATTACAAATTCAATTCCTTATTATGGGACTATTTAGGTTACCTATTTTTCTTGAGTTAATTCTGATGATTTGTATTTCTCAATGAATTAGTCCATTTCATCTAAGTTGCTGAATTATAGTACTCCCTTATTATCCTTTTAATGTCTGTAGATAGACTTTCTTTCATTTCTCATATTGCTAATTTGTGTCTTCTTTTTTTTTTTTCCTTCATCAGTCTGGCCAGGTATTTATCAGTTTTACTGATTCTTTTCAAAGATAATCAGGTTTTGGTTTCACTAATTTTCTCTAAACAGTTTTTCTGTTTTTTATCTCATTGATTTCTCTTCTTTTTATTTCTTTCCTTCTGTTTGCTTTGGATTTAATATACTCTTCTCCTATTTTCTTTAAGCGAACGTTTGAATTACTGACTTAAGAACTTTCTTCTTTTCCAGTACAGGTATTTGATGCTATAAATTTCCCTCTAAGTCCAACTTTGGTTGCACTTGAAATATTACAATTTTCATTGTTATTCAGTTCAAATGTTCTCTAATTTTCTTTCTTCTTTGACAGGAGTTTTTCAGAAGTGTGCTGTTTAATTTCCAAATATTTGGGGATATTCCAGATACCTTTCTGTTGTTGACGTCTAATTTAATTCTATTGTGGTCCCAAGAATATACTTTGTATTATTTCAATTCTTTAAAAATTTTTAAGGTTTGCTTTATGACCTACGATGAGGTTTATCTTGGGGAATGTTTCACGTGCACTTGAGAAGAACGTGCATTCTGCTGTCGTTCCATAGAATGTAATACAAATGACAGCTGTGTTTAGTTGATAGTGTTGTTCAAGTCTTCCATATACTTGCTGTTTTCTGTCCTCTTGCTCTATTGATTGTAGAAAGTGGAGCACTAAATTCTCCAAGTGTAATTGCAGAATTAAAAAAAAACAAAAACTTCTCCTTTCAGTTCTATCACTTTTTGCTTCACATACTTTGAAGCTCTGTATTTAGGTGCATATACATTAATAATTATTATGCCTTTTGGATGACTTTATCCCTATATCATTATGTAATGTCGTTTTTTATCCCTGGTAATTTTCATTGTTCTGACATCTACTTTGTCTGATGTTAATCTAAACACCCCAGTTTTCTTTTCATTAGTATTTGCATGGTATATCTTCTTCATCCTTTTACCTTTAACCTATCTATATCGTTACATTTAAAACGGGTTTTGTGTAGAAAGCATATAGTTAGGCCATGCTTTTTTTAATCCAATCTGGCAATATCTGTCTTTTAATCACTATGTTAGCCCATTTACATGTAACGTAACTACCGATATGGTTGAACTTGGGTAGGTCTACCATTTTATTTTTTGTTTAATGTTTGTCATATTTTTTGCTCTCCTATTACCTTCTTTCTTGTCTTCTTTTGGGTTATTTGAATTTTTTAGTATTCTATTTTATCTCTTGGTGATATCTCTATATTTCTTTTTAGTGCTTGCTCTAAGAAATACAATATACATATCTAACTTTACCCAGTCTACTTAGAGTTTTTCTTTTACCACTTCAAATAGAATGTAAAGGCTCTATAAGCATACAGGTCCATTTACCCTCTCTTTTTATATTATAGTTGTCACATGTATCACATCCATATACACTGAACCTCCCCCTGACAATATTATAACTTTTGCTTTCAACAGTCATATGTATTTTAAATAATTTGAGAGGAGAAAAAATAAATCTCTTGTAATTACCCATATATTTACTATTTCTGTTGTTCTTACTTCATCCTGCAATTCCAGCTTTCCCTTTGATATTATTCCTTCCAGCCTGAAGAATTTCCTTTTAGCATTTATTCTACAGCAGGTCTTCTGGCAAAAAAAAAAAAAAAGTTCTTTTTATGTTTCCTTTATCTGAGTATGTCTTTATTTCACCTTCATTCCTGAATGATATTTTTGCTGGAAATAGAATTCTAGGTTAATAGCTCTTTTATTTCCAAACTTGAAAATGTTGCTCCACTGTCTTCTGGCCTACATAATTTCTGATAAGAAATCTGTAGTCATTCAAAACATTATTATCCTAGATGTAACACAATGGTTTTCTCTGGTTTGCTTTCAAGATTAAAAAAAAAAAAAAAAAATCTTTGTTTTTCAGCAGTTTGATTGTGACTAAATGTCATGTCATGGGCATGGTTTTCTTTGGGTTTATTCTGTTTGGGGATTCACTGAGTTCCTTGAATCTATACATTTGTCTCCTTCACTAGATTGGGAAAGGTTTTGGACACTATTTTTTCAAATATTTATGAGTCTCTCCTCTTTACTAGACTTCGATGGCACAAATTAGACCTTCTGATATTGCCCCACAGATTTCTGAAGGCCTGTTCATTTTTTAAAAACATTTTGGCTCTATATTCTTCAGGTTTGAAAATTTCTATTGACCTATCTATGAGTTCACTAACTCTTCTTTCCACTGTCATCTACATTTTGCTATTAAGACCATCCAAGAAATACTATTCAGTTCCAAATTTTCCATTTGGTTATTTTTTATACCTGTTTTTATGCCAAGAATTTCTATCTTTCCATTCTTTCAAGAGTATCCAGTTTTACCTCACAGAGCATGGTAATAACTATCTTAATGTCACTATCTTATAATTCTAACATCCAGATCATCTCAGGGTGGCTACTGATTTTTTCCTCGACAGTTTGGCATATTTTCCTGGCTAGTAATTTTGGATTGCACCCTGGACATTTTTATTATTTTGTGAGACTCAGAGTCCTCTTGAAACCCTCCAGAGAATGTGCATTTTGTATATTTGAGAAATCAATCAATTCAGTTAGGTTTAGATAAGAAGCTCTGTCTTGCTGTCTGTAGATGATGCTTCCCACGTCGGTTTCATTTTCTTTTTCTTTTTTTTTTTTTGAGATGAGTCTTCCTCTGTCGCCCAGGCTGGAGTGCAGTGGTGCGATCTTGGCTCATTGCAAGCTCCACCTCCTGGGTTCATGCCATTCTCCTGCCTCAGCCTCCCAAGTAGCTGGGATTACAGGCGCCTGCCACCACACTCTGCTAATTTTTTTTGTATTTTTAGCAGAGACGGGGTTTCACCGTATTAGCCAGGATGGTCTCGATCTGACCTCGTGATCTGCCCGCCTCGGCCTCCCAAAGTGCTGGGATTACAGGCGTGAGCCACCGCGCCCATTTTCAAAGGTGTTTATGTCTGCCCTATACATATACTAGTCTGAAATCTGGTTTATATTGTAAGTTAATTCTCAAAGCTGTTGTTATTTCCTGGGTTCTGTTACATGTATGTAGCTCACAGGTGGACTCAGGATTTGCATCAGTTCCTAGACAGAATTAGGAGATCTCCTTATCCAGCTCCCTCCTCTAGAATTGCTCCCACTCGCCAGCTGTCAGGGGCCTTTTTCCCCAGGCTTCCGGCTACAAAGTCACGGTTTATCTCAGGGTTTTAGACTCTCACACTGTCAGGCAGTCTGTGCAGCAAAAGAAAATAAAAATAAAAATACATAATGGGATTTTCCTCACACTCTTCAGACCACAGGGGCAGAGACAGGCTCTTTCTTGGGATGTCAGGTGCCTGCGCCAGCACCATGACCACCACAGTGGCAGTTCAGCTTTCCCTGCAACTGGCTTCACGGTAGGGGTAGAAGAGAAAAGGGGAGGTAAGGAAAGAAAAGGGGGAAGTCTTTAGAAAGAGGAGTTTCTCTCAGGTTTTGTTATTTTTTTTCCTAGAGTTCTGTGACTTGGCGCATTCTTGGGTCAAAGCCAGTTGATAAAAGAGGAAAGAATAAAGCCAGGAACTCACCACCACAGCAGTTTTTCTTCAAGTTCTGATTGCTCTCCTCAGTGTGTCTGTTGTCATTTACTTTCAGAGGCCCCAGTTAGTTGCTTTCGTAATCTGCCCAGAACTTTTAGTTGTAAACAGTGGGAGAGATATATTGTAGTGAACTTATTCTATTTTGGATGATACCACAAGTTCAATTCCTTTTTGCTATGGGGGGTTATGAAACATCCCAAGTAACAACACATAATGAAAACCTGAACTGGAATAGAAGTGGGGACAGAAAGAAGGAGAGAAGCTACAGAACCACTCCAGAATTAAGAAACATGGCTGTGAAGACTTCAAAAGGTTTACTATTACCACACATGCTTAAAAAAAAGAACTTACAGGAACTCCCAGCTTTACAAACGATTTGTTGATACAAACAGGCATTAGAAGCACTCTGCCCTGCTGCTAAGGAAATTATATTCTTGGCCTCTATACAGTTTTATTCTTGAATGGATTTTCCTACAGAAATAATCCTACATAAGCTAGTGCTATATTTCATATGTACATCATTATAATACTAGTATGCTACTCTTAAATAGGTACACAGTGGGCTAGAAAGGCTTTTGTGAGTTGACTTGGAAAGCTAACCACAACTATAATTATGTTTTTTATGAGAGTGTATTTTGATATCCAATTATATTTCTAGTTTTTATTTTCATGAAGATAATACACGTACATAATTTTAAAAGTTAAATAATACTATGAAGTTTATAGCAAATAGAATCCTTCTCTAGTCACTCCATTCTTGATTACTGCTCCCTAAAAGCAATTTAAATTACATCTATGACAGTTCTTTCTGCTCTCCATTTATTTCTCATCCAATTTTTCTTATGGTATTTAAATCCCTTTCCCATATATCATGTATGTACCATTTCTTGATTTTTAAAAATTGACTGAAGAGGATTCAGTTTTCTTACAATACACACAAATTCACACACAAATACACACACATACAACCCCATCCTTCCAATATAATGCTTTCATATTCAGTGTCTTTAACTATGTATTATGATTTGCAGAGCTACATGGTGTATTATGATTACATTTCCTTTTTTGTTCAATATTTTGTTTTCCCAGGAATTAAAAAGGGGTTCTTTTGTCTCCCTCCCCCTTAGTTTTCAATGCTCCTCATATCATCACCAAACTCTTAAAAAGTAACTGTAAATGTCCCAATAGATTCAAACTATCAGTTGTAAATTTTTTCTTGGATACCATTCCTGAAGCAATTCACCCTTTGACTTTAATTTAAATTCCCTCCAGTTGCACAGGGGTCATTACGGGACTCTTCACCTTTGCTTTGGGAGATTCCCTTCTTCCTGGACAGTTTGTATATCAGTCACAATAGGCCAAGTTATGCTACAGTAACAAATGACACCGAAATCTCAATGGCTTAGCTTACAATGACAAAGGTTTATTTCTACAAGCTACGTGTCCATCATGGGTCATTGTTACCTCTGTGCCATGTTATCTTCATTTCAGAACCTAGGCTGACAAAGTAGCCTCTGCCTGGAATATTGCTGGTCATCATGGCAGAAGGAAAAAAGGCAGTAAATCTTGAGCTAGTTCTTAAAATATTTGCTCAGAAGTGATACATATCACTTTCACCCAAATTTCACTGGCCAAAACAATTAGTATAGCCATACTTGAGTACAACAAGGTAAGTACATATTATCATTCTGCAGGTGGGTCAATGCGTGGTACAGCCAACAGAGCAAAGATAAATAACCCTCTGTAAGGAGGCAACGCTCATGTTTGTGAACAATAAAGCTATTACAGCATGCTTTCTATTTCTTGTTTATTCTATCTCTTTCGTAAAATGGATCCTTCACCCTTTGGGTTTATGTCTTTTTTATACTTTTACTGTCATTTCAAGAGAATTTCAGGAAAACTAGGAGTGTGCTCACTCTGCCATGGTTTACCCAAAAGTCTACCAACCAATCACTTTAAAAGGTAACTTTTTTGAAGATGGCCTATTTAGAAGATGGGGGCTACCTGTAATTTTCCTTTTCATTCAGGGTACTATTTCCATTATTTATAGCAGTTTTTCCCAGATCCTATAAATGTTAATCAAGGATTTAAACTGTCATTTCTTTTTTCATACAAAACTACCCCAAATGGTAAATTCACTTTAAGACTTAGGAGGAGTTTTCTAAAATAGTTTTGGTCCTAAATATCTTAAGTTTGTCTTTTCTGATTTGATCTAAACTTCAGGTTTACATCTGCAATAAAATCCAGCATCTAAAAAAAATTTCATTGCAATCCTATAATTGTGGATAATAATATATTCAACTTGTTGGCCTAGCTCTGAAATCTCCCTGTCAGCTGGGCATGGTGGCTCCCCCCTGTAATGCCAACTACTCAGGAGGCTGAGGTGGGAAGATCACTTGAGGCCAGGAATTTGAAACCAGCCTGGGAAACACAGCAAGATCCTGTCTCTAAAAAGGTTGTTTTAAATTATCTGGGTATGGTGGTTTAGCCCAGGAGTTCAAGGTTGCAATGTGGCTATGACCATGCCATTACACTCCAGCCTGGGCGACACAGCAAGAACTTGTCTCTAAAGAGCAGAGCAGGAGCAGGAGCAGAGCAAAGAGAAAGAGGAAAGAAAAGGGAAAGGGAAAGGAAAGGGGCCGGGCGTGGTGGCTCACGCCTATAATCCCAGCCCTTTAGGAGGCCAAGGTGGGTGATCACTTGAAGTCAGGAGTTTGAGACCATCCTGGCCAACATGGTGAAACCCTGTCCCTACTGAAAATACAAAAATCAGCCAGGCATGGTGCCGCACACCTATAATCCCAGCTACTCAGAGGCTGAGGCAGGAGAATTGCTTGAACTTGGGAGGTGGAGGCTGCAATAAGCCGAGATTGTGCCACTGCACTCCAGCCTGGACAAATAGAGCAAGACTCTGTCTCAACTGAAAAAGCAAGAAAAGAAAGGAATCCCCATGTCATTGCTGTCTATAACTTAAGTATTATATTTGGGAAAATATATTTCCATATGCTTATATCTTATTTAGTTGCGAAATGAAAAACACAGTAAATGATTACTATAGGGGAATATTACAAAAGAAGTGGTCTAATTCAGCTTTTTGTTAAATTAGTTTTTAATCTGGTAAAAACTAATCTCTCTAATAACTGATATATGCTTGAATCTCAAGGCTAAACAAACTTGCTTTTTAAACCCTGGAGTGTACTCTAAAATAACTAAGTGTTTGTAAATGATAAACTTTGCTCAAATGCATTATTTACTGCTAGTACTTCACTGCTTGGGCCTCGGGTCTCGAAGTTAAGGTTTCTTGGTTCAAATGGTGTTTCCATCTCAAAATAGTCATGGACCACGGTGTATCACTTAATCCCTTTAACCTTAGTATTCTCATTTATGAAACAGGAATAACAGTATTTCCAAGAAAAAGTTATGGGATAACCCATATAAAGCCTGAACATAGTGTTTCGCAGACAGTAAATGTTTGTTGAATAAATGAATGAATGAAATGTTTGCCCTAACTTTAACAACTATCTTATTTACTTTTAAAGTTCATACAGGTCAAACCCCATTTTAACAAAATTTAAACCCTTTAAACAATGTATAAACCCTTTTCTGTAATAAAGTAATCTATTTTGTGTTTGAATGAAGTTACTTTATTTATGAAGCATCTTTTTTTGGCTGATTAAATGAAGAGAGTTTGGAATTTTCCTTTCTTTATTTTGCTCTTCTACATTCATCCAATTCAAGAAAGGGATTGTTTTTTCTCTCCTAATGAATCTAAAAAACCTCACCACAAACCTCTATCAATTCCACCTTTGTCTACTTGAAATGCCCAAATACGGCCTATGACATACATAAGCCGATGTGAAATGCAAAGACCAGACAGAGAGACTCTCGACTATACAGAATATCTTGAGGAAATAGTCTTACAAAAACAATCCTGAGTAAAGCTGAGTTCCTTGCCCAAAGAAAGGCCAACCAATCTATATGCCACCAAAGAACATGTAAACCACACATAATTATTATATAACATATTTGAATTCTATTATAACGTTTAAGAGGTATCTGAGACTCTGACAGCACCTGTGGTAAACCCTTCTGTGTACCTTTGATGCCCGGGATTGAAAAGGCTTTTGCAAACAACATAAAACCAAATGACTCTGGGTGCAAAGGCAATCAGTATCAGATATAAAGGACAAAAAAAAAAAAAAAAAAAAAAGGCAAAATGAATCCAGAAAAGTAAATAGATCCATTCCCTTTCACTCTTTGTTGTTCAACTGATTGTATTTCTTTTGTATGGAAATTCATTAGAAACATTTTAATATGCATCCCAAAGGCTGCCTTTAATTTGCATCCATGTTTAATAGCAGAGCAGTACAGGTGGTGTGGAAAAAGCAATGGAAGTGCAATCAGAATCTGTGGGTTTTTACACAGTCTGCCTCCTCACTGGAGTCTCCGTTTCCTCATCTGCAAAATGGCAGTGAAAATGTCTACTCTACAAAATTGTGATGATTAAATATGGTAAACTAAATGAAAATCATTATAAAATATGGAAACATAAAAGAAAATATGAAAAACAAATGAAAATAGAACAGCGCCATTCAATAGAAATATGAGGTGAGCCACATCTGTTATTTTAAATTAAAAAACACAAAGAAGCAGGTGAAATTAATAATATATTTTATTTTGCCCAATTTATCCAAAATATTGTCATTTCAACATGTTAATATAAAATAATTAATAATTGAGGTTTTTTTCCTTTTTTTTTTTGTACTGTCTGAAAATTGGTGCCTATTTGACACTCACAGTACAGCTCCGTTCAGACTAGCCACATTTCAGGTACTAAACGGCCACAGTAGTTAGTGACTATCATAGTGGACAGCATATGCTTAGAACCAAGGTGTATGTTTATTAGATCTAAATAGTATTTTCTATCAGATAAACCCCGTGGGACTTAAGAAGGTTATTTTTTAAATTGATTCCCTAAAGAGAGTTTGTGTTTTTATATTTTTGGTATAGTAGTTAATATGTGATCTATAATAAGAATTTAAAATAAAATATTACCTATAACTGATCAGACCATGTATTTATCCAAAATACAAGCAACCAAAAACGATGATTATAGGTAACTTTGTAGTTATTTTATTAGGACTTAAATTATATATTAATTTGACATAAAATCTAATAATCTCAAAAAAAAAAACCTGACATAACTATAAGCACACAAAACAATTCAAACTATAAACAATTCAAACTGGCATTTCTGTAGAGAAGGAAAGCGTCCTGAAGTTGGAAATCCAAGTCTTTAGTAATAAACTACAATTGATAAAGTGTACCTTTCGGCAAAGAAACATGAGGAGAAAACACAATATTTTTCTATATTGCAAAACTTTTCATTTCACAGGACCTGCCATTAGTAAGTCATATTATAGTTTCAATAGCTTTATTTTTTTCTCTCATAAAAATTTATTCTCTAAATAATAGAATGACCACCTATTATGACAATTATATACAGCATCATTTTAATGCATCTTAATGATGCATTGGGGTTAAAATGTCAAATATTATTTACATTATACTCATTATTAAAATTACACTGAATAGTATATGGTAGGCAAATTCTTGTATCTTGAGTTCAAAGAGTAGGATGAAAAATATACAGAAAACATTTCTTCACTGCAAGGTCTTTATGAAAGCTGTCCACAAAGCATAAGGTGCATGTGTGTGCACACATACGTATTTATATATTGAGTATTATGTTCTTGTTTTCTGTGTGTAGAGATGTCCCTGCAACTGGCATATTTTCAGCAATCTTCCTCTGGGCTGACCAGCAGTGCAACACAAGTGGTCAGAAATGATACGAGAGTAAAATGTAGTATTAGAAAGGCGATGGCTACTTCATTTCAAATCTGACAAGGACTATTTAGTTACCTACTACGACTTCCACATTACAAAGGGTTATTAAATTCTTAATGACTGAAAGAAATTTTTTGGACTTTGATTTTTTATTTACTTGTATTCAGAAGATGGCACTCCTACAATACAGGCCCTCAAATACTTTGTCAGCACACTCGGCCAAAAGTGATACATAAAGAAAAAATGCCATAGCAGACCCGTTAATCCTTCGTTCAGGGCGCCACCTATGTGTGTCTCTCTGCAGTCTCTTCACTAAGAACTTGCCTCACCCAGCCCTGCTCAGGCTTAAGATCAGCAATGGGTTCACACTACAAATCCATAAAGCTTCAAAAGACAGGGTTTAAGGTTTATATCATCATATTTATATTCACTTAAACTCTTCCAAGGAAGAATCTATTCCATCAGCAGGGCATGCATTTCCTAAACATTAGCATTTGTTAAAATGCTGACCACCCCCTATAGCCACTGATACCAAATGCAGACACAATGGCAAACACTGTACAATTTTAAACACTTGGCCAAACTTCAGAAGTAAAATAACCCAATGTAGTAAGAAAGACTCACATCTGGCATTTCTGTAGAGAAGGAAAGGGTCCTGGAGTTGGAAATCCAAGTCTTTAGTAATAGGTTCTGTCCTATTTTCCATGCTCAGCCTATTCATAATGGTGAATCCGTGCTTTGGAGAAGCAGACCTAAAAATCACAAGGAGTCAGGGGGAAATCAATAGACAAATTGCTTAGTATGCTATATTTTCAGTATAAGTACATTCTGATGTGTCTCTCAACCTTTGTTTGTATATGCAGCTTTATATAGGCAGCCTGTACACGTACTTCTTCACCACTGGCATCATTATGGACTAATTCCCATGTAATGCAGCAGCACTGGCACGATGATTCATTTGGTAAAATTGAGTCATACTTCATTTGTGGTGTGTGTGTGTGTGTATACAGATGTTGTTTATTTCTTAACCTAACGCTGTAAATTCCTTTAAGGCAGAGTAA
The DNA here is from genome assembly GCF_028885655.2 of Pongo abelii. Classification (NCBI taxonomy): domain Eukaryota; kingdom Metazoa; phylum Chordata; class Mammalia; order Primates; family Hominidae; genus Pongo; species Pongo abelii. Next base: position 2,043,945 of record NC_071995.2, read on the forward strand.
CTACTTTTTAAAACATTACTGACTTTTAAAGAATACTTTTTAAAAGTTAAATTAATTAAACATACTTTTAAACAATCTTGGTAGTTAATATTAGAGTATATACATCACAATTATATGAAGAAAATTTTCATAGAAAATTTTAAGTGTTAGTCTGAAATTGAAGCCTGCAAAATCTCTTAGTGATATGAAGCAACTCTGAACAACGAACTTGTGAGGACACAGCCTGAACTAGAAGTTTACATAACAGTGCAAAGGGCAGATATTTTGTTTTCTTCAATGCAAAGCGAACAGCTTCACAGATAAACCACTATCCTAAAAGTTTTTCTCTATAAAAATGTGACATTTAGTGATGTTTTATTTTCATTTCACTCAATAAACCTTGAATGCCTACTCTGCCAGGCAGAAAGAATCCAAATTATACTGAGTATAAACTCTAACAACTACATGTGCATTCGTCTACCCTTGGGTGACAGCCATATAGTAGTTCAACTGTGCAACTTCCGGTGACAAATGAAACACCACATACTTACACACTGAAGGTGAAGCAGCAGAATTCATTTATTTACTTCAAATGAGGGTGCTAGGGCTGTTATTAAAAACCCACAGAAATGTTACGAGCAACAGGAAGACAAGTTGTTTATGTCTTAGTTTTATTTTACCTCTATTTGATACTGATCAAGGAACACAGCTACATAACCACTACCAGGATTTTCTTCTGAAACCTCCAATTTTAAAATTGATGGGAGGCAATCCTTGCCTGGCTTATTTTACAAAGGGGTAAAGTGGTGGTAAGCATACAATCAATACCAGAAATAATCATGATAATCACTTCAACTTAAATTCAGAGGAAGAACGAAAATGTACTCCCAAAGAGCTCTGTTAGGGGTCTTCTGGAGCTGCCAAGCTCAGGAGTCGCCAGTGGGTGTCTCTATGAACCCTCTACCACAGAAAGGAAGGCAAGGGAGGAAAGACATGATTTTTAAATGGGATTAAGTGTTTTCATACAAGAACGAGAATTTGATTCTTCACGTATCTCATTATCACAACAGGATCTCACGTCTTTAATAGTACAGCTACTATACCATCTCATAATTTAGAAAATAGGCCCAGGGGATAAATGTGCCAACTGCTCTAAAGCAACTTCCGTAAGAGAAGTCAAAATATATCACTGCTAGCTCCATTCCCTGTAACAAGCCTCCCACCCTCCAACCACCATGAGTTTTACATGCTTTTTGTAATTTGCTACTGAAGAAAGGCCTCAACATTCTAGGATCTGGGTGGTTTTTGTTTTGCAGGGGATAAGGGAGGCATCCCATTCTTGAGGAGTTAGATTTGGAGAAAAGACTAAAAAACAGCAAAGGATTTTTTTCTCAATTTAATGTTTTGTTTAATTGAGAGTTCCATTAGAGACTTAGAGTATAGTAAGAAATCCTTGAAAATACAAACCTATATTTGGTTTGGATGTACAAAAGAAAATATTTGTATGATTTGTTCCTCTTCCATAGTTAAAAAAAAAACCCCACTAAAAATTCCCCAAATCAATCATTAATACATACTAATACATCTTTTCTGTCACTTCTCCAAAGAATCATAATGCATGTTGTGAGAAATGAGTGAGAACGCACCCTGTGTGCATGGCACATAGTACAGTGCAACCCTATGGCTTTTGTTGTAAACTTCAGAATCCTCAAGAGTGCTCATACTCTACCCAATAAACTTGCCTGGGGGCATGCTCTGGTGCTTTGGATGTTTGGGAGCATAATGTAGACTCATATGCCAACGGTTCTTGGGTACTCCACTGCTCTTTTGAGACTGTGAAGAACCTGACTTCCTTGTCACCGAGCGTGCTGGCCTTGCCTCCCATTCCTTCCTTCCACCTCCCATTGCTGCCTCCCCTGGAACAGACCTTCCTCCCTGCAGCTGAGCTCCCCCCTGCCCAGAACACACGGCCTCCACCATGCCCACGCTTTGCCCCGCATGGGCCTCTCTGTGCTGTTCTAGTCCTGCTTTTATCTTTCCAGCTGACTCATCTGTATCCTTGCTGGCCCTCAAACCTAACGATAAACCCTTATCAGTTTGTCTTCATACTCACTCCTTCACAGAACAGCTTTTATTTCATGGTTTCAACTACCAAATTACTTCAGACAACTCTAAATCATCTCCAGCCCTGCCCTTACTCTGAGGGGCTGGACACCTCCACCTGAATGTCCTGCTACCAGTTCCAAATCATTACTTCAAAGTAAAATGAGGGCTGATCCTCAAACCACATTCTTGACCTCCTGCCTTTCTATTTCCACCAATGCTTTTGTCATTCTCAATCTTCCATGTTCAAAATATTGTCATTTTTTCAATTTCACCATTGCAATACCTTTCCATTTCAATTTCTATTATTCTAATCCCAACTCTCATTTCATATCTACTCCACCGCAATAATCTTCTCACTGTCCTGACTCCAATTTCTTCCAGAACTAGTGCATCCCCATGAAGTGAATACACTGACTTTCCCCATACATTTTCTCTATTACTCTCCTGTTCATAAGCCTTCAATAACTTCCTACTGCTAAGAAAATAAATCTCAAAATCCAGAGTCTGCCATTCCAAGCTAGCAAATCTCTTTACACTTGCTAACTACTATAAACCAATATAAGCCCTCTGCACCACATCTCCCTCACTGTACCTTTAACACACCAGGTTCTCCGCCCCTGCTTTTGCCACTCTTCCTATTGAGACTGCCTTCCCTCTCCTCTGTGCAAGCTAAGTTCTACCATATTCCTGAGGCCCAATTCAAGACACATCACTCTATAAAGCAGGGGTATCCAATCTTTTGGCTTCCCTGGGACACGTTGGAAACGGAAGAATTGTCTTGGGCCACACATAAAATACACTAACAATAGCTGATGAGCTAAAAAAAAAAACCCACAAAAAAAACAAACTCTTCTAATGTTTTAAAAAAGTTTACGAATTTCTGTCAGGCTACATTCAAAGCCATCCTGGGCCACGTGTCCCACGGGCCGCGGGTTGGACAAGCTTGCGATAAAGCCTTCCATGATCACAGCAGCCCATTCATTGCTCAGAATCTATCCACTGGCACTTAGGATACTCTACCTGTATTATGGCTTACCATAAACATGAATATATGTAGAAAGAAAATACACTTGTGTGTGTGTATTTCCGGTCTCCCCAGTGAAACAGATACCCCTAGAAAGGTTTATATTAGGCCTTTTAATTTCATCTTTGTACCCCCATTGAAGGTGATGACCTTTGGCTATGACATTTTATGTGAATGTTTATGTGAATGAAAAGTTTATTTATTGAGCCAATATACATAATGTATGTCTCTATATGCACTTGTAATTTGATATTAATAATATCTGATAACAAGAAATGACTAAAAACATGAGTTTATTAAATCTATCCTGAAACATATTCTATTGACTAGACAATGGAGGACTGAAAGACATCTTCAATTTTGGATCATGCTTTTTTAAAGAGTCAGGGGTGGGAGAAAAGTGATCAACGGCCAGGTGTGGTGGCTCACGCCTGTAATCCCAGCACTTTAGGAGGCCAAGGCGGGTGGATCACGAGGTCAGGAGTTTGAGACCAGCCTGATCAACATGGTGAAACCTCCGTCTCTACTAAAAATTAGCTGGGCATGGTGGCGTATGCCTGTAATCCCAGCTACTCAGGAGGCTGAGGCAGGAGAATCACTTGAACCCAGGAGGCAGAGGTTGCAGCAAGCCAAGAGCTGTGACTGTGCCACTGCATTCCAGCCTTGGTGACAGAGCGAGACTCCATCTCAAAATAAAAGAAAAGTGATCAATGAAACCCTTTTCCAAATATTAACTGAACAATCTAGTATTTCTGATAGTGTTCTTCTAGCTCCTTGCCAATGCATTATATTCAAGAACTTTGTGCCACTCATTTGAATCAAAGAATATTTAATCTATTTTAAACAGTGCCCAGTCAACGATTTAAGTTCATCTATATTGAAGTTTAAATTATATTCTGAAATTAGTATTCATCAGAATATACCAGGTGACATTTGGTATTCCCTTCTTCATGTCAACTAATAATTTCAAAACTGAGATTTAATTCTTTTACTTCTTTTTGAAATAAAACTGCATGCACTTGAAGAAAAGTGACACAACTGAGCTAAAATATTATTTCGAAGATTATTAGTTTCTTTATAAAAGTGAAACACTCTTACCTTGTATAAACAAATAAGGTTCCTTCCACATCAGTTTTCTCCTAAACAATAAAAACAAAACACACAAGACATGTATATTCTCTTCATTCACAAAGGTATAAAACAAATTCTCATAGAATAGGAATTATATATAACTTCAATGGGCCAAATATACCCAACATGAGGAGTTATTCTCAGGAAAAGGAGAAAGCAAGTTCTATGCCATCATTGTGCCTCTGCAGATTAGGCAGCAGGCAGCAGTCTTTCTTTTGTCATTTATAAAACAAACCATCATTATCTCTCTTTACCAAATACCGGGATAGCAGCATACCCCTAGCTGAAACAACAAGAAAATAAGTGTGCTATGTGGATTTAATTAGAAAGAAGAGTGCTGCCTTTTTCTCCTTCCACCACACTGGGTATAGAGAAAGCTGCAGACATCACTGGTGTCTGCATTTCACTATCTTTCATTTTGTTTTCTGGGTTCATTTTCTCTTGCCATATCCAGTGACTTAGGAGAGCAGATGATCTGTCAATAACTTTACTTTGGCTGCCAGACAGAGAGGGCAATGATGCCACAGAGCTCTCAGATGAATCAATCACCTACTTAGTGTAGTATATTTACAGTCAAGGTCTGACCCAAGATCACTGAAGTAAAGTTACACAAGTATTACCAAGTTAGGACTCAAGAAATCTGCCTGAGAAAATCTGGGAGAGGTGGTAAAGTTAAAATGATGGTTCAATTAGGTCACTTGACATTTCTTTTCCATTTCTCCAAAGGCAGGAAGCCAGGCCATTATAATATTCATCCATATAATGCATACTAAAAAACACACATATAAGTATCCAGGTGTTTGACTAACCACTAACCAGACCTATTGTAATTCAGAATTTAAAATGTACTTTTGCAATTTACATGGTTTAATTTCAGCATTCTATTTAAACCCCTGATATTTTATTATTAATATTCATGACCATAATCATTCAAAATTTAAGTACTCTGTAATTTTGGTGAAAAATACGCTCTTTTAAAAAAAGTGTAAAGTCAAAACAGCAGTTTTTAAAAGTCACACAAGGCATGATCCTTTCACACGCTGAAGCAATTTCAGCAAATTTCTCATTCACTTTAGTTCAGTGGGTCTCAAAGTGTTATCCCCAGATCAGCGGCATCAGCATCACGTGGGAACTTATTAGAACTGCAAGCTCTTGGGCTCCTGCCCAAACCTACTGAATCAGAAACTCTGGGGATGGTGCTCAGCAATCTGGGTTTTATTAAACTGTCCAGGTGATTCTGATGTATGCTAGTTTGAGAGCCACTCACTGCCTTAGTTCAACAACATACTCTCTGCCCATGAAATTATATTACAAGTCCTGAAAACAAAATCCATTATGGCACAAATCATATCAAGCTATTATCAAGAGTAAATGGCTATAAAAAATCATTACCTAGTAACAAAATTTTTAATCTCAGGATGTTTACTATTATGGAATATGAAATTATAAATAAAGAATTTAGACCAGGCACAGTGGCTCATGTCTGTAATCCCAGCAATCTGGGAGGCTGAGGCAGGAGGATTGCTTGTGGCCAGGAGTTCAGTTTGAGACCAGCCTGGGCAACATAGTGAGACCCTGTCTCTACAAAACAAAAATTTTTTTAATTAGCCAGGTGTGGTGGCACATGCCCGTAGTCTCAGCTACTCAGGAGGCTGAGGAGGGAGGATTGCTTCAGCCCAGGAGTTTGAGGCTACAGTGAGCTATGATTGTACCTCTGCATTCCAGCCTGGGCAACAGAGGGAGACCCTGTCTCTTATAAATAAATAAATAACAATTAAAACAACTTTAGCCAGTTTTTTCCCTAACATAAAAGCATAGGTAAGTCAGGGAGTTCATCCTTAAACTAGATTCACTATGAAGTTTGTATAAATCACAACATACTGTGAAACATATCCTTATTTCTGAAATGTGGCTCGTTTGCCCCTGTACTTTGAAAAATATCCAAGTCAAAATGAAAAAATATATATACAGAAACATTACTTATCTTTCTTTGAAAACAAACATGGTTAATTCCTATCTGCTGATAAATGTATACCCTGAGTGTACCTGAAGCACTAAGAATTACTTACACCCAAACCACCAAAGTGTTAATCAGGAAAATGGCCCCTACAGTACAGTAAATGCTACCTGAACAGTATACAAATTTTTGGCTGTCCCTAAAGTTTAACTGATTCAGTCAGCAAGTATTCACAAGTCCACAAAGCATTTAAAAATAAATTTGTAAAAAGTATTTGGTATTATCCATTACATTGTTAGGAAACTGAGCCAAGATACAAGTGATAGAACTAGGACTTTGCAGAACCTCTATGTAGTCAGGATCACTCCCCACAAGATCAAAACACTCTCCCGGTCTTCCAGTATTTGAGCTTGGACTGTTTCATCTTAGAGATCCGAATCAGGATATCTATATATATCAGCACACATAAAACTAAATAGCTTCTGACTTGTTTCCTTTCTTCCTTGATGTAACAGAAATTCTCTTTTCTTAATTTAAAAAAAAAAAACCTTTAATGCCACATTTTAGTTTTTAAAATTCCAAGGTCAGAAATGTAAAAGGCATGCTTCTCCTAAAATTAATCTCTAACTTATAACAAGCAATTCTTAAAACTAAGATTTTTATTTAGCATTACACACAAAGAATATGAGTTTGTTCATAGGAAGGAGGTGTGTTTCAGTAATCACAAGCTGGGACCTGCAGTGGGGTTCTTGCCAGATCATGCTGGGCTAATTAGTTTATTAGTATATGTCTCAGTTTCTCCATTGAAAAGAGATTACCAGGCTGGGCGCGGTGGCTCACGCCTGTAACCCCAGCACTTTCGGAGGCCGAGGCGGGCGGATCACCTGAGGTCAGGAGTTCAAGACCAGCCTGGCCAACATGGTGAAACCCCATCTCTACTAAAAATACAAAAATTAGCCAGGAGTGGCGGCAGGCGCTTGTAATCCTGGATACTCGGGAGGCTGAGGCAGGAGAATAGCTTGAACCCGGGAGGCAGAGGTTGCAGTGAGCCATGGTCACGCCACTGCACTCCAGCCTGGGGAACAAGAGCGAGACTTCGTCTCAAAAAAAAAAGAGAGATAAGCAGCTTACACTACTCGGATCTTTTGATGAAAAAACGTCAGGCGTTCTATGATACCTGGATAAAAGAGACTTTGAAAATATACATTTCTGTTCTATTACAGCTACCCAAATTCATGCATTTTCCTGGCCCCTCCACAGTTACCCAAGGGCAACCAGATTTTTTTTTTGTTTCTGAGCAAAGTCCAGGGTTAGGGATGTGGAGAATAGGTAAAACAAGATTAGATGTTCCTTAGATCCTTTAAGGAGGACTTTCATGTGAAAGTATTAGTTACCAGTCCTGGGGTATTTTAGCTTAAATTTTAAAAGTACAATTTGAGGATTTAATATTATACTCTATTATAAAATCTAACAAGTGCTAAAGAAATAAGCAATTCAGAATTCAAAATACCAAAAAAACCCAAAATGGAATATAAAATAGTGCTGTTTTGCAAATTTTGGGGACTCTGCACACTGTCTGACACAAAATAGCTCAATGCAATCTCTATTTTAACTTGATTATTCTCAGTTAAAATAATCAAAAAGTACGTCTCAATTTATCCTCCCAAATCTCTCTTAATCATGCATGTAGCATCTGAGTCACCTATGAGGCTTTCAACAATATGAAATGCCTGGGTCTCACTATCCAGAGGTTTTAGTTTGGCATTTTTCACTTTTAAAAAACTCTGACTTATTTGGATACACCAAAAACTTAGAAAACCACTAGCTAGGAACACAACGTTAGCCACTTTAGGGCAGTTTTCAGGCTCGGCATTGCCTGGCCTCTACTCTGCAGATGTCATAACACTCTTCCCTTCAGTATGACAACCAAAAACATCTCCAGACACTGCCAAATGTCACCTGGGGGCAAAATCAACTCCAGCTAAGAGCCACTGGTCTAAGGACTGACAGCTGGAAAATACCAGGGTTATGGTCTTCAATTGACACGTAGGTATTAATATTTTGGAGGTGGGGGGGCAGTCTTTCCTGGCAACAGGGAGTAGGTCTAACTCTAAAATTCCTATTCCAGTCATGACATAATCTTTCTTAATCCTTCTTTAAAGCAGTTCATTTTCTAGACACCTTTCCTTCCTAATTTCTCCTCCTTTGAAAGGCTGAAGTCATTCTTCATCCATTTTCAGGGCAATAAGAATTCCCCTCCTTAACATCTCACCTGCCTTCTTGTAAATACTTTCTCCTCTATTCTCAAGAATGTTCTCATATTCTTATTAGGTTTACATTCAAACGGCTCCCATCCAGAGTGACAGCACATGGAGACAGTGGTCATAATTTGTTTGCCTCCAGCAACTGCTCTGCAGCTGAACTAGGTCTCTCTCTTTGTTTTTCTGGCTACCACAGCCTTGAAGATTAGAACTTTGAAAGAATGACCTTTTCCTGAATGAATTACGCCCTGTCTGAAGGCAACATGTCCAGCAAGCAGGAAAACATAACTCCTATAATTAATGCATTGTGACACATCTGCTTTTTGATGAGGCTTTAAGTATCTAATAAACATCTGTAACTATCTTAAAAGGTATCTATCACATAGATAACGGTTAAAAGCCTATAGGAAACAACTATTATTCAAGAGAAATGCTCTACTCTCTTTATATTGACAGTTTCTTGGGATTCTCCAGACTCGAATCCCAGTGTCAAGTCAACTTACAGAACTATACATCCCTGGTCCTCATCTCTCTACTATGGAATTACTTTTACAGGATTATAACATTATACCTTTGGCATTTTTCTACAGAGCAGCAAAATAGCCATATGTAGAATATCTTCATATACCATGGAGGAAACTGTCTATGTTGCTCAATGTTCTTTATGTAAAAACGTAGGTGACACCTCAAAAAAAACAAACAAAAACAAAAAAAAGTAGGTGACAAATTCCCCTGGAAACTAGGGGGAAATAACCTCTTTCTCCTGATCAAGAGGTACACTTTCTATTACAGAAGAACGAATATTAAAGAGCTCTTCCTGTTCTCCTTTTGTGTTTGGCTGCTAGGAGAGCAGACCTAAATTCTTTGCCCCATTCCGGCAAATTTCCTCCGTTAAGAACTTTGGGCAAAACTTGTTTGTCTACCCCATTCTTGCTTGTCTTTTTATTTTTATGTTAATGATTTTCAGGTGAGTTTTTACTACAGGCTGCTGAACTATACTGGAGTATAAGTAGGCTTATGAATGTGGGTGTTAAAAAAATAGAGTTGTTCAACATGGATGTTTTCCTAGATTAAGTTTTGATGTTTATACAACCGACTTGAAGAACACAAAAAGTTTATCTGAAATCCATTCATCAAGGCTAAGTTCTCCATACTGTTTTGTAACTTATTTTAAAATGGATATCATATATGTGATACATAATGGGCAATATATAATGGGTGATGAATATTATTTGGACAAAACTCATTATGAGTAAAGAAACAAAATTACATCTCTCTACATTCGAGTGGGTGGGTTACAAAATTACAAGCAGCAATTCCTGCAACAGGATTCCAGTGTTCTAGGCTTCTACCCCATTCTATGAGGACAATGAAATTTCATTCCATTACCATTTATTGGGACTCTGCTTTGAGAAGAGCACTAAAATAATTTGGCTCCCAAATGACCTCCAATATCAAACTTGGTGTGCTGTCGTGTAATAATCTTCCCAAGAGCATCAGTCTCCTTCTAAGTGTTAGACCCTGCCCCATTTTGTCTTTTATTTGACGAGGCTGGCTCTTTTCTTGGTGTTTCCCCTTAAGTTTACAACTTGCAGGTTTCTCCCCTTCTATCAAGTTTTGATTTCTCTTTGCCCCATCTAAGACTGACATTCCAAAATCAGAACTCTGCACTTTTATTCGTCTGCTGTCCCTGCCTCCCCCATAGTCACAGATTCACTGTAACAGAACTCTGCTTTACTTTCTCGAGCACATCGGTCTTCCGGCCATAAGGCATCAGGTCCTTCCTTTCCTTCGGCTCTTACGGTGCGGTACCCGATCGGTCTGGTCTCCCAGCGTTGGGTACGTTAGAGATTTAAGTCTTTTCCCCAACTCCAGGTAGCTCCACAGATCCGCCTCCCTTCCCCCAAACCCCCGAGACCCCATCTCCACAACTTCGGCCTCAGTCCCCAGATCCACCCACTTCCAGGGCGTCAACGTCTCCTCCCTGTCACCGGGTCCTCAAGTCCTGAGTCTGACGCCCCCCGCCTGCACCCCAACCCTGGTCTGCACTGCTCCGCCGCGTCCGCACGCACCCACTCGTTGGCCCGATGGCCGAAGGTGTACAGAGCCACCTGGCTGGCCACGTCCACGATGCGGTTGATATAGGGGTCGTGACGCTGCAGGGCCGCTAGGCTGATGTCGCGCCCCTTCCCCACCAGGCCGCCTGCCGCCACGGCTGCCATCTTCCCTCCCTCCCAGACATAGGCACGGGGCTCTTGGAAGCCACTCTCAATAGATCGCAGAACGAGCGAGCTGCCTCGCAACCGAGAACCCACGGCGACCACAAGGCCCCGGAGGCCTTCCGGCTCCAGTCACCCCCACCCTCCTGCCCGCCGACAGACGCAAGGCCTCACTAATCGATGGCCGCGTCCCGCCCACTGAGGATCGTTGCCACTGGCAACGACAAGCCCAGGCCTGCCCTAGGCATCCCGTTTCTTTCTCCTAGAGCTGTTTTCCTTCGCGCTCGAGCCTTTGAGCTGTGTGCGCGGTAGGACTTCCTTCTTGGATGTGTTCGACGCCTTGGCATATCTTTTCTTTGGCGCTTCAGTGATCAAATCTATCACAAAAAATAAGCCTCGAGCATCGAGAACTCTGAAGAGAAAGAGAACTGAATTGATTTCTGAATGCCTTAACACCCAGTGGTTCTCAAAGTGTGGTGTGGTCCTGGAACCCCTTGGGAGTTTCTGAGACTCTTTCAGGGGATCTGCAAGGTCAAAAAAAAAAAAACCTTTTATGACAATGCTGAGACTTACTTATTTGACTTGTTCACTGTGGTGACGTTTTGCAGACAATGGTGGTTAAAAGCGCTGGTGGCTTAACCCAATCAAGGCAGGGGCACCAAACTGTATTGCTAGTCAAAGTATGCGTCACTAACCTGCACTCTCAGTTACAAAAAAAAAAAAAAAAAGAAGCTAGAGAGTCAGTGTCACCTGATGGTGTTCTTCATAAGCAGTAAAAATTATTAATTTCATTGAAGCTTAATCCTTGGGTACAATTCTTTTTAACATTCTGCATGAAAAAATAGGAAATAGGCATAAAGCACGTCTGCTGCAGAATGAAGTGTGTCATATTTGTCTCGGAAAATACTTCTGTGCTTGAGTTGTAGGCCGAATTCATGTTTTTATTTTCATAAAACATTTTTACTTGAAAGAAAGATGGGCAAACTATGATTATTCAAACAGGTACTTGACAGACATTTTTCTGAAAATACATAAAGTGTGCCTGTCACTTTCAGGAAAACAAGGGACAATTACTGCTGCCAATGATAATTTTTAAGCCTTCAAGCCAGAATTAAAAGTTTAGAAAATGTGTATCTACTGCCATGAGCTTGACATCTCAGTACTTAATTTTTTTTTCTGATAAGATCAGTGATGATATTAATGAGCGCAATTTTAACACATCTTGTATAATGGAAAGTGTCAATATCTCAAATATCTGCTTAACTCAGTGGTCCAATATTTTCCAAAAGACCGATGTCTCATGCTACATAATCATGCACAGGCAAAAGATCCATTCAAGCACAAGGTGGACTAATGGATTTTTAATGTAACAGTGTGAAAAGTTAATAGGATTTCAGATAGTACATTGCAGCTAAGCTTTGAGAAACTCCAGCTTATCGAGTTTTGGTTTATTATCCAAGAAGAATATCCACAATTATCTGAAAAACTCTATTAAAATATCCATCTCTTTTCCAACTACAGTATCTACATATGAGGCCAGAGTTTCTTCATATACTCCAAACAAAACACACATAGCCCGGGGTCTTTAAAGTTATTTTTAATTTCCAATATGGTAAATATAGGTGGATATAACTCATATAAACAAAAGTTCTCTGAGGGAGTCCTTAATAATTTTTAAGACTGGGCCAGGTGTGGTGGCTCACACCTGTAATCCCAGCACTTTAGGAGGTTGAGGCAGGCAGATCACAAGGTCAGGAGTTCAAGACCAGCCTGGCCAACATGGTGAAACCCCATCTCTACTAAAAATACAAAAATTAGCCAGGAGTGGTGGCAGGCGCCTGTAATCCCGGATACTCAGGAGGCTGAAGCAGGGGAATCGCTTGAACCCGGGAGGCAGAGGTTGCAGTGAGCCGAGATCCTGCCACTGCACTCCAGCCTGGGTGATAGAGCGAGACTCCATCTCAAAAATGAAATAAATAAAAAGTAATTAAAAAAATAATTTTTAAGAGTGTAAAGGAGTCTTGAGACTAAAAAGTTGAGAACGGTTGATCTAAACCATTTATCTAGCATTAAATATTAGAACAACTGTGCAGACATTATTACTCACATTCATAAATTCTTACCTATTTGATATACAAATATCATATATACAGCACACGTACCCTCTCATAATAATATGTTGCAATATAATCTTTGCAGTCACAATTTCAATTGTACTGAAATTCTTGGTTAAGCTGCATTTTGGAGTCTCAGTCCTATTGACTCCCAAGCCTAACTTCCCAGTGGGGAAGAATACAGCAATGGCTTTCAAACAACTTTTTTTTTACTGAGGCTGGGGTCATTTGCAGTCTGACTGAGAACATATGTTTATATATTTATACCTGATATTAACTAGAATAAATGTTTCAATACTAAGTATACAGACATTTTTTAAAATGCTATTTGTGACTTTGTAAATTGATTTCATGAGCAACTAATGGATTGTGACCCGTAGTTTGAAAAACATACGGCTACAGCAACTGAGCAACCACACAAAGCTGACTAGACAACTTTCCGTGTTAGTTCACTACCTTTTTCCAGTGTTACTGACCTCTTTGCTCTTAATCACATATGTGCTTCAAAAAACAAGTTTAATCTGTAATATGGGCAATGGAGAATTTTGTGATTAACTCTTGAACTAGTCACACTCTCTCACTTGATTAGCTGTTCTAATTTTGATTTTTCAGCATGAACCCACAGATTCTACTTTGCATTTCCATCATACATGTAATGAGGCATTGTTTTTCTTTTGTCTGTTAGGTTCCATGATCCTTACACAGATCATTGTCCTCATAATTTTTCAGGCTTTCCATCTTTAAAGTGTAAAGAATAGATCATGGCCTCCAAAGAACGAATTGCTTTGAGCTCATTAGAGAAGACAGGCAATATGGGGGCCATTGTAAAAAGCTTAAATGTTCATAAAACAAAAGTGTATACAGGTCTTAGTGATCTGTATGACTACAATTGCAAATCATTTATTGAGTGCTCACTTGATGAAATTCATTAATTCTTCATGATTTATTGTTGCTTCTTGTGTCTGTGCTGAAATTACATGATCATGTGATCTCCAGTCTTTGATCTCACTGATGAGTAAGATGAAGATACCCTTACTTTGCTTATGGGGAAAATTTCACATATGTGAACAACATGCCAATATGACCCTTAGTAGAGAAGAGTTAATTTTTTGTGTGTTTAGAGTTAATGAAACAACCCATCTTCTGTTCTAACCTCCTTGTATATGAACTCTTTTCTCCCAGGTATCTTACACATTCCCATCTCTGTACCTTTGCCCATCTGTCTTCTTAGCTTGGAATGACCTTTTCCTGGAAAACGCACCTCCTGTCTTCTCCCATACAATCCTTTCAGCCTATGAATCCTCATTGCATTTGGTTGCGATTTTTCTTGTGGCACTTAACTCACTTTATCCTGACTTAGACTTATTTATTTACTAAGTTACATATACATTTTTTTCCAATTCTAAAAAAAACAAAGAGTCATTGTAATAAAAGAGAATTGTTATAGAAAATCTAGTCTGAAAACATTATTGCAATTGAACAAGAAATTGAGCTTTGAGTTTCTTGACAGATAAACAAAAAGGAGGAAGTAGTATGGTTCATAAAGTTTTACTTATTTATTTATTTATTTATTTTTTGAGACAGGGTCTTTCTCTGTCGCTCAGGCTGGAGTGCAGTGGCACGATCACAGCTCACTGCAGCCGTGACCTCCTGGGTTCAAGCAGTCCTCCCACCCCAGCCTCCCAGGTAGTTGGGACCACAGGCTGGTGCCACCATGCCTGGCCAGTGTTTTTTATATTTTGTAGTGATGGGGTCTCATTATGTTGCTCAGGATGGAGATGTTATTTTTTATGTGCTTATCACCCATGTAGTCTCCCTAGCACTTGGTCCAATGCCTTGTACATAATAGAGATTCAATAAATGCTTATTCTTTTGAACTAAACCCTGAGTTAGTTGAATTTACTCATTACATGTCAGCATTTTTTAAAGAGCTCATGATTTATAAAATAATGAAATCCAAGTTGGGATAAAAGAACGTGCAATAGCAAGTCCTGATCTCTCAGATTTTACATTCTAAGGGAGATAGAAAAACATGGAAAGGTTTTTGGTTTTTTAACTTTCAAACAAAAAAACTCTTGAAGATTGGAAATCATACTCAGAGAAAAAAGATAAATAATGTGGCAATGACTTCAGCACTGCCATATTGTTCATCTGCCTGGCCCACAGAGCTTTATTTTTTTTTTTTGTTCTTTTTTCCTCCCCCCGAAGGCCTAAAGCTCTGACCTTCTAGGATGACGCCAGCCTTCTGCCTTCTTTCTATTTGAATAATCTGTGTTTGTAAAACCAGGTCATCGTCACTTATCCAAATAGACTAAGTTGCAGGCTTGATATTAGTAAAAGACCATTTCAAATAGGCAAATTCTTTTTTAATCCATGTAACTTCCATTTCTGTTGGCGTCCAGAGTGCTGGCGTACTTCCACTGTGTTTCCATAAGCCTCATCATGATACCTTGGACAAATATTGGTGACTTCGGGTTTCATGATTATATTATAATTGTCATTATGAGATTAAACATATGCTCACACTTGGTTTTATAAAGTTGGATACTGCAATTTAAAACAAGTTTGTAGTATGATAAAAAAATAATGTTTGGGTCTGGGATTTTTATACCATGGCAATGACTGAGTAAGACAAAATTCGGCACCTAATCAATTAAGGTAATTGTAAGAAGACAGTATGTTTAGATTCTTTGAAAATTAGAATGTAACTGAAAACTGGTTTTGTAGGCATGAATGAATGTTTGTATACAAATAGAGATTGACTATATCATCACAATTTTAAAACACAAATACACAGTCTGCTTTATTAGTACTCTTTTCTTTGTTGTGTAAATACCCTCTAAGTCTGGCATTTGTCCTGTAGTAGAATATGTTAGAATGGAGAGGAAGAGAGGCGCTTTCAGGATGCCCCTAAGAATTTGTGATTCTGAGATGACTTAGCCTCTGATGCTGTGCTTTTGCCATCTGTATGAGTTGCCCTTTTTTTGCTAGGAATTTTATTCCAAAGGATGATAGAAGTGAACAATTAACTCTCTCTCTCCCTGTGGAGGAGAACAGTTTGAAGCAGTGTGTTATCAGTTGTTTTCAATGCATGGTTCATTTATTTTTTAAGCAGCAGAGCACAGTAGAAAGGGCACCCCCTCCTGGAAAGGGAAACTAGTTTCACCTCTTTCGATCTACGTGACCTTCAACAGATGACCTCACCTATACCTTGGGGAACATAATATTTGCTCTACCAATTTCACTGGGTAAATGAGATCAAGTGAGAAAATGTACCAGAAAAAGCTTTGCGATCTGTACAATGTACTGCAAATGGAAAAAAAACAAAACTATTATAATTAGTAGTAGTCAGAGTATCGCTATCTTCATCATCATTATTATTAGTTTCATGACCAGTGTTATTCTTTCTAATAGAAGCCCAGAAGGGATACTTTTAATCCAATTACCCAATTAGTGTTCAAATCAAAAAAATTCTGCATAAGTGACAAAAAATATGTTAATTCCCAAGGCAGCACATTCCCAATATTTTATACGATAAAGAATGCAAGTTAAAACATATTTATCAGAAACTTCACAGAGGAAGATAAAATATGAGACATAGCTCTTTGTTCTGCAAGGTTATACAAAAGATTAAGATTTGAAACAATTGTTTGAGAGCCAGAGCAGAATGAGAAGGGGCAAATATGGGGTGAAGACTGGGGAATGTGGGGCAGGCAGACATCTACCAGGGGGGCTTTTGCTAGGGTAAGAGGTAACCTGTACCTTTGAAAAGGTCAGAAATTCTCCAGTCTGGGCCTTATAGCTCCCTGGACTAGACCTCTCTTAACTTGACCTGGAGGGGGACTGGGGTAATTAGAGCTTTTTGGAGTGGAGAGACCACTCTTGAATTGACCACTCTCTTTGCTTCTCTCTGCCAGTCCCATGAAATCTGTTAATTTACTGTCACTGTCAGGAGTCAAATGAAGGCTCAGTGCGTCTAGAGGATCTCTACAATAGCTACACCTTTTGATTTGCTTCTTTGTATTTCTGGGCATCACCCTAAGATATGAGGAAGTACCTCTAATTCCACATGAAGAGATCATTGGCTTAAAATGCAAAGACTTGATAGTGCTACCCAATGTCCACGAGTCTCAAAGTAATCAGTCATTTGATTACCAACAGGGAGAAAAAGATGTTAAGAAAGAGGAAGTAGAGGTGGGGCACGGTAGCTCACGCCTGTAATCTCAGCACTTTGGGAGGCCGAGATGAGCGGATCACCTGACATCAGGAGTTCGAGACCAGCCTGGCCAACATAGCAAAACCCTGTCTCTACTAAAAATACAAAAAATTAGCTGGGCGTGGTGGTGGGCATCTGTAATCCCAGCTACTCGGGAGGCTGAGGCAGGAGAATCACTTGAATCCGGGAGGCGGAGGTTGCAGGGAGCCAAGATTGCACCACTGCAGTCCAGCCTGGGAGATAACAGCGAAACTCAGTCTCAAAGAAAAAAAAAGAGATTTGCAGAAGACAAATCTCTGTTTTATTCTCAGTGTACCATGGAAAGGACAACGGAAGTTGCTGGCCATGCCTCTGAAAACACAGGCAGCTCTGTGTCACATTATTGAGGAAGATGATATTGGATGTGGCTGATTTCACATAAAGGAGCCTTGTCCTGGGACATGGAGGAGTGTTGAGGGTTGTCACCGGATTGTCTTTCACATTAACTAGGTGTGTGCTAGCTGATTCATTATCATAGCACTAAGGTCATAGAGGGATGACCTGAATGATTATCTGCTTTGAGCAAAGAACCCACAGTTCTGGGCAAGTCACTTCACTTCTCTGTGTTATAAAGAGATTGAATTGGAAGAGTGCTACGCAGCTACAAATCCTGTGGTTCTCTATTCAGCTACCTCTGTTCATATCAAATGCATATCAAATCTTTACAAACATGTAGAGAAGCCCAGAAACAATACTGAACAATTTGTTTAAGGAAAGAGCTCACACTGAAATTAGGTCAGGGAAGCAGCCCATTAAAGACTTTTTAATGTTAAATCAAAACTAAGGGCCAAAAAGCCTTTCTTCTTCCATTTGTTGTGTTCCCTCATGCTCGAAGGAAAGCTGTTGTTGTGGGGAGGAAGGAATGTTTCCCCTTGCCGTCCTGTAGGTGGTTTCCTGCCAGGGTGGATGGGCTGTCTCTGTAGATTGCTAATCCAGGTGAAATGAGTATTTCAAATCACCTGTGATGATTTGCATGGCAGTCTGTAAGAAGCAGTTGGGAAAGAGTGTCAGAGACTCCTGGGTGGAATGCATTTGAAGAATTTTGTAATTACTTATTGTTCTTACAACCTACTATGTTAGCTTTTCACCTTGTCATTGATTTTTCTCTTTTTAAACTGATGTATGAAGCCCCAAAGGTAATTGAACTGCAAAATATTGTGCTAAACTAACCTTAAGTCCAAGATGAGAGGCTTTGGAAAAATACTTGGCTTGGTCAGGAGCTAGAACTCTAATATTGGGGACTAGGGGGTAGAGGGATGAAGGGAAGGTATAGTATCTACTTCTATAATGCTGAGATTTGAGAATATTTCCTTACCGGTCCCTCAAGCCTATCATAAATATCTTATATTGGGTTGACAAATTACAGCTCACAGGCTAAATCTGGCCCTCTGCCTGTTGTGTAAATAAAGTTTTATTAGAACACAGCTGTGCTCATTGGATTGTCTATGGCTGTTTGCACCTTGCAAGAGCAGAGTTGAGTAGTTGCAACAGAGACCATGTGATCTGCAAAGCCTAAAATATTTACTATCTAGTCCTTTACAGAAAAAGGTTTTTGGCCTATATTATTTAAACAAATCAACACATAAGTTATATTGAGAACTTTCTATATGCTTAGTAGGCACCCGGTTTGTGCACATTATAAATACACAATAGATTGGAAGCCCAGTTTCTATTCTCAAGGAATTTAAAATCTAGTTGAGGAGAAAAAGACTAGCATACATGAAAAAATAGTGAACAGTAAAAGATAGTGTATGATCAAGGGTTCAGCTGTGATGTACAGGCAAGTACCAGAATTTGGAGAAAAGGAAGGAGGATCAGTGAGACCTCTAGTAGTTGGGGAAAGCAATATTTAATATAAAAAGTTCCAGGACACAATAAGAGCTTGGATGCTCCCTTGAGATCCATTGTAATTGGATGTGACCTGTATTTCTACTCCAGTGTCATTTAAATCACTGTTATTTTTGGCCTTGTGCTTAGAGGACACCTAAATGACCAGAAATATTTCTGAGTGACTTTAGCTGACTGATTTTTCTGGGATTTGGGATTCCTTCAATCTCCCTAAACTACAGAAAATTAAATCTAGCCATAGTGGCATAATGTCTTTCTCTTTTGGAGACAATACAGCAAAATGATTGCAAGCATGAGCTCTGCAGTCAAAGAAACCCAAGTCTCAATCTCCCTCTAGCTGTGTAAACTTGGGGAGACTCTAAAGCTCTGGGCCTCAGTTTCTTCATCTATAAAATAGAGACAACAATAATGGCAACCTGCTAGGGTTACTGTGATAACTAGATAATATAATGCCTGTGACATGTTTAGAATATAAAGCGCCTGCCTGGTATGAAGATAGGTCTCCATGAATGTTTAGTCATTGACCATTGCTCCTGAGAATAGCAAGATTTATATCCTGCACAAAAGAGTCCTACTTAGTTCCAGAGCAAAAATTAGTACTTTATCATTTATAGAGGCACTTATAACAAAATGTACTAATGTAAAGCAAAGAATTACTGCTCCCCATTTTTTGGTTTACTAATGGTTGTGATTTTTAATTTTTAACATATCGCCATTGCCAGGCCCCTGATTTATTTCTGTGATGTCCTTGGGGATCTTGGGACGAGGAGCATGATGCAAAAAACACAGATACAGATCTCTGCTCTGATACTAATGCGGGAATCTTGGGTGTTTTCAGGACCTGTTGTGACTGTCTTTGGAGGTAAGGCAGAGGGCAGTGGTAGCAGCCTTGTGGGCTGGAAGGCAGCATCTGTAGGTTCTCACCCACTTCTGTGGGTATGGAAGAAATTACGTAGAATCCAGACCAGTTTTTCTTATCTCTAATAAGGAGATAATGTTATAACATTTATTTTTGTGCTTGTTGTGAGTATTGCTGAAAGAGCTCTTAGAAACACTTTAAGTGTTTTGATGTAATCATAAAATATGAGGCTTTAGAAGTAGGGTTTGAGCATCCACAGAAGGCTCTGTTTTCTCTGTGGATAATGTCCGATGATAACATTGTTTTCTGTTTTCCTTGAGGTAATTTGAAGATTAAAGGGCAGGGTGTTTTCCACATTTCCTGTTGGTAATAAACAGCCCTCTCCCAGTGCTTTGACCTTCCCCTGCTGCTATGGAGACTCCTAGGAGCAGTGACCAGGACTGCAGCCAGCCAGGCCCGTGTTGTTAACAGGGCTGGCTACGTGGGCCTTCAGTATTAGTGTATTTATAAACAACCCCAAACACTGAAACCACTGTTTGGTTTTGTTCGCTCTTATTAAAAATTATATGGACTTTAGAAGAAAACAACAAACTGTCAGAAAAATAGGCATCTTTTTTTTTTTTTAACCCAAATAAGCCAGTGTTTAGTCTATAATGGGAGAGTTCTTATAATAAGCATAGCAACTTATGGCTCAGCGCTTCCCCATGGAGTAGGTAGCAAGTATTGCTTATTCGCTTATGAGATAACCTTTACATTTAATCACTTGTCCATTCAATGAATATTTATTAAGCTCTTACCATGAGACAGGCACCGGGCTAGGAGCTGGGAATATTGCAGTGAACAAGACAGGCACATTCCCTGCCCTCCTAGAGCTTAGAGTCTCATGGGGAAAATGGACACATAAACAGGTAATCAAAATAAAGTGCGTTGAGTGTGAAAAGTTTGGGATGCTATGGGAGCATGGCAGAGGCCCAAGAGAGGCTCCAGTTTCTTTAAATGAATTGCCAAGTGTATCGACCTGAAGACACTGTACAACCTGTCTTTGTGCCTAGACCAGAGTGGAATGGTCCTAAGAGTTAGAGGCTGGTCTCAGTTATTCTTGGACATAAGACTTTTCTGGTTGGTTTGAGCTTTAGGCCTTACAGAGGAGCCAGAGACTTGTCTGGGTAGTGCCATAGGTGTCATCCTAAAGCCACCTTGGTCCCCACTGGCCTTGGAGCTAGTCAGACTAAGAGCCTCCCAAGAGCACTGGGAATGGGAGCAATCCCTTCCTGCTTATGGGCTGGCAGGTCTTGGCCCAGGGATTCACCTATGCAAATAGTATATCCTTGAGCCACCAGTAGTTTTTACCTGCTCAGCTTTCTCCTGTTCTCCTTCTTGGAGTTTCCTTTCCCAAGAAAACAGACTGGATCTTCTGCTTCTCCAAACGCATCCCTCTGAGGCAGGGCTGAGAAGACCATGTCGGTCTATGAAAGGGCTAGTTTACCAGTCAGGGGACTCTGCTGTACTCTCTCTCCCTTTACCTGGTGCCGAAAGACCATCCTCAATTACGGCTGACAAGGGGCACCCATTGGGCTACATTTATCATCCTTATTCTTCTTAAGAAGCTACAGCTTTTACTTGCTGTACAGCATATAACAAAATAAGACTGTGTTAGCTTATCCCAGCCCCAAGTTTTCTGTAGTGGAGGCTGAAAACTTCAGGGGAAAGCTGTCTGGAGTCAGATGTGGAGAGTCTAGGAGTCCCCTGTTTGCCAGGGCCTAAGGTGGGAAGTGGAGCAAGGGCAGGGATAATTTGTAGGCATTCAAGCTAGAAGTATTGCCAAGATAGGTGGCTTCAGCCACCTCTTCGTACAGAAGAGACTGAAGCACAGAGAAGTGGCTTTTGGGAGGATACAATGGCTTAGAGTAGAGAGAGCCTGGAGCAAAAGTTCTCAACCCTGGCCACACTTTAAAATTGCTGGAAGCCATTTAAAAAGAAGCCCCATGGCCAGAGCTCATCCAGAGGAGTTAATAGGATTCTGAAGTTGGGCCCTGGTCAGTCTCAAAGTGATTCAAACAGCAGGCAGAATGGAGAACCACTGGACAGCCTGGTTGGCAGCCTCTGCACTTCCTGGGTTCAGATCTGGCTCAGCTAGTATGGGACTTGGGCAGTTCACTTGTCCTAGGTAAACCTCAGCTTCCTTCTCGATAAAATGAGGTTGCTAATCATATCTATTTGGTAAGATTATTTTTGAGGATTAAACAAGAAAATACAAATAAAGTACCTGGGACATAACAAGCACTTAATAAATACAAATCACTGACTTTGTTATTTGGTAATGACAGAACAGGACTAGACTTCAGGTCTCCAATTTCCAGGCAATGCTCTTTCTACCATGAGGATTTATCAAGGCTTATAATGATCAATTCAGTGGGAAACGGGGTGTGCCATCTTTCAAATAATTACCTTTATTCAAAAAGACATGAATGACTTCATTTCTTAGTTTGGTGTCTCCTGGTTGAAATCATTCATATATTTGTTCATTTGTTTGTTCTTTGATTTGACAAACATTTGTTGAGTGTCTTATTAGGTGCCAAGGACTTATCAGGTCCCGAGTACTATCTAAATATCATCAGTACAACGAAATAAATACAGACCCTGCCTTCCAGGAGCTTAAAGTTTAATGGAGGAGATACACTAAAACTATTGTACAATATATCAATGTATTGATTGTGACAATGGGTTTGTTTAAAACATTTCTTTTCTCTTTTTTTTGAGACAAAGTTTTGCTCTTGTTGCCCAGGCTGGAGTGCAATGGCACGATTTTGGCCCACTGCAACCTCCTCCTCCTGGGGTCAAGCAATTCTGCCTCAGCCTCTCGAGTAGTTGGGATTACAGGTGCCCGCCACCATGCCTGGCTAATTTTTTGTATTTTTAGTAGAGACACGGTTTCACCATGTTGGCCAGGCTGGTCTCAAACTCCTGATCTCAGGTGATCCGCTCCTCTCGGCCTCCCAAAGTGCTGAGATTACAGGCGTGAGCCACCATGCCCACCTGTTTAAAACATTTCTGAGAACAGTACCTGATCTACCAGGCAATCTGGGTGACCAAAATCCTAATATAGTTTTGGTATTACCTAAGGTGCCAGACACTGGCTTTACCCACAGACATTCTGATTTAATTGATGTAGGACGTGGCCTGGGCATTGAGTTTCTTTAAAGCTCCCAGGTAATTATAATGTACCTCCAAGTTTGGGAAGCACTGGTTTAGAAGCTTCCTGTTCCTTAAGAATATAGCCAACTCTGGAAAGACTGGCTGGCGCTGGGTGGTTAGGAGTCTTCTGGGACCATGTTTGGACTTTGGGAATTTGGAGTTTGTTCTCTAGGCAATGAAGTACAATGAAAAGTCTTTGAAAGGGGGAGTGACATCAAAGTTTCAGAAAGGTAATTCTGGCTACAATTTAGAAAATTGGAAAGGCTGGACACAGGGTAATTGTTAGGAAGAAGAGATGACCAAGGGCCTACGTGAGACCAAGATGGTGGCATTCCGATGCTAGGTAGCAGCGGAAACCCTGGCACACAGGGGGAAAAAGAGAATAAGAGCAACTCAAATGTTCTACTTCTGTTGGTTTTCAGCTTTGAAATTTAATCGTGGCCTTGTTAGTAATCACCTAAAGAATTCCGTTAGTACTTTTTAGCTTGGCTGTAAATGGGGACAGCCCCTTCAAGAACTCTCAAGCATTTGTGGGTTTCAGAATGATACAGAGATAACCGATCACCCTTAAAAAATAAAAGAACTCAGTTAGCTTTTACAGCTTCCCAGTTAATTTTGGTAATGTAGATCATTAAGCTTCCAGATAGAGTTTTTCACAGGGGGTGAGGGGAGAAGAGATGGTCTGGCTACTTAGGATCCAATTACCTAGATAATTGCCAGATACCCACTAAACATGGTGATGTAAGCATGGTTTCAGTCAATGTATCTTTTTTTCTGTTTTTTGTTTTTTTTTTTCCTGGCCTAATGCCTCTACTGATAAAAACATATTTTTACTATTATTGGTTCTGTGGAGCTGGTATGACTGTGATAGTGAGAGGACTGGATTCCATTTGCCTTCTGCTCCATCAGAGTCAGCTGTCGGTGTGTCCTCATTCCAGACTCATTGTAATTAGGAAGGAGGCAGAAGAGGCAAGAAGAGCCCAGCGGGAGGCTCCCATTTTGGCTTGAAGGCAGTAGCACCACAAATGAGAAAAACCATTGCTTGCCTTCTACACAGACTCAACACAATACTATTATGTCTACCAATGGGAGGTTCTGAATATTTTTTTAAAACCTTTGAAAACATAAAAACCATTCTTAGCTCAAGGGACACAGGAAAACAGGCCACAGGCCAGAGTTTGCAGACCCGTGGTCTAAACAATTAACAGAACAATAAATCAAGCCCGGATGTGTCACATTTACTGACCTCCCTGTTGTAAATACTCTCACGATGACTTGATTTGAGAATCTCCACGTAAACACTGCTGCATAGGGAGCTAGGGAGAGTTGAGCAGTGGTTTACCATGGTGTGCTATTTCCACCACGCAGATAGCATAGGCTAACGTGTATGATAAGCAACCTTGAGAGCAAAGGGAATGGTAAAATGTAGTAAAATAATTAGGAAGGAAGGAGTTTTTGAGTATTTATTCTCTTTGTTTCTAATATAATTTATTTAGTTGTAAGTTTACATAATGTAGTTTTTATACTGGCCATGTTGAACAATCGGCTGGCAAAATTTCTGAAAATTTAAAAATATTCTCTCACAAACTAGTACAAGCTGGCTCCAGTACACCACGGCTGGAGGGGGAAGCCAGAATGTTGAGAGGCAGTCAGGATGAAAGCAACACAGCAAGGAAAGCTGAAGTTTATGGCTGTGGACGAGCGCTTCCTCCATCAACCGAGATGGAGCCATGCGTGGGCGTTGCACGGGCAGCAGCCAATGATGGGACGGAGCTCATTCAGGCCCTCTGTCTTAATAAGCACGACTCAACTAATTTGGGAAGAAAACTCAGTTCAGTTGGCCAGTACCTGGCAGGGACAGGGAACTTGACTTAATATATAGTAAATCTGTTATAAAAATATAGTATTGTGCTCAAAATTTACATGTGAGTAGAGTGATCGTGATGAAACAGAAGATAGAAGTTTTCCCTTACGATAACGTTGGATTTTCTTTCCTAACCTAGCTCTCCTACAAACATGCAAATAAACTGAAACAGCTAAAGAAGTGGTCCCAAGGTTTTAATTAAAAAACAAAATTTAACCCTTCCCTAAACATTATCTAATGAGGGAGCAAAATGTGTCACTCTCCCTTAACAGATTGGATTCTCATGGCTGCTGTTGAAGGGGGAAAAGGAGAAACCAAACTGGGTGACTCTCTGAGTTACATCTTTGGCTCTGAACTCAGTGTGTCTATGGTTTGATAGGTTGGCAGTACAAAGGGAAAAGTAGAGATGGAGCTGATTGAGGATTAGAAATGGAATCTGGGGCTGGGTATAGTGGCTCACACCTGTAATCCTGACCCTTCGGGAGGTTGAGGTGGGAGGATCATTTGAGCCCAAAAGTTCAAGACCAGCCTGGGCAACATAGTGAGATCCCATCACTATAAAAATTTTTTAAAAAGTAGCTGGGTGTGGTGGCACGTGCCTGTACTCCCAGCCACTCAGGAGGCTGAGGCAGATCACTTGAGTCCAGGAATGCAAGGCTGCAGTGAGCAATGATCACACCACTGCAGTCTAGCCTAGCCCACAACGCAAGACCCTGTATCTAAAATAAACATAACAAAGAAAGGAAAGAAAGGGGGGGGAGGGAGGGAGGGAGGAAGGAAGGAAAAGAAGGAAGGAAGGAAGGAAAAGAAGGAAAGAGAGAGAAAGAAAGAGAAAGAAAGAAAAAGAAAGACAGAAAGAGAAAGAAAGGAAGGAGAGAAAGAAAGAAAGAAAATCTGGATGGCTTCTAATGTAACATGGTATTTTTGTGAGGGGATACTGTTAACTATAGCAATCATTTGATTTGCTCACAGATTGATTTAGTTTTTAGTGTCCATAATATGTTAAGTATTTTAAAATATGAAATATGTACCTACATGTATTTAATATTTACCACTTAATTGAATCCTTAAGATATCAGTGGTAGATGGTTTACGTTTATTTCTCATGTTTTTAAACTTTCTGCAGGGAGGAGCCATGTGTTAAATTTCTTTTTATGTTTCTTACTATGCAGCATTGCACCATGAATATGGAGGGTTAGCTTTAAAATAGTATGAAAGACAAATGTTTAAAGGTATACATTTCTTTCAGAGAACTTTTTCTCTGTCTCTCTCTGAGAGTGTGTGTATATCTCCTGTGTCTCTCTTTCCCTCTCTCACATGCACACATAAGTGCACACACACACTTCTCTTGGAAACTGAAGGAGGCAAGAATATGATGCCATTAACAAATGCTCTTTGGTGGACAGCAATAATAACAACCGCCAACTTTCACTGAGGACTACTTATGTGCCAGATACCATGTGAAGCGCTTTGCTTGTATTAGATCATCGAAACCTCAGAAAAACTCTATAAAGTGGGTGCTGATATTTTCTAGATTTTTCAGATACAATACTGAGGGTCAGGGAGATTGACTAAGTTGTCCAGTGTCACCCCTGGTAGCTGAGAGAGCTGGTTTGCATGCCTAGGGCTGTTTGTCTCCAAACCGGTGCCTTGCACCCTTAGCTCTGGTTCCTCCCCTCTCATAGCATGTAATCAGCACAAATTTCCTGAAGTAAGGCTACATGCATATAACAAGAATAAAGGAATAAAAATAGAGGCTGCCGTGGAATGGGAGAAAGTGGACGACTTACGGCAGCAGAGGAGACGGTAAGAGAGGAGAACTGTAGATGCTGTAAAGCTTCCTGGGACTCTAAGTACACTTGGCTACAACGAAATGGTTGAGCAGGAAAGAAGGGAAGACAGAAGGGCTGATTTGGTGGAGGGCCACGGGAGGAATAAAATTAGACATCATAGCTACAGAATAGAAGCACTGAAATTGCACCAAATCCATAGACTCTCAGGAGTGGAGGAGAATTTGAATGCCATCTGCCTAATACATAAATTTGCTCTGCATCTTGACAAGGTGGTGGTTCAGCCTCCTTGAATGCCCTTGGCCATGAAGAACTCATTAGCTCCCCTCAACAGACGGTGAATTAGAAAGTTCTTCCCTGTATGGAACCAATATTTGCCTACCAGTAACTTCTGCTCAGTGGCCAGGAACTGACTTCTTGGGGCCATACATGAAAAGTCTTTCATAGAATAGTTTCCAGGGTAAGTAGGAAAATATCTACACGTCAACTATTTTTCCCTAGTGGTAAAATTATTTCTGGATACTGGGTTCACAAACGCTTCCTAATCACTAATTATCACTCGGTACATTTCTTAATCAACTGCCTTTTTGCTAGGTAATAATAATAGTTGATAATAACCAACTGCAAATAGCTTTGCATAGATCATTTTTTATGTTGTCGTTTCTATCTTACAGTTGAGGAAGCTGAGGCTCAGAGAGCTTAAATAACTTGCTCAGGGTCACCTACACTATAGGCAGAGGAGTCAGGATCTGCTACAGATAATTTATACACAGAGGTAGAGCACTATCTTAGTCAATTTGGTGCTGCTATACCAGAAACCCGAGACTGGGTAATTTTTAAAGATTTTGGCCGGGCGCTATGGCTCACACCTGTAATCCCAGCACTTTGGGGGGCTGAGGTGGGCGGATCACCTGAGGTCAGGGGTTTGAGACCAGCCTGGCCAACATGGTGAAACCCCATCTCTAATAAAAATACTAAAAATTAGCAGGGCGTAGTGGTGGGCACCTGTAATTCCAGCTACTCAGGAGGATGAGACAGGAGAATCGCTTGAACCTGGGAGGTGGAGGTTGCAGTGAGCTGAGATCACACCATTGCACTCCAGCCTGGGCAACAAGAGAGAAACTCCATCTAAAAAAAAAAGACATCTTTTCTCTCACAGTTCTGGAGGCTGGGAAGTCCAAGATCTAGGCTCCAGCATCTGGTGAAGGCTTTCTTACTGCTTCTCACGTGGCAGAAGGCAAGACAGAGACATGCAAGTCCTTTTGATGGTGGCATTAATCCTCTCATGAGAGTAAAGCCTTCAGAAGCTAAACACCTCTAAAAGGCTCCACCTCCCCACATTATTGCATTGGGGGTTAAGTTTCCAACACATACATTTTGGGGGACACATGCAGACTATTGCAGGTACAGCAGGTCTTTGAATAAATTTATTTTGTTCAACATCTTTTCATTATGACATCGATGAGAAGAAAAAATGGATTCCCAGCCAGGGCCACTGTCTGGGTGGAGTTTGCAAGTTCTCCCCACATCTGTATGGGTTTCCTTAGCCTTTCCTGTTTCCTCCCACATCCCAAAGCTGTGCACTTAGGTGAACTGCTGTGTCTACATGGTCCCAGCATGAGTGAGTGTGGGTGTGTGTGTGAGTGCTCTATGTGATGGAATGGCCTCCTGTCCAGGATTGGGTCCTGCCATGCACACTGAGCTGCCAGGACAGGCTCTGGCCACCTGAGTTCAGGGGAACTGGAATACTTGGGTAAATAATTATCTTATTTCTGTAATCTTTCTTAAATGTATGTATAGCTCACATTTGTTTCAATGTTTAGTATTAGAAGTGTTTTGGTCTTTATTTAGAAATTTGGGGGTTTTTTTTGTTTGGTAATGTTTTTGTGACCAGAAAGATGTCCTAAGGAACTTTTTTTTTTTTTTTTTTTTTTTTTGAGACAGAGTCTCACCCTCGTGGGAGTGCAGTGGCGCAATCATAACTTGGACCTCTGGATCCAAGTGGTCCTCCTGCCTCAGCCTCCTAAGTAGCTGGGACTACAGGTGCATGTGACTACACCCAGCTAATTTTTGTATTTTTTGTAGAGAAGGGTTCTCTCTATGTTGCCCAGTCTGGTCTCTAACTCCTGGGCTCAAATGATCCTCCCACCTCAGCCTCCCAAAGTGTTGAGATTACAGGCATGAGCCACGTCACCCAGCCTTAACTCTTGTTCATATCCATTAGCCTATGGTAAAATGGGTTTTGTTATACCAGTTTTGTAATACCCTTATATCATCATTTCACTTAAAGTGACAATTCCTGAGAACCTATTGGTGGCATTAAGTGAAGGCTTATTGTACTCAAATAAATCATTCATTCCATCTGGTATAAAAAGAGAATGCTGTGGAAAGCGGAGTCTACCCAGGGTTAGGTTCGAGGACATGCAACTTGTACAGTCTCCCACTGAAAAGGGCTCTGAGCCTGGTTTTATGCTCTGCTGTCACAGCCTTGAAATTCTTAATAAGTTTTGAACAGGGAGGCTTGTGTTTTTATTCTGCACTGAGCCCCCCAAATTATTAACTTGTTCTGGGTCTGCCATTAAAAACGAAAGAAAACAGTCAAGCTGACAAATAGACCACCTGTTTTGGTGGTGGTGCATCGAGTGTTCTGTCGTTCTGTAGGTTCATATGTTGGAGTGAACTTTAGAACCCATTCTCTGTTCTGTGGCTTCTGGTCTTACTATCCTGGAAAGCCCCAGTGGTCAGGGATGGAGTGTAGGGTGTGGAGAGTGGCTTCCTTTCTTGTATGTTTAATGCCATGCATGGAGAAGGGCTGAGTTCTGGCAGGAATGCTTTTACATTTTTGGTTTTTATCACTTTCTACTCCCTAGACACTGTGTCTCCTGTCAAAGGAAATTTATGGGCACATTATAGTAGTTGACAGGAACAACGAGCCTGCAGGATTTCCCCAGGAGAAGCTTCCACCTGCTGAGTGAGAGCTTCCTCCTATTGGCTAATGTGGAAGCTCTGGGCTCTCCTCATTACTTCCTTAGCCTGTCATAAATGCCAGGAATGCAGGTTTCACAAAAGTAGGCAGGGGTGCGCTGTTAGTAACTATTCCAGGACAAGTCATTTGGGAGAGGTACTTACTGTGCTTCTTGGATGTCTGCTTCCAGTCATCTTAGTAAGTCCAGTTTGACAAAAATATGCCTTTCTAAGTA
Source organism: Pongo abelii (assembly GCF_028885655.2). NCBI lineage: Eukaryota > Metazoa > Chordata > Mammalia > Primates > Hominidae > Pongo > Pongo abelii. The sequence continues at coordinate 2,073,747 of NC_071995.2, forward strand.
AATGCGGCTCACAGCTTATGGTTGCCAATAAAAAAAAAAGGACAGATGTAACATGTAAGAATGCATAGCTACCCAACACCTTCTTCAGAACACCAGGGCCTGATATTATGTTTTGCTGCTTAATAGACTTCATTCAGATTATGAATGCCTTCAAAGTGGCAGTAAGATATCTTGGAAAGAGCACTGGACCAGGAGTCAGGAAACCTGGGTTTCCACCTAGTTTAATCTTCCCAGATTAAGGGAAGAAGTTGAATTAGGCAATAGCTAAGCCCTGCACGTAGTACCCAGTGCAGAAATTTTATGAGGCTCCCTCTTTTAGGAATCGACAGATGTTGAGCTTGGGTTTCCTTCTCTTGGCTCAAAGTGAACAGGCTTTTAATCAATCCAGAGATATTTACCTCGATCTTTTCATCTACTGCACTGCAAGCCCTGTGGCAGAATGATATACAGGAAAACCTGAGGCTCATTATGAGAAACCCTGTGGCAGAATGATATACAGGAAAACCTGAGGCTCATTCTGAGAAAATTGCGTAAGGGGCTTCTTTCCTGACCTCCACGTGTGGCTCAGGAATCTTGGCTCTGACTGTCAGGCCAGCTGCACCTGGGCCAGGTATTTATAGATGACATCCTTAGATGGGGAACACAGAGCTAGCTGCTATAATAGAAACCCAAAATAACAATGAATTAGTGGGAGTAGACATTTATTTCTCTCTCAAGCAATCCAGGCTGTCTCCGTGTCAGACTTCCAGGCCCCTTCCGTGTTGTTGCTCCTGCCCGCCTAGAGTGTTGTCCTCCCTGCATGGCCCATGATGGCTTCCCACTGTGTTCACAGTCCAGGCAGCAGGATGGAAGAAGGGGAGTCAGAGCCAGGTTGCACCCATCTCTTTTCCCTCCCAGCCCAACAACCAGAACTCAGTCCACTGAAAGGTAGGAAATGCAGTCTTTGCTCTGGGCAGCCATGTGGGAGAGTGGACACTGGCAGACAAGTAGCAGGTTGTGACATGTGGCCTGTGTCTTGGGATTTGATTAAGATGAACCAAAGGGCCTGAAGAGAGCATCTGCACTCTGACCTGTCAGGAGATCTCTATGCACGTAGGCCACGAACTTATATGCAACAAACCACGAAGACCAAAGCAGGCTGTGGCACCAATCACCCATTCCTCCTCCAAGGAGCTGGTGCAGACCCTCAGCTGGTGAGGCCATGGCTGTGGTCTCTGTGCTAGTCCAGTCTGGGTCTTCTCTGACTATCCTGCACTGTTCTTGTTTGGATTGCTCTGGAGTGCCAACTTTTCTTCACAGTTCTTCTGATTAGGTACTAAACTTCATTTATGCATTTGTCACAATGGAGGCTCCAGGCGCTTATTTCTGGGGAAGGCAGGCTTAGCCTTCCCCACGGCCTCTACAAAGTGCTGCTCTCAGTTCCCTTACCCTGCGTTCTCTGTCTCTTTGTGCAATTGTATGGTTGTAGTAAAGGCAAGGGTTACTTCCCTAGTGGGAAGAGTCACTTCCGACTTAGATTCAGACTGCAAAGATGACTTCCAGCCGTGCAGAGACATGTTCCTTGGTTCTGCATTCCACACAACATCTGGAAGAGCTGATTCCAGGCGGTGATGTCTCAGCACAGCTGGGGCAGTGCTGTCTGCCCCCTGCCATGGTTGACATCCATTAGGTGAGTACCCTGGGTGTTGTGGTGTGTGTTAGAGACTCTAGAGGTGAATGTGGTGGTCAACTTTTCCCGTTCCAGCTCTGCACTCTCTGCAGAGTGGAGGGCCAGACACTTCCTTGTTGAGGACTTAGTTTACTCTAAGCCTCCAAAAATGGTTCTGGGCCCATTTTACTTTTGGCCTCCCAACACAGTTTGGGCCGTCCTGTTTTCCTTTATTCTCTCACATCTCAGCCTCCCAAAATGCTGTTCCATCTTCTGTCTTCTGACTCAAATCTTATTCATCTTTTGAAGACTCCAATAACTCGTCTTGGAGAAGCTTTCACCTAAAATACCAGCCTTGGGATTTCTATGACCTTGTTGATTCTCCCCCAATTTCTTTCATTGGCTGAGCAGAACCATTACCGATCTCCGTTGTTCAGTATTTAACTTCACATATTTTTGTCCTCTTCTCAGGTTTTAAACTCCTGACTTGTTTTATTCATGCATTTATCAGTTATTTACTAGGATTTGCTAGGCACAGAGCAGACAAAGACAAATAATTCCCCTGTGTAGCACCTCGCTAGGGTAACCAAGGGGGGAAGGCATTTACTGGAAACAATAACAGAACAAATTATTACCTTACTAGTAGACATATGTGCAAAAGCCTTTGAAAGACCAGAAGAAAGCCAACTGCCTGGCAATGTCAGAAAGTTTCATGGGGGAGCTGGCATTCTTATTGGCCTATTCAGTGGTGAGTGGATAGAAACAGTTGCTGGCTGGAAGAGGTATGAGTATAAATGATGAACAATTTGAAGAAGGTGAGAGCTGGAGGTCTGTTTATTTGGGTGGGAGAAAAGGATACAAAACAGAAGGACGGATGAATAGAAGATAAACCGGAAAAGCTGAGTTGGGCAAGGTGGGCAAGTACTTATTGGCTCTGCTAAAGCTTTTGGATTTTCCTGTTGGTAATAGGGAGCCTTGAAAATTCTTAGGGAGGGAAGGTGCATGGTCCCATCTGTGTATTAGAATGATGAGGTTGGATTTGGAGGGAAAAATTGATTGGGGTTGAGGAGTGAGCCTCAAGTCAGATGGATCAGTTAGATACAAATTTCTGCCAGGCAATGACACCAGCAAAGGTGAGAGGTGAGGAGAGTTCTGAATTATTAGCAGTGGCAATGGGTAGGAATGAATGAAGGGAACACATTTAAGAGACACTGAAAATGAGTAATTGGATGCACAGGAAGTTGCAGATGCTGGAAGCCTTCACTCCTCTGTATAAGGCAACGTCTTCTTTTATTCAATAAATATTGGCTTTTTTACACTGTGTACAAATGGTGTATGCTTTTCTGAACGTTTGGGTTTTGACACAAACTTGTAAGACTGAAATCATGTGAATATCCTTCTTAAAAAGTGGATTGTGAAGATTTCATGTGACAGTTTACAGTGTAAAGACTTTGCAGTGTTGATTTTCAGTCTAGCTGGTGGTCAGATTCTTTTTTTATGAAGTACTATTGGGGAAATTTTGAGGAGTACACAGTATACATTCTTGGAGTACAAAATCAAAATGTGTACCCTGTTATGTTTTAAAAGAAGAAAACTACAAAACGATGCTTTTCCTTCAGGTTTTGTGGGTTAAAAAAAAAGTTAGTGGAGAAATAGCTTTCTAATTCTTTCTTGCCATTTCCCAAAGAAAGATACTGTGATATTTCACTAAATTAAAACAGTTTTTTTTTTTGTTTATTGTCCTCAGGCTAGCAAGCCAGATGATGCTGGGGAGCAGGGGTGTAAAGAAAAGGAAAATGTTTCCTGGTATAAATTCTCTTTCAGTGCTAAACAAGTGCTTTGCCCCTGGGGTGGCATATACCACCCAAATGGCAGAGCAAGGGGGTTTAGGAGAATGTCTTTTCCTTTTTGCCTGGTGTTGCCCGTAACTACATAATTGTTTGTTGGTTAATTGGTTCAGATGCTACATTGTTTCCAAAGGAGATCAATCTTTCTTCTCTCCATCTCTCTCCTTCTGTCTTCCCCCCATTTGTTAAGCTCCTTTGCTTTAATGCTTAAATGCTTCACAGTCTTATCTGCTGATCCCCTCAGCTCCTAGATACTGAAAATAAATTATCTTTATGTTGTGGCTGCTATTAATATATTCCTGTTTGTCTTGGCCTCTGAGTTATGGGGAGCCGTCTGCCTTGAACACTGCATCATAACAATTGTATAACCTCTTCCAAGCACTGCAGCAAACTTAAATTTATAAATGCCTATGAAGTGAGAGGAGAGAATGGAACTGACTTGAGCGTGGGCATTTAAAGCAGAAGGTCCCTTCCCTGGAGGCCTCTGTCAGTTGATCTTTCCAGAGTGAGCATGAGGGACTCACTCTCTCCCTGACACTTTTTGTCCAATTATTCATTGACCAAGCTTAATGATGAGGACCACAGGAAATATCAGTATTAAGTTTTATGAAGGATTAAGTAGTACTACTTTGATCAATGTAAAACTCTAATAAATAACCCAGCTTAGTAACTGTAGAGCTATTTAGAGAAAACACACAGATTGAGAATTGAACAGCTTGTCTCCCAAGAGGGGCCCACTGGGCTGGTAGCATCTAGCAGTTAAGAGGGGGGCTGTGTTTAGGTTTTGGATATCCTTATCCGTCCTTGGAATGATCCCCTCATGCTTCATACTTGAAACCTTCGCCTCCTCTGCACAAAGCCATCAATCCAAACAAATGTTTTTGAGCAAAGTGACCAGAATATTATAAGTTTTCCCACCGTGTTAAAGAATGCCTAAGGATGCAGTATTTGAATTTAAGGTTTTTAGGTTTTATTTTCGAAAGAAACTTTAGAGGTTTTCAAATTGTATTCCACAGAGTTACAAGGGTTCCAAGACAGTGTCTCAGGAGCTGCTTGGGGCATGGAGAGTGGGTCTGCATCCTCTCTCCCCCACCCCGAGCCAGAACAGCCCATGCTTATATATTGGGTTTCTAAGTGAGGTTTAATCTGAAGACAGTTACATTGATTAAATCATTGGAAAACTATTGATCTAGTCCAGCTTCTCATTTTATAGAGGAGGATGCTGAGGGCCAGAGAGTTTTATAATCTGCTCAAAGTCACAATACCAGTGACCAACATGGATCTAGAATACAGATCTTCTATCAGTCCAGTGTTCTTTTCTTATCCTATTTACTATTGAATTCCTCCTTTTATCCAGGACAAGCATGGTCCTATCAGCACCAACGTTAGAACTAAAATAAAATACAAAATAAAATGGATCCTGTCTATGGAGAGGCTGAGACACAGAGAGGTTAAGCATGTAGACTCTGGACCCAGACTTCCTGGGATCAAATCTCTACTCCACCGAGTATCTCCTGTATGATGCAGGGAATATTCCCGTATGATGCAGGGAACCTTGCGTAAGTTACTTACCTTCCTGTAGCTCTGTTTTCTCATCTGTAAAATGGCTGTGAGGATGATGAAATAAACCAGTGCATATACAAGTACTGAGAACAGTGTGTAGCAAGTAGTGAATAATAGTTTTTATTTAAAAGTTGGAATCATCAGTCTTTCTCTAAGTTTCCGTTAGATACTCTGTAGTCTGTTGATCCTTCTGCCTTTTGTGTTTGGTGCTGAGGATGACTGTGGTCATGGATGTCTTGTGTTACAAGTACCTGAGTGAGAACTGAAGCTCCATGAGTGGAAATGACTTGCTCAGTAATCTTAAGGGGCTTTTTCCAAAAGGGCAGGGGGCAGGGAAGGAGAGACTCCTGACACAGTCCTGGGAACCTGTGTTCTATCAGAAAGCCAGTTCTCATTCATTGGACCGATATGTTTATGCTGCATTTATAAATTTTTAAAAATTGAGACGTGATTCATTTAACATAAAATTAACCTGTGTACGATGTGAAATCCAGAGGTATTTAACACATCCACAATATACACCATCACCACTAAGTTTTTCATTAATCCCAAAGGAAACCCTGTACCCATTAAGAAGACGCTCCACATTCCCGCCTCACCCAAGGCCCTGGCAGCCACCGCTCTGCTTTCTGTCTCTGTGGATTTACCTATTCTGTATTTTTCACATAAATGGAATCATGCAATAGGTGAACTTTAGTGTCTGGCTTCTTTTACTTGGCATAATGTTTTCAAGGTTCATCCACATTGTAGCATAAATCAATACTTCATTCCTTTTTATGGCTTTTATGTTGCACTTTGGTTAAAGAATTTTGTTGTCTTTCTTTGTCTCTCACCACCCCTGAAGTGAGGCTAACTGACTGTAACACAGTTTTCTGTTTTACTATTTCTCTCTCCCTTTCCACCCCACAACTTGGTCATTAGTAAGGGGCTAACATTGTGGTTCTATTATTTACAGAAAACTTGTTTCTGGTTTCTCCGGTCAGGAGACCAACAGCAGAGAAAGTCTAGCTGCTGCTATGCTGGTGGGACCTGCTCTGTTAGGTTCCCTCCCTGTCACTGTTCTTGTGCCCAGGTGTTTGTGAGGACATGAAGAAGGAAGGGACTTCAGGGGCTTGGCGATTTGGCCCCACCATGATACCTGGATGTTGCACAGAGCCCACATGGCAGTGGAGAGGCTATCTCTTATCGGCACCTTTGCTGTCAGCTTCTTGTCACAACCCCAAGCCTGACAGGGGAACCACACTGATAGGTGGGCCCTCTGGGTCTTGGCAACAATGTCATAATGCAGATTACCAGAGCAATATGTCACAGTGTCATTTTGCAATGTCTAGGTGTTCCATTTGTTAATGGGGTGAATTTCTTGTCTGTAAACTTGAACATCTGAACTGTAGAGGAGAGATTAAAAAAATAAAATCACCATATTAATCAGGCCCAATAATTCCTTTTTTAAGCTTGGATCCAATGCTGAGGAATCTCTGGCATCCTTCCTTGGAATCAATTACAGTCAATTTCTTCACATTTTACATCAGTTAAAGGAACATTGTCAAGATAAAATCTTGCCCAACATAGATTTTTTTTGTTTTAATTTCCTTACTCTCATAAACCAAGACCTTCATAGGTTACGTTGCCAAAAATGAACTTTTAGAGCCAAATCCCTGGTTTGTCTTTATTTGGGCTGTGCTGAAGAAGTAGCATCTTCCTTCCCCTTGGTTCACATGTTGCTGTGGGCCGCTCCACGGCTCTCAGATGTGCCCTTGGGGCTGCATTTTGTCCACACAGGAGCCTGTGTTCTAGTTCCTTAGGTGCGTGTGAAGTTGTGTCTGCTTTGCTGATGGGGTTATTTGTGCTAATCTTTCTGGAGCCCAGGCACAGGCCACAGCAGGGCAGAGATGCTTGGAAGGGGTCAGGACTGGGTGCCAGCATCCTCTTGGGCCATAAAGTTAGGCAGGCATGAGGCCACATTCCACAGGCCTGAAGGAGCAGGCAGCTTGGGCTCAGGGAACTTAGTTGAGGCAGAAAGGCTCAGAAGTCACCAGAGGTGAGGCAGGTGGAACCTGGAGACCCAGAAACAAGTTGGGAACATTACCCATGAGTTTAGTTCATAAGACAGAGGCAAGCTTTGTCCTGACATCTTTGCCTTCTCCTTTGTTCTATGTTAGGCAAGAACTCACAGGTGTGTGCTGCTAGAAGGCAAGACAGGTCTCTGCAGGTTCAACTTACCCATAATTAAGGATGGACAGCACCCTAGACCACTCAGTGGTTTCCTAATGTGAGTTGCTAACAATAGATTTTGTTCTTTTGTAGTAAAGGGACCCAGAGACTTGCTGCCTAAGTGCCCATGGGCATCCTTGGTTCTTGCCTACCAGGCAGGCCCTCTCCTCCTTATCCAAATTGGAGGATCCAGTCACTCTCTTGGGGGTCCAACCTGGATTTTGTCTTTCTCAGCATTGTGGTCTCAGTACGGAGAACCCAAAACTCATGGCACTCAAGAGCTTGTTCACTCTTCTCTTCTCCAAACCTTCTGCTGTCCAAGTGAGTTTGGACTAAATGGGAGGCCAGATTCATTGGCACACAAGTGGCAGCATGGTGAATGGGGGGCTGTGCTGTGTCCTTCAGGCTCAACCTTCCAGAAGACAATGCGTGCCTGTCTCCTCTGCCACCTTCCTTGTCCCATGTCTTTTGTTTGAACAAAAGAGGATTGGATAATGAGTTTCTTTCTTTCTTTCTTTCTTTTTTTTGAGATGGAGTCTCGCTGTCGCCCAGGCTGGAGTGCAGTGGCGCAATCTCGGCTCACTGCAAACTCCGCCTCCTGGGTTCACGCCATTCTCCTGCCTCAGCCTCCCGAGTAGCTGGGACTACAGGCGCCCACCACCACGCCCGGCTATTTTTTTGTATTTTTAGTAGAGATGGTGTTTCACCGTGTTACCCAGGATGGTCTCGATCACCTGACCTCGTGATCCGCCCGTCTCGGCCTCCCAAAGTGCTGGGATTACAGGCGTGAGCCACCGCGCCCGGCCAATGAGTTTCTTTTTTATTTCCATCCTTATTTTCTATGGACATGAAGCTTGAAAGTCAGTCTTCTTGGGTTTCTATTTCTCTACCTATCCTACTACCCCTTACCTTAGAGTAAAGGTTCTGAATGTAAAATAAAGTTATTGGGGAGATTTTAAAATTCTGATGCCCAGGCTATATCCCAAATCAAATTCATGGTTGGATTTTATTATACTGTAAGGAATGCTTTGGTACCATTTTGAATGTAGATGGCCCAGTGCCTTTCTTTGGCTTTCTCCAAGTCCTGCTCAATCCTCCTGAGATGCTGAATCCTCCTGAGATGCCCCGAGAACACTGGCCTCCTGAGCAACAGGGGCAGGATCTCAGGAGAGAGAGGGCAGCTGTGGGTTGTGTCTTTTCATGAGTATGCAATAGTCACCTTTGTTTGTTATTTCCCCACCCTGGAGACAAATGTGTTGCTCTTTCTGTGTGAGTGTGTGTGTGAGTGTGTGTGTGAGTGTGTTTGTGTGTGTGTGTGTTTGTGTGTGTGTGAGTGTGTTTGCGTGTGTGTGTTTGTGTGTCAGTGTGTGTGAGTGTGTTTGCGTGTGTGAGTGTGTGTGTGTGAGTGTGTGTGAGTGTGTTTGTGTAGTGTGTTTGTGTGTGTGAGTGTGTTTGTGTGTGTTTGTGTGTGTCAGTGTGTGTGTGAGTGTGTTTGAGTGTGTTTGTGTGTGTGAGTGTGTTCGTGTGAGAGTGTGTGTGTGTGTTTGGAAGAGGTAAGAGCAGTGTAACCACAGCTCCCATCCCCATGCTGCAAGGTAGAGGGAGGAGGGGTGGCTCACATGTGAGTGGGAGCACGGCTTGCCGCAGTTTCGGTAACTGGAGGGGGAGGGCATGCTCTAAGGGAGCAATTAGAGGCATTCCTGTGGTCCCAAACACCCATCCATCTCTGCTTGAGTTCTTCCCCAGTTTTGTGTTTCATATGAGTGCTTATATCACTATAACTCACATCAGCCTTAGTGCCATGGACAATCCCTAAAGTGAACATCAATTTCTCTGTCACCTGCCATATTTTGGGTGTACCCTAGGGACATTTAGCACACTCAGCCAGGAGGCTCAAGCCCGTGTCTGTGGATGGCACATATAGAGAATGGACTCTGTTGCTCTTGAAAAGGATTGTTAAAAAATCAAGTTAGCATCTCGTTTGTCAACGTTAAGACAGTTGATGTTTCAGAATAATTGACAAGCATGGAAATCTGCTGGAAACAGGAATGTTATTAGGGCCACTGTGTTTGTGAGTGGTCGGATGTGAATTAAACCAATCCATTACACTTGTTTGATGTTCATTGGGGCTGCAACATTTTTATGCAGAACCCGTGAAAGGAGACACAGTTCAGTGGTGTTTATGAGTGACCTTGTCTTGTCCTCTGAATTATGGACAGGCAGCTCAGAACATCAGGAGCCGGAGCTAACAACTGTGCCGTGTTTTCTTCATATTCTGTATCCCTGAGATGCTGCTGCCATCTCGGGCTTAGATTTTGAAGTAGAGAACATGAATGTGGCTTTTCAAATCAGAAATATTTATAGAACGAGGTCCTGATTTAACAACGCTGAAGCGCTGGTCCTGGAAATAATAACACAAGTCAGGAAAGAGAACCTCTCTCCCTATAAAACATCCCTCCAGTGCTTGCTTTTGAGGGGACTTCTTTGTGAAAAATTAACGTTTGCCAGTTTGATCAGAAGAGTTTTAAACTGAAGGTAGGGGGTGGTGAGTAAAATGCCAGGTGAGCCTATGACACTGACAGGCAGCACCTGGGTAGGTGCAGTGATGTTGCTAACCCACCCTGGGGGAGTTCCGCTGGCCATTCCACTTCCAGAGAGGAGGTACTTGACTCTCCATTCTTTGACGTACAAGGAACCCTGAGGAAGGTGTGGACAGGATGTCCCAGAACAAGTGAAGCCAGGCTCTGCGTCCAGCTGGGTCCTCTTTCTGGCCCTGACACAGAGGCTCCCATGATGCCCGCCCTCCGCAGGCTCAAGTCCGCCCATATGCTTGGCCACCGCCTGGCCTGCAAGTCTATCCTGGGATGCTGAGGGGGCAGCTCTGGCATCCGACACCCTGGAACTCAGGACATGGATCCCATTTTCTCTCCAAACCCAGGCTATATTTACACCTTCAAAACACATAAGGCCAACTGTCCCTTCTTTCCTGAAAAACGGAGCTTCACCTCCACTCTTCTGGGCTATATGTCCCCTGGAGTCTCAGAGTCCTTGGGGCTTGGGGGTATTGTGTTCAGGGCTTTGGACATGATTCACAGTATAATCCTAAGGACAAAGTTTTTCTGGCAACCTCATGCTAAAACAGATGAGAACAACAACAACAACAACAACAACAACACCCCAGCTCGCTTTCATTTAAAATCATTCCCCAGGTCAAATCTCCAGCAAACATCCCACTAGAGAAATGAGAATAACATAGTCAAAATGCCCAGGAACCTCAGCAGATGCAGCTGCCAATAAAGCTAAAGTAAATGTAGGCACCATGAATAGATGTCTGGCATTCCAAATAGAGGTGGTGAGAGTTTGCCTGGCACTGGCCATACTGCCCTCGAAGACAGCTTAGCTCTGGCAGCATGTTCTGAGAGGAGCACTGATAGAGAAAGACAGAGGAGCATGGAAGAGGATGGGAGAGTGGCTCATGTTCTGGCCTAGAGAAGAAAAGAATCGTGGAGAGGGGAGGAAGAGAATATAGTAACTCGATTGCAACATTTATTAATAATAATAACGACCACATTTTTAACATCTGCTACACCTTAGGCTGTTAGAACATACTAACTCATTTTAATCCTCACAACAACCCCATCAGGTGGATATTTTTATTCCTATTATATAGATGATGAAACTGAGGCTTGAAGAGAGAGGTTTAGTGACTTGCCCAAACTCACATGCTTAGAGTGGCAAAGTTAAGACTTTGCCACATCCAAGTCCTTTTAGATCCAAGGCCGTGTTCCTTTTTCTAAGCCTCCCCAGTGTGTGGAAGGGAGTACACTTTCTCCGTGAGACGCCAGATAACTGAATGAGAACTACAGGGAAGATGTCAGAGGAACGAGATTCAATGCAACCTCATAAAGAACTTGCTCATGGTTAGAGCTGTCCAGAGATGGAATGAACAAGCCCAGCTGGGGCTGCATTTCCATCCCTTGGAGGTCTCAGGCAGAGGCTGAGGTACTAAGGTTGAGGGTGCTGTGGTGGGTTATTTAATATTATGAGTCCCTCATAATACTTTCTGTTTTATTACTCTAAAGTAAACTTCCCAAGCACACAGCTCAAAGAGAAGGCCAATGCAATATGCTGGTTCAATATCCGATGACTTTGAAATAATTCGAGGGCCAACTGGCTCATCTAGTGTGATTAAAGCTCACAGTTTCCCATTCATGTATTTACTCACTTATTCAAAAACGTGAGTGCCTACTTTGTGCCAGGCTCTGCAGGTATAGTTGTGAATAACAGGTAGTCCCTGTGCAAGGAATCTATAGATGGGAATGGGGAGAGACAGGCAAACAGGTGATTTTCATTCTGCGTGTAAATATAATTAGGAAAGTACAGGATGCTATGGGACACCGAATCCAACTTTGTGGGAAAGGGGAAGAAGACTTAGGAGCTGGCGAGGTGAGGGGGTGAAGAGAAGAAGGAGATCTGGGCACTGGAAACAGCACACGGGAAAACGGGAAAGCGGACGCCGGTTCAGAGCCGGAACCGCGACAGCCCCGTCGTCCACCTCAGGTGCCGGCGCCCCCTGCTGGTGCACGGAGACGGCAAGGCCCGGGGGCGTGGCCTCCCCTGCGCCGGGCGGGTGTGCCCGGGCCCTCCGCGGGGCGCTGGCGTCTGCGCCAAGGCACGTTCTCCTGCTGCTCCAGAACTGCCACCTTCCAAGTCCTGAAGGAGGCAGTTTTCCTGTCATTTGCACCTGGCCCGAGCCATTCTGGATGTTTTAAGGAAACGAGAAAACCATTCTTTCCTCTTACTGGATGCTATGCGATGTCATTTGGAAACAACGAAGGGCTCTGTTTCTTGGAGCCCCTGGGTTCTGTCTGCAAGAGGGGCAGTCATGAGGCTTGCAAGGCAGGGAGTGGGTACGATGGTGCTACAAGCGGTCGGGAGGTGATGGGGTCCAGGGAAATAGACATTTCCATTTCTTCCTCCTCCCTTCTTTTCTCGCCGGAATCCCCTGTGCGAACCTCTTCTGTGCAGACACCTTCCCACCCCACCTCAACAGAGCCCTGTGGGCCTTCCACGCTAAGTGCGCGGACTCATCTGAGTGCCAGTAGGGGACACAGCCAGATTCAAGCTGGGATCCCCATAATATGTGCACCTGCAGCCAGGTGTGCCTATAGAACCACAAATGCGACAGGTGAGGGGATCATCTTATTATTTTCCTACTTCCAAGGCAGGACGGTACTTAAACCATCTCAGACAGATGGTTAACTGTCCTATTTTAAAAGATCTCTGGGGAGGACGATTTCACAATTCCCTGTGGCTGTCTGTTCTAGTATTTAATCATCTTCATTACCAGCGAATTCTTCTTTATGCCGGATCTAAATCTCCACTGTTGTGATTTAAGTCTTTTTCCTTGAGGGTAGACGCTGTGGCTCTTCTGCTTCAGGGGAGGGGAGGATTCTGGTGCTAATTTTGCGGTATTGTGAAAAAGTTATCTCTTGTAACACCTTCTTTGGGGTTTATTTTCTTTATTGGTAAATGGGGTTGGAGGGTGAGTTAGGGATGGTTCCCAAGGACTCTTCTACCTCTAAAAGCTATGACTTCTCAAATGTCATAGCTTTTAGACAAGGGCTGCATTGGTATCCTGTGCAATTCAATACTTAGTGGAAATAATAACGCTTTGTTGCATTGAAAAGCATGTAGCCGAAATCTGAAATGATGCCACGTAGACCTAGTCCAGAAAGCCATCCATCCCTTAGTGTCTGAGTGGGCTGTGGGAAGGAATGAGCAGTGGAGTGGGCTGGGCCACTCACAGCTGGACCTTCCAGAAGTCACTTCAGGGTAGGCACTCTGGTCATCTATTGCACGGAAAAGGGGAATCAGGCTTTGTGGGTGCTGCCCCAGCCTCTAGCTCTGGAGAGCTCAGAAATGAACACCCAGCAGAGGGCAGTTGTATGGGACAGTGGATTTTCATCCTCCCTCCCCTTTCCTATTTTTTTTTTTTTTTTTGAGACAGAGTCTTGCTTTGTCACACAGGCTGCAGGTGCGATCTCAGCTCACTGCAACCTCTGCCTCTCGGGTTCAAGAGATTCTCCTGCCTCAGCCTCCCCAGTAGCTGGGATTACAGGCATGCGCCACCACGCCTGGCTAATTTTTGTCTTTTTAGTAGAGACAAGGTTTCACCATGTTGGTCAGACTTGTCTCGAACTCCTGACCTTGTGATCTGCCCTCTTCGGCCTCCCAAAGTGCTAGGATTACAGGCATGAGCCACGGCGCCCAGCCTCCCCTTTCCTATCTTTAAAAAGCAAATGCCCTAGGAAGGGTTATATCTTAAGTCATTATCAGGTAACCCTTTACTGACTGGATGAGGAAATGGGCTACAGGGTAGCTGCTTAGTCTTGAGACTGGAGGGGTTGGCACAGGAGGATTTGGGGTACCCTGGGAGGGAGGTTTGCCAACAGCAAAACAAAGGCTCCACACCAGCGGCAAGAGACCAAGTTCACTCACTTCCCCTTGTTTTAAAAACCTTCTTGTCTGCTTACTTTGGTATGTGTGTCCTTAGGAGCTGGTTCTTTCTCCAGGTGGCATGAGTTACCTTGCTTTAGGGGGCAGTTTTCAGGCAGGATTCATTCTAGGCAAAGTTCCACCAGCCAAAGCTCTCCGAGCATCCTGCCTTATCTATACATAGGAGTAAATAGAGCTTCAGCCAACGACTGGATCACATCATGAGACAGCGTAATCTGCTATTTACTTGTATTCTCTTACCTCCTCAAGTTGTTTGAGACAGAAATAAAGACTTCCTTGTTTGTTACGGCATGGGAGGAATTTTAATCTTCTGCACATGTAAATGTGAGGTTGTAGGATTTCTCTTGCCTTTATTACTGGTATCATCAAACGCTGCATTGGGCTCACTGTCTGCTAACAGCAATTCTTGTATTATTATTTCAGAATTAGCTGGGAGTTAAAGTATCTTCGGACCCCACTTGGTCTTGAAATTGTTAAAAGGCATTGGGTACACCAAAAATGTCCTTGGGCCTCTGAAGGGGAGAAAAGGGTCAGAATGGTCCCAACTCAGATGCAAGTCTCCTGGGAAGGGACGTGTTCCCCACTTTGTACAGGTCAGGCAGGGGTGCACTGCAGAACTGGTTTCCACCATTGTACCAGTCATGGAAGGGTTTCCATCAGCTCAGGATTGTAATTGTGTCCCACTGGAGGAACAGCACCAAGTTCTGAAGATATTTAGGCCTTCTATATAACCCCCACTTCTCAGAGCATGGTCTGGGGTAGAGCAGCGTCAGCCTCACCTGGAAGCTTGTAAGAAATCCAGAATCTCAGGCTCTATCCAGATCTACTGAATCAGAATCTGTATTTTAAAAATAACCCCAGGTGATTCTTAAGCACATTTAACTTTGAGGCCCCCAGTCTAGCCCACTGGAAAATAGAGTCCTTCTTGGTGGATTTCGAGTGCATTGTTCTAGGCAACATTGTAAAGCAGGTGAGGCTTCTCTTCGGGACCACCAACTCTATTTTCAATATTCTTTTCTCTCATTAAAGCTTCCTTTTCCCTGCATTTCCCTTCACTCCCTCCCAAAAGCACCCAGACAAAACCCTACTGATGAAGACTGTGCACTCAACATAGCCCAGGTCTCTGACATATTGGAGAAAAGAGACATGATTAAATAATTCCTATTAAGCTGTTAGTGACTTAGAATTTGAAGGGTTCTTTCTCATATGGATATTGCACTCTAAAATAGGATACTTAATGAATCACTGTTTAACCTAAAGATTATATTTCCTTTCATAGAATTCGAGTCATGGTGGCACTCTGACAGAGATTGCAGATATCTGGGAATAGGGTGACTTTTATAATCACTAATAGGATGCTATGTGGGTGACTACTTAATCCGACTATGTAACAGACTGGACCCCCAAGCTTTGGGTGACCCCCAAAACTTCCCAGCTCAGTAAGCCCTCATTATTGCTCACAGACACTGGATTCTTAGTGCTGCTTCTCAGATACTTCTTTCTTATCTTTATTATTTTGCTATGTTTGGCCTCCTAAGACACAGTCCAGTTTTCAAAATAAGGAATGGATTTTAGGAGAGTTTCTGATAAGTCAAAGAAACATAAAAGAAGAGAATTGTTGAGATATGATTCAGGAACTATTTCTGGAGATAGCTGAACCCGTGCTTAATAGGGTGCTAGTTTTGCCGGTCAGCTTTGACACGTGAGGATTATTTCTCCTTTTAATTTCCAGTTATTGTAGAAATAAATCTGGCTTACATGGTATTTCTCCTTTTTATTGCTTGACCTGACGTTTTTTTCCTCATGCAAGTCACTTCCTAGCAATGCATTCCAATATTACAGCAACTCCCTGACTGTCCTGTGCCCAGGTATGTTGACAGGTGAAATCCCTTAACATAAATTTTGTAAAAAAAAAAAAGCCTGTAAAAGACAGATGCTGGGAAATGGAAATAGATAAATCCAGGTGTTACAGATGGGACACTGGCAAATGCAAGGATTGCAAATGTTATATAAGTAAACACAATGTCCATAGGTAGGAAATTGCAAAAGACAGGTGCTGTGAATAATGGTCTATGAGGCCAACAGACAATCCTTTGCAAATAACATGGGCTTCTTAATAGACAAATAAGAGCTAAAACTTTCATGCAGAGTTCCAGTCCCCTGGTAGAGGATCTTTTTGGCTAAGTAACTCACTAAACAATGATGAGAGGACAAGTGTAACAACCTCCCTTTAAACTAATCTCCCTGGGTAACCTGCCAGGGAGTTTTTCCAGGAACATTAGCTACCAGCTCAAGAGCAGCCTTTCATGTAGATACTTTTATGAGATGATTGATAGAAGTAGGGCAGGTCTCTTGGTCTCAAAATTTCTCTTTTACCAGCCTGCAATATGCCTGAAATTGCACCATTAGCAATATATTTTTTGGATTAATTCTCTACCACCAACAGGATAGATAGAGTAATCATTAATTTATTCATCAGATGTTTATTAAGCACTTACTGTGAGCCAAGTACTATTCTTGGTAAAGGAGATTCAAAGGTAAGTACAACATCGTTCTTGCCCTTGAGATGTTGAGAGTCTAGTTGGGAATATAGGAGGTAAACAAATAACTACAGCAATATAACTAGTGCTTTGATAGAGATAGTGGTAGGCTCTATGGGAACACAGAGGAAGAAGAACTCGACCCGGGACTCTTGAGCTGAGTCTTAAAGGATGAGTAGGAGTTTGCACACAGATGCAAAGGATGGAGGTCTGCAGTTTGGGTATGGGAGGGGAGAAGGAATAAGGGATGATTTTGGACCATTGAGCCATAGGGGTGAGCATCCCTGTTCCTGAGCTGGGATTACAGTGCTTGGGTTCCTGTGGAGTAACACGTCAGTGTTGGCTGCCTATATATGTAGAGAGAGTGCTTCTGGAGATGGGGATGGGGGTAGGATTTATGCAAAGAGGATATGGAGGATGGCAGAGACCAATGCATCTACTTGGATGCCATGGAAAACCTGACAGCACTAGATTTTTCTTTCAAGTCATCACCTCTTCATTCAACTTGCTTTCCCATCCAGGTACTTTTCTACCCAGTTGTGGCACACCCGTGACTTCAGCAGGGAGAGAGTTAAAACTTTGAGGATGGACAGCAAACCTCCATCTATTTTTTGTTTGTTTGTTTGTTTCTGTTTTTAACATTCGTGATTTGGGTATTGTAAAAACTATCAAAGATGGCTTAAATGAGGTCTTTGTGTGATAGGAAATGTTCTTAGCTCTGTGCTTCCCAAACTCTTTTAACATTGAACTGCTCTCTGCAGAACATCCATCTTGGTGGGCCTTCACTAAATGCATAGAAGCGACAGCAAATAATGTAGCTGGTCTAACTACCTCCCCTATAGGATTTACTTTCAGAGTTTTAAGGGAAATTTTCAAGCAGAAAATGGTTACATGGATAAAATTGTTGAGATTTAATTAGACTTTTATAAGAAATGTGACAGAATTTTGTTATCAAAGTTTAAGTGGTAGGCTGGGTGTTGTGGAGATGTCGAATACCTTGACTTTCACTTCTGAAGAACTGGTTTTAAGCATCTCTTTTCAAATAGATAATTAATTCTTATATAAGAGATGGTGACCAACTAGTCTCTTTTTCCAAAGAGGAATAAAAGGCAAAAAGAAAATGGTTGGAATTGTGGTTAATGATATTCAGGTTGGACCAAGAAAGATTATTGGGTGCTTCAACGGATTGTCAAAGATGACAGAAAATTCCATCTTTGTGGTAATAAGTACCCTGCTATATCTATACTTTTCCTCGCCAAGCTTTTTCATACTAATATTTCACTTTGTACTCAGAATCCATTCCTTGAAAGTTCCTTGGTTTATGGTTGAGGGAACTGATACTCAAAGAACATAAGAGACCTGGCTAAAGTTACACAGCCAAGTGGTAATAGATACAAGCTTTAAACTCAGAGTTCTTTCTAATACCTGATGCTTTTGTCTTGTAGGCTGTAAATGAAAATACAGCAGAATCAGATCTGTCCAATAAATCCTGATTGAAGGCCAGAAATGAAAGTATTTCTTCTGAGGCTGAGAAAAATTCCATCTCAAACATTGAAAGGGTAGAAATAGGCAGTGAAGTCCTAGTGTCTGCTCTGTTTGGCCTTTCTGGGTTAAAAACATACTTAAAATTGAGTGACTCTGTTGTGGAATAAAATCCAAACAATCTGGGTTGAAAAAGACTGCTTAGGGGTGTGTGGGTCACAGTGATGCTAAGGGTATTCTTTTTTTTTTTTTTTTTTGAGACGGAGTCTTGCTGTTTCGCCCATTCGCCCAGGCCAGAGTGCAGTGGTGCTATCTCGGCTTACTGCAAGCTCCGCCTCCCGGGTTCATGCCATTCTCCTGCCTCAGCCTCCCGAGTAGCTGGGACTACAGGCACCCACCACTGCACCCGGCTAATTTTTTGTATTTTTAGTAGAGACGAGATTTCACCGTGTTTGCCAGGATGGTCTCGATCTCCTGACCTCGTGATCCGCCTGCCTCGGCCTCCCAAAGTGCTGGGATTACAGGCATGAGCTACCACGCCCGGCCCACTAAGGGTATTCTTGATATCCGCTGGGATAATGTGACCACAGGACACCTTGCTTGCTTTCTCCAAGAATCTCAAGAAGACTACAAACCCCAAGAAGGGAGGCATATTGTTCAAGATCATGTTGGGGATAGAAGACAGAGAAAGAATGAGAAAGTAGAGATGTTCATTTGTTTTATGAACATTTACTTATCTGCCAAGGTCTGTAGCCCTGGCCTTCCCTGTGAAGAGCAGCAGCCTGAACCAATGTTCAGTCGGCCGGGGCTGCCGAGCCAGGACCTTACAAGGCTGCAGCCTGCGCTGACCCAGGGCCTCCACAGTGCTTTGCTTGCAGATCCCCCCAAAAGAGTTGTGGAAAAGTCTGTGCCTCATCATGCGTTTTCAAGTTGACATCCCAAAAGTTTCATGATAATTTTAAATGGTTGTAAATGATGCAATTTCTGGTGCTTTATAAATCTTGACAGTTTAACATAAAATTGTTGCATTACTCTTTTAAAGTTTCCAATAAAATATAAACACTGCAGCTATTTGATACCTTCTATTATGTATTCAAAGATATATAAAAGCCCTGTTTTTAACAGTCAAAGATTTTTCATCATTTCTTTTTCTCCTTGGATACATATTTACATTCCATTTCCTTCTTAAAATTTTACCCTAATACAATATATTTTTATGCTTGAAAGTCTTTTACTGATCACACTATCATATTACTCTGCAACAAAAAGAGGTATATAAATTAAAATTTAAAATTAAAAAAATTTATAAACATAAGGCTTTGCATTATACATTTCTTTTGGATTGAATTATCATCACAGATACTATTAATGTACAACTGAGAAAAACAACATAATTACATTATGAGCTTTTCGAGGTAATTCTTAATATAAAATGTACCAGAAATAATATATTTTAAAAAGATCATGATTGAAGGGATATGTTGTCCAATTCAAGAGGCTTTCTAGACACGTGTATTTCAAATGTCTCCTTGTCTGGGCACCAGTATTTCCTAGATCTCCTTGTTTGGTGTCCTGGGGGCATTCACACCACAGGGATATGGACCTGGAAGGATGCAGAGTGAATGACAGGTGTGCCTCTCTGCTGAAGTGTAGGATAAGGATGCCCCTTTGAGAGACAGGAGAAGTGGCAGGTAGGCTCCAGGCTCTGCCCCAGGTTGTTCTCTGGTGAACATGAAGACTGAGCACATATGAAAGTTGAGGGTCTGGAAATGAATTCTATTAAATCATTACTTGTACATGAGTTTCAAGATGTCCTACACTACTCCGATCACTTTCCAAGGCCACTTGGGAAATTGTTAACATGTTCTTGATTCATCCACATAAGAATAGTTTGCATAAGCTATTCAATATAAATACAAGCATAAATATGCTTGTACTTTGAGAAATATGCCTGTACTTTAAGAGGAGGACGTGTTTTGGGGTATTTCATCTGTATAATCAGTTGCAATAGACACTGTCACCCGTTTATCTAGAACAAATAGAACTATTATATGCTACATGAATTATAAATGATTTCAATATTACTTCATCGCAAGATCATTATGGTTACAGCCTGCCCTCCTATGAATTAGAATCACTGACTGATATTATGCTGATTGGAATAGAAGTCAATTCAATGAATCAGAACTTGGCAAATCCCTAACCACACATGGTTCACGCACATGGAGTTGTTGATTTATTCCAGCCTGTTAGTCAAGATAGTTAACATTATACTATGGTAATATTTTCCACATTCCTGGAGCTTAATATAATACAAATCTATTTCTTGATCATACTATATCCAGAGGGGGCTAGTGAGAGGTTCTGGTTCACAAAGTCACTCAGGGACCCGGGGTTGATGGATGCTTCTCTATCTTGCAGCTGTACCATCTGGATAATGTGGCAGGAGAGGGGAGGGACAGAAGAATCGCAACAGGTCTTCCATCACCTCAACCTGGAGGTGACACAGTCACTTCTACTTACATTTCATTCGTCAGGACTAGTCCAATAGTTGTGTCCAAATGCAGAATGGCTGAGAAGCTCACTCTGCCATGTGCCCCAGAGGAGAAGAAAACAGAATATTCTTGCTAACTAAACTATAGTAGAAGTTGATATGGGTGGTATTGGTCAATTGGTCATTGGTTAAAAAAATGATTACCAAGAGTTAGTGATTAATAATAAAATAATGGCATTATATTCATCACAAAAAATCATTATGTAAGCAGGACTGAACATGAAAAAGGCAGAAAATTTGAATCTGCTATGTAAAGAGGCAAAAATGATAAACCTTGGGAGATTGAAACTTACCTTCAAGTATGACTTTGACTGAAGGAAGACCTATCTAGCTGGCAGAGGTACTTCAGCTGGGTCATACGAAAACATGACTGGAAGTGTCCTGCCATACTTGACAACTCTGCCCAGCTCTTGTTTCCACCAGGCTCCACTTGGCCACTGAGTGGAAGTCATTCGGCAAGTTAATGACAGTCACTACTGAGAAGATACCCCTTTGGTTTCCCTCTTGACTTTGCCTATTTCTAGATGTATTATGGAGCAACGACCTCTCTAGCAGGGTGATGATGATTAGCTGTAACTTCCCCGCCCCCAGGTACTTGGAAAATGGCCTAATCAACAACTTAGAGTGAACTAGCCATATGTTAATTAGTTATATGGCATTCAGGTTTACCGTTCCAGGAATGTAAATATTTGGAATTATTCCTATCAGTGTTGTCTATATTCTTTTATATTTCAGGGATGGGACTGCTGCAGGTTGACCCAAGGGTATCCCTATAAAAGAACCTTGGAATCTACAATTAGAAGAGTGCATCATCTTTAAAAAAGAGGTTTTAGGGAACAAATATCCCTTTTTGTCTATTGAGGCAGGCTGGTCCCAAATGTCATATCAAGTAAAGGATTACCTGACCTGTGTCAGACTAGGAACCAGAAATGTTCCTGGCTACATAACCCTACTCTCACATGACTTCTGATACTGTAGGAAAGCAAGCTGGAAATTAATGTGTGGAATTCTAAGAGAGATGCGCGCAAAGTGACCATTCAGGAAAGAATAATCCAGAATGCAAATACGAACTGAGCCGTCATTTATTATTCATCCTTGGGTGAGAGGGAGAAGAACCAGGGGTCAGAGAGAGAAGACATTACAGATTGAATGCCAGCTGAAATATGGAAGGAAAGGTGAGTTTGCCAAGAGTTATATTAATAGGAGGACTGTGAATAGAATGAGGGTTGATGGCTGATTTCTGATGGCCAAATAAAGGTGTTTACTCTTAGGACTGTGTTTTGAAAATGACAGAGAACTTAGAATGCATTCACAGAAGGGTAAAAAGAGAAGAGAGAACATTTATAAAGCTAATTAGAAGAGGAAGGTTCTGAAAGCCCTATTGAAAAGAACACTTTTCAGCTTCCTTTGAGAAGACATTTTCTATCTAGCTCCATTGAATGCGTTTGAACTGGCCTGGAACAGTTAAGAAGGTAAACGGGTTAGGGAGGTTGAGGATCAGAATGGTCTTTGGGGTTTAAAGCCAGGTCCACTTCTCCCCAGCTGAGCTGGCTCGGCCAGGTTACTGAACCTCTCCAAGCATTCAATTGCTCTAATTAAATAGCTGAGGGTGATTGACTGGAAGGGTTGTTTAAGTGTGAGACTAAGTTCTGTGGGAAGGAGCATCCTCCATAGTGCAGCACCTTCGTCACCACTCACTTAAGCTCTAACATGTGGCAATAACTTCTGTTTTATAAGTGAAGAAACTGAGCCTCAGTGAGAGAAAGAGGTTGCTAAAGTGTCAGGAATTAGCAAATGTTGGGCTTGAGATTCAAGTGAAAATGGGTGAAGAAACATTCCCGTAGGTTAGGGTAGCATAGTGGGTTGAATAGCAGCCCCTCAGAATGTATGTCCATGTCGTAATTCCCAGAGAGTGTCAATGTTAGCTTATCAGGAAAAAGGGTCTTTGTAGATGTAATTAACTTAAGAATTTTGATATGAAGACATCGTCCGGGATTATCTGGGGAGCCCTAAATCCAATGACAGGTGTCCTTGTAAAAGCGAAGCAGGATATCTGACTGCCAGAAGATGAGGAGGCAGGGTGACCACGGAGACAGTGTGATGTGGCCACAAGTCAAGGAATGCTGCCTGCCAGCAGAAGTTGGAAAGGGACAAAGAAGGGGTTCTCCCTGAGAGACACTGCAGGCAGCACACCCTGCTGGATTTTGAACTTCTGGCCTCAAAACTGTGAAAGAATAAATTGCTGTTGTTTTAAAACATCCAGCTAGTGGTAATTTGCTATGGCAAAAACTGAATACATGTGGGAATGGCTCGCATTTTGTGAAGGCCTTTGAGCACCTAAAAAAGTGGACACAATAGTGGACAGGTCTGAGCCTTGACTATGTGGTTCCTTCTGGGGGTCAGCAGGTCACCCAGATGAAACAAACTTTCTCAGGGCCTTAACAAGTAATGAAGGTATAGCTTTGGTGACTGAGCGCTTCCTTTGGTATCAACTTCTCTTTCCAAAGAGCCTCAGGAGATGAGGCCACACATTCCCATTTTGCAGATGAGCAAACAGAAGTCCAAGATAGTTACATAATTAGCATGCACCACTGGCTTGCTGAGGTAGAGAGGGACATCATTTGAATTCACACATGGTAGATGAATTCTCCCACCTGGAGAGCCAGTCCCCAGGATCAGGCCATAAATAACCTTGCTGCGTTCTGTCTTTGGGGGCTAAGCATTGCTGAAAATCACAAGGCTAGGTTAGTCACGTTACCACACCTTGTTATCCTAACAACTTAGGCTGCTGTAGAATGAGGCTTGAATTCTCCTCACACTCCGAGTATTCTGGCTTCCCCTTGGGACGGACGCTGGGGCTGAGCGTCCAGGAGAGTTTTCCCTAAGTGTAGTGTATAAAGACAGCCCAGTGGGTTAGGTGGGATCCGGTCCGTCCTATGGCTTCTAGATAAACAGACAGGAGGAAAGGTGGAGATGTGATGGAAGGGAGAACTCTGCCAGCAGAGGTTTTTAATACTAACATAAGTTGTGAAGGCCTCAGTGTTATTATGGGTCTTCCAAAAGGAGAAAGGCCATTCTGCACCCTCTTCAGCTTTGCTCTCTGAACCGTGGGTTGGGGAATTTTCCCCAAAGCCTTCCTCTCTCCTCCATTTTAGTTCTAGTTCCTGAAATGTTGCGCACAGTAGTGGCCAGTGCATGGCCTCTGGGTTTGTGTAGACTTGGGTTCAAATCCCGATTCTATAATTTGCTGACAAAGCAATCTTCAGCAAGAAAATTAACCTCTTACCTACTGTTTTGCACCTGTACAAAGGTGGTAAGTCTCTTTGGCAGGGCTGTGGTGAATTCAGGGCACATAGTAGATACTCAACAAATCTTTCTCACAGGGGTGAAGGATGATAACAGCTAACATTAAATGAGCACACTGTGCACCCCACACACTTTACTTGGACTATTTCATTTCATTCTCACAACCACCCTATGGAGGTAGGTACCACTATTAGCTTCATATTGTAAAAACTGGGTGTTAAGAGGTAAAGTCAGGTGTCCACATGCCCATAGCTCATAGCAGGCAGAACCTGCTCTTTGGCCTGTCTCCAAAGACCAGGCTCTTCGCTGTATTTAAAGTGCCTATTACAGCCCCTGATATTCACCAGGCATATTAAATGATGATAATTAATATGAATTCAACAAACATATATATTGAGGGCAACTATGTGCCAGACACTATTTATTCATAAAAATATCTAAACAAGTAACCTGGTCACAGGTGGGAGCACTACACTGATGCATCAGCCAGCTTTGGTCAGGGAAGCAGTACCACCGTGAGTGACATGGAGGAAGGGATTGATTGCAGCGATTAGACCTTATCCAGTTGTGGAAGCTGGTGAAGAATCTATAGAAGGCTGCTGCCTCTGCATCTGAGGAAGGGTATGAAGTTGCCATAGTGCCAAAAGGCCGGAGGAAAGCAGGACGTGATGTGGGAGAGAGTGAGGCCAAAGTGGAGCCCACGAGGACAAATACAACCCTTGTTTGCCTTTCACCACTTCCGATCTCGACTGTGAAACATAAAGCTGGAATCTTGACTACAGAGCTGGACACGTACTTTGCCCAGGCCTCAGATAGCTGAAGGAGGAGATCTAGCAGGAGCTGGAGGAGCTGTGGGCTCCACCATCAGGGTAAGCCAGCAATTCGGTGACAATGAGTGCATGCTGCTGCTTCATGTCCACCTTCCAGAGGCTCCACAAATACCTGTTGGGGGCAACCTTAATGCAGAACCACATAAGGAAGGCAATTCTGGGAAATAGGTTCCAGCTTAGTTAAGTTGACCTAATGCAAAACCACCACACTGATGTTCCCCTCTCTGGCCTTTGAGAAGGAGTGGTTGTGCGTGGCCCTATGTGGAGATAAAGAAGGTAAGGTGTCAGAAGGCACATTTAAGCTGGGCTTTCGGACTCCACTCTTCCTACTCTGGCTTGCTAATCAATTTTACCTGGTTTGAAATGCTCACCCTTATATACAGGCAATTATGTGGATTAGAAATTAAGGATGAAACATCTTCCCGAAAGGTCACTGTTAAAATTTACCCATCATCTTGGTGCTCCTAGCTTTCTACCACCAACACAGAGTAGCTGACACTTCAATCCATTGCAGGCAGCTTGGATTGCAATGAGGACAATGCAATGCATTTGGGCTGGAAACACTGGACAGGTAATTTTTGCAGGTGGGTGGCAGCATTTAGTGCTGAGTGGCTGTTGTGGTGGGCAGAGGGAGAGAAATAGAAGGGACACCTTGCAGACTTGATGGGAGACTTATTCTGAAGAGATTTATTAGCGGCGTCGTCCCTGGCTAGGCAGTGGGGGGAGGGCTCTGTGTCAAGAGGTGTGTGTGTGTGCTAAGGAAGAGGAAGAGCCTGCTTGGCAACCTGGCTTTCTAAGCCTTGGGCCAGATAGGGAAGAAGAAGAAGAAACATTTACGTGTATTCCCACCTCCCAAAGAAAGCTACTGTCAACATTTTTTTTCCCCACATGCCCCAGATTGAGGATACTGTCAACATTTTGGTGTGAACCCTATTTAGTCTTTTCCCTAGTTCAAATATAAACCTGACTTTAAAAGGAAAATGAAATCATATTGCCTGTAATATTTTTGTGACTTGTTTTTCTTTCAGTGTAAATCATCTTTTTCCACGTTACTAATATTCTTCCTTAATATTGTTCATGTCTATGTAGAATTTCACTGTATGAATGCACTCTAGTTCAGTTATGTGGTGGTTAAGAGCATAGGCTCTGAAGACTGCTAGGGTTCAAATCCCAGGTCTTTCAACAGTAACTGGTTGTGAAAACATGGGCAAGTGAGTAAACCTTTCTGTGCTTTGGTTTCCTCACTGGTAAAATGTGGATAAAAGCAATTCCTTCACAGGGTTGTTTGGAGGAGAAAATGACTTTATGTATGTGAAGCACTTAGAATAATCTCTTAGGGTTATTATTTAACCAACATTTTTGTTGAATATTTAGTTCATTTCCAGGTTTTCACTCTTACAAATATACTGTAATTAACAAATTCAGTGCACTCTTAATTGCTTCCAAAGAAAATATCTGTGGTCACATTTAAAAATCTTTTCCAGAGTGAATCATGCACTCAACACAAATTGAGTGTCCATATGTACAAGGCATTATGTTATGCACAAAGAATAAACACAGTTTTCTTCTTGAAGACACCTAAAATGTAGTAAGGAAGAGGAGAGAAAAGGCTCATGCAAATATAAGCAAAATACTTGCAGAAAGAGGGCACATATGAAGACCTATGGGAGATTCTTTAGCTGGAGAATCAAATCATTCGATGACAGAGAAAGACAGACTCCCTCCTCTGCTCCCACCACCTCCCAAATCCCCAAATCAGAATTCACAATGGTCTCCTTTTGTCACGTTGAGAATTTGTTACCTCGAAAGAGCACACCCAGGGCTGTGTTCCAAAGTTAAAAGCTGGGATATGGGCGTATACTGCAAGACCAAATATTTAGGAAATACCTTTTTCTGGAAAGGAAAGAACACATTTCACAGCTGAAAAGAGAAGTGAAAAATGAAACTAAAGAAGCATGAAGGTAATATTTACTTGCTAGATTTATATGGTGCCTACCTTTAGAAAAGCTGGGCTATAAATCCTGCACGTGACCCCCTAACACACATACACTCTGTTCCCAGTGACTTGGCTCTTTGTGAGTTATCTGCAGCATATTTTGCAATCATTTCACACTGTTCATCTCCCTGCAGCCCTGCCCCCACCAGCTCACCCACACTTCACCCTTCAGAAGAAGGAGTAAGATAATAGTAGAGCCTGAGTTTGGTGTCAGATATGCCTGGGCTAAGTCCAGGTTCCACATTTACTCAGCTGGGTGACCCTGGACATTGTAATTCAAGTCTCGAAGTCTCAGTTTCCATATCTATAAAATGGGGATAATAACGACGATAACACATAACTTATTGGGTTGCAGTGAGGATTAAATTAGATAAAGGCTGTAAAATGCCTATCACAGTACCTGGCGCAGAGCACTCAGTAGTGTTAGCTATTATTATTATTCCTGCACTTGTGTGTGAAGGGGATGCAAACCAGTTTTACTATTCATTTAAACAAATTATCAGCTACAGCAGCCTCTGAAACACAGGCCTATAATGCATCCTAAAGTAAATGCGAAATATTTGATTTTGTGTTATTTCTAATTTTCTCTATTAAGCTGAAAATTGAGTATGAACACACCAAAATGGCAAAGAGGCCAGATTTCTCTTGTAACCAACAAAATTGAGATTGCTCTTCACATTAGAGTGAAGATGACTGATACAGCTTAATACCTCTTCCAGGGGCACTTACATTTTCCACTGGGGCCAGAACCACTGGACAAAGGAAGCAAACAGGAGTGGTAAGGTTTCAGGTATCAAGGGACGGACAGATGCATTTTCATAGGGGGAATTGCAACACTCCTGAAAGTATCTCAGGCACTCACTCATTTATTCAACACATATTATGTACTTACTATCTGCCAGATACTGCTCTAGGCACTGGTGAACAAAATAGATGAGACATCTGCCTTCATAGGGGGTTACATTTTAGTGGGGGGATACAGACAATAAGCAATAAAGTTAATGAATAAGTAAACTATATAGTATGTTAGACAGGGATTCAATAAGAGTAAGGGGAGATAGGGAGCGCTGTGGGGATCTGTCAGTACTGAATCAGGATGAGGTCCTGGTGAGCCTCATTGAACAGGTGAGATTTGCAGAAAGCCCTGAAGAAGCCGAGGGAGTTTGTGTTTCAGGCAGTGGGAATAGCTAGAGCAAAGGCCTTACAATGTGTGTGTGTGTTGAGGGGTCATTCCTGGAGTGTCTGGGGCCCCATCAGGAGGCTAGCGTATCCCGAGTGAGGGGGACAGCAGTAGGAGATGATGTAATAGGATTTGTACTCGGCCATTCCTGTAGGTCACTACAAGGACCATGGCTTTTACTAAGTGAAATGGGTAACCATGGAGGGTTTTGAGCAGATGAGTGCTGGGATGTGATGTTTTAAATGGGTTACTCTGACTGTTGTATTGAGAAAATACCAGAGGGTAGAGGGAAAGTACACCAGGGGGATCAGCCACAGGAGAAACCTGGGTGAAGGATGCTGGCTCAGCCCCAGGTGGTAGCAGTGCAGGAACTGAGAAGCGGTCAGGCTCTGGATTCACCTGAAGGTAGGGCCAACAGTATCTCCTGATGGACTAGACGTGGAATGATGAGAGAAAGGAGTCAAGAGTGACTCCAGGATTTTGATCTGAGCAACTAGAAGTATGGGATTGTCATCGACTGCGATGGGGAAGGCTGTGTGAGGAGAAGCAGGCTTTGAAGAGATCAGGAATCCAGTGTTTGGATGTGTTAGGCTTGAGATGTCTATTAGACGCAGTCGGCTGTAGTCTGGAATTCAGGAGAGAGGTCTGGGCTGGAGATAGACATTTGATACAGACAGCTGCTGAAAGCCACGGGAATGGTTAGGGTCACCCAGGGAATGAGGGTGGATGTGGAGGCGAGGAGGTCTTATGTGGAGGCAGGTAGAGGTTTTCCCCAAGAGGGAGTTGTAGGCCCCCCTGAAAGGGATCACGAAGCCCCACTGGAGGAGAGCCCGGTCCTGCAGGGGGTGCCGTGGAACTTGCTGTGGTTGCAGGGAGTGATGGAGGAAGTGTTTGCTTCTCCGGGAAGGAGAGGTGCCGGATAGATTCCTGCCGGAGTTGCAGAAATAATTAAGAGAAGTAGGTAAGGATATCCTAGTAGAACACGTGCTCGGCCGCCTCCAAGGAATTAGCAAACCTGGGTCTAGGAATCTGTTCAGACATCTGGGCACCGCTGCCTCGCCTACCAGGCTCCGCCTCGCTGCCCCTCCCGCTCCCCCTCCCCTCCTCTAGCTGTCACTTCTACAACCGCTCTGATTATAATTGATCAAACAGAATCACGGAATCACGGCTCATTTTGCCGTTTTGTTCAGTGGCCCGATCCGAAACGAGACTCTGGTAGTTGGGCAAATTGTATTCCTCCTCCTTGGAATTCCGCTCACAGAGGCCTTCCCGGCGTGGCCGGCCCAGCAGGGACGCGCCGCCGCAGCGGAGGAGAGAACGCGGGCGGGGGGCTGCAGGCCGGCGCGGGGGGCGCGACGCCGCCGGCGGGGCGCGAGGGGGTGTGTCCGCGCCGCGGCCACCGCGGCCACCGCGGCGGGCGCCCGGGTCCCCCCGCGCGCCCCGGCCTCCCCGGGGGCTCCTCACGCCGCCCCTCGCCCGCCGGCGGCCGGGGCCCGCTCCCTTTGACGTCATGCGGGCCGAGGGCTCGCTCGGGCGGCGCTGCCGCGGGCGCCGAGAGGGGGCCCAACTTCGGGCTCCAGTCCGCCGCCGTGCGCCCCGCGCCGTGCGCCCGGCTCCCTGCGCGCCGCCGCAGCCACATCTGGAAGCGTTCAGCGCGTCTGTCTCCGGCGCGCCGGGCGGGCGGGCGGGCGGGCGGCGCGGGCAGGGGCGGGCGCGGGCGCGGCGGGGCTGGGCCGGGGGGAGTGAGCGCGGCGCTCTCGCGCGCCCGGTGTCTCCCTCTCGCTGCCTCTGCAGAAACAGCTCCTGCCAGAGCGGCGCTCGGCGCGGCGCGGCGGGCCCGGAGCGGCGGCGGCGGCTCTTCCTGCCTCCGCGCCCAGGAGTTGCCGGCTCCCTTTGACAGCAGAGAGCCGGGCGGGGGCCTCAGGAGGACTCGCTGGGAGTGGGCAGAGGCGCCTCGGCCCCTGCCGGCCCAGGCGGGCCCCGCGCGCCCCCCGCCCCTCCTTTCCGCCTCTTCTTCTCGCCCTGCCTCTCCCGATTTATTTTTTCAAATGGTGTAGCCGCCAGAGGTGCGGTGCTCAATTCTTGGAAGGGGCCCGGATGTACTGAGGATGCATTACAATTTCACTCGAGGAGGCAGTAGTGGAAAGGAGCAGTTTTTGGGGTTTGATGCCATAATGGGAATCAGGTAATCGTCGGCAGGGAAGAAGAAACGCTGCAGACCACGGCTTCCTCGAATCTTGCACGAAAGCCGCCGGCCTCGGAGGAGGGATTAATCCAGACCCGCTGGGGGGTGTTTTCACATTTCTTCCTCTTCGTGGCTGCTCCTCCTTTTAAAACCATTTTTGGTCCATGGTCAATGAGAATACGAGGATGTACATTCCAGAGGAAAACCACCAAGGTAAGGCTGGACCCCGCCGCCTCGCCGGGGCTCCCTGCCTTTTCCACCGGGTTCCTGCCCTACCCGCGCTCCCCGCGGCCCCGGGGCCGGTCCCTGCGGAGTGGCCCGGGGCCGCGTCCGCGAGGGGCGCCTCCGCCTCGTCGGAGCGCCCGGGAGCCCGGCGGGATCGGGGCCCGAACCGCCGCGCGAGACGGAGCGGAAAATTCCCGCCCCTCCCCCTCCGGGCCCCAGCTTCTCCAGAGCATGTGTTTCCTATGAAATTCCAGGCGAGGGGGGAAAAGTTCCCCAAGTGGCTGCCGCCGCCTCGCTTTCTCGCGTTCGCCTGGAGAGCCCGGCCTCCTGGCCAGCTGCGCGGGGGGCAGAGGGCGCCGGCGCCGCGGAGCCCAGAGGCCCGGGGTCCCTCGCCCGGCTCGGGGCGCGGCTGGGAGCGCGCGCGCGCACCCTAAGGCGGCAGAGCCCGGCGCCCACGGCCGCCCCGGGGGCGCCCTCGCGCTGCCCGGCGTCCACTCTCGTCCAGGCGCCCCTGCCCTGGGCGGCGCGCTCCAGGTGGCGGGTGGGGGCGGCGGTGCAGATGTGAACCCCAGCGCGCCCCTCTCGTTCCCCCTCCGTAGGTCCCCTTCTTCCTCTCTCCCTCCCTCCTCCGCCGCTCACCTACACCCACCCACCTCTCCACTGCTGTTGACCCCGAGCGCGCCCACGCCGCGTGTGTTCTCATTCGCACCCACATGTGGGCTAGCACCTGAGGATGGAAGCGGCGAGGAGCCGGGCGGTGTGTGGGCTTTGCTGTTTCGTGTTTGAAGGAGATGATGAAAGGGTGTGCCTGGCTCACGCGGCTCCATACTATTGCCCAGTGTTTTCCGAGCATCTCCATCCTTGGCCGCAAATGTCACCAGCTCCCCCTGTGATGGTGAAAGGCAGTCAGGTAACTCCCTACTTCCTGGAAACTTTCTCCCTCACCGCTCTCCCCCCATATTAACAAGTTATTTTCTTGGACGTTGCTCAGCATTTAAGGTTTTGGGGGTGAGGGGGTGCAGACAGGGTGGTCCCGCGGGGCTTTCTGGCAACCTCCAGGCATGACATCTCTTTCTTCTCGCCACTGCTCTCTCTGTCTCTTTGGGTGTAGTCTCTCCCTTTTCTCTCCCAGTTCCCAGAGCCTCCCTGTTTGCAGTCTTCCTCTTCTCTTCACCTGAAAGCCTGTCTGTTACTGCCGGTCTCTGTTCTTTCCCTGGGTTCTTCCCAGTGATCCTTTGAAGACCAGCCTGGTGGAAGGAGTTGTCTCCAGGTCTTTTAGTCCAGCTTTTTCCCTCTGTTTGCTCCCAGCTCCACCTTTTGGGGACAGGGCCTTCAGTCTTTAGAGCCAGAAGCTGCCAGCCAGCCTGCCTGGTCTCCATCTATCCTGAAACTGATTTTGGGGCCAGTCTTCTCTGCTTTCCAGCACGGGTGGCAGCATGGGGATTTTGGCCTCCTTTGGAAGAAAGAATCTTGTCAAGGGTCATGGGTTCTAGGGTGAGCCAGAGCTTTGGGGTCACAAGGGCAGTGTCCATGTTTGGATTTCTCTACTGGTGACCCCATCCCTCACCTGATCCCCTCCTCCCTTCTGTAACTGATGGGGGTAGTGAATGGTTTAGGAGGGAGGGAGTGAGACACAAAAGAGAGTGATATTAGTGAAGAGTGGGAATGCAAGATGACTCCCCTCCAGATTCTGAGACTGCGTGCTTTACCCACCTCCTCAGTCTAAGCAGCATTGGAGAGAAGAGCTCTGTAGTATTGCCTAAGTATCACTGTCAATGGCAATGTACTGTGGTAATAATAGTGATTATTCACATTATTCACATGATGATAATCTTAACTAGTTCACAAGGCCTCCTCTTGGCGCAGGATAAACCCCTTCTGAACCCATTTCCTTACTCTGGTTGTTTTCTTTTGCCCCTTTGCCTCTCAGCATCTCCCCGCTGTATGCTGAGAGCAGACATTAAAAGTAGGAGTGCCAACCCCAGAGAGGTTCCTGAGAAAGGTAGAGGGGAAGGGAGCAAGGGAGCCAGTGGCTGAGAGCTCTACCTTTCCAGCAACATGCCAGCAAACACTATGGCAACCTGAATTCCAGTTCTCTCCCTTGAAGCTGCAGTGATTATATAATTCATGGGAGCAGTTTTGCCTCCATTTCTAGATGCGGTTCCCAGGTGGAAGAGCACCAAGATCCCTGTCTCTCCTCTACTCTCCATCTTCTCTTCTTTAGTTGGTTGCCATTGCCGAGGTTTTTGGGGTAGGAGAGGGGAGGAGGGTGGTGGAGGCGGGAAGGGCAGACCTAGAAGAGGTTGAATATTGACAAGAAAGAGGTTGCTGTGGCTAATCACTAAAGGGGGCGGGTGAGCCATAATAGGGTTTAGAGTTTCAGGAGACAGAAGAGGAGTCTAGGACTGCCTCAGAAGATCAGTAATGGTGACGAAACAAAGAGTCGAGAACCAAAAAAGTTGTCAGTGGTGGGGGCTGTGCATTCCTCTCTTCCCAACATGCTCCGAGACATGGAATGCACCAGTCCTTGCTCTCTCACCTTTTCTGTGGAGTGTGTGCATGCGTGAGTGTGTGTGTATGTGTGTGTGTTTTGAGGGTCGAACTGGAGACTGGAGGTCAGCGCCTGGGAACAGCCTGGAAGTTCATTGAAGGATCAGCTTCTGACCCTGGGTTTCAGGCTGGGGTGGCACACTCAAGCCTTGCCTCACCTCTGGCAGCCTGTCTGCTCTGGGCCTGTGCCAGCCTCCCACTTTTCTGGGCTGATTTTCCATTGCAGGCTCCGGCTAGCAAATGAGTGTCTTAATAGTCAACCATTGAACAAATAAAACCCAGAATGTCCCTTATCTGCTAGAGACAAGGCAGAGGGGAGAAACATGTGTTCGGGGAGTGCAAGACACACTGTGCTTTTCTTTTAACTACTTAGCGATTCAGCAGAATAAGAATCGCTGTAATAAGGTAATAATAATAATGATCACAGTTAACTTTCTTTACAAATGGTCAGAGAACAACGTTGCTCGCACATCAGCTTGAGCAGGTTAAAGAAAGCTGTGGCATTAGCTTTGCTTTTTCTTGATCCTGCATGGAGAAAACTGGAGGAAAGGGGCTTTTGGAGTTCAGCATATTATTCCTACTATTGGTCAGGTACTTTTTAGTGTTTTAGAATATGACAATATATTAAAAAGAGTCAATTTTTGATTATTTCCATAGAATACACACTAACAGTATTTAAGTGTGTGTGTGTATATATACACACATGGAATAAGGAAAAGCTGTTTTAAATAGATCACACGAGAGGCTAATCCCCTTCCGGGACCTGGGGTGTTGAGAGAGGGGTATTGATAATGCAGTCTCCTAAGACTGTTTAAAGATTTCTTCTTCATAGTAAAGGGAGACTCGTTCTTACAGGTAGATGCTGCAGGCACAGTGCTTTGTAAATGAAATGATGAGCCATTAGCCCCCTGGGACCATTTCTCAGTCTTGGCAATGACCTAGGACTCTTCAATTTTTTCTTCAACTAAAACTGCTTGAGTTGGGTTCTTCTTAAGACCTACCAAAGGGATCCAAGGAGCATACTGAGTGGAGATTTCGAGGCCCTGCTCATCTTTGGATCCCTGCTTCCTAGTACAGGCGGCTGCTCAGTCCAGGGCCTTGATGCAAGGCTGAACAAATAAAGTCTGCGTGAATGAATGAATGCAACCTGGCCAGACCTGCAGTAGATGTGGCTTCTGCCTCTTCCAGTAGGTGGCGCCACAGGGCTTAGGAGTCAGGAAAGGGGCTTCAGGGTCCGGCTGGTGATGAAAGATGTAGGGGGAGTTTAGAGCTTGCGACCTGTTGGGGCTGTGCTGCTTCCATCAGGCCCACACCTGCCCCGGCACAGGTAACCCAAAAGACTAGTGTGTCTCCGTGCCACCGCACACACTGGAGGCCCTTGCGGCATCAATGAGGGACCCAGATCCCACAGAGACCTCTCCACCCTGTTGTGATGAAAACTCCTTTGGAGTCCCCCCAGTCCATCGTAGGGTCTTCCCACAGACGTCTGTTTCCTTCCAGCACAGACAGCATCCCGCCGAGCCTGGAGGGAGGCTTTTGGGTGAATCGCTGAACTTGGTATGGCCAGATGTTAATTTTCTCCCTGATTTTTCACCGATGGTTTAGTAACCAGAGGGCCCGGTGGTGCCCAAGCCCAGTGGAGCATGGGGTGACCCGAAGCATGGGATCTGGGAACCCAAACCTGTGCAGTCACAAAGCTTGCCAGCCAAAGGCAGGAAGACATTTTCCTAACTTTAATAGGGAAAAGAACGCAAAAACAACTGGGTGCACTTCACAGTTGATTTCCGTTTATGAGTCTGCCTGGATCTCCTGCTGGGTAATGGCAGAAAAGCTCAGGAGACCCAGGTTAGGAAGTAACTGAGATTTGTTCTAATTTCCAGTGATGTTTTCCAGCGCCTGGCGTTTTCTTTTCTATTCCTTTCTTCACTCGGTTTTCTTAGTTGCATGGCAAGTTCCATGAGGTCTGAGAAGCCCTTGGCACTGTGTTAAGAAGGGGTGAGTGGCTGGCAGCACTTTCTTCCTTTTACAGTAATTCCTCCCGCCTGATACAGCAGCTGTTTGTTCTGTAGGAGGTACAGGTCAGCTGGCGTCATCTCACCTCTTCCTTGCTGGGACCCTGAAATCAGTGCTGAGCATTCAGATTCAGCAGACAATTTTATTTTCCAATATGGACTACAGAAAGCTGATAGACTGTTTGCGAAACACCTGGAGACTTAACAACAAGCCTAATTAACAAAATAATCACACTGATTTTGTCTGTTTCTAGATTCCATCCTCACAGTTGCCTAGGTTAATGTTGGGCACTGTGGAGGAGAACAGAAGATTGGTTAAAAAAAAGGCATGGGGAATTGTTTTGCAACATATCAGGTGCCAAATATTTAGCAACAGAAGTGCTAAACATTCTGATAATGAAATAACACTCTGAGCCATGGCTGTCATTATTAAAATAATTTAGTAAACACCTGTTTACATGTACCTCAAGGTTAGATACCACATAAAACAAGTAAAAGCGACAGGATCCCTCAGGGAAAGTGGAATGGAATGTTTTTCCGTGTCATTTCAAAGCCGGATGTGTAGACTTAAACTGAACCCACTGCAGAAAAAGCAAAATGGAAGGCTGAAATAATGAATGCCATCATTTGAACCGAAACCTGGGCGCTCCAGAAGAGCTCTTCTCTGTGTTTTAATTCCTAGATGGGGTGCTTATTTGCTCAAGACCAGGCTTTCCTGAGCCTGTGTAGACACGGGCCTGGAGCAGGTGGGCAGACCCTCTTGGCTTCTATAGTTGAGGCACCCCTGGAGGCAGCTGTTTATCATGGCAGGAAGGGAAGTGGATGCATTCTGTACTGCCCCTTTCCCCTGCCGAATTCAGGCAGGACCCGCGCAGGTCCCTGGAGAACCTTGCTTCAGTGCTAGCTGTGTGTACCGTGTGGGCAGGACCCCAGCTGGGAGACAGGGAGCCCAGGATGACCCCACAGAAAAGCAGAGCTGTGAGATGGCTGCAGCCTCCGAGAGCTGAGGTGCAGAAGATGAGGGGAAGCCAGAGGAGCCCCAGCCCACTAGGGTGTCTGGGAGCGTTAGGGGAGCAAGGTCATCAGGGTAGTCAGTTACTCTTTGTGGAGCTGAACTGAATTTAAGTAGGGATTGTAGGGACTGTAGGAGAGAAGTTTGGGCCTGGAGCTCAGGAGTCAGACAGAGGTTGAAAATACACCCTTCCTTCCCCGGAAGCCAAGGGAACTAGAGGAAGGGTTCATCTGGCTGAAGCAGAGGGTGAGGAAAGCGGGGGTTAACTGGCAAGAAACCCAAACCTCTCAGCCCCTCCCCTCCCCAAAACCCCACAAAACAGTTCTCTCCAAAACACCTTCACTTTAAAATGGGCTTCTTGTGCTATACCCTGTGTGTATAGGGGGCAGGGGGCTAGGCTCTGGTTCGTTTAAGGGTTTGTCAAACATAGAATAAATGTAATGTCTCTTTGGGAATTTACTTTCTAGGATCAGGACATTTTATGGGTAAAGGAACGTTAGAGACAATCCTCATTTCCAATTGAGAAAACAGAGGCCCCTAAAGGTTCACGGAGGCAGGGATGTAACTAAATACAAGGTCTTCAGTCTCTTTATCCTCCTGTCTTTACCACACTTGGTGCTGGCCCCCTGAGAGAGCATTGTTAGTGCTTCTGGCTAAATTTTGCTTGGTAGATCTCTCAACCTCTCTATTCTTCCTCCCCCTGCCTCCACCTTTGTACTGCCTTAAAATAATTTCTGCGATGTTAGATTTAGGAATGGAGTTGGAAGGGTGGGGTGGGGGAAATCTATCATTGGAAAGGTTTAAAAATACTTTCTTAGGCTACAGAGTAGAAGTTCATACATGTCCACAAGAAACTCCTGCAAAATTCAGATCACGATTTTGTCTGCAAACAGATCTGCCTCTAAGCCTTTTTTATTTGCTCACTTCCTCTCGGCCCCAATCTAGGCTTGTTTCAGCCCCTTTGTGAGAGTGGGATGGGGATGGGAAGCCAGGCTGTGCTGTGGGACTTCCCTGGTGAGCTGCTAGGATTCTTCATGGACCAGCCGGCATTACCAGTAGCTGGGGTACGGACACACAGATCAGCCCCAGGGTAGAGACTGTGAGACAGGCTGCCACAGACTCCACCTGAGTTGGTCAAGGGCGTCTTTCTGCTCCCATGTCAGGGTTGGTCTCCTAGGACCCCCGGCCTACTCCCAGGAGACATTCCCAGCAGTGGTGATAGACTCAGCCCATGGAAGAGAATCACTAGGACCTGCCTCTGACATTCCCATCTTCCTTGAAGTGTTCATTGGCTGACTTGTTTCATACTCTTTCAAGTCCTCTCTGAGAAACTGGAAGCCCTCTGAGGCTGACTCGGTCTAGCTTGAAGATGGAGGCGTGAGCCAGGCTCATGCTTAGAGATGTGGCTTTTGAGTTCCCTGGAGGAAGCCATCATTTCAGAACATAGTGTTGTGATAATTTCATGAAATATTCAAGCTGCCAATTTGCCAACAGGGGTTTCGTTTAATACACTCGGCTACACTTGGTGTTGCCCGCTTGAACCTAGCTAAAAGGAAAATAAAATAATCTTGTCTCCTGTCCTTTAGAGAACCAAGCCAAAATCTAGACAGTAAATGGATGTTCTTCTCCATATTGCCTGTGGGCAGAAATGTTGACTTGATTACTCAATTAAGCTCTATTTACTTTATAACCATTGTGTCATGTACAGTCATTTATATTCCTTTCTTTCTTCCAAAATAATCTACGTTGGGCTAAAACCTTTCAAAGATATTAACAAAAGTAACAAAGTAAATAGCTAAAGAATAAATAAGGCTGTAGGCTAGAGAATGACTTGGGTCTTGCGTCACCTTCTTTGACTTATCTCTTTCTCTGAGAGTTCAGAAGGAATCAAATCCCTTTTTTTTTTTTTTTTTTGTCTGTAAAGTGGAGATAATAATCCTTAGCCAATTCACTTCGCAGGGCAGCTGTGAGGATCCAAATAGGAGAATGAGTGTATATCACTGTTCAAACATCAGCTACTCTTGTTCTCCCCATCAGAGAGCAGAGCACCAGAGTTTGGAAGAGCAACACCGTGAAGTAACATTCACAGCATTTCAAACAACTTTGGAGCTGTTGTGGGAGGGCTGACATTATTCAATATTATAAAGGTGAAAACGTAAAACAAAGAGAAACCAGAGTCTGAGGTGGTCTGGCTGATAGCAGAATAATCAGGGAGGAAGTGAACCATTGGTCGAGATGGGCCTGGTATTTTGCCCTCCAGAGAGTCTAGGAGCCTGTGGCCAGTAGGCTCCCAGGACGGTGGAGCCATGTGCACTGCTGCTGTTTCCAAGCTGAGGGTGAGGACATGGGGATGCAGGGTTCCTGATGCCTGGCAGCCATCCACCTGCCATACTGCTGTCCCCTCACTGCCACCACACATGGCTGCCTGCCTTCGGCCTCAAGTCTGAAGCCACGCTGGCTGGAATTCCTTTCGTGGCCTGGAAATAGGGCCATTGAGGGCAGGAAGAACACCACCTGGGCAACCAATGTCTCCTCACTTTTGAACGTGAATTCCCCAAACCTAAACACAACTTCCCAGTACAGAAGAATGGGCTGGAAAATAAAACTTTGCTTCAAAAGTAAACTTTGGGTTTGGAAAAGAAACTTATTTATTTTTCATAGCCAAAGTGTTGCAGGTTTGGAGATAGAGGGGACAGTTTTGTGCAGCTCCCTAAGACACTGATCAAAATAGGAAAGGGCTTTAACATTACAGTCTAAGTGACAGGATTAGTTTTAGTTTCCCAAAGCAAAAATAATCCCATCATCAAAAAGTATGCTGGGAAACTTTCGCATTTGTTTGCACCTTGCTCTACCCTCAGCTCTGGTCCTGTGATCTGTGGAGCCATATATGTTTTAATTTGTATCTAAAGAAAAAAAGCTATATTGAGGTATAACATCTACCTTTTTATAATTTTAAAATAGAGCAAGAGCAATAGCCACCATTTATTGAATGCCTAGCATGTGTTAGGCAATGTTCTTGGTGCTTCATGTGCTTAATATGTTTTATCCTTACAGTCATCCTACCACGTGGGTATTAATTATATTTTTTAGATAAGGAGACTGAGGAACAAAGATCTTAAGCAATGTGGCCACAGCCACCCAGACAGTGTTGGGGCTGGGAATTAAATTCAGGTCTGTCAGACTTTCAAAACATTTGTTCTTTCTGTTACTTCTCCCCATGGAGAAGAGTAGAAAGAGGAAGCCACCATCTCTCTATCCTGGGAAAATGACCTTGTCCTCGCCTTCTGGAACCTGGCTTAGATTTGCCTTGTGGGAGCTCAGAGCTGGAATCCTTGTTCTTGATGGCTGTATGTGGTTCTGGTACCCACCTCCCCTCCTGGTCCCATCCTCTGGCTTTCTTTCCCCTTATTCCCAGGGTTTCTGCCAGGGCCCTCTTTGCTTCTTCACATCTCCTCACAGGCCTTCACAGACCACCTAGGTCAGTACACCTTGTCTCTCGGGGGACCTATTTGTGGCATGGCCTTGCTTCACCACCCATTCTTGGAATATTTTCTCAGTCACTCCCTCCTGGAAAATAGACACTCTCCATTCTCGAACGAGATTCCCGTGAGTCCCGGGGACCATCCTTGTAAGCTGAGCTCTCCAGACTTCATGCAGTATTTATTTATTTATTTTGAAATAGCAGCTTTGTTGAGGTATAATTCGCATACTGTAAAATTTACCCTTTTGATGTGTACGATTCAGTGGTCTACCTACTTCCCCAATATTTTCATCACCCCCTAAAAAATACCCTTTACCCGTTGGTAGTCATTTTTCATTCCCCTCTCTCTCCAGCCCTTGGCAACAATGAATTTACTTTTGTCTCTATGGATTTTCATGTGTTATTGACAGTAATAATAATTCCTTTTTTTTTTTTTTGAGGCGTAGTCTTGCTCTGTCACCAGGAGGGAGTGCAGTGGCGCGATCTCGTCTCACTGCAACCTCCGACTCCCTGGTTCAAGTGATTCTCCTGCCTCAGGCTCCTGAGTAGCTGGGACTACAGGCACGCACCACCACGCCTGGATAATTTTTGTATTTTTAGTAGAGACGGGATTTCACCATGTTGGCCAGGATGGTCTCAATCTCCTGACCTCTTGATCCACCTGCTTGGCCTCCCAAAGTGCTGGGATTACAGGTGTGAGCCACTGTGCCCGGCCAACAGCAATAATAATTCTACAGTTGGAGTTTGCTGTGTAGTCTGACTGTTGGCAACATATCTCACAAATTTCAGACCTAGGTAGGTCATGACAATCTACATGATAAGTGATGACATTAAAAGGAAGCACGTGAAATTAGTTAGGGAGCTGGCTGTCATTTGGAGGTGGGATTAAGTGTTTTCTTTCAATTATACAAAAAAGTGGTTTTAGCATTTTTCAAAAGTATCTTAGCATAATGTCTTCAAGGTTCATCCACGTTGTACCACGTGTCAGGACTTCGTTCCTTTTTATGGCTGAATAGTATTTCATTGAAAGCACATGCCACATTTTGCTTATCCATTCTTCTGTTGATGGACACTTGGGTTTTCACCTTTTGGCTATTATGAATGGTGCTGCAATGAACACCAGTATTCAAGTACCTATTTGAGTCCATTTTTAGTTATTTTGGGTTTACCTAGGAGTGGAATTGCTGGCCCTGCAATATGACTTTTTAGCTTTAAGAGCCCTCTTCCTTGGGTAGTGCCCCAAGTTTGAAGCCCACGTAGATGAGACTACAGCATTAGGAAATTCTATTGTGTCAGTAGTGAGGGTTTGGTATTTACTGTGGGCTCCCAGTTCCTATACCAGAAATTTGACTTTAATTGGTGTTTCACAATCTGACAGCTGCCTTTTGATGAGGAGTGACTGATACTGCCTCTGTTCAAAAAAACAAAACAAAACAAAAACAAAACAGAAAAAACCAGTGTCTCTATATCCAGTTCAGCTTTCACCTCGTTACTGACCTGGCTTTGTAACTCAACAGGAAATTGGTGTTTGGCAAGA
The DNA here is from genome assembly GCF_028885655.2 of Pongo abelii. NCBI lineage: Eukaryota > Metazoa > Chordata > Mammalia > Primates > Hominidae > Pongo > Pongo abelii. Next base: position 2,114,425 of record NC_071995.2, read on the forward strand.
CAAAGCTATTTAGTCTGTGTCTGTCTCTGTCTCTCCCTCTGCCTGTGTGTCTAGTCCAGGAACACCCATGTCTGTGGCTAGAGATGTGGACTTGATAAGCCTGAGGACTGTGGGAGAGAGTGGCTCCCCTCATGTGTGGCTGGGCTGAGTCCTCCCTGGACTGTGTTGGGGAGGCAGCTCTGTGCTCTGTGCTGGCCAGGTGCTGCCTGCCCTGCCCCAGGCATGACTGATTAATAAGGGATCTCTGCCTTCAGCCTGAAAGCTGCCTTCAGAGGAGAAAAGCACCTTCCCAGGGCTCTCACCTGCTCCTCATGCATCTAAAGTCTAGGCAAGAGAGGCAAAAACGTGAGAAGAAAGGTAAACAGTCCAGGGAGAAAATCAGGAAAGGAGGAAGGAGAGAAGGAAGCGAGCAGCGGGTAGACAGCCAGAGGAAACAGCAGCACATGGTAGGCTCTTGGCTGTGGATTGATGCCCCAGTTAAATGACTCTGGAACCCTCTTTCCAATCTTGGGATGGGTATTTTCTTGGTGATCATTTTACCTAAGAGTGATATCATCGGATGCATTTCTGTCTTAGCATGTTGAACTGTGCTAATCTGAGGAAGAAACAAACACACACATTGATGCCTCGGCTGAACCCATTAATCAGAGACCTGCGTATGGACAAAAAAGCACACAGGCTCACGGAGGTGTGTGAAGCTCTGAAGACTTTGCACTTTGAAGGCCAATGTACTTACTTTAATCCAACCGACTATTAGTAAATTCCTCTCCTTTGGGCTCTGCCCTCACACCCCCTCACTGGCCCTGCTCACAGGTGCCTCTGGGCCGCTGTGCAGAGCTGGAATGTTGCATAGCATTTCTCCAAGGTGGAAGCTTCTGTTGCCATATCTGGCTGCCTGAGACATCCTGGGGATTCGAGCTCCACGTCCAAGTGGATTTCAGTGACTCAGAGCTCATATTTGGTCTGTCGTGAATAGGATCTTGTGCCTCTGTTTTTAAAATTATTTAAAAGGCAAAAATTTTGACCTATGCCCAGCTGTCTGAAAGACCAGGAGATAAGAAGCCTTTTCTAGGATAAATTGACTGTGAAATATCTCTGAAAATGAAATGTCTCATGCCAGTTATGATGAAAACAATTCTAAATAGTTTTTTTTTCCTCCAGAATAGGAATGGTTAGTCATTAACAAAAAGTTATTGAGCATCTGCTATCTGCAAGGCAGTTTGCTTATAGGATCTCTGGATTCAAGGTTATCTTCAAGGTTACAGCCCTCAACTATCCCTTCCTTTAAGGGAAGTATCTATTCTACTAGGAGGTAAGATTTATGCTTAGACACACAGACACCCACAACTCTAATAAAAGGCAGAACATGCTTGATGTTACAAGGATGTAAAGATAAAGGCTCACAGATTTAAAGAAGAAGGGTGATATGGAAAGATGGAATAAATGGAGGAAGTGTTATATGGAGGTTGTGACTGAACTGACCCTTGAAGGGTGGACAGAAATGGGGTGGAGAGGAGAGGCGCACATTCCCAACAGAAAGGATGGGATGGCCTTTAATGTATTCGCAGGGATGTGCATTGGATTTCAAAGGAGTAGTGAGTTGAGTTTGGCTGGAACAAGGTTTTGCAGGGGGGGGGAAGTGGGAGAGAAAGTTGGAATGGCAGGAAGGGGATAATGCATGGAGCACCCGATACTGGGCTGAAGAGTTTGCATGGCATTTGGTAGGCAATGGAGGGCCATTTAAAGTGTATGAGTGGAGAGAGGGTGTACTCAGAGCTGCTCTTCCAGGCAGCAGGCTAGAGGATAAGGTAGGGGAGTCGAGGCTGCAGGTAGAGGGGCAGTTCTGAGGCTGTTGCCACTGTTCAGGCAAGAGAGGGAAGGAGTGATTTTCCCAGCAGAAAGCCAGAGACAAGGGAGCCCTGTGCTGTGATCTGGATGGGAAGGGTAGAGGTTGTATTTGGAGGCAAGTAGAAGATGCCCAGCATGCATGCAGAATTAGACTTCTGTCTAAGAAGGTGCTGTTTGAAGCTGTGGAGGTAGAGCCATTAGGGAGACAGAGAGCAGAGGGAAGGAACGATGGAGAGCTGAAGGCAGACAGGAGGAGGATAAAATGGAGGAGACAATGACAAAGTAGTCAGGGAGGTAGGGGGAGAGCCTTACTACTGCAGGGTCTCGGGGATCAAGGCAGGAGAGCATTTCCAGGAGGCCGTCATTGCTGAATGGAGTCGTGAAAGGGAAGATGGGAACTGAGAAGCCCGCTGGATTGAATGATTGGGCTGGAGAGTGGGTTCAGAGTGACTGTTGTGCAGCCAAACTGTGCAATGCTGAGGCGTGGTGGTTGTGAAGCAGGGGCAGCACATGGGGACCACTCTTTCAAGAATTTCGGCTGTGAATAAAAGGAGAGGGGAGGGATTTGTTGGCACATGGGAGATTGGAAATGCAAGAGAGGGGAGCAGATTGGGAAGAAGGCAGTAGGCAGTGGCGTTGGGGATGGGAGTGGAAGGCTCAACCCCAGCAAAGGAGGTAGCACTCTGTCTTCAGAGGCAGACATGCGGTAAAGCAGGGGATGAGGAAATGTAGAGGGGCATGGGGAGAGCTGGAAAGGAGGACAGGAGGGGCCTCAGGCAGGGGTGCTGAATCCTGGGAGGGATGAGGCAGCTGGAGTGGGGCCTGAGCTTGAGGAGACCGGAAGAGGGAACAGTCAGTGGGAAACACTATGAGACACCCCAAGAAATCCACAAGGGTGCCCAGGTTCCAGAGGCACCGACCGAGGTCTGGAAGCATGAGTTAGGGGCCAGGAGTGATTGGCATTCCTAGAGAAAGCTTCGCCAGAAATGAATTTGGCAAAGTGAGACAGCTGCTGACTAGATCTGGGGGCAAAGGGTTCTAGCTCTGTAAGGAGGCGTGCCAAGCTCGAGCTGGTGTGGGAGAATCGAGGTGGCGAATGGGATGCAGGAGCCAGGATGCATCATTTTAGTGGGAGTCAGGGAGTCTGAATCCCCCAGCCTGCCTCCGTCCCAGGTGGGTTAGTCATCAGAATAGCCAGTGGGCCCCTTGAGCTCTGAGTGGATGCACAAAGGGCCAGGTGGGCTTTCTTTGGGGAGCGTAACAGGAAGAAGATGACAAACGCCTGGGTGGTGGAGATGGTGGCGGTTTAAGGATGTGGGCTTAGGACTGTGGACTAGGATGTGTGTGTGTGTGTGTGTGTGTGTGTGTATGTGTGTATGTGTGTGCCTGTGTGTAAGGGCAGGCACATGAAGACAAACTTTACTGGTTTCACAGTTTGGCCTCCAGAGGGTCTTCTGGGTGCTGACACCAAAGCGGAGAGAGCTCGTGGTATGGAACCCTGAGGTCACGTTTGTGACGCGGATGGAAGGAAGCAGGGGATGGGAGGACTGGTGGAAGTGGACGTCAGACACCAGGCTTCCCACAGACTGTCTTGGGCATCAAGGACAAGGAACCTGCACTGTTAACCTCAGTCAGGGCACAACAGTAGAAAGGAGGAATGATGGGGCAATCGAGACCACAAGTGCCAACCTCAGTGTACTCACCTGGAGAATACTTACCTTCACACTGTTCCGCCCCCGTCTCTCCATGCCCCTCCATCCAAACCAAGCCCAGCTTCACAGCCTATGATATTGGCTCTCTGGAGAACCAGTTAGCCTTTGTGGAGTGTTAAGCCCTGCGATTTTATGTCCTTATAATTATATCAGAATATCAAATTCCTGAGAACAGAACATTTTATTATTTTTTTTCTTCATCCTCTCCCCTGTTATAATCCCACAATAAAATTGTTACAAACCACTGGAAAGCCTCTGGTTGGACCCCATTTGAGCTTTGCAATGCCTTGATTTCCCTGTAATCAAGAAAAATATGATATCCTGAATGTTTCATGAAAGGATGTGAGTATTTCATGCCAAGGACAATAACACTCCTTGAATGCCATGGAAATATGCTCTGCTGAGTGGCTCTGAGCTTACCCTTGGTGTAAGAAGGTGTGAATGACCAGGAGGTACCCCCCAGACCCTGCCCCAGTCCCTGTCACATATGCAGAGGACTCTGGTTGGGAGGGGTCTGGTGGGGGGGCAGGTTGTGAGTGGCCTGGAGGCCTTTCCCAGAGGCAGGCAGAGAGGCGGTGGCTGCAAAGACCTAGTGTCTCTGAGTTGGGGAGGCTGGGCTTCTGCACCTCACTCAAATTCTCTGCAGCGGCCAGAGCCCCTGCATCCATTCTTATATGTTGGCATTGTTCCCAAAAGAGGCACAGTTGTTGACTTCTCATAGATGCCAATTTGTGTGATGTTTGGAGTACTAGCTCCTCATGGTAAAATGCATAGACAGTCCAGTGGCCCCAAGTCCTTGCCTTTGTTCTTCCATTTTTGGCTAGGGAAGTAGCACTAGTCTTCTGTGTGCCTTGCCTGGAAACAGTGTGTTACGACAGCCCTCGTGGGAGTTGGCATGGCAGGCCCTGTGGCCACCATCTCACCCTGTCTGGCCTCATCTGGAAACCTACTTGCAGAGTTTGGCTTTATTCTGATGAACCTCAAGGGCAGCGCTGACCCCAGCTTGATCTCTTGCTGGGTCTGGGCAACAAAAGGCTTTGGGATTTTTCCTTTTTTCCACTGCAGTGAAACTTAGGCAGAATGCAATGTTTTCCTCTGAGGGTATCAGTTGGGGAATGAACTCAGAGTCCAGATGGACAGGGTTCCGCAGTTCCAGCTGCTGCCACACTCAGACAACTGGTCCTCTGCATTTCTTTGGAGTTTGACTTGGCTTCAATAAAATGAAGGAGAAAAGAAAATTTTGAGGAAGAAAATGACCAGAAGAATAATGTACTTGAGTTGGAGGAAGCCATGGAATGGGCTGGTATCCTGAGAAGTGGACTCAGCTCTTCTTCAGAGACCTGTAGACATCACAGCCTGCAGTCCCATGCATCCTTGGCCCTCAGACTGGCACAGCTAGCATCCCTCCTAATGATTTTTCCTGGGTCTGTCTGAAAGGGAGAGGATAAAATGGCAATCAGGGTCATCAACTTACATCTTTCAGGCCCAGAAGGAAATGAACAGAAAATTTAAACCAAAGACAGAACCTTATGGAAAGGTTCCTCTAACACTTGGGGGCCAAACCCCAAGTTATTTGACTTGCATGTGGGGGATGTGCATGTATGTGTGTGGATGTGCATTCATGTGCGTTGGAGAGAAAAGAAGAAGCAGAGAGGAGGAGAGAGCAGTGTGACTGAGCTTGTAACCCCTGAAAGACAGCATGTGCTCACAAGATACAGCCATATCTGGGAGCAGGAATTTATGTTTTAGTTGTATTGTTATCCGTCATGTTGGCATTTTGTTCCAACCATTTAATTTTCCCATGTCTAGGATTCTGCATCTGACCTTCCTACCTTATGAATCTATTTATTCTTGTAACTACTTATAATGACTGTTATTTGAGTATTTCAAAGGGATTGATGGAAATATGGCAGGAGAAAACTTTGTGTCTGGTCCTTTATGTAGTATCGGCTGCATTGGGACATTATAGCATAGACTCAAATGCTTAAAGAGTCTTTTCTTTTCTTTTTTTCTTGAGACAGGGCATCACTCTGTTGTCCAGGCTGGAGTGCAGTCATGAGATAATGGCTCACTGCAGCCTCAAATTCCTGGACTCAAGCAATCCTACTGAGTAGCTGGGACTGTAAGTGTCTGCCACCATGCCTGGATACAAATTTTTTGTAGAGGCAGGGTCTCACTGTCTTTTCCAGGCTGGTTTCAAACTCCTGGCCTCAAGTGATCCTCCTGCCTTGGCCTCCCAAAATGCTGGCATTATAGACTTGAGCCACCATGCTCAGCCTTAAAGAGCATTTCTGAGCTAAGTTCTCACTAAGAAAGAATGTCTTGGGGGTGGAGCGGGAAGAGTATAAAACAGCCCTGCTCCATGACTTCAAAAATAGTACTAGGGACAAAGGACTTTGGGTCTTAAAGGAATGAGGATGTCCCATGTTTCCATGGCCTTGCATATGAAACTACTGAGAGTCTTAAATTGGGATGCTTTATCTTACTTGTGGTAGATGTGACTAAGAAGTCATACCCATTTTCAAGAAAGTCTTTGAGAGGAAGCTTTATTGCATCTTGGATTCCTTTTCTTCTTTCTGAATTTCTTTCCTTAGTACTGAAGCATATGTTTTGTAGTTCTTTCAGCAATGGTCTATGAGTGGTAAACTTCCTCAGTCTTTGTCTGAAATTTTCTTTTATTCCTTTTGGCTTCTCATTCTAGAATGATAGTTTAGTCAGGTACAGGATTCTGTGTTAGCAGTTATCTTTCTTCAGCGGTTTAAAGATATTCCATTATCTTCTGGATTCTATTGTTGCTGATGAGAAGTCTGCTGTCAGTCTAAATGAATAATCAATATTCTGATTTTTGAAAAGATATATTAGTGTTATGCAGTTTTACAATGATGTGTTGATTACATAGATTAAAAAAATATTCCTGGGAGTTGGTGAGATACTTAAACTTGAGGATTCATATCACTCACCAGTTCTTAGTCATTATCTTCTTTCTTTCCCTTCCTTTCTTTTCTTTTCTTTCTTTCTCTCTTTTTCTTTCTTTCTTTTCTTTCTTTCCCTTCCTTCCTTCTCTCTCTCCTTCCTTCCTTCCTTCCTCCTTCCTTCCCTTTTCCCTTTCCCCTTCCCTCCCTGCCTCCCTCCCTCCCTGCCTGCCTGCCTGCTGGCCTTCCTTCCTTCCTTCCTTCCTTCTCTCTCTCCTTCCTTCCTTCTCTCTCTCCTTCCTTCCTTTCTCCTTCCTTCCCTTTCCCCTTTCCCCTTCCCTCCCTGCCTCCCTCCCTCCCTGCCTGCCTGCCTGCTGGCCTTCCTTCCTTCCTTCTCTCCTTCCTTCCTTCCTTCCTTCCTCCTTTCTTCCCTTCTCCCTTTCCCCCTCCCTCCCTCCCTCCTTCCCTCCCTCCCTTCCTTCCTTCCTTCCTTCCTTCCTCCTTCCATTTGCTTCCCTTTCCTTCAGCAGGGTCTCACTGTGTTGCCCAGGCTTGAGTACAGTGGCACAATCTTGGCTCATTGCAGCCTTGACCTCCCAGGCTCAAGCAATCCTCCCACCTCAGCCTCCTGAGTAGCTGGGACTACAGATGTGCGGCACCATGCCCAACTAATTGTTTCATTTTTAGTAGAGATGAGATGAGGTCTTGCTATGTTGCCGAGGCTGATCTTGAACTCCTAAGCTCCAGTGGTGATACCACCTCGGCTTCTTAAAGTGCTGGGATTATAGGCATGAGCTACTACTGCTCCCAGCCTCATGATCTTTTCAAATATTATCTCTCCCCTAGTCACTCTATTTTATTCCTCTGGAACTCTATTATTAAAACATGTATTGATCTTCCTCATTTTACTCTTTCTTTTAAATGTTCTTTCATATTCTATATTTTGTTATCTATCCTCTGCTACATTCTGGATAATTTCTTCTGCTTTGCTTTCCAGTTCACCAGTTTCCCCCTCATTTGTATCTGCTGCTTAGCCTTTAAATGCATTTGCAATTTCAATGACATTTTATTCCTAGAAGTTCTACTTTTTCAAATATTTTAGTTTTTTCATAGAGTATCTTTTTCCCTTTATAATTTCCATTGTGAATGAATTCACAATATGTGCATGAATTCTCCATTCCTTGGTGCTCTGAGCATGGCCTGCCATATTGCCAGAACTGGAAATTTGAACCTGTGTTTTGTAGTCCACTAATAATACTTTACTACCATCGCAAGGATGTTGTGAAGACAAATGAGATAATGGATGTGGAGATGCTTTGAAAGTATTCGTATATTTACCGGAAAGGGGTTATAATAAATATACCTCTGCTTGGCTTGTTAAATAATTCTCTCTTGAATCAGACATTTAATAAAACTATATTTGTAAGGGGAAACTCTTCAAATGTATGCAACAAGATTATATATATATATACATATATATATATACATATATATATATACATATATATATATATATACATATATATATATATATACATATATATATATATTTGGAGACAGAGTCTTGCTGTGTCACCCAGGCTGGAGTGCAGTGATGTTATCTCAGCTCACTGCAACCTCCGTCTTCCGGGTTCAAGCAGTTCTCCTGCCTCAGCCTCCTGAGTAGCTGGGATTACAGGCACACGCCACTATGCGTGACTAATTTTTTTGTATTTTAGTAGAGACGGGGTTTCACCGTGTTGCCCTGGCTGGTCTCAAACTCCTGAGCTCAGGCAATCTGCTCGCCTCAGCCTCCCAAAGTGCTAGGATTACAGGTGTGAGCCACTGCACCCAGCCTGACAAGACAATATTTAATAGCTTACCTCCTATTCATGGCACCTAATGATTTCTAATCTGTTCGATGGAACTTACTTATTTACAGAGTGTTTTAAACTTTCAAGAGGTTAGTCCATGGTTTCTCCTTTTCTTTTTTTTTTTTTTTTTTTTTTTCCTTTTTTTTAATTTTTATTACTATTATTATTATTATTATTATTATTATTATTATACTTTAGGCTCTATGGTACATGTGCGCAACGTGCAGGTAAGTTACATATGTATACATGTGCCATGCTGGTGCGCTGCACCCACCAACTCGTCATCTAGCATTAGGTATATCTCCCAATGCTATCCCTCCCCACTCCCCCCACCCCACAACAGTCCCCGGAGTGTGATGTTCCCCTTCCTGTGTCCATGTGTTCTCATTATGTTTTGGTATATAATTTGGTATATGAGGTATATATTAGATCTACATTAAATATATTTTTGGTACATTAGGTATCTATTAGGTAAATTAGGTTAGGTGTATTGGGTATATGTCAGGTATATTAGGCTAACTCATTCTACTGCCTTCATTTAGGGAGCCAAAGACAGGGCAGACTGTCAATCAACAATCAATCAATCCATGTTAAATGTGTGCTTACTGTGAGCTTGGCACTGTAATAGCCATTGGCCGAGGGCATAAACAAGCATAACCAATTTTGACAGCCATATATTAAGGGTCTACTAGATACCAGACGGACACAGTGATAGATACGTTGATGAATAAAACAGATGGGCATCTGCTGTGCTACAGCTGACAGTGGGGCCACTGGCTGGAAGTGCATCACGCATTCTCAGTGGTGGCAACATGGGCCATTGTTAAACCACACTTGTTTGAGAAGTGAGTGAATCTTTCAGCTCTGAAAGTCTTGCTCTGTTTTCCATGGAGCTCCAGTGCACAGGCAGATACCCTGGTCCCATTGAGGACCAAGTGTTTAAAAAAACGTGGTCCAACAGATCAGCAGCTTTTGGTATAAGGGGGTCAAATACAGGATGAAACATGATATTTTGTGAGGTTGAGGGGCTATCTCTATGTCATTGAAGTTTGTCTTTGGTTGTCATCTTACCCTTCTGTGCCCTTCCATTGCTGTGGAACATTCTCACTTCACCCTCAAGGATCTAGGGCTCCTCCCTTGTATCTCTCCTTCCCTCTGCTGAAACATGACCACAGAGAAAGGGCCCTTGCTGCACTGTTCTTGCTCATCCTGGCAATGCGGTGCTGGCTGTGTCTTGGGGGAGCTGGGGTGGCCCTCCAGGCCAACTTTGCCAGCAGACAGCACAGGTGGGAGGAGAATGGTCTTTAGGATGCAGCTGAAAGCCCCATAGGAGCAGAGCCACCTGGAACCTGCTCAGAGAGAGGCTGGAATCTACTATTTACATTTTTGTATGAATTTAAGTCATTTTGTCTTCCCTCTGAAGTATTTGCATGTTCAGCCTTTTCTCTAATTGTGAAATGAAAGACTGTCTCCTTTCCAGGAATTTCAGGCATCAGCAAATAAGTTCAGGAGGAATTAGTAAGATGGAAATCATCCTGTGAATGATTTTGCCGAGCCTGTGACTTCCAGTTAAATCCGGCAAAGGAGAAATCTAAGATGACAAATAGGTTTCAGATCCTGTGTGGATTCAGGACTGGTTATGGCCACCTGGAGTGCTGTGTTGAAAGGATCCTGAACCATTGCCTAAGCTCCTAGGGGAAAGTGTTCAGTGATGGATTAGTGATGTCTGCCATAGGCCTAGGCAGGAGTGAAGGTAAGCGGCACCACTGCAATTCTGGCCATTCCTCATAGAGTCAGAGAGGTGCTTAGGTTGTATTTTATACAGCAAGTTGACTCAATCATCGCCATCAAACAAATAGCCAATTCAATGAAAAAAAATCCGTTGAAGTATGTGTTAGGATAATGTAGGAAAAAACATCTACCCATTAAAAAATTATATTCTTCCCTTTTTATTCAGCTAGGTTGGTAAATCATAGACATATTTTTAAAGGTGAATTAATTTGAGAGTTTCTAATTTCTGTTCTAGCTTTCCTGAAGGAGTCAGTAAATAATACTTTATAGTTTTACTGCACCTTCATTCTAAGGATTTTTCAAAACATCTCACGCATGTTGTCTCATTGCATTGTTTACTTGACCCCATCACAGATTTGTTTCCAGCATACAGGTGGGGAAACTGAGGCTCGGAGATGATCTGACTTGCCGAAAATTGAATGGCAAGTCTGAGCAGGTGCAGGCTTGGCCCTGCTCTTCTTCCTTTGTACCATGAACTTGTTGCGACTCCTCTGGGGTCTCCTCTGGGAGATGGAAATTTCCATCCAGGGAGTACTGTTATTGATAGGCCCTCTCAGGGGGAGGAGACTGTTAGTGCCGTGACTCAAAATAGCTGTCTCTTCCCTGCTGAAGATGTTGCCCTTTCCGCAGCAAATAGATGAATTAGACCCCCCTGCTTCGATAAAATACTTTAGGGTTTATAGGGTGGAAAATTTTGTTTGGAAATGAAAATAGCCCATAGCCATCCATACCCTGAAGCTGTCAGCTAATGCCATCTGAGTCACCCCTCTCCATCTTCTGGCACCTGTGGGGGGCCTCCCTGTGGTCCACCTCGCGGGGTCTGAGCTTGGCCATATTTGGCATTCTAGAGCCTGCTGGCTTTGGAAGTGCCTTTCAACCTGCCAACACCCACATGGGGACCCGGATCAAGCCATGTGTTTAAATGACTGGGCTGTGGAGGGAGCTCCAGTGGAGACATCCAAGCGATGTAGGGCCATTTACTTAACATAAATCAGTTCCCTGAGTGTGAGTGTCTTAATGCATTCCTTCAGTTATAAACAGTTTAGAGTCATGACAGCCAACATCTTTTCACCCCCACTCTCCTTAGCCCAGGCCTCCATTTGGATTTGTTTCTACAGCCAGAGACTTTGATGATTGCAAGGGATGATAGGGAGGCCATTCTGAAGACAAATAGCCATTGTTTATGGAGCCCTGACTCCTGGGGTGGCAGCTGCTCACGGGGTGCAGGCATGGGCCCTGCTCGTCAGCTCCTGGTGGGCACTAATCTAAGTGTGTCCCATACACTATCTTGTTTAATCTTCCCCTCCCATTGATGAGGTGGGGGACTTCTTACATTTTACACTTGAGAGAAAATTTTACATTTATGGAAACCCATTTTACAGAGAAGAAAACTGACATTCCCAGGGCCTAATTAATTTGCTCAAGGTCACACAGCTAATGAATGGGAGAGCTGGAATTTGAACTTAGGCAGCTTGTTTTCTGAGCTCTGGCTTCTAAAATGCTTTGCCATGTTTATGTTATTTCCTGTCTAATTTGGAGGCTTTGTTGCTGGGCTTTTGAGCTCTTTCTTGCTTGCTTAAATAGCAGTCCATAGGTTGGCAGAACAAGCCTGTGGATACTGCCCTGACCTCCGCTAGGAATGTTCACAGAAGTGGCGTCAGTGCCATGGACTTGTCCTTGTCCCAACCTCGGATGTAGAACAGTGGAGCCAGGTTCCCAGAGTCCTGGCTTGTGCTGTGCCCCAGGTTTCTCCTGGGAGCGGATGTGCCAGGGCTTGTTCTTGGGAGTCTGCCTGCACCCATGGAGAACTGACAGTCAGGGAACCCATTTTGGTATAAACAGGGGTTGGTATATTTAGAAATAATCTCTAGAGACTGTCATATGTGCTTATCTGCATGCTCAGAGATAAAAGTCAGGGAGGTGGGTCAGTAAGAAAATGCTGGGGTTGACATCCAGTTGACACATGGCTCTTTCCCAGGGACACAGGGCAGCCTGATACATAGGGCCTATTTTAGGGTCTTTCATTATCAGTTTGGAATTGTCGCTGTCTGCACTGCAGTAAAACAAGACTCGCCTGGATCTGCCTTTCCTGACTTGAGAAAAAAAGATCCTTACACAGGCTTGCCTTCGATTCCCATCTTTCTCCAACGTGCTCACATGTGCTAGGGTTTTTTGTTTTCTCTCTGCAACCCACCCGCAGATGTAACCTTCTGATTCACTGTCTAATTTAGGGCAGAAACTTGCAGAGCAATGTCAAATGGGTCTGTTTTCACTTCTGGATATTACACATGCTTAATGTTCTTGCTTTGAAAGCATTCCAAGAGGATACGATAAATAAAGGGGCTCGTACACATCCAGCTCAGTGGCCACGTGACTCACATGGGTCTGCTGCTTTTGGGAGTGAGCCATGTTTCTTCTTCTCCTCTTCCTTCCCTTGCCTCCCTCCCTCCCTACCTACCTCCCCCCTCTCTTCCTCCCTTCACTTTTCCCCCTCCTTTCTTCCTTTGTTAAGCAAAATAATTTTTTCATTCATGAGCAAAAACAGTTTTCCAAGGGATGTGAAAAGGCAACAGAGATGGTATCTCTAGTACCCTGTATTTTTCAGTCACAAAATTATTTGCCTCTGGCTTTTTTCCCAAGTTCGATTCCCATTTATTCTATAGTCAACTACACTTGTATTGGAACCATTGCTGTTTTTTATGAGATGACACAGTTAAAATGAGCCCCTGCTTTATAGAATGGGACTTGTCAGATGGGTCGCCCTGTTTGGAAGGCCTGGGAGACCTCTGGCTCTTTGAACATGCAGTTGCTGTGTGTGAAGGACACTGGGTTCTGCTATACGGTACTTTCTGCTGAGTGGGAAATTGAGACATGGAACATGAGCCAGCCACCCCTGGAATCCAGGAGAGGGCTGAAGCACTGGCTGGCACGTGCCCTGGAGCGGACGCCATGCTGGGCTCACTAGCTGTGGCTTCATGTTTAGCAATGAGGTCGAGCAACATTCATTACAACGCATTGCCCACTTAAGTTTGATTTAAGATGTATACCGTTTATGATCAACTGGGAAATTTAATTTAGGTACAGCTAATAGCTGCATGTGTGAGTATGTGTGTGTGGTAGGTTGGTGAGAGTTTCAGGCATTTTGTTTAAATTTGAACATTAGCTAACCTTCTAGGTAAGTGTTTCATAATGGGGTACCTCACATATAAAAATGACATTAGGGTTCAGACTTTGCAATTGATTGCAGATCTCTCTTTTCTAAATGTTTTCTTCTGTCTTTTTCAAGAAAAAGGGGAGATATTAATGTATGGGTAGTCCAAGGTACATAATGTTTTATATCACAGTTTTAAATTTGTATTTCTTTTTAAAGAGGAAGGTGAAGTAGTATTGGCTAGACTGGGTTGAGTAGGGATTTGCAAGTAAAAATAGCCTTACTTTATTGAGTATCTAGTGTATGCCAGGCCTTATGTCAGGAACTTTATGTGACTTGTGTAACTTCTCACAACAACCGTGTGTTGTAGATATGAGTGTGAACAAAGGAGAGAATAGGTTCAAAATAGCTAATGCCATGGCAGCCCATAGAAGTTTGGAGCTGGATATAGGTTATAGGGTTTGGGGCTGAGGAGGCAAGAGTTATGTCCTCAGGTCTATAAAAATTGGGGGAGCTGGAATGGAACCCTTGCATAAAGCCCAGAGCCTTAAAGAGCTTCCTGTTCAGAGAAGGGAGATGAGAAACTCTGTTTACTGCTTTGGAGTCAACAGCACGGAAGTGTTCTGTGTGTCCTGGGGCTTGCTGTATCACCTTTGAGAAAGTGAAACTCTCAGGCTGTATCAGCCACATGTGTGGCACCTGAATTCATACTACTTGCATACTATAGGAAATTTAGGATAACAATTAACATAAAAATGATATCTAAGACGTTGATAGATGAATGGATAAAGAAAATGTGGTGTATACATACTGCTGTGGACTGAATAGTGTCCCCGCAAATTCATGTGTGGAAGCCCTAGCCTCCAATGTGATGGTATTTGGAGATAGGGCCTTTGGGAGGTGATTAGGTTCAGATGAGGCCAGGAGGTGGGCCTTCCTGATGAGATTAGTGCCCTTAGAAGAAGAAACACCAGAGAGCTTGCTCTCACTTTCTCCCTGCTGCGTGAGGACACAGCAAGAAGGTGGCCGTCTGCAAGCCAAAAGGAGAGCCCTCACTAGAAATCCATCTGCTGGCACCTTGACCTTGGAGTTCCAGCCTCTAGAACTGTGAGGAAATAAATTTTTGTTTCTTAAGCCAGCTAGTCTATGGTATTTTGCTATGACAGCCTGAGCTGATTAAGATAGATACAGTGGAGTACTATTCAGCTTGAAAAAAAGAAGGAAATCCTGTCATACGCTACAACAGGGATGAACCTTGAGGATGTTGTGCTAAGTGAAATAAGCCGGTCACAAAAGGACGAATAATGCATGATCCCATTTGTACGAGGTATCTAAAGTAGTCAAACTCTTAGAAAGTAGAATGGTGGTTGCCAAGGGCTGGACTAGGGGTGCAGAGGGGGTTGTTCAATGGATATAGAGTTTCAGTTACACCAGATGAAAAAGTTCTAGAGATCTGATCACAACAATGCACATATAGTTAACACTAGTTTAACTGGCTCGGTGTGGAAGTCGGTGTGGTGATTCCTCAGGGATCTAGAACTAGAAATACCATTTGACCCAGCCATCCCATTACTGGGTATATACCCAAAGGATTATAAATCATGCTACTATAAAGACACATGCACACGTATGTTTATTGCGGCACTATTCACAATAGCAAAGACTTGGAACCAACCCAAATGTCCAACAATGATAGACTGGATTAAGAAAATGTGGCACATATACACCATGGAATACTATGCAGTCATAAAAAATGATGAGTTCATGTCCTTTGTAGGGACATGGATGAAGCTGGAAACCATCATTCTCAGCAAGCTATCGCAAGGACAAAAAACCAAACACCGCATGTTCTCACTCATTGGTGGGAATTGAACAATGAGAACACATGGACACAGTAAGGGGAACATCACACACCGGGGCCTGTTGTGGGGTTGGGGGAGGGGGGAGGGATAGCATTAGGAGATATACCTAATGTTAAATGAGTTAATGGGTGCAGCACATCAACATGGCACATGTATACGTATGTAACAAACCTGCACGTTGTGCACATGTACCCTAAAACTTAAAGTATAATAATAATTTTAAAAAAATGGTTAAGGTGGTTGTCTTAGTCAGTTTGGCTGCTATAACAATTTACCATAGACTGGGTGGCTTAAACAGCAAATACTCATTTCTCACAATTCCGGAGGCTGGGAAGTCCAAGATCATGGTGCTAGCAGATTTGATGTGTGGTGAGGACCTGCTTCCTGGATGACTGCCTTCTCATTGTCTCCTCACTGGCAGAGAGTTGAGAACTGAAGAGCACTCTCATGGCTCTTTCTATAGGGGCACGAATCCCACTCATGAGGAACCATCTTTATGACCTAATTACCTCCCAAAGGCTGCACCTTCTCATACCATCACATTGGGGGTCCAGTGCTTCAACATATAAATTTTGGGGAGACACAAACATTTAGTCCATAGCAATGGTAAATTATATATATATATTTTTGCCTCAATAACAAGAACCCCACAAAACTAGATCTAGGATAACTGATACCCATAGGACCCTTCAAAAATAATCACAAAAACTCTGAAGCCTTCTTCCACAGCTTAGGACCCTTCAGACTTACATAAAATAAGCAGTCCAGGCTGAAGATGAGCTTACAATAAAAAATAATATACACCTCACAACAGAGTTGAGGAAGAGTCAGCAGATATAACAAACAGAATTACTACCTTGAAAACTGAAGTCACAGGACAATTTGAGGAGAATATAAAATAACCTTGTTTAGGCTGGGTGTGGTGGCTCACACCTGGAGGCTGAGGCGGGCAGATCACTTGAGGCCAGGAGTTCAAGACCAGCCTGGCCAACACGGCGAAACCTTGTCTCTACTAAAAATACAAAAATTATCTGGGCATGGTGGCACACGCCTATAGTCCCAGCTCCCTGGGAGGCTGAGGCAGGAGAATGTTTTGAACCCAGGAGATGGAGGTTACAGTGAGCTGAGATTGTGCCACTGCACTCCAGACTAGATGACAGAGTGAGACCCTGTCTCAGACAAAAAACAAAAACAAAAACAAAAAAAACCAAAACAAACAAATAAAATAACCTTGTTTAAAACAAAGAGATGGCCAGGCACGGTGGCTCATGCCTGTAATCCCAGCACTTTGAGAAGCTGAGGCGGGTGGATCACGAGGTCAGGAGATTGAGGCCATCCTGGCTAACATGGTGAAACCCCATCTCTACTAAAAATACAAAAAATTAGCTGGACGTGGTGGCAGGCGCCTGTAATCCCAGCTACTTGGGAGGCTGAGGCAGGAGAATGGCGTGAACCCGGGAGGCGGAGCTTGCAGTGAGCTAAGATTGCACCACTGCACTCCAGCATGGGCAACAGAGTGAGACTCCATCTCAAAAAAAACAAAAAACAAAAAACAAAGAGATAAGGGAAGAAATAGAAAGCATAATAAAATAATAGTGCTGTATGAAAAAGGAGATTTTTAAAAAGGGCCCAACTGTATTTTTAGAAATGAAAAACACATTTAAATAAATAACTTAATGGATGGGTTAAACATTAGGTTAGATATGGTAGAAGGTAATATCAGTGGATTGGAAGTTAGATCTGAAGAAATTGTATGGAATACAGCCCAGATATTAAAATATTGCATATATGAAGGAGCCATTGAAAGAATTGGTGGAAAGAATGAAAAAGGTTAACTTACATCTAAATGGAGTTCTAGGAAACAGTGGAGAGAATGATGAAAAGGCATTACTTTAAAAGATAATGCCAAGAATGTTTTGAAATTTAAGAAAGATATTGATTTTTAGATTATACCAGCACACTGAGTATTGAGTAGGGTAATTAAAAATACATCTCGATCCAGATACTCAGTGTAGAAAACTGCTTAAATGTCAAAGAAAATCTTAAAAGCAAGCAGGGAGAAAAGACAGATTATTTCTGTACAAACACCAGACTTCATCAACCACAACAGAGGCCAGAAGACAATGAAATAATATCTTCAAAGTGCTCAGTGAATATCAAACTAGAATTCTATACAAAGCTAAATTATCATTCAAGAGTTAGGATGAAAAGGCGTTTTTCAGCCAGGTGCGGTGGCTCACGCCTGTAATCCCAGCACTCTGGGAGGCCGAGGTGGGCGGATCATGAGATCGGGAGATCGAGACCATCCTGGCTAACGCAGTGAAACCCCGTCTCTACTAAAAAATAGAAAAAATTAGCCGAGCGTATTGGCGGGCACCTGCAGTCCCAGCTACTCGGGAGGCTGAGGCAGGAGAATGGCGTGAACCCGGGAGGTGGAGCTTGCAGTGAGCTGAGATCGCGCCACTGCACTCCAGCCTGGGCAACAGAGTGAGACTCAGTCTAAAAAAAAAAAGACATTTTTCCTATAAACAAAGGCTGAGAGTATTTACGTCTAAAGTGATCTGTGCTGAGAGAACTACCAAGGGACATGCTTAATAAAGAAGCATTAATTTTTTCATGAACCTGGCATTGCAAATGTATTTTTTTTTAAAGAAGATTAAGATTAAGGATGATTGAAAATTAAGGTGGTTTTAGACATTGAACAATAATAAGGTGGAAGGTTAGTGAGAGATGGGGTGGGTGCAAAGATCAGAATTTAATGTATTCTAAGGTCTTGGTATTTTTCAGGGGAATAATGAACTATTATTTGAAATATTTCATAATTCAAAAGAAAGAAGAGAGAAATACCCAGACATTGACCTTTGGGCACCATCATTATCACTAGAATAACAACTAATATATGCGGAGTTCTTACTGTGTGCCAAGGTCTTTTATGATGTTATTCCATTTAATCTCGCAGCAACCGTATGAAAAAGGTAATGCTGCCATTTTGGGAGGTAAGAAAACAGGGGGGACAGAGGGGATATTCACTTCAGTGCTGCCATCACTGAGGGTAACGTACAGCAATAGTCTGTGTTCAGTGAATGTGGATGAACCAAACCAAAGTGAGGTTAAACTACAATAAGCACCTTGCTCGTGTCACATGTTAGAGAAGTGATGAAACTGTGGTTCTAACTCGGGCCTGTCTAGCCTCAGACTCCCTGCTCTTCTCCATAGTGTCTGTCCCTTACTGTTTCCTTCTCTGAGTAGATGACTCTAGAATAGTCAGACCCTGGCCCTGCACTTCCTGTGAATTAATGCCCCGCTTTTCCCCTCTCACACATGCTTTGGTCTGTGTGACTTGTCCCATTCAGGCCCTGATGTCCTAGTGGTGTCTTTCCAGGTGTCACACAGCCTGGCAGGGTCTCCTGGATCCTTGCTTTGCTTTCAACAAGCCTGGGCTGGCTGTCGCTCCCAAGTTTCTATGTGGCAGTCAGACAACACCCCCAGCATGGTGTTGCTAGGAAATGCAGGAGCGATCATAGCATTTGAAGCAGGTGCCCTCTCTCCTGCCTGCTGTACACACCTGCCTTTACCATCTGTTCAGGACGCTCCTGGCACTTTGACCCTGCCACACTGAGATGCTCCACTGCATTCTAGACTGTGGACCTCAGAGCTTGGGTTTTCTTAATGGAGGACTTATCAGGGAGAAAACTGGAGCCTGGGGTTGCTAAGCTACACTGGACCCTGTTCTAGTCACACACTGGAGAAGAGGTGCTGAGAGTGGGATGTCTCGCGTTCAAGGAATTTTCATTCAGTTTTCTATATTTTCAACAAAACGCCTATCTCTGCTCAAGTCTACTTTATATCGTATATTTATATATAGATATGCACACACATGTATACATACACACACTGAATAATTAACTTGTTACGCCTGTGAAAATAGTTTTTTGGTGGTGTTTGTTTTTTGCCCCTTTGGTTTGTTTAATCATGGACTGTGCTGTTTGGTTTCCTGAATTGCCAGTTAATTTCAGGCTAAGGCAGTTAATCAGGTAGTCCCACATGGCCTGGCTTGAACATAGAATGAACAGGGAGCTCTGATGCGTTTAGGTTCTGATTACTGGCTTCTCACACACTGTCATCATTCTTTGGAGGGTTTTTCTTGACCTGAGCTCAAATCATTCCATACCAGAGGGATTCCTGATTTAAATTGTCAGTGTTAGCCGGCCTGGTGGACAGATGGTGTCTTAAAGGCAAACAAAGGCTCTTGGCTTGCTGCTGATGGAAGCCATGGACTCCTCCAGTTTCTCCTTTTCCCCCAAAGAGGCCCTGGCCATAGATCCCAGCATTGCCAGGGCAGCCTGTGTTGTTGAGGACTATGTCCTGCGTTTTGGTGGCCAAGAGCGTTTTGACTCCCCAGGGGTGTGTCAGAGGATCAGGCTATCCCTTTCTTAGGGACACAGTTGAGGTGGGTGGAAGCAGCATGCACCTTGCCATTGGAGAAGCTGGGTTTATGCTGTGATTCACCCAACCATCTCAGGTTGTGCTCTTGGGAGAGTCTTTGATCCTCAGTTTCCCCAGCTGTAGATTGGTGATATTTGTCTCCACATTGTAAAGAGAATTTATGATACAGAAGAAAATGCTGTGTAAACTTTAAAACAATACAAATGTAAGGCATTGCTACCCTCAGTGCTTGGAGGATGTTTTGTGGGAAGTTAATGGCCCTTGCTCTGCCATATTTCAGTGCCAAGAACCACAAGAGCTGTCAATAAATATTGATGAATGATGAGGGGGAGAAGCCATTTGACGCTGTGGAAGCCAGTGTTTTATATATTAAATGCATGCATTCGTTGGATCATTCATTGAGCAAATATTTATTGAGTTCCTACTAAACACGAGGCACTGGGAATAAAACATTGAATAAAACAAGTGGAATCATGACTAATGTTTCCTCTGGCTTTCACAGAGTTAGAAAAATTAGGTGTGTTGTTTTCATAAAATTAAATTATTGTATATATATAAAGGATTTTAAAATGCTGATAGTATATCTGTCCTCCTCTTTGGTATTAAAATGTCTCTTCTTTTGTTTGATGATGGTGATGGTTGATTTTTGAAAAACTTTTCACATAGTAAAATTTAAAAAGGTGTTGTTACTTGTCCTTGAAATCCAGCTTGGGGATGACTGATCTAGCCCAACTCCCCACCCAGGGCAGGCCTGTCTTTAGCATTCTTCACAAGTGGTCATCTAGTTTCTACTTGGATAGTTCCAGGGAAGGGGGCCTCACTAACTTCAACACGCAGCCATTCAAATGTTAAATAGCCATTATCTTTCGAATGTTCTTTTTTATATTAAGTTGAAATCTACCATCCTTTAACTTCTGCTCATCAAGCTTGAGTCCTCCATCTGGAGCAAACAAAATATATTTACTTCATTTTCTTATAGCCCTCCAGATTTTTGAAGCAGACTATTATGTTTCTTCCAAGCATATTTTCCAGACTTCTTGTCCCCACTTTCTTTACTCAAGTTCTCACGTGGCTTCGTTCCTCACCCTCTTGCCCCACCTCTGCTGGTCAGCTTCTACTTGCCAGTGTTCCTCTTGGAGTCTGTTCCCCAGAAGGGACACAGGGCTTCAGCTGTGTGCTGACTTGGATGGAGTGATCAGCCTGCTACGTCCCGATTCAGAGCTCTGAATGCAGATTAAGGAAGAAGTAAAGATTGCATTTGCCTTTTTGGCAGCTGTGCTCTACTGTTGACTCATATTGAGTCGTAGCCTGCTAAGATCCCTAGGGTCCTTGTCATATAAATTGCTGATAAGGCAAGCCAGGGTTCCACCTACCCTATGTTTATGCAGTAAATTTTTTCATCTAAGTATAGTCCTTTACATTTGTGCTTATTATATTTCATCTCGTTAGTGGGGACCATAGTTTCAGCTTGTTGAGGTCATTTTTATTCTGACTCAGACTTCCAATTTACTAGCTATTCCTCCCAGATTTGTGTCAGCAGCACATTTGACAAATTTGTCTTCATCCAACTTTTTAATTTAGTGTTCAAAAGGCTAGAGCCGAAGACAGAGGCTTGGGTCACATCAGTAGAGACCTCCCAGGGTAAATGTATCAGTGAGTCAATCCCTAGGCATCTGTGCATAGAATCAGTGCACCTATGAATGTGTCAATCATCAGTGCATCTCTGGATCAGCCAACTGCAGACCCTCCTGAGTTTATTAGCCACACTGGTGATGTGAGTTCTATTTTCAGACTCTTTTACTTCTCATTTTTTAAGGCAATGTCAACTTTTTCCATTATTGAACCACCGTTGACAGGATTATGACTTTCAAATTTACCTTTTCAGCCCAGATATCTGTCTCAAGTTTACATTTTGAATTTTTTAATTGGATAGGTGCAGAATGTTTTAATTTTTCAAAGTAAATCCGCTATCTCCACGTCCTCTGAAACCTTCTTCTCTTTCTGCGATCACGATTTCTGTGATGGTGCCACCAAGTTGGCCAAGCCAGGTACCTGGAAGCCATTCTCAGTGCTTTTGCTTTCTTCTCACTCCACAGCTAATTCAATTGAGTAGGGTAGTTAAAAATACCCTTAGCTGTTCTAAGAGATTCTACCTCCTTAATACATCATGATACACCCCACGGACTCTGATCTGTCTTGCCTATACAACTGTAAGAACCTTCTGACTAGGTTCTGTACTCCTGGCCTGACTTCTTCTAGCCCTCATCCTCTACTGTGTCACCAGGAAACAAAAGCATCACTCAGATTATGTCAGTGTACTGCACTGAAGCCTTTGCTAGCGTCCTGTCCACTGTAAATGGTAGGTGGTCCTGCATCGTCTTACTGTTCTCAGCTTTTACTGTTTGTTCTACCAACCCTACACTTTAGATGTACTGTCTGGTACCCAATTGCTGGCTCCCAATTGCAGCATGTAAATTCATACTTTGGATATGCTGTTCCCTGTACCTGGGATGCCTTTCACTCCTTCTAGTCAACTGACTTCTACTGCTTCTTTAGGATTCAGATCAAGCATCCCCTCCTTTGAGACTCCTTCCGCAGATGCAGCGGGTTGGGCATCCCTTTTCAGCACCGCTGCAACACTCTAGGTGTACCCATTGGATAACTCATCACTACATGGTAGACTGTCTGCGTCTCCCACTTGGTTGAGGGCCCTTGTAGGGCAATGTCTGTGCTCTGTTTACCACTGGAGCCACAGACAGCTCTTAGCACATAGTAGTAGGCACTTGGGATTTGTTGAAAAAATGGGTGAATGGATGATTTGACAAATCATTTCCAATTTGCCTTGAACTGAGTGACCATTACTTCCCTTTTAGCATTGCTCTATGATTCTGCATCTGTGGCATCCCTTTGATGTACTGGCCATATAACTCCATTCAAAAAGTGAAAGTGTACTTGACATTGATTAGGTTTTTTCTCCATAGATGTTCCAAGTCATCTGATTTCTAATCTATTCTAGGCTTGTTAAACTCCATTTTTACCACTTGGTTGCATGTTTGTTTCTCTGATCCTGTATTAGTTAGGGAAGGCTAGCAGCTGTTACAAGCAGCCCAAAATCTCACTGGCTTGATGCAATACAAGTTTAATTTTCAGTTATGTGATAGTCCAGTGCAGTTACTCCTGGTCAGGTGGCCTTCCACATGGTGGCTTAGTGACCATGGTCCATTTCATTCTGCAGGGCTTCTCTCTTTGAGGTCTTTGACGTTTTCTCCATTCAGCTAATGTATGGAGAAAGAGAAGCAATTACAGGTGAGGAAACAGAGGGATGGTGCATGGGAGCTTCTCACTGGCCCGGCCTGGACCAGCACATCATCACTTCTGTGCACATTTCACTGGCCAGAACTTAGTCATATGGTCATATCTAACTGCCACGGCAGCTGGAAAATGTAGGCTAGCTGTGACCCCAGGAAGAAAAAGGGAACACAGATATTTGTGAGCATGAACAGTTGCCACTGCACCCATTCTTAGATTCTGGACCTCGTGATTCCCAGGGCTGCCTTCCAGAGCTCTTCTTAGTCAGGGCATTTTCTGTGCTCCAAGCCCTTTGATCTTCTATCTCCCAGGCTGGGTTTTTTATCTCTGCCCTTTGCCTCTCTGTTCTCTCAAGCCCTCTTGGCCATTGGTACCTCATTTCTCTTTTCTTGCTGGCCTGTCTGATCTTGACTGCTCATCGCTCCAGTTTCCCAGCAGCTGATCCTCGCTTGCTCACGTATCTGGGACTGGACCATCTGATTCTTGGTACCTGCTTGCCATTGCCAGATGTGTTCCTCAGGGACAGCCCATCCCATTCTAAATCCTGGCACAATGGGGGAGAGTCCTTTCACTCTGTCCTGTGATTTGAAGTCTTTCCTATGAGTACAGAGTATGGATTTGAACTCTGTTTTTAGAGATAATTAGAGAACTTAGGGAGTTACAGTGAGAGCCACTGGGAGATGTGGGCTTTGGGAAGCCAAAAGAATCCATGCTGCATGTCCTGAAGCAGATAAGCCTGAAGTGAATGGATAATCTTTACATATATGTAGAAAAATTGCAAAGGTGGTGATGGTAGAGTACATGTTTTTTTGTTACTCTGAGAAAGAAGAAAGTGTCACATTTTAGTGTGAGAATTTTAGGTAAGAGACAAAGAAAAAAATCATAAATTCCAGAATTTGGGATGCCATTATGGAGAGGTTAAGTAATGTGCTTTCCTAGAAAAAATGGGAGTGGAAGAGCTCATCTCAGAAGGCTTTGCAGTGACCTGCTGGGTGGCAGGAGATGGATGAGCAAGCTCAAAATCTCTTCTTGTGCCATGATTCTTTGAAAAAAATAAAAAAGCTGGGTGTTCTGCATTGGACTCTGACCTTGTTTGAGAGATGCTCATACTGAATGTGTTTGTCTCTGGGTAATGGTTCCGGATGATTTTGTAAATGGAAGGGGTGTTGTCTTGTAAGGTTTCAGGAACTATGATGCCTGAGTTCCATTACCTGTTTTGTCACCCACTCATTCTGCAGGTTACTCACTTGGGCAGGCCAATTCTCCATTCTTTTGATGGTCTGCTTATCTATTAAGTGGGGATGGGAACAGGATGAGTTTTCAGGAGGTTTGAATGAGAAGTAATTCATGTTTCTAACACGCTTCAGAATACATAAGTACAACATCCTATGGGAATTCAAAATACAATTACACTTTTGTTAGGTTTATTTCTCCGTATGCTGGTTCTTTGGTTCTTGCCTTGAGACATGCAGCTTTTTGCAAATGCTGTTTCCTAGAAATAGCTCTTTAAATGTGTGTGCCTCTCCTAGTGAGGGCTGAAATGGTACCCTCTGCTGGGTTGGAGGCTGGGGAGGAAGGAGAGGAGGCTGGAAGTCAACACCCTCAGGCCGGGGCCCTAACTCTAGAGGCTGTAAACACGGTGGTTAAAGCATGTACTTTGCTGTCAGGCTGCTTGGTTTGCCAGAGGCTTTGCACAAGCTGGTTAGTCCCTCTGTGCCTCAGTGTTCTCATCTGTGAAGTGGGGGTCATAATAATGCCTACCTTACGGGGGTGCTGAGAGGATTAAATAAACCAATGTATGTAAAATCATGCGAACAGGGTCTGGCCCACAGGGAGTACTCTGCAAGTATTAACTCTTATTTTTAAACAGGTATTTTAGAAAGATGCTTTGCCTCAGATGCGTTCTCCTTGGTTACTTGCTGACTAAACAACCTCCTCCCATGTATCTGAAGGGCCTCAGAGCAGCCTTCATGCTTGCAGACATGAGGAGAAGGACCTTTCCACTGTCCTCGTGCGGGCTCAGCTTATGTTAAGAGATGACCATCAACACACGGGGAAAGCAATTTTGCAGTTCATAGGATTTAGCTGGAGTGGTTATTATATGTCACCGCAGCATGGAGGGAATATCAGAGGACTCCACTGCATTAGGCGGGCTGGGCACTTGCTTGCTGTTGATACTCTTAAATGAATCACGGTGTTAAATGTGGAGGAAGGGCTGTGCGTGCAGACCTATATTCTTACTTCTGGGAGACCCTGTGGGGCTCTGAGACTTTGCACTTCTTAGTCCAACCAACTGGAAGTGGTCCCTTGCTGCCAGTGATTCATTCTGCTTTTACTGCTGATTCTGTGTTCTTGAGGGATTCATGGTTCGTGCACGTGTGGAAGGCTGGGGCAGTGGGTAAAGGAGTGACATTGTATGAGTGTATAGACAATAGCTGCACTGTGTCACTTACAGCCTGGGCTTCTTCCGTAAGCCCTAAACCACCCCTGTCTGTCCCCCTGACCCTGAGGTAAGCCATGGATGTGGGGGCGAGTGGTAGACTAAGCATCCCTTTGGAAGAAAAGGATTAATTTGCATGAAGCTAGGAACACACTTTTGAAAAATTAAATACAACAAAGGTCTGCTGAGCACCTCTTATGTGTAAAGCATCATGCTGGGCGCCGTGCGAGGTACTTGGAGTAGTAAGACTTGACTCCTGTCCCCAACGAGCTCAAGATCTCTTGGGGGAGACGAACACAGGAATAAAACAGGTTGTGATGAACATGGCAACGGAGCGCGGTGACAGGATGCCATAAGAATCTTGGGGCTCTGCTGGGCTCGTCCAGGGCATGTTATGTACCCAGAGACTTGACATTTTTTAATTTTTAAAAACTGTGGTAAAAAGTACGTAACACAGTTTTCAATCTGAATCATTTTTAAGTGTTACAGTTCAGTAGTGTTAAGTATATTGTTGTGGAACACATCTCCAGAACTTTTTCATCTTGAAAAATTGTAACTGGCTGGGCGCGGTGGCTCACACCTGTAATCCCAGCACTTTGGGAGGCCAAGGTGGGCGGATCACAAGGTCGGGAGATCGAGACCAGCCTGGCCAACATAGTGTAACCCCTACTAAAAATACAAAAAATTAGCTGGGCGTGGTGGCGGGCGCCTGTAGTCCCAGCTACTTGGGAGGCTGAGGCAGGAGAATGGCGTGAACCCGGGAGGCGGAGGTTGCAGTGAGCTGCGATCATGCCATTGCACTCCAGCCTGGGTGACAGTGTGAGACTCTGTCTCAAAAAAAAAAAAAATAAATAAATAAAAGAAATGAAAATTGTAACTATACACCCATTAAACAACTTCCCATTTCTCCCTGCCTCCAGCCCCTGGCAACTACCATTCTACTCTCTGTTTTTATGCATTTGACTACTTTAGATACCTCATGTTAAAGTGGAATCACTGAGTATTTGTCTCTTTGTGACTGGCTTATTTCACGTAACATAATGGACTGAAAGTTCATCTGTCTTACAGTGTGTGTCAGAATTTCATTGCTTTTAAAGGCTGAATAATAGTTCATTTTATGGATAGACTTTTTTTTTTTTTTTTTTTTTTTTTTTTTTGAGATGGAGTCTTGCTCTGTCACCCAGGCTGTAGTGCAGTGGCACGATCTTGGCTCACTGCAATCTCGGTCTCCCAGGTTCAAATGATTCTCCTGCCTCAGCCTCCTGAGTAGCTGGGATTACAGGTGTGCACTACCCCGCCTGGCTAATTTTTGTATTCTTAGTAGAGACAGGGTTTCTCCATGTTGGCCAGGCTGGTCTTGAACTCCTGACCTCAAGTGATCTGCTTGCCTTGGCCTCCCAAAGTGCTGGGATTACAGGCATGAGCCACCGTGCCCAGCCAAGGATAGACTATATTTTGTCTGTCCATTCTTCTGTCAATGGACATTTGGACTTGTTATTGTGAATAGTACTGCTATGAATCTGGGCATGCAAATATCTCTTGGAAATCCTGCTTTGAGTTCTTTTGGATACATATCCAGAAGTAGGATTGCTGGATCATGTAGTAGTTCTATTTTTAATTTTCTGAGGAATCGCCATACAGTTTTCCACGGTGGCTGTTCCATTTTACTTTCCCGCCAACAGTGCTTAACGTTCTTATTCCTCCACATCCTCGCTGGCTCTTATTAATTTCTATTTTTTGATAGCAGCCATCCTAATGGGTGTGAAGTGATAGCTCATGGTGGTTTGGATTTGTGTTTCTCTGATGATCAGTGATGTTGGCCATGTGTATATCATCTTGGAGAAATAGCTATTCAAGTCTTTTGCCCATTTTAACATCAATACTCGAGGACTTCTCTTTCTGCTCTGCCCATATCCTTAGATATTGGGACTGGCCTGCTTCTGCAGAGGGGGCCAGATCAACCCTGCACCAGCAGAGGCATAGGGCAGCAGGGGCCTCTCCCTCTGCGAGTCCCGAAAGCATGCGGGTTACTTGTCCCCACTGGCCATATAACTAGCACCCCTCCGGACTACTTAGCTCTGCCCATCCGGCTGTTTCCACCTCGCGATGATTTACATGGATGAGAGGTTGGGTATGTTCATTTCTTCTTGCTTCAGTATTAATACATTACCACATACTTAGTGGCTTAAAACAACACAGTTTTGTTATCTTGTATTTTTGAAGGTCAGATGTCTAAAATGGGTCTGCAGAGCTGCAATCCTTCTGGAGGCACTTGGAAGACTGTTTCCTTACCTTTTCCAGCTCTAGAGAATGCCCACATTCCTTGGCTCATGGCCCCCTCTTCTACCTGCAAAGAGAACAGTGTAGCATCTTTTGCTCTCCTCTCCTGCCTTCCTCTTCTGAGGACCCTTGTGATGACCTCAGACCCACATGAATAATCCCCCCATCTCAACATCCTTAACTTAATCACATTGGCAAAGTTTCTTTTGCCACATAAGGTAATTTATTCACAAGTACCAGGGATGAAGACAAAGACATGTCTGGGGGTGATGGTCATTATTCACCCCACACAGGGCCTCTGCTATGTGGAAGGCAGGGGTAAGAGCAGCTTTTGTAGGGAGGGTTCTTATTCTGTGCCTTCCAGACTTAGACTTTACCCTGGGTTAGTAGGAACAGCATCCAGGGATCTGAAAGCTTGGACTTGACTTTGGTTTGTCTTTGACTGGGCGGGAACCTAGGGGACAAGAGGCTTGCTTTCTCTGAGCTCCTGTGACCTCACCTTTTAAAGGAGGCGGGTGGGCCAGGTGCTCTTTAGGTCCCTCTGGCTCTGCCATATCCTTACCTGCTCTCGTTTCTCATGTGGTGTCCTCACATTGCTTTTTCCCATTGGCTATGGAGAGACTGAGGCTGCCCTGAAGGGTAGAAGAGGAAAGTTACGTGAAACTTTGGGGAAATGGCTCCTGGGCACCAGCTAATTCAAAGGAGGACAGGAATAGCAGGAATGAAGGGCGCGAAGGCACTGCTTTATTGCCCGCCTCCTTCCTCCAGCCCCTACGTAAAGCATCCTTGGAACAAACAAATGGAAATACTGCACACCCTGTAAGCCTAATTGGGTCATACATAACTTGTACAGTGATTTCCTATGAAACTTCAGTTAGCCCCCTCTTCCAGTTCAAACCTGATAAGCTCAAATATTTGTAAACTGCCAGCCAGATGGAAGATGTGTCTCCCTGTGGCTTGGATATCCTGTAACTCGATATGTGTGGTGACTGGCATGGGCATCCGTATTCAAGGAAGGGAAGGAGCCTTGCACCCTGGACGTGGCATTGAGGGGCAAGAAAAGGTGTTGTTTGTTCTCTTTGGGACAGGTGGCCCGACTCTTCTCTGGAGCAGGCTGGGAGAAGTTGCCAAGGACAGTTGGCGTCCTCCAGTGGCTGGGGAAGGAGAGGGTGACTCTTGGGTCCTTGTGTCATTCTTCATCTCTTCCAACTCAAGGGAGAATGTTGACGTGAAATAGTTAACCTTTAGTAAGCATGCATTAGTATTAATGCACCCTATTTAATCCTTATTATATTATATTATCCCTGTTTTACCGATAAGAAAGCTGGGGATCAAAGAGGTTAAGTTAACTTAGCAAAGATCACATGGTCAACAAGTGGAGAGCTGAGACTCAAATGGAAATGAGTCTCATGTCTAATTAAATGTCGAATTTCAAAATGCATCTCTTTCTACTATGCCACATCATATCTTCTGGACTCTTCCCTTCATGTAAAACCATTGCCCTTGGGAGTGGAGTGTGGAGCTGTGAGTGAAGGAGGAGGCACCGAGCCACAGCCTGGAGGAGGTGACGGCTGCAAACCCCGCACTCTGGCAGAGGCCAGTCAACCGCTTTGGAATGCCAGGCTGCCTGGAGCTAACTGTGGGCCAATCTTGTGTTGGCCACTTTCGTTTCAGGCCCAAATTTAGTTACAGACTCAGAAAGAGCAAGGCCCCTGTCAGGGCATAGTTACCAGAGAGTGTGCGTGGGTATGTGTCTGTGTGGGTGACTGTGCAGCGGGGCCTCTCCTTCCCAAGGAGGCTAGTGGCTTCTTGTGGCAGGGGAGTATCTTACACAGCCATGCCTCCCACTCCCCTGTACCAGTGGAGCCCCTGGTAGGCCTGCGCCCCGATGCTTCTTGACCACTTGTCCTATGCTAGGCACCTTGAGGCCACATAGTGGAATGAGACAGGGCTCTGCTCTCAGGGTTATGCTGGAGCAGGAGGAGAAGTTACATGGATACAAGAAAGGCAGTGACCGAGGCCATGAGCTGCACAGATGCAAGTGGCTATGCTTTGTGCCTCCGTGTTCCACACTGGCAACACGTGTTCGTACGTGTACTTGTGTACCTGCGTGCATGTACTCAAGGGTGACTGTGGGGTCATGTGGGGGACTTGCCTCCCGAGCCCTTTACCCTGGGCAGGTGGTGGCTGCTCCTTTCCCCCATCGCGGAGCCCTTTACACAACTGTATGATCATGGATGATCTGGGGCCCGTGGGGGCAGCTTCGTAACTCTTTGGCTCAACTGGGAAGTTGGAGCAGGTATTTGCCACCCTGAGTGTGAGCCCTAAGACCATGGTTTTATGCTGGAAACCGCCCCTCTTTCATGACAGTCAGCGCCCAGTGCCTGCAGTTGCAGGCTGCCAGGGGACCACCCAGTAACAAAGCTACGTTGAGGCCATCTGCGTTTCATGCTGAAAGGACATTTTTCTTCAGCAGCATACTGAGTGCATAGAGCAGACCAAAGCAGACGTCCCATTTTCCCCAGTAACCTCCGCATGTGTGAAAACTGGGCAGCTGTCACCTTGAGAAAAATGCTGCTGGGTCACCCCAAAGATTCCACATACATGCTGTTTGGTGCTTCCTTGTAGATGCGTAGCTGTTATTAGCCCCATTTCACAGGTGGGAAAGGCAAAGGCAGGAAGGCTGCCAAAGAGCCTGGTATTGAAGGGAAGCGAATGAGCAGGCAGTTGTAATCCCAGTGGCATCCCGCTCCGCAATCTGAACTGCATCCCCAAGTGTTAGGGAGAGCAGCTTAAGAAACCAGCAGACATTTCAGAAGCTGAGCCCTATGGGCAGCGCACATCCCATGCTCAAGGAGTTCCAGTGGTCCTAGCCCATTAGCCGCGTTTGTTGAGACTCAGGGAGCACCCCCAGTAAGTGGCTGCCCTATTCAGGAGTACTTTTCAGATTCAAGTCTTTATCAACATTAAGGGAGGAAATTCAGGGGTAGAAGTGGGCGAGTGGGGGCCTCCTGTCTTTTGGGAAGCCTATTGCTTTGGCCAGCATGTCCTGAATGATAAACTTCTCCACCACCCACTGGTGAATTCCAGAATCACTGAATGCCAGAAAAGTGCACAGGACCTTAGAGATCATTTGGTGAACACCCTCATTTTACAGATGAGGTGACTGAAGCACAGAGAGGGAGATAAACTTGTCTAGAGTCACACAGCTGCTTAGTGGGAAAGGGAGGAAGAGGCTCATGCCTTCAGCCCTACTCAAAACAGTGACTCAAGAGGGAGAGCCGACCAGGAAGTGGGAGTGGCTGGGACTATCTGTGCTTCAGGGGAAATGTTGGGGGTTGTGAAATGCAGCCATTCTGGATGGGGCCATGCTGGGGTGCCTACAGGGGCCTTCCAGGTGCTCAGCCCCTCCTGTGCCTCTCCTTCATTGCTGCAGGCCCCAGGGGCTCAACCCCCTTTAACAATAACAAAACGAGACCAATTAATGACTACTTCCCCCTGAGAACTTAGTAGATGGCTGCACCACACTAAGTGCTTATAAATGTTTTAAGACTCTTGTCACAACTCAGAGATATCTAAGTCTCAGATATGTAAGTTGCCCGGGCTCACAGGGCTAGTAAATGGCAATACAGATGGGAACTTAGGGCTCCTGCTTTTGCTGTTAACCACCAGATCACACTATCTCTTCATAGAGGTGGTTCCTGTAATTCACTCAATGCGCTTGCAGTCCTGTCCCCCTAAAACTCAGTATTTCTAGATCCTGCACTCCACCTGTCCACTTTTTCTTTCCTGTCTTCATAGACCAGAAGCAGGTCCAATTTGTCTTAAAGGTTATGACCCTCCTGATTCCTGTGGGGACACAGTCAGAGGAGAGGAACAGAGAGAGGGGGACAGAGTCACAGAGATGATCACTTGTTACAGCGTTTTTACAGCTCTAGGTTCTGCTCTGTGAATCCTGACTTCATTCTGAGATGAAAAATGGTAGTGCCATTGACTTCTGCCTTCTGCTTTCGAGTTCGTAAAGATAGACTTCTCCTGACCTCCCCTTCTTCTCCCTTTTGGCCCAGACTTTCAATGCAGTTGAGGCTGCGGGAGAATCCGAGCAGCTCCATAAGTGCCCTTGGCCCGAGTCAGGCCATCCAGTGTTTCGCCAGTCCTTCAAGGACCCTGGAGGAGAAGGGCTAGGCAGGGTCGGATACCACTGGCTCCAGAGAGTGTCAGAAAAACCTGAGCAGAAAGAAGAGAAGGGGGAGTGCAGGACACAGGACGATGGCAAACAGACGCCCACAGAGGAGGAGAGTGCACGCGTCCTGTGAGGATGGAGCGTGGATTTATGATGCCAGAGAAACTGGAAGGTTTAGGAGTGGAGAGGTCAGTCTTAGCCTGGGTCCCACTGGATGGAGGCTGTGTGCTTCTCTCTGCCTTGGTTTCATCATTCACCATCATTGGGAATAATGTCTTTTGTCTCTTTACTTAAAATGATCAGGCACTGAGTTGAAATCAGCATTCCTTCAGCAAACACTTCTTTTCATACTGGCTGTGTGCCACAGAGATGAGCACGTCATGGCCTGCCCTGGAGATACTCACAGGTGCCCAGAGCGGAGCTTTTGGACAGGACTGAAGCTGTGCAGAGATGAGGGGTTGATCTAACTTCCCATCAAACCAGCTCTCGCAGCCAAAGGTCCGATGCCTGATTGTTAACGGCGCTTGAGAAAACTGTTGATATATTTGGAGGTGAGTCTGGTTTTACTCAATTGTGAAGGCATGTTTGTGCATGTGCACATGTGATTTATTTGATATTTGAAAACAATTTATGACCAGAATTCTTTGCATCCTTCTCTGGGCCTATGTCGTGTGCTGAGGGCTCACCGGAAGCACTTGTATAGGGTAGAGACTTGTCCTGCCACATATCTCTCCTCTGGACTGGACTAAAGTCTATCTTCCCATCTCCTTCCTGAGGGACAGCTTCCAAATGCCTTCCCCTCTGGTTCTTTTCCTGAGGACAGACCTCATTCTTGTTCCTCTTGGGATGTTCTTCCAAGTATTCTGAGTCTCTTTGGCTTTTTAAAAAACATTACATTGAGATAACTTTTTGTTATGGTAAAATATATGTAACATAAAAATTATCATTTTAACCATTTTAAGTGTACAATTTAGTGGCATTAAATACATTCACCATGTTGTATAACCATCAACCACTATCTGTCTCTAGAACTTTTTGTCATTCCAAACCAAAACTCTATAACCATTAACTCCCATTTTCTCTTCCTCCCCAGCCCTGGCAAACTCTATTCTACTTTCTATCTTTACAACTATTCTAGGTACCTCATATAAACAGAATTATTCAGTGCATGTTCTTGTGTGTATGGCTTACTTCACTTAGCATCATGTCCTCAAGGCTCATCCATGTTGTAGCCTGTAGCAGAATTTTATTCTTTTTAAGGCTGAATAATACTCCATTGTATGGATAGACCACACTATGTTTGCCCATCCATTTGTTGATGCACACTTGGGTTGTTTCCATCTTTTGTCTCTTTGGATAATGCTGCTATGGACATGGGTGTGCAAGTATCTGTTCAAGTCCTCGCCTTCAATTCTTTTGGGTATATACCCAGAAGTGGAATTGCTGGTTCATATGGTAATTTTATGTTTAATTTTTAAATTTTTATTTATTTATGTTTTTGAGATGGAGTCTCGCTCTGTCACCCAGGCTGGAGTGCAGTGGCGCGATCTCGGCTCACTGCAAGCTCCGCCTCCTGGGTTCACGCCATTCTCCTGCTTCAGCCTCCTGAGTAGCTGGGACTACAGGCATGCGTCACCACGCCTGGCTAATTTTTTGTATTTTTAATAGAGACAGGGTTTCACTGTGTTAGGTAGGATAGTCTCGATCTCCTGACCTAGTGATCTGCCCGCCTCGACCTCCCAAAGTGCTGGGATTACAGGTGTGAGCCACTGCACCTGGCCGTGTTTAATTTTTTTGAGGAACTTTCATCCTGTTTTCCATAGCGGTTGCACCATTTTACATTCCTCACCAGCAACACATGAAGTTTCCAATTTCTCCACATGATTGCCAATACTTGTTATTTTCTGATTTTTTGATAATAGCCATCCTAAGGGGTTTGAAGAGCCGTCTCTGGCTTTGAGGATTTCCATGTAAATTATGGCGAGCCGCCAGGGCTCTCTGTGTGGCTGTTCCTAGGTGGGGGCCCCTTGGGTTGAGCTTGCCCTGTAAGCACAGGCAGATTGGAGGCAGCCACTCAGGATAGCTGAGCATGCTCTCAGGCCACCTCTGTGCCGGGAGAGCCCAGCCAGTGGGCAGAGCGGGGTGGCTGCTGGGCTGCACCTGGTCCAGCCCCTGCTTTGAGATCGGTAGGGGAGGAGATCCAGGCACCAAACAACTGGGAGTGGGGGATGAGGCTGGCTGGAGAGGCTGAGGGGAGCAGTGAGATGTCTGGACCAATGAGTTCTGGAACCTGAGCTGTCTGAACTAGAAGGACCTCGTACGGTATCTGGTGGAGCCTCCTCATTCTATGGAAGAGATTGAGAGCCGGAGAAGGAACGTCATTTGCCTGAGTGCGCAGAGCAAATAAGTGATGGGCCTGGGGCTGGAATTCAGATTTACTGACTGGTGGCCCTAGTTCTTTTCCCACCGAACTTGGGGAGGAGTCAAGATAACTTCATGTCTATATGAAGTTTGATATTTACCAAGGAATGACAGCCTCAGGGGAGACTTGCATATTTTTTCGTTGCCTTCTACCTTCTTGTCTTGTCTGCCTGATGTCTAGTGGGGTTTTGTGGGGATTAATCAGATAAATGGCTTTGACTTTTCTAAATGAAAGAAGCGTTATATTTTATACAAAGCATTGTTATTAAACAGCCTGTGAGTGTGTAGAAATAACCTGATGCTGTTTCTTTTGTCGTGCCTTAGTGAGAATTAGAGACTTCCAGGAGTGGCACGAATAGGCTGTGTGTGGGTACATTTGTGTGTGTAATGTTTTTAGTGTGTACATATGCAGGGTGACCCACCTTCCCCATACAGTGCGATCCCCTGACAATGGAAGAATTTCAGAGCCTTTTACTAATAGAGGATCCTTGGGAAATGCAGCACCATTTTCAAGGATCTCTGGAATTCTGTGTTCTGAATTATCTGGAGAGATCCATTAATATCTGTGTATGGGATATAGAGATTATTTTTAAGAGTTGGTTGCTTAACATGGAAAATGTGCTTCTGGGAAAGAGAGTTTTAAAAACACAGCTTTCATGTTTTATTTTACTTCATTGAAATGAGGTTCTTCTTGGGTGCCCTGAGGCTTTGTCTGTGGAATGCTTTTTACTAAATAATTCTTCATATTCAGGTAGTACTTTCATAGACATAATCCCTTGTAGTCTTCACCATTGTTCTGTGAGGGATGTGGTATCATCTCAGTTTTACAGATGGGGAAATTGAGGCGTGGACAGCATGTGTCACTTGGCACTGGTAGCACTGCTCACGGTGTGAAGGGCGGCCGCAGAGCTAGGGCCTGCGTGCTGAAGCCGCGTGGCTGTGTGGCTGGGGAAGCCCTCCCTCCCCGGCACCGGGTTCTGAGGTTCTGTGCATGGTGCACTCTGGACCAGGGCTTAGTCTCGCTGCCGCTCACTCCGGGCGCATAGCCCTGCTCTTGCTTCATGGAGGCGAGCAGATAGGAAACGGAACGGTTTTTAAACAAGATGAAAAGAAAAAGGAAAAGATGAAGAGAAAGAGGAAAGGATCTTGCCCATGTTTCTCAGCTAATTTTCAAACCAACCATCTTACTGTGTTACTTTACCCTGAACCTAGATCCTTCTGCAGAGAGCCACAGTTGGAAACCCAGGAGTGCAAGTGGTCCTCTTGTCCAGAGCTTAGGCTGGAGTTGAGAGGGCTGCCGAGAGGTGTGCTGAGTTCTTATGGGACTTCTTGCTTCTTTCTCTGCTGCTGCAGGGAGCTGCCTCTGTTTGCCTGCAGTGCTGGGGATGAGGAGGAAGTGGCCTCAGGCAGATGGGAGGCGGGCGGCCTGTCTGCCCCCTTCCAGAGGCGGGAATCTGGCACTGGCATGGCCACAATATATTGGAAATATACTTAAGCAACAAAACCAAACTGTAACTTGGTTTTCTTTCTGATTGCCAAATAATTACTTATTGCACAGAATTTTGGAAAATTAATCACAAAAATACCTAGTACTATTTATTATGTATTATGTTTTCTCTTACTGTGGGCACGCCAGTGCCAGATTCTTGCCCAGCCACTGACAGTCCCATTCTGGAAGGGAGCAGACAGGCTGCCTGCCTCCCAACCTGCCTGAGGCCACTTCCCCGTCACCCCCAGCACCACAGGGAAACACAAGCAGCTCCCTGCAGCTCTGTCCTGAGATTGTGATGTTCATTAACTCATTTGATTGTCACACAGTGCTATGAGATAGGCAGTGTTATTATCTGCTTTTTACAAATGAGGAAGCTGAGGCACAGAGAGGCTAGGTACCTTTTCAAGTCTCATAGCTAGCAACTGACAGAGCTTGAATTTGGATCCATTCTGCCTGGTTTCCAGGTCCATGCCCCTGAGTGCTAGGCTGTACTGCCTCTCAGCACGTGTATATTACCTGACACTTAAAAGTAACACTAGCGTTTCCTTCTAGTCTTTCTTCTATGAAAACAAACATAAAATTGGATGGGGGCCGGGTGCAGTGGCTCACACCTGTAATCCCAGCACTTTTGGAGGCTGAGGTGGGTGGATCACGTGAGGTCAGGACTTCAAGACCAGCCTGGCCAACATGGCAAAATCCCATCTCTAGTAAAAATACAAAAATTAGCTGGGTGTGGTGGCACGTGCCTGTAATCCCAGCTACTTGGGAGGCTGAGGAAGGAGAATTGCTTGAACCTGGGAGGCGGAAGATGCAGTGAGCCAAGATTGCGCCGCTGCACTCTAGCCTAGGAGACAGAGTGAGACTCCATCTCAAAAAAAAAAAAAAAAAAAGAAAATTGGATGGGAGGCTGAGGCAGGAGGATCACTTGAGCCTAGGAGTTCAAGACTGGCCTGGGCAACATAGCCCTGTTTCTACCAAAAATAAAAAATAAATAAAATAAAATAAAATAGAATAAAAAATAAAAAATTAGCTGGGCATGGTGACGCATGCCTGTAGTCCCAGCTACTTGGGAGGCTAAGGTGGGAGGATCGCTTGAGCCCAGGGAGGTTGAGGCTGCAGTGAGCTGTGATCACGGCACTGCATTCCAGCCTGAGTGACAGAACGAGACTGTCTCAAAAAAAGAAAAAAAGGTCGGGGGCAGTGGCTCATACCTGTAATCCTGGCACTTTGGGAGGCCAAGATGGATGGATTGCTTGAGCCCAGGAGTTGGAGACCAGCCTGGGCAACAGGGCGTCTCTACTAAAAATAAAACAAAAATCTGGGGTGGGAAGATCACCTGAATCTGGGGGAGTCGAGGCTGCAGTGAGCCATGATTGTGCCACTGCAGTCTAGCCTGGGCGACAAGAGTGAGACCCATCTCAAAAAAAAAAAAAAAAAAGAAAAGAAACTGTGGTCCCATTGTATATACTTTTGTGGACCCTGTTTTTGCTTAATATTAGACTGTGGAAACAATTTCTATATTATTTCATATTTTTCAAAATGTAATTTTCATGGCTTCCTAAAATGCTGTCAGTGGATGTGCATTGATTTCTCTAACCAGTTCTCCAGTGACAGGCTTCTAGGTTATCTCAATTTGGTACTGGCATCATTCACACTGTGACGAGTACCCAGGTGCAGAGCTTTGCCAGACTCTTGGATTAGTTCTCTCAGGGTAGCTCCTGAGAAGGGTGGTGAATGTTGCAATTTCTTAACAACTCCCACCAGAGTGCTGAACTGCTGTCCTGACAGGATGGAGCAGACCATGCTTCCCCCGGGCAAAGTGCAGGAGGCTCTAGGAGGGGTCAGGGGCTCAACCTCCCCCTCCCAGGTGGGGCTGTGGGAGCTACAGCTCCATCGTCCTCACAGTGCAGAACAGAAATGCCCGCTTTGCCTCCCTGAGTGTCAGATCTGTGGGTCCGTGAGCTCCGAGTCTCAGGAGCAGGGGCAGCCTCTGCTGCAGGGACCACTGTGCCATCCCACTGAGTCCCGTGACCCACGAGGCTGGGTGTTCAGAGGCACAAGGTGGAGTGCGAGCAGGTCCTGCTGGTTCCCAAGGGTGCCCGCCCAGTTCAGTGGGTGACAGTGAATGCGCAGGGTGAGTGAGGATTAGCTGAGGGAGCCATTCTCTCGGATGGTGGCAGAAGGAGGCTGGGGCCACTGAGAATACTAAAAACTGCCCTCACAAGGTCGCTGCCTCCTGTGTTCTAGTTCTGGTGCCTGGGAAAGCTGTACTCACCCTCTGCCTCTGCTCTCCTACCAATAAAGTGGACCAGAGCAACAGAACCCCTGCATCATGGGACTGAAGTCCAAGTAATTACTATTATGGGGAAAAAAGCCTTGGGACAGTTACATTTTGAGTCATCCTTTCATTCAACACATTGGTATTGTGCACATACCACACTCCAGGCTGCCCTGGGCTCTGAGAATACAGTGGTGCAAAACAAAGGCTCCTGCTTCCTGGGACTTCCCTCCCGTTGGGAACAAGAAACACATATTCATTTAACCAATGATAATAGATACATTGAACATATGGCAAACATACTAATTTAAAATAACGGAAGAGCATCTTCCCTGTATACTTCTGCACAGAAACCTTTGAAGGCCAAATTAAAGTTCTGTAAAAGAACTTCCATGCAGCCAATGTGTTTTGAGTGCCTCCTGGCAACACTGTACTAGGATTTGAGGCCACAATGCTGTTTCCTGCTCTCAAGGAGCTTATGAGTTGCTGGGAAAATGAGAGAAGGACCCAAGTATTAGAGTTTAACTCATCTCAGGCGTTCAGCAGCCGAAGGAAAGGGGAGGCTGAGCCAGTGTCTCGGTCCCCTCAGTGTGGTGCCTGGCTCTGGGGCATTCTTCCCCACTGTCTGCACCCCCTCCCTGCTCCCCAGACATCAGCAACCTGAAGGATTTCTCCTTTTTGTAGATGGCTCTCTGTCCTCAGGCAGGCAGATTATTTTTTATTTTTTTTAATTACACTTAAATTCTGGGATACATGTGCAGAATGTGCTTGTTTGTTACATAGGTGTAGACATGCCATGGTGGTTTGCTGCGCCCATCAACCCGTCATCTACATTTGTATTTCTCCTAATGCTATCCCTCCCCTATCCCCCTACTCCCCGAAAGGCCCCGGTGTGTGATGTTCCCCACCCTGTGTCCATGTGTTCTCATTGTTCAACTCCCACTTATGAGTGAGAACATGCAGTGTTTGGTTTTCTGTTCTTGCGTTAGTTTGCTGAGAATGATGTTTTCCAGCATCATCCATGTCCCTGCAAAAGACATGAACTCATACTTTTTTATGACTGCATAGTATTCCCTGGTGTATATGTGCCGCATTTTCTTTATCCAGTCTATCATTGATGGGCATTTGGGTTGGTTCCAAGTCTTTGCTATTGTGAACGGTGCCGCCGTAAACATACATGTGCATGTGTGTTTATAGTAGAATGATTTATAATCCTTTGGCTATATACCCAGTAATGGGATTGCTGGGTCAAATGGTATTTCTAGTTCTAGTTCCTTGAGGAATCGCCACACTGCCTTCCACAATAGTTGAACTAATTTACACTCTCACCAACAGTGTAAAAGTGTTCCTATTTCTCCACATCCTCTCCAGCATCTGTTGTTTCCTGAGTTTTAATGATCACCATTCTAACTGGCATGAGACGGTACCTCGTTGTGGTTTTGATTTGCATTTCTCTAATGACCAGTGATGATGAGCTTTTTTTGTATAGTTGCCTGCATAAATGTCTTCTTTTGAGAAGTGTCTGTTCATATCCTTTGCCCACTTTTTGATGGGATTGTTTTTTTCTTGTAAATCTGTTTAAGTTCTTTGTAGATTCTGGATATTAGCCCTTTGTCAGATGGATAGATTGCAAAAATTTTCTTCCATTCTGTAGGTTGCCTGTTCACTCAGACGATAATTTCTTTTGGTGTGTAGAAGCTCTTTAGTTTAATCAGATCCCATTTGTCTATTTTGGCTTTTGTGTTGCCATTGCTTTTGGTGTTTTAGTCATGAAGTCTTTGCCTATGCCAATGTCCTGATTGGCATTGCCTAGGTTTTCTTCTAGGGTTTTTATGGTTTTAGGTCTTAAGTTTAAGTCTTTAATCCATCTTGAGTTAATTTTTGTATAAGGTGTAAAGAAGGGATCCAGTTTCAGCTTTCTGCATATGGCTAGCCAATATTTCCAACACCATTTATTAAATACAGAATCCTTTCCCCATTGCTTGTTTTTGTCAGATTTGTCAAAGATCAGATGGTTGTAGATGTGTGGCATTATTTCTGAGGCCTCTGTTCTGTTCCATTGGTCTATATATCTGTTTTGGTACCAGTACCATGCTGTTTTGGTTACTGTAGCCTTGTAGTATAGTTTGAAGTCAGGTAGCGTGATGCCTCCAGCTTTGTTCTTTCTGCTTAGGATTGTCTTGGCTATGCGGGCTCTTTTTTGGTTCCATATGAAATTTAAAGTAGTTTTTTCCAATTCTGTGAGGAAAGTCAATGGTAGATTGATAAGGATAGTATTATATCTATAAATTACTTTGGGCAGTGTGGCCATTTTGATATTGATTCTTCCTATCCAGGAGCATGGAATGTTTTCCCATTTGTTTGTGTCCTCTCTTATTTCCTTGAGCAGTGGTTTGTAGTTCTCCTTGAAGAGGTCCTTCACATCCCTTGTAAGTTGTATTCCTAGGTATTTTATTCTCTTTGTAGCAGTTGTGAATGGGAGTTCACTCATGATTTGGCTCTCTGTCTGTTATTGGTGTATAGGAATGCTTGTGATTTTTACACATTGATTTTGTATCCTGAGACTTTGCTGAAGTTGCTTATCAGCTTAAGGAGATTTTGGGCTGAGACAATGGGGTTTTCTAAATATATAATCATGTCATCTGCAAACAGAGACAATTTGACTTCCTCTGTTTGTATTTGAATAACCTTTATTTCTTTCTCTTGCCTGATTGCCCTGGCCAGAACTTCCAATACTATACTGAATAGGAGTGGTGAGAGAGGGCATCCCTGTCTTGTGCCAGTTTTCAAAGGGAATGCTTCCAGTTTTTGCCTATTCAGTAATCTGTGCTGCCACACTAAAAAAGTTGAAAGGCTGATTTTCAATAAATGTGAATTAATCCTTAACTAGGGCCTGTAATTTAGATTTGCTATCACCAGGTGGTGATAGGTGCTTTAGTTCAAGTAGCGAGAGGTCGTGACTTCCTTCCTTTGTATGCTTGGAAATAAGTGGAGGAAGCATGTGGTTATTATGGCAAAAATTATGGCAATTTGTCATCTTTAGTTGAAGGCCATGACTTAGCTGTGTGTCTGTCAGTTTGTTTTTTTCCATGTGGTCTCTGATGTCAATATGAGAGCCCTCAAGTACCAAGGGTGTTATATTAGGGTCCTCTCACCGAAGCAGTGTTGGCCTTGTGGTCATCGCAGGTGGTTTGCTTCCAGGCATTCCTTATGAGTCTTCCTTTTCCTTTCTTTACCTTCTTTCAGCCAGCTGCCCCATAAAGAACAGAGAGCAGGTGTGGTTTGCTGGATCACTAGCAGGTGTGAATGCTGTAGCTTTTCCGCTTTTCCCATTGGCTTGGGCCTGTGAAGTGCTCCAGGCTCTTTGCCTTCTCTTGCCTTCACGTAGTCATCAGAGGCAGGTGGGTTGTAGGACAGAAAAGATACAGTTTTTATTTGAGGGAGTACTCGTCAGTTGAGTTGGGGAGAGAGCTGCAGATGTCCTGGCGCCCTCACAGTCTCCTTGTTTTGGAGCACATTTGACTGCTGTGGTCATGGGGCCTGTTTTGGGCACCCCACCTTTCATGAACTGTGTCTGTAGCAGGGTGGGGGAAAGGACGACTGGCAGAGTGACAGAATGCTGCTGGAGATGGTGTGGAAATAGCTCAGGTAGGAGGAAGCGCAGTCAGATGCGGCATGGCAGCGGGAGCATCCGGAAACCACTGGGTGCTCACTCCGGGGAGGGTTTCCACCTCAGCTGGGTGTCCTGAAGCCACTGGGCGCCCACCCCGGAGAGGGTTTCCACATCAGCTGGGTGTCCTGAAGCCACTGGCCGCTCACCCTGGAGAGGGTTTCCACCTCAGCTGGGCGTCCTGAAGCCACTGGGCGCTCACCCAGGAGAGGAGGGTTTCCACCTCAGCTGGGCGTCCTGAAGCCACTGGGCGCCCACCCTGGAGAGGGTTTCCACCTCAGCTGGGCGTCCTGAAGCCACTGGGCGCCCACCCTGGAGAGGTTTTCCACCTCAGCTGGGCGTCCTGAAGCCACTGGGCGCCCACCCTGGAGAGGGTTTCCACCTCAGCTGGGTGCCCTGAAGCCACTGGGCGCCCACCCTGGAGAGGGTTTCCACCTCAGCTGTGGTGTCCTGAAGCCACTGGGCGCCCACCCCGGGGAGGGTTTCCACCTCAGCTGGGTTTCCTGAAGCCACTGGGCGCTCACCCTGGAGAGGGTTTCCACCTCAGCTGGGTGTCCTGAAGCCACTGGGCACCCACCCCGGAGAGGGTTTCCACCTCAGCTGGGCGTCCTGAAGCTACTGGGCGCCCACCCTGGAGCAGGTTTCCACCTCAGCTGGGTGTCCTGAAGCCACTGGGCACCCACCCTGGAGAGGGTTTCCACCTCAGCTGGGTGTCCTGAAGCCACTGGGCGCCCACCCCGGAGAGGTTTTCCACCTCAGCTGGGCGTCCTGAAGCCACTGGGTGCTTACCCCGGGGAGGGTTTCCACCTGAGCTGGGGTGTCCTGAAGCCACTGGGCACCCACCCTGGAGAGGGTTTCCACCTCAGCTGGGGTGTCCTGAGGATTTCTTTCACTTAGGCTGGAGGGGAATGCTAGCTTCCCCATTTGGCCATTGAGAAGAAAGTCATCTCTCATTTATGTGATCAGAGTATTAGACACTGAAAAAGGACTTTTGGTTTCTACATTGTTTTTTGGGTCTTAGAATCTCTTATGCTTTGAAAATATGTCTTTTTGCATAGGGTGGTTAATTCCTGATCAGAAAATCCACCCACCCATCAACATCTGAATTCATTCTCGATTGCCTTTTTAAAAAGTTTTCCCACAATTTTGAATTCAGTGCTCTGCTCGTCATCTTCCCCACTTCTCACACTTCTTCATCGCCATGCTCTTCCCACGAGGACTTCCTCTTAATACAGCACAACCTGTGTTGCCCAGTGTGGGAGCCTCTAGCCACATGTGACTATCTAAATGTACCATAATTGAAAATTAAGTAAAATGCAAAATGCATTTTGTCAGACGTGCTAGCTACATTTCAAGTGCTCAGGAGCTGCGTATGACTGGTAGCAAGGGCTCTGT
Organism: Pongo abelii; assembly: GCF_028885655.2. Taxonomy (NCBI): domain Eukaryota; kingdom Metazoa; phylum Chordata; class Mammalia; order Primates; family Hominidae; genus Pongo; species Pongo abelii. The sequence goes on from NC_071995.2 coordinate 2,157,468, forward strand.
AATCCAGCCTAGGATTATAGAGCATTTCCATTACTGTAAATGTTGTATTGGACAGTGTTGCTATAGACTGGTTTATATATCTCAGTCAGGGTTCAGGCCTATAACAGAAACTTCTGTAGCCGTGTTTAGAGGAAAGATACTCAGTACAGGAATTGAGGGCCTTATACGATAATTGGAAATGCTGCAAGAGCAGGCTTTAGGCTGGGTCTGTGGGAATGATTCCCAAAACAGCGCTGCAGAACAGGCCCCCTGAGGGAACGGCGGTTCGGGTACAATTATGAGGCTGGGGGACCTGGAAGCCACTGTGCCAAGGGCTGGCTCTGGGATCACACCACCTTATTCATGATCCAGGAATCAGGAAGCCACTGGCGTGGCCCTGCCAGCCAGATACCTGCCAGCCAGATACCTGCCAGCCAGATACCTGCAAAATAGACGCCTCCCCACCTGACGTAGTTTTGATTCAGTTCTTGATTGGCAAAAGTTGTGTCAGGAATTCTCGCTCCAAGGGAGGTTGGGAGCCGTTGTGTTTAGCCCTCTAGCCCCTGCAGTCCAGCGGGGCGCAGCAGGAGGAGGGTGGAAGAGCTGCTGAGACCGCAAGTTTACCAGCCTCCCCCCCACCACATGGTGCCCAGCACACGCCATCCTTCCAGAGAGGAGTGCCATTGGGGTTGAGATGACAGGGCCTTGGGTTATTGTCTGAGACCAAGAGACGGTGTCCTCTCTGTTCACGTCCTCCAGCTATCTTTGTACTGCAATAGATAGGGAAGATTAATGGCCCAACTTTCTAGTCACTGGGCCTTTAGTGGGCGGGGAAAGTCCGGTTTCTGTTCCAGGTTGTCTGCTATGCTCTTAAAGGGAATGCAGGCCCCTTGTCACTATAGCAAGATGACAGACAGCAAGAGCCAAGTGGGCTTCTGGGTGACATGTTGGCCTGAGAGAAGGCATTTCCTTTGACCTGCAGGGGTTGCTCAGTGGTCAGGACTTTAGGGAGAAATTCATTTGCAGTTCTTCCCTTTCTAGGTGTGAGCTGTGGCTGCTCGCCCTCTCTAAATCAGTGTGGGTGTCTGTGTCTACGAAGGTGGAGGAGTGACCTGCCTTTGTGCTCACAGAAGGCACCAAGGCCAAGCAGGGTGACTGCTGCTGAAGCAGGCTGGTAGCCCCAGACCTTTTCCTACACACGGCTGTTTGGGGGATCCCTTTCCAATGCCAGGGCCGTTGGGCATGTTTATTCAAGGGTGGCATGGAGGCAGGGAAGTGGGGAGAACACTGGCAGCTAGTGTTTGAGTTCTGCTTATTTGGAGTGGGGGCTTGAAGAAGGGATCACCTGAGCCCAAACCTGAAATGTGAGAAGGGATTGCCTAGCAAAGGGCAGAGGGAAGAACATGAAGGACATTCTAAGTACGTGCAAAGGCACTGCAGCAGGCAAGAGCTGAGCATGTCTGAGGCATGAAATGAGCCACTGTGTCAGGAGTTCATTGGACTGGGCCCAGAGGGGAGTGAGGTGAACTCAGAGAAGTGGGCCAGGGCCAGTCTGTGCAGGTGTTGTAAGCTGTGACAAGGAGTTTGGATTTTGAAGGGATCTAACTAGGGGAATGACAGGGCCCAATTTACGAGTTCTGTTTCTAAAAGGTGACTTTGGCTGCTGCATGGAGATTGTCTTGGGGATGGCCAAGAGTGGACTGAGGGAAATGGCAGGGTGGCTCCTGCAGCACTTGTGGGCAAGAAATAGGTAGTGGCCTGGACTAGGATGGAGATCTTCCTCACAGCCCCTTTCCTCAGAACTTCTCCCCCATGGTTACATCCAAGAAATCGGTAGAAGAGCATGTGGCTTGAGAATAAGCCCATTCTTTAGGGGTGGGTGGACTGACTCCAGCAGTGTTCTTTCTACAGCGTCACTGTAGTCCACCTTCATCTGTATCATGACAACATTATCATTACAGTCCTTAGCAAACTGTGTTGAGCATTTTCTGGGATACGGCCTTGAATCAGGTGCAGAAATAGAGATGGATTAAAGAAAAAAACTCAATTGTTTCATCACTGAACACCTTCTAAGTCCCCAGCACCAAGCCCCTCACTCACAGGGGACACCCAGGAAGCACAAGCCACTGACTGCTAACTTGGACTCCTCACTTGGACCCTTGCAGAGCAGAATGACACGAGGCTGGCCAGACTGTGCTGGGGTCCTGCCCTCATCCTGGTCCCCAGCAGCAGCACCTGGGTGCAGGAGGAGGACACAGATGCTGTTGTCAGGGGAGCTGGGCCATTTGACAGGTGGGAGGTATTTTCTTATGTCTGGGGATGAGGTCACTGCTGGGGGCACCTACCTGTTGGTGTGTGGCCTGATCTGCCAGGCAGCTGCTCAGGGCCTTGTTCAGGGGTGGGAGCATCCGTGGAAACAGCCCAGTCAGACAGAGCCAGAGCGGACTTAAATGGTGGCATCCTTTCAGCTGGCAGCCAGGAGCCTGAGCTTTGAATCAGCTTTATAATTTGAAAATTGATCTCTTTGCATTGGGTGGCGATTTCGTGCTAACAAAAGCCATCAGGGACACAATGCTGCCTGCTCTACCTTCATGGTACCACTCTGGATTCAAAACATTGAGCCAGAGATGGGGATTTTCCACTCCTGGGAGTCTTGGGTAGTTGTGCCACCCTGTTGTGGGTGACGCGGAGATACTCATAGAACATTTCAAGTGCTCAGGAGCCACATATGACTGGTAGCTAGAGTATTGGACAGCCTAGGATTATAGAACATTTCCATTACCGTAAACATTGTATTAGACAGTGTTGCTATAGACTGGTCTATATGTCTCAGGGCAGGGTGGGGATCTACCACAGTGGGTGGGGAAAATTACTTGGAGAAGGGGAGGCCCAGGCCCAGAGGTGGCCAGTCCCGAAAGGCCATACCTGTCTCACCTGTGTGCGGCTCCGCGTTCCTGTGCAGGGCCCTAGTCATGTCATGGGACCGCAGCAATGCTCAGAGCTGCCAGGACCAAAATAGTGTAGGTTGTTTTCTTGGCCTCTGGCTAGGGAGAGGTTGACATTCCATTTTTCCCCATGGGCTGGTTCATATGTGCTTTCTCCAGATGGTGTGCTCCAGAGAGGTCCTTGCGCTCTGGGAACAGTTTACAATATAAATAAGGTCCCCCATGGAGTTTTGGGAGGGCTCAGAAGGCAGCCCACCAGGATGTGGTTTTCAGAGCTGCCCCGGGGCTCTGCACAGCCAGCTGCCGTCTTGGAAGCTTCTACCTCGTGCTCTGGGTGCAGGGATGCACCCCTCACGCAGCTTTTCTGGGTGGTGGATGTGTTCTCGGGCTGGGGCTTCCTGCCCTCTTTCCAAGTGTTGTCCCCAAACTCCTGGGACTCTTGGTTTTTGGAACTGGCAGCCCGTATGAGATGGGGGGATTAAGGGCAATGCATGGGGGTGAGTACAAAGATTAAGGTCTGGGGACAGCCATCTCAGGGGGAGGCGTGAGCTGTGGAGAGCTTACCATGAGTGAATTGGGGGCTGGGAATGCCAACGGTTGGGGACAGGGCAGCTTTTAAGTATCTGAGGGAAAAGGAGAAGTTAGTCTAGGAACTAAAATCGTCTATTAAATTTTGTCAGTGCCAAACAGAGAGTCTAGGAAGAAAAAATTATATACCACAGATTGAATGGAGCAAAATTAGAGTTCCAGCCTTCCCTGGCAAGCCAGAGAAGCAGGAGGAGCTCAGTGGCTCCAGTACAGCAGATGGAAACAGGGCGCTTTCCACTTTTGCCTAAGAGGCGCCCCGAGGTTACTGCGGGGGCAGGTGGTGTAGTGGATGCTGTCACATGGAGAACATAGTAAACAGAAAGAATGTTCTTGGGGTCAGAAATCCAGCCCCTTGTATCTCCGGCCTGGAGAAGCCCAGGAGGAGGTGTGCACCTTGTTTGTCACCATGTACCTGAGCACATGTGTGCGTGCATGTGGAGTGTGTGAGAGAGGGCTGAGGAGGCAGGGGTAGAGTCTAGCAGCTCACCGTGAGCCCTGTGCCTGCTGCAGCAACCCTCCGTCGCCCCATTCTGTGACCTTTAGTGAGTCAGACACTCCTTTGTCTTCTTATGTGTTAAATGCAGACATGCATGCTTGCTGGGTGTTCAAGCAGTTCTCATGCTTTGGGTGCCTTTATTAATTCAGATGCACTCTTTACATCTTTTCCTGCTGGATCTTGTGAGAAAGGTTAAGGTTCCGGCCTCACTGGGGTCTTCCTCACTTTATGCTTGGGATCTACACAGCGAGTGCAGGGAGGACAGGGATGAGTTAAGGGAGAGATGAGACATCCCATTATAGGGAGTGTCACGTCCTCCGTGAGCCTGATGTTCTGGTTAATGCAGTTTATCCCTGGGGCAGAGAACAGGAGGAAGGTGAAGGGAATATATATGGTGAGGTGAGAGTCGGTGTCACGTTGAGAATGTGGCTATGAATTGGGTATGGCAGAGAGGCAATTTTCCAGGCCTTGAGGAGTGGAGGCAGGGCTGTAATGCTACAGGGGCCAGATGGCGGTAGAGCAGGTGGCAACTGTTGCAGGACAGGAGGCAGCTGAGCAGCTGGTCTCCAAGAGGACCTGAGGGGTCTTCTTGGGAACATGCAGGGGTGGTAGCTATGTGGCATGAGTGATGCCATTCCCTGCCCTTTGTGCCCATGGTGGGCAACACTAATCTATCATCCTCAGAGTCCCTTAAGTATATAGCATTGTGGACAGTGATGTCAATCAATTGGCATAAAAGTTGAAACTTATTGTCTGTCACTGGTGTGATGGAAAGGATATAGACTGGAGTCCAGCAGAAATGACAGCCCCGCCAGGTCCAAGCTTTGGGCACCGACCGAGCATATTAGGTTGTTTTTCGGTTGCAAGGGACAGAGACCCAATAAGTCACTTAAACATCACAGTGCGTGGGGGAAAATTACTTGGAGAAGGGGAGGCTCAGCCAGCCTTGCAGTACAGCCCTAATGGAGGTCAGCCCCAAGAGGCCACACCTGTCTCACCTGCCTCACCTGCGTGTGGCTCAGGTAAGGGCTAACTTCAGGTGTGGCTGGATAAGGAATCTGGTGAGGTTGCTCGGGCTCTGCCTCTGGGGCAGACTCTCTCTAGGTGAAAATGTTCACATGGCTAAGCCAGGTCATGTGCTCTTCACAGGTTCCTGTGGGGACAGGGGTGGAGGTGGGGGTGATAGGTTCTAGAAAGCAGGTCACATGGGGAGCAAAGTTACCTTGGAGGTCAAACATAGAAGGATCAGCCCAAGATAAGAGTTGGAGAGGCGCCTGGGAGAGGTGCCAAGTGTTCATCTGTGTCTTAACAGGTGAGGAAAGGGAGGGGGTCAATAAGGTTGAGCCAGCAACCTTAGGACCCAGCAGCTTCCCTGGAAGACCCTGTGCACATGGACCAGAAAAGGTCACTGTGGGCGGCCTTGGAGGTCATGTATGTGCGACTGGTCTGGCTGCTCCGGCCACAGTCTCCCGGGCAGCTGAAGTGTCGTCAGATGCCAACCTCACCGCCCACAGTAGCACCCACTTCTCTGCGGCTTTTCTTGATCCTGCGGCACCTGGCCAGTTGACTAGCGGTACCATGTCTCAAGGTCACGCATGTGTTCTGGGAGATTCAGGTTTGGGCCAGGCTGAGCTGATCGCTTGGCAAACCTTACAGACTCTAGAGCGAGGCATCCAGCCTAACAGGCCAAACAGTGTTTGCCAAGCATATGTGCTGTCTTAGGGACAGTCTCAGAGGCTTCGTTGCCTAGACACCAGAGCAGGGCAGCTGTCCCTGTGCAGGTTGGAGCTCTGGGTTGCACTGGTTCCAATCAGGTTGCCTTCCTGACACTGTCCCTCTCCCCTACCCCATCAACCCCTGCCACTCACAGCTCCTTTTCCCAGATAGCAAATGCTGTCTAATGAATCACCCCAAAACAAAGTGGCTCACAACAGCAGACACCCTGTTATTGCTCAGTCTCCGTGGGTCAGGAATTCAGGAAGTTCTTGTGTGGGTCAGTAATTCAAAAAGTTACTGATTTGGGGCAGTCCTGACTTGGGGTCTCTCCTGGGGTGGCAGTCAGATGGTGACTGGAGCAGCTAGGGGCTGGCCAGGACTCCCTCTTGCCACATGGCCTCTCTGTTGAGGCTAGTCTGGGCTTCCTCACGGCATGGCAGCTCAAGGCTGAATGGCTGCCTTGTGTGGGGGCTGGCTTCCTCCAGGACGACCATCCGGAGACAGTCAGGAGGATGCAATGTGGCCCTTTTTTTTTAACCTATCCTTGGAAGTCCACACAGTGTCACTTTTGCTGTACTTTATTGGTAAAACAGTCACCAAAGGCTGACCTCATTTCAAGAGGAGGGCCTAGATCTTTCTCAATGAAAGGGATGTCAGATATAAAGGGATTTGTTGACATGATTTAAAACCATCACAGCTCCCCTAGCCCCTCCTGGTCAACCAACACTTAAAGCCCAGATGGCTTTGAGGTAGCTGGATGTGACCTTACTCTAGTCCAGCCTTCTCATTTTATTATATTTATTTTTGTTTATTGGAACTCAGGTGCAGAGAGTTGAGTGAATCATGCTCCAGTTCATTGTACCTTTTTCATCATTGATTCATGCAATGACTGCTCGTATTCACTCACTCATTCATTTGTGCTTCCTCCTTGCCCCCATATCTTTTTTTTTTTTCTTTTATTATTATTATTATTATTATTATCATTATTATACTTTAGGTTTTATGGTACATGTGCGCAATGTGCAGGTAAGTTACATATGTATACATGTGCCATGCTGGTGCGCTGCACCCACCAACTTGTCATCTAGCATTAGGTATATCTCCCAATGCTATCCCTCCCCCCTCCCCCCACCCCACAACAGTCCCCAAAGTGTGATGTTCCCCTTTCGCAACCTACTCATCTGACAAAGGGCTAATATCCAGAATCTACAATGAACCCCTATATCTTACGCTCATTTTCCTCCTCACCTTCCTTAAACAAGCATTCTATTCGATTTCATGAATATTCTTTCATTTGCATGGGTTCTTACAATACGTATTTTAATTTGTAGGTAATGTGTTGTGTTGTGTCTGTTTCTGCTGAGGTCCATACGTGCTGTAATGCACGGGTCTCATCTCTTGCCCACTTAAGATGAGGCAAGGAGACTACAGCAGAGTGACACGCCCAAGGTCACCCAGCTAAACCAGGACCGGAACGATCCTGGCCCTCTTCCGTCAGCATCTCACACTCATGTTTCCACGTGCCACCTCCTAACCGCCTGCGATAGCTTGAAATAAGGTTTTGAAAAAATTGTGAATCTGGGGTCCAGAGAGTGTCGGAAGTGCTCCTGTTTTCTATCTAGTAACTGTTGTGTTCTTTTCTCTTTTGCCACAGGTTCCAACTATGGGAGCCCACGCCCCGCCCATGCCAACATGAACACCAATGCGGCGGCGGGGCTGGCCCCTGAGCACATCCCCACCCCGGGGGCCGCCCTGTCCTGGCAGGCGGCCATCGACGCGGCCCGGCAGGCTAAGCTGATGGGCAGCGCTGGCAATGCGACCATCTCCACAGTCAGCTCCACGCAGCGGAAGCGGCAGCAATATGGGAAACCCAAGAAGCAGGGCAGCACCACGGCCACACGCCCGCCCCGAGCCCTGCTCTGCCTGACCCTGAAGAACCCCATCCGGAGGGCCTGCATCAGCATTGTCGAATGGAAATATCCTTTGTTCGCCGGGCTGGGCTGGGCGTGCTCCTGGGACCTGCACCCTGGGGCCAGCCCTCCGAGGCTCCCTGGGCCACAGGCTGTGTCAGCAGTGCTGGGCTACAAATGGGGCCTCGGGCCTACTGCATCTGCATCACTGGGGTGCCTTGAAATGCAGAGTTCTGGGCCCCACCCTAGACTGGATGAATCAGAATCTCTGGGGATGGGGCCCAGCAATCTGCTTGTATAATAAGCTGCCTGGGTTGGGTTTTTGTTTGTTTTTTTCATATAATAAGCAACATTTGAGAAAATCAGCCTAAGAAGTTATGAAATATCATCTCCTGTAGCTGAGCTTGCCCAGGGGCCCACTCATGAGTTGGGGTAACCGTCGTTAGTTACATGCTGCCTCATTCCCTTCTTTCCCTCCTGTGCCATGGCGCTGGATGGTTTCATGGCCGTCCCTCTCTCTAGGGTGAAGGGGCTCGGGAGATGCAAGAGCCTAGTGGTCAGGGCCCCTGGCTGTTGGCTCAAGGGCCCTGAAGCAGTGGTTCTCAGCCTTGACTGCACATTGGAGTCTCCTGGAAAGTTCTAACAAACTACAGACCACTCAGTTCTACCTAGGCATAAAAACAAACAAACAACAACAGAAAACTCTCTGGGTAAGTCTAATGTGCAGACAAAGTTGAGAACACTGTCTAGAAGTGTTCTGTTTGTCCATATAGAAACAAGTGAATGGATCCTTCAGAGACAGTGGCTTTGAAGGATTGGGCTCTTGCTGTGGAGTTACAAGCCCCTTCATCAGAATCCTGGGGCTGTAGAAATTGGAAAGGACTTTTTTTTTTTTTTTGAGATGGAGTCTTGTTCTGTTGCCCAGGCTGGGGTGCAGTGGCGCTGTCTTGGCTCACTGCAAGCTCCACCTCCCGGGTTCACGCCATTCTCCTGCCTCAGCCTCCCGAGTAGCCGGGACCACACGTGCCCGCCACCACGCTCGGCTATTTTTTTTTGTATTTTTAGTAGAAACGGGGTTTCACTGTGTTAGCCAGGATGGTCTCGATCTCCTGACCTCGTGATCCGCCTGCCTCGGCCTCCCAAAGTGCTGGGATTACAGGCGTGAGCCACCGCGCCTGGCCTGGAAAGGACCTTTAATCGCTGAAGTTCCTCCCCCACTTCCACGAGTGATGAAATTGAGCCCCACAGGAGAGGCTCTCCAGGGTCATGTGGTCAGGAAGAGATGGGACTAGGACCCTTGTACTGACTGTGGGAATTTTTATAATAAGGATTCATCCAGGCAGGACTGCCATGTCTCTCAAAGGCCAGGATGGGAGCGTTAGGCTTCATCAATGAGTTTCTATGGAAAGATTTAAAAGTCTCAGGTACTGGTTGAAAGAAGGTAGCCTAGAGATAAAATTTCTGTTGAGACAGAAATGTTAGTTCTATAAATGTTTGAGGCCAGGTGCGGTGGCTCACGCCAGTAATCCCAGCACTTTGGGAAGCCAAGGCAGGTGGATCACCTGAGGTCAGGAGTTCGAGACCAGCCTGGCCAACATGGTGAAACCTCATCTCTGCTAATAATACAAAAATTAGCCAGGCGTCGGGGCACATGCCAGTAATTCCAGCTACTCGGGAGGCTGAGGCAAGAGACTTGCTTGAACTCAGGACGAAGAGGTTGCAGTGAGCTGAGATCACACCACTGCACTCCAGCCTGAGCAACAGAGTGAAACTCTGTCTCAAATTAAATAAATAAATAATAAATAAATAAATAAATATTTGAGCCCCTCAACTTAAAAGTATTTTAAGAAAATGCATTTTAAAACAAGTGGCTGCAGCTGCCTGGCTGGCCTGCCTGAGTGGCCAAGCATGGTTTTAGTGCCTGGGGGACTGAGTGGGAGGCTCGGCTTTAGTCAGCCCCATAGGACTGCTTGCATAGCTGCTCACGGTGGAGTCAGGAGTGGGAGAGCTGAGGGCCCTGCAGGTCAGGCACCCCTGAGAGAAGGGCAGCAAGGCCCAGCGAAGCCAAAGGACTTGCCCTGAATCACGCAGCTGGCGACTGACAGAGCTGGGCTTCAAATCCAGGTTCCCCTGACCCCAAAGTCCATGCCCGTCCCACACCCCATGCATCCATAGTATTAGGCAGGACTAGGCAGGTACTAGTAGATACCAGGTAGGACCGGTTAGGTACTTGGGAGGATGTTCAGGGCCTGCAGTCCAGGTGCACTGGGACATGCCGGACCTGGATCCGGGCCTAACACCTACTCCCTGGGTGCTGTGGCCATCCCTCCGGGGGAATGTGCCTTCCCACCTGGAGGAGAGGAAGGGGGCCCAGCCTTAGCAGTGCCAGGTGGTTGGCATTCCAAGATTGCTTGGGAAGAGTGGCTGGACAGGGAAGGAGATAGCCTGGAGTACTAGCCAGCCAGTTCTTCTTGAAAAAGTGGAATCTGACACTGTCATTAGGAAGGGAAAGCAGTTTAAAAAGTAATCTGGGCCTCAGAAGGCGACACAGAGCACTTCCCAGGGCTTACCTGGGTTCTCTGCTTTTCAGCCAGTGGCTTTTCTTCTCTGCCTGATTGGTTTTTACACATGATCTTCTCTGGCATTAGCCCAGTGCCCTTAGCATAAAGTGAAGGATGGATAGGTGGAGAGTCTGAATGAGGGGAGGGGAACTGATGGTGGTCAGAAACCCCAAGCTCAGCTGTCCCCCACTGTGGTGGAGGCAGTGAGGTGACATTTTCTGGGTGTGTGTGCACGGGTCTGGCTTGGCTGGGTTGCTGCGTCCTTGTCCCGATGGGGAGAGCACAGGCACCAGCTGGTGGAATGAAACTGGCCAGCCTGTGGGCTCAGTGTCACTTTCCTAAGCAGGTGAGAAAAGGTTTGGGAGGCAAGAGGTGGCGTGGTAGGAGGGCTGAAAGAACTGCCTACAAAGGCTTCAAGGTAACTTTGGAGTGGATCAGTATAGAGTAGTCCTTAACACTGAGACTGCCTGAGCTTGGATCCTATCCTACCACTTGCTCTGTGACCTGGCACAAGTTAACATCTGACCCTTCTGTGCCTCCGTTTTCTCATTTAGAAAGTGGGGATCACAAGCGTACATTCCACACAGGGCATTTCTGTTGGGCCGTAAGAATGTGCCTGGCACTGAGCAAGCCCTTGGCAGAGGTCAGCTTCTGTCCTTACCGTCGCCAGCACCAGCATCAGCCTCTGTCTCCCATCATCACCACTTGTGCCTCATCCAACACAAGGGCAGCAGAATGTAAAAGCTTAGTCAGTCCATCTGGGTTCTGGTCCAGGCTCTGCTATATGCCAGCTTGGGGTCTTGGACTGGCTGCTTTACTTTTCACACCTGCAAAGTTGGGAGATTGACAGGTTCACCGTGTGGCATCTTTTTTGGTATCAAGGTGGACATAGAAAATGTTCTACAGGAAAGTGGATCCTCAGGAGTACCCACAGGGCTAGGGACACCAGTGCTAAGATAATCACTCGGGTTCCTCCCAGTTCAGAATTCTTTGACGCTGGCCCAGGGCTGCCCGTGAACATGTCAGAAGGCCGTCTGTGGCAGCGGAGTGAACACTGGACTTGGTGATCGGGAAATCTGGGCTGTAGTCTCAGCTGGTCATTAACCTGCTGTGGGGCCTTGGGAAAGTTTCTCAGGCTCTCTGGGCCTCAGAGGGTTAGACTAGATAATCTCTAAGGTCTCTTTCTGCCTCAATATTCACTAACTTTGTGAGTATGGATTTCCCTGAGAGAATTATGGTGGTCCCTTCACCCCGGATCTCCACCCCTCTCTGTCTTCCTCCTCCTCCTTCTCCTCTTGTGAGACTCCATGAACTGGGCTGCAAACTTGGCAATGGGAGCGGGGTAGGTGGGAGTGGAGCTGGAAGAGCATAGACGGGCCCTTCCTGGGAAGCTTCCGCTTGCTGGCCTTCCATGGAGGGTGTGGGGTGGTCCCTTTGGAAGGGGTATTATCACATTAGCTGATTTTTCTCTTGAGAGCGTGTCCTGCCCTGAAAATGTGATGAAGAAGTCAGGGCATGGGAACCTCTGCCTGCACTGCTACTGGTGAGGGAACCTCGGGCTGTCCCACTAGAGCCCAGCACACACCAAGGAAAAATCAGGAGGCCTTGGAATCAAAGCTTTGCCTGCTGAAGTGGGACCTCTGCAGACCAAAGGGGTTTCTATGCTGTCTGTGAGACTCAGCCTTAAAGAGGAGAAGGCTTTCCTTCCCTACACTCAGGACAGACTCCCTGCCATACTCCTGGGGGTCTTCAGGATCTCTGGAACCTGTCAGAGAATGAGTGAGAAGAAATGGAAACCACTCTTAACTTTAGTTTAAAAGATTAAAAATAAAATCTCCAAATTTCAATGAAACCCAGGGAAAGTCTCTCTGTCTTAGAATCCCGTTCCACCCATGTCCCCCGTTCCAGGTGGGCGTGGGCCCACAGGCAGTTCGGCATAAGCCGTGAAGAAACGGGGTGCTTGGCGCAGGCCATGCTCTTTAGAGGCAACCCCAGGCACACATGGGGGAGAATGAAGACCAATGCAATCTAAATAAATAAAAGGAGGGGAAAAAAGTTTTTAGAAATCTGTGTTTACTCTGGCACGCGACTGGCCTCCACTGCTTTTGACATATTAGGGAAAATTTTGGCGGGGACCCACTAGAAGCACTTAAAAAGGCATATGTTTCTTTTCAGAATACAAGGGGCTTGGAATGCATTGTTTAAACAAAATTCTTATGAATCTTTGATTCATTTTAAAAAATATGTAGATTATGTTTGTTTCACTTGTACTTTCTGTGGCATTAACTTCCTTAACTCCCTTTCTCAGACCATTTGAAATAATTATTTTACTGACTATTTTTGCCAATTGTGTGGCCTTAGCGATCTATATTCCCTTTCCAGAAGATGATTCCAACGCCACCAATTCCAACCTGGTAAGTCCACCATCCTCAAGTCTCTGCTTTTTCACTCGATGGAGAACTGCGTTCAGATCACATAGATGCACGGAATATGGGAGAGAAGTGAGACGTGTGTTTGGCGTGTGCAGAAGCCCTGCAGAGCTCACATCCCGAGTGCTGTGTTACTCTTTATTCAAATCAGCACCTGTCTCATCCCGGCCTGTTTTCCAAAAGAATATTCCAGTTAGGTGGTGGTGAGCTCTGTGTGTGTGTGTGTGTGTGTGTGTGTGTGTGTGTGTTTAGTAGCAAATCCTGTGAGTGCTACAAAATGTGCTGCAAAAGTTGTGAGTGCGGGTGTTTGCTGCAGCAAACATCTATTCTTGGACTGTGTGTTGTATTTCCTTTGAATGTCTTTGTTCCATTGGTGGGGTTTGCTCAGGTGATCTGGAGCGTTGCTGCACGATAAATAATTTCTAGAAAGCTTTTAGGAACGTTTGCTTTTGTAGCCAACATTTATTATTGAGTTAGAAAGGCTTTATTTTATTGGGAAAGGCGGCTTTCCATTTGGATTGTTGAGGGGCCAGCTCTGGCAATTTGGGGTTAGAATTGATCCATGGAAAAAGCAGAGAGTGTGTTTAATTTTGGCTGAGCTTGAAGTCATTACAAAGACTTTTGCTCCGTCTGGACATGTGAGGAAAAGAGCTCTGGAATGCAGTTGGCAAAATTGGGGCACTCCAGGATGCCTCTGTGAAAGGCGTGCGGGGAAAATCCCGTCTCTTTCTCCCCCTCCATTGCAGAGACACCGTCACTCGCCACGTGATTTCCACATGGCGTGTTTGGTCATCAGAGCCACCGTCTTTCCCCTGCCGTCAGCACCTTCCTTTAATTACTGAGATGGAACCGTCCAATGAGATGGTTTTTAAAAGAAGCAGGCAGCTTATAGGATTCTCCTTTCCACAGCTGCTGGGCTGATGCCATCACAGGGTGCTTCTTGTGTTTTGTAACCTTTGACATTTCCTTGGGCCCTTTCAGCAAAAAACTCTGATGCACATTTTAACTTCTCAGCTGTCACCCCAGTGTTTTCAGGTAGCCGCTGATGCATAGCAGGTAAGGTGTTCACCGCCTGCAGGCTGTGGTGTCTTGTGGCTCAGCTTGGGGCCCTTTGTTGGGGACAGGCTCCAAAAATTTCAAAGCTGGGCACAGCACTGAGTGATGGTATCGGCCTCTGTCCATGAGGCCATCCGAAGCGTGACCTCATCTCTTAAGGGGCAAGAAATCTTCACTGTGTCAAAATAAATACAAGGCAAAGTGTCTCCCTGAAGCAGGAACTCCTTCCCTTGGTTCCGTTTCTTCCCTGTGTAGCCACCTCCTTCCCCTGCCATAGTCCTCCCAACCCTCCCACAGTTTCACATTTAATCTGCAACTTTTAAAGAGGAGCCTTCATTCCAAATAGAATCCCTATCTTGTTCTTAAGCTGATGACACTTTGGGCTGCTCAAGGCCCAAGCAGTGGTGAAAGTGTGTAGAGGAGTTTGGTTTTTCTTGGGTCCTAGAGATGGCCACATGTAGCCCCTTCACCCCTCGGTTCCCAGGAGGATTAACGGAGCCACTCGGCTTGCTGAGCTAGAGGGAAGCCCTGGGCGGGCTGAGACCCCTCAACTCTGGACCTCCTGGAGGAAGAGGGGCTCGTAGGAGAGGACAAGAGGTCACCCTGGACTTATTCTGGAGCTGGAGTGAGGTTGCTGTGTACAGATGATGTGGGAGGGATGGCAGGTTTTTTATCACACCACAGAGTGACGGAAGTATTCTAAAGGAGATGGTGGGGCTGCTTGCACAACTGTGTAACTTTACCAAACATCATCGAATTGTATACTTAAAGTGGGTGAATTTTATGGTATGGTAATGATACCTCAATAAAGCTGCAGATGACTCCTCATTCTCTGCATTCCACAATGTCACACTTTCCCTGGGGCAGTGAATGCTGCCAGCTGAAGGGGCAGGGGTGGCATCAGAAAACCCTTAAAACAGATGAATAAACACGACCTAACATCAGCTAATAAATCAGAACATGATTCTGCCCCACGGAGAAACCCATCGTGAGTGCTGTGACCCGGCCTCCTGGTCCTTGCTCTCTACAGCATCTTGAAGCTGCAGCATCTCTGCAGATGCCCCCTTTACAAAGCACATTCTCCCCTTGCTTCTTCCAGCCTCTCCTCCTGTGTCTACACGAACGTTTACTAGGCTTCTGCCCTGAGCCCTCTGATTTTCTTCTTCTGCACTCTCCCTTTGGGGAGCTCATCCGTGTCTATAGATTTAAGTTCCCTTTCCAGGTAAGTTGTTGCTAAGACTGACATCTCTAGTGCTAAGCCTTTCCAAAGGCCTGGCCCCATATTTCCTGCATTGGAGAGGCCTGTGGACTGGTGCAGCAACCCCTGAGGCCTGCACATCATTACAACCCGAGAAAACTCCAACCGTGCAGACCCCAGCACCCCTGCGGATCTGATTCACATTTAGTGGTTCTGGGGCATGGTCTGGGGATGTGCATTAAAAAAAAATTCCTCATAGGGATGCCAATGATTAGTCAGCTTTGGGAACAACTGGCCTCTTGGGCAGAGCAAAATTTGAGTTGGACAGACCTGACTTCAAATCTTGGCTTCTCCACTTTAAGATTAAGTGTGGGCCAGGCGTGGTGGCCCATGCCTGTAATCCCAGCACTTTGGGAGGTTGAGGCGGATGAATCACGAGGTCAGGAGATCGAGACCAGCCTGGCTAACACGGTAAAACCCCGTCTCTACTAAAAATACAAAAACAAAAGTAGCCAGGCGTGGCGGCGGGCACCTGTAGTCCCAGCTTGTTGGGAGGCGGAGGCAGGAGAATGGCGTGAACCCAGGAGGCGGAGCTTGCAGTGAGCCGAGATCACGCCACTGCACTCCAGCCTGGGCGACAGAGGGAGACTCCATCTCAAAAAAAAAAAAAAAAAAAAAAGTTAAGTCTGAATCTTAGTCTGAGGTTATTTAGTCTTTCCAAACCTTAGTTCCCCAGCTTGTAAAATGGAAGTGACCTCAGAGGGTTCTAGGGAAGAGTAGGGCGGGCAGTGACAATTATATGTGCCAGGATGTCTTGCCGATACGTCAAGCCCCAAACAGAACTCATTCTCTCTCCCGCCACACGACCGTGTCCCCCTGAAGAAAACAAAACATAGCCCAGGTGAATGCTGCTGCTTTTCTTTTCCCTTGGCCGGGCTGATGGCATTGCTGGCCTCGCTGTCACACAGAACCATCTCTGACATCTTCTTCCCCTTGCCATGCCCATCTGAGCAGGAATCCAGTTTTGGAGATTGTAATTTGCAATGTATCACATTTAGCTTTCTTTCTACTCTCAAAGTCATTTGTTTAGACTTCCTGTGCCTTAGTTTCTTCATTTATAAAATGGAAATAATAATAATGACAGTACCTACCTCATAGGGTTGTTGTGAAGATTAAATGAGCCAAAATATGTAAAGCCCTTAGGAGAGCGCCTTAGTAAGGGCTAAGTGTTGGGTCTTGTTAATAGTGCTGGATACTGTTGTTATTATTGTCATCATCATCATCCTTGTCAACCTAACCCAGGCCCTGTTGCCTTTCTCCTGGACTCTTACAGTCACCTCCTTCCTGCTGTACTCGCTCTGGTCTCTCCTTCCACTGGTCTAGCTCGTGTGTGTGTGTGTGTGTGTGTGTGTGTGTGTGCAGTCATTTGCCAAACATCTATACCAACAGATAGGCACTATGATTAATAGGGAAGATAAAACTGTAAACAGAAGTTTCAAATAATGAAAGGTCTTATAAAGGGCCAGGGTGGCAGGGTGGAAGAACTGATTCATTTTGCTGTAGAGAAAGGATTAATGGCAAGTTTCACATAGGTTGACATATTTGCATTGCATCTCTCAAGAAGAGGATGCCATAAGAGATACTTCAGGCTGAAGTATACTCATGTGCAAAGGCATGAGTATACATGTGGTCACATTCTTTAGGACCAGAGGAAGGGGTGCTGGTTTTGAGGGAATGAGAAGAGCCAGGTGGTGGGGGCTTGATGGCCCATGCAAACTGTTGGACTTCACTGCAGATGAGGAGGAGGCTCGAAGGCTTTAACGGCAGAGGAGTGCTCTTGCAGCATGAGGAAGATGGCTCAGACGGAGGCCTCACTGTTTGTGAAGAGAAAAAGAAAGCTTGCCAGAGTCCAGATGGTGGTGACAATAAGGATAGAGAGGGGGCAGTCGATTTAGGAGGCAAGCTTGCCTGGATGGGTAACCAGTTGGATATCATGGGTGGAGGAGAGAGCTGGCTCCCAGGATGGTGATATGAGGAGCCAGATGCCCTCAGCCAGGAGAAAGACTTCAGGAGGAGGGTCATAGTTGAGGGGCAGGGAATGATACGTACGATTGGGGATTGTCAAGTGGAGGAGCCCATGGAGCGTGAGGTTGGGGATGTCCTACCGGCGGTCGACAGGGGCCTGCAGCCCGGGAGACTGTTTATGCTGAGGATGGAGACTTGGGGACAACAAGAGGAGAGACACAAGGAGAAGCTGTAGGTATGGCCCAGAGCACCTGCATCAGGGTGGAGCGGGAGGGTAGCAGTGATCACAGCCAGACCCTGGAGAGCAGTGACGTTTGCAGAGGGTGGAGGAAGAGGAGCAAAGGAAGGTCAAATATCACATGTCAGGAAGGCTTAGCCCGAGAGGTAGGAGGGGAACCTGCTGAGAGTGGAGTCTTAGAAGCTAAGGGAACAGAGAGTTTAAGATATCCAAGAGGGGCTGGTTGGTAGTTCAAAATCATGGCTCATGGCAACTCAAGGCCAATGAGAAGAGGATTGGCCTGACTGTGAGAAGAGCTGAGCTTAGGGCCAAAAGTAAGAGAAGAGGATATTGATCTGTGTCTGTACCCCTATGGAGGCCCTGAAGTAGTAGGTGCATGACAACGGTTTGCTGAGGTTCAATGCTTGAAACATTCCCATTGTTGTGCCAGAGTGGGATGCCCCAAATCACTTATGTACCCTGAAAATGAGGCTTGAGAAATCCTCCATTAGTTTCATAGCTTTTTTAAAAAAATTAAAGAATTGCAATTTCAGAGCCCTACTCTGAGAAACAGCAAAGAAGAGATGCTGATGCACCTGCAGCAGGTGGCTCTCAACCCCTGTGGGAAAATGCATGTTCCCAGGCCCTGCTCCCAGAGATTCTGACTCTGGAGTGGGCCCTAGGAGTTTGAATTTTTAATAAGCTCCCC
Source organism: Pongo abelii (assembly GCF_028885655.2). Classification (NCBI taxonomy): domain Eukaryota; kingdom Metazoa; phylum Chordata; class Mammalia; order Primates; family Hominidae; genus Pongo; species Pongo abelii. The sequence continues at coordinate 2,175,297 of NC_071995.2, forward strand.
TGGGGTTCTGATGCAAGTGGTCCTGGGCTGCTCTTTGAGAACAGTGACCTAGAATGTTCCTCATGGTGTGATTGGATCCACCTTCAGCTCCCTCCGCAATCAGCTCTGTCTACCCACAAGTTCCCTTTAGGATCCAAGCAGAAAGACGACACACGTCAACTGCTGAGAGCTTTCCCACTCCATTGGGTTCAAGAATAATCTATTTAGCAAAGCACACTCACACTGTCCCAGAATTAGAAAAGATTCTTCTTTTCACACACACTTGCAAATTCACATCTGTGCTCGCTCCTGCTCTCAGATTCCCTCGCAAACTCATCGGCTTCCACCCATTCTGTTGCAGGCCCTTTCCTTTCTCCCACTTATTTTTCTAACACTTTGCTTTCTTCTGTTTCCAAGAGATGAAAAGTATTCCAGAATAGAGTTTTTTTTTTTTAAAAAAAGATCTCTCTCTCTCATTATTTAAATAAAAGTCTGTTTGTTGTATGCTCCATCTAACATACACTTTTGCACCAAAATCCATCATCTTTGTTATCTTTTCCTCATGCTAGTGAAGCGTAATGAAAGCTGAACTGGGCCATGACATGACAATTCTTTCTTTAGATTCAGCACTGTTATTGGCAGTGCCACCTCTATGCAGCACGTAATTTGTAATACAGCAGCTGTAACCCTTGTCTACCAAGAGCTGTTACCTGTTAGGTAGATTGTCTGATGTCTGTTGAACAAGCTCTGCAAGCGGAGCCGACTCATTGTGTGTGGAAAACTCCCTGTTCTCTGCATACCCTGAAGTCCGCGAAGACTTGGCTTGAGTTGAAATATTAAGAGAATATATTTGGCATTTGACCTTGTGCAAAGAACAGTGCATGTACTTTCTGGAGCAAGAGCCAGGCTTGAAGTGGAGGTGAAGAGAAGAGGGGATGAGGCCAGCAAAGGGATCATCTTTTGGCTGGGCTTTCTTCCTTCAGAGGCTGTGAGAGGAGAAGCTGTCCATCAGAGGGGCTTGAGCTAGACTAGGAAGAAGGTTGAGATGTCAGATTTGCCTGTTTATTGGTGTAAAATTGGGGCAACCAGAGTTGCCTCATAACCTGGCTGAGAGGATGAAGTGAGTTAACATAAGTAAACTTCACAGGACATGCCCAGCACAGGCGAATGTGTGTTGCTCTTTGGAACTGTAAGCCAGGCTGAAGGCCCCTCCCCTCCGCCTGGTCCCTGGGGGTAAGTCAGGGTCATTGGCACCTTGTGCTAGCTTTGGCCTCAGAAAGGTGGGAGAGAAGAAACTAAAACACTGTGCTTTTTGGCAGCTCTGACCCAGCAAGATTAGTGTCTGTGTGCTCACCCTTGCCTTCTGACTACACAGGGAGAGAAGCTGGGATCCATTAATGGCCAAAGAAGAGCTCCAGAGGGAGAGCACTGGTGGGGGACCCCACTCCCCCACCGCTGGGCTTTGTGTGTCTCTTGCCAGTCCACTCAGGAGGTGCCTGTCAGCCTGAGGTTCCCCCATTCCCACGCAGTGCTGGGTTGAATCACCCGACATGGGGCCCTGCACTTGGACCACCACCGCAAGTTCTGAGATGTGTCTGAGCCCTATCGCCCCCCCATGTTTTGAGAAGTGAATGGAAATGCCAGTTTGGGTTCCCCTCCTCTCCCTGCAGTGAACTGTGTTTTCTTTTATTATCAGGTTTGCCTAAGAGTGAGAAGTATTTTTATAGGGCTTTCATGCATCAACAATAATGATGATAATGAAATGAGCTTTATTATTGCTATCTGTTATGTGTTGTCCTAATGCAGCAGGTGTTAGGGTTTGCAGAAATGCTAGGGTTATAAAATACACAAATAGATAACTGCAAGGAACAAACCACATAGCTACTGTATCATGTACAAACACCCTGTCCTGTGCTGTGCAGTGGGGTGTGGAAGGCAGGGTGGAGAGCCTGTTTTTGGATGAGAGAATGAGCTTGACACAGCGCATTGGGAAAGTTCTTCTACTGAGTTAGGTCTCCCCTCAGATTTTCCGGCTGAATGGGTCTGAGTGGGACCTGGGTGTGGGTGTGTCTTAAAAGCTATACCAGAGCCAGAGTTGCAGGCACTGACCTAGGAAGAGAGATCTGAACTGTGTGGCCTTAGGTCAGTCATTTAACCTCTCTGTTGGTATCTCTTTTGGCACGTGGAGTAGTAACGCTTGCTTAGTCATTGTAATTGCCTTTATTGAGTGACCACCAGGTACCAGAACTTTGCGTGCAATGTTTCTGATCTCCACAACTGTAAATTATGCTTTCTAGGTATTTGTTTACTTGAGGGTAGAGAATGTATCCCTCTTGTTCACGGCTGTATCCCCAGTGCTTTGGCAATAACTGGCACACGTAAGGCTTTCCATAAATATCGGCTGAGTGAACCCTGGGTGAATGAATGGATCCTGTGAGGTGTTCTCCCTTTATTTCAGATAAGAAAGTAAAGTCTCAGAGAAGTAAAGTGACTTGGTGAGGCAGTGGCAGGGCTGTAGTTGGAACTTAGGACTGTATGAAACCACAGCTTGGGTTCTTTGCTCTGTTCCCTGGGATGTGTAGGGTCGCTGTGAGTATCCAGTGAGGTATATGTGAAAATGTTTTAAAGATTAAACACTCTGTAGCAGTATTAACAGATTAAGAAAAAAAAACCAAAAAAAAAACCCCACAAAATTTGGTTCTGTTGCAAAATAAATTCAGTAAGTACCAAGTGAGCCAAAGGTAGATACATTATTTTTTTATTATTTTTTTTGAGATGGAGTCTCTCTCTGTCGCCCAGGCTGGAGTGCAGTGGTGCGTCGGCTCACTGCAAGCTCCACCTCCCGGGTTCACGCCATTCTCCTGTGTCAGCCTCCCGAGTAGCTGGGACTACAGGCGCTCGGCACCATGCGCAGCTGATTTTTTTGTATTTTTAGTAGAGACGGGGTTTCACTGTGTTAGTCAGGATGGTCTCGATCTCCTGACCTCGTGATCTGCCCGCCTCGGCCTCCCAAAGTGCTGGGATTACAGGCATGAGCCACCACGCCCGGCCAGGTAAATACATTATTATAAGACTTCTCCAAGCCTTTAACACAATAGCAACAGACACTACTTACGAGTTCACACCATGTGCAGATGCTGTTCTAAGTTCCTTGTGTATAAATGCATTTAAACATGATTATAGCACGATAAGATGTTATTATCCCATTCAATAGATGAACACACAGAAGCTCAGAGAATGTAAATAATTCACCCTGTGAGATGTAGCCCTGAAGCGAAGTCATGGCCATGCAGAAGTGGGCGAGGCATCTCCCGGTCTGTGTTCTTAGCCATTCTGCTACAGCTGCCTCCTTGTGTGGTAAGGTGCTCCGTGAGTCCCTGGACTAGCCAGACAGCACATCACCTTTCCCACTCATACCATCACAGACATCTTGAAGAATGGTGTTCCTGGGCTCACACCTTTGGGAAATGCTGCTCTGTTAAAACCACAGAGGAGAAAACTGTTGCCCCAAGAACCGATGCATTAGGAGAAAGGACAGAGCTGGGAACGGGATGAGACACGTTGCAAGGCTGGTGTAGGAAAGGAGCAAAGACCACAGGACTGTCTTCATCAGGAACATGGCATTTCAAAATAGATGGCAGCTTCTGGATGGGTTTGTGCTTCATCTCATGGTCATAAACCCGCAGAGAGCCTGGGGCAATTGTTTGACTCAGTGTTTACTCACTGAATATTTCAGAGAGAGTAGAAAGCATTGTCTGCTCTGCATTTGCCAGCGGATGGGAAAAGAGAGATGATGATTTGAAGTCTAAATATGGTGACACCTCTTGCTCCAGTTTTATCCATCTTTATTCATTTTTTGGGGGAGAATATTCCAAATAAATTCACCGTTTATGTAATAGAACCCCTTTCATGTACCAAACTTCTTGTAATTTAAGTATATTTGAAGGAAGTCTTTTCAGAATATAAAATACAAATCCCTGGATCCTTAAAAGAAAAATCTGAACATATTTCATCCTTTTTCTAGGACTATACAATTCTTAGGAATTTCAATGATTGCACCTGTTGTAATGCTGGAGAGCTGTTGGGAGAGCTAAGCAACTCGCACAGGGTCCCAGAACATCCTGACCTGGGGAAGATTTGGGGTGTGCCTTTCATGCACCACGCTGTTGGGGTGTCAGCCTCCTCCAGCACCAGCCTGATTAATTTGCTCCTCCCTCTCTCCTGCAGGCTTGGGAACCAGTTGATCAAGTCCATTACAGTTATGTGCAAAGTTAGAGTAAATAGATTCTGATTGAGGACCTACAGGGCTTACTTATGAATAAAGTGCATTAGCTTTAATTTATGGGTTTTATAACATTGATTTTGGCTTCTTAGAAGCCATTTTTCCCCTTTATTCTCTTTGTTCTCTCTAGTTTCTGTGTGATTGAAGTTGTTGGATTGGCGCCTTCTGACTAATAATAATAGCAGCAATAACGTCAGCCCTTATGCTGCTGGCATTGCTCTGACTATGGTCCGTGTGTTAACTCATTTAGTCAGCTCGACTACCCCATGAGACCTTTCTTGTAATCACCCCATTTTAAAGATGAGGAAGGGGCACACGGCAATGAACTAACTTGCCCAAGGTTGCATAGCTATGAAGCAGTGGAGCTGGGAGTCCAGCCTGGGTGTGTGGCTCCCAAGTCTGTGCTTTTAACTGCTATGCTGTGTGACCCCCAACTAAGGTGTAAATGGGAAGGGTATTTTGCTTTGAATACGGTGCCTTAATTATCAGGCCTTCAACTAGAGTTTATGCAGTGTGTGTGCTTCTGTCTTTGCCAAGAGGACCAAGGGAGGAGCAACAGTGAAGGAGAGAGTGAACGTCCCCAGGCTGGGTGGTGTCTGTGGGGGTCCTGGGGGCATGCCATGGAGCCCCCAGGCCATGCCACTTGGAAAGCATAAGGGGTAGGCAAAGGGGAGGCTTTTTCATCTGCTGCTACCTGAGAGGTAGACTTGGCTTTGAGGCCATATTTTCCCAGGGATCAGTGATTCATATTACCTGAGATCCTCAACCAAACAGGCCCCCAGGCCTCCTCCTAAATAGATGAGAATCTCTGGTTGGGGTGAGGGAACCCAGAATCAGCCTGACCTTCTGAGACAAGCTTAAAACTTGGGGGACCCTTCTCGTGGACTGAGTCCTTGGAAGCAGATCCTGGGAGCTGCCTGGGCCTGCATTTGAACTTGGGGCCTTCATGGGACCCCAGTCAGTACTGGTGGTTGGCAGGGCTCACAGCGTACCATGTGGGGGACCCCGTGGCGCCCCGCCCGGGTGAGAGCAGACCCCCTCTCATGCCGAGAGGCTCCACAGATTCTGCCTGCGCACCCTAGGCCCTGCTGGAGACGTGGAAACATCAAAGAGCTATGGCCTGAACACCAGGATGTGGGATGGGTAGTAAGAGAGTGCTGAGCTGCATGTCACAGCCCTGGGCTCGGGTTCCAGTTCTACCTCTGCCTGGTGGCACGGCCTTGTCACTTCACTTCTCTGAGTTTTAGGTTTCTCGGCTGTGAAATAAAGATACTAATTCCTACCTCACTGAGTTATGGCGAGGGCAAATGAGAGTATAGATAGAAATGCTCCGCCCAGCTCTACCAAAAAAAAAAAGTATATATATATATATATATATATACACACACACACACACACACACACACACACACATTTGTGTATATATACATGTATGTGTATATATGTACATATGTATATACATATATACATATGTATATATGTATATATGTATATACACATACACACACATTAGCTGGGCACGGTGGCACCTGTAGTTTTAGCTGCTTGGGAGACTGAGGCAGGAGGATTGCTTCAGCCCAGGAGTTCAAGGCACCAGTGAGCTATGATTACACCAGGGTGATGGGGCGAGACCCCATCTTTATTTTTTAAAATGCTCTGGAAAAATGCAAAGTGCCATATAAACGTAGAAGCATTATCGTGATCATTATTACTCTTATGATTAAAACTAGACAGATATATTTGTCTCTAAAATACTGTTTTTTTCTGGCACATTCCTCTATGGACCTTTTTCCTCAGCCTCCTCTCAAGATAACTTAGAGATGCAAAAGAACTAGAAGCCAAGTTCCAAATTTAGTTCTTGACCTTTCCAAGATGGGTGGTGAGTGGTGTGGCTGCAACCTGCCTGCTGCCAAGAGTCTGGCAGGGTTGCTGGGGTCCGGGAGCGCCAGGCCAGTGGACCCTGTCTTTGTGTGCCGTCCTGGAGCCGACACATCGCCTCACACAGGCGCCCCTGCTGGGAGCTCATGCGGGCCACTCCTTGTTTTCTCACTGGGTCTAGTTGAACTCCGGCACAGCCAAGTGTAGCTGCTGAGTAGTTCGTTTGGTGCTGTCCTGCGACATGCAAACCCCTTCCTCAAATGCATAGCAGAAATAATGAGAAAATCCCAGGGCTTTACTATCTGGTCTCTCAGGCGCACAGTCAGAAACATGGCCTGGGGCAGCCTCTCTCCCTGGCGTCTTTGAGTCCTGAGGGAACAAGGTCAGGCATCAAGAATAAGGAAGGCCGGGATATCCAGGAGGAGACCTCATGTCTGCACCGAGGCTTCGTCAGATCTGACTGGAAGTGCTGTGGTCCCTGTGGCCGGCCTCACGGGGCTGGGGAGCACAAGCCTTGGCACGGCCTGTGCTTGCGGATGGATCCTCGTTGTGTGGGGAAAGGCAGGTGGCAGGTGGTGGATGCTATGCTTGAGGGCTGGGCTGTGTACACAGCTCACAGTGTGGAGGTGCTTGAACCCTGGGAGTTGGGCACGGTTGATAGGGATGGGCCTTGTGGGAGAAGGTGTCAAAGGCCAGGACGTGGTTCCGAGTCCCACCTCTGCCAGACTGACCAGAGAGAGCAGGTAAGAGAGTGACCAGCAGCAGGCCAGGTCACTTCCACGCTTCCTGCCCATCGGAGGAATGTTCCAGAGGTTATCCCGGAGAGAGGTGAAGCCCAACATGGTCTTTCAGCCACAAGCCGGGCTCCCCTTCCCCTTCTGCCATGAGTGGAAGCAGCCTGAGGCCCTCACCAGGAGCAGATGCTGGAGCCATGCCTCTTGTGCAGCTTGCAGAACTGTGAGCCAAATACGCCTCTTCTCTTTTTAAGTAACCCTGCCTCAGGAATTCCTTTATAGCAACACAAATGGACTTAGACAATCCCCAAGGCCCAGACTTGGAGTCCCTTCTTGTAGGAAGTTTTGTCTGCTCCTCCATGACTGGCTTTGGTGCTGCCCTCTGTGTTTCGGTAGCATTCTAGATGACCCCTATCAAAGCACGTTTAGCCTCCTGTTTACTCATCTGCGTCCCTCATCGTTATTTGTTTTCTAGCACTGCTGTGAAAATACCATGCATTTTGTGGCTTAAAACAATAGAAATTTATTGTCTCACAGTTCCGGAGGCCAGAGTTTCAAAATCCGGGTGTCAGTTGCATTGGTTCCTCTGGGCACTCTGAGGAGCGTGTTCCGTGCACCCACCCTGGCTCCAGTGTTGCTGGCAGCGCCTGGCATCCCTTGGTTTCCAGGTGCCTCCCTCCAGATCTCTGCCTCCGTCCTCACATGGCGCGCTCCCCTGGGTGTTTGTCTGTCTGTGCCCAGCTTTCCCTCCTCTGATAAAGACAGCAGTCATTGGATTAGGGCTCCTTCACCTTAATCCAGTATAACCTCATTTTCACATGATTCCATCTGCAAAGACTTTATTTCCACATAAAGCCCATCTGCAGCTCTCACCAGCAGCGAGCCCTGTGCAAGAAGGGATCACATCTACACAGATCCAGTGCAGTACCTGGAGTACAGCTGGAGCCTTGTGCGTGTCTGTGAGGGCCAGGCTGTTAGAGAGAGTGTTTCTTTAAAGGAAGGTGTGCTTCAGTGTGGATGCTGGTCCTGACTGGGCCGCTGCCCTTGCCTGTTAGCTCCAGACAGGGTGGGCTTCTGTACCCGTTTACAGTATAGCTGCCTGAGGCACAGTGGCATGTGTGGCAGAGGGGATCTCTTGCGCCCCTGAGGTCCTCCAATTATATCTTAGTCCTGCAGCTTAGCACCAATGCCTCCTCATTCTCTCCCTCCTCTGCCCACTGGCCTCAGACATGCACCCTAAAGATGGGAGGATGCAGAGTGTGAACTGGAGGTGTGGCAGGTGAGGCCGCTCCCAGGACACAGCAGGCCTCATGTGACATGCCCTGGCTTCTGGCTCCCTAAGCACTGAGGCCATCCTGGGAAGGGCTGGCCTCCTCCCTAGCTCTCACGGTGCTGTGAATCAGGTTTGGCAGGGGTCTCAGCAGGGACTTATCTCTGCCACAGTTCAGTCCAAACAGGATGAGCAGCTCTCGGTGGACCAGCGGTGACCCAGGCAGCTCCTGGTGCTGTGTACCAGGCTAGGAGCTTTGGAGGGCATCCCTCCCTGCAGACCCCTCTCTCACTGCCCATGCGGCTGTGTGTTGTCATCATATTTTGGCAGAGAACCTGTCCCATAACCAGAGAACCTCTGTCCTGGGACAGGGACAGGCTCCAGCTCACTCTGGGAACAGTCACGGTAGGTGGACGATTTGCAGAATGGTCAGAGACCCTCCAGCAAGAGGATCCATTGTTCATGACCGCAGGGTGATTTCTTTGGGATTGCAGACAAGGGCCTCCCAGTCACTTTTGGTTTGGTGTCTGTTCTTAACACAGTTCCCGAAACATAGAAGGCACTCGATGAGTATTTGCTGAATAAATAACTGAATGAATATGTGAAGAAGAGAAGCTGTTCATGGACTAGGGATTCTGGCAAGGTGTGGCATGGCTGAGAGAGCACCAGACGAGAGGCCAGCAAGCCTCCATCTCAGACCTCTCTCTGCTCCTCACCAGCTGAGTGACCTTGGGCAAGTGTCTTTGCTTCTCTTGACCTCTGTTCATTTTTCATAATCTAGGAGTATATGTAGAGGATTCTTTTATGTTCTGTGCATCTGTGGTCTTTTGCCTGACAAGTAGACCATTTGACTTGATATGAGCACATTCCTTCATGCATTCCTTCTGTCATATTTGTTAAATGCCTACTGTGTACCAGGCTAGGTGCTGGAAATGCAAGATGTGTGGAAACAAGGGTGCACAGGGTCTCTGCCGTCACAGAGCTTACGTTCTTATGATGCCAGTCAGTAAACAACTGGCAACTTCATACACGCGATGCTTTCAGAGCATTGTGAATATTAATACTATGGAGAAAGTAAAGGAGATAATGAGGTGGAGAGTTCCAGGGTGAGGGCCCACCTGGAGCCAGTAGGCAGGGAGGGTCTCTCTGAGGAGGTGGCACTGGGGCTGAGAGGTGGTGACAAGATGGGCTGGCTGTGGGCAGACCTGGGGAAGAGCCTGCGGGCAGGGGACAGCAGGGCCAGGACCCCGAGGTGAGCAGGGCCCCACTGTGGCTGCTGCTCAGGAGGGAGATGAAGGAGGACGTGAGTGGGGTTGGAGGGGCAGACACGGGCTGAATTATGTGGGCCAGCATGAGGAATTTGTTCTGAGTGTGACGTTGGCAGGTCTGTGTGCTTCCCAAGGCTCCAGAGGAGCAGGAAGGATCTGGAGGAGGGTTAGGAAGGTAGCAGAGATAGGCGAGGGTTACAGCCTTGACTTTAGCATTCCCAAAGCGGTTGATGTGGTTACCAGAGGGCCTGGCCAGAGCTCACTGGGGGAGAAAGCCCTGGATGGTGCAAGCTGCCATTTCTCGAAGGGAAGTCGGTCATGGAAACATGTCAAAGGGACCTGCCAGAAGCTTCTGGGATACAAGGCTCCTGTGAGGTGTTTCCCCGTCTCTTTTCTGTACACTGTGGGCTTGGCCATCCAGCCGTCATTCCCTAGCAACTTCTCTGCATCCAGATCCACAAGAGAAACCTTTCTGGTCACCCCGTAAGGGATGCAACCTCCGTAACGAGCACTCAGGCTCCTCGCCAATGAGGGCTGCGAAGTTCCAGAGGGTTGGCCCATGCAGCAGGCCACTCCTTAGCGCCTCTGGCCCTGGGTAGACTTTGGCCTCAGGGGAAAGGAACGTGGAGACAGAGCTCTGGACACCCAGATTGCTGTATATCTGACAGCGCTTGGCCCCCATCTATCTGGAAGTGGGGTGAGGCAGACTGCATTTTCAAGCTCAACTCTTTCCTTTATGGCAGCTGGGATGGGTGACCAGCCCTGTATAAGCCACAATAACCCAGCCTGCAGGAGGATACCATAAAGTGGAAGCCAGGCAGCTCTTTGAAGGGATGATGTGGGAAGGGTATCCTCTCCTTTCCAGCATTCCTTCATTTGGGGAGCACTGCCTCCTTGAGACAAGACTCCGTATTGGGGAGGCAGCACTGAGTGGGGAGGTCCCTGGACTGGTGGGGGACAGCCACCACCTGGCACGTGACAGTGGCAAGGAAGCCTAATGCTTATGAGTGCTGCAGTGTGCAGCTCTGTGCCTTACACACGTCACCTCCCGCCATCTCCCAAGGACCACGTGGGGTGGATTGTACAGTCACGCACTGCATAACAAGGGTCTGATCAACGACAGAGCACATGTACGATGGTAGTCCCATAAAACTATCATGGAGCCGAAACCTCCCTATCTTCTTGCCGTCGTAATGGTGCAGTGGCACACATTACTTACGTGTGTGTGGTGGTGTGGCGCTGTTGTAAACAAACCTACTGGGCTGACAGTCTTATCAAAGTCTAGCACAGACAGTTCTGTAAGTACACAATACTTGATAATAAATGACTGTGTTACTGATTTATGTATTTACTATACTATACTTTTAACTGTTATTTTAGAGTATATGCCTACTTATTAAAACAAACGTTAACTGTAAAACAGCCTCAGGCAGGTCCTTCAGGAGGTAGCCATAAGAAGACATTGTCATCATAGGAGATGCAGCTCTGTGTGTATTATTTTCCCTGAAGACCTTCTGGTGGGACAAGTTGTGGAAGACAGTGATATTGATCCTGACCAAGGATCCTGATCCTTGATATTGACAGTCCTGGCCTAGGCTACTGTGTACATATGTGTGTTAGTTTTTAACAAAAACCTTAAAAGTTAAAAAAAGTTACAAATAGAGAAAAGCTTATAGAATATGGATAAAAGAAAAGTATTTTTGCACAGCTATACAGTGTGTGTTTTAAGCTAAGTGTTATTACAAAAGAGTCAAAAAGTTAAAAAAATTAAAAGGTTTGTAAAGTAAAAAAGTTACAGTAAGCTAAGGTTAATTTTTAATTGAATAAAGAATATCTTAAATTTTTTCTTTTTTTTTTTTTGAGACGGAGTCTCTCTCTATTGCCCAGGCTGGAGTGCAATGGTGCTGTCTTGGCTCACTACTACCTCTGCCTGCCAGGTTCAAGCAATTCTCCTGCCTCAGCCTCCTGAGTAGCTGAGATTACAGGTGCACGCCACCATGCCCAGCTAAGTTTTGTATTTTTAGTAGAGACGGGGTTTCACCATGTTGGCCAGGCTGGTCTCGAACTCAGGTGATCCACCCGCTTTGGCCTCCCAAAGTGCTGGGATTCCAGGTGTGAGCCACCACGCCTGGCCTAGAAAATCTTTAAAATAAATGTAGAGTAGCCTAAGTGCACAGTGTTTGTGAAGTCCGCAGTAGTGTCCTGTAATGTCCTAAGCCCTCACATTCACTCACCACTCACTCACTGACTCACACAGAGCAACTTCCAGTCCTGCAAGCTCCATTCATGGTAAGTGCCCTATACAGGTGCACCATTTTTTGTCTTTTATAGATTATTTTTTACTGTACCTTATCTTTGTTTAGACATGTTTAGATACACAAATACCATTGTGCGACAGTTGCTACAGTGTTCAGTATAGTCTCAGGCATGGTCAGAGGCCTGGGAGCACTAGGCTGTAGCATACAGTCTGCGTGTGTCATAGGCTGTGCCATCCAGGTTTGTGTAAGTGCACTCTATGATGTTCACACAACAACAAAATCACCTAACGACTTACTTCTCAGGATGTATCCCTGTCGTCAGGAGATACAAGACTATAATTAGGGGTAAACTTTAAAGGACTTTGTTGAGAAGACCATTCACGTGGGGTTTCCTGGATTTGGTTGGGTTATGGTACCTCCTTTAGTGATGCAGAGCCTTCCTGTGATTTTTCTCCCTGCCCCACCACAATACCCACCCTTTCGATTTGCTATTTCCTCTCTCCACCTCACCCCAACACCCAGTGCTATTTACATGCTATCTATATGATGTAGTTGTGTCTTTACTTTTCAGCTGCCTGACTGTGAATTTATAATCACCGGTATTGGTAGCAGTAGGCTAGTTAGTTGGTCCAGTCAAACAAAGATGAACTGATCCCTGCTCTGTTGCTTGTGGTCAGCACCGTGTGGGCACACAGGAGGACTAATCCTGTGTAAATGTTGAGAAAACAGAACTAACACAGGAGGACTAATCCTGTGTAAATGTTGAGAAAACACAACTAAGACACATGGAAAAATTAGGAGCTATCTGCAGGATTCTACTGTAATGTGATTATTAGAAAGCCAATAAGGCAGTGGTTAGCATGAATTGGAGTGGTAGAAAAGGATTTCTTGGAAGAAGCTGGGCTTGAGTGCCATCTTGAAGGGTGTAGAGGAATTGTCTGGACCAATGGTAGGAGTGCTGGGATTCCAGGTAAGGAAAAGAAGAGACACCATTCCATGTGAAAGGTATCATTTTGACATATAAACACAGAATTTCCAAAGTTCAGTCTAAGATCATTCTTAGGGTGGTCTGCTTTCATTCATTCAACAGTTATCTATCGAGCACCTATCATGTATGAGACACAACAGTGCTTAAAACATACACAGTTCCTGCCTTCATAGGGCATCCTTCTATCTAAGGGAGACAGGTATTCAGTATCTATTTACATAATTATTTATTCATTTATAACTCACCTCTAAAATGTTTAGGTTTGGGGTGTGACTATATTTGTTTTAAATTAATATTTTACGCATGCTACTGAAAAAACAAAACCCAAACTAATGATCACTGTATTTCATGGAAGCGGGGACTGTCTCATGAAGATGACATTTGTCTTAAATTATGATTGAAAAAAATGTTTTAGGGTAGATTGTTTGTGGAGTTTTTTATTCTGCTAAAGTGATCCCTAAATCATAAAGCTTGAGACTTGCTGAATGAAAGGGATAAAAGAGTGAGGAGGACCTACAAATCTTCATGGGGAGTAGATTGTGTCTGTTTGAAGTAAAGCCACACCTGTCATGAGGGGCCAGGAGAGGCTTCTAGGAGGAAAGACAACATACCAGGGAAAGAACTGAGCAAACTTTCAACCCTCTGCTGTATTAGAGGTGGACAGGAGGGCAGCACTATATTGGAGAGAGTTGTTAAACTGAAAACTCAATTAGCATGCACAAAAAGTGTATGTGTTTAAGGCTGTTTTAACTGTTGGGGAGATGCTGAGCCGCTAAGAGCTGCCTGCTGTCATTACCTATTAGCCAGACTTTAAATTCTGACTTGCTGAAGTCGTATTTCCCCCTGTAGCTAGCCATTTCTAGTAAAGCTTGTTTATTTTTATTTTTGTAAAAAAATGGTTATAGTTAATTTATCCTTTTGGAATTGGAAGAGCTTTCTGCCTGAATAACTTTTTATTCTTTTCATTTTCTCCAATGTAGAATTGCTGGTTTTGGCCTTTTGGAGCTAAGTAATAAAACTCTTTGTTTATTCTGCTGGGTCTTTGCTTGTGTTAGAGCTGTTTTATCTCAAACATTTGTAATTCTATAAATTGAAATCAGCTTTTCTTACACTTGTGGATTCCTTTAGATTTGAAATCTATTCTTGGTTACGTTTATAGCTTCAACACGCCTCTCATTGTAGGTTTATACATGTGTTTGCTCATTTATTTTGTCATCATTTGCTCATTTTATTACCAGTTATTGAGTGCCTACTGTGTACCAGGCACTGGGCAAGGGGCATTCTGTGAGAGAGGGTATGGTACCTCTGGGCTTAAGTAGTCCGTGGGCTTGTGGGGAAAACACTAGATTAAATCTTGATTACTGTAAATGTCAAGTATGGCCAAGTGTGGGATTTCGTGGCAGGAGTGAGCTTTCCTGGAATTTGTCTTTCTTGCCTCAATTTGCCTGATAGTCATTTCATGCTAGGGATGTTTTAAAGTCTCTGGAGAGGCCCTGCAGTGTAGAGGAAAATGCTGATCGACACCAGAAATGCGAACCTTGCTCTCTGCCCTTGGGCAAGTCACTTAACCCTCCTGAGCCTCAGTTTCCATCTGTCACTTAGAGCTGATTATACCTGCTTAACACCCAGGCTTTTTGTGAGGAGCATTATCTCATTAGTGATAATGTTTTTGAAAGCTCTTTGTAAATTGTGTAGCATTCAAATGGAAGGTATTGTTATTTTTATTATTGAGTGCCTTCTAATTCAACACTGGGATGGTAACAAAAGAAGAGAGGGGTTATTATCACCCCCTTCCCTGTCACGTTTGGACTGGGGCAAGGAAAGGTTCTCACCCTCGAGGAATTTATGATCAGACTGGGGAGATAAGAACCAGTTTGAGAAGCAGGTAATGGTAGTTGAGAGAAGGGATAGAGGGCTCAAGAATCTCTCCGGGCCTTTCTGGCTTCAAAATTCTACAGTAGGAATCAGGAAAGCCTTCACTTGTGAAGTGGCACTTGAGTGAGGCTGTCATCAGCATAGGAATCAGAATCATCTTTGTATGCTCATCATAGTAAAATAAATATTGATTGAGTAGCAGTATGTGGCAAGGGACTCACAAATACATTTTGGTTGAGGAGTCAGGTTACTTGAATAAAAAATGATAATGAATGGTACAAAATTCCCTCCACTGGCGCCAGAGGAGGGGCAGCCCCGGGCCTGAGGTCTTTGGAGAAGGTGTGGGGAGGCGGTGGGCACAGGCCTGGGGAAGAGCAGGATTTAGACGAAAGCAGAGCTGTTGGAAAGGCATATTCTGTGTTTCTGCTATTGACAGCCTGAATGATTGGTTTTCCCATTCAGCTGGAAAAGATTGCTTTCTGCTCTCAATACCCCATTCCGTTTACCTGCTGGTGGGCAGAGCATCACACAACCAAGCTTGCGTAGCCTTCTTCATCCTTTCCCCTCTTTTCTGCAGAATGGGTTTGTTATGACTTGACTGTGATTTTTCAGGCCCTTAATCATCCAAGGTGTGAATGTCTAAGGGTTAACTGGACCCAAGCAGGGCTGAGAGTTAGGGGAAGCGGGGAAGAGGGGAAGGACAGCCTGAGCCCTTCCAGACACAGGCAAAGGAGAGAGGACAGACATATCCTCCCTGAGAGCTCTCCAACCCCCCTAATTATCAAAGCAAATCAATGTCACTCTAAGTCGTATCTCCATACTAGCTCTATCCTTTCTCCTGTCCTTATCTCTAGGTCTATAAATTCAGGGCTTAAGGGATTTCTAGGAAAATTACAGCAAACGAATCACTGAGAGAGGGTGGCAACCTTCAAAATGTTGTGAGTTGCTTGTTTAATGTTTCAGCAGCTTCACAGGAATTGAGCAATTTAGATTAAATTTCAAGAAGTGGGGCTGACTAGAGAGAGAGGAAAGTTAGAAACAGAGTGCTATAGAGGTTGATGGTGGAAATAAACTGCTGTTTCAGCCAGGCCAGGCTTCCTTCCAGTGTGCTTCTGTATAATGTTAATAAATGGGAAAGTGATTGACAACTTCCTTAGGCAACTTTGGGGAGTGAAATGCCAAATTTGGGCAAAGCAGACATCTAGCTTTATTGGTATTGGGGCTTCGCCAGAATTATCTGCTATTAAATACTTCCAGGGACCCGTTGCCTCTTTGTGACAAATGTTAGATAATTTCCATTAACTGCATTATTGATGGAGAAAGCAGAAAGGTGAGAGAGTGGAGAGAGTAAAGATTGAATGAGTATAGAACTAACTGGAGGAAGAGGGAAGATAAAGATGTGAAGAAGTATGTATCTGAGGATAAAATGTAAAATGAAATTAATGAAAATACGATGGTCAGATTGGAAGGAGAGAAAATGCGAATTACAGAGTGAAAGAAGACTTCTTTCTACTCTCTCAAATGTTTTGGGGGGATTTTGGGGGGGCAAATAGGCAGTAGGTTTTCACACATTTTGAAAAACCCACCTCTTCACGCTTGAGTTTTCATGTTCTTGGTTCATAATCCTAGGATTACCATTGTCAGTTGTGCAGAATCCCATTGGAAAGCAGTATGCCATCAGTACATCTGGTAACAGGAGGATGCTAGGAATGGGAATACAGAATATTTATGCAACTTCTAGGCTTCTAAAAATTGTATGTTTACATGCATATATACACATACGTGCACACTTATATAAAACCTGTCAAATTTTTCAAAAATCTTTGAAAGGATTAGCATTATAAAGTCATAAATCTCTGAAGGGACTTTAGAGTAGAGAAAGATGTGAGAAAAAGCCTAAATATATCACTCTGCAGCAAACCAATCATCCACACAACCACAGAAATCTCTGATAAATCTCTTGTGAACTAAACTCCCTGTTGCCCGATGGTTCTTTTTGGAAACTTTGTCTCTGTCTTTCATATTGAAATATTGCACTGAAAAGACCTGCCATGGAGATATTGATCCCACTTATGGGCAAGAAGGCATCTGAACTTGTCTTCCAGGCATGGCTCAAAGATTGCAGATGGAAATCCCTGCTGTTCACATTTGTATATTTAATCAAACTCTTTCCACGGCCAGACCAAGCTCCAGGGGTTCTGGGTCACATCTTCCCTCTAGCTGCCATTTACTTTGATCATGCTAGTAATGATTACCATCTACAGCATGTATTATGTGCCAGGAACTTTGAATTTGTCATCTTTTTGGTTTTCTTGAGACAGGGTCTCACTCTGTTGCCCAGGCTGGAGGGCAGTGGCATGATCTCGGCTCACTGCAACCTCTGCCTCCCAGGCTCAAGCGATCTTCCCACCTCAGCCTCCTGAGTAGCTGGGACTACAAGGCATGTGACACTACACCTGGCAAATTTTTGTAATTTTTTGTAGAAACAGGGTCTTGCTGTCCTAAGCTGGTCTCAAACTCCCGGGCTCAAGCTGACCTCCTGCCTCGGCCTCCAAAGTGCCTTCCCTCCCTGCGGTCTGGAGGAGTTGCCTTGGGACCTGTGCTTCCTTGGCTCTACGCACTACTAGATGCAGTCCAGTGGGCAGCCTGGAGGGTGGCCCTGGGACTCATTGCTTTGCAGCCTGTCTGGACCATCCCTAACAGTTTATTTTTTTGACTTTTCCAGTGGAGATTCCACAGAGAATTTGACTTTTCCTTGGGTCATCTGTAAAGACTTGGCAAGGGATGTCTTGCATCTGGGAAGATGTGGTCCTGGGGGTCACCTAGGCAGCAGAGGAAACCTTGCAAGATGACATTTGGGGCGAATGTGGAATTAACTAATAGACTGATGAGTTTGCTTGATCTGAGAACCCACAAAGGACGTTGAGGAAGAAAGGGCAGCTATGACCTATCTTGGGGTTTTGCATTTTGTTCTTGTGACCCTGTGGAAATGCTCAGATAAGTGCACATGTTCAGACTCACGCCAGGCCAGTGTGAAGAATCAAGCTGCTTATGCATCTTTCCGAGGCTCAAAGCCAAAAGAAAGAAAGAGAGGCCTGGTGAAATATCATAGGAAATGTCACGGTCCTTTCTGGACTCGCTTAAAAAGCCCAAGAGCCATTTAATATTTCGATTGCAAGACTTATCTCTACTGGATGGTGTTTTGGAAAGCTGGAGTTTAGGAAAGTCCTGGCTGTAGGAATGCTCTACTGCTGTGAACGTTCCCGCTTTAGGAATGCTCATAGCAGTAGTGAGCGGGCTACTGACTTTTCTGGTTTTCAACAGTATCTTATTTTTCCTGAACATTTATTAACTGTCTGCCCTATCAGAGAACTTCTCAGATTGGGACTTCCCTTGAGTAAGGGACAATGACCTGAAATGCAGGCCAAGAGAAGTTTCTTTCAGTTGAAGGCAGAAGGTGGGACCCAAACTTAAGAGAGCCAACCCCAAGTAAGGAAGATCAGCTCTCACTGGGAGCTGTGTAGGACCCAGGCTGGAGCACACCCCAGGAAAGGGCTGCTGGTGGATCTGGAGGCCTGACCTGGGGCCCAGGCTGAAGTAGAACATCAGCACCTCTAGTAGCCCAGCAATCTGGATAGCAGGCAGAGTTTAAAGGACCAAACTGGAATTATGAGTCAAGACTGGGCAGGAAGCAGGAAGCAAGGATGAGGATCCAGGTTATGATAACTAGTGATGGGGTATCCAGGCCCAGAGGCACTAATAAGGACCCAGCATGGAGACTGGGTAACAGAGCATGGAGACTGGGTAACAGAGAGCCATGCTGTGCTCATGGAATCTGGGCAGCAAGAGTAGCAGCTCCCAGAGGGGCTGGCTGGCAACCGTTTGTATCAGCTTAGGAACTTTTCATGTTGGTCAGGAGCAGAGATGCAGTTCCAGTTTTGGCTGGCCTGGAGCTTGCAGGTTGAGATAAGCCCATGTCTGGCTGCACTGTAAAAGTAACACGGAGAATAGGTTGGGTCTTGTCCTTGGTCTCTAGAGGAGCCACTGCATGGAAGAAAGAGGTAGAAGGCAGGTGTCTATCAAGTGACATCACAGAACTCAAGAGGAGTGAATGTCACCTCCATTCCCCAGTCTCCCAACATTCCCTGGGGAACAGGGCAGAGGGAAGACAGAGTAGGGGCATTCCAGGATAAGCTTCATGCACCCAGAATGTCGAATGCTCACCAAAGAAGAACAAGAGCCGTGTTCACATCATGATATTCCGCCCTCTTAATTCCCAAACAGGGCTCCCAGGCTACAAAGCAGCTTTGATAACAGCAGTGCACTCCCTCTCCTCTAGAAAGTTAGGTGGCCTTAAAATAGGTAAGGCTAATTTCATTCCTTCTGTGAGTTCTGATGAAAGGGGCATTTGGCGAAAAACGTGTGTGGGTTGGCATGCAATGAATACTTATTTACATGGGTGTTTTGAAGACAATGACAGAGAATCAAAACTTAACCCACAAGTTTAGGTTTTCAGTTTCCTTCAGCTTCCCTCCTTTGAGAAGTAGAGATGGGGAAACTGTCTCTACCGCTCTTATTTTCTCACTCTGATAACAATCTTTTCCATTAGTGGAGTGCTGTATAAGGTACAGTGTACTTGGGAAATGCCTCTTGGGAAGGTGACATGTAAAAATGGTGGTCAATGCCACTTCTGGGCAGGTGCCAAGGCCTGTAGCAGCCTGCGTCTTTGGGTCCTGCATGCTTTCCTTTGTGTTGGCTGGTTCCCCTGGCTGAGTTCGCTGTTGGTCTGTCTTTGGCAATTATGGAGAAGCATGACAGTCACAGCTTCCCTGAGTTCTACTGAATTCATGAACTTTGTTCATAACAGACTCTACAAGTGGTACAGGATTCCTGTGGCCACAACTCAACTCTGTAGAAATCAATGTTTATGGATCATTGGAGCTAAAAGAAAACTTGCAGATCAGATCATCTCATCCAATTCCCTGACTTTACAGAATGAGGAAACTGAGGCACAGTAAGATTTTTTTTTTGCCCAGGTCTGAATAAAATTGAAGCCACCCTTACCATAGCCAGGATTCTTTGTATATACCACTGGCTGACCAGTGGTAGCTGAAAAAAAAAAAAAAAAGAGATTTGAGATGGTAGGAGGGGTGTCTGACTGAGGAGCCATTTTTATAGGTTTTCATAGACATTTGCATTGGTTTGGAGTAGCAGAACCAGAAATAGTCTTTCCCTTTTCAGGAGCAACTCTGCACAGAAGACTCACTGGCTTTGGACTCTGTCCCTATCACATACATTTCAGTAGCCAGGCCAAGGCATCTGGCTGGGAGGCTGGGTACGTCTCAGAGAATAGCGCTTGTCATAGAATGAGTCTTGAAGCTGGGCAGAGAGCCAGGTTTGCAGAAATGGCTTTGTATTGATGAAGAAGGGAGATTTTTACCTTGTCTTGGCCTCCATCATGATGAGAGTGTTACAGAAAAATATAGATGACAGCAGGCCAGTCTTGGAGACACACACGAAGCTTGTCTTCCTCCATCCCAAATACACAGGTCAGTGGACCCTCAGGAATCCATTCTGATACACTAGTGGATGAGCCAAGGGCTGGGCAGAGGCCATTTCAATAGCTTAATGCTTGCCAGGCATATCTGAGCTAGTGCTGCCCCATGGACAGAGTATGCCTCTGGGAGATCTGAACCAAGCAAGGGTGTGGCAGCCGGTGGATGACTTACAGTCAGCCTATCTGGGCAGATTTTAAACCCTGGTGTTTTTAGTGCCTTGACTAGTGTGAGAAACTTGGAACTCAGTCTCATTGCTATTTATGGTAATGGTCATTTAGTTTCAGGAAAACATCAACAGTGCCCTTCCCTAGATAGCTGCATTGCAATGGACCACATTATGGCATGCACATTAATGTAGGGGTTGTTCATACAAAAGAGGGCACAGACGCCACTTGTGACAGAAATGACTGACTGTTACCCAGTGTCTGTTCTCTACCTCTTTCACAGTGATAGAATTTTCAGCTGGGCACATGACTGCCTAGAATGAAGAACTACGGTTCTCAGCCTCCCTTGTGGCTAAGTGAGGTTTTGTGACTAAGTTCTAGATAGTAGGATGTCAGCAGAGGTGATGCGTGTGACTTCCGGTGTGTGCCCTTGAAGGGAAAGGCATGCCTGCCCTTTCCCTGTCTCCCTCTGCAGGCGTGTTGCCGTCATGGTGAGGAGCCATTTCATATCATGCAGACTGAAGACCCTTTCCAGGTGGTGGAGCAACCATTCAGAAGGCGGTGATGGCTGGGGGAAGGCTTCCATGGGAGAGAGGAAGTAAATGTCTCTCACGGGGAATCCCTGTTGTTTTGGTCTCTGTCAACCACAGTTCAATTCATAACTTAAGTTATACCCTACTTATTGGGAACTTTGATTTTGGAAGGCAAAGAAATTTAAAACTTAAGAAATAAAAATAAAACAACAGATAGCACTTGGATAAGATGACCAAGTTCAAGTAACACAAAAAAGTCAGGACATGGAACCGGGAAGTGGAAGTGCCTTGTTTCTCCTCCTCCTCTTTCCAGTGCCCATCTCACTCACAGGACCGGTGTGCCCAGTAGGAAAGATTGGTAGGTCCCACTGGTCCCAAGTGTCCTTACAGCCCTTTATATTGGATAATATTGGAACTGGATTCTCCTAGAGATTGGGAATGGTGGCAGAAAAATTAAAATTGGGAGATGAAAGCTCAAGGAGTTAGTTACAAAGCAAAGGAAAACAAACAAACAGTTTTGGGCATCCAGCTGCCTTTCAGTGGTGGTCACTATGGCAGAGACCAGCAGAGTGAAGGGCTAGGAGACAGACTCATTTCTCATCTAACTTTGATAATCAATTTTAATGACCCTTGAGTGAATGGAGCAGTTGATTTTCCTCTCAATCCTCTCTCTGTGTCTGTTGTTCCTGCAAAGCCTATTGGGACTCGCCTGAGGAATCGGCCCTTATCCTTGAGGTTAATGAAAGACAACACTCAAGAAGCTTCCCACTTACAGAACTCTTTCTCCAATTTAGAATAGAGGCTACTTTTTTTTTTTATTATTGTGGTAAAATATACATAATATAACATTCACATTGTAACCATTTTAAAGTGGCATTGAGTACATTCATACTGTTGTGCAACCATCACAAGCATCCATCTCCAGGACTATTTTCTTCCTGCAAAACTGAAACGCTCTACCTATTAAACAATCAGTTCCCATTCCCCCTTCCCCCAGCCCCTGGAACCCACCATTCTACTTTCTGTCTATGAATTTGACCACTCTGGGAACCTCATATGAGTAGAATCTCAGAGTATTTGTCCTTTTGTGACTGGAGCTAGTTTTGGCTAAGTCGTGGGAGAGGCAAGTGGATCCCTTGCTGGTAGGAAGGACGGGGCCGTGTTGACAGGGACCATGAGGCCTCCGCCCTGTAGTTTTCCTTTGTCCTCTCCGTGGGGTGGGGCAGCCCTTTCGGGGAAAAGGCTCTCCTCATTTCATCTTTACATTTCCTTCCTGGGAGATGGAGCAAATGGTGCCTGCCTTGTCTATTTGGAGCACAAAGGCATAGATCATTAATAAGATAATTGGAAGGTACTTGGCAAAATCTGAAATATTAACTATCTCAGAGAAGCTGAATAATCACAGGGTCTCACCAAGCGCCACCTCAACAAGTGCAGCTTTCGCCCGTCCTTGGACATTTATTTCCCTTTGTCCGCACTCTGTTCCCTTTCTCCCAAAATGCTGGGTAGAGGTTCTTTAAAATTCAAGAAAAAAATCAGACTTTCCCTTCTCCCCAGTGACATTCCCGGCCTCTTCTCTCACTCGAGCGATTTCCTGTATGAAATTCAACAACAGGTCCACCCAGAGGATTTCTTTTTCCTCCAGCTTCTCTGTTTAAAAATCTTGGGTTCTTCCTGACAAAAGGAGGCTTAGTCATCTTCCCCCAGTGACAGGCCCTACTTAAAAACAAACAACGAAGAAATCCTACATCCCACTCCAGCCTGTGCTACAGAGCCTGGCCGGGGAGGGACAGGGGATGGTACACTTGGAAAGGCAATCAAAGAGTGGGCGGTCAGAAAACAAAACCTGCCAGGTTATCAAAAGGACACCACCTCCGATGCACAGAGCTGCTGCTTTCCTGCACACACGGAATCTTCCTGCTCCCTGCCCCACTCATCGTGGTCATGGCCAGCTGTGTGCAGCAGCCTGGCGCCCACTTAACAAACAGGGGCAATGAGGGAGACTCCTCACCCGGGGCCAGCAGTAGGTCAGGGATGAGGCTGGGGCTAGGGCTCAGGGGTCTCAGCCTGGAGTCCTGTGTTTGCAGCTACAACTCCAAGGCCTTGGGATTTGCCTAGTGGGGAATCCTGGGCTCCAGGGAAGAAGTCACTGAAGGTTTACCAGGAAGACTTATAAATGAGGAGAAACTGAAGCCTGGAACGCCCCCCTCTCTGATGACTGCTGCCTACGCTGCCTCCTTCCTTCTCTCAGCTCCAAAGGCACAGAATGTCTGATCGGAGAGTTTAGCTGCTTTCTACTGTTTTCTCACAGTTTCGTTTATCAGCCTTGTCTTGCCAATGATACAGAAACTCCCCGCAGGACAGTGGGTAGGTGGGAGCTTCCCGATGATCATGTTGGTGTTGACAAAGCTCCCCAAAGTGGGGTATTCCCTCAGGCTGGTCTCCTGAGCCGGCTCTGTGCACTGAAAGGGGTCCATCCTGCCATCCTAGAGTATAGGTGCCGTCTATCTCTGTTTGTTGAGTTATCGGGAGATGAAAGATTTTTTCACTTGGTGAATCCTGGCATTGTGGGAAGACTCTCCTAACGCAGACATAATTCTCTTGCAATCACACAGGCACACACATACACAGAGTCACACCCTTGGTGTGTCATGGGCGTTGTTTTGCATGGAGATATGGGTGCCGTCTATCTCTGTTTGTTGAGTTATCGGGAGATGAAAGGTTTTTTCACTTGGTGAATCCTGGCATTGTGGGAAGACTCTTATAATGCAGACATAATTCTCTTGCAATCACACAGGCACACACATACACAGAGGCACACACACACACAGAGTCACACCCCTGGTGTGTCATGGGCGTTGTTTTGCGTGGAGAACGTGGAGCGTGAAGACACATTTTCTATGACAGTGGTTCCCTTGGTGTGGGACTGATGGACCTGTGGACAGCAGGAGTTTTGTTAGTGCTCTTCAGGGTCCCAGAGATCATGTACTAGAACACCTTTCCTCCACAGATGAAGAGACTGCAACCCGGAGAGCTTTGTCACTTAGACACACAATTTTACTTTGCTTGGGCTTGGGTTTCCCTATATGAAAAGGAAAAAAAAAAATAGAATTGCCCCAAAGGATCTTAAGGACTTTTTCAGAATTCCGTACATAATGAGTTTTTATTGTCTTTTTCTCACCATTCTTTGGCCTTTGTGGAACTGACTAGAATAACTTAATTGTTTGTTAAGGAATTTCTGACCTCAATCAGTTTTCCTTATATAAGGAGTTACCAGTTTTAGAGCCTCATGTCACTTGGGGCTCTGCCTCACTTAAAAGTGCTGTGAGAGCATATTGGATTGCTGAAAGGAGAAACTGACCACCTCTTAGAAGACATCACCAATTCAAATGAGGGTGTCTCCTTTCCTAGCGAAAACGGGCACTTAGACTAGTTTAGAGCCACCGGAGGTGGGAGGATGAGCCAGATGTCCCTGGAAAGCCAGTTTAGGGGTGCTTTTCTTATGTTTTCCAGAGTTTAATTATGCTCCTTGCTCGAGAGAAATATTTTTGAATCTGAGGATTTTTTATCTTAACGTTGAACAAATTATGTATCTTTCTTTTCCTGTCCCCTCCATAGTTCCCCAATGACTCTAATTTTTATTATTGTTATAAAGCATTTTTCCTTAAAGAGTAAAGATGCAAATAAAAGAAAAATCTACAGCTTAGACACAAGAACAAGAATGAATCTGACAAACCTATGATTGAGTGAAAGAAACACGGCAAAGGGGTGTGTTCAGCAGGACTCCATTCCTATAAAGCTAAAAACGGGCCAAATGAAGCTATCTTTTAAGGTACACATACATGAGTGGCAAAACCATAAAGAAAGGTCAGGAAATGATGACAGCAAAGTTAAGGTAATGTTGTGTTTCTTGATTGATAGTAGTTACATGAAAGTGTGCTTTATTATTCATTAAACTATAAAAATATGTCATATGTACCTTTTAAATAAAAATTGAATAAAGTGACATGGAAATCAGAAAAAAACTAGTAGCATAAAAATTGCAGATTAATATGGTGGATTGAATGCTGTCTTCCAAAACCACACTAACATGATGGTAAAGGAATTGTTAAAAAATGCATAAACCACAAAGACAAAATGAATCCAAAGAAGACATCACCAAACGGTATTTGTTTGTTCATTTTTTTGTATTTGAAATACTCTTTGATGACATATTTGGCCTTGATTCTTTGGCACTGTCCTTAACAACCATACAGCTGCAACCAGTTGCTTACAGGGCTTTGGTTTTCTGCTGATTTTGCAGAGGCCTTACCCATTCTTTTAGTTTGACCAACCTCAGTTAAGCTGATGTGGGTGTCAACAAACAGTTCCTCAACCAGGTTTTTCTACATAGACTCATGAGGGTCAGAGGCAAGTATACATGAATTCCACAAGCTCAGCCATCGGGGACGAGGGTGGTCTTCAGCACCCTTCTGAAGCAGTGTTAATGTCCATTTCTCCCCCAGCAGCAATCCCTTTCTTGGCCATGGTGGAGGCTTAAGGTTGGAGCTGAATGTTGAACTCACTGGAGATGTTCTGCCTTTGTGCAGCCCAGTGGCGGGCTGGGAAAGCTGGAAAGTAGATGGACAAGTAGTAACAGACTTTGCATGTACTGTATGAGACAGCTGAATCCTAAGCGGCAGTGGGGAAAATTGAGACACAATTAAACTTGCAGCTCACAACCTCCAAAAGGCTTGGAAATTGTGGTATCAGGTATTTTTGGAAGTGACGGTTAAAATGGGGCTAAAAACTGGAGAATTGGTTCAACGTTTGTATTCTTAGAAAATGCTAAGAGTAGATGGTACAGTGTTCTCACCACAAAAATAATAACTATGTGAGGTAATGCATATGTTAATGAGCTAGATTGAGTAATTCCACAATGTAAATATTCTTCAAAACATGTTGTACACAGTAAATATATATAATTTTATCTGTCCATTGAAAAAAATTAATTGGACCTCAGACCCATACTCCTATTCTCAGCAACTAATACTCTTCCCATTTCAGCTGAGGACTGGAGGATAAAGTGGAATGTTCTCTAATGGGGATAAAGCAAGAGGTCTGCATGGGGGCACCACTGGCACAATGGAGGGCAGCATGCCCGAGGTGAATACAGGGCTGAGACTTCTGGAGTATCTCTCACTTGCTCTCAGAGTGCTGTCCCATAAGCCTGTACTCTCTAGGCAGAAGATCTGCATGTCTTTCCCTGGCAGAGTGGATCAGCCTAAAGAGGACAGCCCTAAGATCTATCCAACAGTGCGTTCCAGCCGTGGGACCTTGGAGCAAAGCCTAGTGCATCATAAGCCACACCTGCGCTCAGAATATCCCATCGGTTTTTGGTGGTTCTCTCTTACATAAGGTCCATCAGTTAAGGATCCCTAAATATCCCTAAATATCTTAGGAAGGCCTTGAAAATAGAAACCAAAGCAAACAAGGAAAGGATGCCTATTTAAATCAGAATATACACGAAGAAAACTTAAAAAAAAAAAACATTATTTTCTGTCTTTAGAGAGATAAGATATTATATCCTTGATACAGAAGCTGATTGCTATGTAAAGGGAAAAATTAAAACATTGATAATTAAGAAATGTGATGACTGAGTGCTATAAATGGTTAGAAAACAAAATTGAAGAATATCCAAGAAAGTAGGGCAAAAAATCAGAGATGGAAATTAGGAGTAAAAAAAATATGACAGACAGTCCAGGAAGTCCAATATCTGAATACTAGGAGTTCCAGAAAGAGATAACTACAAAAACAGAGGGGAGGAAATCACCAATGAGACAGTTCTAGTACATTTCCTAGAACAGAAGGATATTAGTATCCAGATTGAAAGGGCTCATTAAGTGCCCTTACAAATAGATGAAACAGGCCTATCCCAAGGGTACATCTTTGTGAAATCTCAGAAAAGTAGGGACAATTAGATCTTACAAGTTTCTAGGCTGGGCGCTGTGGCTCACGCCTGTAATCCCAGTACCAGAGGCAGAGGCGGGTGGATCACTTGAGCTCAGGAGTTCGAGACCAGTCTGGGCAACGTGGCGAAACCACGTCTTTACCAAAGATACAAAAAATTAGCGAGGCTTGGTGGCACGTGCCTGTAGTCCCAGCTACTCGAGAGGCTGAGGTGGGAGGATTGCTTGAGCCTGGGTGACGGAGCAAGACTCTGTCTCAAAAAAAAAAAAAAAAGTTTCTAGAAAGAAGAAACGTATTACAGAAGGTCAGGAATCAGCCTGATTTACCCGCAGCAGTGGGGACGCTAGAAGGCGATGGAGAATTGCCCTCAAAGTTCTGAAAAAAAAAAAAAAAAAAGATTTCCAGTTGACAATTTTATATCTGATCAAGCTATCACTCAAGCAAGAAGGTAGAAGAGAAACATTTTCAGATAGGTAAAAATATAAAACAAAAAGAAAAAAATAAAACTTAGCCCCGATGCACCTTCTCTCAGAAAGCTATTGGAGTTCTTCACCATGAGGAGGGAGTAAACCGAGAGAAACGTAGGATCCCGGAAATGGGGTCCAACACAGAAGAGGGGCAGATGGAGTATGTGAGAGGAGGCCCTTCGTAGTCGTGATAAAGTGGACGCAGGACATTGATCTAAACTAAATCATGAAAAAACTATTGCAGAGGATAGGGAAGAGGTGAAAGAGGGCTAAACCCTTACCTTCTATAATGAGGAAAAAACCTTAAAAATCACTAAGGGGCTACATAAGCATATTGTTAAAAATATGGAGTGGAATACCAAAAGAAACAGCTAAGGAATTGAAAGAGGTTATTGTTGTTGAGGGGCAGGTTGGGGAGGCGGGTAAGAAGAGAACTGTGGATTTTTTTTCTTCAATGAACCTTTTAGAACAAATTGACTCTTTAAATTATGTGTATAGGCCGGGCATGGTGGCTCATGCCTGTAATCCCAGCAGTTTGGGAGGCCGAGGCGGGAGGATTACTTGAGCCCAGGAGTTTGAGACCAGCCTGGAAAACTTGGTGAGACCCTGTCTCTACAGAAAATACAAAAATTAGCCGGGCGTGGTAACGTGTGCCTGTGGTCCCAGCTACTCAGGAGGCTGAGGTGGGAGGATTGCTTGAGTCTGGGAGGTTGAGGCTGCGGTGAGCTGTGATTGTACCAGCCTTGGGGACAGAGTAGGACCCTGCCAATAAATAAATAAATAAATAAATTAATTAAATGTATGTATAAGAGATAAAGCTTAAAACTAGAAAAATTAGTAGCTTATTATTGGTGTTTATCTCCTTTAGATTTCTTTTTTTTTTCTTTTTTTTTTTTTTTTTTTTGAGATGGGAGTTTTGCTCTCGTTGCCCAGGCTGGAGTGCAACGGCATAATCTCGGCTCACTGCAACCTTCACCTCCCGGGTTCAAGCAATTCTCCTGCCTCAACCTCCCAAGTAGCTGGGATTACAGGCATGTGCCATTATGCCTGGCTAATCTTTTGTATTTAGTAGAGACGGGGTTTCACCATGTTGGCCAGGCTGGTGGCGAACTCCTGACCTCAGGTGATCTGCCTGCCTCGGCTTCCCAAAGTGCTGGGATTATGGGTGTGAGCCACCGCTCCTGGCCTAGACTTATTTCATGTAAGTAAAACAAGAGTCCTGTGTTGTCCATTCATTTATTCCATGGATTTTGTTTTGAGTATCTATTATGTGCTGGGCATTGAGGCAATTTCTTTTCTCCTTATTTCCCTTTGATTTCATTGCTCCTGTTCTGGACCGTTCTGCTGGGATCCTATTTAAGGAGCTAGTTACCACCTGCCCCATACGCCTCTCTCTGGATTTCTGCTGGGTGTGGCTGTGGCCCTAGTGTGATGTCAGGGAGGTCTTACTTAATGCTTCTCTCATGCTCTCCAGTGGTGAGTTGTCAGAAGTGGTACGTTTTGCTTGTTCTTCTGAGATGGGAGAAGCGTGCCATATCCACAGATTCCTAGATGGCACAGTTGACCGTTTAGTTGCTTAGCACGTGGCCTGACACATAGCAGACACTCAGTGGATGAATGAACGTGGTAACTGTGACGTGTACTCACTTACTCTCTCCTGTCTCTGATCCTCAAAGCGGACCAAATATCTGCCACCCTGCATCCTTGGATGGCTCATAGCTTTGGCAAAAAGGGGCCACCACAGAGGGCCTGCTGCAGCCTTCCCAGTTCCCTGATGTTTCCACTTTTGCTGCTTGAAATCTAATGGTTTCAGATCTAGTACTTTGCGTCTTGAAGAATATTTGGAAATTAAGGAAAATACAAGTGCCCCTAAGAGGAAAAATACTATGACCCATTATCACAGTAATTTCCAACCTGGAATTCCCACACGCTGGGACCTCATAACAGGCATAATGGTGGCCAGAGAGCACTTTTTAATATTTCAAAACACCTAATGGAAACTGCCCATTTATTTAAGATAAGGCTGCAAAGAGTAACTAAAATGGCAAGTTTCTTTGCTTTCCAGTGAAAGAGTATCAATTTGGTATGGTAGTTCTGGTTGTTTTTTATTTTATTATTATTATTTTTGAGATGGAGTCTTGGTCTGTCACCCAGGCTGGAGTGCGGTGGCTTGATCTTGGCTCACTGCAACCTCCGCCTCCCAGGTTCAAGCGATTCTCCTGCCTCAGCCTCCCGAGTAGCTGGGACTACAGGCATGCGCCACCACACTTGACTAATTTTTATATTTTCAGTGCAGACAGGGTTTCACCATGTTAGCCAGACTGGTCTCGAACTCCTGACCTCATGATCCACCCTCCTCGGCCTCCCAAAGTGTTGGGATAACAGGCGTGAGCCACCGCCCCCGGCTAGCTCTGGTTATTCTATGCTGAATAGATGCTTGAGTTGATAGCCATCTATCTGTGATAAACACAAGAATGGAAGGAGAGAATAATGATCAATAACAGCTTATGTGGTTGACAAGACCTTGCCAAAGGCAGTGTGGATGTGGTGGAATGGGAGAGGGGTCTCTGGAAGGGGAGAGATGGGGGCACTGCATGCTACTTAGTTATTCCTGGGGTTTGTTGGCAGCTGCACTGAGGACAGAGGGCTCCAGACGGGCAGAGCAGGGGCACAGAGAGTGGTGTGAGGCTCTAAACGCCAGCTTGGTCGGCCCACTTTGTCATTTTGCTGAGGGCTGGTGGAGGTGCCGGTGTGGCTGTGCCAGGGGCCCCGCCTGTCACCTCTCCCTGCACTCCAGACCCCATCACAGAGCCCATGGCAGCAGAGATAAATGCTTCAGCAAGGCAAATGAATCTAGAGGGAATGGGAGCCTCAAGCCGTGAAAAATGATGGGGACTGTGGCCTACTTTCTTGCTTTGTAAAAGTCACTTGCACTTTTCTGGGGCACAGCCAAACTGACGGTGCTGTAGAACGGGATGTGCAAGAATGCCGTTTGGCAAACAAAGAGCGTTCTCTGGCCCCCAGATTTTCTGACTTTTGAGTCCAGACTAAAGAAAGCCAGGCTGGAGACCGTATATCAAACTTCGCAAGCCCATTTATATACCTTGCTGGTGACTCAGGGGGCAGAAATGGTGGTTGGGGATCTTTGTGTTTTGTTTTGAAAGAGTGATGTTTGGAAGCAGAAGCACTCAAAAATACATCCTGACCTATGGCACTTAAAACTGCCACCAGAGCTTGGCACTTAATTGTTCTGTTTCTCATGATATGTTCTAATTATCTGTTTCCAGCCAGATTGTAAGGTCAACAATGGTAGTTTATTTACGAGTAAGTCTTAGTTTTTTCATCTGTAGAAATGGGGATAAAAATGTAGGTTTGCTATGAGTGTTAGGGGTTCAGGGTTTAGTTTTGGGCCTAACTGCTCCTGTCTACCTGTCTTCCCTTCCAGGGCCTCTCAGGACACACCTTACTCCCAAAGCACAATATCCAAATGGCAAAGAGGTTGTCCCTTTCTTAACGAGCTCCACAAGCACCTGACCACCACCCCCTCCCATTTGAGGCCTCCCTGTCCCCTCCCGCTGAACCTAAACTGCTCTGAGGAGCAGCTCACCAGCCATCAGTCCTGCCTGGATGAGGAAGCTGATTTTGTGTCTAGGGAAACAAGTCTGCCCCGTTTGCTTTCCACATGGAGGCTGAGAGTACAAGAGAAAGTTGGGGGAAATAGCAAGCAAAGTTCAGAGGGCAATGGTCCATTTTTTCTTATCAGCCACAAAACAAAAAATAAATAAATAAAAGAAGGAGGAGGCTGTGTCTTTGAGGCACAGTAAGCCTGCCCACTGAATGTCCCTGAGAGTGAGTAGTTATAATAGCTACTCTTTCTACAGGGAGACCTAGAGATGGGGTGGAGAGAGGAAAGGATGTGCCCCCATGAATAGCAGAGGGGTGAACAGGAGGCCTGGGGGAGAAATTGCCTTCCTGACAAGGAGAGTTGGAGATGATGGATACAAAACCCCTGGCACACTGCCTGGCCCACAGTGATGTTACCATCAGTAGTGGCTTTGCCATATCCAGACTGATATCCATGCCCTAAACAGAGAACTTTGCTGAGATGAAATTTCCTTGTTGGTATGCTTTTGTGGACCACTCCATTGAGAACCAGCACAAAGCCATTGCCTTCTTGAACGTCTTCATTAAAACTAGAATAATCTCTGCCCCTCATTTGCCCGTGCACATGGAAAACCCACGGATATGCCTTCCCTGATGGAAAATATGACCACTGACGGGAGTTCAAGACCAGCCTGACCAACATGGAGAAACCCCATCTCTACTAAAAATACAAAATTAGCCAGGCGTGGTGGCGCATGCTTGTAATTCCAGCTACTCGGGAGGCTGAGGCAGGAGAATCACCTGAACCCGGGAGGCAGGGGCTCCTTGAGCCGAGATCATGCCATTGCACTCTAGCCTGGGCAACAAGAGTGAAATTCCGTCTCAAAAAAAAAAAAAAAAAAAGTGACCACTGAAATGTGTATAATGCTTTAAAATTAACAGTGCATTTTCTCATCCATCATTTGAGCCTCACAACAGCCTTGTGACGTAGGCAGTGTTCGTATTCTCACTTCAAAGATAAGGAAGCGGATGCTGGAATGGCTTGGGCACCAGGCCAGGTTCATACAGTAAGTAAATGGCCAAGGCAGGGCGTAATCTTTGGACTCCACAGCCATCGCTCCTTTTTTTTTTGTCATCTGTGATGCTTCTTCCGCCCTGCTGTTGATAGCCTAGGAACAAGACGTGTGACTTTTCTTATCACCCCCTGGTGGGTACATCCTGGGTACACTTTTCTGTTTTCTAGTGGGGGTAAGGAAAATGGCTTTCAGTGGTGAAGGTTCACAGAAAGAATGGGATCCAGAAGCGTCTTCCAGCATGGTCCAGGTGCCAGAAGACTTTGGCAGGCGAGTTGACCATGGCTGAGTCAGGCCCTCCTCCCCCGCTCCC
Organism: Pongo abelii; assembly: GCF_028885655.2. NCBI lineage: Eukaryota > Metazoa > Chordata > Mammalia > Primates > Hominidae > Pongo > Pongo abelii. The sequence goes on from NC_071995.2 coordinate 2,207,489, forward strand.
TGGATTTTGGATCGATTTTGCAACGGCTCTGGCGGCTGCATGTGTTTCCCTTGGCCTCTGAGGCATTCCAGTGATGATGCTGGCTTGGCGGGGTCACGGCCCTGTACAAAGCAAGGGCTATTTGTGGCTGATCTAAAACATAACTGGAGCCACCTGCATCCGAGGCTGGCTTCTCGGGCTCTGGGGCCTGTAACCCAGCTGGAGTAAAAAGTTCAGGTTCCCGTGTGGAGCAGATATCAAAAGTGACGTCTTTTTCTTTCTTTGGGTTTGGCTGCGTAATTGGAAAACCAAGCTGCCCGCCACCTTGCCATGGCTTCTCCTATCCTTAGGGCCTGGAGTGGGCTTCCTCCCTCCCTCCCTCTAGCTAAACCCTCCTTGCTGCAAGACCCTGCTCCTTCCATGGAGTCTCCATTCCCAGAATGTATGTGACCTTATTGTTTGTCATCCATGTTGGGGCTTTTAAAAATATCCACTTGCACTATTTTATGACTGCTTCATGGACAATAATCCTGACTGTGTTCTTTGGGGCCAGACACTGGGTCTGCTTTCCTTCCTCTCTCACAGTGCCTGGCTGTGCTGGGTACATATGAAGGCTGACGGTTCACTGAATGAGGCATTGTGGAGGGCGTAGAAAACATGGAGACTTGGGAACCCAGAGACCAGGTTTTGTTGCCAGGGCAAATCCCTTTGCCTTTCTGGGTTGCTCAGTCCATATCTGTAAAATGAGAGTTGAACTGGATGATCTCTAAGGTCCATTTCAAATTCAGAGTTCTGAAACTAATTGTAGACTAAGCTGAAGACATGCTCATCGCCTTTACCTGTCTCTCTGTGCTCCCCATATTGCAGCCTGGTAAGCTGTTTTGGCTTATCACTCGCACCTCTGATTTGCCTGAATGTAGCTTAAAAACTTGTCTTCGTATCTCAGGAAGGTCACAAAAGAGAATGAGGGAGTGTTGAGTAGTGTTTAGAAGCAGAGACTGGGGAATCAGACAAACTTGGGTTTCAGTCTTAGCCCCACCACTTAATAGTTGTGTGGCCTTGGGCAAGTCACCTTGTTAAGTACCACTTTCTTTTCAGAAACATGGAGTTAATGCCAGTCTCACAAGGCAATGGAGGAATACATGAGATAATACAGGTATGGTGCACACACACTGTCAGAGCTCACTCAGTGGTGGCAATCATCGTTATTAAAGTGGGGAGGGGCAAGAAGCAGAGGGGTGTGTTTTCCAGTCCTTTGGTGAGCATTTTCTGACTTGTAAACTATTGGTTGCATTTTAAGACAATGCCTTTATCATTTTAATAAGCAGTGTAATGATTTGAGGAAAACCATTTTAGTTCTAATATGAACACTAGCAGTACTAATTGTGCACATGATAGCATTTTAATAGAGTTCCATAATTTATGGAATTGGGAAGACTTACAAAAACATGGGTTAACTCTCTAGAGTCTTAGGTTTCTGGTGAGTGATTCAAACGGGCTGCTGTTGCTTCCTGCCAGTGCAAATAAATCAAGTGTAAACCTGCACTTTTAAACAAAATTGTGAAAAAGGAAACAAATCCAGTGATAAGAAACTATTTTAACGAGACACTTCATTCTTGAGGTGATTTGCTAAGGAGAGATTTTCCAGATTGTCCCTGAACTACCAAAAGCAAGAGACCCACTGTGGCACTTGCTTCTCTTTTTCTAGCTTCTCTGGGGTTGGGTAAGTGAAGCCTTCTCAAGTATTAAATTTGGAGGTGGCTCAGTGATCTAAGCAATGAAGACTCAAGAAAGACTTTGGGTCTGAATCAAAGTTTTCTAACTGCCTTGCTTTGGGTGCTGGGAAAGTCACTTCCTAACCTTGGATACCTCATTCTTACCAACTAAAAGAGTGGTGGATGGCAGTATGAACATCGCCGAGCTTTAGATAGTGAAACCTGGATGAACTTAACCTGGCTTAAGATGATCCCTTTCTGTTTAAGTGGAAAATGCATGGTGAGTGAACATTACCTTTCAAGCAACTTCTGGAGAGAGTCCAGATGTGTGTGTGTGTGTGTATTAGCCTGAAGTTCAAGTACTTGCAAAGGTTTCTAGCATACAGTGTGCAGTAGGTGAGCTAGACTTAGACTTAGGACTTCCAGATCTCCCATGTCTTATCTTGACAATTATGTTTAACTGAGTTTTAACATTGATTCTGAGTCAGAAAGAATTGCAGAAGATAAAGAAAAACCAGAAAGCCAAACTTTAATAAATACTCAGAGAGCAAAAAGAAATAATGGAAATGGCATACGTGCAGAGGGCACGTAGTTAGTGAAGAAATAGCTTTTGATGAAACAGGACAGGGTGAAACTTCAAAGACTTGTCTTTTATCCATTAATCCCATTAGTGCTCCGGCGATTTCTCAAAGATTGATTATCTCTGGGGAAATGTGTTACATCATCCCTCAGCTTTCCAGTCCCATTAGACCCAGCAAACATTCTATGCTGCTGGGATGATGGGCTTCTGTGCCATGTTTACCCGTATTCCTCCAGCTTGGCCCCTTCCTCAGCAGCTCCAGTCAGGAACAGAGAGAGGCCTCTACCCTCAGTAGTCATTCTTTGGGATTATCACTCACACCCCTTTGGAAGGGAAGAGAAACATAAAGAGAATGGGCAAGCAGCATGTGCTCAGGTTAACTTTACATTGGCTGATCAATTCTTCATATAGCCTTGGGCATTTATTAGGACTTTCATGGTGGATAGACACACTGTCCCCATTCAAAGTGCCTCTAAATTAGAAGTGAGATACCTGAGGAGTGTCAACAATGAGGAACAATGGGCTTCTCTTGAAGTCTTGCTCTTTGTCTAGTATGGTGGGCAAAGGAATTTGTCAGTTACTAATTTTATAAATAACCTTCTCACAGTCTCTGTTTTGTCATATGTAAAATGGCAGCAATGTAATGTATCCCTCATAGGGTTGTTAGGAGGACTAAATGGGTTAGTATTTGTTAAATGCTTGGCATTGTGCCTGCCTCACACCATACAGGCACTCAATAAAAGTTAGCTGAAATTATGTTAACTAGTCTAAGCAGAGGATTAGTAGGCATGTTGGAACTGATGCTAAGAAGGAATAAGACTCACCTTGGGAAAAGTGGGGATCAGGGAGAAGACTAGGCAGCAGGCTTCTGAGTGTGGGAGTGTGCAGGATGTGAGCACATCTCTGCAGTGCCTGCGCCCTCCTTGCCACAGAAATAACCTACACCAGACGTAGTAACAGAAAAAGAACCCAAGCATTTTCAAGACAATGTGAATGAGGTAGAAAAGGGCGACCCATGAGTCAACAATACTCAAGCTTTTATCAGTCTCAGTTTCTTCATTCTTTGTTTCATTCATTCAACCCACATTTATCATCAAACCTGTGCTGTTCATTGATGTTATAGATAAAAATGAACCACTCCCTACCCTCAAGAAAGCAGAAGAAGGAAGCAGGTAAGTAACTAGACAATTATATAACAAGTTCCTGAGTGATCAGGAGGAATGAAGTGCCCTGGGAAGGCTTCTGGGAGGAGTTGATTCCTAAGATTAGATGAGTGAGAGTTATCTAGTGAGGGGAAAGGCATGGATGACAGAGCATTGTGTGTGACAAATCTTTGTCTGCTAATTCTCACATTTAACTCATCTCAGAGTCAGTCTCCATTGATTGCCTATTCTTTTAAGTATGGGCCATATTTTTATGTCTAGTAATTTTGGATTATATTCTAGACATTGTTGATGGTCTAGTGTAGAGACTATGGATTCTATTATGTTTCTCTGGAGAGTGTTTACTTTTTATTTTAGCAGGCATTTAATTTGACTGAACTCAAACACCAAACCGTCTCCTCCATGGTGGGCAGAAGCTGAAATCTCTGATCAGTTCTATTAATTTTAGATGGGTTGCTTGGAATCTGCCCCATGCATGTGTAGCTCAGGAGTCAGCCACAGATTTGGATGGAGTTTATATGCAGAATTTGGAGCATCCCTTCTGAGGCTTTCTTCTTTTGAGGATTTCTGCTTCCATTTGCTCCTTCCATTTTCCAGCTGCCCTTCTGATCCTGCAGATTTCTGTCTAGTTTCTAATCACTCTATATACTACAGATTGGGTTCTGCTCTCAAGCAAAAAACTGTGAAACCCAGAAACTCACCCAGTGCTCCCTTCTCCCAGGTTCTGCCTGCTTTGAGATGCTCTCTAGTGCATGCAAATAGGTATTTTTAATTTTTTGCTAAGTAATAGTTATATTCAGATGATAGGTCCAATATACACTACTCTGAGATATTGGAAGCAAAACTCCCACAATGGATATTTCAAGAACTGCAAGTAGGTCAGTTTGTGTGTGTGTGTAGGTATTTGTGTACATGTGTGCATGCGTGTATTACAGGGGCATGGAAATATGCACAGCTTAAAGGCAGAGGTCAGATCATCAAAAGCCTTCTGGGTTATATTAAGGAATTTGAACTAGATCCTGAAGGCTGTGATGGAGAGCTTTAATCATAAGAGCAAAATGATCACAATTGTTCTTAGAAACATTGCTGGGCATCTGTATGAAGGATGAATCAAAAGAGGTAGAAAGATAGGGGATTGATGGGGAAGCAGAATTCAGTTTTTGTCCTTTGGAAGATGAGGGGTTGAACTAGATGATCATTAATGTCTCTTATGGCTCTAGTATTCTGATCTTCCTGTTAATGCCTTTACTTGGTCCTACTGTAGCCAGGAGTTCCCACAAGGCTGTTTTTTGCAGAGCACTATACACAGCCCTTGAAGCCCAGGCTTTAAAAAATGCCATTTAGTGATATTTTATGGCTTGTGAATAGATTAAGGTAATGGAGGCACAAAACAACACAAATGAATGCACCACGGGTGGGTAACAGCCTTTGAATTTCTCCAGCTCTCCCTTCAGACCTCCTGTATCACAACAGGTATTTGGTCATTTTATGTGATCTTAAGTGGCCTACTATTAACCTGGCTTTGATTTTTTTTCAGTCCTCAGAGAGGTGGAGGTGGGCCTAGCAAGAACCCAAGCTAGGGATTCATTGCAATAGGGGTACCCAAACCGGGAAGGGTGAGAAGCTATTCTATGATGGTCTTATGAGAACCTCGGGAGATGCTGGTGGTGGTGTGATGGGCATGTTGGTTTCATCCTTTCCTGTTTCTGAACCAATAGGAAAATGAGGCTTCCTGAGCCTCAGGATGCCCTACCCTTTCTAAGGCTTCCTGGAGAGCAAAGAGTTCCTGCTCTGCCCTGGTGTGAGTCAGAGATTGTGATGACACACTGAACAGCAACACCTGTCCTTGCTGGGGAGGGGATCCAAAGTCCAGCCGCTCGCCTTCCGCATAACACATTTTTCTGCACTTTGCCTTGTTAAGAGCTCAGGTCCTTTAGTGCTTGAAAGTAGCTGAGTGCACCACCTCTGTAAATCGATCCCGCACTCAGTTCGTGAAACATCAGGTTTTAGGAATTGGAGAGGCAGCAATATAATTTTTGTGTGCTGTTGCTTGAGTGAACTGTAAACCAAGGCTTTCTGCCCAGGATTGTACGGCTTTTTACTTTGATGAATGTCATTTTACTCAGAGTTGACTAAATGATATTGTCTTATATGGCTCTCAGATTTTTCTCTGATCTGTTCCCAATCTGAAACATGTGAGTACATCACTTCAGATATTTGCTAGGCATCTGAGCTTGGCCTGAGGATATTCACAAGCATGATTGCGAAAACATGCTTGTCCTCAGGAAGGCCCAAGTCTAAGCACCTGCTCATGCCCCTTCCTTGGCTGTGTGGCTTTTCTGCGCTGCGAACCAAGCTTGTAGACATGGTGTACCTTTCCATAACAGGTCTCTCTCTTCTATCATGTTGTGGTCACTGAATTGGATTTGGCAGAAATACCAGGAAGTGGAGCATGTGGTCGCAGCATGTGACCTTCAAGTCAGGTCACGGCTGGCATTTGCCAGCCTCCGTTTGTTGGTTCTGGTGGAATCAGGCCTATGTGTGGACTCTGCTCCTACTATTTGAGGGCATTGTGAGGCCTTTTCTGAGTGTGTCTCCTGCCTCCTTGACTCCGTGCCCTAAGTTTCTGCCATTGATGTAACTCATATGTGTTAACAGCATTGCCTCCAGAATTCTCCTATTTATGAAGGCCTATTCTGTTAGAACAGGTTGATTGAGGAGCACATTACCTACTTCTGGTGCTCCATCTGGGGACTGTGGACAGCAGAAGAGGGGGGTTGGGTGAGCTTGAGGGGTTGAGGGAGAGTGACACAGAAGAGCAGGTCTGGCTCCCCTGAAACAGGAGGCTCCCCTGTCAGTTGTGACAGGCTTTCTGCCTGGTTTTTTCCACTCCTTTATCCCCAGCACTTAACCTCATGTTTGACTCATAGTAGATGCTTAGGAGATGAAATCCTCAGGTCCAACCATGGCTGGCAGTTAAATCTGTGAATCTCAGACTTGATTTCAGTTTGGCCAGGTCTGAGTCATTAAAAGACGCTTTGCATTTTTGGATAGTGGAACTTTTGCCATCTTATTCTTTTTCCATGGTATCATGGCTTTGGCATGATCAGGGTTATGGAAAAAGGGGGATAAGCCCTCTGTTCTGCTTTACCTGCCGTGACTGAGATCAGACACTGGTTTTTAGAGGGAAATGTCCATTTTAGAGCAAGAAAGAGAGGACCTTAAGCATGACCTAAAGAAAAGAGAGAGGCCAGGCTGTCCCACCACTTCATGCTTGGTTGACTGAGCCAAGTTTGACTGCAGGACTGGGTCTTGGCCCAGGATGGAGAATATTCACTAATGAGGCAATTGACTTCAAGAAGATCAAAATAATTAGTCAGTTTTCACTGCTATAGTGAGTCACCCTTGTGAAGACATTATGTTCCAACTGAAGAGTGAGGGAGTTGAGGTGGAAGTCTCCTGACTCCTGCTCCCTGGGGGGTGCAGAGTGTGTCTAGAAGCCTGGGCTGGCAGGCCATGGAGAGGGGACCTGAGCTGTTTCCTTCTGCTTGTGCTTTTGCTCTTTCCTCTCCCACGTTCACTGGGAAGCAAGGAAGATGAGGACACGTTACCTCAGTACATAGCACAATACGCATTAGAGGTCTGCTTCCTAGGCCTGTGGATTCTAGGGAGGGCACTCCAGGCCTTCAGGGGCCCTGAGGCGGGGGTTGGTGGCATGAGAATGGCACCCACCCCTGCTGCTTGGGAGGGTATGTGTTGCCCTTGGAGGCAGGGAGAAGGGCTGGTCTGTCCCTGCACTTGGGCACTCCCATCTGCACAGTGCCCTGTGGCAGGGAGAGAAGGCCTCAGAGCCTGTGGTTCCTTTACAGTGGATGGCTTTTCAGGTGCCGGGCTGGATTGCTGAGAACGTCTTTTACCTAGCGGATCCCTGAATAGGTGAGGTGGACTTGGGTCTGGAAAGTTGATTGATATCTTTTCTGAAGGCCAGGGAAGGGCAGGGGCAGGGGCAGCCTGACCTGTCAGGGCAATACAGTCTGTAGCTGTTTGGCCAGAGTGAGAGGAGTGTCTGATGGAACAGGACTTGCCTTGAAACTGAGCAAATTGGCCCCGTAGAGACTGAACCTTGGACCTTTGTTCCCCTGAGTCCCCCACCCCAGCCAGCTCACAGATAGGAGGCTGGAGAAGGGAGTGGGGTGGATCACACGCCATCCCCACATGCTCTCTGCGGCCCTGTTCTCTCCACGTGTGAGGAGGGATGAGCATTCTGCAGGGAGTCCATCAAGATGAGTCCATGGTGGAAAAGCTCACAGACGGGGAGGTGGGGACTCCACAGGGTTCCGCCATTTCCTGGGATGGGAACCTTAGGAATGTCACTTAAACTCTTTGAGCCTTCTTTCTCTTCTTTCCTCCTTCCCTTCTTCATTTTCTCCCTCTCTTCCTTTTCCCCACAAATATTTTCTGAGTGCCCATCAGGGGTTGTAAGTGCTGGAAATGCAGTGAAGAATAGCATAGACAAGGCTGGTGCTATGGCAGGAAGAGAGGGAAAAATGAAGCAAACAGCTAAGTCAGTCAGACTTTCAAATACAGGTAAGTGCTTTCAAGAAACTAGGATAACAGGTGGAGAGGGGCATGCGACTATCTCAGATAGCAGAGGAGAGGAAGGCTTCCCCAAGGGAATTCCACTTGGGCTGTGACTCTGTGATGAGCCACTCATGATAGGTCTGGGAGGACGGCCACTATGCACAGAGGCAGCAGCACATGCCATGGCCCTGAGGAGGGAAGACCAGTATGCAGATGACCACAGGGCCCTGTGGGAGGACAGAGACTAGTCTCTGAACCGAGCTGCGGGAGAGCGTGAATGCAGGGTTGTTCCTGCTTTGGACTGTGGACAATAAATAAACTCCTATTGTGCCCAGAAGCTGCCTCAGTGTTGCCGCAGCAGCTAGTGCCACCCTAACGACTGCAGTCTAATCATTGCGTGTGGCAGGTGCACAGGACCTGAAGCAACTGGGAGCTTGAGCGCAGGGAAGTAAAGCTCATTATCACCTCAGCAACAGGGGCCCTGGGAGAGCCAAAGGCCTGCTCCTCTCTGCCGCTGGCTGTTCCTGCTAGTCTGAGCCAGAGGCTCTATCCTGCTGTAATGTCAGTTTAAAAGGCAGCCTTTCCAGACTCTTGTCATGTCACCAGGAGCGCTTGGTCTTCTAATTAAGTAGTAATGTGCTTGTCCAATAAGTGCCATATGGTTGCAATGAATCAAACCCAAATTATCTTAGCTCTAAAAATTAATATTACTAATTATGATAATAAAATCTCACAATTTTATGTCTGCTTTTCTTCTGAAGAGCTCAAAATGCAAGTATTAAAATAATATGTCCAAATATCCTGCATTAGGAAGAAAGGAGGACCCACGGAGAAGTTGGGAAGATGGCTTCCAACATTAAGATAAGGCTCCAGTCTTTCTCTTGTCTTTATCTCTGACTTCATAAAGATAGCTAATCTTTCCTGGCAATAAGCCAGAATAGTGATAGGATTAGGGAAACGGGATTATCTTAACGTCACAGAAAGGAGATGAGGCACAAATAAGGGACTGAAGCTAATTAGATACTGCAAAATGCCAAGATTGGAGAAAACTGGAATAGACTTACCCTGATGGACCTTGTCTGTGGAGAATGGATGTAGGGTGAGGCCAGGGAGACTGGCCAGCCTTGGCTGAGGCCTCATGGGACCAGAAGTGGCAGTGGACAGCAGAGTTGGTGAGGAGCTGGGAGGGGGATTCATCAGTAAGGACTGAGTTCTGAATGGCAAGGACGTTTGCAGACAGGAGACTGGCATCTGTCCAGGAGAGAGCAGGGCTTACTGTGAGCGAGGGAAGCAGTGGGATGAGTGTGTCCAGGGGTGTCTCTTACTTAAGAGTAACAAAGGAAGAGTGCAGGAGTTTCCGTGTTTGGCCCTAACCCAGGTCCACTGTACTGCCCCTAGAGATGTGCAGTGGGATGACGGAGGGGACTGGGGGCAGAGTGGGATATTTAAGTCTGAGGGGAGAAGTTAGGGAAGGGTTGTGGGTCACAGAATTAGAGAGTTACCAAGGAAACTGCAGAGACCATTACTTAGTCAGTTCTCCATTTCCAGGAAGGTTTGTCACCATAGGAAAGAAATTCATTGACCTTTTATTCAACAGGTATTAATTGGCTATCATGTGCTTTTCTTACCCCACAAGAGCTTATGATGGAAGGTGATCATACAATTTATCATCCAAATTGGGATACATTTGAGAAGAAAAGGTGGCAGATTATGTGGGAACAAAGACTGGCCCATGCCATCTGGGACATGTTGTCACCTTACTTATGATCCTTGAGATGTATAATCACCCCATTTGTTGATAGCAGGTGCAGTGAGATGCATGCTGTATGTGCAGTGTGTGTTTTCACCCTGTGTCCCCATCTTCTGCTGGGAGCAGGACTCCCTTTCTCCCCGCCTGAGCCTGTTCTCCTCAGTATCAGGATCCAGCTCAAGCCCTACCGCCACCTGCCCCACCACCACTGCCCCACCGCCACCACCACTGGGCTTGCTACTTAACCTTTCTGTGCCTCAGTTCCCTGATCAGTAAAATGGGGCTAACTACGGTACCTACTACTAGAACCATGCCCAACTCAAAGTAGGCAGCAGATGTGTCCTCCTATGGTGATGGGGAGCCCTGTGATTTGGTAACTTCCCCAATCTCTCTGCACTTTCGTTTTCTCATGTGGGAATCAGGGACAATATTACCTACCTTTTAAGGGCCTGGAATTCAAGAAAAATTAGCCCCCCTTCTGCCTTAGAATCAGCAGCAGACATCAAAGGGCGAGTTTTAATACTCTCCACACAAGTTCACAGATTTATTACATAATATGTTTAGTTGTGGTTAAAGAACATCTAAGGGGCCAAGGAGCTGCCCAAGGGGAAGGAGGCAGACGAGAGGGACATGTGTGGCTTTGCATGGGAAAGGGACGTGGTATCCCAGATAAATGGCGGCCAGCCTTCAAGGGCTCTCAGGCAAGAGAGAAAACTCTAGACGTCACCAGTGCCTGGGCTTTGTTGCAGGCAGAGGTGCCTTCTCTAGAAGGGGAAGCAAGTCCCTATAGTCATAAAATGAGCAGCTCTTCAGCTGCTAGTACTTGACCTCCAGCCAGAATTGATGGGGTGCTCAGAACTATTCTAGGTACTTTGAATTTTTGTTCATCTATAAGACAGGTAGTTTTTATATTTTAAAATGGTTTTATAATGGAAAATTTCAAATGTAATCAAAGAGACATAGATAATGAGTTCCCGTGCTCCAGCTTCAACAGTTATCAACAGTTGCTGATTTGGTTTTATCTATTTCCCTCAAGATTTTTTTTTCTTTTCTGGGATGTTTGGAAGCAAATTCCAGCAATTATATAATTTCACCTGTAAGTACAGTTTACCCTTGAACAACATGGGGGTTAGAGATGCTGACCCTTGGATGGTCAAAAATCTGCACATAAATTTTGACTCCCGCAAAGCCTAACTACTAACAAACAATCTACTGTTTACCTGAAGCCTGACCGATAACATAAACAGTCGATGAACACATACTTTGTATGTTGTATGTATTATTTAGTGTATTCTTACAATAAAGTAGGCTAGAGAAAAGAAAATGTCATTAAGAAAATCCTAAGGAGGATAAAATATATTTGCTATTCATTAAGTGGAAGTGAACCATTGTAAAGGTCTTCATCCTCCTTGTCTTCACATTGAGCAGACTGAGGAAGAGGAGGAGGAGGAGGAGGAGGGTGAGGGCGGCTAGGTCTTGCCATCTCAGGGGTGGCAGAGGCAGAAGAAAATCCACGTGTCAGTGGCCCACGCTGTTCAAACCTGTGTTGTTCAAGGTCAGCTGTACTTTGGCATGCATCTCTAACAGACAAGATTTAAAAAAAATATATATCACCAAATGCCTCTATCACTCCAGACAACAATAACAGTAAAACGCAAGAGATCCTTAATATCATCTAATATTCAGTTCATATGTAAATTTCCCTTATTATGTCGAAATATCTTTGCCGGTTGGTTTGAATCAGGATTCTAATAAAGTCCACACATTACATTTGCTTGTACATGTTGTAAATCTCTTTTTATCTATGATTGTTCCCCCTCCCATTTTGCATGCCATTTGTTTGTTGAAGAAACTAGGTCAGTTGTCCTGCAGAATGTCCCTCATTTTGATTTGGTTGGCTGCTTCCTTATTTTGTCCCTTAATTTATTCCTTCATCCTCCATGTTTTCTGTGACCTCGGAGTTAGATTCAGGTTCCATTTATTTTGAAGGGAGGGTCAAGGATGTGCCAGCTGTGGTTATGCCTCTTCCTGTTCTGATGCTGAGATGGGTGGGGGGACTCCGGGATCGACAGCCTCATCCTTCATCTATTACTGAGGCCCCATCAGCCTTTCCCCTGATGGTTTTCACATCCATCGACGATTGTTGCCCAGATCCATTATTTCATTAGGGCTTGAAATGCTCATTTTCTGATTCTATCATTCCTTTTGTGTTGAGTAGCTGGAATTCTTCTATAAAGAAGAACACTCTCTCATCAACAGTTTGGTTACCCTGAAATACCATGTGGCAGAAAAAGCAGGACAGGTGCTTTCTCATCGCTTACCGGCTTTCAAAGTAATGAGTTGGTCCCTTGCAAAGGACAATAGGTCTTTAATTAATTGATTAAACAAATATTTATTGAGTTCCTGCTATATGCTGGGTATTGTTCTAACATCCTGATGGTTCAGCAGTGAACAAAACAGATAAAAATCCCTGCATTCTTGGAATTTACATTCCAATGGGGGAAGATGGATAGTGAACAAATTGGCATGCTATATATTTATTTCAGGGATGATACAGGCTATGGAGGAAAGCAAAGCAGGACAGGGACATGAGGGTGCTAGAGGGGTGGGATGTTAGAGGATGCTAGGAATTTGGGTTTGCAATCTTGAATAGGGTAAGCAGGCTCAGGAGGTGACATTTAAGCAAACTCTTGAGAAGGTGAGAAATTGCTGGAGAAGAGCAGGCCAGGCAGAAGGCTGGAGTGCGTGAGGTAGGGATGCTGGTGTGGAGCCTGTGCGAGGAAGATGGTAGGAGACGGACCCAGAGAGGCGGTTGCAGGGGCAGACCAGGCAGAGTCTTGGAAACCATTTTCAGGGCCTTGGTTTTCCCCTGGATGAGATGGGCAGCCCTGGAGGACTGTAAGCAGAGGTATAGTCTGACTCACGTTTCTAAAGGGTCCTGCTGGCCGCTTGGGAAGAAGATGGAGAAGTCGGGTAAGGGTAGAAGTGAGTTTAGGCTTGAAAGCAGAAAGCCTTCAGCCCTGGTCAAGCTTCCTTCCTTGTCAGCTAGTGCCTGGTGTGTTGAGGGGGTTGGAGCTGGGGGGCAGCAAGTGCTTCACATGTTCCTGGGGGTCCTCTGTGCATGTGGCATTATGGGAAATGCTTCCAACTCAATCCCATCCTTTAAAATTCCTAGGCATAGCATTCTCCTTGAGCGCTTCAGGACATAAAATCCCAGAGCAGAAACCTTCCTCCCCGAGTCTCTAAACAGAATGGCTACATGTCCATCACCCCAGAGAACTGGAATTCCATTTTATACTGAAAGTGGGATACACGAGGACAATGCTGTCACTTGACCCATCTTGTTTCATGGTTGGTGGCGAGTCTTTTGGACCGTCTTTACCATCACTGAAGAACTGGCGTTGGCTAGCTAGGCACATTCCGGGGGAACTTCTCATGATTCCACAACTCAGTCAGCATTTGTGGTGGGATCGGCCATCCATCTATGGAGGGTGACCACTCCACCCATGGCCAGGTCGGCTTAATCAAGAGGTGCCTGATGGCATAAGGTGCAGAGCAACGGGGCACCTTTTCCTTTCCATCCAGATTTTCTCAGCCAGCTTGGAGAGCACTTTTTACCCAGGCTGCCTTCCCAACACCCAGAGAGCCTTTCTGTGGATGAGCATCTCTCCTTGCCGGTAACTCTCTCCTATCAAAGGCTGCTCGTGAATTTCTGGGTGCTTAGCAACCAGGAGAGGGGACGATACAAGCCGCCTCTATCCCTGTCAGGTAGCTGCTCCCGTTGTTCGTCTTCTCTGGGTTTGTATATGCAGTGAAATCAGCCAGAGAGACGCTCCACCTCAACTTAAACAGCAGCTTCTTAAATAAATAAAAAATACACAGAATCCAGTTCAAGCAGATCTTGCCTCAAAGACAGCTTGCAAGCATCCCTTCTCATTATTCCCTGTCCTGATTTCCAGTGTTTCTCTCCCTTCCTTTCTTTCCTTCTTTCTTCCTTTCCTTCTTTCTTTCTTTCTTTCCTTTTCCATCCTTTCTCTCTTTTCTTTTCTTTCTTTATCTTTCCCTCCCTCCCTCTCTTGCTCTCTTTCTTCCTTCCTCTCCTCTCCCTTCCCTTTCTTTCCTTCCTTCCTTCCTTCCTTCCTTCTCTCTCTCTTTCTTTCTTTCATCTCGCTCTGTTGCCCAGGCTGGAGTGCAGTGGCACGATCTTGGCTCACTGCAACCTCTGCCTCCCGGGTTCCAGTGATTCTGCTGCCTCTGCCTCCTGAGTAGCTGGGATTATAGGCTCCCGCCACCACACCCGCCTAATTTTTGCATTTTTAGTAGAGATGGGATTTTGCCATGTTGGCCAGGCAGGTCTTGAACTCCTGACCTCGGGTGATCCATCTGCCTCTGCCTCCCAAAATGCTGGAATTACAGACATGAGCCACTGCCCGTGGCTGATTTCCAGTGTTTCTGTGTAACCCTCTGAGATTCCCACAAGCCTAGCATGAAGATGAGACACACCAAGGGAGGTGAGGAGCTAGGAGAAGGGCAGGCATCTCCAAATTGCAAGTTTCTTCTTGAACTGCAGATCTGCAGAGAAGAAGGAAGGACACAGTGAAGGAAGCAGATTCTCCAAGGAAGGGATATCAGGACTTAGGAATGGACTCTTTGCCTCTTATTAAAAGGAAAGTTGCTTGCTGGGGAAGTAGCAGATTATTTCAAATGGGCATCAGTCCTTGGTAGCCCCAATATCCATCAGTTTAACAGGAGAGGAAATAGAGTTGTCATGCCAGAAGGATTTTGGAGGAGCCAGTGGCTGGCTGTCGAGAAGGGAAGGGAGCTAGCGCTTGCTGAGTTTCTTCAAGGAGCCGTGCACTAACTGTAGGAAGCATGGACTTTGCTTTTTGCATGGGATGAACCTAACTCAGAGTTGATGCTGCATGTAGGATTATGTTTTTCAGACAATCCAGGGATCTGCAGAAGGCTTGCTACAGGATCTGAGCAGGAGTCTAAGCAGTTGTCTTGTGGTATCAATGCTCCTGTGTCTAGAGAGCTGGTTGCTAAGACCTGGAGTCTGGGCCCCTTGTGGGGGTGTCACAGAAGGCTGTGAACAACTCTCTGCTCCTGAAAAATGCCTTCCTTTCCTGGCCCCAGGACAGACTCTCCGACTTCCTTCATGACTGGGTTCCCACTGGGGAGCCTTTGGAACCGCTTGAGTACCAGATTATTAACAGGACCCGTGATTGTGCTTTTTTCCCCCATACAAATTCACAGACCCTGAGAAGAAAAGGAGAAGACAGGCTGGGCGCAGTGGCTCTTGCCTGTAATCTCAGCACTTTGGGAGGCCGAGGCGGGCAGATCACCTGAGGTCAGGAGTTCAAGACCAGCCTGGCCAACATGACAAAACCCTGTCTGTACTAAAAATACAAAAATTAGCTAGTTGGGGTGACAGGTGCTTGCAGTCCCAGTTACCCAGGAGGCTAAGGCAGTAGAATCGCTTGAACCCAGACGGTGAAGGTTGCAGTGAGCCGTGATTGCACCACTGCACTGCAGCCTAGTTGACAGAACAAGACTCTGTCTCAAAATAAATAAATAAATAATTTAAAAAAGGAAGATAGATGTGATGGGGGTCTTTTCTGTACTTAGAACAACCTAATACTTATTTAATGGATAAGCAGGCATCAAAATAAATGTTTGATGACTTGGAATCCAGTATTTTATAAAACTCTCAGTGTTCTATGTCTCCAGGCACTCATGACGGTGGCAGGCATCCTGCCAGGTGGAGCCAGGAGTTCAGCACAGAAGTAAGTCGGGGAGGAGGTATGCGTTGCCACAGACTTAGGAAGCGTTCCCTGGACCCGCTGATGATAGGTTGGTCTTAGCCATGTTCCTGAACAAGTGAGTTGTCTAATGAAAGGAAAACGTACAAACCTGTTAGTGGAGTCAGCACCTTAGACCCATAGACTCTAAGGTTGGAAGGACTTTTGAAGTCATCTAGCCCCTTGCCCCACTTGATGCTTGATTAATAAGCACCACAGAAACTCTGGGCTCTGCATACTGAACATTGACCCAGACCCCTGTTGCGTTAGAAAATATCATTGCAATTAGTGGAATGCTGCTAGAATATTGGCTCCAGACCTGAGTCCCCAAGTTGGAAGAGATTTAGAAAGAAGGATGTCCACAGGAAGGAACAGACATGAGTGAAGTTGGAAAATGGAGATTGGCAAAGAGTAGCTTGAAAAAGAACAAAGTTTCATAATAATGACCACAAATGAGCATTTGGCTGTTCAATGGAAATATGCTTGCTCCACGCTCATTGGATGCTAGCCTGCTCTCAGGAAGAGCTCTTGCCTTCCTGCCTCCAAACCACTGTACACACCGTTGCTGGACTGATCTCCCAAGAATCGGCTTCTACCATGCTCCTTCTCTGCTTCAAATGAAATTTTGATCATTTCTCTTCATCTGACAGGTGAAAATCAAAATTTTCTGAGCTTGGTCCTCAAGGCCCTTCCCTTCTTTCTCTACTCATCTTTTGGCCAGGCAGGCCCTCCAACTGCCTCCTGAGCAGCCTCACTCAGGTCTTTGCTCATACTTGCTAGAATGGAGAGCACGTCCTCTCATTCCCTATAACCCCAACAGTGTCTGTTGTAAGGTTGAGCACACGGTAGATGGATGGATGAAGCCTTCATTCTGAGTAAACACGCGTGCAAGTATAAACACATACCTACACACAGAAACACCACACACTCCTAAGTGTAGATGAAGAGAAAGAACCCTTTCTTTCTTCCCTGGTGTCTGGCAAAGGCCAAAGGGGTGGTGGGGAAAGCATTAGGA
This sequence comes from Pongo abelii, assembly GCF_028885655.2. Classification (NCBI taxonomy): domain Eukaryota; kingdom Metazoa; phylum Chordata; class Mammalia; order Primates; family Hominidae; genus Pongo; species Pongo abelii. The sequence goes on from NC_071995.2 coordinate 2,224,073, forward strand.
TACAGAGGCTCTGGTTCTTGTTCCTCCCTGGAACTGGCTTCTGCTAGGAAGCCCAGCAGGGCCTGAGTGCTGGCAAGCCTGGCATGGAGCCCTCCTGCTTTGGAGGAAGCGAAATGTCCCAGCAGGATGAGTCAGTGGGAGAATGGAACCAGAAAGTGAGTCATTTTGGGAGGAGAGGCTAAAGGATCTTCTCTGCTCAAAGATATTTTAGGTCTTGGTAGGTTTTCCCCACTTCTCTTGTTTAGATATAAGTTTGGGGCATGTCACTATAGTGGCTCAGTTCCCAGATGTAGTGCTGAGAGACTGTCCAGTGCGCTGCGTTCTAGAACATTTTTGCTGATAGGGAGGCCGTAAAGTGCGGGGCTGGTTTTGGAGCCAGGCAGATTGGGTTCTAATCACAGCGTGTCCCAGAATCAGCTGGGGACCTTGAGTGAGTTGTTTAATCTCTTAAAGTCTAGTTTTTATCATTTTCAAAATGAGGGTTGTTGGAAATGTCAAATGTTTGTTCAGCAAGTGTTTGTTGAGTCCCTAGTGTGTGTCTGGCACAGAGCTGGGTGCAGAGTACGGGGTGCTGAATGCTGCAACCACGCATCCTGCCCTCTGGGGACAGGTGCAGCTTGGGATTGTGTTATATTTGTAGCAGTTCTGATGACAACAAGAATAAAATAAAACACCTGGATTTGTTTCACAGACATAACCCTCAAATCTGCACTCCTGTATTACGTGTTGGGGCAACTGAGTTTTGGAACCTACATATCAGACTCAAATGTTTTCCTCTTGGGGGTTTGGAACCTACATATCAGACTCAAATGTTTCCTCTGGGGGGTTATATTTGTAGCAGTTCTGATGACAACAAGAATAAAATAAAACACCTGGATTTGTTTCACAGACATAACCCTCAAATCTGCACTCCTGTATTACGTGTTCGGGCAACTGAGTTTTGGAACCTACATATCAGACTCAAATGTTTTCCTCTGGGGGTTTTAGTCTGGGGAAGACCCCTGTGTAAACATGTGGCATAGTGCCCGTGGACAGGAGAGCCCAGTGCATGACGGCAGTAACAATGATCATTACTACCTCTGTTATTTCCTGTAGCCAACTAATATCTTTGCACCTCTGTTTCCTCATCCAGAAAACATTCAGCTGAATTGCAGTCCTCTCACAGAGGCAGTTCCTGAGTTTCTAGTCTTTGGGCTCATGCTTGAAGTTATTTAGAGAATCTCTAAGATACAAGTGGAGAGACAGCTGGAAGGGGCGGCACCCAGGCCTTCAGTGTGGGGACAGAGTTAAGATCAACATGATCACAGCAGACTGGCACGGCGAGCTGAAACAAAGAGGAAAACATTTGAGCCTGATGTTAGGTTCCAAAACTCAGTTGCTGAAAGGCGTAATAGGGGAGTGCAGATTGGAGGGTCATGCCCGTGAAAACAAATCCAGGTGTTTTATTTTATTCTTGTTGCCATCAGAACTGCTACAAATATGACACAATCCCAAGCTGCACCTGCAGAATAGTGAGTAGTGTGTAGGCCAGGGCAAGGAAAAGAAGAGCAATAATATTTTAGTTATTGCAGGCCAAGGGACCCACATCCACGATATCGTTTGTTTACAGCTATTACTGAATCCTCACAATAACCCATGGGGTAGATGTTATTGTTATTACCATTTTATAGATGAGAACACTGGAGCTTAGCGAGGGTAAGTAATGGACTGCAAGGACACTCTGTCCCTGGCCCAGAGGAACAGCTGGAGGATGCAGGCAAGATGTGTGTTAAGAGGGTCCTGCAGAGTGGGGGTAAACTGATTCTGGATTAGTCATTAATGTAGAACTCCGACCAGTGGGTGGAGGGTATGGGTTCAGTAGGGAGCTCTTCAGAAATGGAACACGTTGAAAGACCAGGAGTTCTCCATCCCTGAAAGCATTCAAGGAGAGGTTGGGTGGCTGTGGGAGGTATTGGAGAAGGGATTTTAACATTGGGAGGGAACTGGGGAGATTGTGTGTGAGTTTCTGTCTGCAAAAAAAAAAAAAAAAAATGACGGTACCGACCTTGAACCCATGTAATCTTCTTTAGTAATATTCAAGCAAGAACACCCACCATAAAATTGTGTGAGCAAATCAGGTAATACTGGTGAAAGCCAAACACAGGCTCCCTGTTGTGTGAGTGAGAACATGGCATTGTTACGGTGATGGATTCATGCACCCTGGGGTGGGTATGCTGATGGTTTCTTTTGCATCTGCTTCTACGAGGCCCCTCTCCCAATGCCTTTCCCAAATCTCTCCTTATGGGGATTTTTTCCCCCTCCTAAACCACCTTAAATTGAAATCCACTCACATTTGTAGCCATTTCACAGTCTCTTTGCATATGGTGAGCCCTGTGGGGGTCACTGGTATCTTATAGTATTGATGTTACAAAATGTAAAGTTATTTTGGGGAAATGACTTCTCTTCTGAAGTTTTTATAGGGAGAAGGTGGTGAGCTTACCCCTATGCTCTCTCCTTTCCTTTGTCTAATTCCTCCACAGAACATTTGTCCAGTGCCCACTGTGGACTGGAAGTGTGCTAGGGACTGTGTACTGCAAGGTGACTGGGATGTGTGCCTGAACATCCTTGAGTCCAAGGTAGGGGAAGGAGGAAGTGGTCCACGATGACACTGTGATGATGTCCATCCTGATGAAGGCACACCCCACCCTGCAGCAGCTTGGGGAAGAGGCGCGTGTCCAGACATCTTGCAGGCAGGGTTTCGATGGTGCTGTCCTCGGAAGAGAGGACTTTGGAAGCAGGTGGTCTTGGTTTCAGTCTTTAGTCCACCGGATGCCAGGTAATCCTTAACCTTTCTGAGCCTCTGTTCTTCACCTCTTAAATGGGGATATTACTTCCCCCACATGATCTTTTATTTCGTTTTTTAAAAATTATTATTTTTAGTATTTTTAATAGTAATGGGGTCTCACTATGTTGACCAGGCTTGTCTCCAACTCCTGGCTTTAAACAGTCCTCCCATCTTGGCCTCCCAAAGTGCTGAGATTACAGGCGTGAGCCACCATGCCCAGCCCCCTGACATGATTTCTATGAAAATCAAATTAAATGAGTTAATTTAGGGAAGCCACTTAACATAATTCCTGGCTCAAAAAAAAAAAAAAAAAAAAAGAAAGAAAGTTTTCTTCCCTTCCTGAGGAGAACAGAGCTCCTTCACCTGAGGTGCATGAGTCCCTATGCAGAGGTTCCCTAACACCTGCTCATAAGTGCCTGTCCCGCTGATCTGGTAAGCACCAGGAATGGTCTCTTAAACACAAAGTTTCAGCTGCCTCCTGTAGAGATTCTGTTTCCAAAAGTGTGGGAAGGGGCTGCACGGGAATCAGAAATGTTGCCCCAGTGATTCTGATGCATAGTTCAGTTTGGAGACGTGCTAACAATATATACCAACAAAAGTTGTGTGTGTCTTTTTCTGGAGACAGACCCCCCCCCCACAGCTTTCATCAGAATGTCATGGTCCCACACAAATGAAGATGCATCCTTGCGTGGTATGTGCTAGTGGGCACAGAGAGTGGGGCTGGAGAACGAGGGCTTGGGAGGCAAAAGGCCCCAGGGCCAGCCCTGCTCTGCCCTCCTCTCTTGCCTCCCGCCAGGTGGTTCAGGAAATAGGAACAGGTGGTTAGTCACGGGGCTTTCCAGCAGATAGGGCAGTGGCTGAGGAAATAGTGGTATCTCATCAGCTCTCTCTCTAGAGGTTCTTAAGATACTTAGTTGTCACCAGCCTGAAAAGTCAGCGTGGAAAATGTTCCAGCCTGGTTCCTGTAAACGTAAAATCTGTTGTGAATTATATCCATCCACGTGGAAGAGGGAGACAGAGTGATCTGGTGTGTGCAGGAGGGCCAGCCTCTGCCTGGTCTGAAAGCTTTTGTAATTGTTCCTAATTGGCCCAGTCTTTTTCTGCAGGAATCTCCTCTCTCTTTTCTCCATCCCATCCCCCACTGCCTGCAGCTTCTGATTTCTTGGCAAGGCAAGCAGGCACCAGAGCTGGGGCTGCGGTTGTTCTGAAGGATTTTCAGGTGTGTATGTTGAAAGCCGGCAGGAAGAGAATGCTGGCTCTGTGTTTAGCAGCTGAAGAGACTTGTTATTTAACGTGTCTTCTGAAGCCACAAGGCCTCGGCTTTGTAACTTGCTTTCTTTATTCTTATAAATCTTCTAGGATGCTCCATGGACTGTAGGAGGAGCTCTGACTTCCCGACCATGCCCTTGTGTTTACCACTACAGGGACAGAGGTTCACAGCTGCTTCTGGTTGCTGTAGATGATCTGGTCCCCTGATAACTTGAAATAAGTTTGTGTTAGTTTGGAGTCTTTGGTGAAGACTTTAGGGTACATGTTTCTTCGTCGTTCCTGGCAGGGCTGATCATAGACCACATCCACCCAAGAATGTGATTGCCTCTCTGATGAGGCTACATCTAGAATACGAACTTGTCGAGTGCTTAAGTATCTTTTTACATGGTTTATTCATTAACCTGTTTGTTTATCTGTTCAACAACTATTTCTTGCTTGTCTACCATGTTCTAGGCATGTCGTGGGCTCCGGAAGCAGAGTGAGAAGCAAGGCTAAGTCCTGCACTCACAGAACTTAGGTTCTAGTGAGGAAGACAGGCAAACAAGGCACTGCAGAGAGGCAGGCAGAGAACCTTGCTTTCCAACCCTGCTCAGAGGTGCAGTCTCTTTATATCCCCACTTCCGCTATCCCCAAACATGCCCATTAGCACTGACATCTAAAGGGCTCATGGTGAATTAAAATGTGACCCCACCTCTGGGTATTCAGTCATTTAGTATTTAACTGGGGTTAAAGTCCTAAGGAAAGGCATGTGGAGCTAATATTTTTGGGGGGACAGGCCCTACTGGCAGCCATGGAATCTCACTCTGCGTGGCTCTTTGCTCCTGGGCTTTACAACTCAACGCAGCTGTAGCTCATTCACCATGCCGTGGCCAAGCAGCGGGAGTTCAAATGTCCCTACTGCCGTCCTCCAAGTTGTCTCTCTCGGGTTTCTATTTCACTGGCTTTTGTCACTCCCACATCACTGGTGGTCCACATTCTTCTCTAGTTGAATGTGTGGCAGGCAAGATAGACAATGGGGAGGAGTTGTTCTGCAGGAGAGAAGGGGACAGTCCTTCCTCCAGCCTGGAGCACTTCCTGCACCGCTCCCCACCCCTGTCCACTCTCCATATCCCACCACGCCCTCAGGGCCCTGCCCTAACCCCAGAAGCCCACCTGTCTCTTGGCTGAAATCCTATGGGCTGAGTTGGGTCCCCCCAAAACTCATGTGTTGAAGCCCTGTCTGCTGTACTTCTAGAATGTGACTGCATTTGGAGACAGGGTCTTTAAAGAGGTGATTAAGTTAGCATGAGACCATTAGGGTGGGCCTACTCCAATATGATTGGATTTATAAAAAGAAGAAACTTGGACACAGACACACATGGACACAGACACACATGGACACAGACACACATGGACATAGACACACATAGAAGGAAAAGCGTGTGAAGACAGGGAGAAGAGGGGCAACTGCAAGGCATGGTGGGAGGCCTCATGAGACATCCACCCTGCTGGCACCTTGATCTTGGACTTCCGGCCTTCAGGAAGTTCATTTCTGTTGTGTAAGCCGCCCTGTCTGTGGCAATTTGTCAGGGCAATCCCAGCACCGCCTCCTGCCCTGTCTGCGTGGCCCTGGGCGGAAGCGGCCCGGGAGTGTCACTCACCCTTCCTCCTGCACCACATGTCTTTTCCCGGTGGGCTCCAGCCACTCCTGGGCAGCAGTCTAGACTTCCTGCAGTCCCTCAGGCTTCTCTGTGGCTGTCCCGTGCCAAGCGCCCAATGCACACTTGTAGCCTGATTGATTGGTTTTCTCAGCCAGGGTGCGGATCGTTACCTGGCCACTGTCTGGCTCCTCTTTCAGGCACCTCACTCGGTTCCCTACTCTGAGGTGGCTATGGCCAGACTCACGTCAGCAGCTGCCTGCACTACGGGCTGTGGTTTTTGGTGAGCTTCTTTCAGTCCTCTCGTCTTTATGGGAAAACTGCTCAGCCCAGGATCGATTAGAGTGGGATGGTTGCAATAAAGGTCTCCCTTCCCGACGTGTGGCCAGCACAGAGGCTTCCCTGGTTCCCTCCTGGCATTCAGTCACAGTCCCCAGCTGTGTGGTGGGTCCGCTCGGCTCATGTTATGGGTGGCCGGGAAGGCAGGCTGTCTTGGGGTCTAGGCCCAAGTGACTAGGCCCATTGTGGGTGGGGCAAGGTGGCCACCTCTGCATCCTCCTGGGGATGTCCTGAAGCGGCTGCGGGCCATGGGCAGGTGGCCGCTGAGGGGGTCAGGGTTCCTTTCAGTGAGAAATGTGCCTCTACCCAAGAGAACTTGCATTTCACTTTTTTTTATTTTAAAGAAATGAAGGGACAAAAAGAGACTAAAAACCCTGGGGGTCAGGGTCTGAGAGACAGAAACTGAGATGTGCTGGAGACATTGCTTATGGATTTATTGATCCCTGACTTGTTCATACCTTGTGCCTGGAATTCAGTACTTAACACCTTTCCATAGCATAATGGACATCAGTTTAATCATAATGGGATTTCTTAACTGATTACTATATGCCAGGTACTATGCTAAGTCAGTTATCAATACGACCTCCTTTAATCCTTTCGACAATCCGATGGGGAAGCTCTCATTAGCCCCACTTGCCAGAAGAGGAAACTGAGGCTCAGAGTAGGTCACATGACTAAAAGAGCAGGGGCTCTGCATTCAGGTCTGCCTGACCCAGAGTGTATTATCTTAAACATATGTGACACTTCTTGCTTGCCTTCCTGGTGCTGCACCATCTGTTTTTTTCCTGTGAGGTCCCCTTTTGCCCCAAACTGGCTGTGAGCACACCCGACTCCTTGCCTGTCCTGCTGCCCCTATCCCTCGGTGCTCAGCTTGTCGCCAGCAGAGTCAAACACAGACTCATGGTAAAACGTTATCTTACATTTGTGTACCTTTTCATGTTTTCAGAACCTTTTCCAGGCAGTATCTAATTTAATTTTTACCATCATTCTGTGAGTGAATATTATTTTCTGTCTTATGGTTGGGGAAACTGAGGTCAGAGAGGTTAAATGATTGCCTGGGGTGCCACTGCATAGTCTCTGTGTGGTGGAGCTGGGACCCAGTCAAGGCTCAGAGTTCTAATCCACCACTCTACCCTGGTAGGAACCTCTGTGCAAAGCCGGCCCCCATAGCAGCCTCTCTGTCTTGGGCCGAAGATACAAATCAGCAATGGCCAGGAAATGATTTGCATGAGGAACAGAGGTGGGGCAGTGGGCAGGAGAGTGGCTGAGGCAGCAAGGGACGGAGTGGGCACATAGAAACTTCCCTCTGGAGGCCTCAGGCTCTTCCCAAGGCTGAGCATCCACGCAATGACTTAGTTTGTTCATTCCTGGGAGCTCTGGGTACCTCGCCCTCTCAGAGGGAAAAGCTGACTCTTCCAGGCAAGGGTGAAGAGACCCACCTTTCTGAGTCAGTGACCGATAGGCCAGAGGGCTGAAGGTGTGGGCACTGTGGTGAGAACCGGAGTAGCCAAGGAAGCAGGGTGGTCCCTCAGGGGCGGCAATTGGTTTGTGGGGTCCCTGCCTGTCCTCCAGAGAAAGATTACTAAGGAGCAAAAGCTGACTTTGCTCGGTGACCCCTCCTGGTGCCACATCCCTCACGCCTGCAGCAGAAGGTGGGGGGCTTCAGGCCCTTGACAGGTCATCCTGATCTCAGAGAAGAGTCTGCTGCCCCCAGGACGGGGACTGAGCTGAGGGCGAGGAGGATGCCAGGGGAGGCACCTTGGCCCCTGCTGTGGTATTGGCCACAGGTTGGGAGCTGTCTTTCCCCAAAGCCCTGGCTCTGCTTCTGTGAGAAGCAGACACCCAACAGCATAAGCAGCCTGCCTAGGAGGCTTTTCACTAGGAATTAAAAACACCAAAAAGAAACTTCTTATCAGCATATACCCTAGGGGCCGCATGGACTGGTAAGTGGTATCTTCCCCATGATCTCTTAAGACCTCCGAAGGCCCACACCCTCAGATAGTTGGTAACTCTGCCTTTCCGCATATCAAACATCTGAAAATGCATCTACCTCCCACATCAAATAGAATATATTTTCTAGAACACAATTGGGAAGAATGGTTATATTTTTTATAATGTTGAGTTTTATTAAGAATAAATTATTCATTTTAGTCTTGCAACATACTCTATTATTCTGATAGATAACTATGGATTGAGATGCATTTGACTAGTTGACACAATGTTAATTTTTGTAGATGTTGTGTGAAATATTTATTTTGATTTTCTAGTTTTATATTTTGGACCCAATCTAGTTTTGTTTTTGATTTTCACATTTTTTTTCAGGACAGTGAAAAAGCTTATAGGGTATAAGAGTTGAACCTATTGCACCTAATGGATAAAATCTCTTCTGTCTCTCCCCATCCCCAGAGAGAGAAAAAAAATAAAAAGAGAAAGACGCTGTTTCAGCAAATTGATAGTCAGTTTTTAGGCCTATATTATACTTAGGTCTCAGGTCCTCTAATCTCCTATTTGGTGGTATCCTTATAAAATATAAGAAGTGTTCTCTGAGAAATGTGGAAAATTTCTGATGATCCCAGATGATACTAAATCAATTGCCCCAAATCCTTTAGAAGAAGGAAGAATACGGCCGGGCATGGTGGCTCACGCCTGTAATCCCAGCACTTTGGGAGGCCGAAGCAGGCGGATCACAAGGTCAGGAGATCGAGACCATCCTGGCTAATATGGTGAAACCCTGTCTCTACTAATAATACAAAAAATTAGCCGGGCGTGGTGGCGGGTGCCTGTAGTCCCAGCTACTCGGGAGGCTGAGGCAGGAGAATGGCGTGAACCTGGGAGGCGGAGCTTGCAGTGAGCCGAGATCGCGCCACTGCACTCCAGCCTGGGCGACAGAGCGAGACTCCGTCTTAAAAAAAAAAAAAAGAAGAAGAAGGAAGAAGACAAATTCCCAACGTGAAGCGTCAAACAGCTCAGCTTTTCTAAGTGTTGGGAGAAGAACTGGAGAACACTGGTTCTCCTGGGATGGTGCCTGAGTTAGCACCAGTGTGTGGATCTGGCGTAACCTGATACAGGATTTCTCCCCTTGCCCAGTAAGAGAGCCTTGTGCTAGATGGATGCAGCGAGGACAGAGGTCCCTTGCTGGCTGTGTGTGCAAATATTGAGCACCAAATGGCTACCAGAGGAATGGAGAAGAACTGACTCGGGATAAGAGTGGGATGTGTACAAGGAGAGAAGGCTGGAGAAAATCTTGCACGCTGTGGGAGCAGGCTCCCTAGGGACGTGTCAGAAGGGTCCAGTCCATGGAAACAGGGAGATTTGCCATATGGGCCATCGTGGCTGCCTGTGTGGGGACTGAAGCTGGGCGCTGGCTGCTGCCCGAGGCAAGGGGGCCAGGTCCAGCTTCGAAAGGGCAGCTTCCAGGCAGAGGGCTGCTAACTGGCTGGAAAACTATCAGTGTGTGGAGTGGGAACCTGTAGGGGCAGGGAAACCAAGGAACATTTGGCCATCTTCCGCCATTGTGATTTACCTGCCATAAGAGATACTAAAGTAAAACAGCATGAAGTTGTGGCCAGCCCCATTAAAATAACATGCTCATTAAGGGCTCTTGTAACTAGTGATATTTAAAGAAGAAAAAAAACCTCACAAAAGTACTTGAGGCAATTATCTACAGCAAAAGAAGATACAGATCCCTTGAGATCACTGATGCGAGAGAACAAAGGAGGTCCCAAAAGAGGCTGCCTGTGATCCAGGTGAGAGCCGAAATCTTCGAGGCTGGGCACCAGTGCTTCTTACACCTGAGTGAAGCATCTTGGGTCATGCCTTGTGGTTCAATGTTAAAGGAATAGCGCAGCCAACCAGAACCTGCTCTTTGTTAATGGAATGGAATCCTCTTTCTGCACTAAAAATGAAATGATGTGAAATCCTTTAAAATTTATTGGAAGGAGGGAGGGCTTTTTGTGCATGATGCGTTACCATGAAATGACACTGTCTCTCTCCTTATTGCCTAATTAGCAATGTTGTACTTCTGTGTGAAATGGCGTGTTTAAACATTGCCAATCGATTTAAATAAAAGATTTCAAAATACTGTAGGATGGAGCACAGTGAAAAATTCCTTGCCAGCCAGCGTTCTCCGAGGTAAGGTTTTTGTCATTCAAGGTGTGGCTGCACAGCAGGGAAGGCTTTGCTCATCCCCGCCCCTCCCCCACCCCTCCCCCGTGCCCCATTCCCTCCATCAGGCGCTTATCTAGCATTGGGTTTTGTTTTCTGTGTTTTTGTTGTTTGTTTGTTTTAATTTTTTTAAGGTATCGTAGACGTGTTGGGTTTCACTGGGCCCTGCCAGCCATTCACTTATTTATTCATTACACACTTAATGAAGACATAAGCTGTGCGTTCTAGGTGCAAAGGATGTAGAAATGAGTATAATACAGTTCCTTTCCTCAAGGAGGTCAATCCAGTGGGAAAACAGGCGTGTTTGTGGAAAATGGAAATACAGCCTGGCGGGCAAGGAGGCTGTAGAGAGAGGAGCACAATGCTGTGAGTAGCCTGTCTGCTGTAGCAAGTCACCCCCAGCAGCTGGTGGCTTTAGAGAGTAAAGGTGAGTTTCTTGCTCACATCACAGCCCAGCTTGGATTGGTGGGGTGGCAATAAGGGTTATTCAGGGTCTCAGAATCCTTCTGCCTGCAGGCTGTGCCATCCTCTTGGGCCTTGGAACCCACCTTTTAAACCCCTGAGTCTAGCTGACAGATAAGGGCCCAAGTCGCACCCATGTTTTAGGGTCTAGGCCTAGAAAGGGTGCCAGTCATTTCCTGCAAGTCCCATTGGCTGGGACTCGGCCTGTGTCCCTGCCTTGTCCAGGGATACTGGGAAGTGTGGTCCAGTGCCGTGCCCAGGAGGAAGAGCAGGTGTGGTGCACATCAGCCATGTCCCCACTCCACGGAGCAGCCCATTCACCCTGGGGCAGTCAGGAGAGGCTCTGTCAGAGGGGATTTTGCCAGGGAGATGTGGGGTGTGGGGTGCTGGATGTGGGGTCCAGGAGAGCAGGGGCATGAGAAGAGCAACCCAAGCAAGCAAGAGGAAGAGGCCTGGATGTGTCTTCAGATAGAAACAGACTGAAGCGCCGGCCCACACTCACCAGCAGCGTGGCTCTGGGTCTGGTCCTTAGGGGTCCCAGGTGTCCGCCTCAGCGCATCTTCCCAGGCCTTCTCCAGCATGTCTTCCCAGGCTTTCTCCAGCATATTGGCATCACCTGGGGACTGGCCCTCTGCAGTCACGCTGGCTGCAGGCTCACCACGAGTCACTTTCTCTGGCTGTGACTTTTCTTTTGCTGTGGATTAACCCAGACATGGACCTGATGCTTTTTCTTTAATGTATACACACACATACACTCACACATACACACACTCACACATACACATGCACACATACATGCACTCAGTCACATGCACTCACACATGCACACACACATGCACTCACATACACACAGGCACACACACATACACACAGGCACACATGCACTCACACACGCACACATGTACTCACACACAGGCACACATGTACACAGGCACACATACATGCACACATGGTCTCACATACACACAGGCACATACATGCACACACACATATATACACACAGGCACACACAAGTACACAGGCACACATACATGCACACATGGTCTCACATACACACAGGCACATACATGCACACACACATATACACACAGGCACACACAAGTACACAGGCACACATACATGCACACACATGTACACACACTCATACACATGCACACATGCACTCACACACAGGCACACACGTACATGCACACACATATACATGCACACACAAACACATGCACTCACACAGGCACACACATACACACGCAGGCACACACACATGCCCTCACACACACGGCATGCACATGCGCGCGCACACACACACACCCCTTGCTCCCTCACAAGGTTTTTGGTTCAGCCTGCACTCAAGGTTTTGGGAAGATGGAGCTGATATCACAGTAATGTGAATGTTGAATGTCTGAAACTTCTGTGCTGAGAAATCCCCTCAGGCCTTTTTGCCAGGTTGGCTGCTGTGTCTTGGTATATTTCTTGCCCTTTCCACCTCTCCCCATTTGCTGCTCCCAAACAACTCTAACACCCACCGCCCTGTGTTTTTGTTATACAGAGCAGTTCAGCCCTCTCCAGTCCCCACTCCTGAGCTCAGCTCCAAGCCTTCTGTGCATGGATTCCCGTGCCTGCAGACTCACAACAGGCCAGGCCGGCTCACGTGGGGTGGACCGTGTCTCCTTCCACAGGGAGAGGGGCAGTAAAGACGTCCATTTCCCATGCTTTGAAGGATGTCACTGTCTCAGAAGGCAGCAGCTAATTGTGTCAGTTTTTAAGTACTTTTTCCTTTTATGTTTAATTTCATTAAAGTTAATTTTCTCTTATGTAAAATGTGAATGCTGCCACCACAATTGCAAAGTTGTTGTGAGAATTAAATACGATAATGTATGAATGTATGTAACGTGGTACCTGGCACTCCCCCCACTCTCCCCCTCCTCCACAGAGCCCTGGAAGACTTCGTGGTGCTGTGATAAGTGTAGTGTGTGATGGGGAGCGGTGAAGGACAGCTGGAGAGGGTGCGTGGAGCCAGAGTTTCATGCTGTGTATTTTTCCAAGGAGATGGGCCTTTGTCCTCTGCATTCAGAGTCAGAAGAGAGTTCATCAGGTACAAATGGGAAGAGAACCTTTTAAACAGCTGTCTGTTTGAGCAGATTTTCCCCCCTCGGATTCAAGATGTCATTCCATGTAGGTTTCCATTTGCAGGGCACATCCAGGAGAAGCTGTTAGTTGCTGTGATTCCATACCTGGAGTGAGAGGAGAACATCATGGTTTCCTGCCAGGTGTGCTGGGGCTTACTGGCCCTGCCAGGAACATCTGGTTGAAACTTGTCACGTCAAGGCCGGGTGCAGAGGCCCATGCCTGAAATTCCAGCACTTTGGGAGGCTGAGGCGGGTGGATCACTTGAACCCAGGAGTTTGAGATCAGCCTGGGCAACATGGTGAAACCCTGTCTCTGCAAAAAGTACAAAAATTAGCCAGACCTGGTGGCGCATGCCTGTAATCCCAGCTACTTGGGAGGCTGAGGTGAGAGGATGGCTTGAGCCCAGGAGGCAGAGGTTGCAGTGAGCTGAGATTGCACCATTGAACTCCAGCCTGGGCAATCGAGCTAGACCCTGTCTCAAAAAAAAAAAAAAAAAAAAAAGCTTGTAAAGGTTTCATGAACTCCTTCCCTGTAGAGGCTGGTGTTGAGAGCTCGCCACCTTTCCTTCTGTTTAGAGGTAGGAAGAGAACTCAGGCAAGCGGTGAGCAAGCCGTCTGAATTGAGCAAGGGCCCTAGGTTGGAACCCTTCTCTCCCCTGGTTTCCTGGTATCACAGTGCTAGACTGGGCCTCTGCAGCCCACCCAGCCAAGGAGGCCCTTCTCCTACAGCAGCCTTCACAGGTCTGTCTGGCCTCTGCCCTGACACGTCCAGGGCTAGCCATCTATGTGGGGAAGATTATGATTGGAAGGAAGGTTTTTCTTAGAGCTGCCAGTCTTTATTTTCTACCTGCCGCTCTTCATTTTGTCCTCAGAGGAGGAACGTGTCCTCTCTTCCCTAGGACGTCTGTCTTGGTATTGAAGACAGTGCTCCTGTGCTTCTTACTTATCTTCCTTGAGGTTAGCCATCCTTGTCTCTGCACCCTCTCCCTCAGTCCTGGCCACTCCCATGTGAACCTCAGTGTTTATTCCTGACCCAGGATACCTCAGCTCCAACTGGACCCCAGGCAGTAAGAGGCTTCCTCTTAGAGTCAGCGGATTCCCACTGATGCAGCCCAAGATTACCTGCCCCATCCTCCTCCTCTGGCTCCTCCCACTCTCCCTCCTCCTGCTAGTGCTTCTCTTCCTGTTCCTCTCCTCTTCTTCCCCTCCTGCTCCCCCTCTGTGTTCCTCCTCCTCCTTCTACTCCTTTTGCTCCTCCATTGCCTCCTTCTTCTCCTCCTCCTGCTCCTATCCCTCCTCCTCCTACACCTCCTCTGCCTCCTCCTCTGTGCTCTTCCTCCCCCTCCTCCTCCTGGTCCTCCTCCTCCCTGCTCTTCCCCTTCCCCCTCCTGCTCCCCCTCCTCTTCCTGATTGTCCCCTCTTCCCCCTCCTCTGAGCAGCCATATTACATAGCTTACTCATGTTGACCTTGTGCTGCTGGTGAGCTTTGTTTCTCCCTTTCTGTTCATGTACTGTTCTTTCTCTTGGATATTTTCTGCCAAATGTTTTTCATTGATGACTTTGCTCTTGGGTCTCCTTGCCTATCTTCCTTCCTTCCCCCTTCCTGCTCTGTGACGTTCTTGTTTACGTACCCTCTCTACTGTGAGCCTGGTATTTCAGTGACTGGAGAAGTTTTGGGCCTTATCTGAGCTTCTTTCCTTGTTATCGCTTATGCTCCCGCAGCTCGATCCATCTTCCCATACAAGAACGTTTCTCCCCAAAGTCCTGACCCTGCCATGGAGCACCTGAGGGGAGGAGTCACTGGGTTTCTGGCCTCAGAGGAGCACAGTATTCTCCAGGACTTACCCTGCATCCTATATTGGAATATCTGAAAATTTCATCACTGTTGCAAATAGGAATGTCTTCTGATCTAAGGTCTTCTGAGGACATTGGGGACACTTTATTCCCAAGAGCAAACACTGACTAGGATGTCTTTTTGGCTGTGATGGGATGTGGTAGAAAGTTTCAAGCTACTAAAATAGGGAATGTATTCTAATGTTGTCTTGAAAATGAATCAAATACACTTCCCTGAATGAAAGAAGGATGTGTGTGTGTGTGTATTTAAATCACCGATGGCAGCAGTGATGATGGTGACAGTCACCCATGCCATGCCTGGCACCTTGCTAAGTGCTTGCACACATTGTCAGTTGGTCCAGGCAGTAAGTCATGAGGAGTGGGTGTTAGTGTCCCAAAGCCTCAGGGAGGTTAAGGCCTATCCTGATCACAGCTGGAGGACCTCACCACGCCCCTCCCTGTGGAAGTAGGGATTCTTCAGCAGGAAATGGAGTTTTCCCACAGAACACAGGACAGGCAGGGAGGAACTCACTGGGGCTCTGTGCCACTGCTGTGCTACTGCTACTGCCACTGGGCAAATCTCTGGGCCTCAGTTTCTCCTGTAGTAAAGTGGCGGGATTGAATTGGATGCACTTAAGTAGGTTTCCAGCTCTAAAGATCTATGATTTGTTGTTTCCCTTATTTCAGTGACAAATTCCTTTGGAAAACATTGCTGTCACAAGAAAAAAATGCCATCATCAAAATGTCTTCTGATGTTGGACAAACTGAATGGGGGTTAGGAAATCACTTCTCTAGGAAGCAGGGGTAGGGATGAAGGCAAGGAGGACAGATGGATGAGCATCCTAAACAGAATAGGGAAATAATTTTAGAACCGATTTTTCAGGGAGTCACAAGATTATATTACTCTAGCTCTAGCTCTGCACCTGGAATTCGACAGTAATTAGGATAGGGAATGTTTAAACCGGGAAGGGGCTTCCCTTAAGCCCCGAGCCCAGAATTCATATGTCAGATCTGGGCCCACAGTGACCATTTAGTCCACTCCTTCATTTTATGTCAGCAACCCTGGAAACCCCAGCCTTTGGGAGAAAGAGACTCCTGAGGCCACATGGTCCAAGCTCCTGGAGCATCTCTGGCAGAGGAGTCTTCAGATCAGATGGCCCCCAGCCTGTGTACCAAGTGTACCATCCCTACTAAGTAGATCTTAGTGGAGTAGGGCTTACTTCAGGGATGTGGAGCTTATTGGGATCCTTCAGCCTGTCTTCCAATAACTTCTGCTTTAGAGATTATGATGTAACTGATGAGAACTGTCTTGAGACTTCCTTTTGTACTTAAAGTGGATGGGACAGGCTGGTTTAGTGCAGTGTACCTGGGGCAAGGAGTCTGGGGTCCTTCTGTTGGTTTAGGAAGCTCCTCTTGTCTGTCTGGCCTGGATACTTGTGATTTGTCAGCTTAGTCTAACAGTTAACCACTTCTTAGTGGGAAGTAATGAATCTAGGATTCTCTGCTACGCTCAGTTGATAAATTGTGATAAAGTCAAGTCAGAATTTCCCAGCTTAGGTGTTGTGAAAGCCCAAATGAGGCCTGATTGATAAGATATTTTGAGTTTTTCACACAGAAATAATTTATAGATGATTCCCAACTTTTGAACTGCTCTTTTATTTATTATTAAGTTGGTGTTTCAAACTTAGAAAACTGCAAATGGCATTTAGTTTTCCAGGCTGGCCTGTTTAATGCATAACACAGCTGACACACTATATGGTTGCCATAAATCATAATGGAAAATAGTATTTTTGCAAATGGATAATGTAGAATTGCAGTTGCAGACTCCCTGAAGGCCTTCAGCGGTTCCAGCCAGCACATGAACACATTTACACCGAAGCGTAAAAGACAGTTGCTTTATGCATCTTTACTCTGCTGTGAGGGCCATGAGGAGCAAGAGGTAACTGGGTGTCTGCAGGCAGTCCCGGGGAAGCAGCAACCAGAGCAGCAGGGTTTAGCCTTATGGTCATGGGTGTGTGCAGCCACACGGCCTCCTGAAAAACCGCTCCTGGGCTTTTCAGATCTGCCCCAGACCAACGGGTCCAGAGTTGTTAGGAGCCAGGTGGGCTGGGGAAAGCGGAAGTTCTAGGGCTTCTCAGGTTTTGAGGAAGACAGAACCTGTTAGCCACCTGCCTTTTGCTCAGAAAAGGCGGGCTGGAGCTGCCCAGCGAAGTAAATGCTGACCCTTTCTAGGTCAGCAATCCAACGCCCGGTGCTACCTCCAGAGCCTGGCTTTCCGTGAGGTACAAGGCTGGCCCTGAACACCTGCCTCCTTCCAGGCGCTGTGCTGTGCTTCTGAGATCAGGAGTGGAAGCTGGCAGAACCAGGAGCATGCAACACACTGGCCTCCACCTTGGCCGAGAACATACCCACCACGCCCTAGGGAAGTTTAAATCCCATCACTCTCTCTGCTGCTTTTCCGTGTTACAGTGTGTAAACTGAGATTCCACACTTGGAAATTCATGTTTTCCTCTCTGGGGAGACCTCCTTGCTGCCCCCATCCCCCTGCATCTTGTGTCCACTGGATCTTCTCATTGACTGTTGAGAATGCTCAGTTTAATGCCAGGCAGTGTACATTCAGACTGTACCCCAGGAAATCTGACACAAACCGTGTTTCCCGTTGATTTAAAAAATTAAGACTCAGTGATATAATGTCACTCATTATTATGTAATAAAGCCCTATTATGGCTAGTAATTTTTCAGTGACTAACTGAATTTTGCTTATTAGTGTTCATTTAAATCTTAGCCTATAATATGTTCAGTGCAAGTACTAAAACCGCCTTTCTTCAAAAATCAGAAATTTGAAATTTTTTAATCAGTCAAGACTTCCTTCCTTTCCCCTCCTCCAAAAACATCCAGAGAAGTGAGATTTTCTCACATTTAAGTCAATGATTGAATAGAACCAAATTGGGGGAAGATTAATTTTTGAACCAGTAGCACCAAACTGAAATTGATTTTACTAATTTCAAAATCTGACAGTTTTGAGGACCCTTTAATAGAACCAGAGCTTCTGAAAATAAGCACCTACTGATCGGTTCAGTGCGGAAATGAACCCAGGTCTAGAACTGCAGTGTTAAGAGATGATTTCCAAACCAAGCTGCGGTTTCATTTGGAATGCTTTCTTGATTTACATGTTCTGGGTTTTGTAAGTTTAATTCAAATTTATTTTCTCCTAAATGAATTTTTACTACCGGAAGGCCCCCGTATGGAAATCACCTTCTCTCATTATGCAGCTTGCCTGGCCCAGAGGGTGAGCAGGCCTTGAAATGAGGACACCCGCCCTGGCTGGGAGTCGAGGCCAAGTTCGCATCCAAGGCTGTAGCACAGTGCAGCCTACAGCAAAGGGCGTCCTCAGGAAGCAAGGTGCTTGTGTTTGTGCCTTCATCCTTTAAGACAATACCCAGATCTGGCAGCATCTTCTGCAGCAAGCAGGGGCTGATTACCTGGAGCTCTGCCTGCCCCTCTCCCCGCCTCTGCCTCCCCCCAGAGAGGCGGCTTCTGAGGAGGCTGCTGTTGGCGGCCAGGAGAATTTCTTGTCTCTGTGGAACCGGAGGCCTCCCCTCTGCGACTATTTAAATGTGTTCCTCCGGCATGAGGATGACTCACCGTTTAACAATTAATTACAGCTCCGCGTATTGTAGGCACTGCACCTACATGGGGGTGTAATCTCTGTGCTTCTCCACGTTACCAAATTGTGAGGACTTCGATTTTAAAAAACAGAAATTGAACCAGGCTTGGAGGAAAAGGCAAATTTACACAATGTCTTTGATATGAATTCTTTTTATTTTCTTCTCTGTGGCTTGCAGTTTCCACCAGGGTAAGGCAGGCAGAGGTGGGAGGTGTGGGGGAGAGACAGGGGGTTCTGGCTAGTAAGGGAACGGGCAAGGAAACTGCCCACTACGTGCTGTCATCCGGTGGCTGCTGTGACCGGCCCTCATTCCCACCACATCAGAGAGAGGCATAGTCATCTTAGGTGATTTTTTTAAAGTTTCCAAGGTGAGGATGCATTTTACTATATGCTATTTTTTCTTAATCATAGGTTATGGTTTATTATCAACAGATCTTTAAAGAACTTTTCCTGCAGTAAATATTTCAACCTTTATAAATTAAGTATTGGCTGCATAAAGTCCTGTTGCCTGAGATTTGTTGCAAGTTTGTCCTTTTTGAGATGCATCAAGTGGCTCCAAGTCATTTGATCATGATCATGTCCGTGACATCTTGGTAGACTTTTAAGCGTGAATCCCCCGACCTCTGTCCTGCTGCCTCCCCTACACCATCCCCTCAACTCCCCTCCCAGCCACGAATTATACTTCCTCACTACCCAGTTTCTTTCAGTACCAGGAGAGGGCCACGCTTGTTCTGGCCTCAGGGATGTTGCACTTGCTACAGCTGACCCTTGAACAGTACGGGTTTGAACTGTGTGGGTCACTTACACGTGGATTTCCTTCTGCCTCTGCCACCCCTGAGATGGCAAGACCAACCCCTCCCCTTCCTCCTCCTCAGTCTACTCAGCGTGAAGACGATGAGGGTGAAAACCTTTAGGATGGTCCACTTCTACTTAATGAATAGTAAATGTATTTTTTCTGCTTTAGGATTTTCTTAATAACATTCTTTTCTCTAGCTTACTCTACTGTAAGAATACAACATAAAATACATACAACATATAAAATATGTGTTCATCGACTATCCTGTTGGTGAGCCTCCTGGTCAATAGTAGGCTAAGAGTAGTTAAGTCTCTGGGGAGTAAGAAGTTACTTGGATTTTCGACTGTAAGGGAGTCAGCACCCCCAGTCCCCACGTTGTTCGGGGGCAAACTGCATTCCATCTTCTTGGACTGCTCTTCCCACAGGCGTTGCCCCCATCCCTTTTCCTCTGTCAGGTCCCAGAGCATGGGTTACCACCACAGAGAGGCCTCTGCGGATGCCTATCTAAAGTGGCACCATTTACTTCAGCCGGGAGGTCAAAGCTGCAGTGAGGCAGGACCATATCACTGCACTCAGTCTGAGCAAAAGAGTGAGACCCTGGCTCAAAAATAATACCAATAATAAAAAAAAGTGCTACCATCCTCCCAGCTCCTCACTCCCAGGAATCACTCAGGAGCCCATGGTTCTGTCTTATTTTTTTCATAGCACAATTACTATCTGAAATGATCTCATTTATTTACTTATTTTTTGTCTGCCTCCCACCAGAATGTTCTCTGTTCTCTGCTGTATCCTTAGCACCGAGCAGTGCCTGCACATGGTGAACGCTCAACAAAAATTTATTATAAGGATGAATGAATGGATGGACCCTCGATTCTGTTATTATTCTGTTTTAATCCAGACAACACTCAGGAGTTTCTCTGTATCAATATATCCATTAGGAAGGTTAGTAATGTGTAAAAACTCTCCTGTGAATGCTTTTATTCAGTACTCAGTCTGTAAGGGGTAAATCCTTCAGCAGACTCTTGAGGAGTGTTTACCAAGTGTCAGGCACTATTCTAGAGCAGTGGTTCTAACCTAGGGATGATTTTGCCTTCCAGGGGCAGCTGTCAATGTCTAGGAACATTTTTGATTGTCAGGGTGGGTGGGAGGTTGCTACTGGCATCTAGCGGGTGGAGGCCAGGGATGCCGCTAAACATCCTGTCATGCACAGGACAGCCCCACAACAAAGAATCATCTGGCACAAAATGTCATTAGTGTCAATAGTGTGAGGTTGAGAAACCTTGTTCTGGAGTCTGAGGATACGGTGGTGACAGGGCAAGGCCCCTACTCCCATGAAGCTTATATTCTGTTGCAGGAACCGGGATAGATACACAATAAACAAATGACATTATTCTGGGAATGACAAGGGCTGACAAAGAAAGCAAGTAGAATGTTGCGATGGTAGCTGTGGGAGTTACTTAGATTGAAGGATTGGGGAAGGCTTTCTGAGGGGTGGCATATGAGCTGGGACCCCTCAGATGAGCTGGAGGCAGCCCTGGAGATCTGGCAGACCCTACCAGGAGGAGCCAGACAGCAAATGCTAATGGGGAAGGGGAAAGCTTTCCAAAGGTTCTGAGGTTTAGGTTGGTTTCAAAGAGGGCCATTCACTCTGGGGCTTGAATGTGCTTTTATCCAATGAAGGTAGCCTAGACATCTGTTTGAAAAACCATTAGATTAGTATTCTTTTTTGCAATATCTCATTTTTTGGAAAGAGCTAAGCTTCCTAAAAAACGTATTTTTCTAGACTTCAGAGTTCCTTAAGAGTGGTGGTTTATCTTTCTGAGGTTGGCTGCCATGTTGATTCCTCCTCCCCTTTCCCAGAATTGGGAGTCTTACAGCTTTGTCTCTCCACTCAGTGCTCAGAGAATCACACACACAGTCCCAGGATAGGACATTCCAAAAAATAAAGAAGGGCACAGAGAAGGTGGGGGACCTTCCCTGCAACTTAGCCACAGTTGGAGTTTCAATAATTGAGCCTGAAAGATCAATTTAATTTCCTCAATAATAGTTTGATGTTCTTATCTGTTAGGTTATAAAGCCCTAAAATGCAGTATAATTCAATACCATTGTGCTACAAACCCACTAACACTTTTTTCTCCATTGCTCAGCCTGGCTCCTCCTCTTAGGAGTCGCCTGTCCATACAGAGTCCCAGAGAAATTCTACATCTTTCTCTGTGTTCTCCCAGACTGAACAGAAGACTGGAAATGTCTTCCCTTAGATCTTTGCTGCCCATCTGGGAAATGTCAAAGGAATTAGCTTTTCTTTCTGTACTTCTAGCATGTATTTATCCTTGCTATAAATGTCACTTTTTTTACTGCTTGTGTGTCAGTCAGGTTGCTTTTGGCTGCAAGTGTCCTCATGATCCTAACAACAAGTTATTGTGTCACATATCAAGTTCTGGGAGAGGGAATTCCAGGAGGAACAGGAGAGCATGTCTTCCTTGAGTGAGGAACCCTCTCCAAGAACCCTCCAGCAGACTCTGCCATGCTTTATTGGCCAGGGGCTGGCCAGATATCTCTTTAGCAGAGAGGATGGGATTGGCTTGGGTGAATTGTGATGTGCCTCCATTGCTTGGGGAGAGGTGACATCCAAACAAAATCTGGGCACTCCCAGCAAGGGAGAAGGAGGGAGTGCTTCTGGGTAGGCAATGATTCCAACTTTATCATTTATCTTCCTGGCAAGGACTCAGAAGATACTGACCATTTGTATTTTTCTAGTTCTTCATCACGTGCAAGAATGTCTTTTGTTATAATGATTAGAGAAATGATAATGATCATGGGCCTTTGTTTCCCCTTGACTGAGCTGGGCCTTCACAATGCACAGGCATTGCTTTTGATAAATTGGTTTGACTTAGAGGATTTTAGACTTGGAAAGCCTTAAAGAACAGCCAGTTCAGTCTTTGTCTTTCCACACGGGTTCACTGAGCCCAGGCTGCCGTGTGGCCTGCCTGGGACCTCACTGCTCGTTCAGCTGAGGCCTGCATGCTTTGGGTGCACAGGCTCTTACTTTGTGTCTTTTTCCTAATTTCATAAAGCCTGGTCCCCATTTCCCTCCAGCTAATCAATGCTATTGTACACATTTAAGTCTTTATCTCGGTTGAAACCTGCACCAGAACTGAAGAACTAAATAGTAGTCATATATAGCTCAGCATGAATATTAGATATTTCTTATTTTAAGTCTTCTCTTGAATCATTTAAAGACATTTCAATCACTTATTAACAGGTATGGAAGTTGTTTTGGGGGATGGGGACCTTCAGTCCTCTTCTTGGTCCTTCAGAACCACACCATCTGGGTGGTGCCTCTTCTGCCCCTTCCTCCTCGAAGGCAGCTCTGCCACCACTAACAGCCACAGTGGAGAAGAGGAAGGGGCCTTGCTTCACATGGGAAGGAGTGTCTCACCTGAAGCATCCTTAGACCCTTATTTAATTTAAAAATGTTTCATGACCAAATTCTGAGCTCTGTTGTCCTCTTCCCCATGAGCAGAGGGTGGAATGAGGCTTGAGGATAAAGGACCCTGGGCCTTGAGAATGCTTCAAGCCCCGGAGATGAAGTTGTCTGTCTGACAGAGGTTCCCAAGTCTGCATCCAAGGAGAGGACCTCTCTTCTCTATGAAGAGATGCTTTGCTTCTGGAAACCCAAGTACGATCCTAGAAACCTAGGAGCTGGCCGTTTGTACACCGAAAGTTTTCTTTTTTTCTATGTGAATGGAATCCACATGGGGATCGTATTAAAGTTCTCTGGGGAATTTAGAAAGGTCTTGATTTCCATGCTGGGAGTGTAGCCATGTATACCCTGTCTATAGTGAAACATACATAGTCTTTTCCATGAAGGGAAGTGCCTGCAAACTATTCAAAGTATCAGGCCACGGGAGCGACCAGCCAGGACTGAGAAGGTGGTATAGGATGGGATGTCCACCTGCGATCTGTCTCCATGCTGTCCTGTCCTCATGTCCCCATAGGAACAATTATGGACATTGGACTTCTCCTTCTTACAGTCCCCCTCAGTTGTGGTGCTGTTGGCATTTTGGCAGGGACTGTTCGTTGTTGGGGGCTGTCTCACCCACTGAAGGGTAGACCTTGGTTAAGGTTAAGGATCCTTGAAGGTTTAGGATCCTTGGCTTTTACCTGCATTCAGTTCCCTACCCAGGTATTGCAGCAACCAGAAGTCCCCCACTGGCTTCTCGCCACCTCCCGCAGAGCAGACTGCTCTGGGCCTCTGTTAGACACAGGATGGATTAGGAGTCAGGATTGTGGAGGCGGCTGCAATCCTATGGCCAAGCCAGTACCTGTACCCCCAGGGATCTGCATTCTTAGGGCGGTTTTCTGAATGTAGGGAAAGAGCGCACTGGGGGACACTGCTCCTTCAGGGTCACCCACCAGCCCATCATGGCTTCACCCAGCCAAGAAGCACATTGTATCTCCTTGGGGCCCTCTGGCATCTCCTCTGCCTTTATACTTGGTCCTGGGATGCGTGCATTTGGGATATATTTTCACACCAGAGAGCTTGCTAGACAGAGCCCAAGGGGATGGAACTGAGTGAAGTGACCTATAGGCCTACTTCTGGCCAAATCTCAGGGCCCAGGTCCCCGGCACAGGTCTTTGCTGCATGTGATTTCTGCCCCTTCATGTGGGGCCAGGAGGCTCTGCAGTCTTTTGGACATTAAACGATGCTTGCAAAACAACAATGTGATGAATTAGGAATGAATCAGAAGCAGACGAGGGACATTTAAAACCTCTTTATATACTCATTCCCTCATGCTCATGTTCCTCCCCAAAGAACCTCCTCCCTTCCCAGGGAGAAGGTCTTGGCCACATGTGTGGGAGGCTCTGCGAAGCCAGTGAGCTCTTCCACCCACAGCAGTCCCAGGGCCCTGCCCTTCCTCTTTCCCTTTCCTGGCTGCCAGCCTTTCTAGAAGGAAGCCATGTATTTGGGCACTTCTGAAGGGCTGGGTGAAACCAGGCAACAGATTTCTGCACGTTACACTGGGAAAGCCAGTGTGTAGAGGTGCAGCGTGACCTGAACCAGTCCTGAGAGGCCAGGTGTCCACCCTTGGCTGTGGAGCTTGGCTGGTGGGAGCAGGGCGTGTAGCCTGGGTACAGGCAGGAGGGGGACTGCCCAGAAGCACTCGCTCTTAATTTGGCTTTCTCTTCA
This sequence comes from Pongo abelii, assembly GCF_028885655.2. Taxonomy (NCBI): domain Eukaryota; kingdom Metazoa; phylum Chordata; class Mammalia; order Primates; family Hominidae; genus Pongo; species Pongo abelii. Next base: position 2,248,381 of record NC_071995.2, read on the forward strand.
GGACTCATTATGTGTCACTTAATGTGAAAAGTCTGCTTTAGACTCCTATTCTAAATTACCTTAACCTTTCATCTTGCCCTGTGGTGCTCTTGGCTCCTATAGCACTGAAAACAATGTGTAATTCTATATTTATTTGTATATTTATTATCTGTCACCCCCAGTAGATGGTAAACTGCATGAGTTGGGGTCCTGTGCATTGCAAGTGCTGGCATCTTAGTAGCTGCAGAATGAGTAAACAGTGGCAGTAGCATCCGCTCCGGCTGAGTTTTCAAAGTAGGAAGTAGGCAGAAGGTTTGGGGTCATCTTAGTTTGCTCAGGCTCCTATAACAAAATACTGCAGTTGGGGGACTACAAAGATGGAAATGTATTTCTCACAGATCTGGAGGCTGGGCAGCCCCAGGATCAAGGTGCCAGCAGATTTGGTGTCTGGTGAGGGCATTCTTCCTGGCTCGTGGACATTTGTCTCCTCACTGTGTCCTCATATAGTGGAAGGGGTGAGAGAGCTCCCTGGAGTCTCTGAGAGTGTTAATCTCATTCATGAGTGCTCTACCCCATGACCTAATTGCCTATGAAAGCCCCTACCCCAATATCATCACATTGGGGGCTAGGATTTCAGCATAGGAATTTGGGGGGACACATTCAGTCTGTCACCATGTACATGACTGCAGTGGGAATTACCCTGATTTGAGGAGTATTTACGGGGGGGAGGGCGAGCCGGACAGACCTGCAGACGTGTAAACCGTGTCTGTAGCATCCTGGGAGCCTGCTTGAGATCCGGCCCTTCTAAGGAGCTCCAGGAGACTTACAACCCAGCCCTTGGAATGACATCCAGGGGGAAGAAGGCCAGTTGATGACTTATGAAATGTAGATTTGTATTTTCGGAAGTGCAGAGTAGTATTTTAAAAAAGCAAATGAGACCCTGAGGGTTGGGAGAATGGCAGAGCATGGGAAGTGGAGGCTGCTTCGGATCCGAGAGGAGGCACTGTGAGATGTGGAAAGAGCTTGGGCTTTGGAGTGGAGCCTGCATTTGATTCTAGATTTCACCGCTGAGTAGTTGTGTAGCTTTTGGCCAAGTCACTTATCCAGTCTGAGACTCAGCATTTTTATCTGCAAAATGGGGCTAGTAACACCGCCCTTTTTGAGTTGTCATGAGTATTCAATGAAATGACGTGTGTACCCACCTCCCTACCTACCACATGCCTGCTTCATAGTGAGTGTCCAATGAGTGTTTGTTCTTTGTTCCTTTTCTCTCTTGAATAGCCGGCATGGCCAGTTTTAGATTTCTCTTGCTCTCCAACCTAGTCTAATTTATTCTGTTAGCTGTCATGTCTACTAACTAGGTAGTCCATAGGTGCATATTGTGTGCATGTAATGGACCCATTGTTGTGTGAAGGGTGGTGAAGATTTAGGAGTACAGATTTATCCTGCAGACCATCTCCCACATTAACATGTTCCTGGGAGAATACATTTTGGATTTTTAATACCCATGCTTCATATTTTATGCACATATTTTAATAAAATGATTTTAAGCTGCTGTTTATATAGGAAATTATATTTACAGCCTCCAAACGCAATATAACATTTTAGTGAAGTCTTGAGTTACATTTCAAGTACAGTTGATAGAATGTGGGAATCACTTGTGGGTGTTGTGTAGAGCCCGTTGAGTGTCAATAAAGGGGACGTGCTTTGAGGATGTGTCTGGGCCCCAGGACCACATTTGAGGAGCATCTTTCCCTTCCCAAGGCAAGACACATCTTGGCCACATGTGTTGGAGGATTTGCAGAGCCAGGATTTGGGGGATAGACCAGGCTGCTTTCCTGACCCATGACACACCTGGACTCTGCCCTTCCCTTTTTCTGGCTGACATTCTTCCTAGAAAGAGGTCATTTGTTTGGCCCTTCCATGGGGCTGTGTGAAGTCAGCTGACGGGCTTCTGCATATTAAGCAGAGAGGTCAGGAAGTGCTATTTTAAGCACGTTATATCCATTGTGATAGTTTATGTGATAGTTATACTATATAATAGACTTTATGCTGTATTTGGTTACATTTTAGGAAATACATGATGAAGTGTTTTGGTTACATTTTAGGAAACTGGCTTTGAGTTGACATGTAATGCATTATAATTTTTCTTATTTAAAAGATGAGAAATAGGCCAGGTACAGTGGCTCAAGCCTGTAATCCCAGCATTTTGGGAGACGGAGGTGGGAGGCTAACTGAGCTCAGGAGTTGGAGACCAGCCTGGGCAACATAGCAACACCTCATCTCTACAAAAAAAAGTAAAAAAATTAGTCAGGTGTGGTGGTGTGCGCCTATAGTCTCATTTATTCTGGAGGCTGACACAGGATGATTACTTGGGCCCAGGAAGTTGAGGCTGCAATAAGCTGAGAGTTGAGATCGCGCCACTGTACTCCAGCCTGGGAGACAGAGCCAGACCCTGTCTCAAAAACAAAACAAAACAAACAAAAAAAAACCCATGAGAAATTGGCTAGCATTTCCCACAGAACATCTGACTTTCAGGAAAGGCTTATTGATGTGTGCCTTTTTACAAATGGTCCCTATCTTCAAGGCGTGGATAGTTTTTTAGGGAGACAGAACAAACAATAAGAATGGAGCATTCATATAAGGAACATAACAAATAGCACAAGGAGGTACACAGCCAAATTAGTGGACCTTTGAGGACGGCAGGGCTGGAGAGGATGGGTAGCAACCACATACGCCATGGCTGTTGGAATTTCAGACTTTAGCAGTTTCTCTCAATGAATGTTCCTTAAGTACCTGTCATGCACAGGTGCTGTGCTAAGTATAAAGTGATAAGCAAGGAAGCGGAAAACGTAGCATGATGCCCAGCCTGAACTTCTCTGTGTCTAAGAGGAGTGAGAAGACATTAAAAAAACACAGCACAACATGATTCAAGGTAGAAAAGTTACAATGTGCTAAAAGAGAAGAACAGCTAGACAACGCACTGCTCAGAGAGGGGAGATGACGTGCACATCTGAGAGGCTGCTGTGGCTTTGGCTAGGACAGTTATCTTAGCTGAGATGGCCTTAAGACAAGGTCTTGATGAGGGCTGCCCATGTTATTAACACCTGGCACTGCAGTGCCCGTCAGAGTGGATGCCCCTGGCTTAGGGAGCTGGCAGGCTCTGGAGCCCTCTGTCCCCTAGGCATAAATCCGCTATGCAGTGCATTGGAGGGAAGCTCCAGGGACCTAAGGAAGGATGTCTGGGTGGTGGGCGGCATTTGAGGGACTCAGGGCACTGATATTTACCAACCCACACAGTGTTTTACCATGTACAGTAGCTGAAGATCAGCCCAAATTGGACCCCAGGGGTAGGTAAGCTAATGAAGCCAGAGGTATAGGCTATCCATCCTCTTTCGTCCCAATCCAGGAAATATATTTTACCCAATAACAACTGTCCTGTGTTCTTGGAGGGTGTTCCACCTGGCTTAACCTAAGGGTCTAACTTAGGGTTTAAGTACCCTACGTTGAAATAATAGAGAAACCTGTGACCTGACCACTCTAATGATTCTAATCAAAGTGCTCCAGCACCGTGATCCCTGCCCCAGAGCCCTGGGCCTCACCCCCATCCAGTAAATAGAGAGTTTGTGCATGGCAAAGCTGAGGGCCGCAGAGCCCCGCGCCAGCTCTCCTGGCCAGCAGTGTCCATGCTGACGGCGGTGTTTGTGCAGCACCTGGTATGAAATCTTGTAGCTATCATCCCCCTGGTTCCCATGCCTGCCACTTCTATCAGTAAGACGCAACGAGTCACACAGTACCACAGTGAAGTCTTGGTTTTGGATGAGGTATATGATTATAAGGATTTGTTTTCATAAAAACAATAATCATCCTAAAAAATTGTGTAAGCCTCCCCTCTATAAATCAGTATGGTCTGAAAGAAAACCAAGTAAAACAAACACCAACAATCCTTATGAACAAAGGAGTGGGAAGGGGTATGTTTGATGGTTGTAATAGTAAGAAATGCACGGGGAGGAGTCATAGTGTGCTTGAAGTTTGATGGCTCTCTGAAGACAAATGGCGCTCCATCTGTGTGAAAGGGAGCGAGGGAGGGAGGGAGGCACGCCCGTGGCTGCTCTGTAGCTGGGGTGCTGTTTCATAAGGTGGTTCACTGGCTGGTACCACTGTCACACAGCGCCCTATTACCAGTTGTTTACCCAAGAATAAAGAATCCGAATTATATTTTAGAAATACAATTGAGGGAGCTGAAGTTTACAATAACTATCTTGAGCTTCAGAAAGCTCATCTCTGGAAAATATTCATAGAGAGATATTTATACTTCCAAGGGAATCTGATGGGGCAAGAAGCAAGTCAGATTTCTCTACTTTTCAGTTAATGGACTCCTTAAAGATTATGTTCGTATGCCTTTAAAATAGTAATTGCTTTGTTTCCTCAAGAGCCAAGATCCATCCAGTCCCTAAATCAAATTCTCAACTAAAATCAGAAGGTTTAAGATACAGTTATTTTAAGTGCTGCATACTCTTAAAAATGTGTGTCTGGTTATGTTGTGTATATAAGTGGCTCATATCAGAGATGCAGCAAGTCAAGCTATATAAAATTCAGTAACACATGCCAGAGAGGGAAGGAGGGAAGAGAGAGAGAGAGAGATTGAAAGAGAGAAAGAGATGCTTATCCTTTTCTCCAGGAGAGGTTCGAATTTTACTTTCAACTCGTTTCTAAAAATGGCAGATGCAAAGTAAGAAAACAAATGTATCTGTGGCAGGCAGGAAGGAAGGACAGAGAGGGGAATCTGATCTTCGTCTTGATGTGATATGTTTTTATCTGAATGCTTTTGCAATAGAACATCTAGGAGGCAAGTGAGAATCAGGGTATGTCTATGTTTCAACAGTTTCATTAGGGTCCCAGAGCTTTGTTTCCCAGGGATGTGATAGAAAATATGAACTCTTTGCATAGTTGGGAGTTGAGGAAGGGGGTAGGCTGAAACAGTGGCATATGTAATGGTGCATACCATCAGTGGCATGTGATGATAGTGCTTATCACAATAGCATTAAGACTTATGCCCTCTTTCTTTGGAGGCATTTAAATAGCTAGCCTTGCTTCTCTTTCCTAGGAGGAAGCCTGGGATTGATGTTGGTACCTCCATCCTGAAGTCTGGGAAATTGGTGGGGGGTTTGATGACTCAAGTTTATAAGTGGATTTTTAACCCAGTTCACATGGTGCTTGTGCTGACACTGACATTTTGTGCTGCATGATCTGGAAGTTGAGGCAAACATGATCAATGTTAGACTGGCAGAATCTCAGAGGACAGGGTCCAAGTTTCAAAGTTTAGAAACATTTCATTGATCAAAGTGTATTAGAGAAAAAAGCATTAAGTTAATTTTTTCATTCAGTCATTCAGTCATGCAACATACCTTTCTTGATCATCTGCCAGGACCCCAGTGTGTTGCTGGAGGCTGTGTTTGGGGGCAGATTGAAGCTAGGTTCAGTGTCATCTCCTCTCTGGTAACTCCTTTCCGATTGAATCTGCAGCTATAACTGGTATGTTATGCCATAGAGAAGGAAGAAAGTATACAAGTGGGCAAACTGGGATTATGTGTATCAAGATGGTTATAGTGATGGAGGAACTATCTCTTGGGATGCATTTTAGCAGAAAGGAACATAAAGCATTCAAAAGAGTTCTATTCTCCAGTTAGTGTCAGGACTGACTTTTCTTTGTTCTGTGGTCAAGGAAGGCCCTACTGAAAACCCAGGAATCAAGGTGGGTGTTTGCATGAAGGTCCCTTCAGCGTCAGCAATGAGAGCAGTCAATCAGGCAGAGCTCCCTGAATTAGGAGTCCTCCCAGGCTGTCAGGTCAAGGTCAGATTTAATTTGGGATTTTGTAGTTTACAGGATGCTACCCACTTTCTTACACCTCGCAGTAACCATGCTCCAGCAGCTTATTGGATTGGTCCAGGCTGTGCCTGGTGGTGAGAACGTCAGGTTTTGTGGGCACATGGCTTCACCAGGAGAGGTCTGGGGTGTCTCATGTTGGTAGAGAAGGAGTATGTCCGTGAACTTTAACTTCTCTAGAGGCCAAAGGCAAACTGGATAGCTATTGCTGCTGTAGTTTTGTAAATCTATGACCCTCTGTTGAGGCCTCTTTAACTCTAGAAGCCTTATGCATCTTTATGATTAATTAATTAGGACCCCACCAGCAGACTCTCCTTCTTCCAAGAGTGTAAAGTCATTCATGCAGGTTTGGTCTTGCTTGGAGGTTGGGGCTTGTGGGGGACATGAGCAGGGCTTGCCCTCAAATTCCCAGTCATTTGCATTTGGCTCCTCCTTTCTTTCACCTGTTACTCTGTTACTCTTTCTGCTGCTTTTTTTTTGAGACAGAGTCTTGCTCTTGTCTCCCAGGCTGGAGTGCAATGGCATGGTCTCGGCTCACTGCAACCTCTGCCTTCCAGGTTCAAGCGATTCTCCTGCCTCAGTAGCTGGGACTCCAGGCGCCCACCACCACTCCCGGCTAATTTTTTTGTATTTTTAGTAGAGATGGGGTTTCACCACGTTGGCCAGGCTGGTCTTGAACTCCTGACCTCAGGTGATCCACCCGCCTCAGCCTCCCAAAGTGCTGGGATTATAGGCATGAGCCACCGCGCCCGGCCTCTTTCTGCTACTTTTAAGTTATTCACACAAGCTTGGAGGACTAGAGGCAGGAGCTGGTATTTGGATCAATGGCTGGGTAATCCAGAGCAGTCAAAGAACCAAGAAATTATTAATATTTTGTTCCAGGTTATATGTTTTTATGGGGTGATGGTGAAAGAAAGAATGAATTTTGTTTCCTAAATGTGTGCTTCTTGCACTGATAGCAAAATTAGCCACTGTTTGCATTTCCTGAGCACTCATCAGCCTGTGGTAGAGAGAAAGAACTCAAAGGTAAGTGTGGTTGCAAGGAAAGAAACCAGGAATCCTGTGGTTGCCGCTAGCTTCATTCAATGTATAGATCCAGATTATTACATATTATCTGAATTAAACACATTTTACTTTAGAGAGATCATGCAGGTTCTGTGTTTGAGGAAATCTTACGATTGCTTATAAAGGAAATCATTGCCCCAAAATTCTGGATTTTAACTAATCTGATCTGCTTAAAGCATGACACCTGCATACTTGCTAACTTATTTTTTGAGAATAGAGAGATAAGGAATAGGATTCAGTCCTTAGAATGCAGAGCTTATAATTTTAGAAAGAGATGTATTTTATTTAGGCCAGATATTTTTACTGTTAATATCTTTACTGTTTTATCTAGAATGTTGACTCTATTATGCTTGAGCCAGTTGCCCCTTCCTCTCTTCCTCTTTCCTCTGTGTATTTATTGCACACTGACTAAGTGTCTGGGGTGACAGCAGATGCTGCGGTCATGAGGGTAACCAGTTAGACATGATTTCTGCCTTCATGGAGCTTACAGTCTGGTGGGAATGATGGACAGAGGAAGCACAGAACTGGACACCATGCATTTTCTCCTCTGACATCAGAGCCAAACTGGAAGATCCTGAAAATAATTCTATTGCATGTCCCTTGGAGATATTAACAAATTGCTCAGTGATTTTGATTGTTAAAATATCCTCCTGTTTGGATTTGTTATCACAGTGGCTTCTCTGGCAGTAGCATAGTTATAAAAGCAACCAGGAACTGCCCATGTGCCCAGTCTAGGCTCCTGACTCCCACAGATGCCTCTGGGGCTGGGGCCCGGCTAAGTATTTTCCAGGAGAAAAGTCAGTCAGGACCCCCAGCGCCTGCCATTTCCCATTCTTTCAGAGCCAAGGAGCTGGACCGGCATCTGACAGCCTGGAAGGGCCCGGTTCCAATCTGGAGCTGAGGTTAACACTTCAGGTCAGCTACTTCCTAAGGGAAGGAAAAATCCCTCCCAGGTGTTACTTTGAGCTTTCTCTGGTGCTGCTTGTTGCTGGCCTTCAGATTTTGGCCACCACTATCTTCAGGTACTGTTCTCCCTGCCTCCCTTGGAGAGGTGACCTTCCCCTTCTGTGCAGGGCCCTGTCTGTCCCATGTGGGCTTCCAGGGCTGGGGTGAGGAGGAGGCGGCGAGATTATTGCCTGTTACACATGGACATCTAGACGGGGGAAGAAACATAACAGCTTTATTTTTAGGCTTTGCTAATTCTCACTCTTCTCCTAGTTCGCTGCTACCTGGCAACAGCTTATTGTCATGGCAACACCGATGTTAATGAGTGAAACTCTCAGTGTGTCTGCTTTCCTGGTGCTCTGACAGACACTGTGTGGAGCTATCTTTCTGGCCATCAGAGGCTAAATGCTAGGCTCCCTTCCCCTCTGCAGGCCTCCCAGGCCCCGGGCCCCATCCACAGAGGGAAGGCACAGAGGCAGCGTTGACAAGGGATTTATGGCTCTGCTTACACATTCCCAGCTTCTCCTCTCTTCACGGATGGGCTGCTGGCTCTCGCACTGCCCCTTCTCCTGCAGTCCATCCCTCCACATTTTTAAGCGGCAGCTGTAGCCCGTTTTCTCACGTTTGGGGCACCTCGAGATTTGAGCAGGTTTTTATGGCACCTTCTCTGCAGTTGATCAGCAGGGCTGAATCGCGAGTTTTGAGAGAGGAGATTTGTGACTGGAACTGGCGCTCACATTGGGGAGGGAAGACCTGCACCTTCAGCCCTTAGGCTGAGAGTCAATAACTCCACCATAGCTTCTTGTCTTGCTTCTCTGGCATCTGTCCCTCAAGGGTGCCTTCGCAGCATTACAATAACTTGTGAGGAAGAGCAGGCAGAGTCTGCTCCAGCCTCCTCGTGCCTCAGTTTGTCCATCTCTAAAGCAGCGCGTATCTGAAACTGGATGTTCCTTAAGTTGGCGCTGCTGAGGGAGGGGTTCATGTGAAGTGCTCTGGGCTCCTGCTCACCATTTCTATGATGTGGGTGACTTGCTCGACCCCTCTGTGACTCCACTTCTCACTTGTAAATAAGGATAGTAATAGTATCTACCTCAGAATGCCATTGCAGGACTCCAACCAGATACATATGTGTCCAGGGCTTATAATAAAATCATGGTTCAATAAATCTTAGTTCTTACTATGTGTGGTCATTATTCAGTCTTCACACTGATTTCGTGAACTAGGACTATTGTTATTCTTGAATTACAAAGAAGGAAACTGAAGCATGGAGAGGTTGAGCAACTGCCAAGGTGGCTGGAAGCGACATGAAGCCTAGGTGTGCCCTGAGCCCCCACACTGCACACTGCAAGGTGAGCCTGAAGGAGATGGCCCTGTATGCCCTCAGTGACTGCTCCCTGTTCCGGGGAGGTGGGCCCGGGACCCCAGGAGTGTGCCTGAGGACCTTGCACTCCTTGGATAAGAGGCGTTATGTGAGCACAGAATTACCAACATTGTTTTTTTTTTTTTTTGAGGGAATCTCACTATGTCACCCAGGCTGGAGTGCAATGGTGCAATCTCAGCTCACTGCAACCTCCACCTCCTGGGTTCAAGAGATTTTATTGCCTCAGCTTCCCAAGTAGCTGGGGTTACAGGCACACGCCACCACACTCAGCTAATTTTTTGCAGTTTTAGTAGAGATGGGGTTTCACCATGTTGGCTAGGCTGGTCTGGAACTCCTGACCTCAAGTGATCCACCTGCCTTGGCCTCCCAAATTGCTGGGGTTATAGACGTGAGCCACTGCGCCTGGCTACCATCATTGTTGACCTCCACAAGTCCATCAAGTGTGACCTCCAGAGGGGTGTCATTCAGCTGCTGTGGCCCATCTTGAGGCCAGCACTGCTCTACCAGGCTCTTTAACGATCAATGGAGTAAAAACTGCAGCCACCTCTGTGTAACCCTAGCCTCTTCCTTAGGGTGCGGGGTCCCTGGCGAACACCTCTCAGTTGGGCTAAGGAAGCACGTTGCCACTTATTTACTGTGCTAGTTCATCCAAAGCTTTCAGCAACATGTAACAGCTTTACTTTCTCTTTTTTCAGAGTAATAGTCCTTTTAATTTTTCTATGTATTTTTTTAAAAGGTAGCACATACACATGGTATAAAGTCAAAAATATGCAAAAGGGTATATAGTGGTAAGTCTCTCTTCTCCCTTGCCCCAGCCTCCCAGTGCCTCCCCTGCAAGGAGGTCTGTCCATGAGTAAGCATAAACATGTATATTGATTTGTAAACCTCTGATGGGAACGCTGATACATTCTGTCCTGCATTGTTTTGTTTTTTCCTACTTAACAGTGTATCTGGAAAACTGCTCCATACAATTCACAATCTATGAGGGCGACTTCATTCATATTCAGCAGACACCTCAAAAATCTTATTGTTTTCCAGGTAAATGAGGTCAAGTATGTGAATCATTGTGAAATATCTTAAGAAAGCCTAACTGCTGGCAATAAGTTAATAATACTGAACAAATATTATCACCATGATAATAATACCACGATTCTTTTTAATCCATGATACAGTTTTTTATGTCTCGTTTTAAAGCTGAAACCCAAATTCATGGAGCTAAAAATGTCCCTGACCTGCGGTTTGAACCTGAGTCTGTCTGTCTTCCATCCCTCTGTCGGTTTGCCTGCGCCACACTCCTTCGCTTATAGAAATGTGCTTGGAGTGGGTCTTGGCTACAGCATGGCCGTAGGAGTTGACTCCTGGGAGTCCCCATGATGCTGTAATGCAGTGACAGCATCACTACACAGTTCTCATCACCGCCAGCCCCCTTCCTGTCTTCCCTGTAGGCCCAGCACTCACCCACAGGCAGACACTTCTAGTTAGCGCACATGGTTGATGGACATGTGAGGTTCCTTTGACCCCATCCCTTCTAGTCTATGCTTCTGCTTCTTTACCTAGAAAGTGTGCAGCCATGTCTCATCCCCGCCAAAAGAGGTACTCAAGAAGAGAGAAGAGGAGTGTTCAGTGTCTTCTCCCCACGTCCCCTTTTCCCCCAGCGAGGCAGAGGGGCTCTGTCTGGGTTTGGACTGGAGCACCTCACGGGTGTGAAGTTGGGAGGAGCCAGAGGCAGTGAGGACCTGCATTGCAGCGGGTGTGTCGGAGGGCTCAGCAAACGTGTGCTGTATGAGATGGGGAAACGAAGCCGTGTTTGCCGGCATATCTGGGGTTCCCTGGTCACTGAGACATCAGAGACATGTCAATCTGAGTCCCTTTGCTTGGATTTAATCTGCTATTTGTGAGTGTTCTGTTGCATTTAGTGGGGCTTCAGTCTTCATTTTCCTTGTCCTTCGCACTTCCTCATCATTCCCTTTCCGCGAGCTTGCCCACTTACTAGGATGGATCCTGGTCAGTGGATCAGGTGGTGGTGCTGAGGGCTCTGTTACCCCGATGGATTGCCAGCTTGCAGGGCCCAGCATGCCTGCGAGGGCAGAAGGGTTCTGAGTGGGGCCTGTTCCTCTGGGTGGGATGCGCTCTCCCTCTTCCTAGGCTTGGTTCCTCTCCTTCCTCGGGGCCTGATTCCTCCAGCTCATGCTCTGTCTTTCTTCAGAGCTCCTACCAAAGTCCCTGTCCCCCACACCGTTGACACTTTTACAGCAGCATTGCACGTGGACATAAAGGGGCACTGCAGCCAGTCCCCTGTGGAGGACTCAGGATGTCCCAGCCCTTCAGGGACCGGCTCCAGGGTAGGCCTGGCAGAGGGAAGGACCATGTTCTCTCCCAAACGGGCCAGTCCTTGGAGCTGCTGCCATGGCTTCAGCTTCCAATACCCTGTTTGGCGGGCTGTTTGCAAAGACGCAGAAGAGCCCCAAGGTGAGTTGAAGGGCCCTGGAGCCCCAGGCCTGCCTGCCTGGGGAGCAGCTGATGGCGAATCTGTGTCCTGGAACACGCCCTGCTGCCGCCAGTGTGACATCGGCTGTGGTTGTGAAATTTCTGACAAAGATGCTTGGAACTCATCCTGTTCTCGAAGTCACTGTGCTGCCCATCAGTTGACATGCTCTGTTGTCAAGAACACAGGAACCAGAGAGAAAGCACACTCAGCAGAGATGTGTCCTAGGGTGTTAGAGGAGGGAACCCCGTCACAGAAGAAAATTAGCAAAGACAGAACTGGGCAAAAACCACCAGAGGTCCCTGGGGCATGCCAATTAACTAGCTGGGGGTCTTGGGCAAGAGCGAGGGGAGGCCAGGGCTTAGGGATGAAATGTGAGGATGGGAAGGGGCCTCTTGAGCCGGCTCAGTGCCTCAGTTGGGCACTGGATATGGACTGGGACCACATCTTCTGGCCCCTCTTATTGTCCTTACTGCCTTGAAAGGACTAGATTATAATTACCTGAAGGACTGAGTAGGCCTAGAAATACTTCCCTAACTGCTTACTCATATCAACATTCCTTCCAAGAAAGAAGCAGGCACGCAGTCCACAATTAGAGATGAAAGGCTTCAACTGGAGGAGGTAAGGCCTTGGAGCGAATGTTTCAGTTGAAATGCAATCAGTCAAACAACTAGGGCAATTGACTGGTTATCAAACCCTTCTGGGTTTTGATGGGAGGAAAGAAGAGGAATTACTCATAAGGCAGCGATTTCTTAAATAAAGAGAAGGGACCCCAGAAGAAGAGGCTTCAGGACACTGATTCTTACTCCTGTCTGTACAGTAGAATAATCTGGGCAGCCTTTTAAAAATACTCAATTCCTCTGCCTCAACTCAGAGGAGTTCTGATTCAGTGGCCTTCATGGGGCTGGGACATCAGTATTTTTTAAAAGCACCCCCAGGTGATTCTAGTGTGCAGCCAGCGTTGAGAACCACTGGTTTAGAGGGGTTTAAAGGCAGAAGGCAAAATGTGTAGACTCCAGCATAGAGTTTGCTGTTTTCCAGGCTGAGATCAATAGAAAGCGTATCCTGATTTTAATTCACGGTGGCACACTCTAAAAGTATACTCCGGGATTTAAAAAGTCTAGGGGCTTTCGGAAGTATTTGTTTGCCCATGTTCATATCAACATTATTTGTAATGGCCAAAAAGCAGATGCAATCCAAGTATTCATCTATGGATAAATGGATAAACAGGATGTGGTATATACATACAATGGAATATCATTCAGCCTTAAAAAGGAAGGAAATCCTGATACATGTTACAACATGGATGAACCTTGAGAACATTATGCTAAATAAAATCAGCCAGACACAAAAGGAGAAATATGGTGTGATTCCACTTATATGAGGTACCCAGAATAGACAAATGTATACAGACAAAAGTAGAATGGTGGTTGCCACGGGCTGGTGGAGGGGGAAATGTGGAGCTGTTGTTTAATGGGTACAGGATTTCAGATTTTCAAGAATAGCAAAGTGTTCTGGAGATGGATGGAGATGATGGTTAAACAACAATGTAAATGTTTTTAATGCTACTAAATTGTACACTTAAAAATGGTTAAGTTTGTAAAATTTGTTACATGTATATATTTTACCACAACCTAAAAAATTAATTTCAGATTAATGAGAATCATCTATTTTAATATTTGAGAAAAACAGAAATTTATAAAGGAGAAAATTTAAAAATTACCACTTGATATCTAGATGTATTCTTTCTCTGCGTGTGCTTAATCATGCAAATACATACACACATTGAGTCTTACTTTCTATGATGCCTTGCAGTCTGGGTTTTCATTTGTACTTGATTTGGTTTAATCCTTGTTTCTTTACAGAGATGGTTCCATCTCAAGGGTGGAGTAAGTGAGGTGACATGGTAGGTGGGCATCCTAACATATCCATATATTCAGCTTTGGAATCAGACACTACTGGGTTCAAATTGCACCTGTCACGTTCACGATCGGTGTGACCTTGGGCCTCATTCTGAGCCTAAGTGTCCTTACTTCAGACTTGTTTGGGAAGTTAGAGATAACTTAGGTGCCAGGTCCCTGCTCAGGCCCTCGGGAAATGGGAGCTGTAACTGCAGAGTCACTGGAGACTTCCACGGACACTTTTACGTACTTGAGATAGATATTCAGTCTCCACTTCTACCCCTGTCTCACTTAGGAGAGAGCTTCGGAGAAGCCCTGATCTGAGATTCAGGAAGTCGCCAGGGCTGCCACATGGTGCTGTGACCTTGGCAACACCAGGTTCTTTCTCGGTCTCCGTTACTACATTTACAAAGTGAGCACATTGGGTTTTGGGGTCTCTGGGTTCCTCCCACGTCCCTACTCTAGCATCCTTTGCTTCTCCATAGCCTCTCACTCCCCGAGATGCAGAGCCCTCAGTGGATGTCCAGTAAATATTTATTAACAACCAGGCTCCTGCAGGTTAATCATCAACAACATGCAACAATATCCCAGATATGACCGGCTTCCTCCAAAGAGGGAAACCTGCTTTATGGCAAACTCATTGACTTTTCTTCAGGAAGTTAATTTCTGGTGGTGCAGCACCATATTCTGCAGGAGCTTGGATAGGCTGTGCTGGAAAGACAGGGATATTTTTCCCTAAAGGCAGTGTGTAGGGGAAGTGGGGCAAAACTCCCTTTTTTATTCCTGTAGTGCTTGTACTGGGGCAGAGGAAGCAGATGGATTACCAAGAGCATGGAAAGAAGTCCTACGTCCAGCCTAGAGCTCAGCACATCTTTCAGCTGCCAAATGGAAGGTCTCTCTGTGGTAATGCAGGGGAGGGAAATTGAGTTAGGATGGCTTGTTCCAAATAAAATGCTATATTTAATTTCACTCTGAGAAACATTTGATGTCCGGGCTACTGTAATACGTGAAATAGATTTAAGAAGATCCTTTTTTTGTTAGAACAACAGAAAATACAAAACAGGGAGGTCCTCACATCAGTTGCAGGTTGCACGTAGGGATCTGATCATTTCAGTGTGGTTTTTAATCATCTGGCAGCTGCTGGCCAAGGGTTGACTAGTCGCTACCTAGCAGCCTGAGTGTCACTGTACGTGTTGAATCTGTCTCAGTAGTTCAGCCTCTGAAATGCCTTTCAAGTTAAGCCAAGGCGTTCCGCACAGGAATGGAAACTGTCAGTTTGTAAATCTGGGATGTGTATTTGTGTGCTTGACATGTGGAAGGGAAGGGTTGAGTATAAACCAATGCTGAGTTAGATCAACAAATATGTATCTGACTGTATGATCTAAAAACCAGCCAGGTAGAGTCCCATCTCCAGAACTGCTGTCCCTTTTATGATGGTCATAAGCGCCATGGCTGCTGGATGCTTCTCTCCCTTTGTGGAGCTCTTCCCTGGTGTATTTCTGGGCTAACTGGCCATGCAGGGATTTGGGGAAGGAGCTCACAGACCTACTCTACTTTTCACATTGTTCCTATCCCTTCAGGCTTCTGCCTGTTTCCTTCTTGACTCTCCTGTTATTTTTTGGTGTGAGGTCAGAAAAAGCTCTTCTCTCCTCTTCTGCCTTCATTCATTTACCATTCAGAGGACCTCACTGAAGTGGAGAGACCAACAGATAGGGCTGCCAACTCAACCCTGGAAATGCTCTTTTCTTATTTTACCTGGCCATCTAGAAACCAAGTGTTTTATTTTTTTGTCCATTTATTTAAAAAAACTACAGAATGAAGTATTTTTGGGGACTGTGCCACTCTTTTGGGCTGTAAGTAGAAAAGAACAAATATATCCTTGTCCAGCTTTTCCTGTTAGACCCTCAGAGGAAGAAGCTCCAGCCCGTAACCTGTGAGGCTTTATCCCTTGGTGATGATGTGAATTAGAGAGAGAAGCTAATCTTTTTGAATGACTATGAAAGTTTCTCTGTGGAGCACCTGAAACCCTGGAAACACTTGCTTTCACAAACACTGAGGGCACCCTTATATGTGGAAAGAATTTCAGAGGCCAGGTATCAGGAGAGGCCCTGGGAGAGTAAGGAAATACAAGCAGCTTTTTGGCCTGGGATCTGGAGGCCCAGGGTCTGGAGGCCTGGTGACCTAGGCAGAGGAGGGCCCAGGAGGGAGGCTGTCCTTGAAGAGCACTCTCTGATGTTGGTTCAGCTCTCTGACATTGAAGTTGTCATGAGAACCCAAGCTGCTTTCTGTGATAGAAAGGATTTCCTCCTTTTCAGATGCTGAGGGAAATGGTTCTTTGCATCCTGCATCCAGAATCAGCACAAGACAGGGGAAGTGGTCAGGGACCGGCACCTCGGCTCCCCTGTTCTCCAACTGGCAGTGCTGTGGGGTTCCTGGGCAATTGTACAGAAAGCATGTATATAGGGTCATATAGATATGTGCTGGAATACTGACACAATTCAAAGTTCCCTCTGCTCAACTCCTTTGAGCTGAGCTTAATCCATAGCTCTCTGAGCCTCGGTTTCCTTATCTGTAAGAGTGGGAATGATGATACTGCAGAGTTGTGAGGCCTGTGCATGCTAACGCATGTGATATACTAGCTACAGTGCTGGCTCCCTGGTAAGGCTCAGGCATAGGGAACTGGTACAAGCATTACCTCTGCCCTCCCATGGGACAGAGGGGTGCTGATATTTGGTGTGAAGGGGTGCTGATACTAGGTTGGGTTCTCCTAGATCAGTCTAATGTAGGAGAGGCATCTTCAGCTGGAGCTTTGGGATATGTAGTTACTGACCAGTCTTGACTCACCATTGTTTGTGGTGTCTCTTGTCCTTTTTTTTTTTTTTTACTTGTTTCCGGAAGGCAGCTGGTGGTAAGTTTTATATTAGATTTAGCTTGAATATTATGCTTGGTTAGCGCAATACTAAAATTATTTCCTTTTTCCTGTGCATTCATCTATTCAACACATATTTCTCGAGGATGAACTATATGCGAGGCACTTTGACAGGCACTGATGATGCTGCGCTTGGTGCTGAGCGAGAGTTTACATTCTCTGTGCACCTGAGAGCAAGAAGAGAGGAGAGACAGGAAATGAAAGATGTAAGCAAATAAACGAGAGAGCTTCATATTATGGTGGGTGCTATGAAAAAGAAATCAAAGAGAAACAAGCAGAGTTTTGTGGTAACATGACTATGGGTGGGGGGTTACTTTAAGCTGGTGGTCAGGGAGGTCCCCTCTGGGACCTGGAAGACAAGAAGGAGCTAGGCTTGCAAAGAAAGACAGGAAGAGCCTTCCGGGGGATGGCATAGCAAGTACAAAGGCCCGGAGGCAGGACAACCTTGGCATGTGTCAGAAACAAAGAGCAAGGCTGGCACAGAGTGAATGACCAGGTGGGTGCAGGTGAGCTGGTCAAAGGGTTGGCGGTGTGGGGTGAGGGAGTGCTAGATCATGACTGGTAGGGAGGGTGACGTGTCTTTTTTATTTTTAGGATATCATCATTCTGCCTATGGATTAGAAAAGGGAGTTGGGAGGGAATGAGAAACTGGCTGGGAGGCCAGTTGGGTAGGAGAATAGAGGCTGGGACCAGGTGCCAGCAGTGGAGGTGAGATGAATGGGCAGAATTTGGCCAGTGGGATGAATCCAAGTGCTTGGGAGGCAGAGTTGCCAGGGCCTGCTGGGCAGTTGGGCAAGGAGGCCCCAAAGGATGCCAGGCAGTTTGTTCAGAATAAACATCAACAGTGAAAGTCTTGTGAAGAGTGTTGGGAAGCTGGACATTTTTAGATACAGCTGATGGCAGTGCAGAAGTTCCACTCACCTTGGAGAGTCATTTGACAAAATGTTCAAAGGCTTCAAAATGCTCATTTCTTTTGGCTCAACAAGTTCGTAGGATTTTATCCTATGGAAATAGTCAGAAATATACAAGGATTACTTACAAGTGTGTTCGTTGTAGTCTTATTTGTAATGGAGCTAAACCTGGGATAATTTCTCTCCTCTATTTTTCAATCACCAGAGGGCTGGGTAACTAAGTTAGGATGCATCCATATGATAGAACACCATGTAGCCATTCAAATGATAACCTAGAAGGACAGTTAATGGCACATAAAGATGTTCAAATGCACTGCTAAATGAACAAATATAGAAAGTTATCTACAATATGATCCCAAATTTTATAAGATATATAAACTCTATTTACATCTCATATAAGTGTAGACAGGATATACTATACCCTGGAAGGTCTAATAGGTATACATTAGAGTGTTAATGATAAGCCAATTCAGGGAACAAATTACAAATTATTTTATTTCATTCTCTATGATTCTTCTAAATTTTCTACCATAAACATTTGAAATAAAAACTTAAAAAAAACCCTGTTATTTGAAAAAACTTGTGATGTCTTACCATGTGCAAGTATAAACTGAATAGTGAATAAATCAGTGGGCTGGTGGCCCTTCTTAATACACTGCCGTACATAGGACAACCATTTGTATTCAGAAAGTTTGTGTTGAGTAAGTCACTGGATTTGAGTCAGAAGACTTGGAGTTGGAGTCCCAGCTCAGCCATTCACTGGCTTTGTGATCTTGAACACGACGCTTAACCTCTAATGTACAGACCCTTGGCTGCTTCAATTTGCAGTGGGAATGAATGGTGATAATAAGAACAAGAATAATGCTTTCATGGAGTTGTGAGGATTCAATGATAGGGAATTAGAAAATATTTTGTAAGAGGAAAAGCACAGTGTAAATATTAATATTCCAGGGCCCAAGTCTTTGACATGGACGTGACTATGGGCACCAATAGGTTTTTGGACAGATCATTAATGGTACCTTGTCGTGCCCTTTAGTGTGTATCTCATGCAACCAAATGGCCAGCTCACGTCTGATCCCAAGCCCTGAATTAAGCGAGCAATCTGAACACAAGGGACAATGAGTTGTCCTGAGCGGCAGGCGGCTCTCAAATGAGGAGTGCTTTCTCATTCACTGGAAAGCTGTAAGTGAAATGCTGCTTCAGCAGCCGCACCCAGAGCCCCTTTGATACATGGTTCAGCTGTTCTGTTACATAAACCTATTGGAAATGAACCTGCAAAGGAGTTGGGCAGAGGGAGTTGCCCATTGGAATAAAGACGAAGGAGAAATGCACTACCTCTCCATTTAAAGGAGACATTTGCTTTTTAATGGACCCTAAACACTGGGATCTCAAATGTCACAATCTTTACATACTGGAATGGACATGCACATAAATGCTGATGAACAGCTTAGCAGGCACTTAATTTTTAAATCTTTGATTGTTCAAGGACAGGGATATCCTACTTGGCTCATAGCAAGACTCATAGTATATTGGACAATGTTGTCTGCACTGGGATGTCTTACTGGAGAGTCACATCTCCAAAAAGAAGCTGTGTAGTGAATGGGTCCAAACATAAGGGTTTGAGCCCCTGTTTTCAGCTGGGATTTTTTGGGTAAAGGGAGATGAAGCAGCCAAGTCTAACCAATTGCTGAGGTTTATTTCTTGGGGACTCCCAGCTCCATTGAGGTGTAGAAAATATAGCACATACCAGTTACCAACATGGATACCTGTTCCTGGATGGAACTGCCTGGTTGGAAAGAATGCTGGTGGTCAGTAGTGCCTTCTGATCCTAAGAAGAGGACCCTAACCTGGCCATTTTGAATAAGGGCCCCATAGCTGCTGATTAAGTGTGTCAATAGTGGGTTCCTTGTGATGTAACATTCATCATCCTTCCTGTGGTGGATGACCCTACAGACCCACCTGCTGATAAGCTAAGCTGCTTGCCCAAGGCCTTAAAGCTACAGAGGTATTAATCTAGAGTTTGAACTGGATCTCTCTGACTCTAAGATTCCTGCTCTGAAGTCCTCCATTATCCTGCCTCTTACTGAGTTGTTTTGCCAGTGCTATTGGATTTGAATTCAGTTGTATCCTATGTACATTAGAATGAAAATGTATGCATCGTAGAAAATGAATAAATCATGGTTCCATCCCTCAAGAAACTTATATATATATATATATTATTATTATTTAAGAGTTTGAAGTGCGTAGCAAGAGCTCAATAAATAGTTATTGAGTAAATGATAATACACAAATATATTCTAGTTTATTTATAGATATCCATAACCCCAATCAGATTATGATGCATCTCATAAAAGGTGCACACACAAAATCCCGTCGGAGTTTAAAGACGGGAGAGAATACCTCTGGAGAAATCAGGAAAATACCAGTTGGATGTATCATTTGAGATGGGTCTTAAAGACCTGTAGGCACTCTGACAGGTAGAGATGGTGAGGCTTGGTTCCCACCCTGAACCTCCCGCCTGCTGATTGGCTCCTGCAGTACACCCTAGGTGCCCTGGTTTGTTTCTGCTTTGTAATTCCACTTCTTAATGATATCAATAACTGGGAGCTGGGAAGTGAAGTTTTTATTCTGATAAACCTGACTTGCCGCAAGAGGCCTACATGAGAAAGTATGATTTCTGGTCTCCTCTCCACCGTCTCCGATATGCAAATGAGTCACACATCTGTATCTTCATTCTAGAGCTCTCTTTTGAACTGCTAATCCCCCTGGCTGAGCCTCTAATCCTGGTTGTCCAGCATTCTTCTAGATTTAAGGTTGAAACAGAGTGCATGACCTTCCCAGACTCCCTTGTACATGAGCTCCCAACTTCCCAGCCCCTGTTCTGCTCCCCTCCTTGCAGCGGTAGCCAGGGTGGTCAGCTGCATTGCACATTAGTAGTAAGGGAAGAATGGGGTGACGGGTCCAGAGTTGTGTGTTATAAGATGACTTTGGAGGTCAGGCTGTTGTTTTGGCTCACTTTGGGATTTTGGGGAGTAGCTTACTTTGCCATCAATTTCCTGATGAAGAAAAGGCAACTTGGCGTTCTTCGTATAAGTAAACAGGTCAGTGTTGGAGATAATTACATTAGGAAGCACCGTGGGTCCCAGAGATGGGAGGCCGCATGTAAGTACTACTATGCCATTGCCATCATTGTCTGGAGAGGATGATAATGTAGTATTTGCTTGCAAAATGGTTTTCTGATGTTTGGTTGAAAGAGACAGTTATGTACCTTAGCCAACTGTCAGGGCTGTTTTTCTTCTAGCACAATTTATAAAGTGCTTTTTGTCACACCCAAATTTTGCAGGACCACAAAACTCAGATATTTAAGGTTGTGGCTTTTTAGAATGGATGAATAAACATTAGCACTCCAAACTTAAGAGTGTGAAGACTTGTCAAGGCTCCATTTCTGATTTGCTTTCTGATCTCATGCAAGTCACTTCACCTCTCTGCTTTTTGTTTTTCCATCTGTGAGACATTGCTCACTTTGCCAGGATATCTTCAATATGAATAAGATAATGTGTGGAACCCTTTCAGCTGCTGCATCATTAAAAAGCACTTATTCAGCACTTATGTAGCATTGCACAAAGAGAATTATAAAGACTAGATCCCTTCCTTGCCTGCTAGTTATATTCTAATATCTTCTTAAAAAGGCAGAAACTAGGCAACTAAAGAGAGCAATAATTCAAATGTTATCTTTTAGGCTACACAAATAACAGTAGCATAAATAATTAACAAGCACCAATATGCAAAGAAATCAGTTATCAAGAATACATAGAAATAGTTACCAAAAATACATAGATAAAATTATCAGAAATTTCTCATCTTTCTGGAGCCAAGTCACGCAAGAACCTGGTTTTATGTAAATGAAATTGCCAGACACTGCCCCCTGGAACCTGAGCAAGAAGAAGACCCTAGTGGGTGGACTGGGGAGGGAAAGTGTTCTGGAGAGTTTTACTTGGGATTCTGTATTTGGGTTTCTGTCACTGTCTCTTCTCCCTCCAAAGTCAACTAATACTCAGACATTAAGGCTTAAGACCCTGTTAAGGGGAAAGGTCTGTGCTTTACAGACGATGCTGTAGAGTGGTAGGCAACCATCATTCCTCTTCTGAATATTGTGGTCATTGCATTGTGAGCCTTCATTGAATTATGAACAATCATGAGAATGAGATCCAAACCAAGCTGGATGGAAACCACATGGATGAGGCCCCAGAGAGTGAGGACACCATACAAATGTAATCACTGAGCTGTCTGAATCATCTTGAGAAACTTCTACAAGTCTGTATACATCTGACTTCCCCATCAGTTACACACTTTGAAAGGAAAGCTCTAGGGAGAAGAGTACCATTTGCTTCCCCAGTGCTAGGAGAGGAAGGTGATGAGACTGAGATTACTTACTAAATTATTTCCTGTGACTTCTTAGAAAAGCTGAACTCCCAAGGTATGCTGCTTGGAGATGTGGGGACACGCGCATGCACACATACACACACACACACACACACACACACACACACACACAGAGTTTTCTTCATACAGGGGTAGTAAAACCTGTCAGGAAATTAATTAAATTAGCTATTATTTGTGTTTCTCTTATAGTTTACAGCATCCTTTCACTGATTTGATCTCATTTGACACAAAAAGACTAGCTGTCAAGGTAGGTGAGACTAATATTAATCATCCCCATTGTACTTAAAAGGAAACCAAGACTCAGAGGTTAAATAACTTGGCCAAGGTCACACAACCAGTCTGAATCTGGCAGAGACCAGATTTAGATATTCCCTCTAATACCCTGACTTTCTCTCTGGAAGATGGTCAGCATTCTAAAGCCAATGTATTTAAATACCACCTGTCTATCACAAATTTTGCATACAAAGATTTCAAGCCCCATCTAGATACCTAGTTTTCCTCTCCATATCTCATGTTTTTAAATTACTATTTTGTGTCACCATAGTGCACAGCATGCTTAAGACCTGGCTTGCTGCTGTTAATAATTACATAGTGTCATTGTTTCCTCCAGGGAGACTCACAATGGAAGCTAGCAAGCCAGGAACTTGTCCTTCACTGCACTTGGGTCTTAAACAGCTACAAAATACACAGAGTTTGACTCCCATCTCCCTCCAGTTCTCAAGCTCTCTCCCTGTTGGTTTTCAGCACGAGTTTCAAGTATTCTTTCGGCAGGAGAAGGGCTCTTGAAAAATGGCCCATCGCAGTGCAAATTCTTTTCTAATGAATGCGCTGGGCAGGCAATAAATCTGAAAGGGATGCATCTGAATCCCGGTCCAGGTGGAAGATGCTAAACTGGCCTAAGGCTTTCAAATATGCCTGTCCTTAGCCCACTTGCAGATATTGCTGCTGTTACTGCTGATGCCATGGCCTGTGTGGGGAGGCAATCCTCACCAAGAGCTCCCTCCACAACTGCTGGGTGATGGGGGGATTGCTGCATGCTTTCTCTGTTCCCTGCCCTCCCCTTTTTAGCTATTCCCCTCCTCTCTGAAATCATCCCCTCCTGACTTTACTCCAGGATCTCCTTCCAGCTCCTCGCCTTCTTCTAACCAGGACCAACTTTCTGGAAAAATGGTTCTTGCACTTCAGTGTCAATTTTCCCCAAGAACATGAGCATTTCAAGCTTTGAGTGCTGATTCGGGAATTTATCCAGTCACAGGAGTTTCCCAGACAGACACTGCATTCTGCTGATTCAGAGTCATAGTGACTCTGTGATCAGAGGGACTTGAGTTTGAATCTCTATACCACCTTTGACTGACTTTTGGCAAGTTACTTAACCTTTCTGAGTCTGCCAAATGAAGACAATGCTATTGTCCTGTTAGAAGGATTAAATGATATCACATAAAGTACCTGGATGTGCTCAGCCTGTGGCGAATCATTATATGTCAGTTCTGTTTTTCTGTTTCTCTCCTGAAGAACTCACAAAGCCTCTCTTATCTGTTCAAGGTCATTGGATGACTTGCTAAGAACTAGGCAGAAGCCAAAGGTCATTCTCCCATCAGTTATCACTCCTACGTGACAATACACCCCAGGTGTCAATTAGTTTTTGGTTTGACCTACTATATTTTACTGATTCTACTGATCCTAAGATATTTTTTCCCCTACATTTTCATTTCTCTAAAACTAAAGTGCAATCTAAACAAATAGGTTACACTTTAGTTGGCACCATTTTTTCTTTCTCATTGATACATAAAATAATAGGCACATCTTACAACTTACAACTTTGACTTGATGGACATATGGTAATTATTTTTAAACACCTGAGTTTAAATTCCCTGAACTCAAGTGGCAAATAACTGCCCTGACCTGGTGATTCTTGATACAGTCTCTTCCTAGGTACCTTGTGCTGGAGCGTCTGCAAGATGTCCTTAGGTGGTGGGCTGCCATCTGGATAAAGGGGCAGCAGGAAGAAGAGTTTCTGGGCTTCTGGGACACATGTGAATAGAGTGCAAATGACACTTAGGGTTGCATTCTTGTGTCAGAGTTCAGCTGGCTTGTGCAACCCCGCCCCTGTGTTTGGCCCCAAGATGCCTTCCCACACCTTACACAGGGAACTCCCTATCATGTAATATTCAAAGTGGGCTTTTCAACTAACATTTATTGAGTGCTTACTGTGTATTAGGCCCTGTTAAGCACTTGACATATATATACTCTTTTAATTAATATGATTACTCCATAAAGTAGGTACTTCTTTATCTTACACAAACCCAGGCTTAGGAATTAACTTACTTGCCCAGGTCTTGAACTCAGATCTGTCTGGCTCCAAATGTCCTGATCTGAATCTCTCTGTCCTTCTGCTTCTCTCCAAGCCTGAGTTGGCAACTCTGCCTTACCTAGTGGCAATGACAAAACAGCATGGGAGTTAAACCTGAGTTTTCGTTCTCCTAAGAATGTGGTTGAGAAGGTATGTGCTAAAGAGGCAGGGGTAGATGATAGAGTTTATAGAAAGGGGGGATGGACAGGAGGATAACCCAGTATAGATTTTGAACCTTTCTGAGTGAATTTTCAGCTCCTCTTCTCCAGGTACACTCTTTCCATCATTTCATCTCTGGCATTGTGCCAGCATGGTCCCAGGGCCAGGGGTGACTGTGGCCAGCTGGCATGAACAGTGCCCCACTTTTCCCGTCTGTGACTTTTTCTGTCTTCTGCCTTGAATCAGATATGCCCCAGGTGCCAGGGAAAGAGGAGTATGTGTTTGATGGTCTGTCAAGTCAAGTAGAAAGAAAATTAACATCTCTAACAGTGAGTGATTGAGATTGAATATTTTCCAGGAGCTAGAATATTATGTGTGTGTGTGCATATCTCCTGGAAAAACAGAGAGGAGGAGACGCTCCTGTGGCCTCAAGAGAGCTCGGTTTGGTAGTGAAGACAGCAGATGTATGGGCCCATTACTATTAGCGGGGCAAGTTCTTAGGGGTGTGAGAACCAAGAGAACCGTTGATTGGTAGAAAGAGCACAGGATTTGGAGTTCTGAAGAGCACGTTGAGCTTTGTCTTTTCCTCGCTGGCTCACTTGGGTAAGTTCCTTAAACTCCAAGCTTTAGTTTCAATTTTATGATGTGGGTAGTCCATTTTTCTCACGGCCTCATTGTAAGAATTAATTAGACACTCAGAGTGCAGGCTTGATACAGGCCTCCTCCAGGGCCCGGGATGTATTAATTGCTAGTGCTCCCTCAGTGGCAGCCTTGATATGCACACCTAGGAATATATACATATGCGTTTGTATATGTGTGTATGGGTTTTAAAAGTCCGTCCTTCATTCATCAAATATTTATTGTGTATCTGTTCTAGGTGTCAGGCAGTTAGCCATAAATAAAACAGGCCTGAATCCCTGCCCACGGGGAGCTGACATTCTAGTAGAGAGACAATGAATAAAATAAGTAAGTTAAACACACTTTGTTGGATGGCAATAGGGGCTGTGGAGAAAGGTAATGCAGGGGAATGGGGTGTGAGTGCAGGTTTACTTGTAAATAAGACGATGAGGGAAGGCCTCCGCAGGGGATGTCTGAGCACCATCTATGGGAATGAGGGGGTCAGCAGGGTGGACTGGCACTCGGGAGGAACGCATTCCAGGCAGAGGGACCTGCAGTGGCAGACACTGACAGACGGGCGGCCTGGCAGGCTCAGGGAAAGGCGAGGGAGCAGCACGAGCAGGGTGGGCGCTGGTTGCAGGTGAGGGGTCAAGAGGCGGGCGGAGCAGGGCCTTGCAGGCCGCGGTGAGCACGGCAGCTTTTGCCCGGAAGGAGGTATTGCAGATTTTGAGCAGGTGTGGCGTGGTCTGGTGCGGACTATCCGAGGTGAGCATGGCTACTGTATGGGAGGTGACAAGGGGGATGCCCTGTGTGCGCGCCTGCCTGGCTCCGCAGTAGCTCTGACAACTGCCTTAAGCTCCGGCAGCGATTTCCTCCGGTTAGAGGCCGAAGGGGAAGAAGAGGCCTGGAGAGGTTGGTTCTCGTGGTGGGGCGTCCCTCGCTGACTGTGTTCAGAATGTCCCGTCCCAGGGCTGCGGCCTGGAGCCGCGGGCAGGCGGTGAGGGGTTGCTGCCGAGCTTCGCAGCCCGGGGGTGGGCCTGGCGCGTCTAGCTCGTGGTCAGAGGTCGGGAAGGGCGTCATGGGTGTACGTGGGGACAGCGCCGGGCTGCGGCTGAGACGCCAGGGCCTGCTGAGGGCAAGCGGGGCCTCTCGCCTTGGTGGCGCGCACGGTGCCTTGGGAGGAGCAATGGCGGTCCCGGAAGGGAAGGCGGGACCAGAGCCCGGAAGCATAGTCAGCCCTCTGCCAGCGAGGAACTCTCAGTGCGACCCCTCAGGAAGAGACTGAGAACTTAAAAGCTGAGGGTAGAACCTGAGTGTCCAAAAGGCTAAGAGGAGAACAGAAGGGAATGCTGGCTGAGGTTACACAGCACCCATCATGGCCCTCGACAGCCTCAGTAGCTGGCCGTCCCCGCCCTGCTGACCGGGCTCTTCCCGCGCCTGATCACTAACGGTGGGAGGCCTGGGCCTTCTGGAGAAAAGAGGCTAGAATCTTCCATCTTGGGTTGTGCGGGACTTTATTCCACTGTCAGTCACAAAGCCATAAATACATTTCTCCAAGACAAGAAAAGAGTAACAGCAACTAACCCTTCTCCCGTGCATATTTTGCACAAGGTCCTGTTCTGCGTGCTTGGTTTGGACTACTTTAATCTTCAGAATGATCTGGTGAGGTGGGTTGTATTATTATTCCGATTTTGCGGAGGAAGAAACCAAAGAAGGACTTGGCCCAAAGACCCATTGCTAACAGGTGTTGGGACATTATCCAAATGCATGCTTCTGACTTTGTCAATCTCTTAATTTCTTATTTGCCATGTGGACTATTGCGAGGGAGTTTTTGGAAATAACATACACAGATACACACAAAGGTCAGAAAGGGAAAATGAAAACCGGCTTAAGCCCCTTTCTTCCCATATCCATGTGGGCACCTGCCAGGCAGCTGGTGACTGGCAATTTTCACTTCTTATTTTATGTTATAATTTATTGATGTATATGTCATCCCTCTTCCTAAGGCTGGAGACTCATGAGGCCAGAGTCCATGTGCAATCCATTTTTATATTCACCGTAGTATCTAAGCCAGTGCCTTTAACATAATAGGTGCTCAGTAAATATTAAATCATTTCTAACGTTAAATGGATGCGTGTGGTAACCAGCTCTCACTTAAGCCATTCTGTTCTGAAAACAATGAGAATGAGAACCTTTAAATATGTGAATCATAACACAGTTACAGCTGCATAATGTTTTTATGATTTTCAAAATGCTTCCATGCAGTTTATCTTGTTTCATCTTCCTGCTAACCCTTTTGAGAGTGGGAGGCACACATTACTTAATTATAAGAAAATGAGAAAACTGAAGGCAGAGACAACAAATGAGCTATCCAAGATCACAAATAGGTTTTGTTTTTATTTCTGATTTTGTTTTTAAAACCGGAGAAGAGATCAGAACCATCCTCTCCTAATCTTCCTATTTTGCAAGCAGTGCCCAATACACACCTATTGGATACACAGATTGAACACAGGACCTAATTGTTCATTAGGCATGAACAACAGGGTGTTCTGTCTCTTGTAAACTGACAACAGTCTTGCACAGTGCTAGACTGTGCACTAGCACTATCTAGAATGTGATCCTTTGACCGGTAGGCAGGTTATCACTTACCAGTTTTTGGCAAGATCAGGAGCTTGTGACAGAATGTAAATCAGCTGTGTCTATAAACACACTGCTTAGTTTGCCTTTTTATTTTTTTTACATTTTATTTTGAAATAATTTTAGGCTTAAAGTTGAAGAATAGTGCAGAGTTCCCATAAACACTTTGGGAACTTCCTCTAATGTTAATATCTTGCATGACCATAATATAGTGATTAAAACTGAGAAACTGACATTGGTATAATACTTTTAACAAACTTCAGACTTCATTTTGATCTTACCAGTTTCTCCACTTCAGTCCTTTTTTTCTGGTGCAGATCCAATCCAAGATCCCACATGACATTTAGTCATCGTGTCTCCTTTGTCTCATCCAACTGGTGGTAGTTCTCAGTCTTTCCTTGTTTTTTGTTTGTTTGTTTGTTTGTTTTTAATGACTTTGACACTTTTGAAGAATCCGGGTCAGTTATCATGTAGAATGTCTCTTAATCTGGGTTTGTCTGATGTTTACTCATGATTAGATGGAGGGTATGCATATGTTGCATACTAAATGCATACTTCTGAATATCACAGAAGTGATGTGCCCTTCACAGTGTGTCCTATCAAAGGGTAAAGGATGTTGATGTCTTTCTACTGGTGCTGTTAACCTTCATCACTTGGTGAAGGTGGTGTCTTTTGAGTTTCTTCACTATAAAGCTGCTATTTCCCCATTTCTAATAAGTATCCTGGGGGAGATATTTTGAGACTGTGCAAATATCATGCTTCTTTTCAAGCTTTTGCCCATAGTTTTAGCATTCTCTGGTACATCTTATTTGCAACAGTTATTATGTTTGGCTACTTATGATTTTTCTATTGTCCTTTTTGCCTCCATATTTATTAACTAGAATTCTCCCATTAAGGAAAAACTGTCCCTTCTTCCCTAGTTATTTATTTATTTAGTCATTGATTTATACCAGTATCATGTTTGTTTATTTTATTCTATGGGCAATAATCCACTACTACTGTTAATTTATTTTCTTGCTCAAATTGTTTTAGCTTTGGCCATTGGGAGCGCTTTCTGGTTGGCTTCTGTGCCTCTTGACATACCCCCAACCTTTCTCAAGTGTTTTCTTGCTTTGGGACCACAAGATACTCCAGGCACATCTTTTATTTCCCTCCTAGCCCTAGAATCAACTGTTACTCCAAGGAGTACTGATTCGGTTTATTGGAGAGTGGTAGTATGTGAAAACCAAGACCTGGGCACTAGGTGTGCTCATTCCTATCAGCTTGTATTTATATGGAGACTCTCCTGATGAAGGAAGTAGTGTGTTGATTCACATTTTGGTGCTAGCTTCCTATCTCATCATATCAGGATCAGTTCGTGACTCTCCCATTTTTGAGTCTCAGTGATCTTTAAGTTCTGTTGTGTCACCATGTCCATGTGACTCATCTGGGGGTAATTTCAAATTCTATTGAATTAAAGTTATGAATCAGTGTTATCCTTTCACTCATTCATTAAGTCAATATGTCTTGCATGTACACTGTGGGTTGGGCCTTGTGATAGGCACTGGATTTACATTGGTGAGTAAAATTCTGCCCTTAACAAGTTTATACTATAGTTTCTTTGATGGCATCTAGGAGACATTACTCCTTTTCTTGGTTCTGCATATTATCAGAACTCACCTCAGATTGTTCAGCATTCTAAAATCATGTAAGTTCAGCCTAGGGAATTTTAAATTTTGATTTTAGATTCAGAGGTTGTTGGAATACGAAGAGACCATTCCCTATCCCAGTAGTTCCTGGGGCCATTAAAAACCTTTGCCCATGCCTTGTTTCTGATACATAGATGGTTGACTTCTTCAGATGCAAGGAGGCTGAAGATATATACTTTGACTTGATAAGACCTCTAGAGTCTTAACTGCTCCCTCTAACCAATACTCTCTGGTCAGTGCTTCCCTCTCCTATGGGGTTGGGGTATAGGGTAGGCATCCTCCTCTTCAAACCACTCTCAGACCCCAAAAGGATCCCTTCAGCAAAGATTCTCTTGCTTGACTTTCCTCCACCTACAAATCAAGTTGGATCTGGGTTCAGCTTCAAGGGGGTTGAAAGTGATGTCAGTTAAGGTCATTTGGATGGGCATGATCCTTACTCCCAGGTCCACCCTTCCCACTTGATTTAATACAATCTGGCATTATTCCAACACTTCTCCCTTTGGCTGGTTATTAGCATTTCCTTTAAATTTTTGCGCATGAATGGAATAAGAATCACTTTCACAGCCCAGAAAGGTGTCTCCAGCAAGGAGTGTTCTGCTGGACAACGCAGCCTTTTCAAACGAGTCAGTGAGCTGGAAGCGTCCGATGTCTCCTTTACTTTTGGAGAAGATGGGCAGTGCTGAAAACTCATGCTAAGGCTGGTTCTCTGTTTCTATTGGTTCCTTTCTGGCATGTGTTAAATTATGTCTTTTGTGTTCTGAACAAATGTGTGTTCTCAGCATGCAAAATACGCACACAATGGCTGACCGATTGCCTGTTCTTGGGAGGAAGGGAACACTCAAGCTGTGGTGAGTTGATTGCCATGCAGTCTGTGGTCAAAAATGTGAGGGCACCATGGGTCACCTGCGTGTGCCTTGAAAAGTAATGTGTGGTCTAGGCACCTGAGCATCTGTTCGTCAGGTGTGCCAAAGATACTGCCAGAGATGGGCTCCTGTATGCAGGCTCCTCAACAGCCTGGAGTGTTCGCCTGAGGTGGCCCAACCCCTAGCTTTGAGCCTGGTGTAGGGCCAGGGGCCAGATTGTGGAAATGAGTCTTTAGTGCCTCCCTCCATTTTTATGTTGGTGTTTTTCAAAAAAATTTCCTCTGTGTGTGTGTATTTTAATACATGAAATCCGGTTTAGAGAACAGCCTTGTATGTCCCATCCTGCTTGTAATGCAGTGATCTGCCCTTGAGAATTTTAAATTAGCTGACCTACATAGCTTAAGTATTTCAATTAAAAGTAACAGGCCATGTAGATTGGCAAGAGGTGGAGGACGGGGAGGGGAAGATCCCTCCCAGGAGCTTTGGTTCAGGCAAAACAATAGAAGTGACAAGCGATTCTGGGAAGAAGTCATGACTGATAGTTGTCATGGAAGCTCTGATACCCTTTCCATAGGTGAGGTTCTCATGAAGGTGGCTTCTGGATATCCGCCTGCTATGAACACATAGCTTTTGTGGGATGGTGCCAAGCAAACTCTCTTCAAGGGGAGGATTCGGGCAGCATTATTCCTTGCTCTTCTGCACATCTGCTCTTCCATTTACAGCATCTCTATACATGGCTCTCTGAGGGCCAGTGTTCTCCCAGCCCCTTCGGCCTGCTCCCAGAGGAATACATGGAGAGCAAACACTGTCCGTGGTACAGGGGGGCCATTCTTCCTCCCTTTCCATTTCTTCTCTACTGTTCAGAATTCTGATTCCACAGAAATGCCTAATTAACTCAGTTGCTCTGCAATGACAAGCTAACATCTGGAGCTACCAAGTCAGGAAAGCCATTCAGCCAGGGTCCAACACAGATTTTCTCCCCTCTGCACCCAGCTCAACTGCTGGGCACTGCACCAACCCTGATGTGGCAGGACGAGGATGCCAAGGGCTGGAGCAACTCGAGGCTAATTTTTTTTCACCCAGAAAATCATGGGTTAGATATTTTTAAATTGCTGGCTTATTTTGCAGCATTTTTATTATTTCTGGTAGATGAGGAGATCTTGCCATCCCTGGGGGTCCATCTCTCCCACGTGCTGCCTTGCAGTGCTTCTCTACCTAGACCATCTCTGGGTGATGCCGGTTTACCCAGGGATGGGATGGGGTGCAGTGTATTACGCTTCAGGTTGTATATATGGCCCCCTTGGGAATCAGTTGCAAAGCAGGGCCATGTCTGATGTGAAGGCCGGGACAAAGGTCTGAATGACTAACAAAGAAGCTGTCTGTGGCAGGCAGGTAGGAGCAGTCTGGTGCACTGGAGCTGTGGAATGACTCGCAGGTTCCATTCTTCACTTCCAGTTTGCATGCATCCTCCCATCTGCCTGACCACTGTGTACAGTGCTTACTACATGCCTTGCCTAGTCTAAGTGCTTTGCATAAATGAATTCATTTGACGTTCACAGGACATCACAGGTAGGCATTACCATTGTCCCTGTTTTATAAATGAGAATACTGAATCATTGAAAGGTTAATAATTTTGCTCATGGACATTTGCTTCTGGAGCTGGACCAGGCAGTTTGGCTTCAGAGTCCACTCGGCTCTATCAAAGTCATGCTATCAATTATGTAAGTTCCATTCCATCTCAGCCCCAAGTGTTTTCAGAGCCGGAGACCTCACAGTGTCTCAGGATAGTACCTTTCAGGTTTGAATGTGCCCAAGAGCCATCTGGGGATCCTGGTAAAATGCACATCCTGATTCAGCAGGTTCAGGTTGGGGCCTGAGAGTCTCAGGTCCAGCAAGCTCCCAGGTCATGTCAGTGTGACTGATTGCTGGTCCACACATTGAGCAGCAACGCTGTGGTAGACTACTATCATGCCTGTGTACTATTTTCACTGTCAGATTGGAGTTAACTGCATTTGGATAGGGAGCTCTTTCAGCAATAGAATAATACCAGTAAGAATTTTTAATGAATGATCAACTATAGTAGCAGATAGTAATCAATTTTTTGTTTAAAAACTAATTTTCCTAGGACTCTAATGGAAAATGGAAAGGTTGTGTCCTCCTTTTCCGTATCTTTGCCAGGGGTCTTTCCTTTGTTCCTGGGTTTAACTTGGCACTTCTAGGCTACTTTAGTCCTAACTTTTCTCAGTTACCATTATATGCAATTCTCCCAGTCACACCCCAGCAGTGTACAAGGGATCAGATACAAGGTTGAATCCATCACAAAATCAGAATCACCATGGCAACTGCATCCTTTGAT
Source organism: Pongo abelii (assembly GCF_028885655.2). Taxonomy (NCBI): domain Eukaryota; kingdom Metazoa; phylum Chordata; class Mammalia; order Primates; family Hominidae; genus Pongo; species Pongo abelii. The sequence goes on from NC_071995.2 coordinate 2,280,978, forward strand.
TCTTGAGTGTGCCCAGCAGCCTGAGCAGAGGCGATAGTTGAAGTGAACCAAGTTCTTCTGAGAAATGGAGGGGAGTGGTGCTGGGCCCACACTAGGCTGCGGTATCTTCCTCCCTACAGTGAGGGGCTTCCGTTTACTCTGAAGACTCCAGACACTCAAAATCTCCTCCCCTCCCTCCAGTCCTGCAGTTAGCCTCCAGGGGTTTCTGGTCCTAAACTTCCACCACCATGAGATTACTACAATGCCTTGTGATACTCTGTTCTTCTGGTTTGAGTTTTGGTGGATAACCACATCTGAGTCTTGCTGTGTTCATGTGTCAGTATTTTGGTGTATCTGCTTGCTTGTCATGTGGGGCATATGCCAAGTCCAGTAGTGGATGGGCTGGGGAAGACCAGACCTTATCACATGGTGGCCTTGGGAGAAATCTTAATTCCAATGTGTGAAACCAGTGAAAGTGTGATTTTGTGGGTCAATTTTTAAAAATATACATTCAAGCAAAAAGCAACTTGTTTTCTCTTTCTGCGTCTGCACATGGCAGCCTCCATTGCCTAGGGGATGATAGTGTGGGTTCACTTTGTCCATCTCATTTGGATGACATCAGCAGAAATGCACTCTATACCTCTCCACTGAGGCCTGTGACAGGACCTAATGTTTGATGGAGCTGAGAGAAAATAAACCAAAATGACCCAATGGAATATAAATGCTGATTTCTGTTCCCATTGTTTGACAGAAAGGAAGTAATAAACTAAGATGCAGTAGCCTGGCCACGTGATGTCTTGACAGGCAGCTTTTGGATTTGGAGATGCTTCAGAGTGTTATATTGAGTCTCTGGGAAGACCCTAAGCACTCAATTCCTAGTGGTCAATGGTTGGCCTCTTTTGAGACATAACCAATTGGAAGGAAAGATGGGCCTTCATGCTCCCTATGATGTTGCCTTAAAAAGACATTTCCTGGGAAGAACTGGGCAGATGGTGGCTTTAATCTCACTAGCCTTGTTCTTCATTTTTATATCCAAGCTTCAAAAAACCAGCATTAGCCAACAGCACTGTTTTTACTGCTAAGCAGAACTTCAGGAAAGAGCATCCTTCGATAGAACATTAATTAACAAATGTGCCATCAGTCCAAATGAAGACCTGTGCTGCTCCCTCTGCCCTCCCCAGCTCCACCTTTGTTTATGTACCCAAAACATTTCCAGTGGTATCAAGGTGACAATGATAGGTTTTAGTATTGAAGACCTAACATTAATAAATGCAGTTTTGATTGCTGTTCCTATCCGTATGTTCTTTAAGGAGGTTTGTTTAAAAGCCAAACAATCCCACGGGTGGCAGAGACTCTTTGTTCTAGCCTTCATTGTCAAAATAGACAGAATCAGGTTTGGGAGCAAGGCTTCTACACAGGAGACTGGGAAACTATCATGCAGAAGAAGCATTTTTTGTTCCCCTGAGTAACCAATATAGTTAGTACGCATGATATGTGTATAAACTGGGATGTATTTCCTGTAATGGAGTAACGAGGTAACTAGGTGACTTTGGCATGGCCTTCCCACGGAAATAATGGTGCTGGACCATATATAGACAAAGATAAGCTTTCACTTAATATAGAAAGAACTGAAGTGTGGCCAAAAACTGTCTCCTCACCCTTGCCTTCAATGTGATTTCTGAGCTGCAGACTCGGAAGTTTCTCACATTCCTTGAGATAGTGGTGAACAGTAAAAGGTTTGGGAATTGGGGAACTACTGTAGGAACTCCACCAAAATCATGTTGAATCTTACAGAGAAATGGGAGGAGTCTGTCAGTCTGACTTTCTTGTGAATGAGAATGGGCAGGTAGCTCTGACAGGCCTCAAAGAAATAGGCTTTGGAACTGACCTACCAACTGCCCTCTGAGAATAGGACTAGCCATTCTCTGGGAGCAGAGGGAACCTGGATGATGTGGTCCTTTGTCCAAGGAGAGTGTCCTGGAAAGGTGTTCCCCATCTAGGTATTTTCTCTGAGAAGCAGAGGATGAGGGCTGAACTTGCAGGAAGCCGAGAGGAGGAAGTGAAGTCAGGAGAAAATCTGCCTGGTTAAGGCTGAAATTTGGGGACTCATGATCCAGAGAGGTTCTGGAATGCCTGACCCTGGTTTTGGAGGCCAGGGTTTTTCATTTTGACTGGCTTAGCTCCTTGGCTTATTAAATGTCTTTGAGTGGCTAAACCACCCTAAGCCTTAGTTTCCTTACCTGTAAAGTGGGAATAACACTTGTTTCAGAAGGTGGTTAAGAGGATTACATGACATAACACATATGAACCATTTAGCTAGCGTCACGCCTGTCCCATGGTGGCTTGTGAAATTTTAGCAGCTGTTTTTACTCCTAGTTTTACTACAGTAACCTGACTGGGAAAGCGTCCGTGGGCAAAAGGGAGGAGCGGTGAAGATAATCAGGAGGGCAGCATTAGATTGGACCAAAACAGCCAGAAAACTGTTCGGGAGAAGTTGCCTCCAGAGCACCCAGGTTTGGTCCCCTCCATCAGGGCCCACTGGTCATTGTGTGCCGTGTCAGTCGCCTGAATGACGGCGAGGGCTGGGCCAACACCAGCTCTCCCAGGCGGTGAGGCTTTCCTTCCACACACACAGGCTTCATCTTGGAAGGCTCTTGGTGGGAGACACAGCTGGGGCACTGCTGGAGGAGGGGTCAGCTGCACAGACCTCACGGCCCTTTGCCCAGTCCCTGACGTCAAAACGGCCGTTCATTCCCAGGGCTGTTCTCTCCACCCAGCTGCTGGGTCTCAGCTCCTTTCCTGGGAAGCCCAGTGCTTCGCGGGTAGGAGATTCTATCCCGACAGTCTGTTCTAGCTCCCTTCCCTGTTTGTGATTGTCCCTCTTCCCTCCCGCTCACCTCCCACGCTGTCCCCCACCCCCTGCCTGGTTTCCAATTTTAGCAGTGTTACCAGGGCAGGTTTTCAGGAAGCCTGCTCCAGTGGCTCTCGCCTGGGCCGTTTCCACAGAGGCTGTGTGCCCGGCTACCATTCCCTAAGGCTCAGGCATTGCGCCCATCTGTTCCCCGGGCTGCAGCCAGCAAGCATCTGCGGGGGGCGGTGAAGGCTGAGGATGCCCAGACAAGGGGCAGGGAGGGCCGGCCCACGTGACGGTCAGGGGAGCGGGATGCCCAAGGGAGATGGCATAAAGGGTCCACTGGTTGGGAAAAAATGGAAAATGGAAATAAGGTTAAAATTGAAATGTTTTTAAAAAGTGATTTGTGAAGACTTAAACAAATTTCTTTCAAACTGCTTTATTACTCACAGAAATTGTATCAATCAACAGTGATCGCTAAATTGCTGAATCAGTGAGAAAATATTGTTGCTGCTGAAGAATCAATGCTAATTGGATCATTAGGGCATTATTACATGAAACACAAATAGCTCAGGATGGTTGCTCTTTGCTTGGCTTGATCTGTATTCTTCAGAGAAGCAGGGAAACCGCGATTGTTTCCCTCTCAGCTGACATGCGGTTTCCCCTCCCTTGCTGCCCTTCTTGCTGGAGTTAAAGGTGGATGCTGGTTGCAGACATCTCCCCCTATTTAGAAAAACAAAGACGTACCATAGTCCTTGAAATCAGTGATATTGAACAGTCTTAAAAATTAGAGAGGTTAAAAAGATTTGGATTGCATTTTAGCAATCTTCTGTTGGGGTCTGTGATGTGTGAAGACACATCTGCACCTTTACTGAGGCTGGTAGAATCCAACAAAAGCCACTGATGGGGCTCCAGGCATGGGGCAGGGCCTGCACTGAGAGTAATGGTCACAACAGCCTGAGCCACAAGCTGGCTGGAAGGACTCCTGGAGGGGTGAGACGTTTCGTAAGATCTGGGAGGCCAGTGTCAGTGTTGGGCACACCATCCCCCAGAGTGCCTGATATTGGTGACCTTGCTGCATGGCAGATGCTAATGGGTATTGACTGAAGGGACAAGGTGCCTTCTCCACCCATGCTTGGTCATTAGCAAATGGTTAGGTGGGCACACGTGGCCTCATCTTCCACCTCTCTTTTGGCCATTTTCCTTGCCTTCTCCCACACCCGCTGACCTCTGGCAGCCCAGAGCTCCCCTCAGCAGTGCTCACCCAACTCCCTCAGGGCCTGAATTTCCGGGGTGAGAGTCCCTTCTCCACATCATCGCAGTGGGTGCTTCTGCCAGGGTGGGATCTCGCCAGGGATTATGCTTGCATCTTAACAGGAATTTACTGGGGATGGAAGTATTAACCCAAATGGAGTTACCACAGAGGGGATTTCACATGTTTCTCAAATAATGCCGGAGAGAGCCATGGTTTACATAACCAGTACGAGATAAGGCGGGTGGGAAGAGGGCAGGCATTTCCTTGCGAGGCTCCTGGCAGCTTTATTTCTGACTTGCGAGTGGGTCAAGAAGCCTCCATCCTCCCACGCATGGAGAAGGCCAGCATTGACCGCAGCCCCGCTATGTCCCCGTGCTGGCCTGGCTGTGTGTTCTCACATAGATGATGTCATGGCAGCCTTAGAGAAATTCTCTGAGGCAAATCTTATTGTCCCCATTTTTAAAGACGAGAAACCAGAAGCTGAGGATCCTGTAATTTGCCCAAGGTCATGTGAAAGGGCTCAAGTTCAAGTCATCCCAATTCCAGATCTTTTTATCATGCCATGTTTTTTATGCCTCCCCCCTTGCCCCAGAGTGTGGCAAGCAGAGGAGAACATGCGTGTGGGATGGGATCAATTGCAAAACGTGTGCAGCCTGGCCAAGCAGGTGAGGGAGTGGCAGGACCAGCTACTTGTATTCTCATGCTCAAGTTCCTCTGTGTCTTCCGAAGATAGATGGGGCAGGGAGTTCCAGCTGCTTTGTGCCTTCACCAGCTGAGCACTGGCAGGTGGGGCATTTTTAACCTCACGCCTTGACTATCCGCTCTGCCTGTCGCAGTCAGCTCTGCCTATTGTCCTCCGTGGCTCAGAAGCACCTATCCTTAATCATTCATGGGGGAATTTTGTGGAAAGATCCCTCCCAATGTGGCTGTGTCTGCCACAAAGTGGAGATTTTTTGTCATGTTTGATCCCCTACTGTATTCCCAGAGAACTCAGTGTGTCTGGCACACAGTGGGTCCGCAGTAAATTTTTGAACGAATGAGTTCGCAAGGCATCTCTCCTGGTTCTTGCCCATTAGAATTTCCATTTCTCCTGCTCCCTAGGCTGGCACTACCAGGCATGGTGCCCTTGTCCCTGCCATCGCCATCATCATTCAACCTCCCTGCTCCATCTTGCAGCCTCATTTCTTAGCCCGAAAGTCTTCCCAGTCCTCCGCTGTCCCTGTCCCCTCTGCATAGCCCCTCCTCCCAGTCAGGCCGCATCCTGTGACCTGGCCTCCCACCTCCACGCTCAGTTTTCCCAGCCATACTTTGCTCTTGCTACATTCCTGCCACCCTATCTCCTGGGAGTCTCTTTGTCCTTCAGGTCAGACAATGCAAACTTAAATGCCTGCTGAAATAAGCAAGAAAGGTACACAGGAGTGGGAGGAGTCTTCACTTTCCCACAGAAACATACTCACTTCCATTGCTACACAGAGACGGCAATGCAGGGATAATGAAAACTAGCTACTGACACTTGGCCTCCATGCTGGAGGAACAATGGGGGACCAGGGGCACTGTGATGAACTGAAGTGACAGGTGTTTCCTAAAGGTGGCGGCCACAGCAGACAGTCACCACTGAGGAAGTCTGTGCCTGCTGTTATGAGCTCTTCTGACTTTTCAAGGCAGAAAATTTGGATTTTATGTGAAACCTACTGTTTCTTAAATGTTGACTCAAAAAAGTTTATTCTTAATCAACTCTGTCAGTGGCCTGTTGGCCTCGAGTATGTGACCTCTACTTCAGGGAGTCTTCCTAGATCATTGAGGCCCACCCGGATTCTTTACTTCCTACCTGTTCCTAGTTAGTGAAGCATTGTCATGGAGAGGACAGACCTCTGGCCAAAGAACCTAAAGACCTGAGCCCTGGTCCTGGTTCTGCTTCGGCCTCAGTTTCCTCGTTTGTAAATGAGAACAATAATATTTGGCTTGTCCAATAATCTGCCACGGTACAGCTGTGTGGCTTGTAGTTTCAAAGTGCTTTCATACGTGTGATTTCATTTGATCCTCAAAAGAACCCTGTGCGGTTAGCAGGGGCAAGTGTGGTTATTCTTAATTTAAGAGGAAAGAACTGAGGCTCTGAGAGGTGAAGTGACTTACCCACGATCATAGGGTTTATAAGTGGTAGAGCTAGCTGTGTCATTTGGGTCTTTTATCTGCTGTGTGGTTTGGTGTTTTGTTTGAACTTTTGGATAGAATGAGATCTGTCTTTGTAAGCTGTTAAGTGCTATGTGGGTGCATAAGAAGGAGTAAGGAGCTTACTTATATGGGTTATTACTAATAAGTATATGCCCTCCATTTCCTCATAGTGCGACACTCATCCATACACCATGGTAATTGAGCTCTGACGATTTGATATGTAATGATCTTACATCTCTAACCAGGTTGTATGTGAGTACCTGGAGGCAGGGATGAAGTCTAGTGCAGAGAGGCCCATAGAATCATTTGGTAAGTAATTGCTGATGAATTGAATCATAGGAAAGTGGAGATGCCACCTGAGAGAGAACCATAACTTGAAACCAAAGCTGAGCTGTGCCTGAGGTTAGTCAGGGGCCTGGTGGCTCATAGTCCTAAACCCTCAGCTCATGGTCTGCTGGTAGCCACTGATCAAACATGCATGATAGCACGTGTGACTGCTGCCGTCAGTACAATCACCATCCAAGAAGACCACATGGGGGGATGATGAGAAGGTATGAATGACATAGTAGAAATGGCATTTTGGAGTCAGATCTGGGTTTGACTAATCCCTGGCTGTGGGACAACTTAACTCTGTTGAGCCTTAGTTTCTTTACCTATATAATGGGATAATAATAGCTACCTCATGAGTCTGTCCCTGGAACAGGCCAGGTGCTCAAGTGCAATGCATAGCCCAGTTATAAATTGCTTTTTTAGAGCAGTACTCACAAAGGCACTGTTTATCTGGTTTTGCCAATGCCGGGCACTGAATTCCTCGCTGCAATTGTCAGATGAGGTTCAGTCAATACAAATATTCCTTTATAACAGTACTGGGAGGAGCCTTTTAACTTGAGGTTTTATTAAGATAATGACAATTGGAGAATGACTAGGTGCACATAAGGGAAATGGCACTATTTTCAATTAAACTTCAGGCCAACTATGTACAACTATGGATATAGAACTGAGTTATGATGTGGAATTCCAGTTTCTCTCCACTAAGGACCTGGGTGAACTGTTACCAGAGAGAAGCATCTCTGGAGAGCTCCTCTAAGCATCCTGCCCACTCTGTGGGGCCATCCCCTGCTGCTCTTGGCTCAGATTCATTTATCTATTTCAGGCCCTTTGCCCTCCTGAGTCTGTAGTTAGCCACTTGCTCCAAGAGTCTTTCAGCTATAGCCTTCATTAATTTCATTGTGAAGGGGCCTTCGGCTCCCCTAGCGTGCGTTGTGGAACGTCAGCTGCCTGCTTTGCTCATTACCACTAGCCCAGGAATGCAGTGTTGACTCATGGCTGCAGCTCCGCTTTTGAACAGAAGCACTCAGGGCCTGAGCCTGTATTTATCACTAGGCAGGGAAGGTCCTAAGGGAAGGTTCCAGGTGAACACAGACCTCATCCTTCCATCATTACCTATGCAAAACACTAAATACAGTCATCTCCTCTGGAAACTGCCCCCCATGTCCCAGCAGTAGTTCAGGATTCCCCTGTTAACCATGTTGTGCCCACTGCCTTTCAGGCTGCACACACTTCCCTCCGTGTTTAGAGAGAAGAGAATGCAGAAATCTGCCCTGTAGGGCATGAGGGGTGAAGCCACAGGTCAGTCCTATAAGCCCCTCCTCCTTCCTAGAGCAGAGCCATCACCTGCTTTGGGCTGTGCCAAGGCTCTTGTTGAGCAGTTCAGTGCCTCACATGGACTCTCCCGGCAAGAATTCACTGAGGATTATTGGTTAATGCTGATAAAGCACTTGGGCTATAAATGTTAAGTTTAATGTTAATAAACAGGGGGATTAGGTTCATTTATGTAAAAGGGAACACTTCACAATGGATACTGGGCGGGGGAAGACTTTACTTTTATCAACAAAAAACAAACAGAGTAAACTGTAAACCCAGACCCATCAAAGCCAAGGCCTTCTTGTCTGCTCACCCTGACGTTCCCACAGGGTTTCTCTCTGGGGCTGTAAATGCAATTCCGCTGCTGAACTGATTGCCTGAATGTACTTGTGTGCTTGATGTCTTTCAAAAAGAAAGTGTCTAGGAAAGTGCAAAAGAGGAGCAGGCAAGGCAGAAACAGCATGGCCATGTGGAGGGGCCATGCTGATCGTGAGAGCAAAGGGAATTGTATTATTCCTTGGGATTCGCATACTTTAAGAAGGTGGTTCAATTAATGGCATTCTGTTCCTCCTAGTTGAAGACAGCAAAATGGAAGCATAAGGATTTGCTGAGTCCTCCCTCCAGGAAGCTTCTTAGCTGAGCCATTCTCAGCTCCGTTCTCCATTGAGAACCCTTCAGCACATGCATGCTTGCTTAGCCACCCAGGTTTAAATTTTCATTGACTGGACAGTAAAGGGAAAAAACAAACACACATGAGATCTCTGAGCAGAGTGTTTCAGGTGCTTTATAATAAACCTCTCCTTGCTGGGAGTATGTCATCCCGTTTCACAGACCAGGCAGCTGAGGCTCAGAGTGGGTGGTCTAGAATGTGCCCACGCTTGGGCTCCTTTCTTTGTTGCTCCCAAAGGCAGCAGTTATACTATTTCCTTTGTGTAAAAATATTTATCTTTATGACCCCAGAACACCTAGTACAGATCCCTAGCCATTTCTCTGTAATTCTGAAATCCCCAAATCTCTGAAAAGTGAAAGTTCATTTATTATCCCTTTGACAGCAAAACCTGGCCTATCCTGAATTCATCTGGGGCAAAGTTGTGCTAAACTGACACAAGGGTAGTTGCAGTCTTATTTAACCTGCTTAGAGTGAATATTCATATGATTCACTGCAGAAATACGTTGGCTTCTGGGGCCCTTCACCCTGCTGTGCTGTTACATACAGTAGATATGCAAATGACTTTACCTGACACATTCTGAATTCTGAAATGCATTTGGCCCCAAGACTTTCCAATAAGGGACCGTGGAGCTCTAGGAGGCCCTGCACACAGTGAGCACTACCTGCATGTTGTTGCTTAGTTAGAGTGAAACCTCAGTACCCTAACTTTGTGCATGATACACCCATGGTGGGATGGACATAGAACCAGGCCCCCTGTTCAGAGTCACCACAAAGCACCTGCCGTTAGGGTGGCGGGAGGAAGGGCAAGCAAACAGAGCAAGAGAAGATGTGGTGCCGGCAGCAAACAGCACAGGGCAGGGTGTGGGGACGGTTAAGGTGAACAGTGCCCACAGTCAGTGCTGTGGCAGGACAACTGCAGTGGGGCAGGCTCGGCAGAGCTGGGCAGGGGGTGCAGATGCTGGAGGCCTTGCTGCCCAACAGATGAGAGTGGACCCAATTCTATAGATCGGGGGCCGAGGCTGAGTTCTGAGCAGGAAAGTAATCTGCTGAATAGGAGGCTTTAATAAGGCCTTTTAGATGGTGGCTCCTGGAGTGAACAGGATCCTAAATCTCTGGCTTTCCTTATCCCACTGAGCCATGCTTCCCTCCCAGAAACGTGTTTCTGAGTAATAGCAGCTAACACGTACACAGTACTTCCTACGTAATAGGCACTCCTATAACTGCTTAACCCTTGACAACTCTGTGCAGTTCATACCATTATTGTCCCCTTTGTATAGATGAGAAAACTGAGGCACACTGAGAGTAGGTTGTCAGGTCCCGTGAGTCATGAGTGTAGGGGCTGTAGTGAGAACCCAGCCAGCATGGCGTGTGTGTGCTCTTAACTGCTAGTCTCTGTCCTAACCTGTTCTTTTATAGGTCCCAGCAAGGAAGCTTTTCTCCTGGTCCACACCGCCCCCTGGGCACGGAGAAACCCGCTGGCACATGGGCCAAGGTTGGGGGTGAGGGGTGATGTCATGACCCATCCAAGAAGAACTGTAATCTCCTGTCTTCAAGGAGGCCAGTTCCCTTGGCTGACACTTCACGCATAGAGGCTGCCTCCCTGTCTCCCCACTTCTCCATCCCCTCCCAGGCCGTTCTTCCCCCATGCACACACATGCCTACACATGCCTGCAATAACTCCCTGATAGGTAGAATTAAAATTTTGAAAAACTTAAGCTAAGACTATAAAGTAAGAAAGGCTACATCAGCTTCCTTCCTTCTTCCCTTTGACTCCTGCAAATCTGTAGCTTCCTTCAATTCATTCTGGAATTTTTTTCCAGTTTTCGCCCTGATTATCCTTTATTCTTGTCTTAAAAATAGGCAGGACATTTTCTTTGGGCAGCGGGGATGGCCTGTTATTACCTTGCTCTCTCTATATGGTCAGAGTGCATTGCATGGAAGTTGGGAGCACCCTTGCCTTTTCCTATGAGGTCATTCTTTGATTTCCTGCACCCTCTCTGCCATGTCAATGCCACAGGGTCTGTTTTTCCTATAAGTCTGATGCTCTCTTGTCCTTGAACTCCTTTTCTGGGTGGGGTTTAATTAGCTAAATTTGCATGTGACAAAATGAGATATAAGCTTCGTAGGGAAATTCCTCACAGATTTCTAGGCTGGGAGAAATCGACCATGCCATTTTGTGATGGAGTGTCCCAGTTTAACATGGCAACGTGACTTCAGACTTCATCCGCCTGGCGGGCACTTTGTCCCCGTGGCTGAGTTCCAGGCTTCCTGACCTTCCTGGTGGGCAGCCAAGGCGAAATCTAGACTTCCTGGTCCTTCCTCAGTTCCCTATGGACTATGGCAAGATTTTGCAAAGGGACAAAAGGAAATTTTTGCTGAAACCTTGTAGGTCTTTAATCACTTGTTCTTTTTCCTTCTAAAATTCTGGATTCTTGCCGAGCCTCTTTGTGCTTCCTCTCTTCGTTCTCTGTCACCTCCACTTAGTCTCGTTCTCACCTGCTCTTTTCTCTTTATTCTCCAAGGGAGGGGAAGACAACTTGAATTTTAGGAACAAAGCAAGAAACAATACATGGAAAGGAGAGAAGGTGCTGTGGCCACTGCAGAGGGTGGACAGGTGGCTGGGAACCTTTGTAAGCCAGAGAGAAGTCTTCTCTCCCATTCTCAAATATAATTAGTTATTTCTAAAACTGAGCTGAATCGTGGACATCTTTTTCCACTCAAACTTTTTTTAACTTAAAAGTTCTATGTATATATGTGTGTGTGTGTTCATTGGAGAAACAGTAACACCACAACTTAGCTAACCTAGGAAGGTTTGGCTCAAATGTCCATTGCAAAGTAGTTAAGAATCTCCTCTCCTATGCTGTGTTTACACTGTACATTGCCATAATGTCCACTTCCTGGCTGCTGGACTCTGCTCTATAAATATAACCAGTGAGCAGTGTCTCTTTCATGCTTAGCTCCTGACCAGTTAAGGGGAGGAGGAGATGAGTCCAGGAACAAGAGTTGGAATGCTGGGAATCTCCGTGCTGTCCTTCCAGGGAACATTTCTCTGCACTGGGCCAGGAACACAAGGGGACATCCCTTTCCATTGTGAAGGAACCGAGGCCGCCTTGCTGGGCTCCATTTTCCAGTATTTTTAGTTAGCAGCCTGCAAGTGAGTGTTCTGCCTGCAGTGCTGTAGAAACTGGCAGATGCTCTGTGTTGAGTGGTGTGCAGGACGGACAGGAGTCGGTGCTGGAGAGGCGATGGCTGCAACTGGGGCAGAGAAGTGAGCCTTCCTGTCTTCCTGGGGGTGATCATCCCCAAGGCAGTGCATCATGCTCCTGTGTTCAAAGCCATAGCGGTGTCAACTCTAGAAGAGAACAGTGTCTACCTTTACTCTGGAAAGAAGTAACCAAAAGACAGGAGCGGACGTTGCCTCTTGGCAAGAAGGCCTCACAGTGTGGAGGGGCAAGTGCCAACCTTGGCAGTGACGGACTTAGGTTCTATTATGGCTCTAATGCTTGCTGACTCTGGGACCTTGAGCAAGTTATGGTAACCCTCAGCCTCTGTTTCTCCCTCTGTACAATGAGCATCACGATAGTCCTGTTCTCACAGAGCTGCTATGAAAGTTGCATCTGGGAAGCACCTGGCACCGTGCCTGGCGTAAAATAGGCCCTCAGGAAATGTTGGCTATTATTATGACCATGCTTGACTGGCACCTCAGTTTGATGTAGTGGTTGTCACATTTCATTTCTAGCGTTCTGAAGAGGCTATCAGTAGAGAGGTAAGGACTCTGGGGCCAGACTGCCTTTCTTCAAATCCCAAGCCTGCCACTTAACAGCTCTCTGACATTGAGCAAGTTAATTCATGTGACTGGGCCTCACTTTTCTCATCTGTAAAATGAGTATAAAGTGACGTATACTTCATTGGGTCATGGTGAGGGCAAGTATGCAAAGCAAGAGTTGGTGAACTGGCAAACAGGCCACATCTGGCCTGCCATCTGCTTTTGTAAATAAAATGGTATCAGAACATAGCCGCACTTATTCATTTGTGTCTTGTCTGTGACTGTTTCTCTGCTGCAGCAGCAGAGATGAGTAATTGTGACGGAGACTGTCTGTCCTACAAATCCTAAAATAAAATCCTAAAATATTTACTACCTGACCCTTTAGAGAAAAAGTTTGTTGCCCTCTGGTTGTAAAAGGTTTAAACAGTGTGTGGCACAGAGCAGATACCAGGTAAATGTTTGCTGTTATTCCTGCTGGTACTCCTCTGCAGTTTGTCACCGCCAACCCTCACATTGGCTGTGTGAAGTGGGCACACAGAAGCGATGACTGTTCCCTGTTTATTGCACCTGGGGTTCAGGGGACTCACGTGACCTGTCCAAGGTGAGGCCAGGCCTAAAATCTAGTCTAGGGCTCACTCGGCTGGTGGCTCCGCATCAGTGACATCTGCCTTGCCTTCTCTCTTATTTATTTATTTTTTTTGTGATGGAGTCTCGCTCTGTCACCCAGGCTGGAGTGCAGTGGTGCGATCTCGGCTCATTGCAAGCTCCACCTCCCGGGTTCACGCCATTCTCCTGCCTCAGCCTCCCGAGTAGCTGAGACTACAGGCGCCCGCCACCATGCCCGGCTAATTTTTTGTATTTTCAATAGAGACGGGGTTTCACCATGTTAGCCAGGATGGTCTCGATCTCCTGACCTCGTGATCCACCTGCCTCGGCCTCCCAGAGTGCTGGAATTACAGGCTTGAGCCACCGCGCCCGGCCTGCCTTGCCTTCTCTTTAGAGTCCTCAAGGACAAGGATGTGTCAGTCCATCTCCCTGAGGCATGGACAGTGCCTCATGGAGCCCACCCAGTCAGTATCTGCGGAGTTCATTTGTCTTCCGTGCTCCACCTGGCCAGCATCAGCACTGAGCACTCCAGGAAGAGACATTTCCAACCCTGGGCCATTCACCTCCCAGCACCTGGAGTTGGGAGCACTCAGCTTATTAACAGGGCAGAAACTCCCAGGTTGCACACACAGCACTGAATGCTGAAGGGCACGGGCCAAGACCCTCTCTCCATCCCGAGACCTTTAGTCAGGATTGTGGGTGTGATTGATGACAGCTGATATCTGGGTAGCAATTTATGATTCACCGAACACTTTTACATCCATGATCTCATTTGGTCTTCATAGCAACTACTCAGGGGGACAAACTGGGTGATGGCCTACGCTGTAGCTGAAGTGGAGAGAGACTGGCACCTCCTCCAAGGCCATGCGTTAAATACCCCCTGAGCCAATGGAGCCCTGCTCATCCATCTCTAATCCAGTGACCTCCCAACCCCAGCCGGCCCTCCTGACTTGATCATTGTAGTGATGCCAGTGCTGTAGCCTTGGGCACTCATTCCATTGTCTAATGACCCTCACTGTCCAATAATTCTTTTTTGTCTGTAACGGAAATTCCACATGCTTTAGGGGTTTGTTCTGCTCTCAGTGGAGATGACGACAAGCCACCCAGAATAATAGCTCTACTTTTTGTCTTCAGCCTTGAAGCTGTCCTCTCCTTAACCAGCCCAGGATGGCTTTTCTGTCCTTGTGGGTTTGCTGAAACACAGACCATCCCGTCCACCCTGGTGACTTCTACCACATCCTGCACTTAGAGCAACTTCCAGCATGAGGCAGAAGGAGGGACAGTGTGTTCTGCGTTGGCTCAGCCCATCTGCAGAACAGTCGTGTCACTTTGGAAGAGCCTGAGTTTGAGAGGGATGTGTGTGTGCTCATATGAACACTTCTTGATCATTTAATTTCTGTCATCAATATCTGGGGAGTGGAGAATCGTTGCTGAGGGCTTCTGAAGAGCAAGGGAGAAAATAGATCAGGTTGACAGTCAGCATAAGGTCGTGGGGGTGAAGGGCAAAGGGAAGCTGAGTTGCTGCTGGACAGTGTGGTCTACTGACACAGCTCCTGGGATCGTGACCATCACAAGGGCAGGCAGTCAATGGCTGGTCAGAGCTATACCCAGCTTTCTAGTACAGTGATCCTAAAGGACATGGCTGAAGCGTGTTGAAATCCTCCTTTGTGATGAAAATTCTCCCCTGCAAGGGGAGAAGTAGCTCCTGTGAAATTTCCAGCAGAGGTTTCCAAGCCAGGGAGGTTGAGGCAGGTCAGGGAGGCTGCAGGTGCTTACGTAAGTGGCGCTGCCACAGTCTTTGAGTTTCCATTACCGGCCTCCTGGATTCAGTGGAGTCCTGCTAGACGTTGTCATTGCAGGGCAACCAAACCCAGCCCTGGGCCCATGGGAATGAACATATGTATCTTCTAATGGGTAGAGAAATAAATTGCTTTATAACCAGATACCCTTTTGGTTATGTGTCTTTCTTGGACAAATAATCAGAAACAGCTGCCCTGCAGTTCTCCAGAGAATGGAGTCTTCCTAGTTTCCATGAAGCGAAAATGTTTTGGAAATCAGAACTGAATGAGGCTGGGGCGAGAGGTGGGGCTGAGAATGGACTCCTGGTACCTCCTCTGATTGATCCTAAATCACTTTCTCACTCTGGCGTTTGGTTTCTGCATCTGTTAAGAGGGCTAATGAAACCTGTTTCTTACTGCAACTTGACACCATGAAAATTTATTCTCTCATCTGCAGCAGGCTTAGGCAAAGTGGCTGGCCACATAAAACAGCTTGAATCCTTGAGCATGGTGGATGGAGTTTGTTTAATGAGTGAAGCTGTGTAGCCCACTCCATGTCTGTCCTACCATTAAAATTTTTATTGTTATTTGGGAAGTATCCACTGGAGTTCAGAAAAAGACTGCACACCACTAAATCAAGTTGGCTCAGTTCCTGCTGCAGTTAAAATGAGTGCTGTAACCCCAATTAATAACGATTTTTTTTCCACCAGAGACAGCTGTTTGCGTGAATGTATTATTTGCTGGGGGCTCTTGTGGGGCTCGTTTGAAGTGTGTAAATAGCCCGCCTGAAAAAGAAAGTCCAAAAAAGGGCTGGTTTAGACAGAGTGGCCTCTACAATCTGGCCACAGTCAAAGGCCTCTTCACATCAGCAGCTCTGATACGATACACAAACGTTTGGGTTGTAGGATAGTGTAGAAAGAGGACCCTCTGGGAGGCCAACGTGCTGAGTGGAAGGTGGAAGGACATGGAAAGCAGCAGCTGAGCAGCTGAGGCTGAAGAAGCCCTGAAGCAGGCTTGGGGGCTTCTGTGTGAGTCATCGCTTGTCCTCCACTGTCTATCAAGAAGCAGGGGCAAGAGTTATGCACTTTAAATGTCAAGGTTGCCTTTGTAGGTGGTAGAGGCCTGGTGGGTTCCAGGAGATTATTCACGTTCTATGTAGAGCAAATTCCAGATCAGATCAAGGTGTTTGTATGGAGACAGCTGTATGTTTTCTGTTACAGACCTGTTAGGTCAAACTCCTTCTTTCTTTTTTCTAAGCTTTTACTCTTCCCCAGTTTTTACTTCCCAAGACTTTCTTGGGTCCTTCCAAGTCCTCCTTAGAGGATGGCCCTTTGCTTGGTCCATGGATTTAACTTTTTTTTTTTTCAGTCTTTCCCATACATTCGAGTTAGCTTGAAAGTGTTGATGACCCTTTCCCCCAAAAGGAATATCATTTACTCCCTATCCCTTGTGTTACATGGGCAGAGGGAGGAGGGAGTTTCTAGCTCATGTTCCCAGAAGGGAAGTTATGGGAGGAACACATCCCACTTTTCCCTGTCTCTTTATGCCCTTGTCCCCAGGGGAGAAGTGACCTATCTGATTGGTGAGTTTGGTGTAGCCCCTTCTGGGACTGTCTTTTGAATCCACTTATCCCCAAAGAAGGGTTCACCAAGTTACTGGGACTGATCTGGCCCTGTGGGGAAAGCCTGTGATGGTCTCACCTTCTGGCAGGGTAAGTACATTTAATAGTGGTTGAAATATTAGGAAGTCCTTTGAAGCCCATCTAAGCCACTTCCTCCATTTTATAATTTGTTCCTAATCAAACTTCTGGTTTGATTTCAATCTGTGTGTCTCCTTCTTAATTGGTTCTTAATTTGTTCTGAGCTTATAAGGGCAGAAAAGATGATTATTTATTGGTTGCCACCCAAAGGCTTAGAACTCCTCCTTGGTCATTGACTGATCCATGTGGAAGGCTCTCCAAGCAGCTCTGGGGACAGTGGAGGCCAAACATATGTGCATCCTTTTCCCCACCAGGGTACTATTTGCAAGTCATTGGAACCTAAGTCTGTGGCTTCTGTTTTCTAAGAACATCTGCTATGGAAATGCTATTCTTTTCCTCTTTCTTCATCCCTGAAATAATGATACCTTCCTGGCAGGAGGGTGTCGAGGATTAAATAAAATCAAGCACATTCACACACGTAGGTAGTCAGTAAATGTCAGTTTCTGCCTCTCCGTCTATCCACTGGTAACCTACATTGTTTAAGTAGCGCTTACCACTATTCATTCTGATGTCCAAAGCATGCCTCTCGTGTTGCAATGGAAGATTTCTTCTATCTCATTGGGAGCACTTTATAACCTTTTATACATGATGGGAAAACCTTCTGTCTCATGTGCCTGATTTGTGGGATCACTGGAGAGAGAAAACTTTGAAACCAACAGGGAAGTGAGGGATGCGTACTGACTGGGAGAAGCAACAGTGCCGGGATCCGGGGGAGGGCTGGATGGGAAGGGGTCAGTCACGGATAGGACTGAGGGTGTGCTGGTGAGCCTGGAAGCCAATACTGGGTGACCGACCTCACCTGGGCACTTCTTAGTTTGGATGTGCCTTATTTAAAGTAAAATTTGACACAGTCCAGAAAAACTCGCAATGCGAAAACAGCTCACTTTTCTGGAGCTTTACTGTGTGTGCCCAGCACTGTGCTTACCACTCGAGAGCCCCTAGGCAGGCACCCTCCCTCCAGTTGCTCTCAGGGAGTGGGGTGGAGAGTATCAGTACAGAGGAGAGCCTCAAACGACCCCAGACTCTGTCTGTCAGTATGCTTCTGGAGGTTGTAGGCTGAGTCTTACTTATCTTCTCAACCCCCGGTTGTCTGTAGTGGCCCTTCCATCTCATGTCTTCCTTAGACACATGCTCCAGTCTGTTGTTTTGAGTGTTGGCTGTGAACTCTGTAACCCTGTATTTTCTGTTTTCCTCTTAGTATGAGAACGAAGGTGTGGGCCTGGATTTCCTCATTACTCTTGTGTCCTGTGCACCTTTTGTATCGTGCTGCGGCAAACTGGCACAGGGGCACGTCAGCTCCGCACCCTCTGCTGTGGATTGTCCAGGGTCCAGGCTTCCCCTTCCTACTGCTCACCCCTGTCCCCTTTGCTGTTAACACCTGCCCATGGGATAAGGGAAAAGAAAAAAACCACTCAAACTACTCCATTGTGAGATTTGCTGTGGAGTCAGGGCTGAAGTGGGGTTGGTTGACTTATCAGAATCTGTGAATGGGGGACGATGTATGTTGAGAAAGTGCCATCTACCCTTTGAGAACTACAGGTTCATTACCACTGCCAAGAAAAAGATCTTTCCATATGCCCCGTCTTCACTTGGATGGCAGTTGAGTCTCTGAAGAGATTCATCCCAAAGGTCTTTTAAGTGAAGAGAGGCAAAGCTTAGCTTAGTATTTCCTTTCTGAAGAGCACATGCCCCTGTGTAAAACTGAGGAGCAACAGCCTTAAATGGAAGCAGCTGTGACTCCCCGCCCCTGTGAACGGGCTGTGGCCCTGCGGATGCCACGGCTGTGGATGCGTAGAGCTTGGATACCCTCCCTGGCTTCATGGCTGACCTGCTGTGTGACCTTGGGCAAGTCAGATTTCCTCTCTGCTTGCCATCTGCAAAATGTGGATACAGACCCGTGCTCCCTCCTGGTTTTACTGAGGTACTGTGAGAGCCAGTGAAATCATGGTTATAGGATGCTCAGCATTCTGCTGCAGAAAAAAAAAAAACCAACCTAGTTACTAGCAAAGCACCATTCCCCAGGTGTGGGAGTTCTCAGTACCTGTGTGGAGTTTGCTAACAGACCTGAGGTCATTCGGGGTGTGACAGGCAGGCCCTCTCTCCTAGATCCAGGTCCATTTACTAATGTCCTTGCCCATCCGTGCCTGCAAGAAGGAAGGGATGTCTGAGCTGTCAGGAGGTGGTGGGTACAGATGGTCCCTGGCAGAGCAAGAAGGAAGTGCCAATCAAAGGAGGTTGGCCTCTTCAATTAGAACTCTGAGCAGATGGGGCTGAGGCAGCCAGAAGGGGCACTTCCCAGTTTACTAAGTGTGTGACAGTAAGCTGGTGGCCTTCAGAAGACCAGAAGGGTCACCTGGTTCATTTCCTTTCTGGAAGGAAGGGCAGTATTTAGGATAAGTCAGATGAGATTCCTCCTCATTGGACAGACAATAAGCTTTATTGTGAGTTAGGCAATATGCTCGGCCCTACGGATATCACATTAAACAAAATAGACCTGATCCTGACCTCACTAATTTACAGTCACACCCACTGTTTCTTGCCACTTGCATACAACTCATGGATGGGGTAGGAGGAGGAATGTCATAAATGCAAATTCCTGTGCCCTACACTGGAACTGCTAGATCAGACTACCTGGAGGCTGAGCCCAGGAATCTACATTTTTAACAAGCTTCATAGTTCAGCCTTGCACATATTAAATTTTGAGAACTGGTTATTTCTCCATCAGTGCACAGGGTAATCAGTCACCTTGAGCACATTGGTGTCTTAAAAATGACATAAACACACAATTGGAACTGTTTTGCTAAGTCTAGCCTGTGTCTAGATTGCTAGAAAAGCCCTTTTTCCCCTTATTCTGATGGTATAGAAGAAAACAACTGCTTAAATCAAATGAATTAATGTGTTGATTGAGATTTTATTACCTGCCTAGCTTCATGCTGTTTGGAAAATAAATATAAAAGCTATAATCCTGGCCCCTGATGAGCGTACAGGGTTCTTGAGTTGATAAAACACACCGGTTAACCAGTTAGAGATGACGAGAAGATGGTGCAAGATTAAGAGCCAGGACGTAAAGCAGATGGCGCATTTCCAGGGGTAGAGAAATGAGGACATCGGCAGGTCAGCGTTGCAGCCACATCCTTTCTGCCATCCTCAGATTCCAGCCTCATGATCAGTCATAACCTCCTAAAGAACTTAAAAAAAATCCTGGAAAAATTCAGGAGATCCAGGGTGTAGTATAGGAATCTGTTTGATTAAAACACTCCACAGGTGATTCTGATGGGTGTTTCCAGGTTTGGAAACCAGCACGCTACCTTTTAAAATAGTAAATGGATTAGTTATCTCTTTTTTAGAGGGGGCATGAGAACAACAGTTCCTTTATCCATTCTTCTATTACACCAGCTATGTTACAGTTGCATTCAAAAATCATGGTGACTCAACACAACAGAATGGAAACCCTATCAGGACTGGGGTGGCTCTGCTCCATATTGTAGGGGACCAGGGCTTTGCTGTCTTCCTTGCTGGCTTTCCAGGCCTCCCTGGGTGTTAACATCCAGCACTCAGCCAGTCACAGAGGAATGAACACAGGTGTTTGTAATGGCGGCCAAGATCGTCCAGGCCTGAAAGTTGTGACTATCACTTTCACTGACATTTCACTGGCCAGAAGTCAGCCACGGGCCACACCTGTCTCCAAAGGAGGTTGGGAAATGTAGTCCAGCTGAGTACCCTGGAGGAAGGGACCTGGCTGTGGTGGGACAGCTCAGTCTTCTCTAGCACAGCAGTCTCCAACCTTTTTGGCACCAGGAATCGGTTTTGTGGAAGACAGTTTTTCCACAGAGGACTGAGAGGGGATGGTTTTGGGATGAAATTGTTCCACTTCAGATCATCAGGCATTAGATTCTTATCAGGAGCATGCAACCTAGATCCCCAGCATGCACAGTTCACAATAGGGTTTGCTCCCATGAGAATCTAATGCTGTTGCTGATCTGACAGGAGCTGGAGCTCAGGCTGTAATGCTGGCTTGCCCACTGCTCATCTCCTGCTGTGCAGCCTGGTTCCTAACAGGCCATGGACCGGTACCTGGGGGTTGGGGACCCCTGCTCTAGCATGTTCCCTTCCTCTACAAGTCTTTAAGCATTTTCATTGATTTCTTCTTCTCCAGATTCTCCCAGGTTCTCAAGCAGTGAGGTTCCAAACTAGGTTTAACTCTCTAGTCTTCAGAATGTTCTTTTCTAACTATTAGAACTGCAAAGACAGCCTTGAAATGGTATATTCTTTATACCTGTTGCCTTCACTTCACTTGGTCTTACTGTTAGGCTGAACCTTAGGAAATCACCGATATTTTTAGACCTACAGAAGCGGCATTTTCATACAAGTGAATGCTACACTCTCAACTTGATGGAAGAGCACCCTCAATCTGCCTTCAGCACGTGCACTCCCACTCTGCAGTAGGCAGAGGTTTGAGAACCAAGCCAAAGGAAAGAGAAGATGGAGGCAGAGTTTCTTTGTACTAAATCTCATCACCTGATGTGTTTGGGGTCTGCCCTATCCCACCATAGTAAAGCTCATATCCCACCTCTTCCTGAAAACTTAATAATGACATCTTATTTCTGGTTATTTGCCAGAAGCTTTCACACACATGATCTCATTCATTGCTTTGAGGAATTCGCTTGTTTCCGCCTCTCAATTTATGAGATAATGAGAGTTATGTAATAATTCCCTTCTTCAGTTTAACTGCCAGGAAACTTAGGCCAGCATTTGTGATTAGTCAGAATAATTTTACTGTGTGTTTTTGGTTGGTATATATTGTTTTAAAATATGTATTTTACTCATTAATTTTTGAAAACTCACTTTTTCCTCAAGTTTTTTTAAAAATGTGAAATTTAAAAAATCTCAAGTTCTTAAAAAATGATGTGGGATAAAACAACTAAATTTAATTATATCATCATCTTTGGAGGATGATGTTATCTTCATCTTGCATATGTAGAACCTGAGGTCCATAAACACCAATTTTCCGAGCCCATAAGGCTCCTCAGTGGGGTAACTGGGACTGGGTTTCCCATCCAGAATTAATCCAGGGCCCCTTTTGCTGTATCAATGCTGCCCTTCCAGGCTGTTCATCATCACTTTAATCTCTTCCCTCTCAATTTCAGATACCTCGTATTTTAAGATGCCTGAATATTTTCTATCTTATTGATTATTGTAGATGTGTGAGCATCAGCTCCTTAAAGTTACTGAATATTTCTGATCAAATTTTGTTATTTTTGTCTCATTAAAATGAATATTTAAGTTTTCAGGAGAGAAGAAGGCACAAATCTGCCTTAAAAAGTAATCCATTTGAGAGATGGATTAATAAAGTAATGTTATGAATTCAATATAAATTAACTTATATGTGTTTTCAAATTCCAAAAATTGGTGAGGGAGATGGAATTACACTAGTGAGTTCAGCATGATTCCTAACCAAGGCCTTTTCATAAGTGGAAGTCTTTTACCTGGCCCTGGGGAAATCACGGAACTCAATATTTCCTTCACTTAATTGTTTTTCTTTTCCGTTTAAGGAAAGGTAGCTTAAAGCAGTCATTCTCAGAATATGGCCCTGAACCAGCTGCATCAAAATCACCTGGGAACCTATTAGAAGTGCCGATTCTACAAAAAGGAAACTCCCCATGCCCCGCCCTGCCCTACACGGGACCCAGCAGTTTGTGTTTTAACAAGCCCACCAGGTTTTTGTGATGTATACTGAAGTTTGAGACTGGTTAGCTTAAAACAACCTCTGAGAGGGGCTGGAAGCCACTCTTTATTTGGATCATAACTAAGTAGTTAAAACATCCCTGAGTGAATTCAAAATGCTAATGAGGAAAATTAATGTCTTTATCAAATAAAAAAAAAAAAAACAAACCTCAGGAGACCAGAAGTAAGTTGCCTCTTTAAGAAGCAGAGCTGCTTTGAGATGTTGCAAGGGGGAGCTAAGAGCAGGGCAGAATTTTCCAGTGTCTTTTGACAGGAGGAAGTGATTGGGGACGACTCATTTTTGTGGCCCGGAGACAGCCTGTCATTATTAGACTAAGCATTGTATCAAATCTAAGTGTGTAGCTTTCTTAATGTAATGTAGAACAGGAGCTATACTTTTTTTTTTTTTTCATTTTATCATTAAGAATGAGTGCATTACAGCCTGGGCAATGTAGCAAGACCTGGTCTCTACTAAAAAAGTAAAATAATTAGCCAGGCATGGTGGCACATGCCTGTGGTCCTAGCTACTTGGGAGGCTGAGGTGGGAGAATTGCTTGAGCCCAGGAGGTGGAGGCTGCAGTGAGCTAGGACTGTACGTCTGCACTCCAGCCTGGGTGACAGAAAGCACTAGTAATAGCTTTGTGAGCTAAGTCCCGCTTTCTTGGGTGTTCTCATGGTCATGCTCAGAGAATCCCCCTCTCCCCACCAGCATCCACCAGATTGCACACTGGTGTGCAGGAGAAACCAGCTTGCCTGGCAGCCTGGGTCCAGCAGTCCCAAACCATCAGAAGGAAAACCGACATCCTGCACCTCCACATGGTCACTAATTCCCTGCTGTGGGGGGCACACTTTGGTCTGACTTGGCTGACACAATGACACAATCTGGGGTAAAAAGAGAAGTATGGGCTGAGTACTGTGTCTCTCACCGGTAATCCCAGCACTTTAGGAGGCCGCAGCAGGAGGATTGCTTGAGCCTAGGAATTAGATCAGCCTGGGCAAGATGGTGGGACCTTGTCCTACAAAAATAAAAATAAATAAAAATAATTAGCTGGCCGTAATGCCACGTGCCTGTAGTCCCAGCTACCTGGGAGGTTGAGGTGGGAGGATTGATTGAGCCCAGGAGTTTGAGGTTGTAGTGAGCCATGATTATGTCACTGTGCTGCAGCCTTGGTGACAGAGACCCTGTCTCTATTTAAAAAAAAAAAAGAAGAAAGAGACAGAAAAGAAGAGAGAGAGAGAAGAGAAAAGAGAAGAGGAGAGGAGCACAGATTGCTCAACCCCATGGGGGCAAAGCTGTCACTTCTGCTGGTGGGGCCCGCGGCCCATCCTGGAGTCGGGGTAGCATCATGGTTGAGATCACATGGATTCCTTGGCTAAAGTCCTGTTTTCAACGCTTGTTGGCTGTGTGATCTTAGATAAGCCATTGTTTCTCTCTGCCTCAACATTCTTGTTCCTAAAATGGGGTTAATTATATATACCTGGCAGGGCTATTCTGAGAATTAAATGAGTTAATGCAGCAGTTCTGAGCCTTTTTGGTCTCCGGACTCCTTTATATTCTCAATAACTACTGAGAACCCCAGAGGGTTTTTATTTGTGTAAATTATAGCTACTCATGTTTATTGTATTAGAAATCAATTTAATTCATTAAAAAACTGATTGCGGCCAGGCGTGGTGGCTCACACATGTAATCCCAGCACTTTGAGAGGCCGAGGCTGGCGGATCACAAGGTCAGGAGATTGAGACCATCCTGGCTAACATGGTAAAACCCTGTCTCTACTAAAAATACAAAAAAAAATTAGCCAGGTGTGGTGGCAAGTGCCTGTAGTCCCAGCTACTCGGGAGGCTGAGGCAGGAGAATGGCGTGAACCCGGGAGGCGGAGCTTGCAGTGAGCCGAGATCGCACCACTGCACTCCAGCCTGGGTGATAGAGTGAGACTCCGTCTCAAAAAACAAAAACAAGAAAAACTGATTGCATGTTAACATAAGCAATATTGTTTCTGAAAAATAATTTTTTTGTAAAACAAAAAAACAGTGAGAAGAGTGACATTGCTTTACATTTGTGTAGATTAGTGTCTGACTTACTAGAAAACAGCTAGGTTCTCATATGTGCTCTGTCATTCAGTGTGTTATGGTATCACGTCATGTAGGCTCTGGGAACCTGCTGTGTATTTGTGAGAGCATTACAGTGAAAATGTTAGAGTTATTATAAAAATAGTTTTCTCCTCACAGATACACGAAAAAGGTCTCAGAGATCCTGCTAGGGTTCCTAGGGTTTCTCACTTTGAGAAACACTGGATTAATAAGTCATGACAAGTGTTTAGTATAACACCTTGCATGTGGTAATCACTGAATAAAAAATTATTACAAACAGCACTATTTACTAGGAGATATAGCATCAGAGGTGGTTTTCTATACATATATGGGCGAAGCTCTAGAAGGGTCCTTGTGCAACACACACACACACAACAGGTGTTTCTGCTGTTGCCACCAAGCAGTTCCATGCCATCCCATCTGGCTGGGGGGAGCCCTGCAAGTGTCTGGATGTATCTGAAGCTGCTGTGCTGGGATGCGTGCAATACTAATATGGGAATGACAGCGAGTGGACATCACATCACATAGTAGCCTTTCCTCCTAGGAGGCAAAGCACTCCCCTCCCCATCACCCTGCAGTTATCCTCATGGGGGAGGGAGCCAGTCCAGTCCCTCAGGAAGGCAGTGCCAGGGCCAGGACATGAACCTGCCTTTCTCACCTAGAGCAGAGTCAGGCTAAATAAGGCAGGCAGAGGCTTGCCAAGGGGCACAGTGGAGTGCTTCAGGACTCATAGTTGCTGGGCCTGAATGCTGGAAACAGCTTGTCAGTTCAACCCAGGAGATGCTAAGATGCAGGCTAGAGTCCATGACTTTGTCCTCCCATCAGGGACCTGCAGACCATGTGACAGTCAGCTGGCACTCCCTTGACCTTTTTGTTGAGTCCAGAAACCATAATGCAAGCAGTGGGCTGAAAGCTGTGGCAAGCTGCTGTGCTGGCATGTAATTTGGAAAGCCTATTCACTTAGCCACCTATTAAACACCTGGTGTGTTTTGAGTCCCCAATCTGTTTTCTTGCTCATCTCCCACCAAGGGAAAAGCAACATTGACCAATCAAAAGGCAGGCTCAGTCTTGTAGTCGCAGTAGCACAGTCTTCCCTGTGGCCAAGACGGTGTCTTCAGCATCTGCAGTGGTGTGTGCAGCCATAGGTTGACAATGAAATGCAGGGAGCCAGGATCAGGAATCTGACCTGCACCAAGAGCCGTGGGCAGAACAGACCAGCATCTGTCTGATGCTGAGGCTGGTGGTGCAGGAGGCCAGGAGGCATCCAGGAGCCAGAGTGATGCCTTGCAGGACTGGGGTGGGGTGGAGGCTGTGTCTGAAATATGGGATGAATGCTAAGAATCAGAAAGTTAGTGACCACAGGCAGAAGCTCAGAAACATACAGTAGATGTGAAAAGTGCTCCTTGCCCCTGCTTTTTAAATGTTATCTGAATGCCCACAGTGAGCAGAAGCTACTATTCAGTCAACAAATAATGGTCAAGGGCTGGGCATTGTTGTAGGTGCATCACTAGTTACATCAGTGAATAAAACAGACGACAATTCCTACCTGCAAGGAGGTTGCACTTTTGTGTGAAGAAGAAAATAAAGGAAAGGAGAACATAAAAGAAAAAATACAAATAAGATAAGTAATATTAGACACAGTGGAGGGATGAATGCAGGGATGGAGATAGGGTGCTTCAGGGTGGGATTATAGCTTTTAATAAGAGGGGTCAGGGAAGGTGTTATTGTGAAGATAACGTTTGAGCAGACTGGTGGGAAATGGCGAGGTAAGTGCTGTGGATCTGGGGAGAGGGCATTCAAGGGAGCAGGAGGGCCAGGTGCAGAGGCCCTCAGGTGGGAGTGTGCCCAGTGTGTCTGGGAGCAGGAGGGCCAGGTGCAGAGGCCCTCAGGAGCAGGGAGGAGGCAGGTATGGCTGGAACACAGAAAGTGCTCAGAGGTGAGGTCAGTGAGGAACAGAGGGCACTTAGGGTCTTGTAAGTCATTGTGATGACTGTGGTGCTAACTTGGGGTGAAGTGTGAAGCGAATGGAGGCTTTTGAGCAAAGGAGTGACTGATCTGACTGTTTTGAAAAAGGATCATTGCCAGGAGCTTCTCGGGGTTGGTAGAAGTGTGACGGTCAGTCAGGAGGCTGGATCAGTAATCCAAGAGGCAGATGTTAGCAGCTTGGACCAGAGTGATAAAGGTGGAGGTGGAGGGAAGTTGCTAGATCCTTGACACATTCTAGAAGTACACCAGAAATGATCTGCTAACAGACCAGACATGAGGTATGAAAGAAGGACGAGGGAAGATGGACTCTATATCACTTGGCTTGAGTGAATGGAAGGCTGGAGAGTCGCCATGATCTGAGATGGGCAGGAGCTGGTTGGGGTGGGGGAGGCTGAAGAATTGGGGTTTGGACACGCCAAGTTTGAGATGCCCAAGCAGAGACTGACTGTAGAGGTCTAGGCTGGAGCAGGCAGAAAGACCCAGGATGTGCAAAGGAAAGAGGGAAACAGCAGCAGTAGCACTTATTCAGCCGAGTCCTACCTCGGAGATCAAATGCATAAAGGAAAGGAAATCTCAGAGCCAGCCTCTAACCCTGAGCTTAATCCCAAAGAGCAACAGAGTAGCCTGGGGTATCCACCCCTCCATCCACCCTGGTGGTGCTGCAGAGCCCCTGTTGCACTCACAGGTGGCAAGAGGCAGGGCTCAAAGCTTACCTCACAGGAATGACTCCCAGGGAGTAGGTGTAGGGTGAGGGCCCCACTGGAACTGGAATGGACTCTCCTGTGTAGTGGAGATTCCTCTGCAAGGGCTCCAGGGGGGCTCTCAAAGAGGAGCAGTCTCTGCCTTTCTCAGATCAGCCCTCTGGCTCTGTTGTTCTCTTGGGCCTGTCTTCAGATAACCACAGTAATCCAGGGAGATGAAATTGGCAGATCAGAAGCCCTTGATTAGACCTGCAGAATGTCTGAACTGACAAGAACTGCAGAGAGCATCCCATCCAACTCTCTCCTCTTACAGAGGGGGAACTGAGGTCCAGGGAGATGATGGGACTTGTCCAGGTTAGAAGCTTCATGACCTAGGGCAAATCACTTAACCCTTGCAATCGTGCCAGGTTGCGAGCATTTTCCTAAATGCTGTGACTCAGAGATGGCTCGTGTGCTCATGGTTCCTGCTGTTTCTCCCTAACCCTCTTCCACATGGGCTTTTTACTGCCAGATCAGGGGTTGGGGAATGATTGGCAACCCGGAGGTCAGCCAGCCCTTTTGGCAGTCCAGTCAAATCTCCCCATTGGCTGATGAAACATGGACTCCCTTGGCAGCCAGTACTTCCTCAGGAGATATCTTGCTTAAAATTGATGGCTCCCCTTTGGCTTTGCTATTCCCCATGCCCTTGGTGGGGCAGAGAGGTAGCTCCATCCCAAGTTCTTCTCCATTTGCCAGAGTCCACCTCCACCCCAGCCCAGAGCTGTTTGCTCTGGCTTGCCCTATCCTGCATTGGCTCCTTTCACTCTCTGCAAACCCTTCTGTCCTTCCCATTGTCTGAGCTGCCTTTTTCTTGACTACTTCTTAAGCCTCTGGATTTCTCCTTAAATATCAGCTCTAGGATGCCTGCCTGATGAGCTGAGGTCATTCTTACCCTCAAGTGACCTGGTGAATTAAGCAACAATACCAGGGATTCCAGGACAGTGAGTTTGAAGATCAGCATCTTTGCTGGCCTGGGGGAGGCCCTTGGCCTGCTGGGGGTGGATAGAGTGATGCTGACCTTCTGCACAGGCTTTGGGAGGGAACAGTTAGTTACCGCAAATGTCTGGCTGTCTAGGTGAAGCACTCCCGACCCTCTGCTCCTCAATTGTAGTTGTGAATTACAGAGTGGGAAACAGCACACGGGGGCATTTGTTCCACTCCTGTTTCAGGGACAAAACTTAGGCCTGGGTCTCTAAAACCAGAGGTGCTTGATGCTCCATCCCAAGGCTAAAGGGGCAGATGCCCTCTCTGTCTGGCGTTGTGTCTTCCTCTGCTTCCACCTTACTGCAGAGTGCGGGGCTGCAACCTTGGCAAGGACGGAGGACTCCTGTACCCTATCTCATTCTCCTCCCACACCCCTGTCCCTTCATTACAGATAATCCAACCTCTTTGTTCTGTGGTTGCTGAATAGCATCCCCCAGGGGACCATCTTCCCTGCAAATGCAGGGTGACGCTGTGCAGTGGTTTCTCTGCCATCATCTTTTCTCTGCTGGGGATGCCAGAGCATAAACCCGTGGTGCAATGGAATGTGCCTGGCAGCGAGGAGGAAGACGCCGGGGCTCCAGTGTGCTCCACACCTTCCTCTCTGTCAGCCTGAGTGCTCCCGCCCCCTTTGGGCCTCAGTCTCCCACAGAAAGGGAGAGCTGGGTGGCCCAGCAATCTCTGGAGCCCCTTCTGGCTCAGACCTCCTGCAGTTCTCAGTAGCCTCCTGGTTCCCAGTGTATTTTTAAAGGATCCTGTGTTATTTATCTCAGCATCTCTGTCCCCCTCCACTGCACGCTGCTATCCATGCAGTAATGACATCCAAACACCCACACTGTATCTTAACAATCTGATGAGATAAATGCCTCATCCTTGGGCTCCGTGGACACAGAGTAGCAATTCTCCTATTCTGCTATCAAAGAGCTCAGAAACTCAGGCTACCAAGGCAGGATGAGCAGGCATGTGGATTGCCTTGTGCACATCATTGGGCAAAAACACATTCTCCCTGCCCCAAAGCCTCTGTTTTTCCCCAAAGCAGCCTCACTTTTTCCCTTCCTCCACCTCCAGAACAATGCCTTCGAGCCTGCTGGCATTTGAGAATGTGCCGGGTGGGCAGCACTGGGGGCATATGGCCTTGTTATTTTGCATGGAGCTCCTAGTGGGATACACCAGCCACTGGCCAGGTCCTGGAAATAATTAAGCTGAGCATATTAATCTGGGGGTTACAGGGCCTTGGGCATGCTCCAGCCTCCAACACCTGTTCTCATGCTTCTTCTGCAGTGACCCTCTCGTGCTCTAGGCACACCTGTTAGATGGAACTTGGGACTTTCAAGGTTGTCGCTGCCAGGGCTGGCATGATGTGCTTGCACCTCTGCTCCCTTTATGGACCCAGGAGCTGGGAAGGTGCATTGGGTTCCAAGAGAAGCAGTAACTGATTTGGTCTTGTAGTGAAAATAGACCTGGCTCTGGTTTGGTAAGTGAGTGACCTTAGGCTTAGTTTCCCTAGAAGCAGAAATAGGGTAACAATAAGTCCTCCCACTTTAAGGAATGTTATAAGGATCAGGTGAGGTCATGTGAAATTCTTAGGAAAGCTGCAAGGGAGTCTACCTATGAAACACAGAGGCCATGGGACACAGAGGGAGGAGTAAGGGCTCTGGAGCTGGGCAGATGCCCCTGGGTGTGAATTCCAGTGTTTCTCTTCAGGCTGTGCTGCCTGGGGAAATGTACTTGCCTCTCCTGAGCTTTTCTTTGCTTCTTCTGTAAACCAAGGGATAATGAAGCTACACTGACTGGTTACACTTAATGATAACAGGAGTATCTATTATTTATTAAACGTTTATTTTGAGCCAGGACCTTCGTTCCTTTTCTTTTTAAAACTTCCATAAAATGTAGCCGGATTTGCAATCACACATTACTTCACATGGACTTTGGCTGGTTTGTGTAGTGTCTCTGTGAGAGCAGGGGTTCTGCGAGTGTTGCCCAGCGCTGTATTTCCAAAGCCCAGCACGTGCCTGGTCCACGGTGGGCGCTTAAGAAATGTTCATGCAGTTAAGGGGGTGCAGCTGCCTGGCAAGGAGAACCTGGGAAATTCATTTACCCTTCTTATTATTCAGTTCCTTCACCTGAACTGTCTCAGGCTGGAGCTGAGCTTTGGGTTCATAATATATAATTATTATCCCCATTTAAAAATGACTAAAATGAGGTCAGGAGAGGTTAAGTGCTGTGCTCTAGATCACTCAACTAGGAACTAGGGAACTAAGCCTTCTTGTACAGTACTTGTCAGAGCCTCCTTGGAAGCTTGGGAGAAGGGTGTGGGCAGGACTGGGCAGGCAGGAAACAGCTGAGCACCTGCCGGATTCACCAGCTGCCCCCAAGAAGATACATGGAATCCTCTCTCTCATAACGGCCCTCAGCAATGCCCATTTTACAGATGAGAAACTGAGGCTGAGAGGGAGAAAGAACCCGAAGCTCAGCTCCAGCCAGACAGAGCTCAGGTGAAAGAACTGAATAATAAGAAGGGCAAATTCCCTTCTTATTATTCCCAGAGTTCTTATTATTCCCAGAGTTCTTTAATCCCAGAGTAGGATCCTCAGCCTTGCCAGGCAGCTGCACTCAGCCTCCCACCCTCTCTGAGCAGGGGGGTTGGAATGCGTCTGCGGAGGGCAGCGAGGAAGGAGCCTGCTGGAATTCCTTCCGTGTGGCACGTCTGGGAGGGGTATTCCCCCTGGTGATGCTTGGGAAATCTTGCTGGCCGGCTGACCTTGCCAGTCCTCTTTTCCACTGTTCTTTTGGTCTCGGAGCACCCGCCAAACATCTGACACTGTTCAGGATCGATTGCACGTAAAATGAAGAATGGGTATTTAAAAAACAGGGTTTTTTTCATGTGTTTTTTCCCCTGTTGTCATCCAAGAAGCAGGTTTTTAGGTTCTTTGATTCTCTCCCAGAATAACAACCATATGGGGCCTCCAGTTACACTGAGCAGCCTGTGCCTTGTGCCAGGGACCGGTTTGTTTCCATTGTCAGCAAACCTTGACTGGCTCCAAACATTTTCAATCAGGTGGTTTCTGAAAGAGGGAGAGACTGAGGGGAAAGTGATGATGTGGTCCCTCTGAAGAGGGTTTAGCTTTCAAGGGTATGGCAGGGGTGGGGCCGACAGCCAGAGGGGTGTGACTTTGAGAAGCCAACTCACCGTTAGGATCCAGCAAGATCCAGGCTCGGCGGCTGGAACAAAGAACATTTTGAACCACACAGGGCTCTGGCATGTTTGTTGATCGACTTATCCAAGGCCTGGGCCAGCTGCTTTTGTTCCAGAAGATTTCATGGATTAACTCCCTGGGCTTTGGAAAATTGTTTCTTTTTTAAGAAAGGGAAGTTTTGAAAAGCAAATGCTCCTGGGCAGGCTGGGGGTGTGGGGAGTGTTGGCTGGAGTGGGAGGTCACATTCGCCCCATGGTGGGATGGCCAAGGGCTCCTAGCGAGGGAACAGTTGGACCTGTGGTGTCCTGGGGGTTGGGTTCCTCTGAGGGCCCCTAATGGACAGAGGAGTGTGGACCCCTGAGCCTGGGAGCATCGTGGGCATTTAGACCAAACCACGGGAAGGACTCCCCAATGCTGAAGGTTGCTAGGCGCTGGGGGAGGTTCCCTGGGAGACTGTGGCTAGAAACACCATCTGCCAAAGATGATTTAGTTCCGGAAGAGGCAAGGGATAGAACGAGATGGTCCTTTCTGTCCCAGTTAATCTTGGTGCTGTTCATTCCGGGCTGAGCATTCCCTCCCTGAAGTGGAATGGAAGACAGACTCGGCCTTGGGCAGACTGAGCATCTTGTGAAAGGGAGAGTCTTACCTCCTTGGCTTAGTCCCCACCCCCTGCCCAGGGTCGGATGTCTTGGGAGCTTGCCGGCTCTCTGCCCACTGTCCTGCCCCGGCAGCAGGTACCAGCAAGCCTGTATGCCATGTGGGGTACGGGGAGTAGCGGGCACATGATTAAATACTCATGCTTTGTCAAAACACTGACGGTTACAAAATGCCTCCGTGTCTACTCAGGGAAGGGTGAGCAATGAGGAAAATGACTTCAATATGCAAAAGACATTCCAAGGAGTCCGGGAGGGAATGCTCATTCTAGAGCCAGGAGGGAGTCATGGGAATTAGTTCTTGATCTATAGACTGGCTGAAAGAAATCACCTAGGTTAAACCTGCCTAAATTCTATGTGTGTATGTGCTTAAGGGGATGGGCTCAATGAACTTTGAGACTGTCTCTTCTCTACTGATAGGAGTGACAGTGAAGTTCCTGATGAAGGAAGGTTTAGGGTGGAGGAATTCTGAGCCCCTGGGTTCTGGATTCAAAATCACACACAGCCCTCTAGACAACACAGATGTATAGTCTTTGTGGAGAATTTGAAAAACGAAAATGACGATTGTCTATTTAGGACAGGTTTGGGTACAGCCACTCATGGAAGCCAGGAACCAGCTTCTAACCACAGAAGCTTTGTGTTTTCTGTATAAACTGTCCTTGACTACGGACAAAGAATGGGTACCCAGTGTTCAGTTGGCATCATAATAGGAAGCAGAATTCTACACAGATGGTTCAACGGAACAGAGTTTTTTGAGGGGCATATTTACGGAGGGGTAAGGAGACCAGCAAGGGATATTGAGGCACCCAGGGTTAAACGTAGAGGGAAGCTGTCATCACCCTAGGGCCTGAGGAGGAAGGGGAGAAAATCCTGTTTGCAGGGCCTGGTGGGAGCTGGAGCTGGGAGGAGGACCATGGGGGAGAAACCGTAATCACGGAAGGATGTTGTCACTGCCAGGACCAAGGCACCAAGGTAGGGGGACATGGAAAGAAAACACCCTGCCTTCTCTGTCCTCCCATCTCCAGTTTCTTATTGATGCTGCTCATTGGCCAAACCAACCTGAAGCCGGAGGGTCAGGGAGCCGGGCACGTCAAGCAGTCCCCAGGCACCAAGCTTCCAGGGCACGGGGTCAGGGAACAGAGGTAGAAGGGGTCTAGGGGAGCCAGCAGGGAGCCAGAGCTCGTTTGTAATGTTGGTCTTGTTTAGCCAACTCTAGAAGGCTCATCCTGAGAAGGCGAGCTTCGAAAGCTGTTACTGACTCTTAAAGTATTCCGTCATCAAGACTAGTGTGTTTACCTTGCAAACTACCTTGAGCCAGCTGTAATGAAATTCTCAAATGTCTCCCATACACCCTCCTTCTCTGTGAAATGTCAGCTTTTAGAGGGCAGGGCCTGATTCTTTTATGAGCAGTTGTCTTGAATCACTTCCACCCCTCCACACCTGGAGTGCCTTACACTTTCCAGAATGGCGTACTCAGTGACCCCTCATGTCCATGTTTTGAGGCTTTTGAATTGGTCAAGGCAATCATCTTGCTGAGTGGCTTAAGTTCTCCAGCGAGAGAAAATGAGTAGTCTCCTTGAGTGGGGGCCACAGCACTCCAGACATGGTGATGGAACCCTCTACGGTATAGAGAGCCCATGGCCATGCCACCCAGCCAGACAGGAACCCAGGAGGCCAGGATGGAGGAAGCAGGAGTGGAAAGTCATTGGACTCCCTTTCTGGTGTAAGCTTGGCCATGCGATGTCTTAAATAGGGCTCCTGGTCCTCAAATGTCACGTCCATCCTGATGCCACAATGTCTGTATTGCCACTATTCCAATTCTTCTTTTGGGTGAAGTCTTACTCCACCTGAGGGGAGAGCACATGAAATCATTAGCAAGTGCTGGCACAGACAGCCATTCCCCTCCGTGGCCAGGCTGGAGGGCCTGGGTGGTGGTGGGGGGTGTGGGTGAAGTAAGCGTGAAAGGGGAGATGAAGGGTGTCTAGACACTCCCTTTGCCAAGGGCTGGTGGCCTGTTGCTTGCTCTCTAGGACAACGCGGATCTGTTTCGGGTAATGGCAGACACTGTTCTTTCTCATCCAGTTGTCTCTTCCTCTCCTGAGTCCCACAGGGTCCTGGGGCCGACAGGCTCTGTCACCTCCAGCCTGTATTGGGTAGCCATCTGCCACTATCAGGCCGGGTTGGAAGGGCCTGTGAGGGGTGGGGTGTGGGATCCAGTTCATGGCTTCCAGGGCCAATTTGGGTGAAATGCAGATGTTCTTCGACTCCTGTGTTTCTACTTCCCAGTTTCATTCTAAATGGAAAACGTTTCTGTAGGTTTAAGTTCAAGGTGCAGCCCCAGAGCGGGTTATTTTCCCTTTTGAAAAGCGGAGGCTGCCCTGAGCCTTGGGAAAAGTACTCAGAGAGAATCTCCCCCATGAGGCAGTGTAGCTTAAGGAGTTAGGTATTCTGAGTACCTCCAAAGCCTGTTCGCTCTTTTCATTCCAGCTCAGACTGCCTGAGTTCAAGTCCTGGTGTTGCCACTTGCTAGCTGGGTGTAAGTTATTTAACATTTTAGTTCCTCGGTACCCTAATCTATAAAATGGGGATGAAAATAGTGTCTATGGTAGGGAATTAGTTTGAAGATTAAACAAGTTAAATTGTGTCAAGGCCAGGCATGGTGGCTCACTCCTGTAATGCCAGCATTTAGGGAGGCTGAGGCAGGAGGATTGCTTGAGCCCAGGAGTTTGACACCAGCCTGGGAAACATAGTGAACCCCATCTCTACAAAAAAAAAAAAAATTAGCAGAGCATGGTGGTGCATGCCTGTAGTCCCAGCTACTTGGGAGGCTAAGGCAGGAGGATTGCCTGGGCCCAGGAGTTTGAGGCTGCAGTGAGCTATGATCACACCACTGCACTCCAGCCTGGATGAGAGAGTGAGACTGTGTCTAAAAAAAAAAAAAATTTTTAAGTGTGTCAAGTGCAGAAAACAGTGCTTAATGCATGCCATGTGCCATGCAAATGTTTGCTCTTATTTATTTCAAGAAGCATACTCTTCTGGGCAGAGCATCCTCCTAGGATTCTGGAGAGATAGAGCATCCGCAAGGCCACCAACGGGACCGGTATCCCCCGGTGTCCCCCAAGCATCTCTTCCATCGAGCTATTGCCTTGCTCACAAACCCTCAGTGAGTTGCTTGTCTGGAGATGCAGGCCAAATCAATCCTGTCTACAATCTGCTGTCTGGCTGTGCCCATTCCTGGCCACAAACCCTCTGCTTCACCAGGAAAATCTGTTTATGGGCCCCATTCTCCTACTTATTTTCACCTCTGCCTTACCCTGCCTGAAAAGCTCTCCTTCCTCACCTTTCCCTCCAAAGCCTATCCATTCTTCGATTCCAGCTCAGTTCTGCCCTGAAGGCTTGTCCATGCCTATGGATGACCATCCTCTGCCTCCTGCCTCCTCCTGCTTCCCCGGCTGGTGTCTGCCTCGTATCATCAGTCATCTCCTCCCAAGCAGCCTATTCCTTTCTCTACTGACGCCTTGAGCTGGAAGCCAGACAGCAGATATTCCAAAACTGAAAACCTGTGGATTTGCCTGTATATTTGCTATATTTCTTAAGAACACAAAAAAGGCTGAACTTCCTGGAAGTTATTCCTAGGGCCAGCATCACGGGAGTTTGACGGTTGGCTGTGTAGAGCAGTCACTCCAAGGCAGTTGATTTGCTTTGTTGTTCCTGTCACCCCATCCCTATTATAATGTGGAGCTTCCTCTGCATTGTGCTGTGAGATGACAGCAAAAGCGCTGTGGCCACTGCCTGGGACTTGATCTTTCCCTGAAACAGGGACACTTTCTATGACTAGTGCTACATTACATTTATCCGTTCTATTGGACACATGTTCGTAGGCCCAGGATCAGAATAAAATAGCTCCACAGCTAGAAGAAATCAGTTTATAGGCAAACAAGACTCTGATGTTGGCCCTTAAAAAGAAACTGCTCATATTTCATATTACAGGTTAATTTTGTCCACGTTAGAAGGTCCCAGTGATACTTTTGCTTCTTGACTGTAGTCTAGTTTTTAAAGGTTAATTTGCCCAGGTGACTTTTTGTATCTTTTCCAATCTAAATATAGTTGTCCCTTGGTATCCACAGGTGATTGGTTCCAGGACTCCCCAACCCCTTGGATACCAAAATCCTTAGGTACTCAAGTCCCTTGCATAAAATGCATAGTGTTTTCATATAAGCTGTGCACATCCTCTTGTGTACCTTAAATCATCTCCAGGTTACTTATACTACCTAATATGGTGTAAGTGCTATATAAATAGTTCTTATGATGTACTGTTTTCATTTACTGGTATGATTTTTATTGTCATATTATTTTTATTAAAAATTTTCTTTTCAAATATTTTCTATCTGTGGCTGGTTCAATCACCAAGAATGCAAAGGGCCAACTGTATCAACAGCTCAAAGTGGAGAGCCCAGGGCCCAGGCACGGATCATTAGGGGAAGAACAGGGCTGGCGGAGAAGAAACTGGACTCCCAGAGCTGGCTCTTTCGGTGGGCTGGGAGCTCCTCCAGGCTGCTGGGTTAGGACCAGCAGGGCGGCCAGAACCATGGAGACATGCTGCTGGTTTTGGAGATGGGGAGAGGGATGTGACATTTTCTGGAAATCAAATCAGAGTGAAACCAGAAGAAGAATCTAGACCTCTTAGGGTAACTTGGCAAACAAAGCTCAGATAGATGGAGGGGTGTTCAAGGAACTTTGCACGATTTCCTGTGGGCTAAGAGAAGACACTTGTAAATCTGAAAGGGCAACATAGGGGGAGTTCCTGCAGGGAAGGGAGGGGGTCACCCCCCTCTCCCCGACCCTGGGCTTAGTTAGGGAGCAGAGAATGGGAGGGGATCAAGGAGGCTGTCTGTTTCCCTCGGTGCAAATGCCTGGACAGCACGTGTGTGCAGGCTGTGTCCCTGACCTGATGAGCACCTGATGGGTGGTTGTTGACTGACTGTCCATGCAAGGGGTATGGGCTGTGCTTGGCAGCCTCCAGCAGGCAGGGCTTGTTCACCTGCGTCCTGTCCAGCACTCAGCAGGAGCTATCCTGGCTTTAGTGTTAAAAGATGGCCCTGGGTCGAAGGAGTGGCATAAGGTCCCACTTGGGTGCTTGATGATGATCTAGAGCCTTGTGCCCTTATCTGCATGGCCTCCTCCTTTATGGCAGCAAGCCCTCATCCTGTGGGCCTCATTTCTAAGCTGGACGCCCAGCAGTTCCCTCAGAAAGTGCTGTGGGGCCCAGGCGTCCCCTCAGAGGATATGAGCACTCCTGAGTCGTTCTCACCGCGTGTGTTCATTTCACTCACTGCCTGCTTCCTTCGTTCAGCTCCGAGTACCTGTTGATGCTTCCAAGCTAGGAGGGCTTCCTTCAGGTAATAGGGGAAGCATGATCTGGAAAAGGGAACGTTTCCTTTTGCCCCATGGAGAGACGTCCTGAGACACTTCATCAACCAGAAAGGCTCCCAAGCAGCCACTGGGTTGCAGTGAAAGTGTTCAGCCGCTGGTGACTGCTCTGGTGAGACTTGTGAGAGAGAACAACAGTGATGGTGAGCATAGCAGCCCCTCAGAAAGCAAACCAAGGAGTGGGTGCCCGACATGCATGATTCCTAATTCACACAGTCCCTGCATAAGCTAGGCATTCCTGTATCCTGTTTTCACATGAGGAAACTGAGGCCCTTGGAACTCACGTATTTTGCCCAAGGCCGTCTAACTAGGAGGCCGTAATTAGTGAAGCTGGGATTCATACCTGGGGCTGTCTGATTCCGAAGCTGGGCTCTTTCCACGGTATGGTCTGAGGGTGCAGTCTAGAGCAGGGACTGATGGGGTTTGTTTGAAGGAACATGAGATGGTGGAGTGCCAGGCTGGCTGGTGTGGGGCCCCGGCTGGGATGAGACAGTATCTTCAAGTGTCAGGGATGGACGAATGTCCCTGTCAGGAGATGTTGGTCCCTGGCAGCCAGGCATGGTGGCAGCACTCCCAGCCTGGCCCACCCTGCACAAGCCTGCAGGCACACAGGCCTCTTGACAGAGTGACAGCTGGGATTCCATGCCTGCACCAGTGGCGGGAGAGATGAGGGTAAAACAAGGGGTAAAGGACTGTAATTACCTCTTAACAGGTTTCCCCATTTCTCCGCTGTCAGATGGTTTTGTTTTCTGATTTATTTTGATCTGCTTGAAAATTAGTTGTGGCAGTGTGTTTGGTGTGTAATCATTGTCCTGCTAGCTAGCAGTCATCATCAGCAATGTTAGCCCGGCAAACGTGATCTTTCTTTCCTTTGCCCAATACATGTCAGGCTCTGTGTGGCAAGGGGGAGGGAGAGGCATGACTATGTGTCTCTGCCTGTCTGTGGACCCTGACTCCTTACCATCACCCAACAGGGGACAGTCCTGCTGGCTGTGTCTTCCCAGAAGGCTCGTGCCTGCACAGATTGTCTGGTGAGCCTGCCAGCTGTACCGCATCGTTCTGTGCATATGACCTAGCTCTCTCCCGGCCCCCTGTTCCATCCCACATGCAGCCTCCGTCCACTGTCCCCCAGCTCGCAACCCCCACACAGCCCCACCCTTGACCCGCCACCTCCATCTGCACCTGCTTGTGGAGCCTGTGTCATGGAAGAGAGGCGGCCTGACCACTCTAAGCTCACAGCACCACTGGATCTTTCCCCTCTCTCTGTGAGAAGACGGCCAGTCTCAGATTGGATTTGACCTTTTCTCTTGTGGTCGGGCTAGGATGAGCAGGAAACTGTCATTAAGGCACGGAAGCATAGGTGGGAGAAGAGAGCCAGTAGAGTGGGGAGGGCTCAGTGCTTCCGGGGTGGATGTTCGGCAGCAGGCCCCCTCTGGTCTTTGGTGAAGGTTGTCTGCAACGAGCCTCAAAAAACATGGGTTTTGAGCCAGACAGAAAGTCATCAAGCCCAGTTACAGTCATCCCTTGGTGTCTGTGGGGAGACTGATTCCTGGACCCCTCTCAGATACAAAACCCAAGGATGCCCATGTCCTTTTATATATGTAGATTATATGCACATACTACACCATTTTTATGTATTTTACATATGGTATATTTTATTTTTTAATTTGTATTATTTTTAAATGATTTTTTTCCTAATATTTTTTACCCAAAGCTGGTTGAATCCGTGGGTACAGAGGGCCAACTGTACTTCATTATTCAGAGTAGAAAACTGAGACCTAACACATAAGCAAGGATATGCTTAAGAACTACTGTTGGTTGGCACCAGGTCTGGGATATGAACCCGAATCTCTGTTGCAGTCTGTCCAAAAGTAGGCTGAGCTGGTTTCAGGATTGGAGCAGACAGCTGTCCATGTGCTGGAATTTGAGGGATCTGCCATTTCCTCCCTAGAATTTCTGCCTTTAGCATTACCTTTGAAGTAAGTCAGGGATTACCAAGCATCTTATTACCAAAGAACTCTTTTTTCCCATGTGACCCAACACAGAACAGAAAAGAGCAGAGATGCTTTGGTTCAAGTGCATAGGAAAGAATGGATGATTCAGAGCTGACCTGTTCAGCTTCTCCTGATTCTCCAACGAGGTCCCTTATGTATCTTGGTAGAACCTTTAGAGCTCCATGGAGTATAGTGAGAAATGTTTATGGCCTCTATTACCAGGGCAGATGAATAGGTGCAGACATTAACAGCTTCTACACCTTAATTAGCATGTGTGTGTTTAGCAGAGTAATTGAGATCAGAGACCAGGTTGATAAAAGAATAGGGTTCCCAACAGGATAGTTTTTGATTAAGGAAATATTTGGAGCACTATGGAAATGCTTGAAACATAGGAAGGGCAAGTTCAGCTGGAGTGCATTGGGATGACGGAGGGTGGGGTAGCGGGGTAGGGTGAGAATCAGGGCAGCCTGGAAGCTGGGGCCTGAATCACTGGGGCAGGGACCAGAGAGACCAGAGAAGGTCTCAGACATAAACTCTAGCTACTCCATAAAACTACCTGGAGCATGAAAATCCCAGTGCCTCTGCCACGGCCTAAACTCTGCACGTCACAGGGGTTGCAAAGTCACAAAAAAGATTATGGCATTGAGCTTTCCTATCAGGAACTATGTCCTCACTAATATTAATAGCTGACATTTGCATAGCACTTCACAGTTAATATAACACTCTCATATGTTAGGCGCTTCTCTTAATACCCCTTGAGGTAGCTATTATTATTGTTATTATTGTCCTTCTTTTAAAGGTGGGGAAACACAGGGTCAGGGGCCCAGTGAGCCATTACTTGGAAACACTGTCATTAACTTACTTCTTATAGTTGTTTCTAGCAACTCATGTCCTGGAAATGTCCGATTAAATTCATCTCTCTCTCCTTCTAGTAGACAGACAGACAGACACACACATACACATACACACACACACACACACACACACACACACTGAGGGCTGATAGGGAAGAGGACTTCTCTTCTTGCTTTTCCATAGCTGTTTCCCAATTGTCGCTCTCTCACAAAAAAAACCCCTTCAGAACCCTCAGCCCTGCTCAGAAATCTAAGGAGGCTTCAGGCAGCAACAGTGGGGTCCACCCCACCCTGAAGGGCTGCTGCAAAGATCTCCAAGAGGAAACCCCCAACACCATTCCTCTTGAAGGTCCCAGTTCAGTGCAGCTTGAGTCCTTTACCTCTGAGTCTCAGCCAGGCAACATCCCAAGGAGCTGAGGAAGCCTTCTCTCTCCCACCTCCTCTACCTCACAAGAGATGGCTCCTGTCCTCCCCATCTCCCTCCCACTATAACCCCTCACCAAAAATTGACTTGTTTTCTCTGATGCTGCTTTATTGCATGTTAATACTTCATTACTGGACTTGATCCTGTTACACTCGCACAGAGCAAGCAGAGCAGAGGGCCCTGAGCATGCGGCATTAGATGGAGAAACTGCCTCCAGTCTCACTCATCGTGCCGAGATGGGTTGCACGGCACACCACGCTTAGCACAGACTGAGGCTGGCCAGGCCACCCATGCTGGGTGGTGACAGGCCTCAAGCCTGCAGTGAGGGCCAACCTCAGTCCTCATGATCTGCACTGGGGACAGAAGCCATCTGATTTTAAATTCCATAGGAATAAACCAATGGGTGGAGTCACCAAATATCCAGATGTTTTCTCCCAGCTTTCATATCTGTCATTTATTTTTAAAGATGTTTTAATGGACTAGGTATAATTTTCAAACATAACAGTCACCCATTCACTCTATTGTTCTATGAATTTTTTAAAAACAGCTTATCTGAGGTAAAATTGGCATATAACAAACTGCACATATTTCAAGTGTATACTTTGGAAAGTTTCAACATTGACCATCAGTGCAATCAAGAGGGTGAGCATATCCATCACTCCCAAAAGTTTCCTTTTGCCCCTTTGTAATCCCAGTAGCTCAGCCCTCCCCGCCCCCGCTATCTCTTTTCTGTCATCATAGATTAGTTTATATTTTCTGTTGTTTTATATCAGTGA
The DNA here is from genome assembly GCF_028885655.2 of Pongo abelii. NCBI lineage: Eukaryota > Metazoa > Chordata > Mammalia > Primates > Hominidae > Pongo > Pongo abelii. The sequence continues at coordinate 2,322,308 of NC_071995.2, forward strand.
AATCATACAGCATGGACTCTCTTGACTGCCTTCTTTCATTCAGCATAATTATTTTGAGGTTTACACATGTCTGTGGATGTACTGATAGCTTATTCCTTTTTATTGCTTAGTTGCGTTCCATTGTATGGATATAGCACAGTTTATTTAGCCATTCACCTGTTGAGCTATTTCCAGTTTTGAGCTATTTAAATAAAGCAGCTATGAACATTTGTGTATAAGGCTTTGTACGGATGTATGCTTTCCTTTTCTCTTGGGTAGATACCTGGGAGTGGAATGGTTACATCATGTGGTAGTGTACGTTTAGCGTTTTAAGAAGTTGCCAAACTCTTTTCCAAAGTGGTTGTGCCATTTTGTGCTGCCATCAGCAGTGTATGAGAGTTTTGGTTCTTCTACATCCTCACCAACACCTGGTGTGGTCAGTATTTTTAATTTTAATTTTAGTCATTATAATGTGTATGCAGTGGTATCTCATTGTGTTTTAAATTTGCATTTTCCTGAAGACTAACAATATGGAACATCTTTCCTGTGGTTATTGGCCATTCATATATATATTTTTGGTGAAGTATCTGTTCATATCTTTTGCACACATTATACTTGGGTCATTTTCATATTATTGCATTATGAGGTTTCTTTATATATTCTCGCTGGCTATAAGTTTTTTTTTAAATCAGATATGTGCTTTGCAAATATTTTATCTCAGTCTGTGTCATCTTTTCTCTCTCATCTTTGTTGGAAGTCATTTTCCATATATGTGTTGGTCTATTTCTAGACCATCTGTTCAGTTCCATTGATCCATTTGTCTATTTTTACACCAATACCACACTGCTTTGATTACTATAGCTTTATAATAATAAGTCTTGAAATGAGATAGTGCTAGTTACCCCTTCAGCTTTGTGATTTTTCATAGTTGTTTGGTTATTCTAGACCTTCTGCATTTCCATATGAATTTTAAAATCAGTTTGCCTATTTCTACAAAGAAAAGTGTTTGCTTCATGTATTTATTTGGAAGCTCTGTTAATAGGTGCATGAACATTTAGGATTGTTATGTGCCCTTGAAGACTTGACCCCTTTGTTGTTTTGAAAAGCCCTTTTTAATCCCTAGTGATAACCTTTGCACTGAAATTTATTTTGCCTGATATTAATATAGACACTCCAGTGTCCCTTTGACTGTGTTAGTATCGTATAGTTGGTCCTTTGTATTTTCAGGTTCTGCACATGCAGATTGAAAATATTGGAAAATAAAAATAAAAAATATAACAAAAATAATGCAAATAAAAAATACAGTATCACAACTATTTACATAGCATTTATATTGTATTGGTTTTTATAAGTAATCTAGAGATGATTTAAAGCATATGGAGGGATGTGGATAGGTTATATGCAAATATCATACCATTTTATATAAGGGACATGAGCATCTGAGGATTTGGGTATCTGTGGGGCAGGAGGAGGTGTGTCCTAGAATCAATCCCCTGCAGTTACTGAGGGACAGCTGCATATCTTTTTCTGTTCCTTTACTCTTTACCTGTTTGTGTCTTTATATTTACAGTGCATTTCTCTTAAGCAGCGGATAGTTGGGTCTTGCACTTTTATTCAGCCTGACTTAATTGGCGTATTCAACAAATTTGCTGTTGATACCTGGCTATGTTTAAGTTTAACCTCTTGTTGTTTTCTATTAGTCCCATGTAGCCTTTGTTCCTTTTCCCTCTTTTTCTGCCTCCTTTTGGATTAACTGAGTATTTTTTAAGGATTCAGTTTCATCTCTTCTGTTGACTTATTAGCTAAAATCCATTGTTTTGTTATTTTAACAGTTGCTGTAGGGCTCATAGTGTACATTCTTAATCATTGCAGTTTGTCTTCAGTTGTTACTAAACCACTTCACATCTAGCACAGGAACTTCACAATAGCACACTTAGATCACTCCCTTCCTGGCCTTTATGCCGTTGCTGCCATACATGCTAATTGTGCATTTGTTCCAAACCTCACAATACATTGTTACTATTTTGGTTTAGGCAGTCAATGATCTTTTCAATGAAAATCATATGTACTTAACCATGTCAGTACCATTTCTGGTATCCTTCATTCCTTTATGTAGATCCACACTTCTATCTCATATTATTTTCCTTCTGCCTAAAGGACTTTAACATGTCTTGCAGTACAGGTCTGCTAGGATTAAAATCTTTTAGCTTTTCTATATCTGAAGAGAAGTCTTTATTTTTCACTTTTATTTCCGAAGGATATTTTTACTTAGTATAGAATTCTCAGGTGATAGTTTTTTCTTCCATGACTGTAAAGCTATGATTCCACTGTCTTCTTGCTTGTGTTGTTTCTAATAAGAAACCTGCTGTCCCTCTTGTCTGTTCCACTGTACCTAAATGTGTCTTTATGCCCTGGCTACTTCTAACATTTTCTCTTGATCACTGCTTTGAGGAATTTGATTATAATGTGCCTTGGTATAATTCTTTTTTCATGTTTCTAGTGCTTGGCATTCCTTGAGCTTCTGGAACCTGTGGGTTTATATTTTTAAAATTAAAATTGGTAAATTTCTGGCTATTATTTATAATTTTTTTTTTTTTTGCTTCTCCCCCCATTCCTGTGAGAACTCTAATTACACATGTATTAGGCTGCTTGACATTGTCGAACAGATCACTGGCACTTTCATTTTATTCTTTTTTTTTCTATGTCCTTCATTTTGGATAGTTCCTATACTATGTGTTTATGAATCTTCTCTTTTTTTTTGCCATACATAATTTGCCTGCCTTCTTCCCTCCCTCATTCCTTCTCTTCCTTCCTTTAGAAGAACCTAGGTGGATTTACCTAATTTTATAATGATTATTATTTCAAAACCAATCCAGAGCTTCCGTTCCCAAAGCCAGACTACCAGTTGGAGATTCTGGAGGGAGGGAATACAGGAGGTGACATTCCTGGAATTTGGGGGACTTTGCAGGACTTGACACTTTAGAGGCTGGATTAGGATACATCCAATTTCTCCTGCTTCCTCCCTCTTCTTCTTTCTTATCCCCAAAGTAAGGAGAGTCCTGTGAGCCCAAAGGCACTAGACAGCCCTAGCGCACTCTTGGCAGGCAGGGCTGAACGCCCGGATTTCCCTCTCAGTAGGGAAGACTTAGGGAGCCTCTCACAGGAGTGAGACAGGAACAGCAGCTTTATGGAAACTGAGTTCCAAATCGACACCCGGAAGAAAACAGGCTCCCCTGTAGGCTTGGAAAGCTTTGTCTGAGACAGTGACCTTAGGAGGAGGTCACCAAAACCACTCCTTGCCTCACAGCTCACGGGATCAGAGCCAGCTGTGCCTGCTGAATGAGTGGTCAGGTACAGCGCACCTACCTCTTGCCAGAGAAAAGGAGACCTGCAGTCTGGCTGCGGCAGGTCTCAGCAGAATCTTTAGCTTTCTTCAGGCTTGATCAGCCGCCTCAAGACCTGTGCTCATTTAAAGAACAGAGAGTACATGTAAGTTAGGAATGTTCTCGACTTCAAGTAACAGGATACTTAAGGACTCTAAATTGGTTCAGCAGCTCAAGATGCCACTGAGAACCAAGGCTCTTTCTCTCTTTCCACTTCCTTGTACTAAGCCTGTTGGCTTTTCATATTCAAGGTGATTTCCTTATGGTTGCAAGATGGTTGTCGATGGGGCTCCAGGCATCACGCCCCCATTCAAGGCAGGTGGAATCAGGAAGGAGTGGAGCCAATAACACTCTGGCCCTTTTTTTACATAAAACAGAGGCTTTCCCAGAAGTCCCTAGCATAGTACTTCTTGAATTTAATCTACACAAGGATCCCCTGGGAATCTTGGTAAAATATAGGTTTGGATGTAGTAGATCTTGGGTAGAGCCTGAAATTCCACATTTTGATCAAGCTGCCAGAGTATGTCAGTGTGGCTGGAAACTGAATTTTGAGTAGCAAGGTGCAAGGCTACTTCTCCTTACTCTTAGTGACACAATCCAGTTAACTAGTTACAACTGTCTGCAAGGGAGGCTGAAAAAGTATCTTACCTTTTTCAGGGGAGACTGTGAGTAGCAAACCAATATCAGCCACAGAATTCTACTGAAAATGCGGGGTATGGAAGCATCTGAAGTCACAAGATTGGGCTGGACAAATTAGAGCCTTCACCTCCACGAGGGAAGACGATGGACCCTATATCCATACTCAGCCTGCAGGGACAGGGCATTATTGCCACGAGCCAGTCTGTCCTGTATACTCACTGGATTAGGGATTCCACTTTCAGAATTTTATCACCTCAGCCCCCAGCACAGTGCCTGGTACACAGCAAGTACCCAATACATGTCTATTACACTGAAATGTTTATTGGCACATGGTCTAAAGACAGTGCCAGGGAATCTTGTGAAAATGCAGTGCTGATTCAGGAGATCCAGGATAGGGATCCAAGATGATGCATTTGAAACAAGCTCCCAGAGGATGCTGCCGTCTGGTCCGAATCCTGGGCCTAGGACATGCAGAGTAAAGTCCTTCCTCCTGAGTTAGCAGCAGCTACTTGTGCTTCATTCATGCAGGCACGAAGCTGCTTGCAAGGATGTTAGCAGATATTAGATAAGGCTGGTGGGGAGGAATAAGGAGGGCCTTGGCTATGCCTTTTTCCAAGATCCGGGAGCTGGATGCTCAGAGATCTCATCTCTGGCTTCCTTGTCCACTGAAAATAAAAATCAGCAGTATACCCGGGTGAGGAGAGAGAGCAGCCAAGCACGTCTTTCACCAACTCTTAACTTGCTTGGCTCCAGCCACAAAACAGGAACCCGCCATCCCCCTAGCTCGGCCCTGGCCCTCAGGAAGTGCTGGGGACTCTGCCGGGCTGCATGAGTGAGGGGCCGATGTCTTTCAGATGTTGGGGCTTCAGCGGGGGAGTGGGGTAAGCTGGGGAGAGGGAGCATTTTTTGTGAACATTTTACCCATGGAAAAAGCTGAATTCTCTAGAGCAGACCTCTGGGTTTTTTTTTTTTTTTTTGGTAGTGGGAAGTGAGTTACTGGAATTTCTTCTGAATTCGAAGCCAAACAAAGTTTCTTGCGGTTTTAGTTACACAAGCGGCTGCTGCCAAGATGGAATGAATGAGAAGAAGCGCTGAAAGGAAGAGACAGTGAGGGGCTGGGGGAGGAGGGTGCAGAACAGGACCCGGACGCAGCGCAGAACAGCCCTCCAGGCGGGCACACTGCCTGCTTCTATGCTGTCAACTCTTTAGGGAGAGAACTGACTGTTCTGTCTGCCTCCCAGGATCCGAATTAAAAAAGAAAAAGGCCTGTGAAAGTGAGGCATACACTGGCAGACACGCACACATGTAAATGATTATCATTGCTTTGTAATTTACCATAATTCGGGCCTGTGCACTCTATGGGGTCCTGCTTTGTTCAGTTTCCTGACTGAGTGGCAGTTGGACGAGACAGTTCTGCCCCTAAGCTGCAGGCAGGCAGCTCTCAGGTCAGCCTTGTTCCAATGTGAGTCTGCAGGGAAGGGATGCCCGCTGCTCCAAGGGGAAGCAAGGATAATTAACTTCTACTGGTGATCCCCAAACTTCATTTTCCTTAGAGCCTGAAGCCTCCTCCTTGTTACCTCTCTGGTAGCCACAAAATGGGCCAGAGCCATGTGCCTCCTTTCATTTCTCCAGCCTGCCCTCTGCTGGGAGCTGCCCTTCAGTGAGCGGGGCCTGGGGTAGGGCCGTTCTGCAGAGCCTGGGTTGGCTTCCAGTGGTGCCTGGCATCTCTCCGGCTCTCTGGGAGGAGGGACGGGCCACTAAGTGCTGACGGCAGCCTGTCACTCACACCTTGCTCCCTCTGTAGAAACACTCTGTTTCTCTCCATTCCATCACTGCGTGTTACCTAGCAGGAATTTCCTCTTCCTTGGGTTAAGCGGGTGGGAAGGGCTCATGATAGCTGACTGAACTCAACCCTTTACACTGGGCATTCAGGTGTCATCATGTTGATGAACTTGAAATGGGCAGTAGTGGGAATATTTATACCACAAAAACTGGCATATGCTACAACCAGAGCTTTCCTTCCCCCTCTCCTAAAAGCCAGTTGTTAAAACACTTAACAACATACCACTGGCTGGAACCACTTGTGAAGGTGAGGTAGGGCTGCAGGGAGAGTCCAGGTAGTGGAGGAAATGGCAGCCTTCCTTCCTTGCCTGTAGCCTGTGCTGGCTACCACTCAGGAGCTTTTGGAACTTAGGAGCTCTGTTCTGAAACTCTCCTTTAAACACCTCCTCATCCCAAATGGGTTGACCTTCAATTAGAGGACTCTGCTGTGGAGCAGAGCTGGAATCACTCAAAGCAGAGTGATGGACGAGACTTATTTTCTGTTTCTAGGCTGCCTTCCACCGTTCCCTGTTCTCCAAACCCCATGTTCTTATCTGACGGTATTTCTACTCTTTTTCTCAACCTGTTGCTAATGTGCTCATTCAAGAGAGGCTGGTGCGCACCTACCCAGTGACTTTTTGGGCGGGAGTGGAAGGGAGTGTGTTTTATTAGGAATTTAAGTTATATGTGCAAGGAATAGCACATGGATGGTAAAGTTCAGCCATTTTCCACTGAAGACAGGGATTTTTCAAACTGCATAGCTTTTCAGGCCGATTCCTTTAGGCCAGCCCTGATGTTACAGTCAGGGAGTTTGAGGCCCAGGATGTTTCCCAGGGGCTGAACTCTAACTAAAAATGAAGGTCTCCTAGTCCTGTCACCTGTTTTCTCCACTCAGCTGTTTAAAGGGATGTTGCCTCATGTGAATTATGGATGACTGCTGGAGTTATTAGAATGAACAGAGTTACCAAGAGCTAAATAGTAGTCATTTATACCTGGCCGATTCTGTTTTCAGTTGTCCTTTTTCTTTGCAAAGAGCTTCGAAACAAGACTGGCCTGCTTGACCTTCCATTTAGAGTTAATGTCAAAGCTTGCTGAGGCCTGGGAAACAGGTTTGGTTGTTTGCATTAAAAGGGAGTAGGAAACAAGAACCTTGATTATCCTAGGCTCTGGCCTATTCTTTAATAAGCAATTTGAGAAGATGTCTTAGTGTCTAGTATTCCTGGAACATAATACTTGAAAGTGGAGCAAGTGGGTGAAAATATGCCTTAGGCAGGAAGCCCGATAGGAAGGGCCAGTGTCTACAGGCTCTGCACAGTAAGGACCCTGTGGGAAGATGTCACAGGTAATGGGACCTGATGGCCCAGCACCCCGCTGCTTTGCAGTAGTTCTGGCTTCGGGGCTTCTCTGGGTGGCTGAAGAACAGGTCTGTGAGGTTCATTCGGGGCTCCTGTTGATCAAGTGTGGATGGTGTGCCAGACACAGGGCTGGGGCTGCAGAGTCGAGGAGGCGCAGTCCCTCCCCCGAGAGCACTCTGGCCAGTGGAAGGAGACAAACGAGAAACAATGACAGGACCCAGGCTCAGGCTGTCATGAGCAGCCCTCCTCTGGAGAGTGGGAAATGTGAGTTGGGGACTCACGCTTACGACTTTGTTATGTTTTTTCTTACTGAGCAATGCTCATAACAGGAGAAAGGATTTCTTTACTGTCCCAAAAGAATGTGCCTCAGGACTGAAATTGGTAGTGGCCCTCCCTTACCCATGTGCCCCAAGCACATTGGAACGCCAGAGGAATTTTAAACAGATTTTTATTCTTGTTTTCTGGAGGCAAAATCTAAAGTGAGGGGTGTGTGTGGAGGGGTCATGCAAGAAATTTGGAAGCTGTGTGCCTTGTCTGGCTGACTGTCCCGATTACCCCGGCCTCCAGGCCCAGAGGTGGGAGGACCCACAGGGGCCTGCCCCCAGTTGACAGAGGGCTCTTTACCATTAGGACCCCTTCTGGGTTTCTCAAATTATGGCATTTCCTCCTTCGTGGTCTCCTGGTACTTTTAACCCCTTCTCTCCATTTTTCCCAAGGAATGTTCTAGAGGAAGGGTTTCTGGGAATGACCTTCCCAAGAGGAGGGATCGGGCAAGTATTGAGTCATTCCTGCTCATCCTGATTGTGATTGCGACCCGTGCCTCATGGAGTGTCGCTGGATACGCGATCAGTGTCCCTTGAGGCAGTGCTGCACGTGGTGCAGTTCCAGAGAAACGAGGGAATGAGGATGAACGTGGCTGCTCATGTGTTCAGTGGCTACTTAGGAAGGTTGGGTCAGTGGAGTTCAGGGCCTGAAGAGCAGTTTCAGCCTGCGTGGTCTTGATGTGGGCTTGGCTGATGAGAAGCTCTCTCCAATTCTGTGATTCTGGGTAAAGCAGACCATGTCCCATCGGGAGTGCTCCTGTGATTCTTTAAGTTAGTAATTCTCATCCCTGGCCACACATAAGAATCATCTGGGATCATTTAACAAACACAATGCCAGGATCCTACAGTCTGCTCCAGGCCCTTCATTTTCAAACTTGAGTGGGCATCAGAATCACCTGGAGGGTTTGTGAAACCAGATTCCTGGGCTCCAGCTTCCGAGTTTCAGTGTCTCCAGGATGGAGCTTGAGAATTTGCATTTCTAACAAGCTCCCAGGTGACTCGCTGCTGCTGGCCTGGGACCACACTTTGGACATCACGATTATGAACACAGGAATCAGAATTTCTGCAGATGTGGCCTGGACATCTGAATTTTTTCACATTCTCCAGGTGACTTTAACATATAGCTCTGGCTGAAAACGATTTCTGATCATTGATTTTTTGTTTGTTTTTGCATCATCCAATAACTATTCATTGGTCAGATTTGTGCTGGGCACTGAGTTAGAGTTGAAGACCCTCAAGAATTCCACTGACGACTGAATCATCAAAGGGAACCGAGCCCTGTCCAAGGACATACAGTTGTTTTCCTCTTCCTCATCCTTTGGAGAAGCACAGCTGACGCTTCCTGCCCACACCCCAGCCCCTCCTCCTTGAGCATGAATGTGCAGTAAGTGTGAGAGCCTGTTGTTTACCCTACCCGGCCTCCCTCTCCAGCCAGCTTCTCTCTGAGGAGTGAGGATTTCTTGCTAAGTACATGACAATGGTCTGTTTACTTTGCTCTGGAGGTTGAGGCTCTTGCGCAGATTCTGCCTTCCCGGACAGTTCAGGAATCAATCAACCAGCTGGCCCTGGCAACCTAGAAAGCATAGTCAGTTGCCCTGAAATAGGTTGATTGCACCCCAAAAGTACTTTTCCGCCTCTCCCTATCAAAGGTGTTTGCAACTCCATTTTCCCTCTGAGTCAGCTTGTCCGTTACTGGGTTTGTGTTCCTTGATGGGGTCTGTTTTTCCAAGGTCTTGAGGAGTAGCCCTTTCCACCCAGTTTGGCTGCGGGGCTGAGAAGGTGCCCTTGCATTTTGTGTTGTGTGTCCGTGGTGGGTCTGTGCCTCCCTTCTGTCTGTTTTCCCTCAGGACCACCCACCACCCCATGCTTGTATCTACAACAGCTATGAGGAAGAACATACAGATTAATCATCCTGCTGCGGGATGCCAGCTACCCAGTGGCTCTGGCAGCCCCAGTCAATGGATCCTGTAGTGTAGCCTTCATCAGTAGAGCTGCCACTGCCAGCACCCAAAAAGTAGCACTAATATGCATGTGTGACCTGAAAATTACAATGTAAACAGTGGGGCAACACATGTATAGGAAGGTAAATTTTAATTAATAGTCTGTTCTCCAACTCAGCCTGCCTTTAAAGATACAGGAATGCCAAGCTGTCAGGCTGCCGGTCAGGTTAAGAGGGTTCTCTCGTGCACTGTGGACCAAGCTGGAAGAACTAGGGCTTCATTAAAATCAGATGCCTTTGATTAATTATGCACCAAATGCATCCCATATGGGGAAGATGTGCCCTCAAGTGGTTAGCAGAGCCAGCAGGAGCCAAAGCTTCCTGAAGAATACTGGGTCTTCTCCCCTGCAGTGTCAGGGGGCGCAGACAGTACAGAGAGAGGGTATGAGAGTCGAGGCATGTGCCAAAAAGGAGCAGGTGGGAAAAAAGAGCCCATGGCCCAGCAGCAAATTGCGTGTCTTTGAGTGGATGTGGCTTTTGAGGCACTGTGCCCAATAGTCATCCTGAATTTGCTCCACTGCCTGGGGAGGGGGTGGATGGAGGAGGGAAACTAGCCACCTCCAGAGGCAACCCTGCTGGACAAAACTCACTGTTAGAACCATCAGAAGCCCATTTTCCTGTGGAAATCTACAGGGAAGGGATAGAGAAGAGCAGCAGAGTCTATTAAATGTGTGCTTACTGCCTGGTCTCTGATATAGTCAGGAAATCAGATTTGTACAGTGGAAATTCATTCATGCAACAAATGTTTATTGAGTGCCTATACTGTGCTGGTGGTACTAGGGACTGGGGATACAGCGGTGGATGAGATGAAGGCACGCTGCCCTCACCGAGACTTGTATGCCACTGGAGAACATGGATTAAACAAGGCGTTACGTGATCAGTGTATCAGTGCCATATGGGCAATGATCCAAGGTGCTGATGGGGACACACCGGGGACACCTAGTTCTGAAGTGACTTTTTAGGATCCCAAGTGGTCAGAACAGCTTTTTCCTATTTTGCCATTTACATGTTCACATTCACTTAGCTCCAGTTACCCTTCTGATAAGAGGAAATTTGTGTCAAGTCACATAGAATCACTGAATATTTGCACTTGGAGGATCACCTGGCCTAATTCTTCTGCTTTAAACGTGAAGATGCTGAAGGAGAGAAGTTAAAGAACTTGTCCAAAATCGCACAGCTAGTTAGTAATAAAGCTTGGATGGAATTCTGCTTTTCTGACTCCCAGATTAGTATTTCTTTGACTTTACCTCCTCTTTGGAAAAATGGAGCTGATTCAGGGGAAGTTCCTGGGCACTTATGGCCAACTGCCCTCGCTCTGAAGATTTAATGTTTTAATTGGCCCGGCAGAGCTGGAGTCCACAGGTGGTAAGCATGGACAGGTGGAGAGCCAGCATCAGAGAGAGCCTCCTGGCCAGCGCCTGCCTTGCTTCGCAGATGTCAAGGCAATTGGGGATTGGGGGCAGGGTATGATAAAGGGCATCAGGAAAGTGGTAGTGCTGGGGCACTGTCCTCTGGGCCTCCCTGGGCTCAGCCGGGCAGGAGCATGTTTTCAGAGACAATGGTGTTGACTCCCTATGGGCAGCCCTGCAGGGTGACAGTCCCACAACAGAAATCTTGGAGCAGATCTTTTGGAGGATATGTATAAGAATGAGGGATTAGTGCTGGTTGGGGGCAGAAAAAGTGCCCTCTTGGGGAGAAAGAAATGATCTGTGTCAAAGGACTTCCTTTCCTAACCAGGAAGACTCTGGAAGATGACCACGAGGGCGGGTGGGAAGGTGGCAGTGGGAATGTGATTAATTGTACTGTCCATGGACAGTGAGCCGAGGAGATTGTGCCTGGCTTTATTAGGGACATACACTCGGGGCTGCTCCACCCAGAATCCCTCCTGCTTCCTCCAGGGCTGCTCCACTCCGTGTCTTAGAGATGAGAAAAGGAGTCAGGGACTCCTAACAGCATGGAATGGTAACCTCTGGAGGGGAGGTAGGTCTCCCAGGGATCTGAGACGTGTTCCAGGAATGGGAATCCCGGTATCCTCGGCAGTCGTTTCAGGATCTTGGGGACCTAGGGATGCTGTCCGGACCTAGGGATGCTGCTCTAAAATAGCACTTCTCTGGCTTCCTCAAATGTATTGTCTGAATCAGTAGGCTTCAAAGTGATATCAGGGGGTTATAGCACGGATGTTGGAGCTATGTAGACTGGATTCAAATCCCCAGTTCTACCAATTCCAGCTCTGGGGCAGGGCACTAGAACTTGCTGAGTCCTAGCTCCTTTGTAATATGAGGTGGTGGTGAATACGTCATAGGGTTGTTGGCTGGATTGAAAGTAGGTAAAGCACCGACTAGTGTGTCTGGCACCTGGGAGGTACTTAAATGGTAACCCTTATTACAACAAAACAATAAAAGATCCTTCCTTTTAAGCCAGAGAAGTTATTTGGAAATGGAACATTCTTTTAATGAGGGGGCCCTAAAATCCCAAACCACCAGCCAAAACAATCAAAATGGAACCCAGACGGATATTTGCCCAAGGGCCCCTGGCTTCTCAAGGGCCTACTCCACAGCAGAATTTGCCTGCACCACCTACTGGTAGTTTCCTAGAACTACACACTCTCTTTCTGGACTGCTCCTTGGTGAGCAGGACACCAGGAGAGGTGGGGAGGAAGGAAGGTAACTAGTAGTTTTGCAACTGTTTTAATTACTTCAAATTGAGATGTTTGTAAATAAGATGTTAGAGCCCGGAGCTTTTGTTTGGTCTCGTGTTTAGCATAAGTATAGTTTTATTGAAACTCGTCACAGAAGTGCCCTGCAGTGGAAGGCGCAGGATTTGGCTGTGACGGAGCAGAACTAGAGGCGACTTGCAAATGGCAGCGTTTGGAAGTGCCTGTTCTGGGTAGAGCATCCAGGCTGCTTTTGATTTGCTGTTTGTCCCTCCCACGAAGCAAGAAAGGTGAATGTAACCAGCCCACTGGAATCGGTCCTTTTGCCATTAACGTCACCTCTGTTTACTACGTGGGAAGAGTGATTCACATGCAGGAAGAAGACCTTTTCCAGAAATCCTCCATCAGCTAGAAGAAGAGAGAGATCCTAATTAGGGAGCCATGCCACATTTCATTCTGAGATTTTGTTTGGAAGCATTTTTCCAACTGAGAAGGTAGGAAAGGGTCGTTTAAGTTTCCCACTGTTCTGTTGGGCTTAATGACCTGCCCAGGTCTCAGGCTGCTCTGAGCTGAGCTGTCAGTGAGACCAGCAGGAGGACATCACTAGGCTTGGAAATAGCATGGAGTCAATTGACAGACATCCATTAAGCACTACTAAGTGCCAGGCCTTGTGCTGGTTCCCGGGGAGGCAAAGAAACATAGAACATGACCTTGGTCCTTAAGAGATTGAGAGTTCAGTAGACAAGACAAGCTTGTGCTAAATCAGTGTACAATAGTGAGTGAAGCAAGTGACGAGCCCTATTGGACAGGTCTGTCCTCTTGTGGAATATTGGAGAAGGAAGCATGCATGTGTTCAGTTAGACACAGTTTCTGACCTCCAAGGTGATGATTCTATTCCATGCACGTTTATTGTGTCCCATTTTGTATAAACAGAGCATGTTGGTTGATATTCTAAGGTATTTGGAGAAGGATACAGTTGAGTACCGTTTTTCAGCCCTTTCACATTGTGCAGCACAGAGGTCAGGAGCGCCGTTTCAGGAATCAGACAGCCCACGTTTGAAACCTCCAGGACTTACCACCTGTATGTCCTTGATCAAGTTATCAAACCTCTCTACAGCTTCATGTATCCAATCAACAAAAGTTCACTAAATACTGTACCGGCACTGGCAAGCAGGCTAGAGGGATCGAAGGGATGTGCAGAGGTTGGTGGAGAGGGTGAACAGGGCAGAGACTGAGTGTATCTAAGGAAAGCTGCCTGCTTTAGGTGGCCTGGGGAGCTTCTAGTTCTCAGCCAATCTCTTCCCTGAATGGGCAGCCTATGGGTGAAGGTCCAAATGGGGATGTGGCTGTAGTGTCTCTTCCTGCCTTTCTCCCATGGCCTGCAGCACCAGGCCCACACTGGAGTGCTAGTGGGAGCCTGCATGCCTGGTTAAAGGGGCATGCCAGAGAGCTTTCCATAATTGCTTCCTTTCTTTTTTTTTCTGGTGTATTTATGAGTTTTAAAAGCCCCTTGGCAACCCAGGAAATTCCATTTCCCTCTGCAGCTCATTTATACCTTCCTTGATATATGCCCAGGCACAAACACTTCTGTGTATTATTTGGTTGTTCTTGGAGGATCTTGTAAAATCTGAGGCCTTAGTGGGTGTACTTTAGGCTTGAGGGCAGGAGAGGGAAAGGAGCAAAAGGCGAGAAGGTAACTTCTGGCAAGGAAATGGTAACACTTTTAAATCTCCTCTGAAGACCAAAAGCAAAAGAAATGGGCTCAACCTGTAGCATAAGTGTGCTAGAATAGACACAAGCAAGTTTTTCCTGATAGATGTCAAATGCCTTTTTGCTTGTTCACAATAAGCTTTTATACATATGGCCGATTCTCATCTGACTGGGACAAGATGCAGGGAGTGGAATAAACTAAATGTCTAGTGTGCTTAATTGGTGTTGCTGTAATTAATATTTTTCAGCCCTTTGACTCCATGAATGCCTGTAACACCTAGAGCAGGCTCGTCCATCCCATGGGCCACTGGCCACACGTGGCCCAGGATGGCTTTAAATGTGGCCCAACACAAATGCATAAACTTTCTTAAAACATTATGAGATTTTTCTTGCATTTATTTTTAGCTCACCAGCTATCATTAGTGTTAGTGTATTTTATGTATGGCCCAAGACAATTCTTCTCCTTCACAATGTGGCCCAGGGAAGCCAAAAGATTGGGCATCCCTGGTCTAGAGCCTTCCACAGTTTGACCTTTAGAGTATCTTGCTTTGGCTTATTATTTTTCATATGTATGTACTTCACTTTCCAAACCACATTATACACTTATCATTTTTATTTGTATCCCTACCACAGCCTAATATAGTGCCTGAATATAGTAGACAATAAGTGTTTGATGAGTGACTAATAGATAACAGCAGCTTCCAGTGTCTGCCAGTGCTTACACTATAATTTATCATTTTTTCTTAAGGTGACAGAGAACTCTTGTAATAACTCTAATAACAAGTCTTCTTTTGTGCTAATATATTAATTGAATCATTTATTAACTTTCTAATAATATGCACCAGCCACTGTCAGGCACTAGTTATTCAAAGGAAGACAAGACACAACCCTGACGAGACGTGAGGGGTGTTTACCATCCACATGGGAGATGGGCATATAATTTAAAATGAAATATCGATGGGTAATATATTAATGAAGGGTATATATTCATAATTTAGGACAGAGGAAGTGCTTTTTGCCTGGCATTAAAGGGGAGAGTTTCAGGGAGGATGTATTTGAGCTTCATCTTAAAGACGAGCAGGAGTCAGCGAGAAGAAATGGCAGTGGTGGTGGGTCCTGGCAGAAGGAAGAGCATGGCCCATAGCATGAGGCACAGGTATGGTTGTGCTTGGGGAGCCCTGAAGAGGCGGCTGCTGAGGAAGGTGGAGCTGGAAACGTAGATTGGAGTCAAAGCACGAAGGCCTTGAATACCCTGGGCAGAAGCTGAGCAGGCAGTCAGAAAGGCCCTGAGGAGACTCGGAAGGGTCAGCTGGGGCAGTGGAGAGTGAGGGGTGGGGGAGGCTGGCCAGGAACCATCGCGGTAGTCCTGGTGTGGTGGGAAAGATTCCTTTTGTGCATGCTGTCGGGATACATCATAGAGCCTGAAGCATGCCAAGAAACCAAGCAAGGGAGCGTGGCCTCAGGCTTGCCATCCGAGCTAGCGGAACCCAAGTACAGCTGCGGGTTAAATGGCTTTGTTAGTTAATATGTAACATGTCACCTCAATATTGAGCATCTCTGGCAGCCGCCGGGACTGTGGGCGCGTTGTTGGTCACACTGACCCAGACAAGTAGTCAAGGCAACTTTCACCACAGATCAAGCAAGAGAGTCGGCAGTAGGTGGGTGGGGCAGGGCGGTCTCCGTCTGTGTGCACATGGTGCTCAGCGAGTCACATCTGCTCCAGTTGTGTAACCTCCATGGTCAGTGAAGCAATACTGTGCGCACAGTTCTGTGTTGTGCCTCTCCCGGGGAAGGGGTGTTTTTGGCCTGTGCCCCACCCTAGCCCTCCTTCATCCTCCCTCTTTCACCACATCTTCCGGGGCTGGCTTGAGTGCAGGAGTCTTTCTGCCAGCTCCCTGCCTACAGCCGCCCACTTACCAGCTCTTCATGTGTGCCTCTAAGAGTCTTCTTCCTAAACCGCCCCGTGCCCTTCAGTCCCCTTTTAAAGAGCTTGGCTTTGTGAAGCCTGGGCAGTGAACATCCTTAAGCCCTTAGCAGCTTCCCTGAATCCACTCCTCATTATCCTTCAGGAGTCCTCCCATATGGTCAAGCAGATGAATTCCCTGTTTCTTATTCATGTCATGCCGCTTCTTACCTCTGGCAACCCCATCTAACATGCCCCTCCCACTTTTGTCTTTCAAGGTTTCATTCAAACCAAACTTCCTTCGTGAAGTCTTGTGCAACCACATGCCTCTCAGTGAAGCGTCCTTCCTTACTTTGCATATGACCCCTGGGGCACGTGGCAACTGTGCCTGGATACCCCAATTTCTCTTTCTAAGGCAGGGAATTTTCTTGTACTTCCTTTAGTCCCAGTACCTAGCAGAATTCTAAAAAACAGCCATTCAGTGAATGTGTATTGATATCAATGATTCTGGCACAGCTGACGGGGCCAAATAAATGCTAAGTGGTATTAAGAATGATAATGGTTTTTAAGTAATAACAATACCTACCATTTATTCATTGCAATGGGTCAGTCACAGTGCTAGACCGGTTACAACCATCATATGATTGAATCAGCGTAACCTCCCTGTGTCTTGGCATTACTTCCATTTTGCAGATAAGAAGTGACATACCTTGACCAAGGTCATGTGGCTAGTAAGTGGCAAATGTGGAAGTAGGCCAGTGTTCTGCTTCTCGGCCCACACTCCCAACCTCTCAACATGTGTCCTCTGCCATAGCTGCATCTCCCAGATTGCATGGGATTTTTTCATTGTTTTGTTTTTGTGACCATGTTGCTTCCTTATCCCCGTGATTGGGTTTTGCCCACGTCTCTCATATGAGAGCAGCCTCAGTAAGAAGCAGGGAGAATGAAAGGGATGTCACATGCCAGAATGGTCAGAAAAATGAGGTTGCTCAGCAGGTGTCATAAGAATGGATGACTCATGCCCTGTGCCTTAGAGTAAAGATGGAGAAATGCAAAGGCAGTGGGGAGCAGAGAGACGCTGACAGATCATGAGTGAGCACAAATGTTTATCCATGCTAATGGAGTGGGGACGTGATAGTCACTCTGCTCTAATGCTTATGAGGGAGTGGGGACGCAATAGCCACTCTGCTCTAATGCTTATGAGGAGCAGTCTGTGGGCTGCAAATGCAGGAGCACAGGGAATCTTCACCCTAGTTGCAGGGGAGCCTAAAACTCCAGGCTGCAAACAGTGGCTGGAGGATCTCCGTAACAGTCTGGCCTTGCAGATCCAAAAGACAGGTCATAGACAACAAAGACATCTGATATTTCCTGACACTGCCGTCCTCTGGGCTCTGGGGGAGTCCAAGATCATTTACAGCACTGCCCTGGGAGTGGTGACAGGCTGGAGGAAAATTACTGGGGTCCGAAGGAGTGCAGGCCTAGCTTTCCTCTTGCTTCTAAGGCCAACCCAAAGAAGTAATTGGTGCTGCTTTCAGAATATCCTCATGTGGAACCACCACCACCTCCACTAGGCTTTCTGTCCCCAGCCTCCTGCCTTAGGCTTTTCCATCTCACACTACAGACTATCTAAATTCTCTACCGTAGAGCCAAGGAGTGAGGATAAGGGAAAGGGAAGCCAGGGGTTCTAAGGGACCCAAAGTAGTACCAAATTCCCCCGTTGGTCTGTGGTCCAATAGTATGGAAATGGATAGCCATCTGCATGGGGTGGAAATGTCTCTTCTTTGTAAATGTTCCACTGCCTGAGATTTCACCATTCTAGCTTTACTTTGCTTCCATTATTCCACAGTTTCCAGGGGAAGAGAAAACTTTACCTGGCTAACACCTTGATCAGAATCACTTCGTCACAGATCATATACATCCACAGAGATGACTAAGGAAACAGAGAAAAGCTTAGAAAGCCAACTCTGTCTTCATTACCTTTTGGTCTTGGTCCTCCTGCCTTGGGGGTATAACCCTCTCTTAGTTTGTGGGAGAAAAATATCCATGGTAAGAAGAAAGATGGCAGGTCCAGGACAGCAAAAGAAACCGCTCAGTAATAGAAACAACTCCGATTGTATGAGCAGGCTTCTCGAGTGCTATCCTGTCAGCCTACCATCCACATTCCTGCTGTCATCAACTCTCTAGGGACAGGAGCACAGAACACGTGGGAGCCGCCACTGCAGGAGCTGCGTTAGTGACAGTAGCATTCACCAGAGGCATTTAAAAGCTGATTGTTTTATCCATAGCATTGTCTGGGCTTTGAGAGAGAAATCCTGCCTGCAACAGGAGAAGACTGAAAAATAGAAAACCATTGGCAGTATCAGAGGGTTGTCATTAGTGGACAAGTACACTGGCTTGATTCACTAGTGCTGTTATTATGGTTGTTATTTTAATTTGTCAGGAGACAATGGGTTGTTGGAGAACATGGGCAGTGGCCCTTGCTTCCAAGGAGGAAAGGCAAAGGGAAGAGAGATGCTAGGGGGTCATTTCTGTGGAAAGCAGACACCCAGGTATGTATTTTCCCCACCACTGCTGAGCCCTACAGCATGGCTTGTGAATTTTACAAGTGATACTGTGACATCAAAAGCATTCCATTGCATCTTTGTGAGAATCTAGGGTCCTCTTTTCTGCTTAGTCTAAGTATCTACAGATAAATATGCATCTATATTATATATGTGTGTGTTTCTCCATACTCTGTGCATATACTTAAGTCTGTAATGTGCATATATGGCTGTCTGTCTGAACAGTTGGATATATATAGATGTGTTGCAGCTCTCCAACCTTTACCAAAGAAACAAAAAAAACCTAAAACCACACACACACTCACGTGCGCACACGCAAATAAATAAATAGAGAAGGAGAAGGAAGAAAAGAAAACAGCCAGAAGGAGGTTGCTTTTTCTGTTTCAGGGGACCTCAGCAGTTCTTCCCAAAATAGGTTTCTGTCCTTGCTGGGCAACGTCTAAAGGAGACGACATCACAGGGGGCCCAGGCAAGGGCTATGGAGTCAGACAGTGGGGTTCAAATACTCACATGTGCTGTTGTGACCTTGGTGCGGCAACTCAACTTCTCAAAGCCTCAGTTTCTCCATCTGAGGAAGAGGGACAGACCTTCCTGGGAAGAGCACCCTGCCCTCCCCATGACAAGTGCTCAGCAATAGTCTCAGCCTTCTTTCACAAGGAACAAAATTGCTCATCCTATAGTTACAGCTCAAGTTTACAATGCAAGCATCTCTCAGGTGACAGGGTCTTTTTTTTTTTAGGCAGAGTCTCGCTCTGTTGCCAGGCTGGAGTGCAGTGGCACAATCTCGGCTCACTGCAATCTCTGCCTCCTGGATTCAAGCGATTCTTGTGCCTCAGCCTCCCAAGTAGCTGGGATTACAGGCATGCACCACCACACTCAGCTAATTTTTGTATTTTTAGTAGAGACAGGGTTTTACCATGTTGGCCAAGATGGTCTCCATCTCCTGACCTTGTGATCTGCCTGCCTCGGCCTCCCAAAGTGCTGGGATTACAGGCATGAGCTACTGTGCCTGGCCAGGTGACAGGGTCTTAACATGGAGGCTTTCAGGACAGATTTGGTTCATGTCTGCCCTGGCATTCAGAAGGTGACAAGTAGAGCCTGGAAGGCTTTCGGACTAACTTCTGTAGACCCGTGCCCTCTGCGGCCGCAGAATTGGCTTCTTGTTCCATGTTGCTGCTAGTGCTTTGTGTGGCCCCAGCCAAGTCGGTTCCCATCTTTGGATCACAGTGGACCCATCGAGGGGCTCTCTGGAGTCCTCCCAGCCCACCCTTCTGTGCCTGGCCACTCCAATCTTGCAGGACGCTGTGCTGGAAACTGACTTCAAGAGTAACACTGATGTGGCTCCCACCTCCGGGGACTTTGTAGGTTTGAGTATGTGTGTGGGAATGTGGTCTGTTTTATTTACTCTTGCTAATGAGGCTGAACAGAGCTAGTGAGGGCATTAAAGCATTTTAGTGTTATTAGTTTTAAAATTAGCCCGAGCCGTTAAGGAGAGTCCCTGCTCACTTTGCTTATGTGAGAAAGGGACTTCTGAACGCCAAGGTTGAATGCCCAGTGTCTTTCATCCTAAAAAAGACAACTTTATGTGCTATGTATTAGAATGACCAGGGAAACTTTAATGATATGGGGTGCCCGGGCCCCACCTCCTCCTTTGCTTCACTGGCCCTCCCTGGACATCAGGGGGTGTGGTTTTTGCTTTTTTGTTTTTGAAGTTTTCCAAGTGGTTCTCATGTGCAGCCAAGGTTGAGGCCCACTGGGCTAAACTAAAAACATTTTCCGGTGTATGTGGGAGGCAGGTAGGAGGGAGGACTGGCATGCTGCCCAGCTGTGTACCATTTCCTGCTTGGTAGATGCTCAGGGAGTGTTTGCCAGAGAGCTCTCATCGGATGCTTGGCATAGCTAGTTCAGATGCTATGGACAGAGGGGTACCTGTGGGACCGGTGCTTCTCAGTCCTGAAATGATGGTCAGAATCCCCCCATGATCTTTGAGAAAATACAGATTCCTAGGCCTCATCCACTTTGGCCGGAACAGAACCTCTGAGGGTAGGAATGAAGAATCTGTTATTCCTGTTATTCTTAGGAATAGTGAAGCTTCCCAGAAGATGCTTTTGATTCAGAAATCACCGAAAGGGGAAAACTCGATCCTCAATTCCTAGGAGTGAAGATTTTACATTTTCCTTTTGGTCATCTGATGGCCCTAGGGTTCACTAGATAGGCCACTTACTCGCCATGGGACCCGGACAAGGCATTCAGCCTCTCTAAGCCTCAGTGTCATCATTTGTAAAATGAGAGCCATAATGGTATCTGCTTCCTAAGAGTGTTTCGAGGATTAAATGAGGTGATATGCATGTTTGGCACACTGTAGATACTCAGTGTGTTAACTGCCATCATCATCATCAGCACTATCATTTTGTAACTCAGAAGCTACACACTGTAAGAGCAATTTCTAAGATTTAAAGAGTATGAAGTAAAAAAATTCTGGCTGTGAAGTCTGAGGCAAATCTAGAGGCTAGTGGGGGTAAATTGGTTTTAAACTTGTATCTGAACCAGAAGCTTCTCTGGAGAGAGTTGGAGTAAGATCGCACAGGTAACCCTCAAGACCTATTTGTTAAGAGTACAAAGCCATAATTGGGAAAACAGTGAGGTCCTGATTGTCATCTAGAATGAATTAATTAACATGCACTTATGGAGTGCCTCCTGTTTGCTCAGCTTTGTGCTTGGTGGCATCACATATAAAAAGGACCAGGCCGGGCGCGGCGGCTCATGCCTGTAATCCTAGCACTTTGGAAGGCTGATTGCAGGTGGATCACTTGAATCTAGGAGTTTGAGACCAGCCTGGGCAACATGGTGAAATCCTGTCTCTACTAAAAATACAAAAAAATACAAAAAAAATTAGCTGGGCGTGGTGGCATGCACCTGTTGTTCTAGCTACTTGGGAGGCTGAGATGGGAGAATGACCTGAGCCTGGAAAGTTGAGGCTGCAATGAGCTGTGATCGCACCACTGCACTCCAGCCTGGGTGACGGAGTGAGACCTTCTCTAAAAAAATAATAATGATACATTAAAAGGACTGGATTCTTTTCTTTCAGGGAATTGGCTGTCTGGTCTGGGAAGTACAATTAGCTCCCTTTGAAGAACAGGAGCAGGACGAGAGGATGTGTAATTAAGTGCTAAATTGTGTCACTAGGACTCTCCAGGGCTAGATGATTCAAGGATGGCAACGCGATGAGCCATGGAGGTGGCTGGGGGAGCCTGTTGAGGAGAGTAGGGAGGGATCTGGAGCAGGAAACTGCAAGCAAATCCAAAGAGATGTCCAAGGAGGGTCCTGGGACAAGACTGACGGCTGAGATGGGGATGATGAGCAGCTGCCCTATCTGGATGGAAGGTGAGGGTCCCTGTTGTCCTGGAGCTGCACAGCCACTTATAACTGGGGTCGTCTGGGTCTGTGGCCCCCTGACAGCTGGTGGTAGTCTGCAGGCATGCACTCCATGTCCTGTCGTGAGCTGGCCCTCAGGGCGGCATCTGCCCAGGAAGCCGCAGGCACTCTTAGCACGGCCCAAGAGCACTATCTGCAGGAGGCGCTTGGCTCCAGGGCTGAGCTGATGGTGATTGGGTGGGGTGTGGGCGACAGGAGAGCAGGTGGCCTCCTTCCTCTGTGCCATCGCTTAGGAGGCATCGGTAGAACCCTCTGTCCCAGAAGTCAACTCCATATCTGTGGGTCTTAAAAACCTTCTGATCTTGTAAAATTACATTGATAAAAATGATTAGACCTTAAATTCTGTGATAAGGCAAGATCTTAATTTTGGGCCACCAATTTAGCACAGAGGCAGGGCAGAATTTCCCACAGAAGGTACCTGATCCATGATTTGCTCCAGAGGTGAAAATGAGCAAGGTTCTGTTAGTTAAATGAGCATAAGAAATGCAGCAGCCTAATCCGCCCCCCGCCACCCCACCAGAGAGTCACACAGATGCTCATTGGCAGTTTAAAGGCTCAGAGAAGTCCTGCAGAAGAAGTCCTCTTCAGAGCCCTGTGTGGCCTGCAGACTCTCTTGACCACAGTACCCTTCTCACACAGCCCCTGTGAATGTTCTGGGCAACCTATGACCCAGCCTGATCTCCTTTGGAAAAAACTGGAGTGATGAGGTCCTGCCAGACTGAGCCTGAAGGAGCCTTCCATCTGCCTGTTCATTTTCCAAGCCCCAGACACTGAAAGGAGATTCCTAAGTTCCCCAGCCTGGCCCTGCAGTGGTGGGGAGCCTCAGATCCCAGGTCTGGTTTTATGTTCCTTAGTTGTTAACCAGCTGGAATTAAGGCTGAGAGGAGACTCGTGGGCAGGCTTTGCAATTGAATGAACTATCAGTGTGGTTGTGAGGCTATTTTGAAGACATTTTAGGTTGTTTCTGGTTCAGTAATCTTACAAAAAGGAGTATGATCCAACTGATTTATTAGGAAAAAATTTGTAAACTTTGGTTCACTTACAAGAAAGAAGTGTTTGGGTTTTTGAAAAAGATACTGCCTTTGAGGCTGGCTGATTTTCGTGACTGACTAGTGTTTATGAACTGAAATCTGGCTGCCTCTGCCACTCAGTGAGCCTCGCACAGTGAATTCCTAGCCCGAGGCCTCATTCGTAGCTATTAACCCATTCGCCATTCTCTCCCACTGCTGAGACTTTCAGATGGAGGACACCTGGCCTGTGTCTTGGCAGGAGCGGAGGCTGACGTCAGGAACATGAGGTCATGCCATGATTGCTGTGCCCCCTGCCACCCCTGCCGCCTCTGCTTGCTAGTGCCAGGCTGCCCAAGTGCTGAGAATGCCAAGGTCACTCTTCCCAAGGAGGCAGGAGGCGGCCGTAGCGTCAGTCCCTTGCCTCTTCCACACTCCCCATCTTCTTCCAAAGGCACCAGTTCTTGGAAGTTTCCCCCTTGTGGCTCTGGCCTCCGGGACACCTGGGGACATTTCCACTTTGCCGGGAGGGGAGCGTCCTCCCGGCCCCTCGGATACTCCACCAGTGAGCCAGGGCTTGGGATGGGTGGTGTGCCAACAGGGAGTAGCCACTTACCTTTGCTCCTGTATTTGCCCTGTCCTTAGAGGGGTTTAAATACATCAATAGCTTATTTGCCAAAATGTATCCAGAACTATTTTTAGTGCTTTGAACATGTTGACTCTTACATAACATTCATTCAGTATATATAAACTATTCAGTAAATATTCCCTCATGAGAAGAATGGTATTTTGGTCTATTTTGTCTCTCTGCCCTCTGTGTTCTAATTTGGGACCAGGGAGCCTCTCGGCTTCATCCTGGGGTTGGCCGCTCCCAGGCCTCACTCATGCTTTGGCTGCGCTTGCTGCCTTGGCCATGGTGAGGGGCTCTTGCGACCCAGGGAGGGGGGCTTGGTAAATGCAGAGCCTGCATCACAGCAACAAGTGGGGAGCCCAAGAGCAGGGCGCAGAGCTCCTCCTTCTCCCAGGATGGAAGCAGGAAACTGGCAGTGGGAGCTTCCCTGGTGGGGACCATGTTCCCAGTCCAGAGGGATGTGGTTGCATGCTGGAGCCGCTAGTATGGACCATGAATGTGGCTTCCGGTCACGAAAGTGCCTTTCAGGTGGGAAAATGAGTGAAGAAACCCGCA
This sequence comes from Pongo abelii, assembly GCF_028885655.2. Lineage (NCBI taxonomy): Eukaryota > Metazoa > Chordata > Mammalia > Primates > Hominidae > Pongo > Pongo abelii. The sequence goes on from NC_071995.2 coordinate 2,346,262, forward strand.
TTCATTTGCTGAGCTGCTGTGGCAGAGCACCGCAGACTGGGTGGCTCGCGCAAGAGAAACAGGTTTCTTCTCAGGCGGGAGGCTGGAGGCTGGAGGCTGGAGATCTGAGGTCAGGGTGGTGCAGGGTTGCCTTCTCCTGAGGCCTCTGTCCCTGGCTTCTCCCTGGATCCTCACATGGTATCCCTCTGTGCGTCTGTGTTCACACTTCCCCTTTCTACAAAGACACCATTCATGTTGGATAGGACCCGCCCTCATGCCCTCATTTTAACTTAACAACCTCTTTTAAAACCCTACCCCTAGGCTAGTGCAGTGGCTCACATCCGTAACCCCAGCACTTTTGAAGGCTGAGATAGGAGGATCACTTGAGACCAGGAGTTCGAGACCAGCCTGGGTAACATAGGGAGTATGTACAGCCTGGGTAACCTTGTCTGTACAAAAAAAAAAAAAAACCAAACAATATGCTATCTCTAAATACCATTGCACATTCTGAGGTGCTAGGGGTGAGGGCTTTCGCACATGAGCTTTGGCTGAATGTCCATGCTTCTATCTAACGGGCAAGGCTGCTCTGCAAGGCTGTGCAGAGCGGGCGCCGGGCAGAACTCCAGGGGAGGCACCTTAGTCTGATGTCCAAGGAGGCCCCCTGTGGACGGGCCTGGACCAGAAAACCTGTGTGTTTCTCACAGGTTCAGGGAGATGTGTTGCTCTTGGGTAGGGATAGGTCTTGTTTGACTTTTCACCCCAGTTAGTTATCTGCACATGGTGAGCGCTGGCTCGGCATCTGGCGTGGAGTGGTGGAGAGAGATTGTGGAGGCACTTCTTGCAGATGGCCCCTGCCTCTCTCCTGGTGAGATGTGGGCTTTTCTTAAGAAAGCTGCAACATGTGCCCCAGGAGATAACTGGGCTCCCTCACCCGGGGTGCGCAGGACAGGGCAGGGAGCGTTTGCTGCGTCTTCTGTCAGATCTCTGAGGGATGTCCCTCAGGGGCTGTGAACTCTGGTTGAAAGTGAAAAGTCCCAGGGTGGATTCTGGTGGGCTGCCAGCCGGGCATGTGTGTGAAGGCGAGGTGGAGGGCTTGAGGAGGTACATGGCCCCAGAAGAAAGCTGGAGGGCAGTCCAGCCTAGGACACGCTTTGGGCTTGCAGATCCTTTCCTTCCTTCAGGGTCAGGCTTCACCAAGCAAGCCGAGGGTCCCTCTCACAGGAGCAACAGCAGCAACACAAATGGCACTGATATCCTAACCCGGCACCGAGGAAGATCCCCTACTACCAGGTTGCTCTGAGAGCGTGAAATCACCTCTGTCCTGACACATTTGTCCCCCTGTGCTTTTGCTGTTCCACCTCCCAGGCAGGGCTGGATTAACTGGATAAAGCTGGAAGAGTAAGTGCCAGCTCCATGACCTGGCACCCAGGGCAGGCAGCCCCTGCCTCCTCCTCTTTGTAAAGGCACAGAGAGCGGGTTGCTCTACGGGCCCCAAAGCACATTCCCAGGAGGCTCTGGGCACATCCAGGCCTCCTTGGGGACCAGCCCTCTGCACCACACAGGTAGATCCCTTCCTGCTAGGACAGCCAGTTGTTTCTAAATTTAAAAAATGCTCCTTGCATCCAAATGCAAGAGTTAAGGTGAGGTTTGCTGGGGCATCAACACCTGGGCACAAAGAAGGGGTCTCGGGCAGGGCAGACAGGGTGAGCAGAGGGTTTGGGTGAGAAAAGCCACCGTGCCCAGGGGCTTTATTTTTTTACAGAGCTTTCATTTCTAATGTGACGTTAAATTCTTCCCTAGTTGAACACGGCTCTTGGTGGCTGGCTGGCCGCTGTGTGCGGGTGTTTGCAGGATGATAACTGCCTCAGCATCCGTGCCATCCTGAGCTGCTTGGAGGACTGCTGGGCAGAGACTCCTTGGCAGGGGCTCTGGGAGGCATCTGAACATCCATCTTCCCTGATATCCTGTCCCACACACAGATGCACACACTGCAGGGCTATTTCTTTACTCAGTTTGGTTTTGCTCTCGCCCCCTAGCCCTCCCTGTGCCCAGTACCTGGGTCTAGGAACATAGAATTTAAAAGCTGGGGCAGATTCTGAGAGCTCTTATTTCAATCTCATCACTTTACTTGGGAGGAAGCTGAGGCCCAGAGATGTTGAGACATGTTCTTAGGACAAAGAAAGTTTATGGTGCAGCCTCAGGTGGAGCCCAGGTCCCCTGGCTCCCAGCCTGGTGCTCCTTCCCCTAGATGACAACATATCTGTCCTTCTGTTGATTTGTCCTATCTGGGGTGTTTTCCCCATCCTCATGTCTTTCTTCAGCTGGACATATTTGTAGAGGTCCAGACACAACTCAGGCTGGGTCATTTCTTCCCCACCCCTCAAAAAACAGGTTGCTCAAGGCAGGTGCAGAGGGTCATGCATGTAGTCCCAGCTCTTTGGGAGGCTGAGGTGGGAGGCTCACTTGAGACCGGGAATTAGAGACCAGCCTAGACAACATAGTGAGACCCCATTTCTTAAAAAATTTAAAAATTAGCTGGCCATGGTGGTGCATGCCTATAATCCCAGCTACTCAGAAGGCTGAGGCCGGAGGATCACTTGAACCTAGGAGGTGGAGGCTGCAGTGAGCTGTGATTGCACCACTGCGTGCCAGCCTGCGTGACACAGCAAGACCTTGTCTCTTAAAAACAAAACCCAGATTACTAGTGAGGCCAAATTTGTGATGTGAGGTTTGTAATAGAGACACTTTTTTACGGCTGACCATGTGCCAGGCCCTATTTAAATATATTACTCGTATTAGCTCATGTAATCCTCATATCGACCTTCTCCATTTTACAGTTGAAGAAACGAAGGCACCAAGAGGTAAGGAACTTGCCAGAAGTTATGCAGCTGAGGGTAGTGGAGCCAGGATTTGAGCCCAGGCAGCTTCACTGCAGTCCTTGAGTTCCTAACCTCAGATGCCTCTCCTCTGAGGGGAGCCCTGCTGTGCTGCTCATCCTGTTGAGTGACAGCCTGCTAGGATGTGAAGGGGACGTTGGATACTTCCGGAAGCTGTGGTTTGGCTGTGCAGATGGTTGTTTCTCAGGCTCTGGTCCATGGTGGGAAGCAGTGAATGAGCAGATCAGCCCACCTTCAGCCTGTGCGCTCTGCCGTCTGACACCCTCCACCCTCAGGGCCTGATCACAGGCCAGCAGGCAGCTGGTGGCCCTCTTGGGTCCTCTGTCTTCTCCTGAGATCTCTCAGAGACAGCAGAGAAACGAGGGACCCTGGAAATGCCTCATAGCTAGTTTGAATCCTAGCACTTACACAGTCATAAAGTTCAGTCCTTGTGGTCTTTTATCCTGTAGAATAGAAAATTAAAGAGAAAAGGTCCTAAAAAGAATTCCTCCTCTGCCTGTCCCGTCTCGCCCAAAGCCTCAGAATGTCAATCTTTCCCCAAACCCTGCACACTCTTCAAGCACTTCGGAAACTAATACTTTGGTATATCCCAAATTGACTTTCAAAGAACGTTGGATAAAATTTTCTCGTAAAAAGGGTATGTTAGTCAAAAAAAGTTTGAGACACACTGGCTTAAAGTCATGCTCAGCAAGTTGATGTGCCACAGGATTTCTCAGGACCTTTGATACGCTAATGTCCTCGGGAGGCAGAGCTAATCCACAGTTTGGTAGAAGCTGAGCCCCTTCCCCTCCATCTCACATACAAATGAGGAAGTGTTTTCAAGGCCTGTTTGCACTGCCAGTGGCTGTCATAGCAAACTAGTAGCATCCATTGGCTGTCAGGAATTATGCTGTCGGCACTTCCGCAGCCCCGTGACTAGCCTTAGAGGAAATCAGGACCCCCCTCACCAAAACCAGAGCCCACTCTTAACCACCTGCCATGGTCTCAGCTGAAGCTATGAGGCACCCCTGACAGCCAGTTCTTCACACCTCTTCTTGGGCCTGCTGTTGACTTCCCTCCTGTCAGCTCCTGGGTTGTACCCTTGGGATGTGCAAAGCTGCAAATCTGACCTGGATGTTAGGTCATTGGCCCAGAGGACTCAGAGTTGTGTTCTTTGGTCCTCTGGGATCCAGTAGGGCTTCCTGCTTCACTTTCATCTGCTTTCTGTACCCAGGGTCTGAGAAAAGTTTCTTTGGCAAAAGCATTTCATTGCCAAAAAGAAAATCTGAAAGCTGCTGATGTAGTTTAACCTCCTTTATTGAACAGTTGAGGCAAATTAAGGCTCCAAGATGCTGAGACCTGTGCAGGATCACACAGCTCCTTGGAAGCAGCAGAGCCAGGACCAGCACCCAGCTCCCTGCTTCCCAGTACTCATGGTCTTTTGGCTGCATGGCTCTACTCCTCTGCAAAGGGTACTGGGGCCGAGATTCATGGCCTTTAACTATGGTTCTTAAATGTTACTGTGCTGCAGACCCACCCAGGGCACTTTGTAAAAATTACAGAATCATCCATCTTGAAGGGCCAGGGTCTTGGGAAAGTTGCTTCATCTTTTGAGGTTCTAGATGGAGTGTTATTTCTGCGCTGTTGAACCTGGAGCACTGAGAAGCTTTTCCTGCTCTCGGGTGCATTTGAATTTGCATGGTCTCTTTTACAGGGCAAGAGGTGCAAATTCCTATTGCTTAAGCCCACTTACATAACAAACTGGCCACACCTTCAATTCCAAAAGGCAATGCGGCTGCCCACTATTGCAGACTCTGAAAAGTAAGGTAAAAACAAACTCTGGGAGCCACAGAGGCTGCTCTTCGTGGGCTTATTTAAAAGGAAGACCTCTGGCTCTATCCCCAGAGATTATGATTTAGGAGGTCTGGGGTGGAAGACAAGAATCTGCATTTTAACCAGCACACCCTCTTCCCACCTCCACCCATGTGGTTTTGATGCATTCATCCTTGGACTACACTTGGAGGAATGCTGACTTACATAGTAAAGAACCAAAACTGTGTAATTATAGGAATCACTCAAACACCCACGTGCTAGGATATGAGGCTTGAAATTCAGGTTTATGACTGTCCAAGTGGGTTAGAGAAAGAAGCAAGGCATCTTGATTTTTAATGTGGATAACATGTAGCACAATGATATCATCCTGATAATCTTTTTTTAAATTTTTTTTGTTATTGAGATGTATGAATTTATTATATATTTTGGATATTAACCCCTTGTCAGATATATGGCTTGCAAATATTTTCTTACATTTAAATCTTTAATCCACTTTGAGTTGATTTTTGTTTATGGTGTGAGATGAGGGTTCAACAGCCATTTTTCTCAGCACCATTTATTGATGAGACTATCCTTTTCCCATTGTGTATTCTTAGCACCCTTGTCAAGATTAGTTAACCATATATGCGTCGGTTTATTTCTATGGTCTCTATTCTGTCATTGGTCTGTGTGTCTTGTTTTTGTGCCAGTATCATACCATTTTGATTACTATAGCTTTGTAGTACAGTCTGAAATCAGGAAGTGTGATGCCTCCAGCTTTGTTCTTCTTTCTCAAGAGTGCTTTGGCTATTCAGGCAAATAACCTGATGGAAAAATGGGCAAAGGACTTGAAAAGACATTTTTCTAAAGAAGACATGCAAATGCCCAACAGGCATATTGAAGGTGCTTAACCTTACTGATCACCAGGGAAATGCAAATCAAAACCCCACACCTGTCAGAATGGCTATCAAAAAGACAAGCGATGACAAGTATTGATGAGGATATTAAAACAAGAGAATCCTGGTACACTGTCAGTGGGAATGAAAATTGGTACAGCCATTATAGAAAACAACATAGAGGCTCCTCAAAAAAATGAAAATAGAACTACCATATGATCCAGAAATTCCACTTCTGGGTATATATCTAAAGGAAATTAAATCTGTATTTCTAAGAGATATTTGCACTCCCATGTTCATTGCAGCATTATTCACAACAGCCAAGATATTGAAACAACCTAAGTGTTAGTTGGCAGATGAATAGATAAAGAAAATGTGATTTTGTATAAATAATGGAATATTATTCAGTCTTAAAAAAAGAAGGAAATCCTGCCCTTTGCAACAGTGTGGATGAACCCAGAGGACACTATGCTAAGTGAAATAAACCAGACACAGAGGGATAAACACTGTGTGATCTCACTTGTATGTGGAATCTAAAAGAGCCCAACTCATAGAAGCAGAGGGTAGAACATGTGTTGCCAGGGCTAAAGGGGCTTGGGGGAATGGGTAATGGGAGATGGAGAAGGGGTATGAACTTGGCGATCTAATGTACAGCATGGTGACTGTAATTAAAAATACTATGCTGTATATTTGAAATTTGCTAAGAAAGTAGATCTTAAGGCCTATGACACCACACAAACTCACACACACACACATACACACACGCACACACACACAGAGGGAACTGTGTTATTCAGCTCTATTGTGGCAATCATTTCACAGTGTACACATATATCAGATCATCACGTTGTACACCTTAAATATATACAATTTTTTAATTTGTCAATTATACCTCAATAAAGCTGGGTAAAACTGTAAACTATAGCTATATTTAAACTACAAAACTAAAAATATAAATAAAAGTAAATAAGAAGAAAGTATTAAGCATCGCCTTGCAGGGGGCATTGTGAGTACTGTACTGCATGCATGCAGCAATCTGCACAGATATGGCCCCTGCCTTCTGGCGACTTACAGTCCAGGAGGGAAGGAATGAGGAAGTAGAGCAGTGAAACACCAAGTAGCAAATGCTGTGGAGGAGACAGCTGCATCATAGGCAGCCGGGGAACTGCATGAGTTTCCGAGGTTTCTTAAAGGTCTGTATGGTATCTCTCACCCTCTAGCGTTTTCAGCAGGGAGCAGTCTGGGAATGCCCTAGTACTACCTGTAGTCTGACCTGGTGGCCTGGAAGTCTATGAGATCTATGTTTAAATCTTTCTGTCTGGTCTGCAGAGCTGCTCAGCTCACTGGTTGGCTACGATGTGGAACACTTGTCATACAAAGCCCTCTGTGATGATTAGCTCATGTAACCCTTTAACAACCCCATCAGATAAGTAGTATTATTACACACAAGGAAATTGAGGTGCTCAGAGAGGCTACATAACTGAACCCAATTCAGGGGCCCCAACTCAGGTTTGTTTAACTCCAGGGCCTACATTCTATTCCCTTCAGTTCCCTCAACAGGAAAGATGGGGCAACATCCTGTCCTGTCCTCTGCCTCCCAGTTAAAAAAAAAAAATATATATATATATATATATATATAGGAATAAAGACTTCTTGATGTGTATCACCAACATATCTAACTTGGTTTTGAATGTGGGGGAGGCAAAATGACACTGACAGATAATGGGACTTACATGAAATTCTGGTTTGTTTAGAGATGCTATAAACAGTTTGGCATTGTTGACTCATTTGGAAATTCGACTTCCAAAGGAGCAAATGCAAAGTATTTCTCAAGCCCCAGCCCTCCATTTTTAGATCTGAAGAGGGAAACAACAAGGTAGGTAACTGAAAGTCTGGAGTTGTTTCTATTTAGCTGTTCCTAAAGGCAGGGGGATGGACTAGAGGAAACCTGCAAGGGCTTTCGACTCACAGGGTTCTTTCATTTTGTGGGCTCCAGTTCTCTGGGCGTGAGAGATGCCAAGGAGCTGGTGTGTTTTGCAGAGCTCATGCTCTGAAGCTCATCAGAAGAACCAATGGTTGCCGCAAGACCCCCTTCCTAATGCAGATGGAGTTTTCTGTGAATCCCGGAAGGTGCACTTGGGTGGGAGGGAGTTGAGGGGTAGAGAAAGGAAGACAACCGCCACATTCAGCAGAACCCAGGGCTGATGTCTGCAACAGCATAAAGTGCCTTCTAGAGTCTAATCCTGGTCATCCGTGTAGCATCTCTTCTTCTCTAAACCCTCATCCTGGGCTTTCTTTCACACTTATGGCCACACGCAGTGAGGCTTTCCTCTCTGCCCAGAATCCACAGGGCATCACCCTTCCTCTGGAGCCAGCTTGGGGCTTTCCTGACATCAGTAGTTTTGGCGGAAGCCAGTGTCACCTCATCTCCATCTTGAAGAGTATTTAACTTTCCCAAATAGCAAACTCTGGCTCTTTGAGCAAATGACTTCCAGATGCTGGAAGCAGCGGCTAGTGGAATTTTATTGCCCCCAAACTGTGGTCCTGGGCTGCATACTTGTGACATGAAGGTAATTTGGAATGTAAACACTGCAAGACGTGTGCTGGAATTAATTAAAGCAACCCGGTATTCTCTAAGGCCTACAAGCCTGCAATTAACTGTTTACATTAACACCAAGCCAAGCAGATCAACCAGAGGATGCAGGGACCCTTGATTTTCACTTTCTCCCTTTACCTTCAGAAAACAGTGAAACGGGAACCAAGCTGACCCATTTCCACAGTCCCAACCTGAGAAGAGGCTGCTTAAGCCATCCTCTCTCGCACAGCAAACAGGAGACAGCGTGACACGCCTAGCTGGGCATCAGGTGGAACCAAGGGCAGGCAGGAACCTCTTCCCCTGATATGTCAGACATCAGAGGCTTCTTTAGCCAGAAATACAAGTGTGCCCTTAAAAACGAATGGCCACATTCGTGGTGGGCCTGCAGAGAAAACCGTGGCATCTCATACTTGCCTGATAAAACTAGAAACAGCTTTTGAGAATAATTTTGTAACTTCATCATGGCATTTAAAGGTAGCATGAACGTTTTGGAGCAGGATGGTGATGATGATTGCATAATAACGTGAATATACTTAATGCCACTGAACTGTAAACTTAAAAATGGTTAACATAGTAAATTTTGTGTTATGTATATTTTATCCCCCAAATAAAATAGCAGGATGTTCAGACGATAAAGGCTCTTTGGGATTATGTAAACTAGGAGAACCTCCGAAATAGTCCTCATTTATTTCCCCCATGTAATACAAGAGGGTGAAGTTCTGGCTTCCTGGGAACAGGCCCACACAATGTCAGGATATTTCAGGGGCATTTATGTAAAACACCAGAAAGCCATGCCCCTGGAGCTGACCAATCCCTCACACCCCTTCCGAGTTTGTTAGAGGGGTGACTTCTTTGGCAGGGAGCACTGAGAAATGCGAATAAGTGGTCGCCTTCACTATTGGCTGTAACTATGAAAAGAGTTGCTGGAGGCTACCCACTTACCCTCTCTCCCCGAAAGGAGAAGAGAGACTTCAGTATCTTGCAGCATGGCAGTGGGGCAGGCGTGTGGGTGTGCACACGTGAGCTGTTCTGTTGTTGAGACTCTAATTGTTGCAGGTTCCTCCCTCTTTATATGAAGCAAGGCAACACCCGCAACAAAGCACTGTAATCTGTCTATTGACCATCCTTCTGCCCTCAGATCAACACAAGGGCCAGTTCCATTCCAACAGCATTTTACGTCTTTGAAAATGCTCTTTGTGTCCCGCCAGAACCTCCTCCTCTTCTCTTCAGTTTCTTCCTCATATGACACAGCTTCCAGACCCCTAACCACCCTGGGCATCTTCTTTGGGTGTACAGTAGTTTTTCAGGACAATGCCCAGAACTAAACCCAATACTAATAGTGGTCTGCTCAGAGAGGAGTACGGAAATTTTGTCGTCTGTTCTGTTTTGACTTCCATATGTCCAATATTATCCCCCAATGTTGCATTTCAATGGTCATACCATCCTTTCCTTAAAAAAGCTTGTGATCATCTGAAGCCTCAGGAATTTTTTTTTTTTTTTTTTACATGAATGACTGTTGAGCAAGGGCTCCCCTGTCCTGAAATTAGGTAAATTTATTTAACTTAAACCCAGAAATTTACTAGAAATCTTATTGTTATTCATTACGTTAAACTCAGGGCCTTTGATATCCAGATGCTGAGTCCTGACTCCCTCGCCCACTGTCCTTCCCTAGCTTTGGGTGTTTCTATGTCCTCACTGACTTAGAATTCTGTATAGCACAGCTTGATTGAAATGCTGTGCAGAATTGGCCTGGGAGTACAGAGACCACCTTTTCAGTTGACATCAATCAGAGCTATGTGGGTGTGGTGAGGCGGCCCTGAGTCCACCTAGCCACCACCATCCAGCTTGGGCTTCTCCACTTTGCTCCCAAGGATTGATGGAGAGTGTGCGAGGACTGGTTAAAGAGATGTACGCTGTGATAGACAGGGCAGGCTAGCAGGGGGATGTGGTGCCCGGCACGTGGCAGGTGTCCACTACATTCTGCGGGCTGAGACGGTCAAGGTCATCCCCTAGCCTCCTTGCAGGTGATCATTCAGACTTAACTTCCTCCCCACCCAAAAAGTTGCCTCAAAACTGCTCACAAAGTGGGGGCTTTGAGTTTAATTTCTCCTGGAGCCCTCTGGTAGGATACGAATCAGCAGGAAACTGGCTTGCGGGTCTTTGGAAAGAGAAGTAGCCTAAGATTAAGGGCCTAGAAAATCCCCCAGAAAAAAAAGAGAATTCCTATAATCAGTGAGGATAAACTAAATGACAGTTTGGGACAACATTTGGTTTCCTTGGTTCGTTTAAAACATTGATTCAGAGATTGGGGACTGGCTTTTCCTGACTTAAAAGCAGTGGAGCCCTTTCCCTCTAATGTGGACATGTGCTGGTTCGCTCCCTGCCTTAGGGAAGGAGTCGGTCAGGTTGGAGCTAAGAGGGCCCGGGAGGGTCTTTCTTGGTGAAGCAGCATTAGCAGTTGGTTGAGACTGAGGCAGACAGGGTTTCAGCTGAAAAGGCTTTTATCGCTTTTTATCTATTGACACTTTTTCAATTAAGGAGTCTCCCCTGAGATGATCTATCGCCTCCCTGTCTGAGCAGGAAATAATTACCAGCAAAGCAACTCCATCACCTGCCACATGTTTTTCCCATGGCCAGGGAGGCTCAGGAAAATATCAACAGCCTGCCTGCCGCTGGCGGTGCCTATGTGGGCACAGGGCACGTGGCCTTTCCAGGTGGCCTAGCCCTTTCCTCTGTCTTCTCCTCCCCCCACTTCTTATTCCCTTTGACCAAGGTTTTTATATTATACCCTGTCACCATCAGGGAATCTAGCCACGTCACCTTCTCTCCTGGCACCTGCTCTTCTGAGGAGCTCGCAGCCTTCTAGGCTGGGTCCATGCCTCCTCTTGTTCCAGGGCCCCCTGTACTGCTCATATATTCAGATGCCCAGTGACATGTTCCAGCAGAGGCTACCCAGGATAACATTTCTATTTCACTGAGGTTTTTTTGGAGCCTTCAAAATTCCATGATCTGATATTTTAAAGTAAAAGCTTTAAATATAAATGTCATTGAGGTGTAGCCCACAGACGGCAAAATGCAAACATTGTGAGTGCACAGCATGAATTCTCACCTCGTGCACACAGCTATGTCGCCAGCACCCGGGTCAAGACACAGAACGTTACTCACACCTCTCGTGCCCCAACTAGTCACTGCCTCCCTTCCCCAGGAACCACTGCCCTGACTCCTAAATGGCATAGATCAATTTCCCCTCTTGTTGTACTTCATATAAACTCATGAATCTATATTTTTGTCTAGATTTCTTCACTCAGAATCATGTTCATGAGATTCATCCATGCCTGTAGTTGTTTGTTCATAGTCATTGGTTTAAAGTTGTTCATGTTCATTGGTGTATAGTGTTCCATTGTACAAGTGTGCCACAGTGTTTCTACCCATTCTGTCATTGATGGATATTTTCTTTTTTTAATGGAGAACATATGCATGTACTTTAATTACCTGTAATGCCTAGGAGTAGAATTGCTGGGTTGTAGGGTATGTGCCTATGTTTAGCTCAATTATTGCCAGTTTTACAAAGTGGTTGTGCAACTGAGAAGTTTTTTCAATGTAGAAAATGTGAGAACATTTATCTCCTCAGCCCCCACTGACTTGCCTTTATGAAAGAAAACACAGAGGTGGGGACTTGTGCAAGGTGAGGACTGCTGTTTCTTGATCCCTGGCCTAGTTACCTTTCTATTCGCCTGCAAAGAACCTTTATTTTGAGCGACATGAGAGAAAAGGACGCATCCTCCTGTCTCCCGGGTCACACTTTCCCCCAACCCCTTCTATAGCTCATATAATTTTCCACAAAGTGCCTTATTTGAACTTCAAATCTTCAAGGCCAGATGAGCACCACAGACGTGGCCTCTTCTTGTTTATCCAGAGGGTTTGGGGAAGCACAGCTCCCTGACATTCATTGATGGATATCATCTGCAACCGTCTGCTTTCCTTTTGTGCCAATAATCTGGGAACGAGAGAGAGATGAGTGTTTGCTTGAGATTGAATTTATGACAACACGGAACCAGCCTCCGTCAGCTAGACTGATGAATGCCTGGGTGAACATGCCACAGTTTGTGTTTTTTCCCCTTCTAGTCACCACCTTTCTTGATTAGGAAGCTGTGTTGTCAGTGTGCTGACTTATTAGGGAGAAGAATGGGCTCTAGCAGGCCTTTAACCATCACAGTTCTCATTCAGGAAAGAAACGAAGGCAGGTGTTGTACGCCCTGTGCCTCCCACAGACTCCCGCAAGCTGTGGGTGTCCTCAAACCATCCATCCATCCTCCCTTGAAGGGCTTGGGGAAAGGGGTGTGAAAGGGAAGAAAAAAAATCTATGAATTGTACACACATTAAGTTCTAGGCATTATTTTAGGCGCGTGCATACAATTTCCTGAGCAAATGAATGAATGAATGATTAGTTTTAAAATACAATTAAGAGCTTTGCTGGCTTCCCCAGAACAGAAATTTTCTGAGATTTTTCCTAGATCACTTTTAGCAGTAAGAGTGCCCTAAGAATAATGGCTTTTTGGTCAAAGTCTCTTAATGTCACTGAAGCTTGAGAACATGTTCTCATCGGGCAAGAGAACAACAACAGAAAGATCTGCGTTCCAGTTCCTTGTGTATAAAGGTGCTCCTGACTTCTTTGGCCTCAACTCTAAGGGTAAGAATAACCATAAGTTATTGCCAGAGGGCAGCACCTTCATGGACGGAGAGCAGGTGTTTGAGGGTCCCATGCTCCACCCAGGAAGCTGCTGTCTCCACTAAGAGAATGGGCTCTGGCCTGTTCAGTTTCTACCAATGTGGGGCAGACCCCCAAAGCTGAACGTAGATGGAGACACAGCAGGGCAGAACAGTTAAAAATTTAATTCCACCTTTGCCATCTCTTATCTGTATGGTCTTGAGAAAGTGCCTGTGTTTCTGTGAGCCCTTGGTTGCCGCATCTGTAAAATGGGGAGAATCATACCTACCTTATTGGGTTGTTATGAGGATTAAATCAGTCAGTGTACGTAATGTACAGGGCATGTGGTAGACGTTCAAGAGTGTAGGCTTTTTGTCATTGGAGAAAACATTTGTCAGGTACCTACTGTATGCAGACAGAGGCCAGACACACCTTCAGGTACCTGCTTCATGCACAGCTGAAGCTGACACATAGTGCTCAGTTAGGGGCAGTCATTACTTGAGACTTTGCTTTAGCTGACAAGGAAAGCCCTTGGTCATCCTGTATACCGTGCCAGGCTTGGGCTCATGAATAGGTGGAGTAGCATGTATATGGCCACTGAGTTTCAGTGGAGACCCCAATGGCCAAAAAGAGAAATCCCACCTTTCTTGTTGATGCCCAAACACCATGAACTCATTAGTTCACCAACAGAAAACTCCCAAGTATCTGCCGCAGTTGGGGGCTTGCGCTGGCAGCCGGCGTGACTATGCGGGTGTGTGCTATGAAGAGCTGATTTGCAGTGGATACCCATGTGCACAGGCACAAAAAGATGGCCAGGGCCCTCGGGGAGAATGCGGACACTACCAGCTGACTGCTGATGTGACTTGGACTGAATGAGAATACTCATGCCAAGCACCCAGCATAGTGCCTGAAACATAAAAGGAAATCATTACCTCAGACCTACTAGGATTTTCTTATTAAACAAAACAAAATAGCAGAAAACAAGTGGTGGCATGGATGTGGACAGATTGGAACCATTGGGCATTGCTAGTGGGAATATAAAATTGTATCATTTAGAAAAATGGTGTGGTATTCCTTAAAAAATTACAAATATAATTCTCATACCATCTAACAATTCCACTTTTGGGTATGCACCCTAAAGAATTGAAAGCAGGGCCTCAAAGACATATTTGCACACCCATATTCACAGTAGCATCACTCACAAAAGCCAAAAGGTGAGAGCAACCCAAGTGTCCTTTGACAGATTAATGGATAAGCAAAATGTGAAATATGATCACAAGCTTTCAAAAGGAATGAAATTCTGATCCATGCTGCAACATGGATGAACCTCGAGGACATTACGCTAAGAGAAATTAGCCAGTCACAAAAGACAAATTCTGCATGATTCTATTTGTATGAAGTGCCTAGAGTAGTGGAATTTATAGAGATGGGAAGCAGGACGATGGTTTTCAGGGGATGAAGGGAGTGGGGAATGGGGAGCTATTGAAGGAGTACAGAGTTTCAGTTTTGCAAGATGAAAAGCCTTCTGGAGATCGGTTGCAGAGCAATTTGAGTGTATATAACACTCCTGAATCACATACTTAAACATGGTTAAGATGGCAAATTTTATATGTATTTTCCCAAAATTTTTAAAAATAATTAAAAATTTAAAAACACAAAAGGAACTCAAATAAATATTTGCTGTATCTGAATCCAGATGAACAGAAGAAATCCCTCCAAGCACTGTGGCCCTGCACAGGCCAGAGGCTCTGGTGGCGATTGGATGTGGGAACGCGGTCTGGGTGGAGAGGAGATTTCAGGAGAGAAGAGGAAATGGCGCCATCCCCTTCATTTCATAATCACACTGAAAGCAGCCCTGGGAGAGGTGAGGATGCAGTGACTTAATCTCATCCTAAGGAATAAATAACTGGCATCACATTTTAATTAGCGGAGAAGCTCCGGGAGCCCGGCCTGAGGAAGTGCGCCTTCTGCGGGTGCTCAGAGGGAGACAGGGAGAGCGGGGGCGAGCTGAGGGTCCGGGACGTTTGAAGGGTGGTGGGTAGGAATGGCGCTGCAGGTGGCTTGGTCTGACCGGCCCAGGGTTTGGAATAGACAGAGTTGTTCTCACTCGGTTGACCTAGTTGACCTTCCTCTCTGAGAAGAATTCACGAGGCATTTAAAGAATGATCTTTGTGCCCCTTGGCCTGGGCGCTCTCCTTCTGGGGCAGGAACTCACAGGATGAGGAAGATTTTGTTGGAGCTGTGGAGTGTAATTACAGGCCTGACAGGTGGCAAGTCAGAAGGAACATCTTACTCTGCAGCCGCTGAAACAATGATTTTAAGCAAGGCGACAGCGGAGAATTCTCCCTATTGTGCAAGGCAACCCTGTTGAGCCACAAGCCAGCACCACATCCCCAGTAAAATCAATCCCAGTGGTGGAAGGAGGCCTCCATCCGTTGGACCAGGCACCCAGCCCACATTGCTCAAGAGCTGTCTCTGGGCCTGGTATATGCTGCGCCCTGTGCTACGCTTTGTAAGCATATGGCTCCTGTCCTTAAGGGGTGCAGAGTCTGGAGAAGGCTCTGCTAAGGGTCCCAGAAATCAGAGGAGTCAGGCTGGGTGCTGATTCCCAGCTTGGAGGAGTTTACAGATTGCCAGACAGGCAGGTGCCACACGGCACCTAGAATAGTGTTGGACATGGACTATGTACCAAAGAAAGAGAATGGAGGGAGAGAGGGAAGGAGGGAGATGGCACGGGGATGGAGGATGGGAAATAGGGCAGGGGGACAGAAGGAGGGGGACAGGGAGTGCGGGGCTAGAGGAGCAGGCAGAGAGGCACAGAAGGAGGGAGGGAGGTGGATGGAGAGGGATGGATAGAAGAGAATGGAGAGAGAGAAGGAGAGGGAGGAGAGCAGGGAAGGAAGGAAGGAAGGCAGGGAGGGAGGCCTACTCCTCTAAGTCCTCAGGAAAAGGACTGAGAAGCTCAGAGTTGAGCTCCTTTTCTGACAATAGTGGTGTTTCTGAGGACCCATCTTTAGTCTCCAGAGTGGGGCTTGTGAGTCTCTCACCCCAGCTGTTTCCTGGGGCTGTGAAGTTCATCGGCTCCTTTTCCTACCCCATCACCTACCTGTCACCTGTCCTGGGCAGGCAGGGGTCCCCACATATCACTGCACCCTCATGGGCTCCCCTGCCCTGTCCTGGCAGTGTACATGATGAGCAGCTTACATGATGTGTAGTGTACATGGGGGCAGTGTGCATGAGGGCGGCGTTCATGGTGGGCGACATATATGGGGGCAGTGTGCTTGGTAGGCAGTGTACCTGATGGGTGGTGTACATGGGCAGCGTACATGATGGCCAGCGTACACAATGAGCAGCCACCGTGCATCAGGAGGAAGAGACCTCGCTCCCATGCCACAGCCCCAGGCCCCAGGCCCCAGGCCCCTGACACCCTGGCTCCGGACCCCCAGCAGCCAGCGGGTGGGTTGGATTCCAGGGTCTCCACTCAGGGGCATTGCCGGGTGAGCCTGAGATAAGGGTGTAGCTCTGCTCATTTCTGGAGGTCTCCACACACCCTCCAGGCAGACCTCATCTTCTTCAGACATTTCTTTTACTCTTTGGCTTGCTCTTGCTGTGTATTAAATTTGATCTGGGGTGTCTGCAAATGTTGGCGCTCACGGGGGGTGTGCTGGGCCAGGAGAGGCTAAGCATTCCTCAAGAAGGGAGACAGCAGAGCACTAGATGGGAAGGGGCTGGACCCTGAGAGAGCCTGCCAGGTATCCCCTTCTAGCAGGAGGGGCCCCCAGACATTTCACTTCATTCCTTAAGCATGAGTCATGTTCACATTTCAGGGAAAATGCACATCCTTCCCAGAGCTGAGGAAGCCCCATGAGCTATTCTGGTCCTGACACCAGCTCCCACCCTTTAAAGCTCCTGTCCCTGGGGATTTTGCTGCAGGATGGTCTCTGAACTCTGCAGTCAAGTATTTCCCTTCCCTTCTTAGCCACCTCCCTGGCCTCTTCTCCAGCCCCAGGGATTCAGGCCACTGGGTGTGTCCCCTGCCTGAGGATAAGCCACAGTGTTACTGACCTGGGCCCCTGACTCCAAATTGAGCAGTAGATTGGGTTTCCAGTGGTTGGTCAGGGCCTGCATGAAAATCTTGGACTTCAGGTCCTGTGGGATCCAGCTTCCCTCATCCTAACTCCCTCCTTTGACTTTATTCCAGGCTGACTGAGCAGCCTGCGGTTCCACCCTCTATAGCTGCCTCTTGGCCTTGCTTTTAATTCCCATGTATCTGTTGAATATGTATGGATATTTTAGCAAAAATAAAAAGTAAGCAGAACCCAAATACGAACACGTCCTAGTCCATCAGCTGGCAGCGTATGTGCTCTCAGTCTGAGAAATATACACAAGTCATTAAATAGCAATTATTGTAATCAGCAGAATGTACACGTGATTAATCCTCCATGTACCTTGCCTGTGGCATTAATGGATAACGTAAGGGGTTAGGAGTCAGCTTGTGGCATAGAGGAAGGAGAAGGGGAGGGCTGGTTTCCCTGGGGTTTCTTTTCTCTCTGGGGGTGCGTGGTTCTTTCTTTCTGTGTTACTCTGGACCCCCTCCGAGGCCACCTCTTCTCTCCTCCCTTTCTCTGTGACCCATCCCAAAACACGGCTTCTCTCAAGAAAAGCACTGTATTAAATCAGCAGCTTGGAGGTGTGCAGCCTCAGCCAGGCATTCAGGCCAAGGCAGCTAGGGGTAGGAGCAGGAGACAAAAAGGATGAGGTTCCTGGATGCTTGGAAACCCTCATTCCCTGCACCTATGGCTCGGGGACAGTCACAGGTCCTGGGTGACCTGCCAGACCAGCTAGAGCATCTACAACCCTGGGGGGCCCAGAGGAGGGGCTTCCATTGCCACACGGATGCTGCAGCAGCAGCTGTGTAAGGCTATGGATGGCTGAGGCTGCAGCCTATAATCATGTATTTACAGTTGCTGCATTATGGAAAATGAAAGGTGTGTGAGGCGCAGCCTCTTCCTTCAGCCAACAGAGGCTGTCTGCTTGGGCTCAGCTCAGTCAGCCAGTGTCATCTGCAGCTGGAACTACTTCAAATCCTCCTACCTGTCCAGGGGAGGGGCTTTTTCTGGCTTCCAAGGTGGTGTTGGGGGGGAAAGAGCAGGTGCCTATACTCACCTTGGCTCCTCCTTTGTCCCCTGGGTGGGATGGATTTGTTCTGCTTTCTGTCCACCTGTTAGGGCAACATAGTTTTGGAGTCCCATTATGAGCAAGGTGCATTAGCCTGGCTCAGTTCCTTATCTGTAAAATGGGCACTTGTACCCATCTCGTAGGGCTGATGGGATGATTGAATGCAATACTGCTTAGCCTTGTGTTTACATTAATTAGTTTATTAATTCTGGTGGTTTGATAAATATTGAGCACCTACAGTGTGTCAGGATGAATGATTCTAGGCTCTGGGGATAAAGCAGTGGCTAAGATACAGCTTGCATTTAGTGGCGTGTGTGAGCATGTGTGTGGGGAGAACAGACAACTAAGGAGGTAAACAAGTGAATAAACAAAGTAATTTCATATAGCACTAGGTGCCATGAAGAAGGTAAAGTCATATGGGCTGGGAGGTGAGGGCTCTGAGAAGGTGACATTTGAGCCGAGACTTGAATGAGGATGAAGTCCTAGCCATGTGCAGATCTGGAGGAGAAGTTGCTAGGCAGAGGGAACAGCTCGTGCAAAGTCCTTGGGGCAGGAATGAATGAAGTCTGATTATGTTATGATGGCAACTGGTTCCTTCCTCGAGCGAAAAGTATGCATCAAGTTTGCATTAAATCCCAAGGTGACCTGGTGGTATACATCAGAGAATCCTCCACCTGGGAGTGAAGGGCTGAGTTCTTGGGAGGTGTCCCAGATTAGCCTGATCTATCAGGACTAGACGCAGCTGCTGAAGCTCATTATTGTGTTCAATAGCCAAAACTAATTTATTTATAGGGCATTATTAAGAAATCGATTTAATTTGCACTTTGGGTCAATTGAGTTGCTTCACACTTGTGTGTGCACATTGTTTATCTTTACAAGTTATTTTCCATCACATGTGCCTGTGCGGGTGATGAACAAGGAGTGGTGCTTGAGAGCCTGGAAAGGCACATCTGCCTACAAGGTGAATCGGGCTGAATCACAGGGGCACCGGAGCCACCCCCAGATGAAGACATCTATTTTCAATGAATGTAGTAAAGCTTTTCCTAACTTCAGAAGCCAGCAGGCGGACTAAGGGCTGGGAGGGCCCGAGGGCCTGCCCAGCACATTGACTCTGGAGATTACGCATTATATATTCCTGCCACCGTGGGAGACTCCCAATGGCCGCCAGTGGTCATGATGCCCGGGCATGTGTGGAGCTGGACAGTCATGAATCACCTCCATCTGCATGATCTGCAGGCTCAGAACAGCCCGATGAGAAGGCAAGAGAGAAATCATCTTCTCCATTTTACAGATGAAAAATGAGGCTCTGAAACCTTAGTGGACTGTCCAGGCTAGAAATGGGACCCTCCCAAAGTCAGGTGTTCCTCCCCCTTGCCTCCCTCTCTCCCTTCCTTCTGCTCACCCCAAATGCTTTGTTGAGCCTCTTCTTACCATGCCATGTTGCACGGCAGTTATGCTGTGGCATTGCCACCTGCCAGCTTGCCCGGGCTCGAATTTCAGCTCTATCCCATAGCCTGTTGCACGAGCATCTGTCTCATGAGGTTACCTTGGAAGTTAAGTGGGTGAATACATGGCAAGTACTTAGAGCAGCGCTTGGTCCATAGCAAGTGCTCCACAAACATGAGCAGTTGCGTGATGAAGTGGCCCTCTGCCTGCCTGCTGCACCACGCTGTCCCGATGCTGTCTGTTCTGAAGGTCCTCACCACTCCCCCTAGCTGTGGTCCAGCCCTGGTCTCTGAAGTTCTTCTTTCTTGTCCTCTCCATTTACCTGCCTTTTCTCTGTGACGATCCACAAGCCCTATGCTCTTCCCCATCTTCTCCCTCCCCGCCTTCCTCCTTCCTTCCCTGTTTCTCCTCTCTTCTTTGCACACACAGGAGACAGCCAGACACGGCTGCAGCTCTTTTTCAGCCGACCTTGCTTCCTCTATCTCAATCTGGTAATTCACAACCCTAAGGAAATTTGAAGTTCTGAAGATGTTCTTTAAGCTCACAATCCGAAAAATAATAATTTTTTAAAAAGTATTTCAGCAGCCTTCATTGGCCACAATGTTGAGGGGCTCTGCTCCCCCTGGAGAGGCCTCTCTAGCCTAGATATGCTGGGGTTCACTGCCTGCAGCTGCACCTTGGCAAAGACCGAGGGAGGAAGTTGGGCCTTCTGTTTGTGGAATAGGAAAATAGTGGCAGAATCTGAGAGGATGGTGAGTGTCGCCATCAGAACAGGATTAGAGTAGACCCACATAGGAGGCAGGATCTTCAGCTGGCACCGCCACACCTACCCCTCACCACCCTGTCCTTCCCTGCAGTGCCCACACACTGAGCTTGCTGCCCTGGACTTGTCCCCTGCAACCCTCGAAAAACCAGACCTGAGGCAGCTTCCATCCCTGCCCAGTGACAGCTCATCCCACAGTTTATCTTCTGTGAGCTCATGCTTCCTGTTCCTAGGTTGTAGCCCAGCACATGACCAGGAGATTTGGGGAAATGGTGCATTAACTTCAGGATGGGTCTAATGGAGGCTGCGTAGGGCATTGTGGGAGTCCGTGCAGCGAGGAGCTTTGGTAGATCTCTGGGGGAGGGGGTTGGGGCAGGGACCTCTGTCTCTGTCTGGGATCAGAACCTCCCCCTTGTTCCCAGCAGAGCCTAGACGGATGGGGGCGTACAGTGGGGTAGTGGTGGTGACTGAAGGGCATGGAGAAGTTGAAATCCAAGACCTTCCGTTCCAGTTCTCCATCGCAGGAGCCGGGTGCGTTTATCTGGTGAGTCTGGCTTATGTAGTCAGTCTGGACATTTCCATTTGAGAACAAGCCAGTTGGCTCTATATATAACCCAAATGTCCAGAGAATTGTCAATCCTTCCCTTCAAGTCTAAAAATAGGAGTGCAAGTCCCAGTTCTGATGCTTAAAGATGACTCACTGTAGCCACTCTAGCCTCAGTTTCCCTCAAAAGCCTGAGGGATGGGGCTAACACCTCAGGGCTTCCATGGGCCTGGCACAAAATGTGAAACCACCTCACGGGGCCACAGACACTTAGAGGGGCCTGAAAAGTGTTCATTTCTCGATTCATTTTGCTTGGGGAGATTTTGGATTTTTTGTGATCTCATTTCTCTGGACCAAGAAGGGACAAGTCGCGCCCTTGCTGCCTGAATCTCCACCTGATGGCATCTGAGCTTGTGCCCAGATGACACGCTGGAGTTGTCCTGTTTTTGCCCAAGACCATTGCACACGTGCCTGAGGAACACACAGCAGCCCTGGGTCCCGAGCTTGCACTCGGAGCTGCCCGGGCCCCGCCTCCCCAGGAGAAAAGGCTCCCTGAGCTGCACCTGCTGGAGCAGGCATGCTGCCAGGACCCTGATGTTTCAGCTGCTTCTCTGCTCTGTGATTCTGTCTGAAGTAGGAAATAGGGCAGGCTTGCTGGTAGACTGCAGAGGTCATTAAAAATATGCAAAGGAAATAAACAGGCCTCCATCAATCACCTCCTTGGCGGGCTTGCTTGGAAGGGTGGCTGGGGAAGGGCATGCTAGGTCTGGGGCACAGAGCTGGGCCTCTCAGGGGGTTTGCTGTCTGTCTTGCTCGCCATATGATGAACCCTGTCAGGAAAATGCCACGGAGTACCTACTATGTGCCAGGGACTGTGCCGGATGGCTTTTTGTAAGCTATTTAATCGTTACTGTGGCCTGGTGAGGAGTGAATTACTGTCTCATTTCCACAGATGAGAACACTGAGGCTCAGAGAGGTTAAATGACTGACAGAAGAGGTTAAATCACACAGGTTTAGACCCACCTCTGGTTTCAAAGCTCTGCCTGGACCTGGGCTCTCTTTCCCAAGGTCTGTGCCAGCCGAGAGCCCTCCGCAGTCCTGTAAAGCGGATAAGTGTGCCGCCCTACCCTGGCTCCCATCTCCTGTGCTCTGTGTGTCACCTGCTGTCTGGAGGCACCCACCCTCACTACAGCCCCTCCTGGGCAACCTCTGCCCACCATCCATACTATCTGGTCTCTAGACCCATTTCCTCTGAGCTGCTCTCACATTGGAAAATTATCCAAGAAACTCTCTGATACAGTGAGAATACCTGGTCAGGAAACAGTAGATTAGTTTACCAAGGGAGCACCTTGTTTTAACAGAGGCAACATGTGTTTTAACAGAGGACTCCTGGAACCAATCCTAAGAAGTAAATGTCTAATAGTTGAAATTTGTTCTTTTTGGGTACATGGTATATGGTTTATTGGAAGGAATATCGGCTGTAGAGTTACATATCAAATCCCAACCCTCACTTACTCGTTGTGTGAACTTGGACAAATTATGCAAACTCTCTGAGCTCCCACTGTGCCATTTGTGATACAGGGATAAGTGAAGTTACGCACACAAAGTGCACAGCACAGAGCCTGGCATTCAGCAGGACCATCAATAAATATTAGTTTCTTTCCTTTCCCTTTGAGGGCAAACAGGTTTTTCCTACTTTCCTTCAAGTCATGTAATAGCTGCCAACTCCACTTATGCATCAGCCCAGCCCTGGCCATGTAGACAAGGTGGTGTTGTTCTGTACCTTTCATGAAGGGACACTCAGGCCACGAGCTCTGTGGACGGCAGGAAGTTTTCTCTAGGCCAGGCAGGAAGAGGGGGACTGAAATAGGACTTCCTTCAGACATTGCCACCAGCCGCTACTGTGTGTGCCAGCTCAACTGGCTTTTCCCAAGGGGCCCTTCATCCCACTCACAGCAAACATCAGCCTGGCCAGCCCCCTGAGGACTGCTGTGAGGAAGGGCACACAAGGGCCTGCAGAAACTCAGGGGGCAGCAGGGGGAGGCAGGACTCACCCACATTTCAGGGGGAGCGTTTTTGTTCTTCATCATCCATTTTTTCAGAAGGGCTTTTGAGGGGTGGACTAAAGGAGGCAGGGAGAGAAAAAGGAGGATGACGAGGGAGGAGAGAGAGTGCAGAGAAATGGTGCATAAAGAGGGCAGATAGGAGGATAAAGGTGGACGGTGTGAGCTGGCCTTCCTTCAGAGGGAACGGAAGAGGATCTCATGTTCTTTAACCGTCAGCTGGGAATCTTGTTAAAACTGCACATTTTGAAAACTTAATGCAAATCCTAGAACTTTGATTAAATAAGTCTAAACTAGGGCCCTAGGAATATGCATTTTAACCAGCTCTTCTAGCAATTTGGATGTAGATATTCGGAGACCACACTTTGAGAAGTACAGAACCTTCAGCTGGGCCCTGGAATGGAGATTCTCAAAAGTCCCAGGCTCCTTTCCCTGGTAAAAGCAGGTTCTTCATCTCATTAGAGGGGCTGCCACTGCCCTTGGACTACAGGAGCTATTTTCCAGGAATGTAATCAGGCTTGACCCCTGCCTCCTAGCTCTCCCCATGCTGTGTCTCCTAGTAAATACCTGCCTGCAACTCTCAGCATTGTTTTTGGCCTTGAGGGCCCAGCCTGTATTTCACCCTGTTCTCAAGGCCTGGCTGCATTGATCAGCCCACTGGATTTACTGCCTGAAACAAAGCTTAGTGTGGTACTTCATCGATCTCTTCTCATTTCATGTCACTCAAAATGGCTCCTGCTGGAAGGTACCTGAGAGACAATCTGCCTCAGTTGTCCTTAACCAGGCTATGCATCAACAACTGCTTGTGAAGCTTTTTAAAAATAGGCAGGGCCAAACTCCAGGAGGCTGATTTGGTGAACATTCTCTTTACAGTGCCATGGCAGATATATTAGTTACCCTCTAGTATTCATTCTTGCCTCCTTCTTCCTCTGCTGGGAATGTGGATGTGATGGCTGCGGCTTTAGTTGCCATCTTGGACCACGAGTAGGAGATGATCAGCTAGGAAGCTGGAAGCATCTGGTGTCCACAGACTGGGTGGAGTAGACTGTTCACCTCCGGAGTTTTACATAAGAGAGAAGAAATGAACTTCTATGTTGTTTAACAGAAAAAAGGAAGCCCAGACCTGCTCCTCGAGATTGAGGTCCTGGATGCTGAATTCCTGTTCCTCTCAATTTTCCACTAACTTTGTAAGTTATTTGCAGGTAACTGCTGTACGTATACTTCCTTTGCAGATCTTATGAAATGAAACACACTGCCAGGCATCTACAGTTAAACAACAAACACTTAGCTGACTGAGCAAGTGGTTGATTAGGTTGCCTGTCCTCCCCTTTCTACTCAAAGAGAATGGGGTTCATTGGTAGCGTCGGGAGTTCTGGGCTTCCTGATTCTGATTCTGATTTCGTTCTGTGTCTTGGCATTCACTGTGGTCCACTGTAGAATGACAGCCTTTTACCAGATGACCTCCACACTCCATCCATTTCTAACATTCTGACCTAACGGTAGTTCTGAGAGGTGTTTGTGTGGTGTGAGCAGGAACTCGGAATATGTGAATCTGGTTGGCTAAGCTTACCTTATGGTTGGTTGACAAATGACTAGGAAATGGATGGAGTTGGGGGTTCATGCAACAGTATAATTAGAAGGAAGATGGTGAACTTGGAAGGTTGCCTTGCCAAAAGCAAAATGAAAATTCAGTTACCTCATTATAGGTACTCATGAAGGAAGATGGTGTCTGAGGAAAAATCAGCATGACTAGACCTGGTGAGGTGAAAGCACTGGGAGGTGAGGATGTATCTGAAAACTGGACCTCAGTGGAAAACCCTCAGATGGTTCCTCACCTTACTTCATCCTTCACCTATGGCCGGTTCTCCTGAATATCCAGTTCAAAAGATGAGATCATTTAATTACTCTGTAGGAGAACATATCTTCCAGATGCCCTAGATAGGGGGGCAGTTCTTTACAGAGGAAAATTTTCATAGAACTTCAGCCAAAAGAGTAGTTTCATTAGATCTGTCAAAGCAGCAAGGCTGCTGCCTCCTTTTCTTCCCGTGCACTGAGAGTAGAGAGGGTGCTGGCTGTAATATCTCTTGCCCCCCCAAATGATCTTTGAGCTTTGAAGGTTCACAGAAATTTCCCGGATGCCCCAGTTCTTTCTTCTTAGTACCTGGGCAGCAGAACCTCCCTGGGGATACTCAGCTCCCTTTATTAGAGAGCTTCTGCCCAGTGAGGCTTTGTGCCCAGGTTTAACATAAGTTCCTAGGATGCTGTGATAGCAGTGAAGTCACTAGGATTCTAGCATTTTTGCCCCCTTCTTTTATTTTAATTTGTCCAAAGGTGTGACTTAGTTCTGACCCCAGAGTGAGTGTTAGAATGAGCTGAAGCGATGGATGGATTAGTCAAGTTTAGCTCCAAATGCAGCCCTGATTGTCTGCTTTTGTTCATTCTCCCTAGGAAAGGCATTAGGAACCCCAAAAGTGAACATTAGTGAATTATCACTCTTCATACCAACTGGAGCAGCTTCAGTATGGAAAACATAGGTGGGCATGGGCTTGATAGATGAGTTTTATGGAAGCTGGGAACTGAATCAATGAATGCCACTTGGTCTGTTCTTGGGCCATTTATTTGCCATCTTGGTGCAATTAGACAAGGATGTCTAGATGGGGGCTTTTACTGTGTCAGCTCCAATTAGCAAGTCATCTTTAGTTGTTGCTAATGCATCTTCTTCATTGTGCCATTGATCAACTGCAGCATTCACTGTGACAGTGTGAGTAGACAAGGCCACTCAAGGCAGCCTTCACAGAATGACTAAGGAGCAATGCGGTGTCTCATCTGGGACCAAGGGGAATTTGTCTGCATAATAATCAGGTGAAATTAAGTACTGCTTGTTGTCACCCTTGTTCTATTTTTACCTCTCAGATTGATTTTTTTCAGGATCAATGACAGTATGGGCATTAACAAAATTTGCTGTGGATGCCTCCTAGTTTTGTGATAGATAACTAAAGATAGCGCCCTGACTGGCGATGTTGGTGTACAATGGCTTCCTGGTCCCGTTGGCCACCTACTGAGTCTACAAACACCACAGATCGACGCTGCTGGTCTAATGACTGCATTTCAGCCTCCACCCATTTTCTCTACCAGTATCATATTCTTTTCCTGTATGTAACTTTGGAATGGTTCTGATTAGTGGAATAACAGCATCAACAGTTTCTACCGTTATTACAATTTTTCAAACACATAGAACTCTGTAATGCATTAGCCAGAATTAGGTGCTCTGTCTTGACATTATCTAGCTGTTTGCCGTACTCAAGCCCAAGTGTGGAAACTTGCTCATGAGGAAGAGTCCCTTCACCTGCAGTGTCAGTGCACCACCGGCCAATGCAGTGAGGGCCGGTGCCTGTCCCCGTCAATGAACATCATGCCTTTATGCCTCTTGTCAAGCAAGTGCATCCTATTCTGCACATGCCACATGCTCTATCCCGACTTGTCACTTTAGACTTTTCCAGTCTACCCCCCAAAAATAATAATAATTCTTGATTTTAGCATTTTGGCAAAAGGAAACCGTTTTTGCTGCTGTAGATGTTGTGTGGTTGTGTGATTGTGGGGACATGGTGAAGAGTCCAGTGTGCACTTTATGGAGTTCACATTAAAGGAGAATAAAATAGGAAAAGGGGAATGACCTAAGACAAAAATCGAGCGGCAGTTGGGCGGCTGTGACTTCACTCTCATAGTCCTTGTAGTGAATAAACTCCCCTAGGAAAGGGCCGTGCTGCAGAATGGCAGCCACTTCTTGTGAAGGCCACGACAGCTGGATTTTGCTCCAGGAGGATTAGAGGTTTGTTGCTGGGGCAGTTGAGCCCCAGATGGAATAACGTTAGTTGGTTTACATTTAGGGGCCGTGTTGTTTGAAAATACATATCTTTAAACACTGGAAACCCACTCAGTGTGGTGAAGAAGGGCCACAGGAACTAAGAAAGACAAGCTGAACAGCTGTCGGGGTCTCCCCACTCACATGGGGTGGACATATGCTGAGAGAAGGGTGGATGGTACCACACATCCTGTTTGAATTGCATCCTCCCTCCCTCTCACCTTCCCTCCATCTCCTTATCTCATAGAGGAATTTGCCTATGTCAGTCAATGCCATGGGGCTTGACCTGAGCATGAGATGCCGGGGAAGACCTGCCTTCTTGTAGGAAATGTATCAGTGTGGGAGGGCTTGGGTGCGTGAGCTTGGAGGATCACCTCATATTGCTAAGCCTCAGTTTCCCATCTGAGAAATAAACAAGTTAACATTAAAAACAACAAGATAATTTGAAAAAGAATAATAACTAAGATTTATTGAGTTCCTCCATGTGCTAAGCACTATTTTAAGCATTTAAGTGTTTTGACTCCTTTAATACTCATGATATCCTACAAGGTAGATGCACTGATTAGCCCCATTTTACAGGTAGGAAAGCTGGCGGCTTGATTTGAATCCAGGCAGCCTGGCTTCAGTCCAGAGGCCAAGTGCTTAGCCAGGATGCTATTTCTCCAATGTTCTAAATTATGTGGGACTAGGAGAGAAAAACAGTTTTACCCTGCAACCTTTATAAAGCCCACTTGGCCAGATGGAGATACAAAAAGCAATTTCTAAAAACAACAATGATAAATCAGTGATGAAGGGAAGGATTATATAATAAATGGTGCTAGGACAATTGGTTAGCTGCTTGGAAAAAATATCAAAGCAATTTGGATCCTCATCTTATACAGTTTGCCACAATATATTCCAAGTTGATTAAATAGACTAATGGAAAAAGAAGAAGAAAATAGAAGCGAGTATCAAATCTCTGACTGGGGGAGGACTTTAATAACTCAAAACAGTGAAATAAATTACAAAAATTGGGGATAGTTCCAACTTTAAAAAACTGGAAGTCTCTGCATCAGGAATAAAAGAGCAAACAATAAATTTGGGTAAGTACTTACCACGAATGTAATATTTTTCCTTAATATCCGTATTTAAATATGTATCTAAAGAAATGCAAAGAATCTGATAGATAGGTGTGCAAAGGAGCCATATGATACCCTAATAAGATTTGAAAGTGTTCAACCTCAGCAATAGTTACAAAAAATTCTAATTTAAAAAGAAATGTCATGTTAATATGATTATATTTGTGCATATATATCATATGTACATGTATGGATATACATATAATATGGATTATATACATACACACATACATACATGTCCTAACTGGAGAGCTGCTGAAAGGGCTTAGAAATAATGACATCCCTAGAGCAATATGTGAATCTAGCATCTAGATTTTGGTTTCTAATATTGTGCTTTACTGAAAGAAATCAAAGGCAAAGTTAGCACAAGAGAACTTCTTGCTACATCTGGTGCCAGAAAGTCATGCTCTCAGAAGGATGAGGTCATGTCAAAGGGACACAGAAGTCCCATCCAAGAGCTTCCTACTGCCTAAATCCCAGATAATTAGAGCATCAAAATAGAGGAGACATTAACAGCTTAAATAAGAATCCATGAGTCTATACTGATATACGGAAGTTAGTGAATAAATAGGGCAGAATGAGGAAAACTTTTCCTTAGGATATAATGCCAACTAACGAATGTGGACACACCGCCCAATGTGATATCCCAAGACGGACCCAACGTCACTTCCGTGGTGTTCCCGCCCAAAATGCGTGATTCTGAGCTAATAAGGAGGAGATATTAGACAAACCCAAATTGAGGGACATGCTACAAATATCCTGGCTTGTTCTTTTTAAAAATGTCATGGTCATGGAAGACAGAGGGATGAAGAGAACTGTTTTAGATTAAAGGAACTAAAGAAATATGACAGCTAAGTGTAATGCATGACTTAGGTTGAATCCTGAACTCTCTTTTTTAAAAATTTTTTTTGGTATAAAGGGCATGGGGTGAAATTTAAGGCCTACAGATTAGTTACAGTACTGTGTCCATGTTAAATTTCTTATTTTGCTCATCATAGTATATGAAAATGTCTTTGTTTCTATAAAATACATGCTGAAGTATTTAGGCCTAAAGGGCATCCTGTTTGGAACTTAATCTCAGATGATTCCGAAAAAATATATGTGTGTTTATGTATGTGTATGTATGTTACATATGTATATTTCTGCCTACATACCTATCTATTGAGGAATAATAAAGCAAATATGACAAAAATGTTAGCAATTGGACCATCTAAGGGAAGCATCTATGTGAGTGTCTTTCTCTGTTCTTGCAACTTTTCTCTAAGTTTGAAATTATTTCAAAATACAAAGATAAAAAGAAAAAGGCAAGTGCCCTATTTTGCTTGTTGATGAATAAGGACAAGCCATTGAAGGAGAGGATGTGAGGGTGTAGCAGGAGCTCCTAAACCCTAGCCACAGGAAAGACTTGGCCAGACTTTTCTGGAATGTAACTTGGCAATTTGTATTAAGAATCTTAAAAATATCCATAACTTTTAGCCCCATTTCTGCTCAGATAAAATAAACAAAAATGCAAAGACTTATGCACAAGTATCTTATGACAGTGTGTCTTCCAACAGTAAAATATTGGAGACAATTTAAATATTTAACAATGGGGGCCTGGTGTAGCCCTACCATGGAATAGGATGTGCCCATTAAATGATGTCTCTGAAGAGTTTTTAATAGCATGACAACATGCTTATCTTATAATGTCCTGTGAAATACGAGAATAAAATGTACGTGCAGTAGAATCTCAATTACATCCAAAATATGCATTATAAATCTGGAAGAAAGTAAGCCAAAATGTTAAGAGTATACTCAGTAGCATTTCTCCCTACTTTTTAATATTTTTAAAGTAATATCACATTTTTTATCATAAGGAAATAGCCTAAAGCCAGAAAACAACAAATAAAGTAGCAATGAAGTTCTGAGTCTTTCTGTGACTGTGTGACGACAGTGTCTGAACAGTTCTCCCTCTGGCAGCGACAAGCAGCCCCTTGGACACGTTCCAGTCCCAGTTCTTTAGAAAGTAGGGAAGACTCCGTGGGGGAAAAGGAGGGGTTGCTGACATCATGGTGACAACGTGGAGTGTGACACACCTACAGGTCATGATGGGCTGTGTGCTGGGCACTCCAGAATCTCATTTAATCTCCTAGTGGATAAGGAACACTAAGTATTGGAGAGACAGAATGATTTACCCAAGGCCAGTGTGTAGTAAGAGGTGAGGCTGGAATTCCAAGTGAGATTGAGAGACTCCAACACCTGTGCTCTTAATTCCAGTCTTGCCTGGCCTCCTGGGTCATGCCCGTGGTGGGTGAGCTGGGGGCGCTGGCCCCCGTGTTGCCATCCTGACTAGTCAGCCTGTTTGCTTCCTCCTCTCTGTTGTGATTTCCTCAAGCTTGTTATTAAATAGCAAGCATCCTTCCTTCGTTTTCTCCTGGAATTCTCATCCCACAGGGGCCTAAGGGGAAGACAAACTGTATGCCTGTGCATAAGAAGCATGACCGCGCCATCCAGCCTCCTTCCAATGGTGATGCACCAAGCTTTCCAGCAGCAGTGGATGCAGCCTTGTTAGGGTGATTCTGACCCCTTGTTCTCCATCACCTCACAAGGTGTAACGACAGGGGACAGCTGCAGGGAGAGATGGAGGTTGGCATTCAGAAGCCTTTCTGACAGCAAGAGTGAATCAACACAAAATGAATCACACAAAGACACCATTCACTGTCTCCCCAGAGAGCCTGGAGAAGAAATGCCTGCCATTTGTGTAGCTCTTTTTGATGTTCAAAGCTCTGTGGCACGCGGCCCTCATTAGGGTCTCACAAGAACTCCCTAAGAAAGACAAGACAGGAATTACTTCCCTTAGGAAAGGAAACTGAGGCTCAGGGAAATCAAGTTACTTGCCTCCTGTCATTGGTGACTAGGTCAGTCTTCTAACTTCCTCTTTATCCCTTCTTACTCCTTCTGCAAACAGTACAATGCTGGGCAGAGCGGAAGATCCCTTATTGTCTCACCCTGGGGCAAGGAGATGGGCTAGATCATTCCTAACGCTACTTCCTGCCTCAGAAGATGAATTTGCCTATAAGAGGTGGGCCCTCCATGCTTATAAATCCTTCTCCTTCAGGTTACCCCCACCTAGTGAAAAAGATTTACACAAGGCAGAAAGTGGGTGGAAGCCATTTGGCCACTCTTATGATGTCTTATTCTAGAGGAGGCCCCCTGAAGTGAAGGTGCCACAGCATTACTGCAGTTCAGCAGACATTTACCAGCACATGCCAGTCACTCTACTGGAACTGAGGAGAGAGAAAGCCAGGGAAAAGGTTGCCATGGGTTGAGTCAAAAGAACTCATTCTAGGCTCAAAAGGACAGGAGCGCTGGTTCATTAGGATGCTCAACTTCCATCTAGCAGACTGGGCACTTGTCCTAGAGAGGAATTGTGTTGTAGTGAGGCGAAGTGGGCTTGGATGTCAGGCAAGTCATGGTTCAGACATTGACTCCAGCCAGGCACGGTGGCTCACGCCTATAGTCCCAGTGACTCAGGATGCCAAGACAGTAGGCTGTCTTGAGGCCAGGACTCTGAGACCAGCCTGGACTACATAGTGAGGCCCCGTTGCTACAAAATAATATTTTTTTCAATGTTGACTTTACTTCTTAGCTATGTGACTTCCAGCAAATTATTTAACTTCATTGAAACTCAGTTTCTTCATCTATAAAATTAAGAGAATAAATAAACTGTCCCATTGTATAATGCAAGGATTAAATGAGGTGACAGCAACTAAAGGCCTGCCACCATCAACTCTCGACAATTTATTTCCCTCCTAAATTAGATAGAAATGTCACAGTTTGGGGTTTCCATTGTGTGTTCAAGAAAGATAAGACCAGAACGCCTTTCTTAAATGTCTAAGCTTCATTATCAGAGCCTCTTGCACGTTCTCTTTAAGCTTTTCCCCCATAGACCTATCCAATGGCCCCAGGCTGAGGCACCCATTCTAGGGACTCCCACACCTGCTTCCAAGCTAGCAGTGGCCTCTCATGAGCCTCAACCCTATTCTGAAGATGCTCTGGGCTTGGAGGTCCTAGTATCTCAGCCACACATAATGCCATTTTACCTTGTCCCAGCTGGCCAAAGTGTGACTGTGATCCCCTGTCTTCCCCCTCACTCACCCGGCAGCCTCATCTTGGCTGCTGGCGATTTTAGGCTGGGTTCCACAAGTGGCCCCAGTGATTTACGATCCATAACTCAGTGGTCTGTGCCCCCATGCCTGCAGGCTCCCACCTTCCGGAAGTCATTGGAATTTAAAACACCATGAAAACAAACATCTGTGATTTATGATGTCAAGAGCCATTTCCTTCCTCTTGAGACAATCTCCAGGGTGATTTTCTTTAGGTCATCTGCTCTGTAGAGCATATTAGTTTAAAAAAAAAAAAAAAAAACCTTAAGCATAATGTAGAAAGATGTGCATGTATGGAAGACAGAATGGCAGCACCTCTTTCCACGGGTGGCAGCCATCAGACAGCACGACATGCACAGCGTGGCTCCCTCCTGTCCCGGGAAGGCAGGTCTGCTCTGTTCTCTTCTTTCACATGTGTCTACTCCCAGCTTTTCCAGGTGCTGGACAGGGCGAGCATCAGAAACACTGGGTGAGGGACCGGCCCTCCCTCTGAGTGCTTCCTCCCTGCACATCTGAGTCCCATCTGTAGACCCAGAGTGAGGACATCTGCCCAACCTCCCTGCAGGCTGTTGTGAGGTCAGCGGAGGCCCAGAAGCCATGGTGACTTCTATAGGAGAGACGCAGGATGAAGAAAGTTGTTGCGACTTTTGCCCAGAATTGTCAAGAATACTTGGCAGTGGTATAGATGTTTTTCCCAAAAAAAAGTAAGGCTGAAAAAAATCAAGGCTGATCCTAAGGCTGTTCAAGTACAAATAGTTTGCAAGTAATGGAAAAAGCTATAAAATTTTAATATAGGGGGACCTCAAAGCCTTGAAAGGAAATATAAAACAACTCCAAAAAAAAAAAAAAAAAACCCTAAGCATCCTCTTTGTTCTTCAGTGACAATTTCCTTACTATTTTAAGCCACATTGACTCCCAAGAGAGAAACTGGCAAAGCATGGATGGAGAAGCTTCATTTCCCTACCACTGCTGTGAAAATACCCTATGCTAATTTAAGGATATAGAATTTTCTAATAAAAACAACCAGAGTGCCCTAGGCACAATTATTCCAACCCTATCTTTCTATTGTTTTGGTCCATCTACCTTGCCGATTTCCAAAGGAATTAGAGATGCCTTTATTACATTGAAGATAATATGAAAGAAGACAAGTATAGCCCCTCTTTGATTTTTATGTTACACATTGGGCAGTAGGTTTTTAAAGAGCCGTGTTTGACTCTGTCCTATTTTGGGGCCCAGGTACATGATTCCTATTTTTAGCAGCTCTCTGGTATTGTGAATCTGAGATTTCAACCACAAGTGAGTCAGAAGGTCTGGCTGCCCAGAGATATGTGACTCAGACAGGCAGGAATAGTCTGTTCACCAGGAGATGAGGGCTTAAAGGGGAGCTTTTGTGCTTAGTGAAACACGCAAATGAAAACAAACGTTTAAATAGGAACCTATTGCCCTTCCGGAAGGCTCTTTGCCTGTCCCTGAAAGTTCTCAGCTCACACCCAGGGAAGAGCTGGTGCTGCTAGCTGGGAAATGAGGCCAACGCCCTGGCTACTTCCTCCTCTTTAGGGGCCCTCTAAGGCATCTGGGAGGAGGTTTCTGGGTGGCTTCAGCCTTCAGAATTAACAGAACAGCCTCCTGATGGGCAGCAGTGGTGGGAGAAAGGAGCGAGTAGAGTGCCGTGTCGGGCAGGGTTGGGACACAGGACGAGATTCTAGTCTTTTAGGAGTAAGACACCGCAAGAAAAGGTGGCTTCCTCTGGAAAGGTGGGAAGCAACAGGTTGGTGTTTTCTTGATTAGAAATGCTATGGAATTCATTCATCCGTTCACCATCCATCCATCCATCCAAACAACCAATGCATATGGGAAACTGGCTACGTCCTGGGTCCTTTGCTAGGTACTAGGGAACTGGTTTCCACCCTCGAGAAGCCCACAGGCTTGTGGGAGGAAGATAAGCAGGTAGAGAGGCAGCCTGGCTACAATGCCCTTCCAAGACCAAGGTTTTGGGATTCCAAGTTTCTGAGGTGTTCTGCATGGTCAGTAGTCCCTGAGAGGCCCTTCCCCTGTAGAACTGAGTGAGCATTCAGGGTAAACCTGGGTAAACACAGACTAGCCAGGACCATTGTTTCTGGCCATATGAACACCCTCCTTTTCCTTTCCTCCAGACTTAGACCCCTTTTGGAGCCAAGCACCCCAAGACTGTAGGCCTTCTCTGGGCGTGAGCCTGAGGGTCACCGTGCTCACCAGCCCTCCAGCCTCGCCAGAGTGAAGATGCTTATCATGGAGGCTGGGATAGTTGTGTTTTTAGCTGGTGTTTAGATGTTCCAGTGTTCCATGAAAGCTCCTGAATCTCTTCCCTAAATAACAAAGTCCTGTTTGGTATTTGGTGAAATGTTTGGAGTGCCGTGTTCAACCAAGCTGAACTAAGCTGCTGACAAAATACTGTCTCAGCCCTTTAATAATAATAGCTAACATTTGTATAGCACTCTACGATTTAACAAAGCACTTTAAATGCACCCAGCCCCTTTGAGATGCGAGGGCAGGGTTATCATGTGCGCTTCACCCAGGAAAAGTGGGTTGCCCGGAGTTGCTGAGTAACACCCTCCAGGACCCACCACTGGGGAGGCCAGAAGCTGGCCCTCCTGAACCAGGCACTTTGCCCTTGGCCACCTTCTCTGAAGGCTGCGGTGACCACACCTCCTCCTCTGACTTCAGGTTTGGTCTTTGCGTCTGGTCTCAGCCCCCTGTAGTATCCCACAGGCAGCCCCCAGGCAAATCTCCTTAATTGTCCCCTTTCTCTGCTTCAGCACCTGGAATGACTCTCCCAGGATTAAGTCCACACTTCCAGCCTGGAATCCCCTCTCTGCACAGCCTGGTCCTATCCCAGGACCCTACACTCCCCCTCAGTACCCCCAGCATGCCTTCCCTACAGCCAGGCTGGCCTTGGCAGGAGCATGCCATGCCAACTTTAGACCCCAGTGCTGGCTATATGGGAGGAGGAGAGGGCAACTCGTTTTTTAACTATTGTACCCTCCTTGATGTCTGGCAAGGGGCTAATTAGCAGCAAACCTCTTCTGAATCAGTAAGTCAGAGAATCTATAAATGAATAAAACAGACATCTGTGTAGGAATAATAGCATCCCCATGCAGTCCATAGCAAGAAGAGACCCCAGGGTGGGGTGCCTTGTGCACAAGGGTCTATCTGAAATAGATGCCAAGGCCAATGGACACATACCATCCACAGGTCCTGGCTGTGTGGCTCAGGATGCACTGGAGCCAAAAGAGGCTGCATGCCAGAAATGTCCCCCCACCCCCACCCCCATGAAGCTGGTACAGCTGGAACCATGGTCCCCCTCCCTCCAGTCAGTGACACTGACCACTGATGGCTCATGTCAGCTGTTCTTCTGGCAGATGCCATTCTTTTGCTCCCCAGAGACTGGGTGATGCCTGAGAGATAGGGTTAGGGTTGGCAAGGTTGGTGTGAAGTGGGTAACTTTGGAGCAGAGAGTGATCCGGTATGCCTGTACATCCAGGACACAGGGCCCAGGAAGCATGAGAATAGCAGGAGCCTTGGAGGACGTGCCCTTGGGGGTGGAGTAGGGCTCTTGAGGGCTTATCCTAGGCCCAAGGAAATGAAGGGAACTTCCTTCCTTCTTGTCCCTTTCCCCCAACACACCCCCAAGTTGAGCTAGCATACCGATCATGCTAAACAGGTTTAACAGGTTTTGTGGTCCAATCTGATTATCTTATTATGAGTTACAGATTGTTTTATGGGAAAAATGCTTCCCCCATATCAATAATAGCTTCTCTTTTAATTTAGAGAATAATTTCAAAATTATAGTGACACAAGTACAGTCACGAATTGCTTAACAATGGGGATACATTCTAAGAAATGCGTTGTTAGGTGATTTCATCATATGTGAACATCATAGAGTGAATTTACACAAACCTGGATGGTTGAGCCTGCTGCACACCTAGGCTATATGGCATAGCCCATCGTTCCTTGGCTTCCGTACAGCATGCTACTATACTTCAGTACTGTAAGCAATTGTAATACAATGCTAAACATATCTAAACATAGAAAAGGTACAAAGTACAGTATAAAAGATTAAGAAAGTGGTTTGCCTGTGTAGGACATTTACCATGAACGGAGCTTCAGGACTGGAAGTTGCTCTGTGTGAGTCATGAGTGAGTGGACATGACTGCACACTGCTGTGGACCTTATTAACAGCGGACAGTTAGGCTACACTAAATTTATAAAAAATATTTTTCTTCCTGCAATAATACATTAACCTTAGCTTGTTATAACTTTTTTGCTTTATAAACTTTAATTTTTAACTTGATGACTCTTATAATAACATGTAGCTTAAAACACAAACATACAGCTGTACAAAAATATTCTCTTTGTGTCTTTTTTCTATGTGATGTATTCGATTAAAAACTATTATTTTATTTTTTGCTTTGTAAATTTGTTGTGAAGAAGTAAGACACGCACACATAGTAACCTAGACCTACGCAGGTCATCAAGATGTCATGAGGTGATAGGAATTTTTCAGCCTCATTATAACCTTATGGGACCACCATTGTGTGTGTGGCCTGTTGTGGACTGTAGTGTTATGCAGCACGTGACTGTCATACATAGTCATTATCAAAAAATTAAGGACAGATTTTTAAAGAGCAAAGAAGTTCATTCAAAATCTCAGACCAAAGGGACACTACTCTCTTTTATGTGTATATCCTTCCAGTCTTAACCATGCAAATATGGAAATATATTTTTTAAAAAAAAGAATCCTACTACACATATTACTATGTAATTTGGTTTTTAAAAACTATATGTCATGACTGTCCTTTTGTGGCATTAAATATGAATCTGCAGTATAATGTGGAATCCTGTGATATAATGTGGAATCCTGTGATATAATGTGGAATCCTGTGATATAATGTGGAATCCTGTGATATAACGTGGAATCCTGTGATATAATGTGGAATCCTGTGAAGGTGTCCTGGCGTTCATAATTCATCCGCTGTTTGGTGAGCACGAAGCTGTTTTCACAGTTTCAGTAGCACAGGGAAGAATAACTTTATTCTTCTATATACACCTTTATAATGTACATAATAACATATATGTAAAATAAATAACTGTATTCTATATATACTTCTTTTTGCAGATGTATTCTAATAGAAGGATTTATAGGTGAAAAGTTATGTTTTTTGCTTTATTTTGCCAAAAGGCACTTAAGAAAGCCTGTCCAAATCTAGATTCTCAGCAGCAGAATGTGAAAGTGTTTGATTCCTCACACCCATGCCAACAGACTGAGCATTATCTTTATTAATCTGAAAGGAAGAAAACAAGTGAATGGGACATAGCATTGGGAAAATGCTTTCTGAGCCAGCACTTACTCTTTTAAAACACAACGCAAGCGCCACCTGTACAACCTCTAGCAAAACACAGCTGAACCCAAGCTGGGGCATTCTTATTTCTACCTGTAGTTAAGATAAAATTCTGATCAACAGAGGGATTTGGAGGGTCCCTGGAAATGTATTGACAGGGGATTGATTTGATCCATCAGCTGAAGTTTCCTTGAAAAAAGAAACTGGCCGGGCGTGGTGGCTCACACCTGTAATCCCAGCACTTTGGGAGGCCGAGGCTGGCAGATCATGAGGTCAGGAGATCGAGACCATCCTGGTTAACATGGTGAAACCCTGTCTCTCTAAAAATACAAAAAATTAGCCGGGCGTGGTGGCGGGCGCCTGTAGTCCCAGCTACTCGGGAGGCTGAGGCAGGAGAATGGCGTGAAGCTGGGAGGCGGAGCTTGCAGTGAGCCGAGATTGTGCCACTGCACTCCAGCCTGGGCGACAGAGCGAGACTCCATCTCAAAAAAATAAAAAAAGACTTGACCTTTTAATGAAATACAGTGGTACGGCAGTAGGCACCTTCAACACTCCCTAGGGGGAGTGGATATGAACGTTTTTGCGTGTAAGACTTGGTCAAAAGCCCTGGTCCAGGCCTGGATGTGCCACTTGTTACCCTTGTCACCTGGACAGGCCTCTTCCTGTTTTCACCTGTGGTGGCTTGGGGCAGGAGGGGAGTGCTGGGGCATTGGTTACACAGATCCTGTTCCTCCATCCTGGCTGTGTGACTGGCAGGCGATCTGCAGAAAGATTGTGTCTCTGACCCCTGGGATAGCGTGAGGATTAGAGCACATGGTGAGAGCTTGGCACTTGGTCATTGTTTTTCCTTTGGCCCTTTCCCTTTTTCATCTGTTCCAGCGAGGGATTAAATTATCTGATGTCTAAGAACCCCATGAGATTCAATTTCCTGAGGATTCCAAGGCAGCCCAAGTGAGGCGCTGCTCTTCTAAGTATGAAGTTCAGAGTCGCTGTGGAATCCCCGCTCTGGGAGGCGATGCTTCTGCAGGCCCTGGCGTTTCCCACAGGTAGCCACAGGCCGCTGTGCACACCCGAGAGGCAGCCTCCCGCTGAGCCCTGCTGGACTATGACGTTATCCACATGCCTTAGCAGATGTCTGTCATTGTCTTCTTGCCTTTGTGGGTTTGTCCTCTGTTTAGAAAATGAATTTCCTGAGGGCAAGACCAGGTCCGTCATCTCCTCTGACTTTTGCCTGCCCTCAAGTAAGTCTGGAACTAGTACGAGCACGTGTGACAGACCCTCATTCAGGGGTAACTGACTGGTTCATAAGGAGTTTGACTGGCAAGGAAGTGATTTCAACGGGTTGACCTCTCTGGCCCTGGCTGTGATGATCTGTTTACTGCAGCTTAACCTTAGTGGATTTCACCCCATCCGCACAACTCACATAGCCCCATTCAGCTCATGGCTGCATGTAAGGCCCACTGATAGCCTCGGAGTTGGGGAGTGTTAACCCCATGCTGCTTGGGTAGGCTTCGACCCGACCTCACGGGTTAAAACCATGATAGTGAGGTATTGCAGGGCCCAGTCATTTGTTAGGAAATAAAACCAGATTGTTTCCAAAGAGTAGAGAAATAGGATGACTCGTGAAGTATTAACCACTTAAAAACCCTCCTTAGGCAAGTCTTCCCTTGGCTCCCTTGAGCGGTATCACCCGACAGATTGCAGTATGATTGTCATTGCTGAGTTGAAGTTACCCCCCCTGAACTCATGCTGGGCATCCTCAGTCAGGGCATCGTTCTGTTTGTTTCTACTTTGTGCACATAACTGGTACCTTTTCTTTTCCCTGCTCTGTCTCGTCACTTATAATATAAAGGGAGTTAATCCAGCCACTTGTATATCCCGAGTCCTTTTTGTGTATCCAGCACTTTGTAAATTCACCATAGGCATTCATTCATCCTCTTCCTCATTCAATCCACAAATATTTATTAGCAGGATAACAGCCAGTTGCTTAGAACAAAGAGTTTCTTTCTAAGCCCATGAATGTGACTATGCCTAGCACAGTGCCTGGCACATTGAGGTGCCCAATGCATTTATAAAAAGCAACTCTCAGGGTTCTTGACGGAGCTGTGTCATACTGAAGCCCCTGGCCTGACAGATTCGCCCGGATGAAACACTCCCCTGCCTTCTTAAACAGAATGCATTGAATTTACTTTCATCTTTTCCTGATGCCTCCAAGCTGTCATTTTGAACATCAGTGCTGCAGTAGGATGATGTGTTGCTTCTGTTTTATTGAGGTATACCAGTTCTTTGCCCTTACGTTAAATCAGTCTGAGTGTTGTCTTTGTGAGCCCTTGTGTTTGATTTCTATAGTTTGTCTCCTTCCCAGCAGTGAAACTGATGATGCTTATTTTTTATTCCATCAGTGAATCTCTGTGATAACAAGCATCTTACATTTATTTAGCACTTTTCATGTGCATTATTTTATTTAAGCCTTATATCAGCTCTGCAAGGCAGATAGGATGATCTCCAATTTGTTGATTAAAAGAGAAAAAACAAACAAGCAAGCAACAGACTGAAGCTTTCAAGAGCTCAGCAACCTGCCAAAGATACATGGCTAGAAGGAAGACACTGGGATTCAGGACTGGGTGTTCTGATTCTAGGCTGGGACTCTTTCTGTGCCAACATCCTTCTTCCCTTTAGCAACTCCCAACCTTCTTTCTAGTTTGGTACTGGTAATCTACCACAAAGCTTGTTAAAATTGGGTGCAAAATGACCAGGTGAAGGTTTAAGAGTCTCTCCTTTGGAGTGTTTCCTTCTTCCCTTTAGCAACTCCCAACCTTCTTTCTAGTTTGGTACTGGTAATCTGCCGCAAAGCTTGTTAAAATTGGGTGCAAAATGACCAGGTGAAGGTTTAAGAGTCTCTCCTTTGAAGACAGTGTTTGAGATTTAGTGCATGGGTTTTGTGGCCTCTCTTTATTTGGCTGTTCACAACCTTTTTCTTCTCTGTCTCTGAAGTGTAAGCAAGGAGGAAGGATAACAGATCGAATTGCCAGATTTAACAAAAAACAAAACAAAGAAACAACAGAACAAAACCAAACACAGGATGCCCAGCGGGATTTGAATTTCAGATAGACAACAAATAATTTTTTGTAAGTATGTCCCAACTATTACATGGAGCATACTTATACTAAATAAATTATTTATTGCTTATCTGAAATTCAAATCTAGCTGGGTGTCCTATATTTTATCTGTAGCCCTAATACCAGGGCTGTGGCTGGGTGGGCAGTCTCTGATCTGTAAGGACAGCAGAGCCTTCAGTAAGAGTGGGGGCTGGGAAAATAAATTAATGGGTTGCAGAATGTATAGTGTTAATTACATAATGCTTCCTGGAAAAGATGGATCTTGAGCTACTATTTACAGGGCAGTAGGGAAATGATGTGGCCGCTAGCTGCAGAAAGAGCAATTCATATGAAAACGAATGGCAGACTGGAGAAGCCAAGGCTCAGAAACACATGCACACATCAAATAAGGGTCAGTTTACTTTGACTGTAAAAGTATATTACTTTTTGACTGCAGCAATGTTTCATCTCCTGCCTAACATAATGACCAATTTGGTTCCTGTCCTGGAAATAGAGAAAACGGTGCCACCTTCCCCACACACTTGAGTTGATCTGACAGTGATAGTTTGAAAACTTTGGTTCCCCCAGGCAGTAAATTTAAGGAGCAACCCTGTCTTGAAAACGGAATTAGGTTACCAAAGATTTCTCGGCAATTGAGAATTTCTTGAAATCCAGGATATCATATTTTCCCAATAATGCCTTCTTGAGATCTCACACGTCATGCTTTTAAGGCCGATTGCTACTACTGTTAGGAAATTTACCTGTGATGGTGTCAGGTAATAGAAGTTGTGGATAAGTTGAAAATTGCCAGCCTGTTAAATGGAATGATGTAGCAAAGAAAGGGCATTTTTTTTGAACACTTCCTCCAGGTGTGTGAGCATTTCACACTTTGCATGTTCACAGCAACTTTGTGAAGGTAGCCCTGGGTTCTCTTGCATCCTGGAGAGGTAGGAACATGCCTAGTGCCCTCCTGTGAGTCTGTCCCCTCTCTTCTTTTATTAGGGGCATTTGCATTACAAATCCACAGACCAAGCAACTCTTTTTAAAACATTTATATTCAACTGCTTTTTTGAGTGCTTATCATTCCAGTGAATGTGAAGGTGCGTGGCCCAAAACTTCCTCCCTCAATAGTGTCTTGAGTGCTGAGTCTGTGGGCTGTCCTGGGATGGGCCCTCACCTTGCTTTATTCCCACAGCACACCTCACTCCCAAATGAGGATGTGCGCCTATGTGTGTCCCTGTGTGTGTGGAGGCTGAGACTGCAGGGACTTGCCCAGTGCCCCATGTAGCACCATTGAGATTCAAGCTCATGTTTTTTTATTTGAATGTCATACTTTCTACTGGCCAGGTTACTCCATCAAAACAGTGGTAACAAACCAGGACAGGGCGGATAGTGGTGGCAGAATTGGTCGGATTTAACTGTTTCTTTAAGAAATATTTACTTTCTTGAGCATTTACTGCTGCCCTAAGAGACTAGCTTTGGGGTTTTCCTAGCTTCGCAGAAGTGTGGACATTGATTCCAGCTTTTCCCAAACATTTTTGGCCTTGAAATGAAGCTGGGAACCATACTAGGTCAATCTCTCTGGCCGTGAGCCCCATGTCTGTGGGTCTGAATGATCTAGAGAGGAACTGCATGCTCAATCAGAACCAGGAGGAAGCTGAGCAGGGTTAGAAGGCTCAGTCCCTCTGAGAGTAGGAAGAGGGCATACCTCAGGAGCTTGCCGAGTGCGCAGAGGTGAAAGGGAGTGTGAGAGAGTCTATGGGGCAGGGGTGACATTTGAACAGCGAAGGATGCTATGGCATAGATATCAAGGCTCGCACA
The DNA here is from genome assembly GCF_028885655.2 of Pongo abelii. Taxonomy (NCBI): domain Eukaryota; kingdom Metazoa; phylum Chordata; class Mammalia; order Primates; family Hominidae; genus Pongo; species Pongo abelii. The sequence continues at coordinate 2,388,545 of NC_071995.2, forward strand.
GGCAGCTCCCCCTGTCCGCCAGGCATTAATGGGATTGGTAACTGGATTGCGAAGAGGTCCTGTAGCCCTGGAAGAAGGGCCACGCGGTGGGAGATTCTCGGCGAGCATAGGGCAGTGGCCACTAACCAACTGGTTCCAAAGTGTTTTAATGATGTAAGTGCTTAGTTAAATATTAAATGCTTTATTACACATACTAACTCAGTAACTTTTACAAATAACCCAGAAGTTAGATTTTGTTAATATCTCCATTTCACAAATGTTGAAACTGAGGCACTGAGTGGTTAAGCAACTTCTCTAAAATTGTAGCTAGAAAGTGGCACGGCTGGACTGGAACCATCTGTTTAATTTTGAAGGCCATGCTCTTAATTACAAGGTGACTTTTGTCTCCTTATGCAAATTGCCTGTTACTGTCTCTGCAGGTTGATCTAGGCTGGCCACTAGAAATAGTTCACTTCAAAATGATGACATGGAGGTGACTGAACAGGGTGGGTCATATGGTGCAGCCGTGATCATCTGTCCCTGAGGTCCTCAAATGGAGTATGGTGAGATGTTTATGCTTTTGAACCTTCATGAACTTTTCCGTTCTTCCCTGGGCCAAATTCCAAGGTCCAGGACTTGGAGGAAGGAAAGTAGAAACCCACTTGCCTCCTCAGGACCCTGCCTTGCTACATGAAACCCCCATTAATCGCCTCTGATGCCCGGGCTTGGTCTGTGAAGAAACGTGGGCCATATGCCAGTGATGGGAGGAGGCTGAGATAGTGCTGAAGATGCACAGCCTCTGTGTTCCATCTAGAACCGCTGAAGCTCCCCAGGTACACCAGGAGCCTTCCCAAGACCTGGATCCGCTGCAAGGTGATAGCCATGGCTTGGTTGTCTGTGGGTGGAGCCGAGGAAGGCAGAGGCGTGCATGTGTGTCTGTGTGTGTGTCATCTCTGTGTGTGTCTCTGTCTGTGCATCTCTCATATGTGCCTGTGTCTCTATGTAATGTGTTTGTGTGTACATTTCTGTGTGTGTCTCTGTAATGTGTGTGTGCGCCTATGTATGTCTCTGTGTGCGTGTGTGTGTTTGTGTGTCTATGTCTGTGTTTGGGCAAGGCTGTGTTCCACCCCCTTCCCCAGGCTTGGGACAAACTCACGTTCCACGGGTCCTAGAGGAAATGTTTTTGCTGTCCAGGGTTTTGGGACAATGGGCTTGCTATTTTTTAAATTTTGGGCCCCAGGAAGAGAGTTGCCGCTGTGTTAGGATGGCTGTGGCTCAGTCACATACTCCCCCGTTTCTCTTAGCCGGCCCCAGTGTGTGTCCTGGGGGCGTAGTCACTGACCTTCCAAGCCTGGAGAATGACTGCATCGTCCACCGTGATGAAGTGCAGGCTTTTCCAGGGCTTAGCAGGGGGAATTGGAAGGCCTTAAAAGGAACATTTAGCAATCAGGAGTCAAACGTGACTTGGACATTAAACCTTGATTTTGCATCCAGCTCATGACAAGAATATAGCAGCATATACACAAATACATACAAAGCAGTGTGTATGTGGCAATCATTTGGTGCCTCACTCACCTCCAAGGCTTGTTGGGGATGCCATGATTTGAAACATCTCACCTCTGCATTTTTGCTGGTGTCTCCCTCTTCTCAGAATGCTAGTCCTTTGTATAACCCTTTCCACTGGCTGGTGCCACAGACCTTACAGGACTAAGAGGCCATCTGACCCCCTTTCAGTGAGTAGGGTGCTCCTCTTTGTGTAGGATCACACCCCAGTTTTAGCCTGTCTGAACTCTTGTTATAATTCTTTGCTCCCCTATGTTGCTGGAGGGCAGAGACCAAGCCTTGCTCCTTGTACTACCTCTAGGGGTATGTGAGCCTGCCATGTGTGTGCAGCTAGCATCTGAATGAATTAATTAACGAATGAACAAATGCACCCTTTCTCACCTCCCCACGAACGCTGCACTTTCCCTACATCTATCAGTGAGGAATGAACTAAGTGAGATGTACCAGCACCCATGGTTGCCTGTCTTCCCGATCATACAGTTTCAGCCAGCATCCAGTGCTGTGTGCTAGGCACATCCACAGCATCACAGTTTCATTTCATGCTGCGGACAACTGTTTAAGCTTATCCTTTCTGGAGGGAGATGGGGAAAGGAAATTAGGCTCCACATTTGTACTAGTAAAAAGCTTCAAGAGAGGTCCTGAGTGCAGCGGGCTGAGGATCACAGAAGTTAGCAGGCTCTGGGCCTGATGTTCATAGGGTGGTATCCCAGGGCTTCCTCTGACCCAGTCAGTAGGAACACCACTCCAGGACCAGAGAATCCTAGAGGACAGGAACCCAGGACCCATGGGGGCCCGTCTCATAGCTCCTGCCTTTGGGATTCATGGGAGGGTTTGCCTTATGGGATTCCATCCTCTGAGCTCCATCCATGTGGCCAGGCCCTATGCCCTCTGTGCCTGACTCATGCCTGAGCTTGGACACTGAGCCAGACCTGCCCGGTGATGTCCCTGGCCAGCTTCTACAGGAGGACACATCCCCACATTGGGAGCGGGTCTCAGACTCAGATCTTGCCCTTTCTCCCTCCCCACCAGCTCCAAGGGGCTGTGCACTTGGTAGGCTGTTGGAGTATCACACCAGATTCCAGAAGAGGGGTCAGGAGCAGGAGGATTATGCCCTGGGGCCATTCTCACCGGACTGTTGGAAACAGTCTTTGGTACCTGCTGAGAGAGCCAGTGCCAGCTGGGAAATCTGTGAGGTCTCCCTGAGGAAGCTTGTCCTAGAAACTGCAGTGAGGTGACTGTGCAGCAAGCCCACTCTCAACTCGAGGGGAGCCCCTCCTGCCTGCTGCCAGAGTGGGAGCGTGGGGCTAGCTGCCAGTGGGATGGCCCCAGCCGGAGGAGCTGGGCAGTGCAGTGAGGCGCCAGCTGGGCCTGACTCCTGAGGCCTTCTGCTCACCGGAAGGAGGGCAGGTCTGCAGCCCCTCCCCCACTGCAGGGCCAGGGCAGGCAGTCCTGAGTGCTGGCCCTGAGGATCTAGACCCTTTGGATCCTATGTGCGGGGGACTTCCCAAGAGCTCCCAGCCCACGACTGAGTCACGCGGCTTCTTAGCAACTTAGTCAATCCAAACGTGAAGGTGATTGGCATATGTAAGAACCCCTTTTCCCGTTGGCGTGTATGGTGTCTTCTCGCTGAGCCTCAGCACCTGGTTTAGGGCTACAAATAGTCTCCCCAAGGGAATGGGCTCATACACCGGGTGGGCAAGGATTTCAAGTCGTCGGCACAAGAAGAGACACTATATTAAGGCCTGGTTATGTTTAGAAGCCGTCCAGAGAATGTTTGGCATGCTGAATATAAACTCATGCTTCCGTCTGCTGCCACACTTTTAAGATTTCTCCCAGAGGGACCCAGAGTGTGGGGCGCCCTGGAGAAGGAGCTGGGAATGTCTCGGGGGAAAGGTTCCTTCCTCGGAAACTGGGTGGCATGGGGAGAGTAGCTTCAAGCTTGCTCATGGCTGGACTTCCCAGACACAGGGTGGGGCTGCGGGATGTGACCCATCATGTCAGCATTCAGAGCCCGGATGGAAAAAGCCTCCTTCAAAGTGAACCCCATTCCTAAAGGCCTCCTTAATGGAATTCCTCTTAGAGGTAGGTGTCGACTGGCTAACTGGTGTTATACTTTGGAGTTCAGTTAGCCCAGAATGGTGAGGAAAATGGCTGTCACCCAAAACACACTGAATTGAAGGATGGTGGTGCCAGAAAAGACTGTGGGTTATCTTATCCAGCCCCTTCATCTATAAGATGGGGAAACTGAGGCCCAAGAGAGGATGGTGACTTACTCTACTGATGGCATTCAGCACTACACCAAGGTCACGGGAGGGTCTGCTCTAATGGCGTATTCCCACGGCCTGGAAAACGTCACAAGGTAGAATACAACACAAACACCGTTAGGACTGAGATGTGACCAGCGTGAAGTCCCATGGTCCTGTGTGAGTGGAACCTTGGTTTGGGAAGTGGCCCCTGGCAGCGTTGGGACATAGAGCAGTTTGGGTGGGGTTCTAACTGGGTATGGAATTTCAACAGACTTGCAGGGAGATTCTCTAGTACTGTCTCAATTGGAATCATCGTTTTTTTAAAGTTAAGAAGAAACATGGAAGGGCTCAGGTGAAATAAACATTTTACAAGCAGATGCTTGCCTCTGCCAGCCTGGGGGCATTTTGAGTAGAGGCGCAGCGTGCAAAGCAGAGAAGAGCTCCCACGTCTGCCCCCTGCCCTCCTCCCCTCTGGAATTTTAGCCCCTGCTTGGCATTGCCATGGGTATGAAAGGTGGTGTCTAGACTCAGGAGGAAGATACTGCAGAGGATGGGAAGAGCTCCGCAGTGGTCCCCCGGATCTGGCTTTAAACCAGGAGCTCTTGTGAGTCTGGAGCTACGTGAGTTCTCTGAGCCTCTGTTTCTTCATCTGCAGAATGGGGATAGGATTGTCGTATGGGAGGAACGCACCTTGCACAGTGTCTGGCACACAGCACCCTCTGAAAGGGGCTTTCCATGTACTAGGTGCTCAGGAAATATTGTAATCTGACTAGGAGTTTGGAAATTTGTGATTTACTTAGTCTTGGGGAGGAAAGAAGAGTCATTTTCCATGGATCAGTGTGTGTATATGTGGTTGCAGAGAGAATCAGAGAAAGAAATGCAGCCAGGACAAAGGGGTGGCCCCAGCATTCACAAAAGGTTTCAGAATTCCTTTTTGGGTTTTTGGCTATGACACCCCTCTTAGGAGTCATGTTTGTTCACTGTCTAGTGAGAAGGTGATCTTCTAGTAACCTCCTTTTGGGGGGCCTCTTCCTTCTTGCTGTTTGTGCCTTCTCTTACCACACTAGTGTGAGACTAGAGAACCCACCTCACCTCCATCAGGTGAAGATCCAAAGCAGAGAGGAGTCCCTGACTGGACCTTCCCCAGGGGTGGGTTGTGATGAGATGAGTGATTATCAACACTGAGTGAGGGGTTGTCATGGGCCAGATGCTGCTGAAGCCTTTACTTCCTAGCAGCCTTGTTAGGTAGGAGACTGTGACTCTCCCATTTTACAGATGAGGGAGTTGAGGTAGTAAACAGTCATATAACTTGCCCAAAAACACACAAATAGTGATGTTGCTGGGATTTCAGCCAGACAGTCTGGCTCCAGAATCTGTCTCTTTCATCTCTAAGCCTTTTAAGCAGCAGAAATAGAAAGATCAAGGGGGCAATGGGGCCTGAATGTTTCCACAATGATGGCAAAGAGAAGAGGAAGTGTGCTGGGCTGCAGGGCCATTGATGCCCATGAATTGAAGAGCCCGAATGCCTGGATGATGAATGGTTGGTCACCCCCTCATGTGGGCAGCAGAGGCTGTCTTCAGGCTCAGCGGCTCAGCTCTCATTGGCCTGAATGGAGTCCTCTTTTTTCCAAGCCCTTTCCCCTGGACAATTGCTGAGCTCTGCCCCCTTTCGCAGGCACCCCCTCATGTCGCAGGACACCAGAGTCTTCAGGTTGGAAGGACCCTGGAGGTCACCCTGTTTATTCTTCCACCTGACTCAGGAGTCCTTTGTAGCCTTCTTGGCAGGACCTGTCGAATCAAGCAAGGATGATGGAGGAGTCCTTGGATGTCCATCTAATTGATAGAAAGTTCTTGTTCATAAACTCAAGCCGAAGGCTGCCCTGGAGCAGCTCCAGCCACTGGCCGTAGCCAGGCCCTCTGGTCTGTTCCCTCGGGGCCCTTCTGAAGGCAATTGCTGAGTGAACTGTTTCAGATGCTCTAATGGAAGTTTCTTGGCCTTGGCCCTATTGACATTTGGGGATGGATAATTCTTTCTTGTCTGGGGCTGGCCTGTGCATGGTATGATGTTTAGAAGTATCCCTGGCCTCTACCCACTGGGTGCCAGTAGCAGTCATGCCCTGCCCCCAGCTGTGATGACCAAAAATGTCTCCAGATACTGCCAAATGTCCCCTGGGGCGAAGGGGGCCGAAATCGCCTGGGTTTATCTGCTGTTCTAATTCTGCCTTGCCCGGTGGTCAGAGAGCAGCCCCCACCCCAGCATCCGATGGCCATTGGCTGAAGCAAAACCATCTCCCTTAACCTGGCCTCTGCTGAAGCGGCCTGGAGTGAACAAGGCAGCGGTCCCCAAGGCCACTTCCTGGAGGTGGTCTGGTTTCCTCAGTTGCCCTGTCAGCAATGGGCAGCATAGGGCCTGCCCCACCCTTCTGTCCTTCCTCCCTTCCTCTCAAGGGTGGCTGATGCAGGAGTTGAGGGACCATAGGGTCCAGGGCGTGGCCGGTGGTGGAGGGATGGGTTATTTCTAAGGTCTTTTCCGCTTGTCCTTCCCTGGGGTGTGTCTGCAGTGATCTTCTCATTTGGTTGGTGTCTGCCATGCTGCAGAAGGGAAAACAGCATTGCACACCTGTGTCCTGGCTTAGGGTCACGAGAGCGTGTTTCCTTCCATGTGGGTTCTGCAGGTGCTTCCTTGGGCTGCCCCTTTCCCCGCCCCTACCCCTAAATACATGCCCACCGCCTCTTCTGCACACCGTGGGTCTGGAAATTACCCAACAAGGAGATGGGAGCAAGGAAGAGACATCCCCAGGCTCTGGAAAGGCCTGAGGACAAAGCCAAGATTCCGGTCTTGTCAGGTTTTCTGTCTGCCCAGTGCAGAAGACCTTAGTAACCTGCCCTGTTCTCTGTAGCCTGACTCAGAAATGTGTTGGTTGAAACGTCAGGCTTTCACCCCAAATGCAACACAATCACCCTGTCCCCAGAGCCATAAAAATTCCCTTTCTCTGCTTCCAGTTTGCTCTGTAGCAGCTTGGTGAGAAGACAGACAGTCTAGAGCATCATCAGGTGAGATGCTTACCTAATGTCCCAGACCTGCACTGTGGGCCTTGGCAGAGGCACCGACTTGAAAACATTACTTTCTTCTCCCACTCTCCTGCTCATTTGACGAGGTCTCTAGGCTGCCTAAGGTTGTCAGAAGGTCTGTATGGTGAGACCTCAATTGACAGGCCCTCTGAAAATACAGTTACCCTGTAATTAAATTCTTATGCTAAAAAAAAAGTCTTCATCAATCATACAAAATAAGCTGCCTGCCTTTGATGTGTGTGGGTTGCAGGAAGATTTGGGGAAACGTGGTCGGGTTTGAAGACCTTCACAAGACATGGCAGGTGAGTTCTGTGTCGCTGCTGTCATCCCGCCTTTTCCAGTAATGGCCTCCTTTCTTTATCTTGGTGGGGAGATGCTGGTTACCCCCAAGGATGCTGAATTAGCACTGCATTACTTATTGGGGGAAATAGACTCTGTGGATCGTTGAGTGTCTGGCAAAGAAAAATGAGTTCAGGACTAACCCTGACCTACCTCTTGGTTGTGATACAGGATCTGAAAAGGCCCCTTTGACCTCCAGTGTTGCCAATCTGTAAGACTGGATAATGATGTCACACTGACTTTCCCAGAGCAGTGGCGAGGACCAAATCAGACTCTGCAAGACAAATGCATTTTCAACTTATGAAGCATACACCCAAGGGACTGATGGATTGTTATTGTGGAAGAAAAGGGGGGATTGTTATTTTAAGGAATCTTGTCCTTAAAGTAATCTTGGTTGAGCGCTGCACGTGCAAGGCAGTGTTCTGCGTGCTGCGGGGGGAGGTCACCTGTGGAATTGGCACCGAAGCAGGTCAGGTGGGAGGGACTTTAGAGGAAGGCCACGTCACTCTGGCTGGGATGCTGGGGGCTGTTGTCCTGGAGAAAGTGGCCTCAGGCTGAGTCTGGCAGGTGGGTGGAATTTCCACAGGGAGAGATGCTGGCCTATGCAGAAGTTCTCACCCACCCTGCAAGTCTCCAAGGCCTGACTCAGCAGAATGAGCCCCCTTGGTGCTGGGAAGTTCTGAAGCCCATGGGGACAACCTTGTCCCCCTGGCCGTGCTCTTATCCTCCCTACCTGTCCCATGCCAGGAGCACTTCTACGCTGCTGCCTTGGAAGACCGTCCTAACAGGCAGCGCTGCCGCACTCAGCACCTGGGCTGGGAAGAAGAGCACTTAGTTTGCCTCTCGGAGCCCTGGGGCTCCCTGCAGCAGGAGGTGGAGAGGGAGACTTGGAGGGTCTACTTCCATCAAGTCAAGGTCCAAAGGGCCCCATGGAGGAGACGGGTCAGGAGCCTCTGCCCTTGGATTTGCCAAGTGCCCCCCAGTGTGTTGGGGCTCAGGGAGAATACTCTGGTTTGGAGGGCTTCCTGGAAGAAGTGGAGCGTGACCGATGTCTCCATCTAGAGATTTGAAGGGGAGGCTGTCTGGGGGTGGGAGATACAGTGCAGGCCCAGGGCTGAGATGGCCAAAGCCTGTTTGTGGGATTCTGATGAGGTGGCTTGGCTGAGGCAGAGCTGTGTGGGGAGGCAGGGGAAGGAGGTCAGGGCGGCTGGGAGCACACCTTCTGGTCCCGAATGCAGGGCTGTGGTGCTGCAGTGTCCTGCCATCAGCAGTGAGCCTTCTGTGTGTGGCAGGATGAGATGCTAGTCATGTTTGGGTGTGATTAATCTGGCCACTGTGTTCACACAGGTTAGAGGAGGGAGAATCTGGAGACAAATGCCTGCCCGGCGACCACTGCAGGGTCCCAGGAGCTGGGTGAAAGTGGCAGAGCTGGGAGGTTGCTCTGAAATGCTGATAGGGATGGAGTAGGGGCTGTCGGGAAGGACTGGATGGAGTCTGTTTTTCCAGAACCCCTTAACCCAGTGGAAGCCCCACCTTTCATGTGGGCCCCGCACAGTTAGGCTGCCCGTGTCCCTCTGTCCTCTCACCCTACCTGGCTGTCTTGCCTAAGCCTGTCACAGAAGCCCTGCAGGGCAGGAAACACAGAGCAGAAGGCCACGCACACAGCTTGTGTTTCCTCTGGCACCTCTAGGTCGCTCTGCAGCCACCTGCTTGGAGTGGTGATAAGCCAAATCTTTCTTTAGAGGAGCGAGAACACAGCTAGCCAGGGCTGCAGCTATGACTGCAGCCTGTAGGGAAACGCTGGGAGGAACGGGAGACTGTTGAGAAGGGGACGGAGAGCCTCACCAGCAGCTGAATTGAATTCCATCTTTGAGACCCAAGAGAGGGAGAATGCCTTTCCGCACACATGCTCTCCTAGCTATGCTTGTGAGAAGTGTGTGCTTCTGGTTGGGAGAGCCCAGGAACGGAGTCCATCCTTTCTCCTGGCCTCCAGGGAGAGCCCAGACACTCCTGACCACAGACTGAGCATGGCAAGAGAATTCTGCATGTCGCTTGGCCTGACACCTGCTTTTGCCTTCTCCAGACACGGCAAGACTGGCCTTGACTTCTGGTTCCATTCTCATTTCCCTGGGCTGCTCTCCACCTTCCAGGCTCAGCCGGAGTAACCATTTCAGAGCTGGTCGTTTCCCCGCAGCTTTAGATTCCATTTTGGTGAGGAAATTTACATTACCCAGGTGTGCACTTGGGCAGGCTGAGCGACCTGAGTGAAACGAAGCCAAATCCTGGAGGTGCAGGTGTGAGGATGGGTTTGGGCGTGAGGTGGGATAGAGAGCTGAAGAAGGAGCTGTAACATTGTGTAAAGTTGGATATTAAACCTACTGCAGCAAAACCAACTCTGTGCCCCCTCCCCCGGGTATTTATCATGCTTACCTTCTACCGCACATACCGTCAGTGTGAGCTATTGCATAGAAAAGGGTTTTCCAGCATTGTCAGGTCAGGGCTGATTAAGCCTTCACTTAAGACCGAAAGTGGATTAAACTTTGGGATCTGCCCTCCTCCAGAGGGGGAGAAGCTGGCTGATGTTCACTGACATGTGGCTGCATGGCCATATCAGTTGTTAAATATTGAGAAACGTCAGCTGTCCTGTGTCCCTGAGTGCCCATCCCCCATCCAGGACCTCCTACCTCCCCACATTTCCTCAGTGGAAGGCTGCTCCCTGGACTCATTTCGATTGGTGGGTGCCACCGTGGTTCAGTATTTTCAGAAGCTCACTGTAGCCTGCAGGTTATGCCAAGTCCCTTGACACTGGGTCCTCATATTTCCTGCTGCTGTATTTTTTCCTTATGAGATAGAAATGAGACTTGTCAAAACCCTACTGACTCTGTTAGGCCCAGCCCAAATGTCACTTTGTCTACTAAGTCTGCCCTGGTCACCTGTTTCTTGGCCCACCTGACGCTTGGTTTATACCTCTTTTATGGAAAATTATATTTAACTTCCTGTTACAGCTATGGCTTGCAATGCGGGCGATTTTACCACCTGGGGACATTTGGCAGTGTGTGGAGACAGATTTGGTTTTCACAACTGAAAGGGGTGCTACTGGCATCTAGCGGGTAGAGGCCGGGGATGCTGCTGAAGAGCCTACAGTAGATGGGGCAGCCCCACCCCAGAGAATGATCCAGCCCAATAGGTCAGCGGTGCTGAGCTGAGAGATCTACAAGCCTCCATGTCTGTTCAGCTCCTTCCTGGGAGCTCCCAGAGGGCAGGACACAGCTACTTGCATCTTCCCCCAACCCACTCCTCCAGGCCCGCAACCCCCAGGAACCAAGGATGAGACATTGCATTTAGTTGGACACTCAATAAATGGGGCTGAATTGAATTCATTTAGTTAAATGGAATCAAATCGAATTGAACCTAAGCTGCCCTGCAGATCATTAGGCAAATGCACCAATTACCTGGTGCGGTAGCTTGGTCTTTCCTTTGCTTCACAATCAAGAAGTGGCCTCCGTGGCCTAGACTGGGGTCTTAGGGATGAGAGTGAAAATGGAAAATGCTTGTAAGCTGTGGCCTTGAGTGGTTTTAGACACTCCTTATTTATTGTGCATCTTAATGACACAAGTAATTCTCTGACCTCCTTGTCTCAAAAGTGATGGGGCCGAAAACAGCCACTGCCCCAACTGTCTGTTGAGGTAGGTTGGAAAAGTGCAGGACTGTCCAGAGTCTATACTGAGAGGCAGTGTGGTGTGGAGCTGAGCTCCTCAGTGTTCTCACATTGGAACCCACATAGAAGATGCTCCCATCTGAACTGTATGCCGGGGAAAGGGGGCAGGCAGGTGGCTGGCCCAGGCACTGCCCTTGGCCCCGAGGCTGTGGGAGCAGAGCCTGTCACACCAGCAGTGCATTAGGGGCACACCGTTTGTGTGAGCACTCTGGTGAGGCAGAAAAAACACGACTTGAAGAGGCAGATGACCTCTGTGTGGCCAGCGCCTTCACCAGCACTAACTGTCTGACCCTGACCTGTGGGCTTGCCCTCCTCTGTAAAGGGGAATAAAAATTCTTCCCTGCGTCCAGGTAGGGGCTGGACTTGGTCAGCTTATGTGCCTCTCCCCAAATATACTAAGTGCTCTATGTGCATTGCTCACCTCCCCTCCATCTGCATTCCCATTCCACAGATGAGGCCGCTGGGGCACAGAGAGATTGTGTTGCTTGCCCGGGGCCACACAGCTAGTATGCAGTAATGACCGGTTTCAAACTCAGAGTCCATGCGTTGGCCATTCTAGAGTGCTGCAGCATCCTTTCTGTCCACTTCTCAAAAATGCAGCCTCTGCCCATCCTTCCATCCTCCATGGGGTCTTGAAACTCAAGGCCGCTTTGCCTAGGTGTTTTTAAGCTATGCTTATAATATGCGCAGTCATCTCTGGGCTTTTTATGTGTCACTCATTGATGAGAACCAAAACTGGACAAGATTAGAAGTGAGGCTTTCCTTCTTTCCAAGATTGGATTTTCTGTTCCATCCAGAACAACCTGCTGTTCCCCAGCTACACGCCCTGGTTTCAAGTAGGTCTAAAATTACAAGAGAATCACCTTGCTCCAAGGCAGCTGGCATCTCTGTTTCCTGATGAAAGTAGGTACTAGAGAGTGGAGCTACCCAGAAACCAGGGGGTGGCATGTTGGCCATGTGGAGGCAAACAGAGCTGTGTTTTCTTTTCTTGGCCTTCTTAAAGATGTATCTAATTTGAGGCATGTTTTGTTTGGTTCATCTTGTATCTGGAGAGGTTCTTCTTTTCTCCCTAAGTGACATCCCTTTTGAGCCCACAATTCCCTCTTCTCAAGGTGAGTAATCCTCTCTCTAGCTGTTCATAATTGCTAATTAGTGAACAAAGAGGCTAACCAACAAAATTAGCTATTGGGCCAGGGTTTAGGATTGAACCAAAGGGTGGAGAAGGGCTTTAGTCTGCTTGTTTTTTATTTGTTTGGGTTTTTTTTCCTTAAAAAAAAAAAAAAAAAGGAATCGGCCGAGCGCAGTGGTTCATGCCTATAATCCCAGCACTTTGGGAGGCTGAGGCGGGTGGATCATCTCAGGTCAGCAGTTCCAGACCAGCCTGGCCAACATATGGAAACCCTGTCTCTACTAAAAATACAAAAATTAGCCGGGCATGGTGGCGGGTGCCTGTAATCCCAGCTACTCGGGAGCCTGAGGCAGGAGAATCACTTGAACCCAGGAGGTGGAGGTTACAGTGAGCTGAGATCATGCCATTGCTCTCTGGCTGGGCAACAAGAGTGAAATTCTGTCTCAAAAGAAAAAAAAAAAAAAAAAAGAAATCACAACAAAACATACGGCCCTTCCCCACTGGTAATTTATCATAGTCGCATCTAAAGTGTTCTTACCCAACATGTTCACCATTTGAGGAAAGGTTACTGATGACTCCTTATCTCATCAGCTATGGAGGCCTCAGAGGGGTTTTCCAAAGGAAATGCCTGACCTCAGCATAGGATGGAAGAAGGAGGTGCCATTCTCCAGGAGGGTGTGTCCACCCCAGCCCATCTGCCACCAGGCTGGCCTAAAAGAAGTGGTGTCCTCCTCTGTGTGTGTGTCTCTCTCTCTCTTTCTTTGTCATCGTCAGCATATCCAGTGCAGAAAGAGATAGAGGCATTCATATTCAGCAAATGTTTCTTGGCATGTAATTACATCATCTCTTTAAAATCTCATTACAACCCTTTCCATTTATTGGACCAAGAGATTGAGGCTAAGATTTACAGACTTCCTCTGGGCCACACCTAGTAAGTGGCAGTAACAGGAATTAACTGTGCTCTCTAAAGTCAGTGGCCATAATGTTAGGAATTTACGACTAATAAATGCCAATTCTGTTAGGAAGACAAAAATTATCATATAAGAAAGGACTTGAAAGAAAGGAGAAGTGCTAAACGACGAGCTTCTAAGTGCACTAGGCTTTCTGGAAACTGCACAATCCAGGTTAACCGCAAGCGGTGGGCAGTTTGTGGGTGAGAGAACAGTACGCACGCCCACATAGCTGTTCTGTGAGATCACCTCTTGGGAAATATTTAGAAACTGGTGCCCACTTTCCTAAGTTTCCAGCAAAGCCTACAGTCACTGTCCTCACTGGAGGTGCAGTCAGTGTTCTTCTGGGCCCCCGAGACTGGGAAGGCAGATTCTCACTCCATTTCTGTGCCTCTTCCACTGCCCTGTCTTCCCTCTGCTGTCTTCTCCCTTTCCTTCTGCTCTTTGTAGAAAATAGGTCTGCAGCAGCCACTGAACTTTGTCTCTCTTTGTTCTACTCTTGGTCTTGCTTCCCTTCTTTCTCCTTCCACCTCTCCTGGCTGATTTTTCATATCATCCCCGTGAGAAAGCTTTTTGCCTTCCTTAAAAATCTTCTCAAAAGTGAATTTCTGCTTATGGTTTAAACAGATGCCATTGTCAGCAGGGGTCAGCGATGACCCACCCATCTCCTACACTCCTTCCCTTTGCTCTCTGGTTCCCGCCTTCGATTCTGTTTTCTCCCACTTGCTCAGTCCTTCAGGTAGTCTCAGCTTGCTCTGATCTCTACCACATGAATGGAGGGAAAGCTAAGCCGTCCTTCCTGCTTTCCGGTGAGCCAGCGGGTGGACCTTCGGCCCATAGACTCACCTTCCTGCCTATGTGAGCATCCAGAAAACTTTTGGGGTGTGTTTCCAAGGAGACAATGGAGTATTTATTGTACTACCTTCCTTAGACTTTTCTTATGCAACCTGCCCTCTTTCCCGGATTGCTGTGATGCTGCAGGGAGGTTTCTTAAATTAATCTTGTCAAAATAGCCTTCGAATCCTTTTGGAGCAGGATTTTTTTTTTTTTTTTAAATCTCACAAGACACAAACTGTTCAAGGGAAGAATTAGGAACAAAGACAACTTGGGAACTGGAGAGAACTTGGAGAGCATTTGGAGAAAAGCAGGGAAATGATGGGTTGGAAAATAGGAGCATGGATGAATGGTGAGAGGAATGGGGATGATTTAACTGGGACAGAGAGGCTGACAGGTGACCTAGTAATAGGCTTCCAGTTTGTGGAGGGTTAGGACATGGAGACTGGCTTCCCATTACCAGGGAAGAAAAGACACTTAAAGTGGGAGGTAGGGGAGCCTGAGGCTGCAGGAAGAACTCCTTATCACAGGGTCTGTTAATTATAGCAAGGCAGGATGGATCACAAGCTCTTCCACCAAGCAGTCTTCCCAGACGAGAGCAGCACTGGGACGGTGGTAGGGCTTTCTGTGAGTCATCTGGTGGACAGCTTCCCGATCACTTGTCCTCAGATAGTAGCGAGATGGCTGCCTCAGCATCTCCAGGGACACGTGGTAAAAATACAATTTCGTGGGCCCTATCCAGACCTCCTGGTTTAGAGTTTCTGGGAGGAAAGTCCAGGTGTCTGTATTCTTACACACACACACACACACACACACACACACGCACGCACGCACATCCCCCAGGACAAATGCAGAACTAACTCATTGAGAACCAAGAGGCTGGTGATGTGAAGAAAGAAGAAATGCCTCCCCCGGATTCCTCTGGTTGTTCCCTGCAGCATCCCGCTAGATCTTCCACTGCCCATGAGCTGCTCCGGAGCCCAGGCCACACCTGCCCTGGTGGCTGCGTCCAGCATCCCTGCTGGGTCACTTGGAATGGACCCTGGGGCATCAAAGCTGCCCTACAGCTCTGGAGAATCCCTGCGTCTGTCCCTGATCACAAGGGTGCTGGGAAAAATGCTCATTCCATGTTTTTGTCTGGACTTCACTGGCAGTCACTGAAGTCTTAGGTCACAGTTCTGTGGAGTTTTCCAACGGGTCCCTCAGACGCCACCGCTGCCCCACAGGGGCTAGAATGGAATGAGCCTGGGAGTCAGGAGATGTACCCTTGAGCTTGAGCAGGTTATTTTACCTCTCCCCGTTGCAGTTTCTTTCTCTAGAAAAGGAGAGACACCCGGACTGGACAGTCTCTAAGGTCCATCCAGCTCTACCTTTCTGTCTCTGCTGGCTGTTTGAAGAATTGCAATGCTTGAAGAGTATAAAGTCGTAGATTCAGTGTAATATTTTGTAGTGAAGTATTTTAAATTCAATGTTTTTTTTTCTTTGCATAACTTATCTTGGGGAAGTTTGGAAGGATGAGGAAAAATATACGAATCCACTCGTCTCCAGCTAGCTCAGCTTGTGTGTGGGCCTGCCGTTCACCACACACGACCATGCGCAAGCTCTCTGGTCCCTTGGTGGCAGCATACCAAACTACAGATTCTGTTCTTTGGCCTCAGAACAGTTTTGTGTATGTTTTAAATGTGTAGCTTGGAATCAGTGAGTATTGTTCATGGGGACACTAGGGAGGTTGGGGGGCTGGGATCATTATTTCACACACTTATTTGCTTGTTTCCTGCTGAATTCCAGATTGCGGTGGTACTTAAAAAAAAAAAAGAAAAGCTCCAATATCAATGATTAATTTTGCTTCTAAGCTTTTGGGACCAGCCACACCCTGACACTTAAAAAATAAGAATGAAATGTTAGTATAAGAAAAATTGCTAGCTGCCTATCCCAGCCTTCCTCCTTAGTAACTAAACCTGATCTGGGGCACATTGCTACCTAGACTGTAATAGACTTTCCAGTGTCCTGCATGGCCAGGTGAGCTCTGGACAATGATAGAGATAAACTAAATTACTGTACGCTATAATTTAAGGAAGGCTCCTTTAAAAAGGTAAGGAAAGGATCCCTTTTTCCTTTCTCCCTTCCTCCCTTCATTTCTCCTTCCCTCCCTTCATTTCTCCTTCCCTCCCTTCATTTCTCCTTCCCTCCCTTCTTCCTCCCTCCGTCCTTCCCAGGATGCAGTTGCAATGGCTGGAGTTCTAGCAGCCACTTTAGACCATAAGATGGAAGCCAAGCATTGAGGATGGCAAAGCAGAAAGCTGAAAGCCTGGGATATGATGACCATGGGGCTGCCATCCCATCCCAGGACTGTCTCCCTTCAGACATCTTTTATGTGAGAGAAAAATAAAGCCACTATTATCTTTTGTTTTATTTATGCAGCTGCACCAAATTCTAATGAATCCATATAAGTTCCAAGTGAGCTGGCTTAGATGGTGAGAACCAAGGTCAAAGGCAAAGGGTAGCCCTGATAAGCAAATGCCACCGCTGAGTTGCTCAGAGCAGTAGACTTTTGCTATAACATAGCACAGGAAAGGAGAGATTTTGGAGATAGGTGGAGTGTGACATCGAGCTCTGCCTGAGACCGACTGTGATCTTGATCAACTGATTGTCTTGAGTCTGGATTTCCTAATTTGTAAATCAGAGTAATAATCTCCACCCCGCAGGCCATTCATTGGCATTAGACATCATATGTATTAGGTGTTTTGTTTAGTACCTGGCACACAGCTGGTGCTTGAAAGTAGTGGCTCTGTGTGTGCACAGGCACATGGTGTGTCCACCTGGCCACAGACACTGTGCTATGCACTGGGGACATACAGAGGCATACGGTGTAGCCCCTGCTCTGAGGGGGTTTGAAGGCCACTGGGACATATCCAGTGTTGTAGCATGGGGCCCAGGTATGCAACATGTGTGTGCCTGCATGCTGTGATGCAGGCTTGGGAATGCATACCAAGCCCGTGTACAGTGCCAGAGATTGAAGGATCCCATCTTAGATTGGCACTTCTTGGCCTTCACTCACGTGGGCCTGTGGCTCGGGATACTTCCCTTCTCCTTTACTCCTTCTGAATCCTACATGTTTTTATGGCCCGTGGAAGTCCTTCCTCTGCCATAGACCCACCCAAGCTAGTCTAGCTAATCCTCAACATTTGCACTGAGCTTATTGCAAGACCACACAGTTCAAGACCATGCTTGTTCTCCTGCTGGGGCGCATGTGTGTCCTCTCCAGCTAGACCATAATCCTGAAAGCAGAGCCCAGTTCTGATCATTCCTTTTGTGTGGAAGGCACAGTAGGCACTCAGTGTTTTTATGGAGAAAGCTGAGTTTTACAGTTAAGAATTTTTTTTCTGCGAGGGCTCAGATCAGGCCTGCAGCCCTCTCTCTCCTGTGGCTGCAGACTGTAATGAGGGAGAATGGAAAGAGAGCAGGGAGGGACGGCTCAGCCCCAGGTTCACACATGGCCCAGCCCAGATTCTAGGCCCAGCGGGCATCAGGGCAGCTGTACCGGGCAGACACAGGAGAGCCTTCCTCCAACCCAGGTATGAACTGGATGATAAGAGATGGTTTCTCACCCTAAGGAAATCTCCACATAAAAGAAGTTCCCTCATCAAAATCCTCCCAGTGGCCGTAACAGGCTGTCAGTCACATGCGATAATGGCCTGGGGTGAGTAGGTGTCAGGCAGCTGGGCTGAACTGCCTCCTTCCATCAGGAGCGAGCTCTTGCACTCCCACATGGTCACATTATGGCCCTCCAGAGGAATATTTCCCTCACCTAAGGGCCAGTCCTGCATCCTCTTGCCCCAGTTGTGCCCTTTCCCTGGCTGACCATAGCGTTGTCTGCCCTTGGAGGTTCCCCATAAGAAGACAAGCTACCTTGGATGGCTTCCTGATCAGGGGCCTGCTTCTCCCTGGAAACCCACCTTGTCTCATCTCATAACATACTGAGGAGGATCTTGGAAACCACTAAAATGATCATTCTTCCCCTCTCCGTACCATTTCTATATTCCTGCTTTTAGAAACTCCACATCATTTTGACCTGGCTCAACCAATTAGGTAGTCCACTCCAAATAAGTTACCAACCCGTACTCACAAAACCACTTTCAGCTGTCGGAGGAGAGGTGGCTATCTGGTGCTGTTTGCAGATCTTTCTCTTCTTTTCTTGTTGAATCCTTCCCCAATTTGCTGGGGTTCCCAGTGGGGGAGTGCTTCCACAGTGCCCACCCCACCCCAGCCTCTGCCTCTCCCTACCCTTCCTGCTTCCTGTTTTCTAGAGCTTTTTTCTTTCTTTCCCCTGAAGGTGATCTCTGTGTAAGAATAGCCACAATATGTGTGTGGGAGGTTGAGCAGCATAACCTGGAAGATCTCTTACAGCCTCTAGAGTCTTAATTTTCTTGAGTGTCTTGGACTGGATAATGGTATGTATTAAGGTTTGGGGTAGGGGGACAGTAAAGAATATCTCTGCTTCTTCTTGGACCTGTCAGTGAAGCACAGTTTGGAAGGGAGAAGGCTGGGGATGTTCGAATAGTAGGCAGACCCCCTGAACAACAGTAGCAGGTGTGGTCCAAACTTACTGGCAGGCCTGGAGGCCAGGAGGCCAGTGCCATCATCCCTGGTGCCTGGTGACGACCAGCCCTTAGAGCTTTGAGTGCTGGGTTAGCAGAGAGGGTGGACTGATCCTTGGTCTTCTCCAAGGACAGCCTAACTCATCAGTCAGCATCCCAGCCCCAGACCAGCCCCAAGGTCCACTACATCTGATGTGAGTCTTCACACCTAAATGAGAGGTGAGGCCAGAGTGAAGGCCTGCACCCCCCTTTTAGTTCTTTTTTTTCTCCATTATCAACATGATTTTGAAAGTCTCTAGGTAAATGCATATAAGGACAAAGGAAATAAATTTAAAATGTGAGTGCAATAGGGAAAATGCAATTTTTACAGGCGTCTCTGAGAGTTGGTTTTCAATTTAAGACTTGGCAGTGGCAGTAAAAGTGCACACCTTGTTTGAAAGGTGCAGTGCCAGTGGGAGAGGCTGGGAGTGGACCGGACATCTGTGAAGTCCACACTGTTGTAGAAACCCGTAAACCCGGTGTGGCGGCCCAGTGCAGAGACTTAGTAAGGATACAAAGAGAGAGGAACTTAAGTTATGTTGTGGAAATGTGACTTCTTAATACCGTTCAGAAAATAGGTGCAGAGGCAATAGTCCCATCTTCTGCTAGAAATTTCACTCGGCTAAAAGCAGAACATTTAAATACACTCTTGCCATGGGCTGCTGAGAGGTCCAGCTCTCAAGAAGAAGTGGGAGCAGCTCTAGGGATGGCCACGCTTGACTCACTTCCGAGAAGGAGGAAGAGTTAGTTGGGGTGAGGAAATCATGGATGAGAGAGACCAGTCATTTCGGGGCTCCTCCTCCTGAAAACAGGACTGCCATACAGAACTCAGCCTATGGAGGTCAGCCACAGACACCTCAGGAAGCACAGAGAAGAGAACGATCTTGTGATTCCAGGAAAGTCTCTGAAAAGAAGGTAGTTCAAGAAGAGTAGAACAAGCAGGGGCTTGCAGAGAATGCTGAGAATACCACATGGGCGTCTGCGGTGAATTTAAGGCAAGAAGGAGAATGAGGAAGCAATAGCCCGTGCCTGTGAGTGGCCTACAGGCTAGAAGCAGCACAGCAGACGCCTCCACAAAGGAATTGACCCAATGCATTTACAAAGCATTCCAGTCTTTCTTGTCCAGCTTTATCCCAAGTAGTGGAAGAACCTCCTGATATTTTCTTAAAGCTTCTGACAGTGATCTCTGTGAAATTATGGAGCGTGCGTAGGGACCAGAGAAGCGAAACATTTTGATTTTCTACAGCTAGGAGGCTGTAGGAGAGTAAGCTTGATGTTAATTCCTGGAAGACTCTTAGGGTGTATTCTTTAAACAATAGTGTGTGTGCTTTCAAAAGAAATCAGTAATTTTAGGAACATGGCAAATTAACTGAACTTTCTTTTATTGTAGGTCTACTAGGTTTAGATCAAAAGAATACCAAAGATAGCGTTGATTTTATTAAGGCATTGAGGAGCATCTATCATGATTTCTTTTGAAAAATATGGAGAAATATGTTAATAATTGTTAGGCCAACACTGGCCCAAAAATGCAGATTAACATTTGACATTAACATAACTGACATTACGATGTCAGTTTGGAGGGAGGACTTCAGTTCATTGTCATGGGGCTCAGGCCTAGTCAGCATGTCTACCACTGGCCTTCATGAAATTGCAAAATACAAACTTAACGAATTTGTTGAAGACACAAAGTTGGGAGAGATGACTAATGCCATATAAATAATGCATAGAAAACAATATTTTTAAAATCCATGCTGGTTTTTAATTTAACATGACAGGAGACCAAATATGCTTGATATACTTCCTAAGAACATATAAATAAAGTACCATAAATATGCCAACAAAGTTTAAAACTTCCTATCACATTGTAAATCAAGGGGCGCTAAAGAGCAAGTGGAACTCCTACCAGTGGGAATGGGTGAATTGAGGGGCATTTTTCTGGCCTGCACTCCACATGTCTATCCACTGACAGACCCAAAGAGCTGGATTGTTGAATAAGATGTGATTCAGGCAGAAAAATATGAAGACATGTAAAAATATGCAAGGTCTCAGAAAATAAAGCATACATGTCCTCCTCCAGAGACAATGAGTCAATTAATTTTTAATGTTCCAAGTGACTGAGATGAATGAAAATCAAGGACCCCAACATAATATAAAATGGACCAATGGTGAATTGAAACCAATTAAATAGAGCTGAGGCATCCTGAGCAAGAGCACAAGCTCTAGGAGCTGCAAATGAGCTCCACCCCTGCCACTTACTAATTGTGGGACTGTGCGAGAGTTATTTAACCTTTCTGAACTTCACTGAACAGGTGTGATTTCTGTGAGGATTAAATAGAAAATTTAGGTAAAGTGCCCAGTAAATTACAACTCTTATCAACTTTATTAGTATTATTAATAAAAATAACTATGTTAACTATAGTTACAAAATAAGAATTAGAATTTACTTTTAAAAATAATATTTTGTGAAATAACAATATAAGAAATTGCCTATATAATACAAGACTAAATTGGTAATGACAAGGAAATATTGGGTGCTGGAGGGAAGCAGGTGTTACATGTATTTTAAAACTTACTTGTCTTAATGAAGGGAACCATGAGTTAAAGTTTTGTTTTGAACTTTGTAAATTATAGAAGTTTAAGTTGCAAATGCTTTTAATACGTATAAAGGTTAAAAATCCGGGTTCCAACTTTCAAAAACTCAAGATAAAGCAAAAGCATACTCTATGACAGCAGTCCCCAACCCTTTTGGCACCAGGGACCATTTATTAGTCTGTTCTCACACTGCTATAAAGAACTACCTGAGACTTAGTAATTTATGAAGAAAAGAGGTTTAATTGACTCACAGTTCCACAGGCTGTACAGGAAGCATGGCCTGGAAGCCTCAGGAAATTTACAATCATGGCAGAAGGCAAAGGGGAAGCAGGCATGTTTTATCACAGCAAAGCAGGGGAGAGAGAGAGCGCATGCACAAAGGGGAAAGTGCTACACACTTTCAAACAACTAGATCTTGTGAGAACTCACTTACTGTCATGAGAACAGTAAGGGGAAGTCTGCCCCATGATTCAGTCACCTCCCACCAGGCCCCTCCCCCGACATGTGGGGATTCCAATTTGAGATGAGATTTGGGTGGGTACACAGAGCCAAACCATATCGCACCAGTCTCATGGAAGATAATTTTTCCACTGACTGAAGGGATAGGGACAGGGTTTTGGGATGAAGCTGTTCCACCTCAGATCATCTGGCATTAGATTCTCATAAAGAGCATGCAGCCTAGATCCCTCACATGCGCAGTTCACAATAGTGTTCAAGCTCTTATGAGAATCTAATGCTGAGAGGAGGCAGAGCTCAGGGAGTCATGCTTGCTCACCCACAGCTCACCTCCTGCTGCACAGCTGGTTCCTAACAGGTCATGGACCGGTACCGGTTCACCATTGGGGGGACTGGGGACTCCTGCTCTGTGAAACAAAAAATGAGAAAGTAAACATACAGATATCCAGAAGCATAAAACAAAATGACAGAAGTAGGGTTGAACGTTTAACTATGCTAAAATATGTAAGTGGGTTAAACACTCTTATTATTAAAAGTATAAGACTTACAGATTTTGGTTAAAACAGAAAATGTATCCATATTCTGTACAGGAGACACTAAAACAAAGTGTTGCAAAAAAGCTAAAAGTTTAATTAATTAATTAGGAAACAGTGTCAGAATAGATTTACAATATAAAGCAGCTGGTGCTATAAAATACAAAATTTAATTAATTAATTTACCTCTGGAAATTTAGAAATAAAAAAGAGCAAAAATTAATAAGGAAACATAATAGCATAAGAGAATGAATGCTAGTCATAGTGGTATGCTAAGAAATTTGAAAATCTTAATTGTAACTTTCTAGAAAAATATAAATTTCAACTTCAGATAATTTTTTTCAAAATACAGAAGAACATTAAAGTTAAAAATTTATTTAATAAAATTAGCATTATCTTGACAAAGATGTCACCAAAAAAGTTTTAGAATAATCTTATATATGTACACAGATGAAAAAAGAAAAATGAAGTAAAATTGAATCCATTGGATTCACAGGTAAGACACAGCCAATGAATTCAAGGACTACTCAATGCTGGGAAATTTACAACTATAATATATCACATTGGTAAGTCAACTAAAAAATGCAGCATGCAATAAAATTCAATATCCATTTTAAATACAACTCTTAAAATACTAGGAATAGAATGATAACTAATATGATAAAGAATATGTATCTCAAACTAACAGCAAACATTTAGTGATGACGTCCTGGAAGCATTTCCTTTAAAATCAAGAACAAGAAAGGAATGTGCACTAGAACCATTGCCAGTCAGCACTGTGAAAGGTCGAGGGGTTACAACAAAGCAGGACATGGAAAGGAAGAGAGAAAATTATCAATATTTGCAAATGGTGTGATTATAGTCTTAGAAAATCTAACTGAAAATAGTATTAATAAAAGGGCTCAAGAAACGTGACTGGATATGACATAAATAGTTTAATAATCAGTAGCTTTTATGTACCAAAAATGACCATCTAGAAAATAAAATGGAAAATAATTCCTATTTACAATAATTATAAAACTTTAAAAATGTGCTTAGGGAAAATATTCTAAACACATGGGACTGTATGACAAAATTAAATTTAACTAAAAGATATAGAAGAACAGTTAGAATAAATGAAAACATGTCATATTTCTATAGGAAAGATTGAATATCTGAAGATGCCAAATCTTTCCAAATTAATTCATGAGTTAAAAAAAAAATCCTAATCAACAGCCCAGGGTGTATTTTCTTTGTTTATATTTTGGTTTGGGCATTGTTTGTTTTTTTGGTGGGGAGTGGAAAGGAGAGTGCTTAGAAAAATAATTCTAGAATTTATCTGGAAAAATAACCAGGCCAAATTTACCAAGAAAGATATGTCATGAGCACAGTGAGGAAAGGATAAGAAACGGAATTCCTACAGCTGAACAGAATGGTGCAGGTAAAGGAATCCACGGACAGAGCTGTGTGAAACAACCAACCAGGAAACAGCCTCTAGTAATGATATTTGTTGGGGCATAAAATAAAATTTTTAAAAATAAATGTGTCTAAAATAACCTTGTATGCAACAGCACCATTGTAAAAGTAGAAGGGCAGAGCCATAAAATAATGCATCAGTCAAAGGCAGAAGAAAATTTGCATCCTCCTGTGTGTCTCCAAAGTAGCATATACTGTATACTAGAAAAGAAAATCTGTTTTCCCTTACAAAACCAGTTTAAAATTACCCTCAATTCATGTATGGTAAAAATAACTTTAAGGTGTTTCTCTGAAAAATGAAACTAATATGCAGTGCATCTATGGCTATGGTAAAGGAAGCAAAGGAGTTCTAAGGAAGGTGGGTGAGGGCAGGGACTGGATTAGTAAGTATTTGGAAAGAAAATAACTTTACATACCTTTTTTTTTTTTTTTTTTTTTTTTTTTTTTTTTTTTTTGAGACAAAGTCTAGCTCTTTTGCCCAGGCTGGAGTGCAGGGGCGCAATCTTGGCTCACTGCAACCCCCACCTCCCGGGTTCAAGCGATTCTCCTACCTCAGCTTTCTGAGTAGTTGGGATTACAGGCACATGCCACTGCACCCAGCTAATTTTTCTGTGTTTTTAGTAGAGTCAGGGTTTCACCATGTTGGCCAGGCTGGTCTTGAACTCCTGACCTCAGGTGATCCTCCCGCCTCGGCCTCCCAAAGTGCTGGGATTACAGGCGTGAGCCACCACGCCCAGCCTACATACCTATCTTATACATTTAGACAAAGCAAATTACAGGTGGATTCAAATAGTTAAATGAAAGATAATAAACCGTAAGACTTGGGGGAAAATGACTATTTAACTGTCTTCAGAATTACGGAAGACTTTATAAACATGAAAGTAATGGAAAAAAGCACAAAAGGAAAAACTGAGATTCAACTCATGAACATAGAAAACTTTTATGCATAGAAAAATCACAGAAAGTTTTGGAAGGAAAACACACACTGGGAAAATGTTTATTAAAGTGATAGACACAGGGTCAATATTGCTGCTGTATAAGGAGATCTTAGAAATCAATTAAAGCAACACATCCCCATTAGAAAATTTGGCAAAGGACGTGAACAGATTTATTCACAAAATATAAACTACAAACTGGTAAATACATTTTGATTTTTAAAATCAGCCTCACTAGTAAAATAGAAACATAAATTAAAAGAAGATGCCATTTTTCACTTATTAAAGTAACACAGATTAAAAAAAAAACCAATACATTAGCAATAGGTGTGGTAAAATGGGCTCTCATATACTATGATAGAAATAGAAAAAGTTGTAACCTTTCTGGAAACAATTTAGCAATGCATATCAAGGTCTTTGAAATGTTCATACCCTATTACCACTAATTTTCCATCTAGGAATTTGGGCTGAAAAATAATTAGACAAAGTTTTATATTTATGTATAATGATGTTCATTTCAGCTCATGTATAACAGCAAAAAAAAGAGGAGCGAACCTAACATCAAAGGGGAATGTTTAAATGTGTTATAATTCATATGATGAGCTAATAAAACTTATGTTTTTGAAGTCAACAAGTTGAAATGCTCATTTCACATTAATAGCAGGATATAAAACATATGGACAGCATATGAATTTGAATAAAGTTTAAAAGGAAAATAAATATGCCTAATATCACATTTTTGTACAGTATAAAAATAAATTCAATAGTATCTTAATAAAAATTCTGGACCAAAACTAATGAGATAAATTTAGTATTAGAAATGCAAGTTATAGGCTCAGCCTCAAAAAATAGGAATGAAAGAGAACTAACTTAACCATTACATTTATGAAAAGGACAAGGGGGATTTCACTGCCGCAGGCTTGGTGTTGTGATTGTAACCGAAGCTGACCTGGGTTGCCTTGGTGGCGGTCTGTGGTGTCCAGGTGGGGAGGTGGCAGTCCCTATGCTCTGTACAGTCAGGCACATCTGCTCTCCAAGTTTAAAGAGGAGCAAGGTGTGTCCTCCTCTCATGTTGGTCACATTCAGTGAGGGAGCCCAGGGGAACCCTCTGGAAACTGTTACATAAGGAACTGCAGAAGGATCTAGGGATGTTTTACCTGGAAACAAGGATATTTAGGGGCAATGGAATAGCTGATTTCACATACATAAAGGGCTACATGAGGATGAAAAATCAGACTAATTCTGAGTAGCTTCAGGAAGCAGAACTAGATTTTGGGTAGGAGTGAAAGGGAGAGGCAGGTTTTAGAACCATGCAAGGTGTAGTCAAGTGTTCATCTTGCAAAATGGTGAGCTCACCAGGACAAAAAGCATCCTTGAGGAGTGAAAGTGAGAGGCTTCATTGGGCAGAAGTTGCAATAGAAAGCATCAAAAGACCCAGCCGTAGGATTTCTGCAGTCCCATCATTGACTGACTGGAGGCCCAGATGGGCAGAAAGAAGGCATTGAAGGGGCAGAGACTCCTTAGGCCAGTGGTTTTCAACCTTTACTTTACAACACAAGCACCTGAGGAGCTTGTTAAAACAGTGCTGGACCCCACCTCCATAGTTTCTGATTCCGCAGGTCTCAGGTGAGGAGGACCTGAGAATTTGCATTTCTGACAAGCTCTCAAGTGATGTTGCTGCTGCTACCACTGGTACTCCAGGAATCACACTTTGAGAACCATCACCTTAGGTCAAGAGCAAGAAATAAGGAGATATTCTTAAGCCCGATGGTATAGAGAACCTAGAAAAAAAATATGGCACACAGGAAACACATACTAAATGACATATGCTTTTTTTTTTTTTTTTTTTTTTTTTTTTTTGTTTAATCTCAGACTCTTGGACAATAGTGTTGAAACTTGTGGAATTAAATCACAGACTACAGGCCGTTCTTTCCAGATCCACATTTCTACCTGGATGATGGGCTGTATCACCAGGCCAAAGAAATTGATGTTGAGTATTAAAAGCCTCTAAGGGGAGTGGGTGCTGCAATTTTCTTCCTTCCCCTCTTAGATGTTCCTAGATGGTGGGGAAGTTCATTGTCACTTAGAAATTCATGAAGGAAATAGAATATTGCTCTTGGACTTCAGAATGGCCCATAATTAGCTCTTTTGGGTTTTGTTTTGTTGGTTGGTTGTTTATCATTTGTTGTTTTACTTGACCCTGGAAGGAGCCTTCCTCAGTGAAACCCCTTGTTATAAGAACAGATAGTATATGACGTAGAAAACCACAGATGGGACCCCAAAGTTTGATGATGTCCTCAGTGTCCTGCAGTTATTCCAACAAAGATGCACAACTCCCGTGATCATCTCCATTCAAAGTGAGCCTCATTTATTTGAGCTTTCAGCTAATTGGTTTAGGAAGAGAACTGTGTACAGCCTCCCCCACGTCTCCCCACCCCTTGCTGCTCTCTTCCTGAGCTCACTATGTCAGTGTGAGCAGACTGTGCGCCTAACACACTGGAGTCTGTTGCCATGACGCTGGGGAGGAATCTGGTTCCTATAGCAACATCAGGTTGACTCGTTGCACCTTATGACACAGGCAGATCTCCAGCAGGGGATTCTTTGATCTCCAGTTAATCCAGGAGAGATGGACACATGTAGTACTGGAAAATATTCCATTTTCCAACAACCCACCTAATCCTGCCTGCCTGCCTTTCATCCCCCACATCACTGAAATAATAATAATAAATAAATCCACATTCCCTTTTTTTTTGGCAACCTGCAAAAATAAAGCAATGGATCACTTTAGTGTTCTCATCAGATTAAAATGTAGTTTGAGGATCAATCCCTATCGCCTCCCTTTCCAAGACCAATCCATCCGTTAGCATGTCCCCTGGCATGTTCCTCGAGGCCTGTCCATCTGGCCTGGCTGGCTGGTGAGAAGTCCTGTCAGCCGCAAGGTCCCAGGGACATGCCAGCAGTGCGATGGCAGCTCCCTGGGCAGGCCTAAGAGGCCAGGGGCTCGTTAGCAATGGCAGCAGATGGATGCGGGGGCAGCCCCAGGAGAGGCCAGCAAGTCCAGTGCCAAGAAGCTCCTTGACTCACCATCCAAAGGAACGCGCGGTGTTGGCTTCTGTATGTCACAAAGTGGGCAGCTGACCTGGGGCGCTTGGCACATTCCTGGTCTGGTCTGTGGCGGGAGAAGTGACAAGGAACCGGATCATTACTGACAGGAAAGCATCTCACTGTTCTTTAAAGAGAGCTTCAGTGAAGGAGGATCCATGATTTTCCCCAACCCTTCATTTGAGTGCCTTTCAGCCTTCCTTGGAGAAAACATCCATATGTTTTCTACTTGTATTACTTACTTGTCACCCCTCATTCATTCAGCAAATGCTCACTGAGCTTCTCCATGTGGCAGGCTCTGTTCTAGACCCTGAGCACTGAATAACACAAATGGGTTTTCTCCTCTCCTGGCACCTACATTCTCATGGGGGAGACAGACAATAAGTAAAGAAAGGAAAATGTCAGGAACATGAATATAAAATGGGGTGACTCAATGGGGAGTTTTGGGGGGGGCTGCAAAGTGAGTGGTCGGCAGAGGTCTCCTGAGGTGACACTGAGGCCCGACTGCCCCGAGGAGCCTGCCCCGGGACAAGCTCGAGAGAGGGTGTCCCAGGCAGCCTGCAGAGGCCAGCATGGAGCACTCTGAACTGGGCAGAGCAATAGGGCAGGAGTTTGGCATGGATCCAGGGGCCGCAGCTGTGGGGCTTATGAGCTGGGGGAGAGATTGGATTTTAAGTGATAGATATGGGAACCATTGGAAGTATTTTAGAAGGGAAACAAGAGTTATATTCATATTTATGAGTTTGCTCCAGCTGCCTTAAGAAGCCCTCTTCAAGCCCATTTTCCTTTTGCCTTTCCATTAGTGGCGATTAAAAAAAGATATTTGCCACCCTTCTTAGGCTTGAAGGTGATCTGCAAGTCAAACCTCATGCTTTTCTCCAGTAGCAGTAAGCTCAGTCCCATTTTTCCTCTCTTGTGCATGATGAACTTTGTTATGCCAGCCTTCAAGGGATATTCCGAATTCCTTTTTCTTGGAATTCTAGAGCCAGCAGGGGCCTTAGAGATCACTGGGTCCAGTCCTTATTTTACAGATGACGAAACCTCGTTGCCACAGTGGTCAAGGGACCTGGCCCACATCACAACACCGCTAGCCAGGGCTGGGCCTCTGGTGCTAGAACCCAGCACCCTCTCCCGCCCCACGACTAGTAGACAGTAGACTAGTAGTCTTCCCACGCGCACGTTTACTTACCAGTGCTCATTATTTCTTCTCTTCCTTTTCTGATTCATCTCTCTGCCTTCCTCCAGTCCTGTCATTCTTCCCTGGTATGCTGGAATTTTTTAGTAATGGACTGTTGATTGCAGTATGTGGGAAATTTGGCCACAAGTTTTGGTTCTATGTGGTTTTTTATTGTGATGGCAATTGTTTTTGCCATTTTCTGCTTCGGTGTGATTTGTGGCTCCCATTGGGGCCTCCCTAAGCCCTGCTTATTTTCCCATGACTGGGGACTGGGTGTTATTGTTTGTAACTCAGTATTCCAGCCGTGGCATCCAAGGCCACCAACCCTCTGCCTGTCTCAATAGCATATCACAGCCCACGCCACACTGGCCTTCTGTGGGCCGGGCCTCAGGGTGGGAACTCAGCCACGGTGGTTTTCCTACTCAGGCCTTCAAAGAGCGGTCAGGGCTCCCTGCTGGCTTACACCCACATAGCAGCTCCTAACTTAGTTTGTCTTTCCCTCTTCCGTCCACTCCAGCACAGGGCCCCTTAGCCATTCACTCAGCAAACAAAGAATACTAACAGTAGGTGATAACCACTGCTGCAGGGATGACACATTAGCATTAGGTGACAAATAAACCATCTCCAGTCAACATTATCCCTGCTGCATCCAACCAGCACAGCCGGGAAAGCAAACAATGAGGCAGAAGCGCGTTTCCTCACTCTGAAAGGCATGCATGCACTAGAAGTTGGGTTCATTGGAGAACGGGATGGCTTCACATTGAGATCTGTGGCAGGACAGCCTCAGAGCTTGGCGGTGTTGTCTGGGAACTGGGCAATATCAATAATAAGGTGCTTCCAGTGGCAATCTACGTCTTCATCTTTACAAAAGCATTCAGAGATAAGATTATTGCCCCAGTTTTCAGATAGGGAACAAGATGAGACAGGATTAGTGATTCTTTCAAGGTCAGCAGGCTAGGG
Organism: Pongo abelii; assembly: GCF_028885655.2. Lineage (NCBI taxonomy): Eukaryota > Metazoa > Chordata > Mammalia > Primates > Hominidae > Pongo > Pongo abelii. Next base: position 2,418,222 of record NC_071995.2, read on the forward strand.
AAAGTCAGGGTTGGAACATGAACCCAGTGCAGGGCACACTTCTCACACACTGCCCTTCTCTCTGGGCAGCAGATGTGCCTGTGCTGAGCGACTGCCAAAGAGACAGGATGGTTGAGATTCTGCAGAAGAAGGGCTGGTGTCGTCCCTGTGCTGCCTCAGTGGGGCAGGTTGGGCTGAGATCTGCAGGGTACAAGCAGGGCTTCTTGGGGTTCTGATGAGAATGATGCCCAGTGAATGATGCCCGGTGTCGTGGCTTAGCAGAATAGGCCCGGCATGGGGCTCAGGAGGTGCGTGTCCCGGGTCTGGCCCACCTTCGGCTTCTGTGGCACTGGAAGTTCTCTTAAGTCTTAGCTTTCTGAACACCAAGTGAAGGAGTTAGCCTGGAGGTCCCCAGCGTTACACTCACTGATACCATTCTATGATTTACAAAGCTCTTCCTTGATGATGATATGTTTCTTTTCCAAGGTATTTCAACTTCCCATTTATAGTTAGTATTGAAGTACCACCTGTAGGTTTTCCAGGCCGTTGTCTCTTTTCTTTATACATCATACCCTAAGGATGCTTATTATTGCTGTTGTTGTTAAATCAAGTCCTTGTCTTAGTATATATATCTTAACATATTGAGTTAGAGACAGTGCCTAACTTGACAGTTCTGACAGTGTTGATGTAATCCATGGAGAATCTTTAGCCCACCGGTTCTGCCCAGACCTCACTGGTAACTCAGGCTCTCTGCATGGCAAAGTGGAAGACGTTGGCCACACCACTTGATTGGGAGCTGTCTTCCTTCCCTGGGATGAAACCAGTCAGGACCTTCTCACATGGGAGGAGTATCAAAGACTAAACCAACCTAGAAACAGTCCAAGAAGAACCAAACAACCAAGCAAGCAAATCAAAATGGGGGAAGAGGACAAGCAGGGCCCCAGGCAGTTTGGCTGGTGCCCAGCACAGGGCCTGGCACTAGCAGGTGTTTGAGAAACATTGAGTGAAATGACATGATTGCTCAGTAGAAGGAGCAGCCACGCTCAAGGCCAGAGTCGCCCCTTCAGTCTCAGCCATTGGTTGGGGAAGTGGTCTATTTTTGCCATTAGAGAACACACTGCCATGGAGGACACTCTAGATCAGAAGTCCAGGTCGGAGTCATGGCTTTGTGACCTCCTGTGTGGCTTTGGGCAAGCCACTGAACTCTGAGCCTCTGTGTGTGAGGACAAGCACCCATTCTTCTTATTGCAGAGTCCTCATAAAATACAACTGGATGATGCCCCCTGAGTACCTGTGCTTGAGGAGGGGGTCAAATAGCACCGAGATGGTGTCTTACCCACCTTTGTATCCCCAGCATGTGGCACAGAGCCCTCACTCATTAGGTTCTCAGCAAAAATGAGTGGGTGGTTGGATGGATGCACAGCTTAGGTGGACAGGTGGACGAATAAATGTGCAAGGAAGGTTCTGGGAGCTGCTAGCGGCAAACTTTGCTTGCTTCCAAAGGGTTGTCCTGCCTTTCTGTAATAGGCTAGGGGGCTGTGAGCTGCAGTATATTTCTGCTCACAGGAGCCCTTTCCCTTGGGGAGCTATGTGGAGGGTAAGACCACCCCAAGAACCCCAACATGAAACCTTAACTGGGATTCTGCTGCTCTAGGCTAAGCAATCCTACATTCTTGACTAGAAGAGTGTGTCTTAGGCGTACATTGCTGCACAGAAAACCCCCCACCTCCTCCCTGCTTCACAGAGATGGGGTGAAAGATGGTGGTGCACTAAGAATGCAGAACCCCTGCGCCACACAAAGCATGCTCGCTACGCCCACTAGCTGGCCAGGGATGGCAGGAATCGCAAGGACCATGATCAGGCCTTTTCTGCTGGGGCCACCTGCTGCTGCTGTTGTCACGTTCTATGCTCTGCCGCCATCCTCTGCGGGGGTGGAGCCAGCATCTTGGCAGCCCCAGGGTAATAATTAGGGGAGGGGCAGCTCCCCAGCTGGTGCGATATTTGAGGAGGGGCCTGGAGGAGAAGGAAGGGCTGGGACGTGGCCAACAAAAGGAGAAATTAAATGGGCTGTCCTGGGAGCCCATAGTTAGCATTTAAACACCAGCATGAGCTGTGGGTTTCATGGAGCAGGGCTGTGTGCAGCCTCAATGCCCTCCTCTCCCGGCCCCCATTCTATTTGTGAGCCCAAGCTGGGAGGACTCTCAGCAGAGCCCTAAGAGGTGATATTGTCATGCCGAAGCCCGGGATTCAGGGGCTTTCATGCAGTGCAAGGACAAACATGGCGAACACCACATGCACCCAGCTGCAACAGTGCTGCACCGCTGACCTACTCACAGCTGTCAAGGAACTCACCGACCAGCCTAGCCTTGCAGCGGCCGTCACAGGTGTGCTAGGCCCCTGACGCCGAGGGATTTAGGGTTTTGTTTTATTTGCTGTCAGCGTGGTCCATGTTGCCTTTCGATTGTGGGGAGACAGCCAGGAAATACTAAAGAAACACCCCATACCTCCTTCACCACGACCACAGGTACTGAGCATTGAGCACATGTTATATGTTCTTTATCTCCTGCAGTCTGCACTGCTCGCTTAAAAGGTGGGGCGTATTATCCCCATTTCACAGCTGAGTAAAGTGAGGTTTGCAAGAATTTTGTGGCTGGCCCAAGTTCACACAGCTAATGAGGAGGGGAAAGGATGCCAAGTGAGTCCACCTGGCTCCTGGAGCTCCTTCTGCCTCTCCATGCCTTCTGAAGAACACTCGAGGCCTCCCTGTGTCCTGTGGGAGAATTCGCCGTCTCTCCTACGTGGGAAAATGTGAAAGAAGGTAGGCCTGAGTGCTCCCGTGAGCTTTGCGGAATGAGAGCTGAGTGAATTGGCCTTGCTAAGGGATCTGGCAGTAATCTGGTGGTCTGAGCCCAGAAGAGGGTTGGGGTGGACGTGAAGAGTATGATCGCCTGCAGATCCGAGTCATGACTTCTCTTCTGCCAGGAGCTCACTGGACTCCCATACCCTTCTTTGGACTTTAGTTTCTTCTGGTAATAATGATGATAAAGTCTAGAAATAATACAATTAACAACCACAACTGAGTTAGTAAATACTTGGGAATGAATGAAGTGCTAGGTCTAGTGAGTAGATTCTAGAGGTAGAAACAGCCCCAGAAACACAAGCTAGAAAAAGAGGAACAGCTTCCAGGAGAGTTCCAGGCATCCTAAGGGAAGCACAGGCCCCTGCGTGTGGATGGGTTCGAATGCCAGATTCCAGCACCGCTCTATGGCCTCTCCAATCTGCAGTCTTTTAAAATTGTTTTTACATTAGAACATCACAGGGTTGGACTGTGCCACCACAAAAGCGCCTGTCTTCATTACCCATGATTCCTCAAATCATCAAACGTAAGCACATAGATGCCAACCAGTGTCTACGGGGTGTACCAAGCACAGGCCCATGGGAACCATCTACCCTCTGCGGGCAAGAGGGGAGCAGTTGTCTATGGGAAATTTAAAAACAATCATAAAATTCACAGAAAGATGGTCTACTTTGTATTGTCATCATGGCCTGGCCATTCTAAATAAGGTCAGGGATAAAGTACTCCCCATGGGGGAAGAGTGCTCCCTCACCACTTCACAGGCTACTAAATCTTCATTGCTCTCGGCCATTGCTTGGTTGTCCTTGTTCTTTTTGTTCGTTTGTTTGGTTCCTTCCTTCCGTCCTTCCTTCCTTCTTTCCTTCCTTCTTTCCTTCCTCTCTCTCTTTCTTTCCTTCTTTTTTTCTTTCCTTTCTTTGCCAATAGGCCGCCATAGTCAGTTTCATATGTCTTCTTGGTCAATCCCATGTTTACTACACAAATTTAGGTTTCTTTTTTGTGGTTGCATTTAGGAAACTACCTAGAGAATAGTGAGAAACCACAGGAGGGAAGGAGAACAGCGAGAAAAATACTGTTTTCTCTTTTTGTTGTTTACTCATAAATGTCACAGAAATATTTCAATTCCTTTTTGGTTTTGATAAGTGCTTTTTTAAACCAAGGCCTAAAGCAAGGGCCTCTCTTGGCAATGTCCCTTTGACAGAACCGAGGGTGGGTGGCAGGGCAGGGAGGCACGAGCTGCAGAGGCACTTGTACTGTACAATTTTCTGGGTCCTGACTGATAAATTATTGTGCATCTTGTGCGTGCTCTGACATGCAATACAATTTGTCCATGTAACGGTGATGATAGGCTGTCCCGGGCTAATAATCATGAACCTTTTATTTAGCTCCTTCAGCCTTTTAGAGAAATCTTAAGTAACCGTTTATATCCCTTTATCGGTTTTCTCTTCCACATTTTAGCATAAGTGGAAAAAGCTTTTAACCTTGAGAATTTTATTCACCCTGGGGCTGGGGACAAGGAAGAAGGCACGTCGTTAAAAGTGTACAGGAAGTAGGAGGGTCTTGACGCTCCTGATAGAACGGCTTTTTCTTGGTCTGCCTCATAGGAGCGTGAGGCTGTCTGGATGGTAGAGATTGTCCAGTCCATCTCTCATTTTACTGGTGAGGAAGGGAGGCAAACCCTGAGACGTAAGTAACTGGCCCGTGGTCATGTGGCACAGTCATCTGGAAGTGACACTGAGCTCCCTTCACCCATTACAGAGAGCCTGCCATGATGCGGGACATAATAATATAATTAAAGACATAATAATACCAGCTCTCCTTTGGTGCAGGCACCCTGGTTCCCATCCCCACCCATGTGACGGTCAAGTCAGCTTAAGCACGTGTTCAACACTCTGCCCAAATGGCTGGGTGTCCCTCGTATCCTTTTCTGTGTCCAAGTTATTGATGGTAGATTGTGTTCTCTGGAAGACAGATGCCGTCCTGGTGTGAATTGCTTCCTGTAGCATCTGTGTAGTCTAACCCTAACTTGCATGGTGCTTGCATGGCAATTTTTGGACTTGGCTTTGCAAGCTTTAACACGTGAAGCTGCCTGTTTCTTTACAGGCACAATCTTGCAATGGGGGTGACTAAAAAGCAGTACCTGGACAATGGTATTAGGATTCAAATATAGCTTCTAAAAGATTGGAACGATAGCAAGAGGGCATGCAGGCATTCCGTCTGTGTGTTTAGGTGGTAGCAAGGAGCATTCATTTGCTCTCTATCTGCAGCTGATGTTTTTCACCCCTCTGGGAGCCCTGTACTGACCTCTTGGGATAAACTGGGCTCTTAATAGGTTGGTTAGATTCCCAGTGTTTCCCCATCCCTCTTTACATACACAAGGGGTTTGTCCAAGTGAGTATCACAAAGGTTGTTCTTGGCTTAAGGCTGGCACGAAAGGGCTCTGCCAGTGAGCAATGTTAGAATTAAAGACATAATAATACTAATTAACTTCCCCATGCCTGTGATCTCTGCATTTATTATTTGTGTAGAGATAAAGCCTTAAATAACATGACTGGCCTCTTTGGGAGCCCTGCTCAGGAGTGGGTGGAGGGCAATGTCCTCATTACAGCGCATAAGATGGATGGTGTCCTGAGGCAGAGGCACGTCACCAAGGATCACCTACGGAAGGTGCAACCTCCTTCCCAGCTGGCCCTTGTGCTTTTTCCCAGCAGCACGTGGGATGGGGAGGGGGACTGAGGCGTGTGAAAGAAGAGAAGCAATTTCCAGGGATGTGGCCCTTTGCAAGGTCCATGTCCATGGCCATCTGCCTTCCAGAACCTGTTGTGAACTGTGCAACAGAGACACTCAAGCTGGCTGTCTGTGGTTGTGGGAAGTCCCTGACTCCTCTGTCCTCAGTTTTGTCATCTCTGAATGGAGGAAGGGAGGTTAGATCGGGTTTCCAAGAGTCCTTGAAGTTCCTGAAATTATATATAAAATGTGAATGTGTGTCAGGCATTTGTCAGGAACTAAAAGTCCATTGCCTGTGATTCTCAGAGGTCCCTGAACCAAAGGCTAAGGGCCACCAAGTGAGACGCTCCCCAAGGATCCATCTTTCTCTTCCCGATTATGATTTTAGAACTTACAAACCTAACGTGTGTTGTCAGCTCAGACAAACTCAGCATTCAGGTTGTAGAGACAGATGATAGACACTCGGTCAGAAATGTCCTATAAATTAGCTGCTTTAAAAGTATTGACCGAGTAGCCTCCCAGGAAAGTTCCCCAAATGAGGTGGCTCTGGTGTTCCCAACTCATCTGCAACAGCCCTGGGAAGCCTGGCTCCTTGCCTCCAGGTTATCCTCAATGTAAGCCCCCTACCCCAGGACACTGTAGCAATCCCGGGGCTAACCCTGAAGACCATTTCCACTATTGGGCAGCCTTGGTGGTTTCCTTGTCATAGAGAACTAACCCAGTTTCCCCAGACTGGCTACTTTCTCATCATCTCACTATCTCTAACTTTCACTCAGATAGAATGATCTCAGAGCAATCGGCAGCATTTCTCATTTGGAATTTTACTAACAAATTAATAATAATGACTTTGACTATGGGGATGCTTAAGAAAATCTCCCAGAGTCCTTGGAGGTATCCTGGGAGAAGATAGAAACAACTCTGAGAATCAGAACATCTGGGAGGATTCTGCAGATGGATCCCAGGGACAGCCCAACAATCAGAGGGCCCTCCTTCAAAGCAAGTGCTGCCTCCAGCCTAGGGCAGACCCATCCCTCTCTGTGTCATTTGTTTTCCCAAACATTCCCTTCTTAAACTGGGGCTCGTGAAGCCTATAGATGGAATTCCAGGGTCTTTATGAACTTGGATGGGAGAATAATTGGATCTTTATTATCACAGGCTTCTAGCCAAAATTTATCATAGTATTCCTTTGCAAATATAGACAACAGACCACAATAGCATTAGCAGTTTCTGTTACTTTGTCAACCATTAGAAACCATGGATATTTTCTTATCACATTAAGATGGTTGCAAATATCTCAAAAATACTGTTTGCTTTCAATACTACTTCAAAATTCTGGTAATCCACTAGATTTTGTTATTTAACACATTATCAAAGAAGCATGCATATTTGTGTATTACAAAATTGTCTTTAAATATTTTTGATATCTATATTTCAACATAACTGGCTTTATTTGCAATCCTTTATTTCCATTTAAGAACATTATTCCGAGAAGGGACCTACAGCTATCATGAGAACCACCAAAGGCAGCCACAGCACAAGAAGCTTACAGACTTCTCTAAATTGGCAATTCACATTTCAATCCTGTGCTGCTTGTGTCTAAATCATATTATAGGGGGAGCTCTGAGCTTATGTGAACATCGAGGCTGTGGGAGACAGAAAGGTGAGATGTAGGAGCCAACTTTGTGTGTGCTGAGACTCGAAACCAGTCATATATCCTATAAAGAAAGGTTCCTGAACTGGCAAATCCCAGAATGTATTTTGCTCTGGGCACCCTTTACCTCCTGATTAAATAAGAAAATAACCCATGAGTATTTGAAAAGAACGTGCATCAATGTGGGACTGACTGACTTAGAATAGAGCTCATCCGAGATCTTGAGATGGGCTTATTGATACAACCGCCTTTCAGCTGTTCTTGAGAGTCCCACAGGATGGGGAAAGCCTTGGTATTAGTCACTGGGATCAGAGCTGGGAAGCATCTTAGCTCTGGGCTCAGCAGGCTGGACCAAGGCCACTTGTAGGTAAGCGAGGCAGTGTTCTCTAATGCACTCTCAATCAGCTGGAACTAGTTTGCAATCCTGGATTCAAGTCCCAGCACTATCATTAATGAACTGTGTGACCCAGGCAAGTGGTTTATCGCCTTCTCTTCCATAAAATGTGGTGCTGTGCTGTGTAGGTGTGCCTAGCTTGTAAGCACTAAACCAGTGTAGCTATTACTATGATCATATGCAAGCAGCACCTGTAGCATTTGGAAGGCTCCGGAAAACAAGGGTGGGTGGGAGCAAAGGCGAACAAGAGCAGTTCAGACTAAAGCGGATTGTCTTGTGGCAATGCTTAACCTATGGGCCTGGAATTTCCCTCTTTGCCTGGTCTTACTGTCATTGGAATAATCGTAACCACTCCTGGGTGGTAAGAGACCAGCAATATAACTAGTTCGTTGGGTGGCAGGAATGTGCCCTTTGTCCTTGGTTTCTAAGTAATGATGTCTTCATGTCCGGTTGAGCGAGGGGTCAGCTTCAACTCTACAATAAACCAGTGGAGTTATAAATGGAAAGCCTGAATTCCCAGACAGAGGAGGGGATCCAATGAGACAGCAGAGTAAGTAGGGAATTTTCACTGCCTCGTCTGCAATGATAATGTGAATAGCAATAATAATCATCCTGAGAAAGGATTTTGTCTCAGAGCCAAGGCAAGGAAAAGAGCCTTTTCCCATGCCTTGCTGGGGAGAGCTAAACATTCAAACCACGTCAAAATAGAAGGAACCAAAAATACAGTGAAGTACCCTTTGCCCCAGTGAGAAGCCAGTGCAAGACAACCTCCTGCAGAATGGGCCAGAGGGCAGAAAAAGAGGCCGGGGCCCAGTCCTGAATTTGTCTCTTGGTTCTCACTTCCTCCTTTAATCATTTCAGAAGAGCTGTTAATGAGCAGGAAATCTAATTGATTAGCATTTCATCCTGGCTTCCCTTTCTGCCAAAGGTGCTAATGAGCAGGGAAATCACAGATCCTTCGGGCGCAAGGTACTTGAGAGGTTGTGAATGCATTTGCCACCCATACATGGAGAACCTCATCTGAACCTCAGCAAACTGATAAGGACCACTCTGATTTTTAAAACCCTCCAGACAAGCTGCCTTCCTTCTGTGGATCACACACCACCCAGGTTAGCAGCAGCGCCACCAGAAACACTCTGTTGCACTCAACACAAGTTTTCTCGCAGGTGACTCATCTGCCTGCTCCTTGGCGGGGAATCGCGGGTTACTGTATTGTCTTTTTGTAAGAGTTCTTCATATTCTCGAAGATGTTCGTTACATATTGTTTCTACTGTCTTTCCTCCAGGTTACACATTGTGCATCTTTCACCCTTTCTGTGCAAGTTGTTCTTTCTGACCCTAATCACCTTCTTATGTTGTTGGATCTTACTCCAAGTTCATCTACTTTGGTTGTGGATTCGGAACTGAGCCTAGAATCCATGAAGGGCTCTAGCAAGAATGAGCACAATTAGAGGTCTCCTGGCACCCTGTTGTTGGCTCCTTTTTTTGTTTCTAACAAAAGCCCATGGTCAGTCTCTCCAGTTCATGGCTCTTTTTCAACCCCAGCCTCCCTTTCTCCTTTTGTGTACATGCCCTATTTTTCTTTTCCTGGTAGACAACCCTGCACTTTTCCTTCTCTGAGCAGCAACAATGAAAGGGAAGGGAGGTGGAGGGAGAGTAAGCCACATGGGCAACCTGCAACCTGGGTCTCCAGCCTCTTGCAGTCTTGGTCCTCACCATGGCATAGTATAGTGCCAGTAGAGGTGCTGCAGGGACAGATGAACTCCATAGCAAGGCATTGCAGAGGACTTTGAAGAAATTCCTTTGCAATTTGAGCAAAGCCCACTCCTTGGCTTAGCAAATCTTTTTACTTTTTGGTCTGCTAGAATTTACTGCATGAGTAGTTATCCAGAAGGTACATCTCTGTCCCATTCGGCTTTATTAGACGCCATCTGGAAAGGGGCTGGGAGTGGTCAGCCTCAGGGAGGGGAGCCAACTGACCGTGAAAGGAGGGAGATGAGAGAGAAGTAAGCATAGTGCTCGTTCCCCAAGCATGGAAATCGCCTCCCCCGAGCTGAAGACTTACAAAGACATAGTCTGGATTCCCAGAGCAAATGAGGCTTTATACCCATAACAAGTTGTAATTTGAGTCATAGAGGAAGTTAAGAAAGTGAAAACATGAGCAAATGCCAGTGTGATGGAATCAGAGTCTCCATGCTGGAAGAGACTTCAGAGGGATCTGCTTGAGCTCCCTGGCTTTATAGACAGGAAGACCGGCCCCCTCAGATGCACACAGCCAGGTACTGCATGGCCGGGCCAGAGGCTTTTCTGATGCCTGCCTCCCTCTCCCGGCAACGGAACTTCATCACCTAGTTCAGATAGGAAAAAAAAAAAAAAAAAAATGAGGTGATCAGAAAACAACTTCCTCAACTTTCTCAGTCTCCACCAGCAACTAAAATTGTTCCTGTATCCCCCTCACCTTATCCACTTAGCACCCCTACACCCAAGGGCAGCTAGGACCCGCTGCTGTCTTTCCACGACCTCCTTCCCTCTGTAGCCTTAGGTAATCCCCTGGAAGCTTTTGCCTGGAAATTTGCAAGTCTCTTGATGGGTCCCCCTGCCTCCCTCCAGTCTTAATTCACCTGTCACCATGTGGCTACGTTACCCATCTAAAACACAAACCTGATAAAATTGCTTCTGTTTAAAAGTCTTGAAATCCTGCAATGGCCCCAATGGCCCCTAGGATAACTATCACACTCCTTAACATGGGCTACAGATAGGTGGTTCTCACCCCGGGTGTACATTAGAATCACCTGGAATCTTTTTAAAATTACCCATGCCTGGGTCTCACCTGTAGTGATTCGATAGAGTGGGCCTGGGTGAGGCCAGTCGTGTCCTACAGCTGGAACCAGCTCCAGTGACTCAGGAGAGGCCATCGCTTCCAGGAATCTTATGAGTGGGTTGTTAAATGACCATTATTAAAAATTATATAAACTTGTAAGTAAGTACATCATGTTAAAAACAAAGGTAATAAATACTAAAAAGTCAGGTTTGCCTGATGACTTTACTACCTTTCGAGGTAATTTCTATTGATTTTATCTGTTGGGTGGAAATACTATATAATGGTACACTACTACACATCTCTTCCCAACTCTGCAGTCAGTGACATCCCATTGGTAGCTTGAAATTGACCATGGCATGAGTATTTATACCATAGAAATTGGCAAATGCTACAAATCAGCCCCCTCCCCCCAACAAGTCATTAAACATTGATATCACGGCTGCAGCTCAGGTATTTACATGATTTTTTTAAAGCTCCTCCAGTTGATTCTGATGAGCAGCAGAGTTGAGAAGCACCAGCCAGGATCTGACTCTTTCTGCCTCTTGAGCGAGCCTCATCTCTTAGAAAAACTCTCCTCTTTCCCCCAACTTTCTTCAGTCCCTCCACACACAATCAACTGCAGTGGCCCAAACACGTATGCCATGTTATTTTTTGTTCTGTGTTTTTACTCCTAGACACACTGATTTTTCTGCCTGGAATGCCTGTCACTTCCTTGTCTGCCTGGCAAGTACCTGTTCATCTTCCAAAACTCAGCTCAGTACTTTGTCCTGTGTGAACTCTTTCTATGCCTCCTCCCCACACAGGTTCACCACTCTGCCTCTGTGACCTGTGTGTCTTCTCATTAAGGGGCTTTTAGAATTTTATGGTGCTTTCTGATTATATGTATCTCTGTCTATCTCCACCCCATTAGACACTGAGCACCTGAGGGCAAGGGCGTGCCCTGTTTCTCTGCATCCCAGCATGGAGTGCAGCACCAGCATAGTAGATGCTCAGTCAGTGTTTACTGGATGGATAAATGAGCTAAACCAGGTTTCCTGACTCCTGGGGCAGCCTTCTCGCCACCCTACTCCTCCACCTGACCCAGCCTTTCTAAAGGCAGGAAGAGTAAATTACTGCCATACCTGTGACGGACCACATTCTGGGCTTGCTGCTGCTAGACATGGTATGAAGATGGTTCTCACAGCTCTTTTAACAATCAGACTTTTTAAACTGACTTTAGTTTTTCCAGGTTTAGAATTCTGTCCATTCATTATTCATTCAATAACATGCCAACATTATTCCAGGCCTAGAGAGGCAGTGGTGTGCAAGGCAGGGGAGGGCACTTTCTTCAGAGCACTTTCAGTTAGGAGGTGACTCAGATGATTAAAGAAGCAATGACTGGCCGGGCACAGTGGCTCATGCCTGTAATCTTAGCACTTTAGGAGGCCAAGGTGGGTGGATCATTTGAGGTCAGGAGTTTGAGACCAGCCTGGCCAACGTGCTGAAATCTCGGCTCTACTGAAAATACAAAAATTAGTCGGGCCTGATGGCGGGCGCCTGTAATCCCAGCCATCCAGGTGGCTGACGCAGGAGAATCGCTTGAAACTGGGAGACAGGGGTTGCAGTGAGCCGAGATTGCACCACTGCACTCCAGCCTGGGTGACGGAGCAAGACTCCATCTCAAAAAAAAAAAACAAGAAAGAAAGAAGCAATGACTAATAAGTGAACTAAGAGCTATAGCATGGAAGGTGCTAGGCTCCATCCAGGGTTAGCTCCTAGGAGTCTGTGGGGTTTCCTGAAGGCTTCCCAGAGTAGGTGGAGCCAAGGGCTGACACCTGAGGCAAAGAGGAAGGTGGAAAGCTGTTCCCTGCAACTGGAAGATCCTGTGAAAGGGCTCCAGGGCCAGAGAGAGCTCAGCAGCTGCAAGGAACAGAAAGAAGTTGCCACAAAGCCTGTGAGGAGTGACAGCAGAGGGGCCAGGGCAGGAGGGGCTTTGGAAGCCATTTTCAGGAGTCTGGATTCTATCCTAGGAGCAATGAAACCCCACTGAGGCATAAAACCAGGGAGCCCCCTTACCAGATCTGTACTAAGAGAACTTGCCCAGATCAGTGGTCCAGGAGAGACGAAGCTAGAGAGCAGGAGACCAAGCCTTGAGTAGGGAAGAGGCTGCTGCAATGGATAAAAGGGAGGGGTTTCAGAAGCAGAATCATGTCTCACTTATATGTGGAATCTAAAGAAATGAAACTCATAGAAGCAGAGAGTAGAAAGGTAGTTGCCAGGGGCTGGGGGGCTGGGGGAAATGGAGGGATTTGGGTCAAAGTGTACAGAGTTTCTGTTGTAAAATGAATAAGTTCTAGAAAACAAATGTGCAGCATGGTAACTATAATAAAAATGTACGCTTGAAATTTGCTCAGGACGTAGGTCTTATGTGTTCCCACCACATACATACACAATTTGCTATGTGTGGTGGACACATGTAAGACTATGGTGACTGTGAGGTGATGGATATGTTGATCACCTTGGTTGTGGTAAGCACTTCATAGTGTATACCAATGTCAATCTTACATCTCAATAATATACAGTTTTTTGTTAATTGTACCTTAATAAAGCTGGGGAAAAATAAGAAGCAGAATCATGGAACATGATGACTGGATTTGATGTTGGAGGTGAGGGAAGTATTAAGAATATGAGAGAGGTAGGGAGAGCTGATCAATTCGTGGTTCATGTTGGGTTTGTGGAGTTGGCAGTGCCTTGACATATCCAAGTGCAGTTGATCAGTTCATGGTTCATCTTTGAGCTTGTGGAGTTGGCAGTATCTGTGACATATCCGTTGATCAGTTCATGGTCCATATTGGGTTTGTGGAGTTGGCAGTGTCTGTGACATATCCAAGTGCAGTTGATCAGTTCATGGTCCATGTTGGGCTTGTGGAGTTGGCAATGTCTATGACATATCCAAGTGCAGTTGATCAGTTCATGGTCCGTGTTGGGCTTGTGGAGTTGGCAGTGTCTATGACATATCCAAGTGCAGTTGATCAGTTCATGGTCCGTGTTGGGCTTGTGGAGTTGGCAGTGTCTATGACATGTCTAAGTGCAGTTGATCAGTTCATGGTTCATGTTGGGTTTGTAGAGTTGGCAGTGTCTGTGACATATCCAAGTGCAGTTGATCAGTTCATGGTCTGTGTTGGGCTTGTGGAGTTGGCAGTGTCTATGACATGTCTAAGTGCAGTTGATCAGTTCATGGTTCATCTTTGGGTTTGTGGAGTTGACAGTGCCTATGACATATCCAAGTGCAGTTTATCAGTTCATGGTTCATCTTTGGGCTTGTGGAGTTGGCAGTGTCTGTGGCATATCCAAGTGCAGTTGATCAGTTCATGGTCCATGTTGGGTTTGTGGAGTTGGCAGTGCCTATGACATATCCAAGTGCAGTTGTCTAGGAGTCACTTAGAAATTCAGTTCTGGAAATTTGAGGAGAGATGTGGGAGAGAAATGTAGATTGGGGTCATCAGTGTATGATAACTGACACTATAGGAGCAAGGGTCATTCATTGTCTAGGAAGAATGACTAGGGTAGGAGGAGAATAGGGCATCACATTTAATCAATGACCAGGGTAGACAGAGCTAGTAGCAGCGATGAGATGAGTGGCTAGAGAGAGAGAAAACCAGGAAAGTGTGGAGTCATGGAAGCTAAGGAAGATGGTGTTGGGAATAGAGGTGGTGAACAGAGTCCCCTGTTCTTGCTGATAGGAGAGGTCAAATGAGATAAGGACAGAGGCATGGCCTTTGGATTTGGAGATGTGTTGATCACCGGTGCACTTGGCAAGTGCGCCAGAGGAGTGCTGAGGCAGAGGTCAGGGCACACTGTGCCAAGCAGTGGGAGGCAAGTGATGGAGACAAGCATCTGAACCCCAGGACACTGTGCTGGGAAGGAGAGGGGTGAAAGAGGACAGTTTTGGGATCAAGGGATATCTTCTATTTTTGTTGTCATTTGTTTTGAAGTAGGAGAGGCAAGCTGGCTAAACTTTAAGTAAAAGGGAAGATTGTGATCCTGTCCTCTGTCAGTGAAGGAGAGTGTCCTTTTAATGTGATCAGTGCCAGATGTCATCTTACAAGCCCTGTGTCTAACCTGATAGGCATTTAGAATGGCCAAGGCTTCCTGGACTGGCCTCACTTCATTGATGACTGCTTTTGCAGAGACTCCATTGCCTCCTAATTGTCCACACTTGGGGCCTCCATTTTTCTCTTCCTTGGCACAATTTTAGAAGAAGCCTCCTGTCACCAGCCTTTCGGAGTCCCCACTGATACTGGTGTGTGTGCTCCTGCTCTGGTGCCGCCCACTCATCCACCCTCGTTCTTCCAACCCTCCAGCACCGAATCCCTCCTTTCACTCCTTCTGTCCCCTGGGTAAGTTCCAGCTGGTTATAGTGAACTCCCGTATTTCCCTCCTCTCTTACTTCTCATTTGTCAGAGTGCACAGGAGGCTGCCTGGAATGCCTTCTACTCCCAGGCTGAGGAAATTAAAGTAGCTAAATTTTTATTATAGCATCTCTCAAGAATATTTCTAGAAATCATAGAGTCCTTGCACCTTATTACTGAATAGAAGTTGAGAGGTTATTTGACCCATTCCCTTATTTCTAGGCAGCTTGATTTCCAAACTCTTTGTAGGTACATCTTCTTTAAGATTTCTATGTAAAAGGTCCCCCAAGCCCAGACCTTATGACTAGGGTGACCATGTAATTTTGCATTCAAACAGAGATGCCAAAGGGGGCCGTGATCAAACAGGACTTGGGAACCCAGGTATGATCTTTGGGAACACCAGAACAACAACCGGTGTAAATGAGGACTGTCCTTGGCTAGCCAGGACATGCAGTCATCCTGCCTATGATGAGTAATGGGGGACAGAACCCGAGAGACTCTTTTTTGGCTAGTGCTTAACGTTAGGGGACAGTCACTGAGCCACTATGGAGTAGGCATTGTTCCAGATACTAGAACCAACAATAAGATATAACCCTTGCCTTAAAAAACTTTTGGGGAAGAAAGACACAAATAAAATTCGCCATAATTCAGTGTGATAAGTTTTGACTTCAGTTTTGGTAAGTAATAGCTTTATGGACGAAGTGCTTTGGGAACAAAGCAGAAGAAGGGATGAGTTTGGAGGGATTCGAGAAGAGGAGGTGACAGGAGAGCTGGGCTTTGAAGATGATCAGGATTTCTTGGGGAATAGGGCTGCAGGAGAGGGAATGTGTGCCAAGAGTGTGGAACGAAGGCACAGTGGGTAAAAGAGAGAGCAGGAGCTAAAGCTGGGAACGGGACAGGGCCCTGACAGGACCCATTCACCTTCTGGAGGCATCATTCATTCTGTGCATTTGTGATCTCTTTGTGCGTGAGTGCAAGGTCTGAAGCGGCCTGTGGCATGCTGGAGCTTAGTAGACACATCTGGTGAAGGTGTGGAGAAGGCCAGGGTAGGCAACCACTAGAAGTGGAGAGGTCACCTCAGAGACTCTCCACACAGCAGTGGCGGTGTGGTGCTTCTGGACTAAGGCAGGGTCAGAGAGGACAAAGAGAAGGAGGCAACTCTAAGAGAGCATTTGGCAGCTGAGACGATAGGATGCAGTGACTGACGTGGAAGGTGAGGAACACAAAAATGCCAAGATGAGACAAGCCTGCTTTGGAAGACCAAGAAGATAGGCTTTCCCTTCACCGAGACAGGGAGCAGGAGAGCAGCTGAGTCTGACGTCACCAAAGGCCATTTGGGGCATGTTTGGGTGTTTGTGGTGCATCCACATGGACACGTCCATTAGGAGTTTGTATCTATGGGTCTGGGGCTCGAGGGACAGATTCATGTCAGAAATACTGACCCCTCGGTGCACTGATCGAAGATGTGATTGTGGATGGATGACTCAGGGAGCAAGTGTGGAGCGAGAGGACTTGGGAACCCAGGGTTGATTTCTGGGCAACGTCTAACCCCAAAGAAAGGGCAACCATGAAAGGCTGTTCAGAAGCAGCAGTCAGCAGTTGGGAGGGAACCAAGAACAAAACTGTCAGGGTAGCCCAGAAGGAAGCAGGGTCAAGCCGAGGACGCTGGATGAGCAGTTTTCTTGAAGTCACGGGCAGGAGCCACGAGAGTGGGCCGGAGGCAGAGAGGAGGAAACAGCAAGGTGTAGGCTGCTCCTTCTGAGCGCTTGAAGTGGGGCAAAGACAAGGTGTGAAGATGGAGGGTGAGCTGGGGTTTAATTAAAAGTATTTCTTTTCAGGTTAATGGAGTTTTAAGGAAGTCCCTTTTTACAGTGACTTCTGAAAGAGCACCCACTCTGTTTGCCCTCTAGACCTGGGCTATCCAATCCACTAGCCACTAACCAAGTGTGGCTATTTAAATTTAAATTAATTAAAATAAATAAAATGTAAAGTTCAGTTCCTCAGTGGCACTGGCTGCGTATCAGGTGCTCAGCTGCCACGTGGCTGGTGGCCACCGTGCTGCACAACATGGGCGCAGAGCGTTCCCGTGTTTCCCAGGAGTTCCGCTGGACAGCCTTGTTTTAAACTCTGCATTTCATCATCTTCCTAATCCTGCCTTTTGGAACTTAGTAGAGTATCTATGCTCGATCTGCTTATCTAGTTTCCAAACCTAGTTCTGAGGTGAAGAAAACCAGATGGTATTTTTATCATATAAGCTGAAGAATTCTTACAATTTTCAAGTCAACATTTTTTCCAGGCATTGACCTATAATAAATTGCTCCATGATGTTAAACATAAGAGAGAGAAATGTAAATGTGAGAATTATTTCTACTGAGCCATCTATGTAGTCTTTCCACAGCTACCATCATAACCACTTCCATCTGATAATTTGCTTTTGTGCATCCACAGTAACTTCATTTTTCTATTTTTTTTTTTTGAAAGTTATGAGCTCATTAGGGAAATTTAGCACCATAGCCTCTTCCTTCCAGGAAGCTGCAGAGGCCCTGCTAGCTTTCACCTGTCTGGGCACCTAAGCAGACTTTGTCAGCTGCTGGGGAGAAAAAGCATCTGATTTGCCAGCCCCTTGCATGCATCCATCAGCTGGGGGTGGGTTTCTGAGAAACCGTTGTGTCTGGGCCCAAGCTCAAAGCACACTTTTCATTCCTCCCTGAGCTATTTTCCTTAGTATTCTTTAGAGGGGATTTGTCATGGGGTGATTTTGTGTCTCCAAGATGCCTGGGTGTAAAAAGGTCCTTTGCATTATTCTGCATGCAGCAGGACCTGAACTTGGGCTGGAGGAATGTTGCTGATGCCCAAATGGGAGGCAGAAGATTGTACCTGAGAACCTGCCCCGGGGCCTTTACCTGGGGGAGGAGAGCATGTTGGCAGAATGTTCTCAGGGCTGGCCCCATCCCACATGGATGTGTTCATGGATGCGTTCAGCAGAAGTATGGCAGCTAGGGAGCTTTTCTTTGTGTCCATCTGGACTTTGCTATTTTGCTGAAATTCCTAGACCAATCCTTGCCTCCGTAAGAACCCTGTGTCCTTACCTTGTGTAGACTGTTGACTACCATTAACCCTCTAGTATTAGCACAGCAAAGTACTGTCGTGCACTTCAAGCCTCTATACAAACACATGCCTCTCAGCCAGACCTCACCCCGGGAGCTGCTCCTGAGTCAACAGCCCTTGAAAGTGCACTGTCCTGCCTCGTAGCTGGAAGCTAAGGCTGCAGCTTCATCTCCCACAGAAACCTGGGCTCACTAGGACAGGCAAGGCCTCCAGACCACTGTCTTACCATAGAAGCCGCCTGGCAAACTGCAAACCAAGCAGAAAATGCAGGCTGGACTGAGGAGGCCTCTAACTGATCACCAGCCAAGCAGAGAAGGGGTGAGTGGCGTGTGAATGACTGCTAGCTCTAGGCCTGGACCATGGACTCAAACCCTGCTGGCTGGCCCTCCACCATCTCCTCCTCCAGTGAAGACTGTAGCATCCAGTAGTGAGGCTAGAGTACACGCTTCTGACTGGAATCCTTCTCATTTTCTGGCTGTGCCATCTACTAGCTGTGTAACTTTGGGCAAGTGTGGCCTGACAGCCCAAAGCTTACCCCCGCTCCTTGCTAGCTGTATAGCTGGGGGCAAGCCATAGAACTTCTCCGAGCCTCTGTTTCTAGTCTGCAAAAGAGGATAAAAATACTTACTGTGCAGGGTTGTTGCAGAGATTAAATGATGTTTATCAAATGCGTAACACAAAGGCTCTGTAGATGCTGGTTCTCTATTCTCTCTGGTTTAAATCCTTGTCGGGTACTGGTTTTCTTACTAAGAAAGTTCTAAGATCAAAATTTCTTATTTTAGGGAATTAAAATTCAGGAAAGGGTTTACATCTCTGAATTAGGCTGAAAAGGGACACTGGGGATTGGGCGTGGAGGCTCACACCTGTAATTCCAGCACTTTGGGAGGCTGAGGTGGGAGGATCATGGGAGGGTAGGAGTTCAAGACCAGCCTGGGCAACATAGCCAGATCCCATCTCTACATGTCTACAAAAATTAATATAAAAATTACCTGTGTGATGTGCCTGCAGTCCCAGCTACAGGCTAAAGCAGGAGGATCCCTTGAGCCCAGGAGGTCGAGGCTGCAGTGAGCTATGATTTTGCCACTGCACTGCAGCCTGGGCAACAGAGCAAGACCCTGTCTCTAAACAAAAAAAAAAAAGGGAAAAGGAGGGACACTGGAGAAGAAGCTCCACAATTTTCCAAGGTGCCAAGGTGAACCAGCATGGGCCAGGCGGAGGCCTGTCGTCTGGACTCCCATATGGCCCTCCTCCTACTCCTGATGCAGCTTCTCTCTGGTGTGGACGCAGGAACTGGTCCCTGACCCACAGGAGTAACTTCGACACAGCCATGATAAACACAGGCTTTATAATCCAAGAGTTTGAAAAGATAAGAGTGACTAATAAAAATTTCTCCATTCTTCATGCTTGATTTTCAAGGGAAGATGTAGAATAAATTTGAGCGACCTTCCCCTGCAAGTATACCTTTAAATATTAAATCTTTTACTTAATTATAAAATCCCCTGCTGCCTGGAGAGAATGGCCACCTCCTCTCCTTAGTGGAAATGATGTCATCTCATTTACTGAGTTTGTGAATGTAAAGTGTTTTCAGACTGTAAAACCCTGGATGGGGTTCTGGAAGGTCTCCTCTCTGGGCCCATCCAAAGGGGTCTTCAGAAGTGCATTGGTGACAAGAATGGCATCAAGTAGGAAGGGCTCCAGGTGTAAAGGGATGGGGAGTGGACACCTCTGTCAGGAAGAGTCTTCCTTATCCAGGGCCATCAGGATCAGGAGCTAGAGCCCACGTTTGGAGAAAACACAAGAAGTAGTACCAACTCAGTGAGTCTCGGGTGAGAAATCGGAATGGTTTGGTTTACCATCTGTAACTTGGCCAGATGTACCATAAGCTATATCTGCAAAGCCAGTGTAAGGCTAGACTTAAGTTCAATTAGGATCCAAATTCTTCACTGTCAACTTGCCTTTTTGTTTGTTTCACTTAGTTTTCTAGTGAAATTTTCATTTGAAAATTCCCAGCCTTATTTATTTATTTATTTACTTATTTTAATAGAGACAGGATCTCACTCTGTTGCCCAGGCTGGAGTGTAGTAGCACAATCATAGCTCACTGCAGCCTCGACCTCCCAGGCTCAAGTGATTTCCTGCCTCAGCCTCCAGAGTAGCTGGAACTACAGACAGGAAGCACTGTGCCCGCACTCCAGCCTTATTTCCTTTTCTCTAGCTTTTTTTTTTTTTTTTAATATTTGAGACAGAGTCTTGCTTTGTTGCCCAGGCTGACGCGCAGTGACATGATCTCAGCTCATTGCAACCTCTGCCTTGTTGGTTGAAGAGATTCCCCTGCCTCAGCCTCCCGAGTAGCTGGAAACACAGGTGTACACCACCATGCTCAGCTAATTTTTGTATTTTTAGTAAAGATGGGGTTTTACCGTGTTGACCAGGCTGGTCTCGAACTCCTGGCCTCATATGATCCATCTGCCTTGGCCTCTCAAAGTGACCAGCCTTATTTTAACTGAATAAAGGAAAAGGGGCTTTTTTTTTTTTTCATGACCCTGAAGACAGAGGGACTCAGTGCGCCCCCAGTGGCCAGAGGCTGTAGTTACAGGGAAAGCAAGTCGGGTCCCTCTGACCCTCTGGAAGAGCCAAGTGGCTGCTGGAACCATCCAGGAGAAACCAGGTTTTCCAGGCTAGAGCTGTTTCCTGTTTCCAGCCTGAGGCTTCCCATGTATTCCTTTCAACGCAGCACCTCTATGTGCATCCCTGAACCCTATGATCTGAAAAAAGGTAGCCGAACCCCCGACTTTCTCTTTTGCATTGACATTAGCACAGATCTGAGCCACATGAGCAGTTGCTCATACCATTATCTGCCTTTGGTTGAGAATTTAGAAGGTGCTAGGCACAAACACACGTCATCTTATTTAATCTTTACAAGCCAGGGTCCGGTGCTAGGGTCCCCGGTGTTCAGAGGGATTAATTTGTCAAGATCTCACAATGAGTAGATTCCAGTCTACCTCACTGGAGCCTGGTGCCCGGTGCCCATCCCCATGTCTGCATTCCTGGTGTTGAACCTCAGCAGGGGCTGTCCCTGGCCTGCTGAAACAGTTCTGCTGACCAGGAAGTGTATGTGCATGGTGTCTTTTGTACAGTCTCAGCCCCTGGGTCCGACACTCTGATGGTCTTTTAGGGTGCTGGGTTATTTCCTGGGGTTCTATCTGTGCCAAGTTGTGTATCTTTCAGTGACACACATCTGTTCAAGCCTTCTGAGTTGGGGAGCAACAGAAAGAGGTGAAGAGAGAAAGCACACTGGGAAACATGGAAATATTTTTGCAGCCTGATTGTCTCTGCATGCAACACTAGCAAAGCTGTTTCTGCTCCCTTTCGGTGTCTGAGTCAAGGGGACAAAGAGGCCTGCCCCAGAAGAAGAGGGATGATTTTTCTCTTTCTGTGGTTGGGGGCAGAAAGGCGATCCAGCTGCCCAAGTGGTTCAGGTCAGGTTTAACTGGGTCTGTGGCCTCTGACCTGGGGAATGTGCTGAGCTTTGATTCAGCTAAGCAGTGGCTTGCTGCCCAGGCCTGTGGTCCTCCAAAACACCAGCTGAGGATCCCAAAACTTAGGGCCCTTGTGAACAGGGTGAGTTGTTGTCACCAGGACTTGCCCTGTCACCACCTAGTACATTTTCTGGGGACCTAGCAGCCCCTGGCCTATGGCCACACAGCAGGCGCCTCTTGGCCAAGAGTTCTGGCATGAAGCTAGGCCTCTCCAACTATTTAATGTTTCATTAGCGGTTTTCTAAAGGCGTGGGGCCAAGCCTGGCCGAGCCACACCATTCAGAAGTACGTGAACACTTCATAAAACCAAACTGTTGAAGGATCCCAAACCCAGGAATCTGGTCACTTGGAGTCCAGGCTGGAGGCCCAGGGCAGGCTGCTGCACTGTCTCAGCTCTTTCTTGGTCTGGATACTTCTGGGCCATACATCTGTCTCTCAAACTGTTTAGCCTGTTAGTAGTTCTAAACTATTTGGGGTTCACCAACCTCTTTTCATATCTGATGAAAGCTTTGGACTTGCCCCAGAAAGATACATCCATGCACATACGTACAACATTGTGCTTAGAATTACAAGGTATTCACAAGCCACACTCTAAAGATCATCAGTGGATCCAAGTGGAGAACCCCTGTGCTAAACCACACTTGCTTCCACACTTAAACTCTGGGGACTGTGGAGTGTTATCCATCAAGAAGAAGAGTAAACAGGTATTGGGTTTTGTTTTGTTTTGTTTGGCTTTTTGCTTGTGTCTTGGATTTTGAATCGAAGTCCTTGAGCGGTAGAATGGGGGCTAGATCATTAGAATCACTCCAGACTTCACAGGCATGAGTGGGAGCTCAGTTGAGTGACAGGCCCATCCCAGACACAAAGTCACTCCAGGGCAATTATTCAGAGCCCCCAGGAGCTTTAGCGCTCTAGGAGCAAGTCAGGTAAGCAGCAGCAACACACGTGCCGCGGAGGCGGCACCTGCATTCAGACGCTCATTGCTCTTGATTGACTGTGTGGCCCTGGACCAGTCCAGAGTCCACGGCTCTGGAAATGGTAATCAGGCTTGTGGTTGCAGGGGAATTTATGTGTACCAAGTGTCTGGCACAAAACAGAAGCCCAATACACTCAATGCTGGCGGATGATAGAGACAGTGGAGCAGCAAAGCTGGTGAGGATGGAAACACCCCATCACCTGTGAGTGGGATTAGAGTGTCTGCAGAGGGCATCCTGCTGGCTTCCAAAGCCATGAGCCTTCTGATAAATCTTACTCACTGCTCTGTCAGAGCTTCTGATTTAGGGGTAGGGAGGGGCAGTCAGGAGAAAGCATAGTTAGCTCTCGGGCAGCTAGCTGTGGCAGACAGCGTGCTTTGTCCCTCAGATGAGTCACAACAAGTGCCCTTGGCAGGCAGGAAGGACTTTGAAGTGTGGTGCCCCAAAGGGCTGGTCCAGGAGGCCCCTGCCTGGTCCCTGGGCCTTTCGCTCCTGAATCTCTATCATTGGCCTGAGGGCAGGCCCAGGCTTGAAATAAACTCAGGCCAAGCTGGAGGGGCAGTTAGAAGGAAGAGAGCCCTTTGGCTTTTTCCAAAAGGTAAGAAGGAGGACTTTTCATTTCTGTGCTTTAAATATCAATGCACTGTTTTGATGCCATTATTTGCATTTTCTGAGTTCCACTGTTCTCGGGCAAAATCCAATAACCCAGCTCTGAAGGCCTCTTCCACATACCTGCCCCTCCCCTGGAGAATCCTTCACACCTTTGAGCTCCCAGGCCAAGAAAACTGTATTGAGCTTTACCTTGTGAAGTTTGCATTTTAAAAGCAAGATGTGTTTTTTTGTCTCTAAATATAAAGTTTTCACACTGAATAAGCTTTTCCAAACTATATGCCCTGCATCTGGATACTCTGTGGAAGCGAAGGGCAGCACGGCTGGGTGGTGCTGAGTCGGGCAGAGCTCTGGTCTGTGCATCAGGAGACTGGCCACTCACCAGATGACTTCTGGGAGCCACCATTCCTTATCTGAAAGCTGGGCAGCTGGGGGCCTCCGTACCTTACATCCTGCCTACCTTCCACAGAGTTATCATCACTGACTGAGACTATGTCTAGAGAAGCACTTTGAAATGCTTCTCCAGCATTCCAGGTCAGAAGAGGGTGGCCTACGCCACCCAAAGCTGCAGAAAGAGAGGGGAGCATGGGTCCAGGGGAGAGGATGTGTGGGGTCTAAAGATGCCCAAGACAGTTCCTGGTGAGACAGCCCAAAGGAGGCAGCAGGCTAGAAACTTGCAGAGGAACAAGGAAGCTGTGACATCTTCTCACCTGGGGACCTCAGGACAGGAAGAAATCATGAAACATTCTTACTGGGAAAGCCAGAAGAGCTTTCCTAGTATTGTTGTTTTTGGTAACAACTGTGAGGTGCCCCCTCAGTGCCCTAGCAACTGTCATTGTCACAGACCCCAGGAATATGGGGCTTTGGGTACAGTTTGACCCTCTCCCTGAGATGGAAGAGCTCCCTTAATACCCCCGCCCAGGGACTTGAGACAGGGGTGGCTCCTTTGCTTGGCTGCTGCACTCTAACCCTTTGTGGGAAGGGGAGCATGCAGGTGAGTGGGTGCAGGAGGCAGGGCAAGTGCTCTTGGGCTCTGGCAGGAATGAACCCCATACCTGCACACAACAATGTCTAGTGGTCGCCTGTGACCTCTAGAGCCCCAGAGGGTGTGTGTTACAAACAGTGCTCCTTTAGTATTTTCCATCCGTGGATGACTAAATGTTAAACCAGGTCAGTGGAGGATCAGGGCGACAGCCTTTTACACCCTGCCCTCTTGGTGCCTGGGTTCTTGTCTGGGATCTAGGAAGAATCAGGTCACACAGATGTGAAGGATGGTGAATGCAGAGATTTTATTGAGTGGTGGAAATAGCTTTCAGCGGGATGGGGAGCTGGAAAGGGGATGGAGTGGGAAGATAATCTTCCTCTGGAGTTCAGCCATCCTCAGCCAAACTCCTGTCCAACCATCCCCAGCTGAACTCCTCTCTGACCATAGTCTCTGATGTCCAGCTGCCTCTTCTCTCAATGTTCAGACACCTCTTCTCTTCTCTCCTTCTCTGCCACGCTGCTCTGCTCCTCTGCCAGCGGAGCTTGGGGTTTTTATGGGAGTGTGGTGAGCCAAAAGGGAACATTTGGGCAGGAAAACAGGGATGTGAAGTTTTCATTTAGGGCCATGGGTTCAGGCTTGGGGGTGGAACCCTTGCCAGGGACCCCACCCTTTTCTTCCCTGCTTCCTGGCCATATTATCCCCATGGGTTTACTCTATCTTATTAAAGAACTACTCACAATGACCTCAGATCATTAATAACTCAGCATCTGAACTCTGACTTCCTGTCTCTTGCTTTTTGGATATATTAATGCCAGTGTATCTGCCTGTATACACCAGGGGTTTGATCCCCCCTTGCAAAGTTTTTAGAAGATTTAGACAGTGAGTCTTACAACAGCTGTGCCCAGTTTTCAAAGATCTCGCTTCCTGGAGGTGAAAGCAAAGGGGCTGTGTTCCTAAAACTATATCACCAACAGTGTGAAGGGCCTGGTACTTTGCATTATCTCATTTATTCCTCACTACACCACCATGGGGTGGATAATATTAAATCCATTTTACACAGCTAAGAACTGAGGCTTGGGGAAGTTAAATAACATGGATCACTGGTGGACCAGGACTCAACTCCAGCCTGTGGAGCTCTAGAAACCAGGTCATTCCTTCGTGCCCTATTGCCTCTCTCTGAATGCAAAGGCTAAAGCAGAGTGAGGAACTCAGCAATGAGTAATGGCTCATTGTGATGTGGACTCCAGGTGGTGCCTACGGGGCAGGGGCTTATGTAGCCATAACTGACTCCATCTACCTACCAAGTTCTCATTAGGGTCAAAGCATGCAATTGGAGTCAGAGGCTGGGTTTGAGAACCTGCTCCTTTTACCGAAGAATTTCATCCCCATGCTGTATGAGCAAATTTGGCTTTGCTGACCTTATCTGTAGCATGAAAACCCACACCGGGCTGCTACGAATACAGAACGAGATAATGCAAATAATGTGCTTGGCACGGCATCTTCTCTGAACACCTCGAGTTGGCTTAGGGTCTCCCATTCTGTGCACCCACAGTACTCGCTGCCTCCCTTGAAGCATTCTTCCCTCTTATCCACCTGCCACCAGGCTACCTAATCTCAGGGGCCCCATCAAGGTGTCAGGTGCCTGACACCTGGGCAGCAATGTACACCTCTAATGCTGATCTGCTGACTGGTAACCATGGATGGAGGCACAGCAGCTACAGCTATTGTTACTGCTTCCTTCCACCCCCAAATATACTTGATGCTTCAGTTGCATCTCCCTCCTGCCCTGCCCTCCCCATGCCAGGCACCTCCGTCCTCATCCTCTGAGCCTTTTCTCCCAAGTCCCCTGCTCTTCACTGCCCTCAGACCCCCTCCCCATCTTGGCCTAGAAGCCCCCCAAGGCTTGGTCCTCCCTTCAGTCTCTCCCAGCTCCTGCCCACAGCCTTCTCAGAATAACTGGGTGGCTCTTAGTGACACCTCAGGGTCTGGAAGAGGCAAGAATTATTCTGGTACTACTGCACGTATGTTTTTGAGTCTCCAGTCCTTGTTGGTGTGCTGGTCCTCTGTGGCAGGGGTGGGAACCTGTGTCCCCTGCCCCCTGCCCAGGCCCAGTGCCAGGCTGCGCACAGAGGAGGCTGCAGGATGAGTCTGTTGGGCAGCAGCCAGGGTGCCCACAGTTAAGTTTCAAGGGAGGACTTAAGCTGCACCTTTAAAGAAAAAAATTATTATACTCACATTCATTTCACACCCTTGTGATAAAGGACACACTTCCACGACCTCATCTGATCGTCATCAACCAACCTATGAGGTCAGTAGGTAGGACAGGTCTCCCCTTTGAACAGATGGGGAAACTTAGTCACAGAGTATAACGTTATAGAGCTAGCAGACAGGAGAGCAACCACAGATCTGGGTGGGGCATCCATGATGGTCAAGAACAAACCAGTGATGGTCAAGAACAAACCCGAGAGCCAGACTGGCTGGTGTGATTCCCAGCTCCTCCACTTATAGCTTTGTTTCCTTGGCCAATTACTTAACCTCCCTGTGCCTCAGTTTCCTTTCTTTAAAATGGACATAATACTTAGTTCATAGGCTCATTATAAGGAATAAGTGAGTTATGATCTTCAAAGCAAGTATTAACTGATTATGTGCCTGGCAGCTAGTAAGCACTGAATGTTGTAAAATAATGCAACCTAGATATGCATATGGAGTTCTTTACACTATGTCCTCTCCTTTTGTACACTTCTGAACACATCCACAATGAGAAGCAAGGGAGTAAAGCGTCACCTACTCTTCTGTTACTTAAAGAAGGCTCTAGATATGGCATGAGCCTCTGACAATGGGATGAGGACCTCATTCTTTAAAACTTTCGTTAAACATGGTGAATTTCCTTTATACATGAGTATTGTAGGTTCATGCCTCTTGGCAGAGAAGATGCATACAGGCTGAATTATAGTATCTCAAGTATCTCAATAAGATGGCAGTGTTTATTGCAAAGCTGGAACATCCTGCTTGAGAAAACTTTGATTTCTAGTCTGGTTCTATGACTCCACCAAAGCTAGACAGTTATCCAAGCAGCACCTGACCTTTTTGACTGTTTATCTTATTGGCTGGCAATGGTCCAGGCCTTTAATGTTAAGCTTCTCCTCTTGGTCCTGGAGTTTGAGGAAGATAATGAAATGAGTTGAGCGCCATGTGCAACATGACTGGCTAGGAGACTCTGCTGGATGGTGCAATTGGAAGGAGCACCTCCGTATGCTTCCAGGGGCCTGGGCCAGACCTGACCGGGAGCTCTAGAGAACAGAAGCCCACCAGCTGGAAGAGGCAGGCAGGAGGTTGCATTGCAGGCGGTGTGAGTGCGAACAGCAAACGGTTTGCTATCCCAGGCCTCACTCGCCACTTGCTGCTGTGTGACCCTAAGCAAAGCCTTTAACCTCTCTGAGTCTCAGTAGTCCTATCTGTGAATGAGAATTTTAATACTGGCTCTGACGACTTCACATGTGAAACTGACCTATAAATCTTCAAGTGCACACTGATGTTGTTGTAATCTGGAGATAAGCAACAATCTACTAGCAATAACCATGCATCGCCATTCAGCTTTCATTCTCCGAGCCAGACTTGTAGGCCCCCAGTGCCAGTGGGAGCCCTGGTGGTCTGGTCTCAGGGTCAACAGGAAGGTCTGCTGTGCCACCGCCACCAGCACTAGAACATCGCTCCCTTCAAGGATTTATTCCTTAGGTTATGATTTAAGCCATATCAATTATAATACCTTAGGAATAATAGGTCCATTAATTTTTTTCCTACCCATTTGACCCTCTGCTATGAGCAAGGTTATTTGCTTTGTTTTGCTTTTGTTCTTGGGTAGGGATGAGAGCTGAAAGAGACAGACAGATCATGAGGATCTTCGAGTTAGGGACATTAGAATAGCACTGTGGGGCAGGGCAGAGGGACCTTTGTGTGTAGGCAGCAGCACACAGACGGGGGCTAGGACGTAGGCCTGGAGTGATGAGGGTCAACCACAGTCTTCCCAACATTTCCTGGAGGTCAACCTGCTTTTAACACCCTTAATTCTTTTCCAACTAGTGTCTCACTGCCCTGCCCCAAAATCAAGGTGAAGCAGATACTACTCCAGGCCAAAGACACATCTCCTATGACTGACCTTCTGGTCTTGGCCACACAGCTGACTAGCTGCTTGTGTCGTTGGATGAGTGACTTCCCCTCTTGTATCAAGGTGGGCTGCAGAGGGATGGCGTTGGAGGCAAGAGTGAGCACGGAGCTGTGAGGACCCAGGGAGGAGGGCTTAGAAGTCAAGGAGGAAGCTGCAGGCATGTGACTCCTGCACTGGCCTCACCTCTCACCAGCTCTGCAAGGCCCGGAGCTGCCATCCCAAGGCTGCTTTTCCTTTCCTTTCTTTTTTTAAAATTCTTTAATTAAACTTTTTTGATTAAGTGACAGCTTTTACCACTCCTGGCAGCTGCTGCAAGACAAGATAATTTATAGATGCATTGACACTATATGATTAGGACAAGTACAGTAAATAACAGATGAGAAGATGACTCGTGCAACCTGCAGAGCCCCTCCTCCATCTCTTCAGTCCAGCCCCCACCATCTCCCAGTGAGCCCCAGGTAGATGTCTGCTGCATCACTCAGGGGCTGCGTGGAACGCTCGGTGCCTTTCCCACCACAAGATGATGAAGATGTGGTGTTGACAAACTGCTGGTGTCCATGGACCACAGCTCTGCCCTGGGGCCCCAGGGACTTTCTCAGAGATGCCCGTTTCCACCTGGAGGAAAGACTTAATGATTCTCACCCTTGAAAGTGTCTACAGAAATCCTGTAGTCAGAATGTCCTTGCTGTGTACCAGGGCACACTGTGGGCTCTGTCCAGCCAGGCAGGGCCTGGACTCAGGATCCCCTAGGCTGGTCACCGCTGGTTGTGGGCACTTCATCCATTTCCCTGTGGATGCCATAAAAGCACTGTCCCTTTCTCTGTGTGCCACACTGTGGAAAAGGTTGAGAATCACCGCTAGTCCACTCCCGTGCCTGTAGCAAGGATAGTAATTGAAGTGCCCCGGGAAACTCAAGCCGTGTCCTTAGCTCTTCAGCACGGCCAGAGCCCCATGCTCCTCAGGAATGAGCCCCTGGCCTTTTCCTCACAGTAACCAAGAGTGCTCCTGGGGGCAGCCTTAGCCCATCTTTCTGGGTGAAGCACATTTCCCCTTGTCCCCTTGTCTACCCTAACATTCCATGTGTTCCTTTCTTAGGATAAAGGCCACCCTCTTCTTAGGAGCCCCGCACCCAAGCCACAAGGGGTTCACTTAGCAGGCATTTTGCATGGGAAGCGGTGCCCTGTGTACTTATAATCAGTATTTTCTAGGCAAGATTAAATCAGTGACATTCAACCGTGTACAATCCTGCATGATCAGACGATTTGTTGGAAGGCAGGACTCGATTTCCTCTCAGAAGCTGGCTTGCTGTGCACGCCTCTCCTAACATGGACTCTCCTCACGTGCCCAGGCAGAAAGTGGCCAGCTCCCAGCCGGATGCGTGGGGGGCCCTGGGTTCCAGAAGATCAAGTAGCCAAGCACATGAAGACAAATAGTTTGTCTCGTCAGCTTCTGGGGGTCGCTTGTTCACGTGGGAAGAAACCAAGCAGTGGAAGTTCCCATAGAAAGATTACACAGCGAAAGTTTGTGGCTGGATTTTTTTTTTGTGGCTTTTCTTTGTGAAGAGCTAAGCGTGAAGGACCAAGGGTATCCAGGAAGAAGAGTAGCTTTGGGATTATCAGGAAGGATCTAAGTACATGTTCCTAACTTCTTCTCAAATTGCCTGGCGCAGTGCGCAGTGCTCAGGACATAGTAGATCTTTCCATAAACACTGCTAAACTGCATAAGGAACTTATTCTGTTAAGGCAGCTCCCTACCTCTGGTTCCCCACCTGACAGGCGTGCTAGTTTAGGCTCCTTGCAGGATAACTCAGCTACTCCCTGTGGGATATCTGGAAAGAGTAGGGATGGGCTATAGATACATTCTACTGATCCAAGTCACTTTAAATTTTTTAAAATTTTTAAATAATTATAGGTTCATAGGAAGTTTCAAAGGTAGCACAGAGGCAGTGCCCTTCACCCAGTTTCCCCCAGTAGTCACACCATGTGTACATAACGATGGCACAGTATCAAAACCAGGGAACTGACTTTGGAACAATGTGTGTGTATAGTTCTGTGTTGTTTTATCATATGTAGGTTCATTTGACCACTGCCGCAGATGCAGAACTGTTCGTTCACTACGGAGATCTTCCCCGTGTGCACATTTAGACACACCCACCCTTCCTCCTCATCATCCCTAACCCCTGGCAACTACTAATTTGTTCTCCATCTCTATAATTTTGTCATTTCAAGAATGTTATATAAATGGCTTTTCTTGTGTTTTCTGTGGATTTGTTGAACATTTTTTAGAGCTCCATTTTTATCTACCTCTGGTGTTTTTGAGTATATCTCTTTGTATAGCTGTTTTGTGGTTACTCTAAGTATTACATTATATATGCATAATTTATCAGTCTACTGGTATTACTTTTTTCCAGCCCAAATGAAGTGTGTCTGTGTCGCTTTTATCTTCACCCATTTATGATAGAATTGCCTTAGGTATTTCCTCCACACACATGAGAAATGCATGTGTTACGATTTTTGCTTCAACTGTCAAAATTTAGAAAACTCTAGAGGAGATAGAAAGTCTATTCATTTGCCCATACTCTTGCTCTTTCTGTTCTTCCTTACTCCCTGATAACCCAAGATTCCTTAAAAAAATCATTTCCTTTCTGCTTAGAGAACTTCCTTTTGCCATTCTTTTAGTATAGGTCTGTTGGTGACAAAGTCTATTAGTTTTCCTTCATCTGTGAAAATACCTTTATTTCCCCTTCATTTGTGAAGAATATTTGCACTGGATATATAATTTGGTTGACACTTTCCTTCATTAGGCACTTGCAAAATGGTATGCTACCTCTTTCTGATACTCATGGTTTCTGATGAGAAATATGCTGTCATTTGAATTATTTTCCCCCTGGGCAAGATGACATTTCCCTTGCACTGCTCTCAAGATATTTTCTTTGACTTTGGTTTTCAAGGGTTTGACTGTGATGTATCTTGGTGTGGATTTCTTCAGGCTTATCCTATTTGGGCTTCACTCAACTTCTTGAATCTGTAGGTTTATGTCTTTTGCTAAGAAATTTTCAGCCATTATTTCTTTGAGTACTTTTTTAGCCCCATCCTCCTCTTTCTCTCCTTCTGGGACTCTGATGACATGGATGTTAAAGCATTTGTTATAATCCCACAGGCCACCCAACTCTGCTCACTTTTTAAATATTATTTTCTCTCCATTGCTTATATTAGGTAATTTCTATTATTCTACCTTCAAGTTTTCATTGATTCTTTCCTTCGTTGTCTATATTCTGCTATTGAGCCCATTCATTGAGTTTTGAAATTTCATTTATTGTTCTTTTTACTTTTAAAATGTTCATTTAGCCTTCTTTATGTCTTCCATTTTTTTACTGAGGCTCTGTTTCTTTGCTGAGACTTTTTATGTTTCCACGGTTTCAAGCGTGCTTGTAATTGCTTGTTGCAGCATTTTACAGTAGCCACCTAAACATTTTCATCAGATAATTCTAACATCTGGGTTATCTCAGTGCTGGTGTCATCCAAGTGCCTTTTCTCATTCAAGTTGGTGCTTTCCTGTTCTAGGTATGAGGAGTGATTTCCAATTGGAACCTGGATGTTCTGGGTATTATGCGGCTCCAGATGTTATTTGAAGCCTTCCCTTACAGCTGCTTTCCTTTGCCACTGACCCAGCAGGGAGGAGGGATGCCACCATCTTGTTATTCCAGTAAGGGTGGAAGTCAGGTTCCCACTCGGCCCCCATCAACACTCAGTGAGGCAGGGCCTCCTCGTTACTGCTGGCGTGGCTCAGGCTCCCTGCTGGACCTCTGCTGATACCACCCTGGCTGGAGGCAGAGGGGAGCCTCGTTAGTGCCTCACTGACGCCGCAGCGAGGGAGAGGCCTCATCACCACACGGTCAATGTCCTGGCCCTCCCTTAGGCCTCCTCTGACACCACTTTGGCAGGGAAAGGGAGGCACACCTCATTACTGCCTAGTTGGGGTGGAAGTTCGTCTCCACTGACACCATGTGGGTACTGGGGAGCTTCATTATGACCCAGTGGGAAGGAATGTTCTTTTGATAGTAGCCATCCTAATAAGTGTGCAGTGGTATTGATTTGCATTTCCCTAATGACTAGTGATGTTGA
Organism: Pongo abelii; assembly: GCF_028885655.2. Classification (NCBI taxonomy): domain Eukaryota; kingdom Metazoa; phylum Chordata; class Mammalia; order Primates; family Hominidae; genus Pongo; species Pongo abelii. The sequence goes on from NC_071995.2 coordinate 2,450,541, forward strand.
GCATCTTTTCATGTGCATATTGGCCATTCGTAGATCTTCTTTAGAGAAATGTCTATTCAAATCCTTTGCTTATTTTTATATTAAGACAGAAAATGTTAGACAATAACTATTCTCCTCCAGCCAAACACCACAAGAAAAACTGCAGCTTCACCCACTCTTCCCCCAGCAAAGGCCAAGTGGGGAACCTCGACGTCCATCCTCATCAGGCTGTAACAAGGCACCCTAACTCTTTTGCTGGGGTGGCATCAAGACAGATGGGGAACCAGGAATTTCCAACACATGCTACAACATGGATGAACTTTGAAAACATTATGCTAAGTAAAATAAGCCAGACACAAAAGGACAAATATTACATGATTCCACTTATATGAGGTACCCAGACTAGGCAAATTAATAGAGACAAAGAGTAGAATTGTAGTTTCCAGGGATTGGAGGGAAGGGATAATGGCGATTTATTATTTATTAAGTACAGAGTTTCAGTTTGGGAGGATGAAAAAGCTCAGGAGATGGGTGGTGATAATTGCACAACAATGTAAATGTGCTTAACGCCACTGAATGGTACACTTAAAAATGGCTAACATAGTAAATTTTATGTTATGTATATTTTACCACAGTTTTACAAAGTTTGGGTCTTGCTAGACTTCCCCTTTACTGGGCTTTTGGCTAACAAGAGGAGGCTCTAATTGGGGCTTTTTAAAATTTTTTTTGGTCTGTACCTTTTGATGTTTCTGGGTTCCCCAGGAATCCAGAGAACTCTGCTATGTCATTCCTCAGGTCCTGGGGTTCCCTTCTGGTCTACTGTCTTCTGTCCTCTCTTAGAGTCTTTTTATGTTTCTTTTATATATAACGTACAGTGATTTTGGTTGCACTTAGTAGGGAAAGATGTGTCTACTCCATCTTTCTGGAAGCAGAAGTCTCCAAGCCACTTTATGTGAAGAGTTTTGTCCACATTTCATTTCTTTTTGCTCACTAGTGAAGTCTTATTCATTTCAATTTAGTATATAACACTTATAGCCGAAAAAATATATTTCGTTTTCATGGAAAAGGACTCCTACTTCTGAAACCTTGCATTGATATTTCTAAACATTTCCCGGGCACCAGTCATAACATCAAGAAAGAAGCCTATTGCCATCCTCCGTGACATCCCCTTCCTCAACATCTCTTTTGCCCAATGTTGCAATAATACTAATCCCAGGTGTGTTGACTAGTGCCACTCATAATCACATTAGTTTATCCTACTTATGCTGATCCTTCTCTTCTTGTCCTGTTAGTGTCTTCAGCTCGTGGCTCTGTTCCTTTTACACTCTTGTTAGCACATGTGATCATACACACTTACATTGGACTTGTCCTTTTGTCCTCATGATAACTGCTGACTGTCAAAACGCTCCTTGGATGAAGCACCCTGGTGTAGCACCCTGGTAAAAGCAATGGGCTTTGAATTGGGATGTTTGGGTTCCGACCTAGTTTTGCCACTAATCAGCTGATCGTCTCCTTCCCCTGGATGATTAGCCTCAGACTCCTCACCACTAAAGTGACAGGTGTAGAACTAGACCATCCCTAGGGACCCATCCTCTGGGAAGTATCTTCAGGTTCAGGCTACTCAGCTCTGATAAAGTCAAGGGCACCGTCAGACCAGAAGGTTGAGAATGGAGGTATCACCTTAGGTCTGCCCTCCTTGATGAGTTTCTGCTGATAGATATATTAACCAGCAGTGGATGGTCACTACAGGTAGAATCTTCAACGAGACTCCTATTTTAGGTTTCTCACCATAATTTCTTAATTTTTGTTGGCAATTGTGCTTGAAGCAAAAACCAAATTAGAAATGATGTTTGTGTGTTGTTCCCCTTGAAGTTAGGTGCCTTGATTGCAGGTCCTCTTTCTGTCTGCCACTTCCTCGCAGTCCCCCCCAAACCCCTTATAGTCCTCCCTGAAGCTGCAGTGTTCACCTTAGCAAGGCAAGTACCTGTGCTCCCTTGGTGCCTCCCATGGCACTTGTGCCAAATGCAAGAAAGAGGAGCCAACGCAGGGCCCGCTGCCCAGCAAGGGAGGTGGAGGCAATGCAGGTGTGATATACACAGTCCCTCTCAGGTCAGGGAGGAGAGGGAAGTCGGGCTAGGAGGAAAATGGGGCGGGAGAGCACAAGGGAGAACTAGCAGAAGGGAGAGATGGATGAGCAGGACAGCTCAGAGAGACAGGAATGCAAACAGAGGAGAATTTTCGATCGGGGTGGGAATGAATCATCCTCACCTGCCAGCCGCAGGCCTCAGCAAGCTGGCAGCTTCGTCCTCTCAGACTGTGGGTTGTTTTTAGCTGTCAGCCTTGGATGGTGGGCTCATGCATCCTGTTCCCACTCCAATCTGCCAGAGGGACAGGGTCCTTCCCCGCAGCACCGAGGCTCGGCCAGTCGTGATGACTATGGCGACTGCAGAATCAACCTCACCAAGCTCATTGCCGGGCACCGTTTTAGCAGCCCCACCACCCATTTTTGGAAACACAACCCTGGCCTCCCATTCACAGCAGGAAAGGGCACAAAGCCCTTCGTGTCCCACAACCTCCCTTCTCTCTGGAATCACTGTGGCTCTGGTTGTGGAAGTTTGTCATGAGTGGACCCCAGCAAGGAATCGGTGCATGATATACTTTTCGTTTTCAAAGGACCATGATTTCCATGGATTACTTTGTGCAAAGAATGCCAAAACCAAATATTTAAAGTAAATGAGGAAGAAATATGCTTGGAGTAAAAAGCATCTGGACCCTGTGCATGTGTGTGTGCATGCGTGTGTGTGTTCCAGGAGCTGACTCTAGCTGTGAGGATGGCTCCCCTGTGTGTGTGTGTGTGTGCGCATGTGTGTGTGTGCATGCGTGTGTGTGTTCCAGGAGCTGACTCTAGCTGTGAGGATGGCTCCCCTGTGTGTGTGTGTGTGCGCGCATGTGTGTGTGTGCATGCGTGTGTGTGTTCCAGGAGCTGACTCTAGCTGTGAGGATGGCTCCCCTGTGTGTGTGCGCATGTGTGTGTGTGCATGCGTGTGTGTGTTTCAGGAGCTGACTCTAGCTGTGAGGATGGCTCCCCTGTGTGTGTGTGTGTGTGTGCGCGCACGCGCGTGCATGTGTGTGTGTGTATTCCAGGAGCTAACTCTAGCTGTGAGGATGGCTCCCCTGTGTGTGTGTGTGTGTGCACGTGCGTGTGTGTGTGTGTTCCAGGAGCCGACTCTAGCTGTGAGGATGGCTCCCCTGTGTGTGTGTGTGTACGCGTGCATGTGTGTGTGTGTGTTCCAGGAGCTGACTCTAGCTGTGAGGATGGCTCCCCTGTGTGTGTGTGTGTGTGTGCATGCATGTGTGTGTTCCAGGAGCTGACTCTAGCTGTGAGGATGGCTCCCCTGTGTGTGTGTGTGTGTGTGTATGCGTGTGCATGTGTTTGTGTGTGTTCCAGGAGCTGACTCTAGCTGTGAGGATGGCTCCCCTGTGTGTGTGTGTGTGTGCACGCGTGTGTGTGTGTGTTCCAGGAGCTGACTCTAGTTGTGAGGATGGCTCCCCTGTGTGTGTATATGTGTGTGTGTGCATGTGCATGTGTGTGTTTCAGGAGCTGACCCTGGCTGTGAGGATGGCTTTCCTGTCCCTCCCTTCTCCTGGCTGCCTCCCATTGTGACATGGATTTTTCTCTCATCTTTCTCTCCCTACTCCCCTTGCAGCATGAGAGGCCCAGCCCCTGTAGGACTACCAGGCTCCGTCACTCTCCAGAGAGGCCAGTTCTGCCTATTAGGAAGGGCCTAGATCAGCACAAATCTCACCATCATGATGTCCCCAACTGCTCCGCCCGTGTATGTGTTGGGTATTTCCAACTGTCCCCAGCAAAGCCTACCTTCTCCCCACCTCCTGAGCCTTGTGGGGTGTCAGGAGCCTCACCACTCGACCGGGGAAGAAGGACAGAGCAGCAGCCTCAGCAGCCCACAGCAGCCCTGCAGTGGAGAGCTGCAATGAAGGCAGGCCTTATATAGACAGGAAAAGAAGGGTGACTGGAAGTGCTCAGTCACAGGCAGAGTCAGAGCCCTGGGACCTTTAGGGACAAGACAGGTGAAAGAGCTGTTAGAATCAGGGGATGAGGGGCTGGAGGTGGGGGGTACACTGGAATGTTACCGTTCTATTTTTCGTTGAATGAAAACCACTAATAACAACTACAGAAGCCCTGCTCCTTCTGTGGGCTAAAATGGCGCTGCTGGCTGTGTGTTCAGAGCAGCTAAGAACCAGGAGGAACAGAGCCCTTGCCTCCCCGCCCTAGTCCCTGGGCCCTGGCCTTGCTGGAGTCACCGGAGGCAACCAAGAACCCCTTGTTCAGAAAGCAGCCATGAGGTAGCCTGGCCACCCTTTCACCTTTTACACCAGGGAGCCCAGAGGTTTCCAGGGCTTGCTGAGAGGAATCCAATGAGAAGATTGCAGATCCTCAGGTATGTGCGGGGGATTAGCCCAGCGCTGCTGTCTGTCCACCCTGAGGCTCCTCCCCCATCCTCAGGATTGCTGGGCTGGAGGCAGAAAGCTGCACCGTCCTTCTGAAGCTCTGCCCCGAAGGAACTGCAGGTGTCTGCTTCCTTTCATCTGGGGAGAGAAGTCGGAGGCACAGGGACCATAAAAGGGGAAGGCGTTTGACTTAGATAGCCTCTCCCTCCTGGCTGTCCCTCTGAGCTGTCCTGTGGAGCCAGGAAGACCCTTTCTGGGCCCCAGAGCTGTCTTCTTGCTAGAGCTAGACCCTGGATCCCCACGCCCAAGGCCCCCCCAATGCCCACCTGCTCCTCCACTGCCCTTAGCTCATTACCCCTGTGGCTGTGGAGGTCCCTCAGGAAGAGCAGCTCCCCAGGCAGGAGTCCCTCCCTTCCCTCGCCACAGCCCCAGCCCCACTGCAGGACGCCCAGGACACCGCACAGGCCCCCCACAGTCCCTGCTGGCAAGGCCGTCCTTCCGCAGCACACACACCGGAGAGGCCTCCTCTATGTGCCTTGATAACCTCAGACCTGGCTTCTTAGAGAAACGGGTCAGGCAGTGACGTTTGTGGCTTTGTACTCCATTAAGTGCTCTTCAGGCCCTCCCTGGATCTTTTGAGATCATGGGGATAAGGGGCGGTGCCCAGCAGACCTGGCTGCTTAAACTGTGGTCTCCAGGAGATAGGAGACGCATAAGCCCCAGGAGCCCAGCAGTGAGACGGGCGCACCCGCGGCCAGAGGCTCACACTGTATGCTTTGCTTTAGGGCTCGAGAGAAAGCACATTGAGCTATGAGTGAGTAAGCTTGCCCTATCTCTGTCATTAATTCAATTTAATTCAGTCACCTCCGCTTCATAGTAAGTGCTCAGTAAATCATCTTTTTTTTGAACCAGAGAATACATATATTGATCAATATGTAAATAAATAGATTTTAAGAGATGCCTATACAATGGATTTGCTGAGTTTTCAAACTATTGAAATCAGGAGGAAGGGGCTATGCTGGAGGAATAAACGTGTCCGAATGTAGGTTTCTCTCGTGTTGAGTACGTAGCAGAGAACCTATTCTACGGGACAGAATTGTGGAATAAATAACGTGAGGGCACACTGAGAAAAGACTCTGAAAAGCGTGCAACTCTGTCCAAGCCTAACCATTCAAAATATAAGTAAAATTTATGATATAAGTGAATTGGCTGCTAGAAAGATACTCTCATAAAATAAGCTGGTTCTTGGGCCCACCCAATGCTTTTTTGTTTTTTTTGAGAAGGAGTCTCACTCTGTCGCCCAGGCTGGAGTGCAGTGGCGCAATCTCGGCTCACTGCAACCTCCGCCTCCCGGGTTCAAGTGATTCTCCTGCCTCAACCTCCCAAGTACCTGGGACTACAGGTGTGCGCCACCACGCCCAGCTAATTTTTGTATTTTTACTAAAGACGTGGTTTCACCATGTTGACCAGGCTGGTCTTGAACTCCTGATCTCAGGTGATCCACCCGCCTCGGCCTCCCAAAATGCTGGGATTACAGGCGTGAGCCACCACACCCAGCCTACCCAATGCTTTCTGAATGACTGCATGAACAAATGAAAGCAATTTGATAAAGTGTGAATGACTTTACCCTCTCTCCTATCCCCATAGGCCCTCTCCCCCGACGCTCTTCCCCTTCTCAGTTTGAATTGCATGTGAATTTATTCTGCCAAGTGAAGTCAGCTGAGATGGAAATGTTAATTTATTGGACCAGACGTGTGTCAACAGAGCTCTGATAAAATGCAGCGTCGTGCTGTTCCAAAGCCCGCTATCCCGAAACCTGCTACCATCCTGCTGCAAAACTGCTGTGTTTGAGGTTTCACAGCTGCTCTGGCTGAATCTGGCCGCCATCCTGCCATCTCACTCAAGTCCTGCCGTCCCACCATAACCTCATGTGAGACACACGGGTCCCCAAAGCCAACCTGACCTTTCCCACCTGCATCTTTGCTCACCATGGTCCTTCCACAGAGAAGGCCCTCCACTGCCATTTAGGCCATTGGAACTCTTCTGTCCTTTAAGGCCCAGCTCAAATGCCTCCTGTTCCTGAGCTAGAGGTGAGCTTCCCTTCCTCTTCCCCAGGCACTTCTTTGTTAGGGAACAGGAGTTTTCCTCTCCTGCTAGACTATAAGCTCCTTAAAAGCTGAGACCATCTGATGAGTTTTTAAATCACCCCCCACCCAAGGCTGCCCCCAAAACTCAAACCAGTGCCTCCCACAGTAGGGATGCAACGTTAGGTAGTACAGAGAGAGTGGGATTCAGAGTAAGACCGGCCCAAGTCCTATCCCGTCTCCATCATTTGCTGGCCGTGGGACCTGGGATAAGTGGCGTAATCTCTCTGAGTTTTAGTTGCCTTATCTGTAAGATGGGGATGACACTAGTCACCCGTGTTCCAAGTGTCACTTGATTTACTGTCTACACATGGAAGTCACTCAGGACATAGCTGCCTGTCTCTGTATTCTCCTCACTCCACTGGAGCCCATCATTTTCAATATTTCTTTTAAAAGGACTAGCACTTATGCAACACAACCTTCCCGTTCCTTTTGTGGCTCAGAATTTGGGAATGGGAATTTTACTGAGATGATCAAAGGTGAAGTCGTACGTAAGCCATGGGGCAGACACCAGCTTCCCGTGGATGGCCGGATTTTGATTGCCTGTGCTTAGTAGGAACAGAAGGGGAGGGAAGGACCTGGGAGGCTTGGATAGGAACTAAGTTCAGCTGGTGTCCTTATGCCTGGGTCAGGCTTCCCACCTACCAGTCTCAGAGGAAGGGCAGCGTCCTTTGAAATGTCAACAGCTATTCTGAGATTTTAAGAAAATGAAAGGGTTCTGTGTTCTGGGTGTCAGCTGACTGCAGCCTCTGCCGCTGATTGTCACAGGGCATACCAGCTCATTAAAGGCTCTGAGAAGTCCTATAGCAAAGAAACCTTTGGACTTTGCTTAACCCATTGTTTCCCAAGTTTTTTATACCCCTTACTGAATGTGGGCAGCCCTGAGCTGGAGATGTCACTTCTAGCCAGAGGGCGGTCAGGTGTCTGCCGGGGGGACCCTGGCTTCAGTTGGACAGGGGTGCTGGGATCACATGCTTTCTTTCTCCCAAGAACTGGCCCAAGGGCGGGCCAGTTCTTTTCCCAGGGGACCCAAAACAGGGCTTGCCTCCTCCTGGAGTCAGGTATGAGTCATGCCCAGCAGGCTGTCTTCTCCAAGGCACCGGACACAGTCTGTGTGTGCCATGGGCTCCTGTTCCACAGGCACGCACACCCTCTTCTGCTGGGCAGATACCTCTGGGGCATGTGAGTGTGGGACCTGAACCCAGGTTCTATCAGGGTGGTGAGGGGTCTCACACAGAGGATCCACTTTTCTGTCTTGCTCTTGTTATGTTTTCTCTTCCTATTTGCCTTTTTATTCTCCTTTGTATTTTTAAATGTTCCTCTCTAGTAATTTTTGCTAGTCTTTTTTATCTCTCACCTTGTTTCTTCCACTGTGAGTAGGCTCAACCATTCGCCTGTTGTCCTGTGAGCCACATCCACGCCTTTCTACCTACGTTTCCAAACTTGAGCCTGGCCGGTACACTGACTTCCAAGCCTCTCGTGAAGGCCGTGCAGTGCCCCTGTAGTGTTCCATGGCAGCAAGCTGGTGACCTGAGCTGTGATCATGAAAAGGAAATATTCAGCTTTTCTTCCAAGTGGAAATACTTTATGTATTTTCTCCAAGGCCACAGAAAATGAAAATGAAAAACAGTACCGGCAGCAGGAATAACAACACCATCCCAAGAAGAAGAAATAAAAACAGTGACACACTCTGTGGCTGCCCCTCTCCTCTGATTTGATCAAGCAGAGGCGCTGGGGAGGCAAGGACTGGACAGTGGTGGCCGTCAGTGGCAGTTACAGCCCTATGTGTGCGGGACCTTCCTGCTTGATGTGGACAGAGCTGAGCTTGGCGGCTCTCATTGAGCAGCTAATGCAGGAGTCCCTGCCATGGTGGCCTCTTCCCCCACCCCCTCTCTGTCTTTGCTTCTCTCTTTGTCTACCTTTCTCTCCTCCAAGTGTGGTCAACCTGCTCCTTCCCTGGCCAGCTCTTATTCGGCACCCCTTCCCTGCATTTTCCGGCCACCCTTCTCTGATGCGCTGGGTGACTCTCAGTGCTGACTGCAGGCTTCTCTTCCTGCTCTTTCCTCTCCCCTTCCCTTTCTGTCCTCTCAGAGGAGCCCAGGTTTCAGGCTTTGCTGAGGTGAAGGTGTGGGGGTGGGACCTCTTCACGTGTATCCTCAAGCCGGCCCCTTCTTGTCCTGCGGGTCCGAGTTCCAGTGCCTCCTTCTCAGAGAGGCCTCTCTCAGCCCTGGTTGTTTTCCTTTGACAGCTCATCGCTATTTTAGAAAGGTCTTATTTGTTCACTCATTTACCATCCTTCCCACCTGTGTGTGCGCTCCATGACAGCACCCTTCCTTTATGACTTGCTTTCTCTTTCTTCTCTTGTTTCCCACACTATTTCGTGGGCCTGGAAAGTATCAGGCACATTGGAGATGCTCCATCGGAAAGGAAAAAGGAATGAAAGAATGGAAGGAGTGGGGGAAGAAAAGGAAGGAGGGAAGGAAGGAGGGAAGAAGAGAGAGGGAAAGGGAGGAAGAAAAAAGAGAAGGAAGGAAGGAGCGGGGGACGATTGTAATATTTATAAGTTTTAACCCCATGGGGTAGCTGCTACCATCTCCATTTTATAGAGGGGAAACTAAGGCACAGTGCTTAAGGAATTTGTCCCAGGTCAAACCACTAGTAAGTAGCAGCACCTGGCTCCAAAACCAGTCTGTCTCCAGAGACTGGGCTCAACCACCATGCTCTGAGCCTGCAGTAAGATGTTCAAGGCAGGAGCCCTGTGGGTGGCAATTGGGACTCCACCCATCATGCCAGGGAACGTCTCCATCAGGAGCGGGAGAAGAGGAGTTAATTTTTACTTGGCACTGACTGTGGAAGTCATTATCTCAGGCACAATTTCACTTCATTTTCATCACAACCCTCTGAAAAGGACCCTTTACAAACGAGGACTCTAAGAATCAGAGAGGCTAAGGGACTGGCCAGAGTTCACACAACCAGCAGCAAGCAGAGGCTGGATTCGAACCCAGCTCTTCTAGCTCCACATCCGGAGTGTTCACATTCCTCATGCTACTTGGCTTTTCATCATAGACTCCTTTGGAGGTTAGTGACCGCCTCTCCGTTTTGAAAAGTCTTGTTCTGTACACACATCTCTTAAACATGCTTGCAATGGATCAAGTGTGCTGTTGTGGTCACTTCTATAAAATGTGGAGCATCCAGCCCTCTGGCAAGGATGTCACTTTGGTCCAATGGTGAAATCAGACCTAGCTCATGTCATGCTGATGTAGAAGGCCTTTTCCTAAAAGTGGCCCTTTCCATGAGTGGGGAGACTCCTTGTAGCTAGCCCATACTCTGCGATGCGGGTTGTATCTGTGGCTCCCGCCCGGTGATGTCCTGTAATGATCAGCTTCCAGCAGTTGTGACCCACTTGCAGTCATTCATCTTCACCTCATGGGCCTGCACGGTAGTGCTACAGACACCCACAACAGGTTCAGTGGATCTCAACTCTGGCTGACGGTGCTTGTGGGTGCTTTTAAAAATGCTAATACCTGGGGCCCTTCCCTGGCCCCTGTTTACCTTGTCTCTGGGGATAGGGCCCAGGCAGTTTGTTTAAAATTCCCAGGAGGTACGAGCCGAGGACCTCTGCCTGGCCTGTCAGATCGAGGGGCCCTGTGTGTGTGCTGCAGTCTGTCTGGTGGCATATGACTGGCTGCAAGGTGGTCCAGGCGGATGACAAGGGAGAGGTAATGATGCTGTTAATCAGAAACACTAATCTGTGCTAATGTATCATCCCTCCCAGGTAGCAGAACTTTCTCATTCAGTTAAAAATCTCATCTCCTTGAAAAGGCCCTTGAGAAGTGAGTGATGTGAATGCTGACAGTTTTGGAAACCAGAGAAAGATTTTGGGCAGGAGACTTTTCACTGTGTTCCAATTCCCCTCTGCAGGTGGCTACCCCTCCCGCCTGTAGCAATAAAGATTGACACAGGAATGGCAAAGGGGGCGTCCCAGAGCAGACATTCTTCTAGCTGCATATTCAGCAAATACCTGTGCGGGACCTCCCAGGTGCAGGTGCTGGGCTTAGCAGGGGCTTCAGTGGAGACCAAAACCAGGCACAGTTCCTGCTGTTACTGGGCTTACATCAAGCAGAGAAAGTTGACCTTACTTAAGTAATTCTTTCCCACAGGATGAGGGAGCCGCTCCCTCTCTGCTTCTGGGTCCCTGTCTAACCTTCTGCCTCAGCTCACTCAGCTGCATAGACAGAACCCTAGCATTACGGCTGGCATCTCCCAGGCTGGCTTCTCCTGGGCTGGGGGTGGCCTTTGACTTTGGAGCCTCTGCTGCCCCACAGTGCTCCCCACCTCCCACCTCTTTTGCCTTTGGATGGGGTCTCCCACATTTCAGATGGCTATAAACACAACAGGTGCAAGTTCAGATGCTCCAAGGAGAGCGACCGCTGCCATTGGGTTGTGCAGTAAGGTGTGAATGACTAACATCGGATCTGTCCTGAGAGCAGGTTTTTGTAGAGGGAGAGAACCTGGCAGAGGTGGGGGCCTGACGAGGGCAGGGGAAGAGCCTGTAAAACAAGCCCTGCCCACAGCCGACTGTTGCTCAGTTAGGCCAGAGCCCTGTGGAGGAGATGAGTGTTTGAGTGAGGAGAGAGAGGAGGAGGAGGGCAGGAAGAGGAGGAAAAGGCTCTTGCGTTATATTCCAGTTATGTACCCCAAGGACAGCATCATCCCGGGAAGGGCCCAGGATCCCTCCTCCAGCAAGTAAAATGAGTTTCAAAGAGCACTCAGGCAGTCGTGATCAGTGGAACTCACCTTTGCCTGCAGGGAGCTGACATCCCTGGACAGCTGGCCAGTGGAGCCTCTAGGGAGGTGGGGGCCTACAACCTGACACGAGCCAGTGTTAGCCTCAGATGCAGCCCATGCTGACCCCCCAGTGGGAGCATGCTGACTGACCCCCAGCTCCACTGCCTGTAGAGGGGATTGGGGGCTGAGGGGTTCTTTACCTCCTGGGGTCACAGAGCCCCTTATGGTCTGTTGGAAGCTATGGACCCCTGTGGAAACATACAAGCAAACATGTACATGCAGCACTATATGTGATTTTACATCATAAAATAAACGCTAGGAGGGAGCAAAAGGATAAGGTGTTCATTTCACAGATTAGAAAACTGAGGCCCTCCGGGACATAATGCCTTCCCCCAACCCTAGGCCTCTCTGCCTATATTAGGCTATTGTTGCGTTGCTATAGAGAAATACCTGAGGCTGGGTAATTTATAAGAAAAGAGGTTTAGTTGGCTCACAGTTCTGCAGGTTGTAAAGGAAGCTCAGCACCAGCATCAGCTTCGGGTGAAGACTCAGGAAGCTTCCAATCGTGGCAGAAGGTGAAGGGGGAGCAGGAAATGTCACATGGCAAGATTGGGAGCAAGAGAGAGGGAGGGAGGAGGTGTCACTTTTAAACAACCAGATCTCATGAGAACTCACTCTCCCAAGGACAGCACCAAGACATGAGGGATCCACCCCCATGGCCCGAACACCCCCACCAGGCCCACCTCCAGTCCTCCAACGTTGGGGATTACCTTTCAACATGAGATTTGAGGGACAGATATCCGAACTATAGCACCACCATGCCAGTTCCCTTTCTTCTGTCATCCCAGATCTACCGTGAATCATGTGTCACATCAAATTAGACTCGTTAGGGCATAAGCAGGGGCCCTGCAGTCCAGAATGTTCCAAATAAATTGAGACTTGTCCATCTGTGTGTCCTGATTTGGGGGTTCAAAGAATAGTCCCTCTAGACAGGGGCACAAACCCTTCCTTCACACACAGTAGGCCCTCGAGGAACAGTGGTTGCAGCAATAAAGAAGAGAAGAGAATTCTCAAGGATGTATGTGCCTCTCCTCCTAAGAGATTTTGACTCTGCGATCCAACCTCAACCACACGGGAGAGAGGGCAGCCAGTGCTGAGGCTGGGTGGGGGCCTTATACCTGTGTCATCATGGGTGCCGGGGGCCCAGCCTGCCCTGTGCTAGGGTCACTTCCACACCATCTCTGTATCCCCGCCACCAGTCTCCAATTGGGCCCACATTGCACTTTCAGCCTTGCTCTGGGCCTTGCCAAGCTTTTCATAATGGGGTCACTTTGGCCATGGCCCCACCCCTCTGGATGTCAGGACAAAGCAGCCAGACAGGGTAATCAGACTCAGGCAGAATGGTGTGTGTGTGCGTGTATGGAGTGGAGAGGGAGCATTCAACAGGGAGAGAATACCAGGTAATAAAGAGCTACAGAGCCAACAGGGACATGGAGCCACTCCCACTAACTAAACCTCCCTCCTCTTTCCCTCCACCCTCGTAAGTTGCGTTCCAGCCAGCTGCCACTGTTAATTCATATGAGAGATTGGACCAGGGAGATGCCACCAGGCTTTCACCCCCGCTGTGATGCTGAGGCCGTGGGAGGGATGGTGTGGTTGACTGGGCCCACCTTCAGAGCTGCCGTCCTGATAAAGGAAAGGCTTCTTGTCTCGGAGCTGTGTCCTCCCACTGGCTTTTCTCCCTGCATGCTGTAACTGGTCATCTCAGTCCTGAAGCAGGTATGTGTGTTGTTCCAAGGTGGAAGGACAGTGATACTGTTATTAAATTTACCCAGTCCCTTTCATTGCATCCTCCAAGTGAAGAACAAAAGGGATTTTGCATTTGCCCACAGCGTCTCTCTAAGCAAGGTCTCTGGAACATCTGTAGGAACTCAGAGATGTTTGGAATGGGCAAATAAAACATGGCGAGCATCCAGCAGCAGCCTGGGGTGCTGGGCAGAGCCGGGACCTGGGTAGGGATCACAGCAGGATTCCAGCCCTGGCTCTGCGCCTTGCATCGCTCAGTCCCTCTCACCTGGCTTCCATATCCGGAGGACTACGCCTATTTCTCACGATCACTGTGAGGATGGAATGGGGTTTTGTATTTGAAGTCTGTGTGCAGTTCTGGAGCCCTGAATGTCCTTGGGGGTGCTCTGAAACCTTAGTGCCTTTATATCTTCTAATGGTAGGAAATGCACCCTTATTTTAGTCAGATCCTGTGAATTAAATTTTAAAATGGCCATAATAGCTGAGAAGGTAAACTATTAGTGACTAACAAAGTTTAAGTCTCCATCAGTGTCAAGAAGACAGTTTCATTTGCTGTTACATAAAATTTTCAGATTGTTTTTCTCATACTTCCAACCCAAACGTGCAGAATATTTAAAGCTTAGCAAAAAAAAAAAAAAAAAAATTATAGGGAACTTAGAAATATATAAAACATGTGATGATTGTGATTTTCTTGTGTTAACTGGGTTTGCAACTATTTTGCTAGGATAATCTGCCCAATTAACCTCTCATATAACTTCTGAAAACTTGTTTCATAGAACACATAAGGGCAAAGGAAAAGCAAGACCCAGTCAATGTCTGAAGCAAACTAGAGTCAATGAGGCAATGCCTGGTTAGAACTTTGCACGCTTGAAGTTTCATACTGTTAATTAAATCCGCCTCAATTCTTTTTTGAGGGACAAATGGGATTCACCATGGGAAAGAGAGTTATCTGAGAGGAACTTCCCAGATTTGAGAAGGAAGAGGTCAACTTAGCCCAACTAGAGTAGTCCAACAGTTTAATTCTATCTCACTACAACATAAGTGTTCTGTCAGGTGAGCCTGCTAACTTCCTTTCCTCTCTTCTCTTGGGTCTGTAAGAGTATCGCAATTCTGGCCTGGAGCGGTGGCTCACACCTGTATCCCAGCATTTTGGGAGTCCGAGGTGGGCAGATCATGAGGTTAGGAGATCCAGACCATCCTGTCCAACATGGTGAAACCCCATTTCTACCAAAATACAAAAAATTAGCTGGGCGTGGTGGTGCGCACCTGTAGTCCAAGCTACTTGGGAGTCTGAGGCAGGGGAATCGCTTGAACCCGGGAGGCAGAGGTTGCAGTGAACCAAGATCATGCCACTGCACTCCAGCATGGTGACAGAGCAAGACTCTGTCTCAAAAAAAAAAAAAAAAAAAAAAAATGAGCATCGCAATTCTCTGTCTCTTGTCATGGCCATGCTAGGACATGGGCAACCTGGTAGTGAACGAAATACGTTTCTCTGTTCCTCCACTCAGGGAAATCTACTAATACTTGGTAAGACTTTAATTTTTCAATTTTGCAATCTAGAAACAGAAAATACCCATAAATCTCCCAAAATAGAAACAAAATGCAGCCCATTCAATTTCCAAAAAGTAAACAAAGTGATTCTTCCTCCATGAGATGCCTGAATACATTCGTAGATGGCTAATTAAACTACCATAGAAACAATTATTCAATATAGGAGGAGAAAGAGAGGAGGAGGAGGAAGGCGGGGGGAGCGTTAGCAGACATACATGGCTTTTGACTAGGAAGGTGATGAGCTGTTACGGGCCAGTGGAATGGAGGGAAAATAACCCATGGAGGGCAGAATCATTTCTGCAGACAAGTCTGTGAACCAAGCTGAGCCTTCGTCCTTTTTTACCAATAGAATTTCCCTTCTTTCCCCTTGGTGCCTCCCCAACCATCTGTAGGAAGATGATCTCAACAAGCCTTCCTTCAAGTCAGTTTCAGAGCATTTCTGCCCTACAAGGACTTGGGTGTATCTTGGATGCCTTGGGAGGCTCATTCAAGTACCATAGGATGGCCATTTTTTCCAGGTCATCTGAGATAACCCCAGCGTAATCACCTGTGTCCCCCACAAAATTATTAATAGTTGCCCTCTTTAGCTCTCTAAAGTGCCCTTGTTTGAGTGCTAACTCGTATGGCCAGTCCACGTACCCTTCATGGAGGGTAAAGGGCACCACCTTATGTGTCAGCACTGACTGGCAGCAGCTGCTGGAGTGCTGTGTTGAGGAGGGTTCTGCAGTCGTGTTGTGGCTCAGTAAGCGAAGCCCTGGCAATGGGTTAACTACAGCGGCCAGTGGGGCCAGTGAGAGAGAGGCAGCACTCCCTGCCGGCACGGAACAAACGCTGGCCAGGTCAGGGTGTGGGTTTCAGGCCAGCTCTGCTCCTAGCTTCCTGTCATCTGAGTGGGATCGTTTCCCCTCTCTGACGTTGGACCAAGATACCTGAAGTTCTCTTTCAATTCCATAATTCTAATCTCATCCTCCATCGAGGATTAGCTTGGAAGGGAGCTCCGATGTCATCTAGCACGATTTCCCACTCCCTCCATCTAGTGGGGGATTGTGCAAGAGAACATCCGAGCTCCCTTCCAACCCTAGAATCGTGTGATCCTGTGATAACTTTGTGAGAGGGCCCTCTCTGCTCCAGAGTGAAGCTGCGCTTTGGGATGGATGTCAGCTAGTGTTCTCATAGTGCGTTTTACAGTTGACAGAGCATGTGCATGTATCTCACCACAGTCACATGACTCTGGCTTTATTTTCATCATCTTCCTTTTATAGGTGAAGAAATTAAAGCTAAGTAAAGGCCAGGTAAAGGGGACTCCAGGCTCAGACTGCCTGGGTTCAAGCACTTGCCGTAGCTCTCACAGTATGTGTGGTTTGGGCAAGTTAATCTCTCAGTGTCTCAGTGTCTTCATCAGTAGGATGGGGTAATATACTTACATCATAATGATGTTTTGAGGATTAAATGAAATGATTCATGCAAGCTGCTTGGGACACCGGTTGGAATATAGAACACATATAATAAAATGAGTTGATAGAGTGAGTGGTAGAGGTGGTGGAGGTAGCAATTAACTATAGTGATAGTAGTATAGTAGTTACACCCAGCAAGTAAATGGCATAACTGGGACTCTTCTCAGAAACTGACCCCAAAGTCTGTATGTGACCCCAGTGACCCCAGAATTTACTGCACTGTGTCTACCTTAGGATTTATATCCACAGGTCAGAAGCAGCAGGCAAGGTAATGAGAAAAATAAAGATGATGTTTAAAGAGATATTTTCCCCATCTAGCACTGAGAGAGTATTGGCTGGGGAGCTGAAATTCTCCCCTCCTCAACCTCAGATCATCTGGTAAGGTCAGTGGCAGGTACAGGGTGCTTGTTATGCCATTGCTGTACTATGGGCTCGTGGCAGGTGGCTGAATGGACAAGCTCGTGCTCCCCCCGCCCCGCCCCCCCTGCTCCCCCTCCCCTCCCCTTGGGAGAGGCTGCCTGCCATGTCAGTGTTTCTTCAGTAACCCACACTCATTATGTGGTTCCATATGGGTCAGGAAATTTCCCCCAATCTCTGTATTACAAGGTCTGGTGCCTCATTAATGGCGTCTTCAGCGCCACAAGCTGAGGCTCACAGCTCTGTGTTTTTCCATTTTCAGTGGGTCTGCACACATTTTCAGCAATTTGCAGGAAAGACCTCAATTAGCCAAATTCCTACGTGACTCAGTGAAGGCACTCAGAATGCACTCAGCTGTCCATCCTCAGGTGGAGAGGGGGGATCTGAGAGGTCCAGAGAAGAGGCAGAAAGAAAAAGCAAGCGGGAAGAGGCAGAGGGGAGAGGAAAAGTCAAGGGGGAGGGAGGGAAAATGGGGAGAAGGTGAGAGAAACCACAGGAGATGTGGAGGAGCGTGTGTGAGGACATGGTTATTTTCACCCAGTGTGAGATAGATTCACTTCTTTCTTGGATGTTTGGTGTCTTGGCTAAAAATATGTCAACTGAATGTTGTCTCAGGGACAGGGAGATGGAGAGCGTTGGGACACTTTGCAGAAAGCCCAGGCCTGGAACGGGGCTTGCTTTCACATGTGGGTGGGGATGAGTGCTTGGGCTATGCTGAGAGTGGGGCCCAGAGCATCGACAGTGCAGAAACTCACTTCTCCAAGAGCTTCAGCAGCTCCAGGACCCCTCTGCCTGCCTCCCTCTCCCAATTCCGTTGTGAAGTGGAAAAGTCTGTTCCAGGTACTGTGTCCTGTGGGAGAGTGAGGAGGAAGTTGGGGAAACCTCTCTCCCAGAGACCGAGCTGGCAGAGGCCATGGACATGAGTGCTGATAAGGGCCAGGAAGCAGGGAGGGTCCTAACACCATGACAAGGCCAGGTCCTTGTCTGCAGTGTCACAGGGCTGTGGTCCTCTATTGGCCAACAGTAGCTCCTCTGCACCTGGAGGAGGACGTGGGGCCCACTGGACTCACCTGGGCGATTGTCTGCACTGTGGGAGGGAAGGAGAGTCCAGAGGTCTGGTCAGGGACTGACGCGTGGCATGAGGCAGCCCTGGGGCTAATGCAGGCCCTGGCTGTCATGCTCCCCAGACAGGGATAGGCCCCTAATAGTTGCTAGGTGGCATAGAAACCTAACACACCAAAAGCAGAAAATTGGGTAAATAAATTATAGTACAGCTATTCCTGCTACTAGAATGCTATAAGGTTATTGGAAATGATATTGTAGACAAAATTCGACAATGTATTAAATGTTTAAAAGCTGTTGTTAAGCAAAAATAGAGAAAATGATAGGAATAGTATAATCGCAATTTTGGAAAAATACACACAAAGGAAATAGATTAATTGTATAAGCGAAAATGTCAGCAATAGTAGCTTCAAGGAAGTGGAATACTGCTCCTTTTCCTTTTCCTGTTTTTTGGGTGGGTGTCTCAGAGTTTTCTTTTTTTGAGACAGAGTCTTGCGCTGTCCCCCAGGCTGGAGTGCAGTGGCGTGATCTCGGCTCACGGCAAACTCCGCCTCCCGGGTTCACGCCATTCTCCTGCCTCAGCCTCCCGAGTAGCTGGGACTACAGGCGCCCGCCACCACGGCCGGCTAATTTTTGTATTTTTAGTAGAGACGGGGTTTCACCATGTTAGCCAGGATGGTCTCAATCTCCTGACCTCATGATCCACCTGCCTTGACCTCCCAAAGTGCTGGGATTACAGGCGTGAGCCACCACACCCGGCCCCCAGAGTTTTCTTAAATTTATAACAAAGAATTTGTTATTTGGCTATTAGAAAGTAAAATTATCGAGATTATAAGAAATAATTGGGACAACAGCAAGTCACATGTTGCTGACTTCTTATTGGCCATTTGAGAAACCATGAGAGCAGGGAACCCTGGACCTTAACCTTTACAATTTAACCTTTTGCAGCCAATCTTTAGAGGTGTGGCTTTAAATGCACTTACCTCATTTCCAGCCTGGGCTTAATGCTCTCCTCATGTGCAATGCTAAGCTTTTTATCTATTTTCCCCTCAAAGCTTTGTAGTTCACCTTAAAGACTTTACCGAAGGTGGAAAAGCACGGAAAGCCTGGATTATCCAATCCCAATGCCTGGGACAAATGAAAGGTCACAGGAATGAGAAGAAGAAGTTTCCAGAGGGTTTTTAGAAAGCCCCAAGAGACTTGGGAAGTCAAGTAATAATTTGGCAGGAGGTGTCTTCCTTGCTTTGGTTTGGGTGTGCCTCTCTGGATTTTGTGGTATTCTTGTAGGGGGAACAGATGACTATGTTCCTCATATTCTCGAAGGCATTTGTGGTGGAACTGAGAAACTAGCCCAGTCCTCATTGAAAAGAATGAGAGAGTAGGATATAGCTCAGAGCTGGGGGCAGGGAACATTGATGAGAACTAACCCAGCACAGTTATTTTCATATACCCACTGAATTTCCAAATCTTATCAATCAATGAGCAATACATATGCCCACCCTGTGCAAAATACTGGGTTAAAAACTGGGGGGGTCTAAATATGATACATGCCATGAAGGACTGGCAATCTAATTGAGAAGGTAATAAACCCATCTGAAGTTAATGTTATGAGAAATAATTGACAACAATGTATGAGAGACGCTGCAAGGTGACTAGTACGTGATTACGGCCAAGGGAGTGGCATAGACGGTGAGTGCTGGGTCTGTAAGAATGGGTAAAATCTAAGGACACAGGCAGTAGATATTTCAGGTCTGGGGGAAATAATATAGGTAAATTCTTAGAGATAGGAAAGCCCAAGTTGTATTTGAAAGGCAATAGAAGGGTTTAGGATGCCCATGAAAATTGTGGTCAGAAAGGTGATATATCAGTTAGCTTGTGCTGCGTAACAAACTACCCTGATACTTAGTGGCTTTAAACAACAACCATTTATTAACTCACATTTCTGCAGGTTGGTAATCTGGATTGGCTCAGTTGAGCAGTTCTTCTGGACCTAGCAGGGCTCCACGGATCTTGGTTTGGTGTTCAAGTGTCTGCTGTCAGCTGGTAGATTGCTAGAGCTTGGTGGTTCATAGTGGCCTTGGCCGGGATGGCTGGGATGGCTGGAATGTCCTCTTTCCACATGGCCTCTCAATCTTTAGCAGGCTTTCTTGGCTTGTTTGTGTGATGGAAGAAAAGTTCCGAGTGTGAGAGGAGAAGCTGCAAGGCTTCACATGACCTACGCTTAGCTGTTGCACAGTATTACTTCCACCATATTCTCTTGGTCAAAGCAAGTGACAAAGTCAGCTCAGATTGAAGAGATGAGGAAATAGACTCTGATTCTGGAAAAGAAGAACTGCAAAATATCGTGGCCATTTTTGCCATCTTCCACAGATGGGTTGGTTGGATTGGGTGCCAGACCAAAGAACCCCTTAGTAGGAAGGACATAGAAAGGGTTGTAATGAGCTAGAGAGTGGGAAGGACCTGTGCTTCCCAGTGCCAGTCTGCCGACCTGTGCCAGTCTGCAATGAAGGTTTATCAGCCTGCAGTTAGAGGAGAAAAACAGGAAGGGTGTATTGTGTACATGCCAGGGACGGGGATGGGGATGGTAGTGGGGTTGTCAGCTGTTCTTTATTCTAGTATTGCTTCTCCTTCCTTTCATGAAATGAAAAGGATAACAAATGATCGTTGTTATTTTTAATGTATTATTGGCAGAATAAAAAGTTGGCAACCCTGTGTCCATTCCTAACATTTCTTTTGCTTTTGTACTGATCAATAAAATCTTGACTAGAGCCTGGGTGTCACTGGATAGCCTATGAAGATCAAGAATTCCCAGAAGGAAGAAATGGCTCGCTACTGACCCACACAATCAAGGAGGCCTTCCCAGCAGAGGTGGGATCTCAGCTGGGCCAAGAATGGCTAGCAATTGTGAGGCATATTTTATTTTACTTTATTTTTATTTTTTTATTTTTTGAGATGGAGTTTCACGCTTGTCACCCAGGCTGCAGTGTAATGGTGTGATCTCAGCTCACTGCAACCTCCGCCTCCTGGGTTAAAGTGCTTCTCCTGCCTCAGCCTCCCAAGTAGCTGGAATTATAGACATGTTCACCATGCCCATCTAATTTTGTGTTTTTAGTAGAGACGGAATTTTACCATGATGGCCAGGCTGGTCTCGAACTCCTTACCTCAAGTGATCTGCCCATCTCGGCCTCCCAAAGTGCTGGGATTACAGGCGCCTGGCCATGAGGCATATTTTAAAAAGTAAAATACCATTGATTTTGGAATGTTTATACTGTATTAGTGGCTCCTTATCAGATCAAACACTCGGCCTGTCACTTTAGAGCTCTCAAACTGAGAAACACTTTCAAAGGAAAGGCTGTCTCTTATTACTTGCTTGCAAATGGAAAACCTGTTTTAATTATGCCTGAAAACTACTTTCATAAGATTGAGTTATGTACTGTCTGTTCAAAACTGCTTACAGAAGCAAGCCCCAATTTTTTTCACTGACATTTGAAGCCTTCCCTGAAGGGACCCCCAGCACGTCCCCACCCTCTGTGCCATCCCTCCCCTGCAAGCCCCTGCTTTAACCAGGTCTAATGGGCACTGTGCTTGAATGGGCTCGTCTCCTGCTGGCCTTGGGTCCTCCCCTGCCTTTCAGCTTTCTCTTCTGCCCTCTCTTTGGTGGGAAGTTCCTACACTGCCTTCTCCAGGAAGCCCTCACTCGTGGATCCAGCCAGCTGTGGTGTTGGCTTTGCGTGTCACTCACCTGGTATTTAGTTCTATTTGGGGGGCTATTAATCCTGCCTGCCTAGACTGCCACCTTCCTGAGGCACAGATCTTGTCTTCCCAGTCCCTAAGTGCACCATGTGTGTGGAATCTCAAAGGTGGGGAGCTTTGCTCACTCTGAAAGGAGCCAGCACAGTAGGAGCCCCAGACTGTGGGGCCAGGCATGTGTCTCCCTGCTACCTGCTTATCTGTGCTGTGACACTCATGGTCCCACTGAACTTGCAACCCAATGAGATGTCCTCCAGGTTGGCTGGACATTTCCTTAAAGGCATGAGAGAAGAAAGAGAGCTCATTAAAGTTAGAGGTGCTCTGTGCTTGCCCTGGGCAGTGACTTTGCAGTGGGAAGCCAAGAGGCTGATGCTGATGTTTAGCCTGTGTCCAAGCCTTGTCACGCTGATTCTGTGCAAAGAGGAGAAGCTGGGAGCATCTTAGGTGATGGCCTTGTGTTAGTTTCTTAAGGATGCTGTCACAAAGTACAATGAACAGAGTGGCTTAAGACAACAAAAATGTATACTTTTGTATCCTGGAGGCCAGAAGTCTGAAATCAAGGAGTTGGTGGGGCCATTCTCTAGGGAGAATCTGTTCCATGCCTTTCTTTTCGCTTTTGGTGTTGCCAACAGCCTTGGCATTCCTTGGTTTGTAGATGCATTAATCACTCAGCTTTGCCTCAGTGGTCACATGGCTTCCCTCTTTGTGTGTGTCTGTTTTCCCTTCTTATAAGGACATCAACATATTGGATTAGGGGCCCACAAACTCCAGGATGACCTCATCTTAACTAATTAAATTGGCAGTGACCCTATTTCCAAATAAGGTCACATCCTGAGGTCTGGAAAAGACATGTATTTGGGGAAGGGAGGATGCTGTTCAACCCAGTGCCAGCCTGGATTCTGTAACAAACTGACTGGGAAGGAGTCTGCGCTGTCCTCAGCTAACAGAGAGAGTTCTGGGACCTAACATCTATTCAGCAGGCACACACCAAGTTGATTTGGGGGAAAAGCACTGGGGTTGGAGTCAGAAAACTTAGGTTATAAGCCCACTCTCCACCGTAGTCCAGCGGGGTAAACCTTGCTTTCCTTGTCTTTCCCATGGGGATGATAATACCCTTTCCTCCCTCCCAGGGTTCAGGTTAAGAAAATCCACTCACACAAAAGCTCTTCGTAGCCTGCAGGCAGTACGCACATGGTGGATGGTACCATGCTTCTTTTTGTCCAGGAGATGGCTTTGTAAGTTAAGTTCAGAAATTTGCAAGGGGTGCTTGGAGCTGTTTGATAGATACCAGTCCCTCTGCTCACTCCCAAGTACTTCGTGATATTCTGTGGGCCAAGACACCAGCCGTGCCCAGCTCCACCCATCTTAGTTGATGAGGAAGAGTAGTTTCCACAAGCTCATGAGTTCAGGCCAATTGTGGTGAGGAGTAGGAGAGGAGGCTGTGCATAGAAAGACCTGAGATTTGAGCAGCGCTTTAGTCGGTTCAGGCTGCTGTAACAAAATACTGTAACCTGGGGTATTTCGTGGGGACTTATAAACCACAGAAATGTATTTCTGATGGTTCTGGAGGTTGGGAAGTGCAAGATCAAGGTGCTGGCAGATTTGGTGTCTGGTGAGGGCTCATTCGTGGACGGCTGTATTTTTGCTGTGTCCTCACGTGGTGGAAGGGGCAAGCTAGCTCTCTTGGGTCTCTTGTATAAGAGTCCTAATTTCATACATGAGGCCATCTGCCCTCATGACCTAATCACCTCCCAAAGGCCCCACCCCCTAATACCTTGGGGGTTAGGATTTCAACAAAGGAATTTGGGGGAGGGAATCACAAACATTCAGACCATAACAAGCAGCGATCTTAACTTTCCATAGATCTGCTGTGCTGTATTTCATTCCATGAGTTGGCAGGACAGGTGTTCTTATTTCTAACTGGAATCCAGAGACACTCAATATGTTGCCTGATGATCTGCAATTAGTTCATGGCAAAGTGACCCAGATACTTGATTCATGGTCCAGTATATTCTTTTAACTAGTTCCCAGGACTGTTTACAGAAAACTGTAGACCTATCCACCCTCACACTTGCCTTGAGTTTGCTCTCCCCACCTGCCCACCCCTGACTCAGTCGGGGAGGTTGTGGAGGGGTCCAAGCATGTATGAGACCCAATGCTCGCACAGAGTATGTGCTCTGTAAACACTTCCTTTCCCCTTTCCCCTGTAAACTCAAGCACCCTGGTCTCTGTTCTTCAGGTGCCGCTTACTGTATACTCCTTCCTGGCATTGTAGGATCTGGATGTGGAGGTCTCCTTCCGCCAGGGGTATAGGAGGCCCTTCCTTTGTGTTCCCTGCAGTCCTCAACATGAAGCTGGGCCCATGGAGCCCAATCCCCACAGGCTGATGGCATTGAGCACCCTGGCCTCATTCTGTTTCTCCTCTGTTCCTGAGCCTCCCACCCAGGAAACATACCCACTGCTGACTCCATGTCCCAGTACCCCAGCCACACATGGCTTCTCTGTGGGCAGCTTCAGGCAAAGCTTCTGCCTCTCCTCACACGCTCTGCACTTCCTGCCCTGCAGGCAGAGGGAGCTCCCTTCATTGACGGGTGGCCATGGGCAGGGTGATATGTTTGAGAAGCAGCGAATCCTGTAGCTGAAAGGAACCATGGGGCCACTTAGGTCAGTAGTTCCCAGGCCCTGGTGCTTTTCAGAAGTGGGGAACTTGTTAGAAATCAAGATCCCCAGGTCCTCCCCGGGATCTTCTGACTCAGCAGATCTGGAGTGGGGGCCCAGGAGGCTGCATTTTTAACAAGTACCCCAAAATATCTGTAGGTAGTTGTAGGAGAACTGAAGTTTGGGATCCACTCATATACTCCAACGTCTTCATTATGTGGATGAGAAAAATCAGACTCATAGAGGCTGTGTCACCTACCTAAGGTCACCCAGCTTGATAATGATGAAACTAAAATTAGAACCCAAGATTCCTGGCTTCCAGGATGATGCTCTTACTGCCACAGCTTACTCCTTGCCCTTGCTATGTTTCCAGAGGGAGAAAAAACGTAAGAGGCAATATGGAATCCAGTGATCCAAATGTGCTGTATGCTGAGAGGTCGGTAGAACATGATAGTTAAGACGCCATCCTGGTACCAGGCAGACCTTGGTTCCAACCCTGTAAAATGAGAATAATGATTATACCCACCTCCCAGGGTTGTTGTGAGATCACCTACATAAAGCATTAAACACAGGACATGGCATGCAGCAAGAACTAGGGGTCAAGGGTTTGGCCTGTATGAGAGGGATTCAGGTCCAGTTACTTCATTTGGCTGATGTTATGGCAATGGAGAAGTCCCACAAGCAGGTGGAGGTACAGCTGCCATTGCATTGCTGTGCACTAAAGAGTCTTCAATGCAGGGACCTCCTGGGCACTGTGAGCCCTGGTGTTCCAGACCCCAAGATTCCCATTCCCTCACCTACCACAAAATTCATATTCATCTGGGAGAACCAACTCAAGGCTCAGCCCAACCCTGCCAAGGTCACCAGAGGATAAGGCCATGAATCACTTTTCCCACAACTTCCCTTTTAAGGGCAGGTCCCCAGCTTTTATTGTACTCTGTTTTATATCATTATAATTGTACTGATCAGCAAGGAGAACAGACCCATTTTTACAAGGGAAAGGAGACACCCACAAAAAAAGCCAAAATTATGACAGTTTAAAGCTTGCAGCAAACAGTTTTTAAATTAGATCTGCCTTCAGTATGGGTGTCAGACAGCTTCAGAGCAGAGCCTGATTTGGAGGAGAGGCGAGTTAGCCCTTTTAGGGGGCATATGGTCAGCAAAGAGGCCAGGAGCAGTTATTGGGAATAAAAGTCACTTACTTACAAGAAAGGAAGTGGATGGAGGGCTCCTTTGGAGCAGAGACTGTGACTTTCTTTGCATTGCTGGTGCCCTGGTGCCCACCATGATGCCAGGTGGGCCTTCAGTGCCTGGAGAGGGAAGATGACCATCCTGATGGTCAGCCCCAAAGACCTACCTCTGGCTGACCTGGGAAAAGGGACTCGATGTTCTGGGGTTCAGCTTCTTTTTCTCTGGGAGTCTGACCCTCTCCTCCCACCCACCCCACTCTCTTGCTACCTTGGGGATTAGTGGCCGGGGCTAAGGGAGTTGGAGCAAGGCCAGGGCCGGGAAACACAGGTGCAAGTCCAGATAATGGTGCAATCATCTGTTCTGGATGGTGGATCAGAAGAGGCATACGTGCAATCTTCTTTTTAAAAAATGGAGTGTATAAATAAGCATCATTACCACGTTACTGATAGTATTTGGTTCTGTGGCCTTGAGCAGGTCCTTCCCCCTCTTTGTGCCTTACTGTCTTCATCTGGACAACTAAAGCCTTGGACCAGATGAGCTTCCATATCCCTTCCAACTAGAATGCTTGCTGAGCACCACAAAGCCTGTTAGTCTTCGGCAGCCTTCCAGGTGAACCACCAGGAAGGAATTGGAGACTGAAGAGGGCAAACAAACCAGACACTGAGGCTATGATGAGGGGAAGTCTTCCTTTAGAGACTAACCCCGTGCCACTTAGGCAGCGACAGTCCCCTTCCACAGCAACCCATGCCAGAGGAGCCTCGCTGCTGGAATGAGGCTCCTGTTCCACCCATTTGACGTGTGTGCTGATGACTCTGCACCATATGGTAAGGGTGTCCGGGCTGCCGCTGGTGGGCATTTTATTTCCTTGCCTGTTGGTTTTAAGGAGCCTGGGTAGATGCTGCCCTGTGCCCGTCTCAGCACAGGAAGCAGAGCTGAGCAGCAGAGATGAAAGGCATACAGAGGCCAAGGAGGCATCCAGCCTGGTGTAGCTGGTGTGCTTGGGGCCACAGGTGGTCCTACTCAGGGGCAGTCCCTCTTGTGGGGCCACAGACCTGGAGCAGTCTTAGCCTGGGTAAGCCCAGGTGCAGAAGAGAGGAGGGAGGTTTGGCTAAGACAATAGAAGCCCTGCAGTGCCCTGGACCCATGCCTGCTTTGATAAATAGCCCTTCTCTGCCTCAATTCATCTATCCACCCACCCATTCATCCACCCATTCATCCACCCATTCACTCACTCATTCATTCATTCATTCATCCATTCACCCACCTATTTATCCATGTACTTCTTTGCTCTCTTCTCACTCATGAATGTGAGGACACCTCGTGGCATCAAGTGCTGTTGGTCATCAAAGGGACCTTGGAGGAGATGTGCTCTAACTCTCTCTGAGGCTCAGTCCCTCCGTTGCCTACAGACAGCCCTTCCTTCTTGGGGAACTCCAAGTCTAGAAGTTCTTTCTTGAGACAAGATCGGCCTCCCTCTCGTTCCACTGCTTAGTCCTGCTGACTTCCTTCTCCCTTCCAGTGCCACATGGACCAAGCCTGATCATTTCAAGGGACAGCCCTTGAGCCCAGTGTTTCCCCAAGTGTGGAATGGGCCCTTCGCATGGCTAGGGAGACAATTTGGGTTAGTACATGGACATTTTTAATAGTTATTTTTACTGTTACCATTATCATAGCAAGCAGTAATAGTGGTGCTCTGATTTTTAAAAAGTTCCCTTTCCAAATTTTTATGTAAGAAAAAAGTGAGTTGATTTAATGAAAAAATGAGGAAAAACACTATGCATTCATGGACATGGCAAGGGCTCCAATGATCCCGGGGGATGCTGCACTGGGCGCTCTCACTTGCGCTCCCTTCCTGCACCCGCTCCCTCTGTTCCCCTCACTTCACACTCTTCTTTGATTGTGGATTTCACATAACTATCTGTATAGGTTGTTTGTCAAGCCCACCTGTCAGGGCTGACCCCCCATCTGTAATCCCCACATACATCTCCACGGGGAGGCCGTCACCTCTCTTCATCATGTCATGTCTGAAGTGAGCTTCTCAGACACCCTGGAATTCTAGAACCACTAGGGGTTGGGGAAAAGGACATTTCTGAAATATTTCCTATTTAATGTGTTCAGTTCATATTTTCCCTTTAGTCCTAAAAGAGTCTCTGCAACAAGATGTTCTCTCCATTTTGTAACCAAAGAAATGGAGATACAGGAAGGTTAAATCATGTGTCCAAGCTGCAATGGTTGTGGAAGAGCTAAAATTCTAAACTTGATTTGTCTCCTTCCAGCGCCGTGGATGTCCCACTACACTGGGATGCCTTCTAGCTGCATGCACGAAGGGGAGTGGGGATTACCCAGCCAAATTCACTTTTGTGGACAAAGGAACTGCGGTCTGGCAAGTTTGCATGACATGTCCAAGTCCCCTGGGGTCACTGGCCAGCCCACACTTTGGACTCTGTTTTCTGTGAGCCTTTCATTCTTCCAGCCGTTCTGAATGAAGTCTGAAGCCCATGTTTGATAGTCCCTGTCAGGCCATAACATTTTCTCACTCTGTCTTTTCTCTTCCTCTTCTCCCTCTCTTTGATTCAGACTGTCGTTACCTCATTCCTGGACCACGGCAGAGGTCTCCCCACTTCAGTCTAGTTCATCCAAAGATTGCTTTTCATATTTATTTCCTAAAACATAGCTTGGCACATATCACCCTTTGATCATGAACCGTCATCAGCCCTAGTCAACATGGACGTTAAGTCCCAGATACAACATCCTGGGTAGGGAGTGTAGACTCTTCCTGTGATCCTGGAGGCTGGCTGGAGTTTAGACCTCACCCGCCTGTGCAGAGGCTTTCCCCCACCGTGCAGACACTCCAGCAAACAGGGGCTGCTGCTTGTTTCCCCCGAGGATCTTGTATTTCTCATGTGGAGGTCACCGACCTTGACCAGGACCCCATTGTGCAGCTCCTCCCCTGCCACCTTCAGGCCTCGCTGCCACCACACATCCTGACCACCAGCCCCAGCAATCGCCTTTTCTCCAAATCCTTAAACTGCTGATTACTGACAGGGCTCATGTGGCAGGTTGTACACACAATGTGTGTTGTAATTTGTCCATGGTGTGTGTCCTTCCTGCCCACTTGCCTGGACTGTGCACCCCAAAGGGCCAGGGAAGCATCTCCTGCCCTTTGTAACAGCAGTCCTTTGTTCCAGTGCTCTCAGGGTGGGCCCTTGGCACAGGACATCCATGTTGAGGATACTAAGGTGTCCTGGTGGGTGCTGCTCATTTGAATTCACATGGTCCGGGCAGGGGGAAGGGTTGCCCAGGAAGAAGGGTGGCCTCTGCAGCACCCCTGGAGTTGCACCCCGAGTGCTGGGAGACAGGCAGCCTGAGAGGTGAAAGCATGTTGTCGACCATGACATGCTGCAGGCACCGGAGGGAGGCCGTGGCTGGGACATCGACCTTGATGGCACTCAGTGCCCTTCAACTTCCACTCTGGAGGACTCTGGGAGCCTCCAGTGCCCGGCACTATATAATGCACTGTGGATAGCAGAGGAAAATCTGCCCTCAGAGTGCTCCTGCTCCTGAAGCAGGAGCGAGGTCTTGCACGCTTGCCGAATGGGACAGCCTGGAAAGCAGGCCGTTGTGCCATGTACCAATATCCCAAACGAGCAGTGGATAGACTGGCTAGGAGGCTGCAGAACCACAGGAAAAGGAGACCGAGAGGCTGGACAAGCCAAAGCACCCTTCCAGGGGAGGAGAAGTCCAGCTGGCCTGGCTGTGAGAGCTTACCAGGCAAGGGGCTGCAGGGGCAGTGATGGAGATTGGTGGTTAGGGAGGCAACTTCTCCACCGGAGCAGTGAGAGTTGGGAGAAGACAAGACATGTAGGTGGGGAGGGAAGGATTTAAGCAGAGAAGCTGGGGCCTGATGAACTACTAATTGGGAATCCTTATAAGTTCTTGACTTAGGGAAGTGGCATGTTCAAAATGAGACTCCGGAAAGTTCCTTGTCAGAAATTCACTGCTCAGAAATTCCTTCATCACTTGAAGGTAGGAAGAAACCACCACTAGGGAGGGAAATATTGGGTCCGCATCCCTGTGTCCTCCAGCTGTAGATCTGAGGCTGTTGAAGGGGCCTCTTCTCGGCCTCCTCACCCCGGCCTCTCTATGAGCTGTAACATTACTGCCTCCCTCCCATAGCCTCATCCTCTGCTCCACAGCTCTGTGCTGTAACAAGAGGCTAAGCACAGAATTACATGGGCTACCCTCGGCTGGGGGTTTGGGCTGATCCCTGTAGATCTAGTCTGAGACCATAATTTGAACTAAGCATCTCCCACACAGGCTGGGAGCTAACAGGGAGGCAGAGCAGCATTTGTCTTCCAGTGTCTGCATACTACTGCCTTTTCCACCCAGGCAGGACTAAGTTGAGCTTTAATATGCCCAAATGGCTGATAAGGGGTGGAAGCACTGAGCACCCTTGCAGAGACAGCAAATGAGCCCATCAATAGAGCTGCTTTCAGAAGCAAGTACTAGAAAACTCAACTCGGAATGACTTTCACAATAAGGAAATTTTATCTCACATACAGGAAGCCCCAAATTAAGGTGGCACTGAAGTTGGTTCAACTGCTTCCCCTAGGACCTCAGTTTTCCCACCTTTTCTCTTTGCCCACCCTCAGCATGTTGCTTTTGTCATCAATTAGCTGTCCTCATGGTCCCCAGATGACTGCCACAGTTCCAGACTTCACATATAGACATGGATGTTTCCCGTTCAATGAGAGATCATAGTGCTTTTGTGCTGGTATGCCTCTCTCTCTTTTTGAATCAATGAGAAAATTTCCCTTCATGCCACACTGGCAGGGTTGGGTCTCAGGCCACTTCTGAAGCCAATGGATGGAGAAGAGAAAAGGGATAAAGTCAGCTTTAGCTGGGTCAGACCAGTGGTGGGTTCATAGCCAGTGGTGCTCCTCATGAGGTGACCAGGTCTGACAGGCAATGGGAGGAAAGTGTGTGGTACGGAAAGAGTGGGGAGGCCTGTGCAGCAGCCAGCACATGACTCAAAAATCAGGCATTCAGTGTAGCCCCAACGAAGCCCCAACACACTTCCCATTCTGACAACTGTGCCAGGTAAAGGGAGTTCTGAGGTGGTTGGGACATGAGCTGATGGAGTCCAGCTTTCTCTCTAATCACAAACAATGGGAAAAAAACATTAAACTCAACATTGTGGCTCTACCACCTACTAGCAGTAAGGCTTTGTGGAAGATTACCTAAGCCCTCTGATCTGTTTGCTCATCTCTATATAGGAGATAGTTTTTACCCATCATGCAGAGTTACTGTTAGGATTAGAACAAAAATGTCCAGGCTCAGACTGTTGCTAATGGCAGCTATGGTGGAGGTGATGATGGTGGAGATAGGGGAGGTGGAAATGGTGGTAATGGTGGTGATGGGGGAGGTGGTGTTGGTGGTGGCAATGATGGTGATGGTAGAGGTAGTTGGGATGGTGGTAATGATGATAGTGGAGATGGTAGAGGTGGTGATGGTGGTGATGGGGATGGTGATGATGGTGGTGGTGGTAATGATAGTGGTGGTGATGATGGTAGTGATGGTGGTGGTAATGGTGGTGGCAGTGGTGATGATGGTGATAGTAGAGGTAGTAGAGATGGTAGTGGTGGTGGCAGTGGAGTGGTGGTGGTGGTGATGGTTGGGATGGTGGTGATAATGATGGTGATCGTGGTGGTTGTGGTGGTAATGGTAGCAGTATGATGGTAGTGGTGGTGAGGGTGGTGGTGATGGTGGTGGTGGTAATGATGGTGGTGATGATGGTAGTGATGGTGGTGGTAATGGTGGTGGCAGTGGTGATGATGGTGATAGTAGAGGTAGTAGTAGGGATAGTGGTAATGGTGATAGTGGAGGTGGTAGTGGTGGTGGTGGTGGGGTGGTGGTGGTGGTGGTGGTGGGGTGGTGGTGGTGGTGATGGTTGGGATGGTGGTGATAATGACAGCGATGGTGATGGTGGTGGTGGTAATGGTAGCAGTATGATGATAGTGGTGGTGAGGGTGGTGGTGATGGTGGTGGTGGTGACAATGATGGTGATAGTAGAAGTAGAGGGGATGGTGGTAGTGGAGATGGTGGTGATGATGATGGTGGTGGTGGTGGTGGTGATGGTGGTGGTGGTTGTGGTGATGGTGGTGATGGTGGTGATGGTGGTGGTGGTAATGATAGTGGTAATGATGGTGATGATGGTGGTGATGGTGGTGGTGATGGTGGTGATGGTGGTGATGGTGGTGGTGGTGGTAATGATAGTGGTAATGATGGTGGTGGTGGTGGTGGTGATGGTGGTGGTGGTTGTGGTGGTTGTGGTGATGGTGGTGATGGTGGTGATGGTGGTGGTGGTAATGATAGTGGTAATGATGGTGATGATGGTGGTGGTGGTGGTGGTGGTTGTGATGGTGGGGATGGTGATGATAATGATGGTGATGGTGGTGGTGGTAATGATAGTGGTAATGATGGTGGTGGTGGTGGTGGTGATGGTGGTGGTGGTTGTGGTGGTTGTGGTGGTTGTGGTGATGGTGGTGATGGTGGTGATGGTGGTGGTGGTAATGATAGTGGTAATGATGGTGATGATGGTGGTGATGGTGGTGGTGGTAATGATAGTGGTAATGATGGTGATGATGGTGGTGATGGTGGTGGTGGTAATGATAGTGGTAATGATGGTGATGATGGTGGTGGTGGTGGTGGTGGTGGTGGTGGTGGTTGTGATGGTGGGGATGGTGATGATAATGATGGTGATGGTGGTGGTGGTAATGATAGTGGTAATGATGGTGGTGGTGGTGATGGTGGTGGTGGTTGTGGTGATGTTGGGGATGGTGATGATAATGATGGTGATGGTGGTGGTGGTGACAATGATGGTGATAGTAGAAGTAGAGGGGATGGTGGTAGTGGAGATGGTGGTGATGATAATGATGATGGTGGTGGTGGTGATGGCGGAAGGAGGTGATGATGGAGGTGGACGTGGCAGGCAGATGGGGATTGAGAAGTCCAAAGCAGGGTGGCCACTGAGCTGCATCTTGGAGGAGTAGGAGTTCTTGGAAGTGGAGAAAGGGGCAGGGATGGGAAGGGCATGAAAAAGAAAGCTGCTGGAAACAGCCGGCCTGGTTTGGCTGTGGTGAGCCTTTGGTGTGGCTGGAGCACAGAATGTGGCTGAGGGACGGGGAGGGTCAGACTGTGACAGACCTTGAACCATGCTAAGGAGGCTAGATCCCATTTAAGGGCAGAAGGGAGCCATTGAAGGCTTTCGAGCAGTAAAATTGCCTAGGTGTCAATGAGCCTGGTTAGGAAGATCTTTTAATATCCAGACACCCCATGATGGGGGCCTGAGTGGGGAGAGGCCATGGGGTGAGGCAGAAAGATAGGATCCTCTTCCCTGGGCCAGGTGTTGGTCTAACTCCTGAAAGATGGTGGGCAGTTAGTAGAGTTTTAAGACCACTGCTGCATTTTTCCCCCATTTGGGAAATTACGTGCTAGCCCACAGGTCACTAAGCAAATGCCCATTGTCCCCAGGAGTAATTCAGCCCTGATTGGTAGTATCTGTCACCCTCTCCACTCCATTGCCCCCAAAGAAGAGGTAATCACCATGAGCACAGTGAGCTCCTTGGAGAGTTTGGGGCTGTGGCCACGCTCTGACATACAGCTGCCCAATGACGGAACAAGTAGCCTTATGAGGACCTGACAGCCCTGGGACAGAGGAGGCCAGTGGAGAAGGGGCTCCTGCCCTGGGCAGGTGGCTGGCCTGGGTGGCATTTGGGCTTCCTCTCAACTCCAAGAGGGTGACACAGGCAGCATTGTGGCAAAGGTTGATCATGTCCTCTGTATTGTTCAAATGCCGGACACCAGGCAAAGAAATCAAATGCCCCATGCCTGCCCTGTAGCTTGCAGTTGGAAAAACGTGGACCATGAGGAGGCCACTGGGGTGTGCAAATCTCCCGCACTGGCTTCTCATCCCCAGGCCTGCCTGTGAGGTCAGCACAGGCACATGTCTGGGCTGGGGCAGCGGAAGTGAAGAGCCCAAGAGGTGTGCACAGGGCTAGTGTCAGACAACGAGGCAGCTTTCGGCACCCTGGATCTGAGCACCCACACCCACGTGCTGGGGCAGGGAGGCAAGGCAGGCCCACACCCATGTGCTGGGGCAGGGAGGAAAGCATACTCGCAAGAAACTGATAGGCAAATAAGCCATTTCAACTTAACATCGTGGGCAAGTAGAGAGAAACAGATAAGTTTGAGAAGGGTTTTTTTTTTTTTAATTGAACTACTATAAAACCAATGAAACTGGCATACTTTTTAATTCACCCAGCCTCAATTGCTGCTTGCCCTCAATAAATAGGTGCCTTGTTCTCTTCAAGGCTGCTTTGCTGTTAGGCTGTTACTGGTTTTCCCTGTCCTTCTGCTTTACAAGAATGTCCTGAGTGTAAGCCCAGACCATTCGGAGCAGCAGGCACCTTCTAGCAGAGGCTGCTGCAGAAGGCCCCCGGCAGGACCTGCCCGCAGGATTGTGAAATCACAGCATTGCCCCACCTCCCTGCCCAGCCCTTCTTCCCAATCTAGGCTTACCCTGCGCATCTGTCCGTTGCCCCACTACAAAAAGCTGTGCTGTCAAACATTTAAGATCCAAAAGAATGCTTCTTTTTTTATTGTGGTAAAATATATATAACACAATTTACCATTCTAACCATTTTTAAGTGTGAAATTCAGTGGCATTAATCACACCCACAATGTTGTGCAACCATCATCACCATTTCCGAAGTTTTTCATCTCCTCAAACAAGAACTCTGTACCTGTTAAGCAGTAATTCCCATTCCTCCCTCCCCCAGCCCCTCGTAACCCGTAATCTACCATGTGTCTCTGTGAATTTGCCCACTCTAGATCTTTCGTGTAAGTGGAATCATACGGTATTTGTCCTATTGTGTCTGGCTTCTTTTGCTTAGCACAGTGTTTTCACAGCTCGTCCATGCTGTAGCATGTGTGGGAATGTGTAGGCACCACATTTTGTTTATCCATTTCTGTCAGTGGAAGGAAGGCTTCTTCATGGCTGAATCTCAGGCATAGGTGGAGATCCCAGGAGGAGGAGGCCTTCAGTGTGGGAGGCCTGCTGCCCACCCCTCCAGCCATAGCTGGCAAGCAGGCTTTTACCTGCCCAGCAGCTCCCTTGGGCACAGTAACCCAGGGGTTTCAGACAGTCCATGGATAGAGACGGCCGTGCTTCAGCAGAAGGAATGCCAGACCAGCCATGGAGAAACCCTCATGCCCCTCACATAGGCAAGACGTGTGTCCTTGAATCAGCTCCCTCACCTCCATATCCCAAGGAGTTTGGGATGGGTGTCCTGGTTTTTCTCCCAGCCTCTTACATTCTCCAACTCATTGATGCCGTGAGAGGGCAATGCGGCAAGTGGAGCAAAGTGCTGCAGCTCTCAGGAAGTATTTGTGGCATGCTGGATGAATACATGGGAGAAGAATGAGATAGTGAGAGCTAAGGGGTTGTGCTTCCTTCGTCTCAGACAGAGAATAGGCAGGAACTGCATGTAGAGGTCAGGCTGATTAGTATTCAAGTTCTGAAACAACCTGAGATACAACGTGCTACCTGAGGTATTATTATTGTGTTGATTGTCTTTTGCACCTTGTACTGAGATGGAATTGCATAACTGGGCTTCTCAACAATTCTGTTTGGTGGAGAATTCTTGCTGGCTTCCGTAAGTACATTTACATAAATCTAGGTGGGCCTACACAGGCTGTCTTGGTATGAGTTCTCACACCCTGGGTCTGTCACCTAGTGGATGTAGCCGTACAGTGTTAAGCACAGGTGGGTGGGCATCCCGCAGCTCTACTGTGCACATGGGAATAGACACTTCAGTCTCTCCAGACTGTCCTTGTCCCAAGAGATCTACCCTGGCATGGCTTCTGCTCACAAGGAGTGTGTGTTCCTCTAAAGCACAAATATTAATAATCTCCTTAATGGAGGGTGTTTTATTATAAAGTCTGTTTGTATTCATGGTGATCCTCAGAACAACGAGGAAAGGAAGTGAAAAAGAGGAGCTCTTTATTCTGTCCCACGTCCTAAAATCTCACTGTGCCTTTGGCAGAAATGCACACAAACCAGGGCCTGGCGGTCTCCCTCACCATAGCATCTTGGAGGGACTTTGGAAGTTAGCTACCGCTTTGGAAGTGGTATTCAAAGTTCCAAGAAAAATGAAAAAAACACTGATCCCTCTTTTCAAATCTTATGCAGAACCCGGCACATAAAGCCAGTAAAAGTCTTCCAGACTGGTCAGTAATAGGTAGCTGCTGCTGCTTTTTGTGTGTATTCTCTGTCCACACTCTGTCATATTGGCTCCCTGGACCCTCTTCAACTGTGTTAGGACCCTTGGACACTCAGCATGTGGGATTATGGCATTGCTCTGGTTCAAGAGGGGATGGGGAGTCGAAGCCTCCTTACTTAGCCTTCCCCTTGCCTGTACCTGTCCCGAAGCCCTCTGTGGAGGCCTAGAGCTCTTTGCAGCACTGTAGTTTTCTTAAGTCCTTTTGCACATGAGAAAATAGACCCAGAGAAGTAGAGTGACTTGTCCAAGGATGTTCAGCCAGTTGGTGCCAGAATCAAAATTATTACCATCATTCAAAGACTTCTCATCAGTAAAGACTCATCATTATTATTCTCATTCTTGAGTCTTTGTCCTCAAGAAGCTTATAATGTAGTTGAAACGAGTGGTAATATATACATGAGAAGATAAGTGGAAAACTAGGATAACCTGTACACATCAGTGTCTCATCAGCTCCACAAGTGTTTAGAAGCCATCATGATTCCTGGAACTGGGGCTGTCTCTCCACTGACCTCTTCTAAATATTTCAGACATGAGTGTGGCCATGGACCCCCAGTTGCCAGTAGATCTAAGAAATGAACAGGGAGAGAAGGAAGAAAGGGAGAAGAAGATGGAAATAGGAAGCAATAAAGGAAAAACGGAATTGAAGAGAAAGTGATAGAAAGGAAGAAGACAGGAGCTATCTGTGGGCAAGGTCATCAGCCTCCCTCAAGGCTGGCAGGGGTCCACCCACTGTCGGAGGAGCAGGGTCCTCCAGGAGCACCAGGGAATCCCTTCCAGCCTGTATTGGGCCGTTGTTGCACTGCTATGAAGAACTGCCTGAGACTGGGTGATGTATAAGAAAAGAGGTTTAATTGGCTCATGGTTCTGTGGGCTGTACAGGAAGCATAGTGCCATCTGCTTCTGGGGAGGCCTCAGGAAGCTTCCAATCATGGCAGAAGGCAAACGGGGAGCAGGCACATCACATGATGAGAACAGAGCAAGAGAGAGAATGGAGCAGGGAGGTGCCACACATTTTTAAATGATCAGATCTTACAGGAATGCAGAGAGCTCACTTATCACCAAGGGGATGGGCTAAGCCATTCATGAGGGATCCATCCCCATCACCCAAACACCTCCAACCCTGGAGATTACAATTGAACATGAGATCTAGGTGAGGTTGTGCTCAAACGATATTCTGCTCTTGCCTTCTCCCAAATCTCATGTCCTCATGTTGCAAAATACAATCATCCCTTCTCATGGTCCCCCCAAAGTCTTAAGTCATTCAGCATTAACTCAAAAGTCCAAAGACTCATCTTAAGTAGCAAGGCTGGAGGGCCCAGCAGGAGCAAGATGGAAGGCAAATCCCTTCCACCTATGTATGGGCCTGTAAAATCAAAAGCAAGTTCATTACTTACAAGATACAATGGGAATATAGGTATTGGGTAAACTTTCCTGTTCCAAAAGGGAGAAATTGATCAAAAGAAAGGGGTCACAGTCCCCAGGCAAGTTCAAAACCCAGTAGGGCAGTCATTAAAGAGCCAGAATGACCTGCTTTGATTCTTCATCCCACATCCAGGGCACAGTGGTGTGAGGGGTGGGCTTCCAATTCCTTGGGTACAGCCCATTTGCAGCTTTGAAAGTCTGGGTGCTTCCATGCTATTGTTCTGGGGTTCATTCTCTCTTCTGCAGTTGTTCACACCTCCTCTACACTATCCAACCTTAACACTGAATAGTAGGAATGGGAGTCTTCGTCTGTTCCACTTGGCTTCCAAAGTTTCCCATTTCCCAAGATCACCAAAAGGGCCAGTTTGCATGCTGAATATTTGGTGCCTTCTCAATGAGCTCTGTGACCACCCAGGATTTAGGGGGCACACAGGCCTGGCTTCAGAGTTCAGGCATAAAGAGGGCGGCAGAATTGTATGTTCATGGAACCAGAGACACTTGGGGCATCCACGAGAACAGTCTTTGACCAACTTTTTCTTTTCTTCATTCATACTCACCCTTAGATGTTTCTATGACAGCACAACATATGTTTTGAAGGAATTAACCAAGTTGTTTTGCTTGTTTATGTTTTTTGTTGTTTTTTTAAAGTAATTCTAGAAGGGCAGTCATGCCTCTAAGGTCAGAGTGAATAATACTGCTTGTTGCAACATTTAGTCAGCACACGCACACACACACTGCACACACATGCTACACAGTGACCATGTCCCAGATTTTTCAACAATAGGCAGCTGTCCTTCTCTGGATTCCTGTTCAGACCCCTTCTTACTGGCTCCCTGGGCCCTTCCAGTTCTATCTCAGACCCTTAAACAATCAGGCATGAGGATTGTGAAACCAGCCATGTCTCTGGGGACAAGTGGTACCAGTGAACAGCGTTTCTCCAGTACCCTGGCAGGCGAGACGGGATGAACGGACCTTTGGCTTGAAGGTCAGAAAGTCTGGTTTCCTGTCCTCTGTGCATTTCTCTCTGGCTTGAGTATCTTGTCAGAATCGTAATTTTTCAGGTGAGGAGGTTAATTAGATAACCTTTAAGTTTCTTTCTCTCCCAGACTTCATGATTTTAAGAGAGGTCCTGTAACTTCTGCTGGAGATAAATTCGCATAATGTGAAGGGGCTTTCTTGGGGATGAGGTTTCTGATGGGATGCACATCCTGATGGGGGTTTGTAGTGGCTGTTCCGTACTGATTTGGAGCCCAGCCTCTGCCCTTTTCTCTTTAGTCTGCACACTCTCCTCTTTCAGCCGTCCCCTGCAAGATGAACTCTGCTCTGGGCCCCACCTCTGTAGGTCTGATCCCCAATATCTCCAATTCAGCCAATTCATAACTGATGTCTCTACCTTCCTCCAAAACCCCTCTTCCTCTTCTTGAAGTCCCCTGCTGCAGTGAGAGGCATCATCATCCACACAGTCACCCAAATTAGAAACCTCAGGGAGGGGGCATTGCACATCTCTGCACTGCCTCTTCCCTCAACCCCTACGTACAACCAGAAAACAAAGCACATGCTTTCTCCTCTGAAATCCACCTACGTCTCACCAATCCCACTGTCTGCACCTTGGCTGCAGCCTCCATGATCTCTGCATGGGTCAGTCCCCTACCCTTAACCCCATCGCTCATTCTCCAGCCAGTGCCAGATTGCAGGGCATCTCTCACCAAGTCATCCCCATTCTCCTCAGAATGGAATCCAAGCATCCAGGCATAGCCACAAAGTTCCTGGTCATCTTGCTCCTGCCAGGCCCTCCAGCCCTGCTACTTCAACACCCTCACTCCAACCAAATCAAATGTTTGCATAGCAGAGCTGTCCATACTTCCCATCTTCTTAGTTCACTCTCCACCTGCAATGCCTGACCCCCTCCACATTCCCTACTCCCTACCCCCAGCCCCTAACCTTCTTCACCCGGACAACTCTTCATCCTTTGAGATTCAGCTTGAAGATTCTTACTTTGGGAAGTCCATCCATAGCCAGCTGTGCTTGCCTCCAGAATGCCATGCCATGTCCTAATTGTATTGGAATCATCTGTCCATTTGCCCTGCATTGTACCAGTACATCCTTGAGGTCTGTTTCTGAGACTTTTTTTTTCAAGTCTCCAGCACCCAACACTTACATAAACATGTTTGTGAATGCTTGAGTTAATGTTGGATTGAATGATCACTGTCAGGTGGGACAGGTCCCTCTGGGTCTCCACATGTTCTGTGCCAGGATGCAGGACAAATGTTACATGGCATGGATCGAAGAATAGGCTTTTTTGGGAAAATTTGCCAAGGCCAAAGTCAACAAGAGAAGTCACATCCCCCAACCCTTCCATCTCAAAAAGAGATATGCCAGGTCCAGGATGCTGCTGGCCCTGCAGTAAGCCTGTACCCAAGTGGAGGGCCCTCACCACACGCTGCAACCCATGGCCCTCTCTTTTTATGGGGCAATTAAGCAAGAGAAAGCAGCCTGTCAATGAGGGAATAAGCAGACTGCTTGGTACCAGGCGGTCTGGACTAGGGGTGCCAGCTCTTTATAGGAGTTGTCTGGGAATGCCAGTTTCCCAGCATATAGGGCCCTCTGAGCCTTCAGGATATTGCTGCTCTCTCTGCCAGAGGGAGGAGGGGCTCTGTGCTTGAGTGCTACCTCTTCTGGAGGGCTCATTATCTAGACAACCCAGAGGGAGATACAGGGTCACTTTTTGACAATGCAACTAGTTGTGCCACACCGATCATGAATGACTGAGGGGACAGATGGGTGGATGGATGGGTGGGTAAGTGGGTGGATGGTGGGTGAGTGGATGAGGAGATGGATGATCAGATAGATGAATGAGTAAGTGGGTGAATGGATGAATGGGTAGATGGATAGATGGATGGATAAATGTATAGGTAGGTGGATGGATAGATGGATGGATGGATGGATATATGTAGGTGGGTGGATGGATGGATGGATGGAGGATAGTTGAATAAATGGATAGGTGGGTGGATGGATGGATGGATGGGTGAGTGGGTGGATGTATAGATGGGTGGTTGGATGGTGGGTGGGTGTATATATGTATGTATGTGTGTGGGTGGGTGGGTGGATGGATGGATAGATGGGTGGATGGATGGATGGATGGGTGGATGGATAAGTGGGTGGGTGGATGGATGAGTGGGTGGTTGGATGGATAGAAGAATGGGTGAGTGGGTGGGTGGGTGGGTGGGTGGGTGGACTGACAAATGGATGGGTGCGTCAGTGGGTGGATGGATGGATGGACAGGTAGGTGAATGGGCAGATGAATGGATGAGTGGGTGGTGCATAGGTGGGTGAATGGATGGATGGATGAATGGGTGGGTGGCTGACTGGATAGGTGGTGAGTGGGTGGGTAGGTAGGTGGACAGATGAATGGATGGGTGATGGGTGGAAAGTTAGATGAATGGATGGGTGAATGGGTGGATAGATGGATTGATGGGTGGATGGACAGGTGGGTGAATGGATGGATGAATGGATGAGTAGTGAGTGGGTGGGTGGGTGAATGGATGAATGGATGGGTGAGTGCATGGAAAGATGGATGAATAGATGGGTGAATGGGTACATGGATGGACGGATGGATGAATTGGTGGGTGGGTGGATGGATGGATGGGTAGGCAGGTGAATGGAAGTGTGAAAGCAACTAGCACATATGAAAGCACCTGACACCTAATGGATACCCAACTTGTGTGTTTCCCTTTCCTTTTCTTTCTTTCCCATCTCAGCTTCAACTTTCTGGGAATATAGAAAGAGGTGACACTGTCATCTAGTGGCAGACATGAAAGCTCTGAACCATCATGGGTTGGGGATAAGGAAACAGGCTGAGTGGCTGTGTGACAGCTCCACTATTCCCATTCCCACAAACATCCTCAGGTTCCCCTGCGCTGTGTTGTCTCATGTTTTCTCCTTCAACATTGCCCTGATGTACATTTTAACCCAACATCACCTGACTTTAAAAGATTGGAGCTTCCCACGTACTGTGATTTGTTCGTGGTTCACAACCCCAAGGCAGCTGCCTCCCTAAACCAATTTTATGGCACAAAAATGGGCAGGAAAGGAAGGACGAATCTGCCTCTGAGATGCTGATTAAGTCTGACCCCTGCTCTCCTTTCCCACTGCCACGGCGTGATCTGGGCCTTCATCAGCATGTGAGCCGGTGGTTCTTCTGGGTACCTCAGAAACACCTGGAAATTGTCTACAATGCACATTTCCAAGCTTCATAGCCAGAAGATCTGTTTCAGTAGGTCTGGGTAGGGCCCAGAATTCTACAGTTTTTAATTTTGCATCCTCAAACTGCTTCACAGTGAGGCTGGCACTCCCTACATGTCCAGGGGATTGTGATGGAGTGAATGGGAGCCCAGGGTACTGATATGGCCTGATGGCTCCCTCCAGAGCTTTCCATCTGGCCCTGCCTTGGAGGACCCTCCCAACTGGCTAGTCAGGAGGAGGTGGGCCTTTGTAGGCAACACCCCTCCTCCAGAATGTGGGTGAGCCTGGAGCACCCCCTCACCACTGCTCCCACATGCACAAACCAGAGCTCCCTCTGACTCGCAGAGGAGGGGAAAATGGGTCTAGGGATTCTGGGCCGAGTGCCCACTTGGGGCTGTGGACAGGCCTGCTCCACTCTGGAGGGCCTGTGCCCGAATGCAATGTGGATGGGTGTTTCGTGGCTCCAGTGAGGGATGGCTGAGGTTTCTGCAGAGGCGAGCAGTGGAGCATGAAGGCATCCAGGCGGCCTTTGCCTGGTGGGGGCCATTAAGGCTCTGCACTTGGGATGGGGGTGTGGGAGAAAGCAATTAGTGGCGAGGGATGTGCATGAATCAGCACAGAGTTGGCTCGCTCTAATTGAGCCAACAAGTTTGTCCTGTTCGCTCTGGGCTCCCAGGGATGGGAGCTGCATCCTTAAATGCAAAGCCCTTCTTCAAGGTGGCAGGGGAGGAAGAAGACTGTCTTCTGCCCCTCGAGGAAAGAGAGGGGCTCTTTCCATTCTCCACCCCCACCCAGTGCCTGCCTCCATCCGCAAAATGCTGATTTTCTCTGCTGAAATGTTCGATGTCTTTGGACAGAAGGTTTTATTTTCTCAAGAAAGAGATTTCACATTTCTGCATCGGTGTATGTGAGCAGGTTGCCTCTGTCTGGGCTGCTCTTAAGGGATCTTCACCGTCTCCATTTCTTTGTGGCTGCATTTTTGCTTTGTCATTTGGAGGAACTCAGCTACTACCCTCCCCAAGACCAAGTCTGCTGTCTTCAGGGCTTGTTCCTGCAGAATTGGAGCCTGGTTTTCCAGGAGCTCTGTTTTATCCCCTTCTCTTTTGGCCCTGACATTGTTTCCCTTTAGATGCAGACATTATGAATTCTCTTCTGGGAGGGCACAATAAAATGTCAACTGATTAACTAAATAAAATGTTTCAAAAAATATGAAATTTTTCCACTAGTCTAATATTTACATTTTAATGGGGGAACTTTGACGCAAAAAAAAAAAAAATCCTGTAATCCCCAGTAGCTTGGTGCTGTCATGGTAGAGCAGGTTGTGGAGTTGCTAATTTGGCCTGGGTGTCCCCACTTGGTTCCACCACAGAGGGAGCAGCATTGTCTTCCACCTACTTGTGAGATCTACTGGTTCCAAACTTTCCAAATCCCCAAACCAATGACTTATTTTTCTCTCTTTTCTATTTCTGTTTCCTAGGAACGAGTGGAATATCTCTTTCTCATAATTTTTACGGTGGAAGCGTTTTTAAAAGTAATCGCCTATGGACTCCTCTTTCACCCTAATGCCTACCTCCGCAATGGCTGGAACCTACTAGATTTTATAATTGTGGTTGTGGGGTAAGTATCACTGCCTGTCTCTTTCCCTTTATCTTACCAGTGTTGTGGGACTTTTCCTTAAGTTAGCTGAAGACAGGGTCGTTGTCATATGGCCACAAAGATTTAGGCTCACAGATAATCTAGAGAGTGAGAAAAATGAGATTTATTTTGCTAAAAGAAGCAGAAAGGGAAAGAGAGACTCTTAGCAAAGTGAGAGAGTGTGCTTCCTGCCCGTGGGCTTCCCGCCTCGCAGGTTGAATCCAAGGTTCTACCCAGGAAAAGGAGGGGTCAGGCTTCTCTCTGCTGC
Organism: Pongo abelii; assembly: GCF_028885655.2. Taxonomy (NCBI): domain Eukaryota; kingdom Metazoa; phylum Chordata; class Mammalia; order Primates; family Hominidae; genus Pongo; species Pongo abelii. The sequence goes on from NC_071995.2 coordinate 2,493,721, forward strand.
AGTTGGTGGCGTGAACTTCTGTGGTTCCACCCCAGTGTGCACTCCTCCCAGTGCGCAGGATGGCTGGAGTTTCTCTGGGGACTCCTCCCTACCTGGCTGTCTCACCAGTACATCCCTCTTCTTCCTTATGTATTATCTCTTTTCAATTTGGTCCTAACTGTGCTGGGCTTCAGGCAAGAAGAAAGGATCCATGAAAATCACTTTGAATTCAGACTTCCCCAGAGGGACAGGGGCTATGTCCCAAGAGCACCCCTCTCCACCACTCCCACAGGCATGCACACACACGGTTGGACCTGAGTTCTCCTGATGGAACCCAGGCTGCTTTGTGCCGCTATAGGATATCCCCCTGCTTAAGGACTTTCGTTTCATCTCAGACCACATCTGGCCCCGCAGTTCCTCTGACAGTTTCCCTGCTGTTTCACTGAGCACATTTGGGGCAGCTTGTCTGTGAGCATGCAGTCTGCAGGTGTGGGGTGAGGGTGGGGTGCACACAGGCTGTGCCTGTGCTCTGGACTTGTACAGAGGCCTCATCCCCATTCTCACTCTACAGGGGGCCTGGTTCTGTGGCCCCAGAAAACCAGACTGCTCAAGACAGGTGGACGAGAAGGAAACAGGGAACTATGAAAGGCGAAGATGACAGGTAACCAAACCCCAATCAAATGCAGCTTCCCCCCAGACACCCTGCTCCACTGTAGCATAAGATAAGGTAGAGTCAGTCTAGGCTTTCAGAACAGCAATGCAAAGAATCTTAAATAAAATGTAGACGAGCTCTCCTTATAAATAAGTTATTAACCTCACAAAAAGAATCTCCATAAAATATTTGTACCTAACAGGCCTACATACACTGGTGAAGTGTAAGTTATTAAAATGCAGGTGAGGTCAGGCGTGGTGGCTCACACCTGTAATCCCAGCACTTTGGGAGGCCAAGGCGGGTGGATCACGAGGTCAGGAGATTGAGACCATCCTGGCTAATATGGTGAAACCCCGTCTCTACAAAAATACAAAAACTTAGCCGGGCGAGGTGGCGGCGCCTGTAGTCCCAGCTACTCGGGAGGCTGAGGCAGGAGAATGGTATGAACCTGGGAGGCGGAGCTTACAGTGAGCCGAGATCGCACCACTGCACTCCAGCCTGGGCGACAGAGCTAGACTCTGTCTCAAAAAAAAAAAAGCAGGTGATGAAGTTCCATCAACACATCTGTCTTGTAATAGGAGGGAGCCCATTGCAGCAGATTTTACCTTGAGAAGAAGCCGGTTCCTTTGGGCTAATCCCTTATTACTCTGAGCCCAGTGACTGCTCAAGTGGCCGCCACCTTGGACTCTCCCTCTCTTGAAGTCCTGGCAGTCTGCAGAGTCAAGGTCAGAACGTCAGGGGCTCTTTGTCCCAGAGGCCTATTTTTGGAGGATCCTTTTGTGCCATCCCAGAGGAGACACAGCCATTGTGGACATCTCCAGAGCACCTGCCGTTCACCATCTTGTGAGAGTGCCTGGTCTTTACTGCAGGAAATAACGCAGGAGGACATCGAGATCATTTGCAAGTTATTTCCTCATCTCTGGCCATCTGGATGGCTCATAAGGTTGCTTGGAACCACGTTAGGGTTTTTGTTGTTGTTGTTGTTGTTGTTGCCTTATTTTGCCTGGCCAATGAATGACGCACTTTGGCCACATGAACCTCAGGAATATTTGGGTGATACGAGGTGCACTAAGGTTATTAGCATCATTAGCCAGGTCTAGCTCTGGCTCATAGCACTCGGGGTGTGCATGCAGCTATAGGAGAGATTTTGCTGCTTCTGCTCATGCCAGAATAAACAAAGAGTGGCTAAACGCATGCCTTGAATAACGCAGTAAACCATAGCAAAAGTCCTTAAGGTGGGTTGTTCCAAATGCCCCTAAATCCTTTTTAGAATTTGGCATCTTTCTCAAGGCCTCAGTCTCCTGGGAGCCTTTTGCACATGCATAGAAAAGAGCCTCGGGAATGATGAGAGCAGATGCTTCTGGGACCAGTGGAGGGATGAGGGTGACTTGCAGGGACGAATTTTGTTTAGGCAAAATTTTGGAATTTTGAAGTGAGTTGGAGTTGATTATATGTGCTTTGCCCCATATGTGGTCTTAATTAAATCATGAGTTGGGGGAGCAGAGACAAGAAATACAGGATGAGTAGGCACCAAACAGGAGCCCTGGGAGGGAGGGGCCCTGCCTGGGTTGACAGGGAGGCAGTGCAGTGGTGCATCTCTGGCCCACACTTGGCGCCTCACCTGCAGCCTGTCTGGACCCGGCTTCATCCCTTAGACTCCTCCCCACAACCATAGGGGGCCAGGCTCTTTTTTGGGGTCAGCCCAGATTCCAGTCACATCTCCCTAGGGTCTAGGCCATGAGGCTGATGAAGAGAGGGAGGCATCCAGTTGTGTGCTCCTGTTTCTACGCCACAGAGGTTATGATGCCAGCAGTTGCCCAGCTCGTGGTTGGTCTTGCACTGGGACATATTTGGCACCTAGTCTCTCTTCTCCTAAGGGCTCTTCATCCTGTCTAAATCAGCCCATCCTTGTAATGATCCCCCGTCGCTGGAAGGTGCAGCTTACCACCTCTCTCCAGCTTGCCTCCTTTTTCTGCTTCCTTTGCAATATTAAATGGGTAGCCCTTTGCTTCCCTGTGTCTCTTGGAAAATATCTGCTATCCTTTGCCCCTCCTGTGTAGCTGTAGGGGAAGGTTTCTTCTGGCCTCCCACAAAGCGAGGGGAGCCTAACTCACCCTGGAGAAAGGTGGACCTGCTTGCCTACTGCCTGAGTGCCAGGCTGAGAGCCTCACCTCTGCATTGCTATTCTGGTGGCACATGACACGTGGCATTTCTTTCCTTCCTAAAGCAGAAGCCTCTTGGTGGTGGGACTGCTGAATAAACACAGAGGGACTGTGGCCTCAGATCCACCTGCCCCTACCCAGGGACCGCGGAATCCTCAGTGGATCCTCAGGGGGTTCCATGCCAGCCAGTGAGGCTTTGTTGCATCCCTACCTCCCTAGGAGGGTGGAGGCCCTGTCTTTCCCATTCTCTGGGCATCACGATCATTCTACAGCCTCACAGTCCTTTTCTTCTAAAAGCTCCACTGCCTGGCTACAGATCTGCCAAACACACCTCCCAGAGCAATCCTTCAGCCAGGCATCCACGTCAGAGCCCAACCCTTAGGAACTAGTGGGCACCAAGCAGTGGTTTTGCCTTTAGAACATCTTATTGAGGAGAAATATACCAACCACTCCTACACCTATGTTTGAATTTTCTACCTTTTCAGAATTAAAAGCGGATACTTAATAAAGAGTCTCAACTTGAGGCAGGAGTTAAAGGCAAGTTGTCTAATCTCCACTCCCTTCACTGAATAGTATTTTGTGAACATCTTTTACTCCGATAAGCATATTGCCTTCTTGCAGGAAATACTGGGAACAAAATCTGGTTTGCATTTGGAATGTTGTTTGACAAATTTGCAAACTGGTCTTCATTTCCTCAGGTTTCAGTGATGTAGGCTTCAGTGGAAAGAACTTTTCTCTTATGGAGAAAGAAGCGCACTCCCCCATCCTGGCAACTTCTGCCTGGGATTCAAGGCCTCACCAGCTAACATAGGAAGCCACCAAGTTGCCAGGCTGAGAGATACATCCTGGACAGGGTTCTCAAACTTCATTCGGCTGCAGAACACACTGTTGAGAGTCTCGCTCAGAGGTCCAAGACACAGACCAGATAGAAGGGAAGCTCCTCTGGACTAGAACGCCAGTCTCTCAGCCAGTCAGTGCCTGGGGGCCTTCATGGAGCGTTTCTAGACCAATCCCCTCATGGCTCAGCCCTGCCTGGCCCTGAACTTCTGCTAATGCGTCTGGCTAATCCCCCAGCTGCGGCTTCCCATTTCTAGATCCAGTTACCTGGGACATAAGTCACTTAAGAGCTCAAGCCTATTGCTCCTGAATGAAAGCTGCCCTGGTTCATAGTTCAGATCTGATATGGAGACCCACTCCTAATACCTGGGCTCCCTCCTTGATCCCAGGCCCCTCTGTTGAAGAAACACGACCCAGCGTGTAGTGCATTCTGTGGCAATGAATCCGTAGCATCCTCTCTGGGTATAAAGGACAGAAATCACCCTGCACGCCCTTTCCTCTATTTTTCTCAGTTGCCACGAAAAGCCCAAAATTATTGAGTCATCCCTCATCACCTGGACTCCTGTTCCCATGTGGCTCTGTGCATCCTCTGATCTAATCCCTCCTTCCTCACCACCCCGCTGCGGAAACCTTCCCACTGTGCCCTCCCATCCCCATAGTCCCTCGCCTGTTCAGGGTCAGCCAACTTTTCTGTAAGGGCTAGATGCTGGTTTTCATCTTTGCGAGCCGTGTAGTCTCTGTTCCAGCTACTCCACCCTGTCCAGCTGCAGGACAAGAGTGGTATCTCCATGAGTGGGTGTAACTGAATTCCAACAAGACTTTATTTACAAAACAGGTGGCCCAGTTCTCAGCTTCCTTTCTGGTGACTTCCTGATTCTCCCCTGAGGGTGCAGCTTTCTCTGCTGCCTCTCAGCAGGCAGCCACTTCCTCTCCCAGAAGCCTCCTTCCACTGCACCAGGTTGCCAGGTCTAAGGGGGCCCTGCCAGCTCCTGATTTCTGCTCCATTGCACCCCCACCTCCCTGGAGCCCTCCAGTTTTGACATTTGTGTCATCAGATCCTCTATGCCTTACTTCTCTTTACTGCAGCCTTCTGCAGACCTTTGAGTCACCCCTCCTTGTGCCTTGAGGACATGGGCTCCTGGTTCACTCTACCTCACTCCAACACTCACTTCTCCACTTTCCTGCAGTAGCTTCTTGGTTCCCGGATATCTGGCTTCTGCGGAGCCTATCTCAGTAGGCCCAATCCCATGGCTATAGCCAATATTCCCTGTCACCACTGATAACACCTCCCCCATAATCCCAAATCTAACATCCTACTCTCTAACCAGCACCACCGTCTCACCCTGACTCCCACGATCCCTTCGTCCCACTGCACTCTTCATCCCTGCCACCATGTCCACCCTCCTTCCAGCCAGCTCAGATGCCGTGTGCCACTGCTGCCCTCACTCACTTGCATTTATGCTCAGCATTCTTACTCTTCTGTCTATCTTGCACACCTGGAAAAACACCAACCCTAATCAAGTCCAACCAGAGATCTGCTTGGTACCTGGAAAGGGTCAAGAAATCTGCAAAGTTGAGCAGAGTCTCACTTTACACTCATGACCTCCGACCTCGAGGAGGCCCTCAGTGACACCTGAGGGCCCTCCTGCTTTGTCTGCACTCCATTCACCCTTCTGCTTTCTGAGATAATTCTTTCAGCACCCGTGCCTCTCTCGTCACGTTCCCCATCCCCTTCCCCTTTCACATTTTCAGCTGATGGGCTTGTTCCCCAGTTCCCTGAGAAAGACGCAATCAGAAGGAACTTTCATGTATTCCCAAAACCACGTGTCTGTGTTGACGATGCGCCTTCTCACTGAACCACGACACATGGCCCTGCCCCTGCACAGGTGACACCCTTCGTGTGCACCCATCCCCTTCTTGCCAGTGAAGGAGCTCCGTCCTTCCAGCAACGGTTCCCTCTCACTTCTATGTCATCACATTTTCTGCCTCTGTTAGATGGTTCCCATCACATAGAAAACTGCTGTCATATCTCCCATTCAGAAACAAAATCCTCTTGACTCCACTCCCACTTCTAGTAACCCCCTTTTTTTCTCTGCTCATTTAGAGCAAAATTTCTCAGAAGACTTGTCTATACGGTAGCCACACGTGGCCATTCAGCACTTGAAATGTGGCTAATCTGCATTGCAATAATAATAATTATAAGTATAAAATATACACCATATTTCAAACATTTAGTACAAAACAAAGAAGGACAAATGTCTCATGAATGATTTTTTATATTTATTACATGTTGAGATGATAATATTTTGGCTATGTTGGGTGAAATAAAATCGATGATCACTGTTAATTTCACCTGTTTTTATTTTTTAATATGGCTCCTAGCAAAGGTAAATTACACATGCAGCCCACGCTTGTGGCTTGCATCATATTTCTGTTGGCTAGGGCTGTCTATCCTCACGGCCTGCCACTCCTCCCTTGTTCTCTTGAACCTATGTCTGCTAGGCGTTTGTCCACATCACTCCACCAACACGGATGCCTTCAAGGTTTGGATGGTCTTGGTGTTGCTAAACCCAGCGGTCGGTGTCCAGCCATGTCTCTGCGGCATGTGACACCACTGCCTGTTCACTGACCACTCTCTTTGTGGGGCGCTGTTCTCTCCATGTCCCTGCTCTGCAAGCCATCCCTCATCAGTCTGTCTTGTTGCTTTCTCCTTTCTTGACCCCTCAATGTGGGAGCACTGCAGGGTTGGGTGCTTTCGCATCCTCACCTTCTGCACTGGCCTCCTAGGTAGTCACATACGATTTGACTTTAAACATGGACTATACAACTGCTGCGCTTTTGTCTCCAGCTTGGACCTCCCCACTGACCTCCAGACACAGTAGAACCAACTCAAGACATGCAATCGATGTCCAAGCAACAACTCAAACTTCATATCTCATCATTCCTGTTGCTCACGCCCAAACTGTTGGAATCTTCTCTGATTCCCCTCTCTTTCTCACACCTGACATCTAGTCCATCAGCCAGTCCCACCAGCTTTATCTTAAGGTAAATCTGATATCTAACTTTTTCTCACTACCTCCAACACCACCACTTGTTCTGAGCCACCAGTGTCTCGTGCCTGGGTGACTGCAGCAGCTGGTCTCTGGCCTCACCCCTGACAGGGGAGTCTCCCACAACAGCAGAATGATTATTTTAGACCTGTAGTTAGATCATGTCACTCTCCTGCTCAAAGTCCCCCAATGGCTTCTGTCTCAGAGAGGATACCAGCACCCAGTGGGGTTCCCTATTTCCTCTCCAACTTCCTCTCCCACAGTTCTCCCCTTTCCCTGCCGTGCTCCAGCCACACTGGTCGCTGTTGTTCCTCTAACGCACACCCTGCCCCTCCCTTAGGCCCCTGGCTTGCCTGCTTCCTCTGCCTGGAACAGTCTCCATATAGCAAAGTGGGTCCCACCCTCACTTCCCATAGGCCTCTGCTCAAGTGTCACCTGCAGGGAGTTCTTTGTGCAGACCTCTCAGGTGGGAAGGAAGGCGGCCCTCACCCTGTCTCTGCAGAGGCCCTCCCCGCTCCTCCTCCTCAGCACTCATCACTCTAAGCTGCAGTGTCTGTTTACTGATTGCTCAGTTTATTGTCTGTCTCCCTGCTAGAATGTAAGTTCCATGAGGGGAAGGGCTTTGTCCATTTTGCTATAGCCCCAGTGTCTAGAACAGTGCCCGGCACACCGCAGGTGTTCTTGTTTGTTGGAGGAGTGAATATGCCAGCTCAGACCTAAAGTGGCCGGGCTAAAGGCCCTGCGTCTCGGTTACATGCACATGTGGTTTTACCCCACTTGAGACCTTCTTGTTTAACCACTCAACCATTCATTCATTTGTGCAGCACGCACCTCCTGAGCAGCCACCAAGGCCAGCACAAAGGAGATTTCCATGGGCCAGGAACAAGTCAAAGAGAGGGGGGTCTCTAGAAGGAAGGAGGTGGGGAAACAGAGCACGTGGTTGCTGGCACCCCTGGGAGGGGCACTAGGATACCATGGAGAAGCCGGAGGGCTCCTCAAGGAGATAAGGACTGACGACAGACTTCACCTGCTTCCCACGTTTGTCCAGCACTTGTCCAGCTCATGCCTTTATGACAGCAGAGGGCCTGCCCCTCAGCTCG